>NC_137695.1:17704472-19130148 GCF_964034855.1 Anser brachyrhynchus
ATTCTGCTTTAAAGGAAAAAATGGTTTCATTTGTCAGTGTAAGGAAATGAGAAGGCTCTGGACAGTTATTTTCCTAGATGGAAGGGCTACATCAATATCACATCATTGAGACAATCTGATTAACTGCAGTGGGGCTTATTGTGTGCTTAACTAGAAATTACTGTATTTAGTTTGTATTTTACCTGCAAGCATTTACCTTAAAGTTTCTCTGAAAAATCTCTCTCTTGCCCAAATTAACGAATGTAGGAACTTTTTTAATAGTACCCTGTATTTTTTTAATACAATGTTGTTACTAATCATGTCTGTACTCTTTTCTGCCAGTTGTGAGGAAAAAAATGCTACAGAACATTGCCAGAAATGTGTATGTGAATTTTTAAAAGAATGGTT
This sequence comes from Anser brachyrhynchus, assembly GCF_964034855.1. NCBI lineage: Eukaryota > Metazoa > Chordata > Aves > Anseriformes > Anatidae > Anser > Anser brachyrhynchus. The sequence continues at coordinate 17,704,860 of NC_137695.1, forward strand.
CAATTTGTACTCAGTTTCAATTCTATTTGTTCCCATTTCAGTTTGTTCTCACATTTCTTTGGTATGTACTTTCCTTTGAAAAATTGTTTGCAGGACAGCTAAAAGAGTACAGTTTAACAAAATATGCTTAAATTTGCCCCAGTATTCAGGAGAAGCAAATTCCAAGTTATGATAATAAAAATTAAGTTTATTCAACCAGATATTGAAAGGCTTAACATTAAGGCACTTCTCTTTTTTTTTTTCCTTTTTTTTTTTTCTTTTTCTTACCTGCTCTGTCTTGCTTACAAACAAATTAGCCCCAAAGACTGTTTTATAACAGCTAATTAATTTGCTATAGCAGGAACATCTGAGAATCCTGGGAACTAGTCTGAGTAATGTGTGAACAGAAGAAAATCAAAGTAATTGGCTAATGTTGATGTCTAAAATTTTTTGTCTAGTTTTAGTTATATTTATAGCACTTTAAAACATGTAGAGAGTGCCTCTTGTTAAATATTAGGTATCTGATGTATCACTATATCTTTCTGCCTTTGTTTTCAGATGGAGAGAATCCTCCAAGAAACCATATGAATGAAGGGGGATACAACAAACCAGTTCATCACACTGTGATTAAAACTGAAAGTTCAGTCATAAAAACAGGAGTGAGACCAGAAACAAGTGCCAATGAGGATTACGTGTCACCCCCCAAATACAAAAGCAGCTTATTGAATCGCTACCTGAATGACTCGTTGAGGCACGTCATGGCTACTAACGCAGCTATGATGGAAAAAACAAGGCAAAGGAATCACTCTGGTTCATTTAGTTCCAATGAATTTGAGGAGGAATTGGTGTCTCCATCGTCATCAGAGACAGAGGGCAATTTTGTCTACCGGACAGGTAAGGGATTCTTTCTGCATCATTTCTAATACAGCTTTGGTGTTGGTGTTCCTGGAATTGTGTCACCTGGCTGGGCCTTTTACAAAAGTGGGTAACTCCTGTTCATCTTCTCCTATGAGAGGGAAACTCCTGTCCTTGCCTTTGTATGAGAGTGGGTAACTCCAACCCGTCCTCTCTTACTAGAGGGGATAGCTCCTACTGACCCTCGCGATTGCTGAAGGAGTCCTCTCTGCAGTGTTGGAGCTCTGTGCTGTTACTGACTGCTAAATGGAGCTGGTTTGCATTTTAAATGGAGCTACAGGGCGGATTTTTAAAATGACACTTGTAGGCCTGTTTGCCAGCACTACGGCAAGCCTAAAGAGGAAGAAAACTTTTGAGTATTCTGGAGTGAAGTACCCTGTGGCCCCAGCTGGAAGGAAGAGGACTTTCCATTTTCAAGGTGGCTGTTTGTGGCACCTATATGAGCCATATGCCCCTTGGTGGAGTGCATGTGACTTTCTTCCCCTGTTGTACATCCCGATTGCTGTCCTCAGGGTGCCTTCTCCATTGCGTGGCCTTTGCCTCTCATGATTACATGGGTTAATCAGTTTAGACCGGTTTCTGTACCACTCTCCAGGCACAGTGCACTGAGCTAAGGAGCCACAGACTCGGCCTTTAAAGATCTTGGTTTAATGCTTTTGAGAGGTTACACATAATTTATAGCTTTTATCTTATCAATAAAAACATAAAAGCATGATTTCCATCATCCGTTGTGTTACCAGAGGAAGGCATGTGGGGCTGCCTGGTTCATGCCAGCAAATTGCTGTAAATCAGGGCAAGGTCAGGACCTGCTCAGGTCCCTGTGGGGCAGTGAGTGCTGGAAGGCTCCTCTTGCAAATCTTGTTCTGAATTTCCCTGGGGACATAACGCAAAGGCTGTCCTCTCGTCTTTGAAAAAAATTAATTTCTGCTTCCAAATCTCTGAAGGTCTCAGCTGGCGGCTTGGGATTTCCGCCCATCACAGCAGCCCTTTGTATTTTCCCTGTGAGAGTGGCCCTTTCACAGGCATCATCACTTTTGGGATGGATGGATAGACATTGCTGCAATGTGCTGGAGGGCTTTGCACTGAATTAACTGTAGATTTAGATGTTGTACTTGGTTCCTTGTGGCTTCCCTGGCAGGCAGGCTGGGGTGCCCATCTCCTTTGCAGCCTCTCAAGTCTGCAGCCTTTTCCTGCCTCCTCTTTCCAAGCATATTTCACATGATTTTTGTCCCTGTGAAGGGGCGACCAGCTTTTCAGAAGGCCGCATGCTCTGGTGGGGGTAGGAGGACATTGGTACGTGCAGGTTGTCAGGAGATGACCAAGGCAGGAGTGGAGGCCCCATAGAGAAACAGGATCTTGTGGGGAGCAAGAACACGTTGCATGCACGATGAATACATTTCAAAATTAACTCTCTCTATTCATTTAGGGATTTTTTTTTTCAACATACCAAATGCATTTGGTCCGCATTATGGTTGTGTTGTCTGCCAAGTTTTATTTTTAAGTGAAAAGTTACTCAAGAACAGATGCAGCAGCTCAGATATGTAAACTTCTGTTTTTCTGTACTTTTATACCGTAACTTAAAAATGGACACAGTGACTTTTTAAAAATTGTAATAAATTTGCTACTGGATTAAGTTCTTCTTGCCAAGTTCCAAGCTGCACTGAAAAATATGGTCTCTAATGAGAAGGCTGAGACAGGCACGTTGTAACTGCACTGAGTTCACAAGCTGGGCTGGAATGACTAAAAACCGGTATATTTGTCCTTAAAGTTCATAACTGGCATTTATGGAACTCCTCTTGAGATCGTATTTAAGTCACTTCTTAAACATCTTTGTTAATGTTTTGCAGTGCCATGGCCTCTGGTGAGAACACACTAGCAGCTCTCAGGATGTAGTTTTATTCTTTTTACACCCCCAAACCAGACAAGCAGTAGCTTGCCAATAGAAAGAAAAAGGTCATGTGCATGCTATATATTATTTGATATATCCTACCCATATGTGAGTGCACATGCAGGAAATAATAGGTACAGTAGGCTTTTTTCAGCTACAAGGTTACAACCCCACTAATGGTTTTCTGATGATGTTGTAACATGCAGGAATTGACTCCTTCATGAAAAAGTAGATATTTTCAAGTTATCATCCCTTCATAAAACTGTTCAGAAATAGATGAAATTAAAGAAATGATTGCTAGGATGGGAGAAAATAAGGACATTTTATTTTTGTTGTCTTCTCTGTGTAATTTGAACAACACCTGGGATGGCAGCTCTCAGTGCAGTCGTACAGCATACTTGTGTCTGTGTTCTCAAAAATAGCTGCACTCCACTTTGGTTAAGCAAAATAACAGCGTGTGTCCAACTGTGTCTCTCCTGGTAGCAGCAAGTGGATATTTCAAGTGAGATATCAGCGCTTAAAAGGAGCTTGCCTCTACAGTCCTTTGTTACACAAAGCAGCTAACTTTTAACACAAAGGGGCTGAAGCAGAATTTTGAAGTTCCTGATAGATGTTTTAGTTTATGAAGACGTTTTGAACAGGATGTCAAAAAAACACAGGGTGAAAATTGATTGACATTTTATTTTTGAGAAATGTTTGACAGTATTACTGTGCTCGTAGGAGCAGGAAGTCATTTGTTTTGAAGGAAATTCTTTATTGTGCTTTCCTGAAAAAGCACCTTTTTGTAGCAGATTGTGAGCAGAAAGTTTACTGGTGGGGTCTGCTCCATGCCATGGGCCAGGCTCTGATTTCGGTCACTTCAGTGCCTGCAGTGCTTGGGGTCAGCGTGGCCACAAGCGGCTCAGTAGCCTGCACCAAATTAACAGGATATGAGCGCAGCGTCCGGTGACAGAAACAAGAAATTGCAGTTTAAAGTTTATAAGGAAAATGGGTAGTACAATTTCCCATTTCAGTCATTAACATGCTTATAAACACTGGACCATATGCTACTCTGGGTTCATGCAACCGGGAAATCCCGTGTAAAGATCAAGGACAGGCTGTATAACTGGCAGTCGGGAGAATGGCCTCGCTTTGTACCTCTGCACGATTCCCGTGAGCTCGTGAGAAGCAGCTTTAGTGCTGGAGCAGAAGCAGCAACCACAAAATCTCTGTCCCTGCACGGACGGTGTCTGCACTGCTGCCTCCCCCAGCCCTGCCCTCCCTCTCGGGCTGTGGAGCTCGTGCAGCAAACGTGCACGGAGGGGATGCGGTGTAGGATGTGGGGGGACAGGGTACAGCCAGCTCAGAAAGAACAGACCAGAAAAGGCTGTGAATATGCTTGGATATGCCACATATGTAAGCGGTTCTGTCGTAAGCTGATATGCTTACATATATATAATGTGGCATACGTGAATGTGTTCGCTTAAGGCAGAAATTTTCAGTTCAGATTAATCCTTGTGCAGGTATAATATATAAATATATATTATTGGCCAAATATGTCTTAAACTGACCACTGAAATGCTTGCTTCAGTATTTTTGTTTAGTTAAAAATCCATGTTAGAGAACAAGTTTTCATTAAGTCCTTGGCAGGCTTTCACTCGCAGCAGGTTCTCTGTATGACAGGAATAACTAAAACCAGACTCGCCTATCTCTATTTGTTGCCCAAATGCACATTGAAATAACAGTCCGGCTGCAACAAGCACTTCAAAAAACATATAGCAAAAAGACCTAATAATGTTTGTAGTGAAGGTGGATGTAAATCTGAAACACCCACGCCAGTCTTTGTTTCATGGATTACCAAAACGCCGACTTTGTTTTTGTGGTTACGGACGGCTGGTGCTCTACGAGTCCTGTGTCGTTGGTCACCTGCAGAAACAAAACGCTCTGCATTGTTACAGTTCAAGGAAATGAAAAAGCCCAACTTTCTGGGATATCGCTGTCTGGTGAGCTGTGTTGTGCAAAAGAAAGCAAAAATTAAACCGAGAGGGAGAGAAAGAGTGTTGAAATGGCAGGACAGGGAGCTTTCTAACTTCTTTATGCAGGCAGTTTTTGTTGATTTCAATTTATATGTTACTTAGCACAGCAGAAAAGCCAGAACAAATAAAAATAGTGAGGAAACTAAAGACTTACAGGCCTGGGAAGGAGGGTGGCTTTAAAAAAATCTTGAATGACTGTTTGATTTTTGAAAATGTTTGATCTCTATTTTTAGGCATTTATACTCGGGAGTGTGTTTAGTTTCTGATGTTTTCATTACTGCTGCCTTTTTCTTTCCTCTCGCCTTCCTTTTTTTTTCTTTGATTTGGATCTTGCAAAGTTTGTGATTTATAAAGCATGATCCTGGGACTCTTACTGCAGCACACTGAGCATCTCTGAGGCAGCGCTCAGCATGCTGCAGGAGCAGGCCCACATAGAGCCCCACTTAGATATTAGGGTGTAGGCATTCACATACGCACTGTGCAGACACAAAACTGTAGAACAGCCCTGTGGTTTTGTGTGGTCCTTGCCAAATTTTCCTCTCAATTTAACATTTTTAGAAATTAACATGTAATTTAAAAACGAGCTATAAAATTTAAAAGCATAATGTGAGCACAATGGAACCTGTTTTCAGAAATGACTCGAGGGACCAGCAAAAGCTGCGAGCATTAGTGACTTTTGCAAGTTCAGTCTAAACGGTGCTGGAGACCTTGGGGATACCTTAAAATAAATGCAAACCTGGGAGAGCTGAAGGAGGTCCTTGTTGCAGATCCTAATGTTCTCCAGAAGCGAAATTAAAAAGGGGAATGTCGAGTACAGTATTAAATGCACAAAGCAGCGCAACTGCGATTTGAAGGTTGCGCATTTAAGATTGTATTTCTGCAGGAATTTTATTATTACATGGCCAGATTCATCGACACTGAAATAGTGTGGAATTGAGAACTGGGGAGCGGATTGCTTTTAATTTGCTGTTCTGACGTTTTTTTCCTAAAGAAAGATTAAAAGGAAACTGCTTTGCTACAGGGACAGCGTCAAGTTTAATATTTATAATGATAGCCCAAACTTGAGAATTTTAAAGATCCTGCCTGCTCCCCTCCCAGTTAAGTTGGTTGTTTGCTTCTTGCATTTCTTTCAGTCTGAATAGCGGAAATCAAACAAGCTCTTCTTTCTAGTTCGTCTTCCCAGCCTCCTCTAGTTTCTTGATTTCTCAACATTTATCTTGCAAGTGGAATGAGTCATTATCTCTAAATGACAGAATCTTTTTTTTATTATTATTATTTTATTTTTATTTTTTGAAATGTATCGGTTTCAACCAAAATTTCTCAGGTAGCAGAATGGAGGAAGATCATGCTGTGCCGGGCGGCTCGGCCGAGAGTGCAGGGGCCGAGCATCCTCCCCAAAGCCTGGGCACGGGGGCTGCTGTGGCAGGGGAGACCTTCCCCTCCTGAGGGCGGGGGGGAAGCTCCTTTGTTATTGGCTTTTCTGAGCCATTTCTCTCCACTCCCTGTTCTGAAATGGGCAGTTCTGTAGGAAAAGGGAGTATTTGTTTTCTCACAAGAGCCGGGTGCAAACACCGTGCATCCTTGTTTTATGTGTTTGTTTTCAGATATAGATGATTATGCATGTTTTGGGCTCTGTTTTTGGTTTTGTTTTTCTAAAACTCAAAGTTTTAAAAATTCTGGAGATTGGGTCATGCACTGGGCTTGTGATAGCAGCATGTTCGTGGATACAATTGGGTGTCATTGTGGTGCAGACAGCAGGGAGCAGGGGAAGTACCCGTGCGCGTCTGCTGCTGGTTTTGCTTCGGTTGATGCCACAGTGAACTTTCTGTGTACTTTGGTAAAACCGAGCTCACGCCAGCTGCGGGGCTGCAGAGCATTTTCTCCAATGCAGCTTACTTTAGGGCAACAGCCCACATGCCCGGCAGCTCCCGACAGCATCACAGAGAACGAGATGCTTTCGCGTGAGTGATTCGGAATGGAAAAAATGACAACATTTGACAAAAAAAATAAGTGAGATTGAAGAACCAGGGGGTTGTCCGTATTTCCGTGGCCACAGGTTTCTGTTGCCCATGCCCTCACAGCAGCTTGCTGGGGCTTCTCTGAGACCATTAATGTTTCCCCAATGCAAATATTCTCAACAGCAGCCAAAAAAGCCGCACATCCCTGTGCTTGCCTGGGACCTTTCTTAGACACAGCGAGGAAAACGTATGGTGCTGTCACCAGTTGCTAACAACCATGTATTTTAATACTCCTCGTTAGAGTTAGCAAATGCTCCAGGCCAAGCCTCAGGACTCATTTATTTAGCAAAGGTGTGTTCAAGGAGAATAAAATATTTATCCCCATTTCCCCATTGTTCAAAACGGCCTCAGAATTATGCTGGGTTTTAAAACCTGAGGTCAGCCCAAATGTGAATGTTGCAGGAAATTGTGTGTGTGGAAAAATACACAGGCATAAATCAGAATGTTTTCCAGTTTAAGCTGTAGGCTACATGACTAATAATGAATATAATGGGGAAATTAGCGAGAAAATTAGCAGTTAATTCAATGAATATTTAAAGACTGTGTGAAATTACCACCTGGGAAAACTGATTCAGTGAAATGGATGTGTCTCCTTCTGCCTTTCCAGAGCTAGAGCAGGATTTTCCTGGGTAGCCAGATTCCTGTGCAGGTGACTTATACCAGGAACGCCAGGCTTGCACGCTGCCTCGCCAGCACGGCTTCTGCCCTGGTGCCTGTGAGCGCCGGCGGCTGCAGCTGCTTCTGCTGGGAGTGGTGGCGGGCTCTGCAAAGGGAGCGCTTTCCTCCCTTCTGGGGAAGGTCCTCTGTAATCACACATTTAACTCGATATATCACTGACGGGAAAGTGATTTTGAGTGCACAGCTATGCCTGGAGGCAGATGGCCCCCCGCACTGGGTTGTGAAACGTGCCCATCCTGCGCCTTGGAGCTCTGCAGCATGTGGCACCTGCACGAGAAGAAAGAGAAATTCCAGGGACAAAACCCATCCTTTTTTGCCCAGTGAGTTACTTTTACATATGAAATACATTTCCTTCATGAGCAAACACTGTCTTCGGTGCCACATATTAACACAGCATGCAATACACCAAATGTGAGCGGGAGGGGAGGGGTACAGGAAAGCCAGGCGCAAGCTGTGCTTGTCCCATCCTGTGGCAGTAAATGTGAAGGAATGGGGAGCCCATAAAAATTTTCACTTCTCTCTGGAAAAATGTCTGAATTGAAACTTCATACCTGGCGTGGGGTTCCTGCGTGTTCCAGCATCCCCCCTCCGCTTGGGATAAATACGGCGGCTTTGGGTAACCTCCCGGTGCATCCCGCACGTGGTGTTACGGCGCTGCTGTTCGTGTTGCTGCAGTTAGGGCTGTATCTGTGTTTCCATTAGAACCCTTTTAATCCACAAATTTATGACCCAGCTGTAAAAATTCAATCCAGACTGAAACTTGGCACGGGCAGCGCTCGTTCTCCCATCTGTGGAAGGGATTTAAGCAGGTACATCCCAGTCGTAGTCATCACAGCTAGGCCTGTAAATCTGGAGCACGATGACTGCTGAATAAAGCTGTAACCTTCTTAGTAGTCCAGGAGTTTGAAATATTTTATGCTTATGATGAGACTCGTGGAAAGCAGCTTGTTTGTGTTTGATCATATACATAGTAAATAAGGATAATGTTTTGAGTTTAACTATGTTTGCTCACAGGCACAAGCACATGCACTTTCCTTACCATGTTAATATTTTGACATGGGTGGCAAATGCATGAACATCTACAGGATCTTGTTCCAACACAGGGTCTGATCACTCTCAGGTAGCGCAAGAAGCTACCAGCACTAACAGAAAAAATTATCTTTTGATCATAATTAAAGAAAAAATAATAATAATGAGAAATAAAAAGACCAGGTTGTTTTCTCCTGAATTGGATTTTTGACTGAGATTCTCTTAAAATATCTTCAAAACTCTTTCAATATTGAACTGCAAAATTAGTTTTATTCACCATCTCTTGTTTCTATCTAATTTTTTTTTTTGTAAAAAGCTACAAGCTGGAAGTTGCCTGACCAGATAGACTAGTAATCTTATCTGATCCAGCAAATCCTATTTCCCTTTGCAGGTTTGTGGTTTTTGAAAGTCATTCCGCAACTTAAAAAACTCCTTTATGTGTTTAACTGAAATTTTTTAGGTCATTTGTCCATAATGTGAATACCAGAACCACAATGATGAAAGCAGTTTAGTGAGACCAGACTTCTGATCCTCCATGCACATTCACAGCAGAGCCCTTGGGAGGGCTTTGGCACAGTTGGACGAGAGGATTGAGGGGGACCTGGAATCTCTGCATGGGCTGCAGATGAGTCCGTACCCCGCCGCTCAGAAAACTCCTTGGTTGTGTTCAGAAAATGTGGGGAGTCTGTGGGTGGTGTGTATGAGATTTTTGCCAACTTGATGGAGCAAGGGGAATGCTTGTAGAAACACCTGTTCCCCCCAAATGTCCCACATCTGCCTCTCTAAAGTTCAATTTCTAGTTTCTAATTATCCCAAAACAGAAAAGCAGAGCTGGATTCTGTTTCGTTCAATCCACTTCACTCCAAACGTAAAAATTTGGGTGTGAGATACAAGGGGTAGGCATGGAAATTATCGGCGGGTCCTAAAGACCATTGCAGGTCTTGTATGCTTAATGGCATTAAAATGGCATTGGATAGACATTTTAGACCTGTTAAAAGAGAAATACATCAAACAGTCAAAGTGGACAAAAGTCAATAATCTGAGTGAGTTTTATGTGAGCTACAAAACAAAAGGAGCGGGCGTTTAAAGCAGGGAACTAAGTTGGAGAAGTAAGCAGCATTGTAGAAAATCTGGAAAACGTAAAAACAATTCAAACAGAAAAAGATCAGATAAACAGCTAGAGCTGGAACAGCTGAAAAGAAACACAAAAATAGGTAAGGCAAAATTGCAACGAGCCATGAAATGCGTTTTCCTTAATTTTTCACAGTGGCCTTGAAACCTGATGTTGGAGCCTCTATCTCTGTTCTTTCGTTGATGGCCAGAAGCTGAGGTTATGGTGACCAGATCGTTTGGTATGGCACTGACATTTCGAGTTAAAAGGGATTGCCAAGACTCTCAGTTATGACACTAAAATATGCCGTTATTTCTAAGGCCAGTTTTCGGTCCCTCCCTCATGCCTCCACATTGATTTAGGCAACAGATGCATGAAAAGCAAAGCAGCATTCAAAATAATCCCTTAGTTGAAGCTGGAGGAAGGCTGGCTAGTGGGCTGTAGCCAAAATTCCTTAAATGTTACAATGTTTTACATTTCTAAATGTAAAAACTTTCTTTCCAATGTGAGGTACCAGCCAAACGTCTTAGTTACGGTATCTCAGAGCAAAAGCTGGCATGAGGCCTCGCGGTCATTTGCGGGTATTGACAGATTTACACCATTGAAGATCAAGTTAAATGTTGTCGGTTTCTCCATCTCCCCTTTACTTTGTCAGACTTTTTTCTCTCAGTTACTATTTGTCAGCTTAAATCCAGTTTGCTGGAAAAACGAAGGCTCCTCACGACCTGGCTCTTCAGGAGCGAATTGCCTCAAATTCTTCCTGCTCGCCAAGCTATTTTGTAATGCATTGCAAAACAGCAGCAGGATTGCTCTCCCTGCACTGCATGTACTTTGTGGGCTAGACACTGTGGTCAGTTATAATGAGGTCTCGGTGTGCTGGAGGATTTGTCTCTGCCCCTGACTGCAGGAGTTTCATCCCAAGTCCTTTCTCCTCCAGCTGCTCCTCCCATCCCAAGGAGCAGGGTGTGGGGCTGCCCCGTTGTGGTCAGATCCGTGGGAAGCCTGGATGGTTCCCATTGCTCCAGCGTGTACGTCGCACCCTCTGCTCCTGAACATTTATGACAGCTCTGCACCCAAGGACAGGGGTGACAGATTGCATGTTACAAGGGCACACTCAAACTCACCATCCTTCTTTTCTCACTTTTCTGGTGGTTAGCTGGTGTAGCTTGTGGTTACTGCTTAATTCCATCCCCTGGCACTGCCATCAAACCAGTGCTGTGTGGGAGCTGCGTGAAGCCCATGGCCCTTTCCCCTCAGCAATATCAGGAGGTGCAGCTTCCTAACTGTTGATGCCCCATAGTACTCGATGGTTAGCAACACTTTCTGAAGTGGGGAGAAGCCGAAATATCTGTTTTGCTCTCAGCTCAAGAGACTGCAGTAATGTGTGTAGACTGTACAATCTTTCACATACTTATATATATATTCATATATTCATGTATCTGTGAAATATATTCATACTTCCATATGTATATACCTCTCTCTCTCTATACACACATTTCCTCAGTGCTCAGCAGTAATCTCTGCTGCTTTGCAGTTTTGCTGTGTTTCCTCCTTCAGCTTGGAGCTGAACAGCATTTCAGACTGGCAGTAAACTTTGTAAAAATAGGGGAAATCAGGCCCCCAGTTGTATTATCCACAAATCATTAGGTATCTCCCATTCAAATCCCATACTGAAATACTTGCCCCAGCTCTCCTAGAAAAACCCCAAATCCCGTTCATGGTGGTCAGCAAAGACAATGAGGCTGACCTGCAGGGAGTGATCCCAGTGGAGCTGATGTTTTATGCAAAGGCCTTTTTTGCGTGCCCAGACTTTGGCTAAACGAAGGTAAAGAAATGCTTTTTTAAACATTTTAAATGAAATAAAATGTCAGGTATCTTTATAAGCCTGTTTTCATTTTAGTACTGCCTCCCAGCATTTCTGCTGCTGTTTTCAGTTCTCATCTAACAAGACTGTGAGTGATAATAATTTCTCCTGGCTACCAGCATGTGTAAGAATTAATTTGTGTTTGTTATATTCGTTGTGGATCTCCATATAGAAAAGATCACTAGTATTTCAGAGTCCTCTATACCCCTTCAGTGCACTTACAGATTCATATCCCCAACTCTATGCCCCATTATTTCAAAAGGGGCTAATAATTACATCAGATGGACGATTCAGAGTAATGAATGGACAGGCACTCAATGTTTTAAAATCAAGCCCTTAGAAGTGCTTGGTGTTGGACCAAGCAAAAATCCAGTGTGCCAAGATCTGGTCTGTTTTTTGAGCGTTTTGGCCCCAGAGCATGCTACATGGTTTGACACACAAAGTTCATGTGTTTGCAAAGCTTTCCAAACTTCATTTGGTGAACTCCTGCTGCTTTCAGTGGGATCTTTGCTCACAGATCAAAGACTGTGACCCTCGGAGAATGTAAGTGCTCATATTTGGCACTTCCTTCATTGCTCTTCCTTCATTCCTTGCACAAAATAGGAAAAATAAAGGCTTTATTCAGCCCCACATTACTGCTGCACTTGCGGAGGTTTGAGAAGCTCTGTCATGTCTCTGCGGGAATCACAGCTGCTTGCAGACACCCCATCCCTGCCCAGAGCAGCGGCAACACCCGGACCCAAATGAGCCCACCAAAGACCTCGCCATCCTTATGGCCGTGTCCTCTTTCCATCCCGTTGTCTGGACTGACTCCCTGCAGCAGCTCCACACTCCCACCACATCCACCCTTGCCCGCAGAGAGGCTGAGTGCCACCACGCCGCATCTCCTGTATGCAAAAAAGGAGGATTTGGCAAAAAGTCAGGTCTGGGCGAGGCTGAGCAAAGGGGAGCAGAGGGGGTTGTAACAAGGTGCCTGAAGTGGGTAGGGCAGAGACCTGGGTTCATGCTGTCCATCGGCCCCCACGTGTCTTTAAAGTTGGATTATGGCTATAGGAAAGTCAAATGCCCCAAAATCACAGATAAAGGGTAAAAGTTTATAAAGGAGACAAGGAGGGAGAAAATCAACAAATTCCTGTGATATATTGTATGTCATCTGTACGTGACACTCTGATACCTTCAAATGCTTAAACTAAAGACGTAAATATAATTTAGTTTGTAAAAATATACCTTAGTTATAATAAAATGATAATAGTGGAACTTGGCAAAAGAGCAGCTAATAAATACTACACTTTTGAAATGTGCCTGGGATCCAAGTACATACTCTTTTACTGTGCAGTTAAAGCATGTGGCAGGACATGCTAGACCAAGATTTTCTTTTTGTCTTTCCAGTGGAAAACTAAAGTTCTTTGTTTAAGTGAAGCCCATTGGGAATTTTTCTTAAGTAAAACAAGGAGCTAAAGAATTCCATTCCTTTTTGCCAACTTTCTTCCTCCTTCAAGCCAAATTATCGATTAATGGGGCATTAAATATCAAATACTGCCTACTTATATTCATACCCATTTTTATTTAGGTTTCTTCAATACTCTTTCATTGGTATTTCAAACACATCTGAATTAAAAGATGAGATATGGTATTGGGAAAAGGCTACCCTTTCCAAACCTTCTTGGCCTTATAAAAATAAAGGTCAGAAATATAAAAGTCATTACTTTTGCATACTTAACCTTACTTCTGATTTTTCAAAAGAAAAAAAAAATTCTGTGCTCCTTTAAGATCTTCTTCCTGAGCTTCATTCTTTGCCTTCTTCATTAGCTGTCTCCATTTCGGTACCCTATAGTTTTGCCAGCAGAGCAGCCAAGTGAATGCTTGACCATATTTTTGTCTGGCTCTAGCAAAACCGTGATCTGACAATAGAATACTTTTCTCTGGGTTTTCCTTCTTCCCCCAGGGAACCATACTTCAAGGGCAACCTGCTTGTCCAGCATATGAACATGTGGAAAATCCACTGCTATGCACTAATGATTTTCAGATGGGCCATTGTTGCTGAAAATCATCCCAAGAGCAGCAGCTTCTCCATTGTGCACCTAACCGCTTTGGGATAGCATTGCTCATAGCTTATCTGGAATAAACCCTTTGCATTTACGTATAGGGTGCTGACATGTGCTGCAGCACACATACGTAGTAACAACGTTTAGAGAAAAAGTGGGTAAAAGTTACTGTTGTGGTTCTTTTTTGGCCATTGCAACATGCATCAAAATCTGACATTTATTTTAGCGTGAAAACATAAATGTAGGAAAAAGTCGAGCTATGCCAAAGATCCACGACAGCAAGGCAGAAGCACCCGAAATACTGTCCACAAATGAATCACTTTCAAGTTTTTGTTTTAAATATTTACAAGGAGACTTGTCACACACTGGGGGAGACAAGAATGAGTTTTAATTTTTAAATAGTTTCTATTACTGTTCTTCTCAGAATTTGCATTCCTTTTAAACAACTTTCACTTTTAATCTGTAATTAAAGCCAAAGTTTTCTTTTAATTTTAAAAGCTTGTCCTTGGACTAAAATAACATGGAACATTTTTAAACATTGATCCAAGCTGCTGTAGATACATTTTATTTAAACCACAGAGCCTGCAGTTGGATTCCTGGCGTTGCCAGATAGACTACGAACTGTAAGTGTGGCAATGATGACTGTGGAGTTCTGGATGCTGCTCTACCAGCGAGGAGGGTTGTTTTTCTGGAGTTGTTCCTCCCTTTGGGCCCTATTCATGAATGACTTAATCTCTGTGTATGATCAAATGTCGTGCAAGTTACTGTGCACAGAAAATCAAGGAATGCTTCTCTTCCCCGTGCTCCTTACATGGAATTGCTGCGCCTGCCCGGCGAGCAGTTGGAGAGCAGTAAGGGTGGGAAGTGAGCAGCAGCAAAAACACACACCAAAAACCACCAGAAGTAACGTAAAAAGAGAGAGACAAAGCAAACAGAGAAACCTTTGAAAGATTGGGTGTGCAAGTTGGATTGGGTCATGCACAGGCGGCTCGAGCTTGCCCAGGCACCACCAGCTGGAGAAGGAGCAAGTCTTTTGTGTTACAGGGGCAATAAATTCACCAGCAGAAACAAAAGTGTTCCCCAGTATTTTCTCTGGAGCATTGGCAATAAAGATGCTTTCCAGCACATGTTTCTATTAGCTTGTTTCATCTTGGAAAGCAAACATTTACTGTTTTGATGGGCAGATCTCAAGAAGTTCAGGGAATCAATGCAGCTTAGTCTTTTTATCCTCTCAACCTAACTGCTTGCGTGGTGTAATTCTGTCCCTTCAAGGGATGTTAAACCAGGAGTGATTTTCACCCGCTTCCCTTGAAGCCAAGACAGAGACAAGTCTCACAAGATTTTCATTAGCTGTGATATTAATTACACTGTACATTTTTCTCATGATATTTTCTTAGAGATCCAGCAGAATACAAGGTGTGAAGCACTCTCTGTTTTCATACAGACCTCTTCCTAATTCTTTTAAGTATCAACAAAATTTTAGCTTCTTTTAGGTTCTGTGCTCAGTCAAGAGGGAAGAAAGGACTTACATTATCTGAGTTGTTTTTCTCATCACCAACACCCTGCGGCCACCGCAAGAAATTCTGTCTGTCTTACCATGCCTTGGTGTGGGGAAAGATTGCTATAGCAGGACTCATGCACAAAGCAGTGACTGGTAGCAAATGGGGAATTACTTGACTCAGGTGCTGAACTTCTCCAGCTGTCTCCAGCTACACTTGTTTGTCCGGGGCAGGGACTGGAATAGTCATTTAGCTCTTTTTGAGACACTTTCCATCCCTTTAGTACTGACAATGGACTTAAAAGATGTAAATTGCTTTTCAGGTAGGCTATTGCTGGAGTATCACGTTTGCTCTATGAGGCAAAAGATAGAAAAAAAGGACAGAAAGGGAAGGGAAAAAGGAAAACTTGCAGCCAGGAAATAAATACAGGTGGGAAAATGAAGGACAGAAACTTTTGCAAGGTAGTAAAGAGTGGAGAGTGGACGAGGAAAGAGGAATGCAGAATCAAGGGCAAGAACAAAAAGGAAGAGGAGAGGGAAGACTGGTGGAGGGGAAGGAAGAAAGAAAAGAGATTGAAGGGATGAAGGTAAGAAGAGAAAATACTGGGAAAACAGTTATGATGGAAATACTGGTAGGAATCTGGAGTGTAACTGGAAGGGCTCTAGAAAAAATTAGAGAAGCATAGGTGATATTAGTATTTTTCGCAGTTCAAAATGAGGTTTGACATTTTTCCCTTTCAAAGTGTTTGACAAACAAGGATGGATGTACGTTCAACAGATATATTTTACCACTCTTCTTGGAAGGCACCATTGAATGTAATTACTATGTCCTGGCTTTCTTTTTTTTTTTTTTTATGTTACTTAGTCTAGGAGCAAATTTTCTTCCGGAAAAAGGTATGATCTTGCTTAAAATGCAAATTATTTAAAATTTAAAACCTTAAAATGTTGCTCAAAACTCAGTGAAAAACCTGAACTGAACCAAAGCTGAGAAATACTCTGATTTTGGTGGTGAGAGGAGGGCTGTTTGCATGGGGTGTGTGGTTATTGATTTCCTAGTTTCTCGGTACATCCACACTCCCTGACTAAGCTGGATGCAGATGTACAGAAGAACTTTCACACACTGGCTTCATCACACCCAACCCAGACTTCGGAGAATCCCACCAAGACATATTTTGAAAGCTGTAACTACTTTTCAGGCTACTGTAAGACAGTTTGGCAAAATGTGGAGGCTTCTCTGACCCAGTGATCCTGAAAGTTTGAACTTCTCCCAGGGCTGCTTCTTTCTGTAAACTTTTCAGATCAGATCTGTTTGAAAAATTTTCAGTTCATCATCTGTACTTACAGGCAGAAAATCTTCTTAACCTACTGCATAGTTGGCTGAGGGCAATTTCTTTGTGCTCCCCTGAGATGAGCATTGGTCAGTCACAGAGAAAGGACATCACCTGGGATGGACCGATAGTCTGATCTGGCACGGCAAGTCATGCATTCCTATATGGTTCGTGGTATATGTGAACCTGAAATATGTAATGCCAGATCAGATTATACATATAATTTTCAAGTTCAGCAAAAGGCTTTGTTTCTTTTTCTTCCATCATTTTTTAAAGAAACAGAATTGATCTGAATTAAAAACATGATTGGTGATGACGAGTGGGTGGTTCTGTTTACCCTGCCACATTATATAGTACCACTTTTACTCCCTGTTTGGATAGCAGTCACAAGACCCAGATATCAAGCTGTGAAAGTATTTTTCTTGCAGCAGCCTTTCTTTTTTTGGCAGGCAGTGGCTTTGGAGATGCCTCACATTTTGTCATGTGATTGGACTGCTGATGAGGTTTCTGTGCTGCCTCATTTTCCTGGATTCCATCTGAATTAACTCTTCTTTGGGTTGCAACCATTAGCGCACTTCTGGATGAGCGGGGTTTTGCATCACAGTGGAGTGAGCTCCTAACGCATGGCCTGTGTAAGAAAACAGCCCCTAAAGAAGGAATTCACTGTTAGTTCCATGTGACAGAAATCTGTTTTCTGTACCTCCAGCTGTCCACATCCAAAACACATTCCATCTTCGCAGTACTATTCCTTCCTGAATCAAGGGAAAATGAGAGGAAATGACTAGTATATAATCGTTCCATCTAAAAACATTCAGCTTAGTCTTGTAAACACATAAACTAGTTCTTTGTAAACAAATGTCTTAATTTTCTTTAAACTGAATATTTAGATGTCAAAGATAGAGAAGCTGGATATGTCAAACACATATGGTTCCTATTGCATCAGAGGCTTTCTTAATTTTGGTATTATAATTGAAAAGACATTTCTGAAAGCATGTTAACCTTACAGAAACTAATCTATCTGTCTCTCTGTCTGGTCTAGGTTTAATTCTTCCGTCATCGTACTCTAGAAACATCTTCCACTTTAAATGTACAGCAGTTACAGTGTTCCTAATGGGCTTTGAATTGCTCTTGCTTCTTCCAGGGCTCAATGTGGATTCACTGTTTGGGGTAGTCAGTGCTGGGGAGCTGACAGGGGCTTTAAGAGGAGAGAACTAGGAAAAGGCGTCAAAGAAAAAAATGGGAGTAGGGACTATACTATGATTGTAAAGTTTTACTTTATTCCTATATAATTTATGACACAAAGTGCCCTGGGCAAAGTAATATTTTTAACTGGACAAAATTTCTATCCACACCAGAAAGCAGCAGGTCTGCTTTAAAATATAAGCTATTTTATAAATGTCATGAAACATCTATCTGCCTCGGATAAGGCAAAATATCAGTTTGGCATCCAGAAGCATGAACAATATGTATTCATTTTTCCTTCTACAAATAATAAGCAGAAAGCTTTTAAGTTTACATCTGAAACAAGTACATTTGAAATAGAAAACACATTTGTATCTCAGGCACTGCCATTAGGTTTACCGCTAGTGGGGGCTTTAAATGCAGGTGCACACTCTGCAGATAGCTGAGCACCATGCATTTACTTGCAGGTTGCTTTGGTGGGATGCCTTGTGCAGCTATTTGCAGCGCAGGGGCTGGCTCTTCCCTGCTGCCAGAAGTGCACCAGATGTGCCATGGGCATCGGACAGGGGCAGGCCTGAATAAACCCACATTTTCCAAACATACAGAAGACTTAACAAAAAATTACCTTTTTTTTTTTTTTTGCTCAAGTGAACAATGTAAAGTCCACAGGGGTCATAGAGGTCAATTTATTTGTCAAATGGAAATACTGGAATCCAAAAAAACATTATGAATCATTTTGGTGTTTCAAGTTCAGGATGCAGAGTAAATTATTCCAAAAATAATGGTAGCCAAATGTCATTCCCTCCAAACGTTTGTGTAATATCTATTTATCTGTGGGCAGATGACTGCTATGTATAATCAGAGGCAGACTTTTGTCAAGTTGAGACTAAGTAAACACAGCTGAGCACAAGCAAGTTGGACTATAACTTTTTTGAGTTTTGCCAGCACTGTTATGACCTTGAAAATGAGCATTTTTACAGAGCAATCTGCTTTCAATACGGGAGAATTCTTTGTGTTTCAAATTAACAAGTGTTGATTGGAAACTCACTCTGTTTATTTTATTTTATTTTATTTTATCGTATTTTATTTTATTTTCCAAATGAATGAAAAGTGTGTATTTGCCCAAAGCAGGGCGTCATTTCTGCTGCTTAGAAATTAGGAATGTTTTGTAAAGGAATGCGTCTTGCACGTATCTTTGAGAATAAGAACAATGGTTATAGAAAGGGCTGTCAACTCATCTGAAGCTTCTTTGTATAATCAGAGAAAATTTTCTTCTGTTTCCTTGAAACAGAAGTGCATATATTTAAAATGTGCTGTGCAAGTACACGTAGCATTTAGGCAGCAGATTTTATACCCCTACATATCTAGATGCTAGTTTAATCAACCTTTAAAAAGTCATACTTCCATTTATAAATTTTGCCCATTTTTCTAAAATTTACTCTCCTACTTAACATTTTCCACAGACCCAATTTTTCTCTAAGACACAGGAAGAAACCGGTCTCGTTTTGTTGTCAAACAGTAGTACAATTTAAGCCTTCATTTTGATATGCTGATTTGCTGCTTTTACTTTGCCAGTCATTTGAAGAGAAAGCATTTTGCTCTCTTGATTTTAGAGGCCACAGCATTTGGAGTCTTGAGGAGGCTTTGGACAGAAGTGAACCATGCAAAGTCTTGCTCAAAACTTTGCCTTTCAGTAATTACAGCAAATTAGTCTCAGCCCTTGCCAGTATCTCTGCTTCCAGGCACTTCTGAAGGGATGTTTTATTCATTTTAAGTGCTGTGTGTAAGCCAGCCTAGACACCTAATGGAGAGGGAGGGTACATGTAAGCCAGGTACTATCCCACCAGGTGGTCTTGGATGAAATACTGGCAGTGGAAGTCTCTTCTTGTTTCAGGTTTTTCTATCCCTATCATTGTACCAAAAGAAAAATGAAAATGCAATTGGAAATAAGGCTGAAGAGGAAGAAGATGTTAGAAAAGAGTATGACACGACTGAGAAGCTATTTTAATTGAGAACTGTGAACGGGGGATGTTCCTGTACATTCCTATACATTGTTCTCTGTACCAAAATGCAGATTTTGGAAGCAACGCAGAAATTGCTGCTCCCAGGCCTGTCGAAGCAATTCAGCTTCTTAACATTAACCAAAATTGTCTGGAAAAGGCCATGATGCCAGGGTTTTTACATGCTTTCTTGTTTTCTCTAAGCATCTCCTCCATGGGTGCTAAGGGTACAGGCACACATATCAACATCCTATTTCTTATTTTATTCTGAGATTTTTGCTTCACCACAAAGACCTGTAAAAAAAATAAAATTAAATCATCTAAGCCAATGGAGAGGGAGCGTGGAGTGTGCCAGGCAGGTATTAATTGCAAAGCTTAGCAGCATCATGCAGGACCTGCCATGAGCATTATCTTCCTGTAGCAGCTGGCTGTGCTGGAGATGCAAGGGGAAGGGAGAGCTCTGGGTGGTCTGCAGCCTTCAGGGGGCTTGGAGCACCCCTCAGGATGCTCCTACCCGAGGTGAGAGTTGCCTAAGAACTGGCTGGGTGGGCCGCTGGGTGGGCTGTTTTTGCCTACACTTCATTAGCTTGTTAATCTGAAGTAAAATGGTTCATGGTAGCCAACTAGGTGGGTTGTGTGGGTGCTTTGTATGTCCTGATGAATCTGTACCCTGAAATACAATGTTTGCTGTGGCTACCCAATGTTGCGGAAGGAGAACAGGGAGGAAAACAGGCATTGTCCATAGGTGGGATTTGCTGCGCCTGCTTTGCAGACCCTTTGCAGGTCTCCATCATCTTTGCAAACTCTGGTGTACAGCCTGCCACTCTGTGGGAAAGCTTTGGCTAACAGGCAAAAATAAAAATCAAAAAACCCTTGCAAACTGAAAGAAAAAGCTTTTATTATTCTAAAAGTGGAAACAGAAGTACTGCTAATAATAGCAGTGAGTTAATTAGAGAACACGAAGCATTTAAATTCACAGACCTTGAAGCCTTTGAGTTATAGCTGCCTGGCTTGCATGGCTGCTCTGGGTCCTCCTCTCGTCCTCTGTCCAAAGGCTCAGAGCCTAGAGCTGGACCACACTGGAGGGATCAAAGCATCTCAGGTTTTTCTCACCATAGTTATTCCAAAAATATGAATGTTATTTATGTTTAGAGCAATGGCTGCCTGTCTTACTGCTTTTCTTTATTGAAGTGGAAATTTGGGATCTTAATTCTTAAATGGAGATGAGCATGCAAGGCTGTCTGTACAAATATATGATTGTTCCATACGCTGGTTACCCTTCTGAAGATATCTAACCAGATCGGGGAAGACACATGAGCAAACTACAGAACTGTGTGTTGCTCTGGGATTAAGTTCATTTTGCTGCTACATGATCAGAAAGTTCACAGTGATTTTCAATTGCATGTGTGAGGAGTCGTATCCTATAAATGCAGACATTTTGTATGTTTTTTATGCATACATCTAAGCCCACTTTCCCCTGATTGCAAACCCTGCTGGGCAAAGGTCTTTTAATTAATGGTAACAGGTCTGGTTATTCACCCATGCTTATAAGGCTTCTGAGTTGTTTTTGTTCTGCAGATCTTTCGAATTATTCATGTTTTGCAAAAAGACTCGTTTTTCAAAGCATGTCACTTGATTTAACCATAAATACCATATGGCTTTATCATAAACATGTATGTGTTTTTTAAATCTCTGATACAGTAAATTGTAACAGAGGACGATTCCCTAATAGAAGTCTCCTGACTTCCAGGAAAACTTGTATGAGCTAATGTAAAACAATATGTAGTAAATGTGACATTTTTGCTCTCTGCATCTGTCTTGCATATTTTTGACACACCCTGTCTCTGAATCAGCAATTTGACATTTTTAAGAAAAGAGTATTTACTCTATTTGGAGAAAAAATGTTTTGAGGGACTGCTTTTGGTAACACCAGCTTTGATCTTGGAGGCTGATAGCTGCCAATTCAATCAGGTTTTAGAGGAGACTGTTGGTTTTAACTCCCTTAGATCACGTTCACTACTGTGACTACACTGGTCAAGGTAGTTAGTGCCTTTTAGGGAGAAATATATCTAATGTTGCTGGATAATATGTTTGTCTACTGTGGTAATATTACATCATGCTGTAGTAATTTGTTGGTTTATTAGTACAAAGGCACGGATTCTTTTTTATCACTTGTTATTTAAAGTAGATGTGTTATTACTGTCACTATTATTATTACTACTACTCAGTTTCCAGTGCCAGTGGAGCTTTTTCAGGTGAGAACTTTTTGCAGTGATCTCAGAGAATCGGCATCTTCACTCAGAGAAACAGCCTGGGCATATTGCCCATGGTTCAGATGCTCTCTGTTTGAAAGCAAATCTGTTTGGCTTGAAATACCATGGCTTAGGGTCCTCTACAGCTCAGCAACTGCATCTATGCAAACTGTTCCTCCTGGGCTTAGGGTTTGACTATACCTCACTGTTAGGCAATCTGTCCTGCAGTTAGAGGAGCTGAGTGGAACAGCAATAATTTCTGCAGCATAATGGAGTGAGTTTTACAGAGGCCTCCAAATTCATGCAATCTTGCTATACCAAGAGCCACAGGCAGTAAGTATATCAAGGTCAGCATGAGCTGGTAAGTCCTGCCTTTCCACAGCAATCCTTGCTACAGTATAGGCCCACTGATGTGGCATAACGTTGCTTTCGTGGCTCAAGCAGTGTCCCCACATGGCGCTGTGCTATGCCACGTGGATAGGTGATGCCCCACTCTGTGGTGCACGTTTATTCAGGCGTGCCTCATGCCCTGAGTGCTGAGAAGTCTGAATTCAGTCCCATGTTGTTATCAGTTGACGATGCTTCCCTGCTGTTGAAAGCTGGTTTCTTGAAAATTGCTGTCTCCAAAAGCAGCAGTGTGTGTTGAATAACAAACCCCTTCACATTCAGACTCTTCAGGTTTGGGAACGGAGCCAACATTCTTGAAGAATGATTTAGTGGCCAATAAACATCTGCAAAGTCTGTAAGACTGTCAGAAGCAGTAACGTTGAAAGTAAAGATCATATCAGTAGCAATTCCCCTGTCCTGACAAGGCATTCAGTGCAAATATTTGTTCAGTCATCCTTGCTCTCATTCCCGTTATCACAGACGGTTTCACATGTTTTGCCAAAAGAGCAATTCCCTTTTTCTTCCACAAAGCTGTTCACATCCAAGGCCTTTGCAATGTTAAATGCTGGCCTACTACTGTTTCAGGACCTCCCACACATGCACTTTTGGAGTGCAGGAGCCTCATCTGTCTTACGCAAAGCCTCTGCTGTGAAGGGCTCTTACAACTTTCAATTAGTGAGCATCTGCAGTGTTAAGGTTTTGCTGCTCCTTGAGGATTAGGGCTCAGTCTGAGTGATTTATTGCACTGCACCAATCTCCGTGATAGCCAAGATAGTCTATCAGCTCTTCTAAGTACAGTTCTCCTGCTGAGTAATTGAAATTGCACTGCACTAGGACTCAAAGCATTTGTAAAAACAAGATGATGTTTAGAGAAGAAAGAGGTGTTTCTGCTTCTTCAAAAACTGTTGGCAATTGGGTACAACTTCCTGAATAATTCTGGGCACATGGTTCATCTGCTCCAAGAGCCTTCCCCCTTTTACCTACTTTGTTGCACTGTCTCTCACTGGCTCGGTGAATAGGAAAACTGGAAACACAGCCCTTCTTGAGATACCTCCCAGTTTACTCAAATCTCTGCGGGCCTGTTCAGAAGGTGTCTGGGAATATTTAGGTTTGGGAAGAAATACTGTAATGGAAATAATAACAGTATGAGTTGTGGTGGGCAGGAGCATGTATGCTGCAGTAGCTTCACAAGGGAATGCAAAGGCAGCAGAACTAAAACTTAACTAAAAATTGCATTCAAACAGTAGAATATTTTTTGTGCAGTTGGAGAACAATCCACAGGCAACTATTCCCCCTGCAGTTCATTCAGCAACGTTGCTTTCTGCTATCTATTCTATGTAAGGTCAAGCGTGTTTGTAACTACAGCTTTCTGTGTAGGTTCCTGTAATTCCTCTGAATGCAGAATAAAGGCGGTTTCCATCACGTTTCTAGCTAGATGAGGAAAGGGATACTTTTCAGACATATGTGAGGTAGCCCAGTTTCGAAGAAGCGTCAAAAACCAGCTCACATCCTCACCAGGTGCTCATTACCCCTTCTCTACTGGCAAAGCAATAACGTGAATGCAGCTGAGCATCTCTGATGACAGGATAATTGATTTAATGATGTGCTGTTCAATGCTTTTTGGTACATTCCATCTGGTCCTTCACAAACTTGAATAAAGTTGTTTTCATAAGATATCTGTAGGATCTCACAAATGGGGAATTGAGGCAGTGCAGAATTCTGATTTAAAGTCATTTTGGCCCAATTTTGGATACCTAAGACCTCATGGATTCACATATTTTCATGCCTCTTTATACACTCAAAGCACAACTCTTGTTGACCTCATTTACACCTGCAAGTGCTCAGCACTGCTGAAGAAGAGAGCCCAGGCTCAGAGTCCAGAGACTGGAGAATGTACAAGGGCCATCTGTGAAATAGCTGGTTAAAACAGCTCATCCAGCCCCACGCACAAACGTGTGGCACAAGCAGAGAGACTGCCAATTGTTATCATGATTTACTGGCTCATGTTAAAATCACCTGAACGTCTTATATCTTCTTGCATTCCCTCCTGCAGTGGCCTTGCAGTGGCTGCACCATGATGCTGAGGTTGTGCATGGAAGGGTCTTGCCTCCCACCCTGGGTCTGGCCCCAGAGCAGGTCCATCCTGCGTCTTCAGGAGGTGGCCACCATGGCAAATTCCATGTGTGGTTATACTGGGTTATACTGCTGTATCTCACAATGTGCTTGGTGGGAAGGCAGACTGCTTAGGCTTTCTCATCTTTATGCACATACAGTATAGAAACAGACGCAGATACAGAAATGTATAAGAATGCTTCCTTATAGATATAAATTTATATATATATTAAATTTCACATGCAATCCATTGATTTGTTGGATCTTTTTTTGTCTGGGATTACTGTGATGCTCTTCTTCAGCTTACAACTAGTTTTACGTCTGTTTGACTGTTGGACACCTATAAGTGCTTATGTACTACCTTACAAGCTACTTGAAATTTATGCCTGTGATCACACAGACAGGAGTAAGTCTGAGCTACAACTTAGGTACCTGGTTTTTTATTAATTGGACATAAATGTTGTGTACATCCCAGTGGATGCACAATACTCAATGTGGTGGCTGGAAGTAGCTAGGCTTTAAAAGATCATATTTGTCTGTCTCTTCTTTATCTTACAGTCGAGTGAAAGAAGCAGTGAATTTCCTCTTCCTTAAAGACTTACCCATTCTTTACTCTGTTCTGCTGGCTAAGTACACCCTGGAAATCAGTTCTGGCATTCATGTAGAAGTTCCTCCACTTGCCTAAAAATACAGCACCTTGTAATTTAAATTGCCTTTGTGCAGCCTATGCCATGTCTGAGCCTACTTGGCAGCCCAGGGGCAGGAGAGGAGCTGGCTCCTGGAGCAGTTGCAAGCAGAGCCACAGGAGCCGGGGGGCACATTTCTCTGAATTGTGCAGGAGGCTTCTGAAAATATCCTGTGTGCATGCATTTATATCATAACCTTACACCGCATATGTAAGGTCTGCTCCCAAACCCGCAGCCAACTAGCATAACAAAATCAGATTTTACTGCTGTAGTGTCAGCCTAGGGTTGAAATATGGCTTTGAAACCCTCCCTTTCACCCTGCATTTTTAATGAAAAACAATTGGGATGGAGTGTAATAGTGCTTACCCTGGCTGCATTTGACTTTAGCTTTTCACTTTTAAAGCCTTATTTTAGGCTTTAAGAGCTCCCAGTTAAATTTTTCAGATCCAGAGTGAAAGACTGAACGTGCCTGCCTGCACAACAGCTAGATTCCTGGGTGGGAAAAGGATATTTTTATACTAAAATAAAGAAAATGAACACACTGGTACATTTTCTACCTTCATACTCCTTACTCTTCTTTTTCCTTATGAATTTTCATTTGCCATTTTCTCATTCCCTTTTTTTTAACATCTTTGTCTTTCCTTTATGTCTTTTTTTTTTCTTCTTCCTCTTCTCCTTTCTTCCCTTTTCTTTATTTCACCCTCCCCCTTCCTGCTGCCTAACTTGGTTCTCGCCATTAACCCACAATGGTTTGCAATAAGAGGGCCAACTACTTCATCCTTCCAGTCAGCACAGCACGTGCTGTAAATCCCTTTCCAAATAACACCAAAAAATGAAGCCTAAGTCAGATATTTGTTTATCCATTATGAAGTGCACACAGGAGACTATCACCAAGGTATCCGACAACATTACACAATTAATTACATGCCAACTCAATGAGGAAAGATTTGATTTCAGTCAGCTTTGCTGCAAACCTGAAAAGAACATAATACCATATAACCGTCAGTTCGTTAACAACTCGCCTCCAAAGCTACATGGCACAGACTCCCATTATAAGCTCTACTAAAGCCTGGCTGAAAAAACAAGTCTCACACAGTGCCCTGAATCTCAGTAAAGAGAACACACTGTCACTGGTCATGGGAAATTTAGAGCTGGCCATGACAGCCCAAACAATGAAGTGATTTACACCAGGTTTGTATCTAGTTTGCTAACTAATAAATTCTTACATGCAGGTGCATAGCCCAAGACTGTAAGACCATTTGCACCGAGCCTACTATTATGTGGTGTTTTCAGTGCACTTATTAATGCAAATGTTAATATAGACCTGCAAACTCAATTCTATTTTATAGTATATAAAATACACCTATCCTGGTCTCTGTGGGCATGTACACTCATTTCATAAAAATCACATGTATTAAAATGTAACTAGATGCTTACTCCCAATTCAGCAAGCTCCAGACTACACATGGAAAAATATGTCTTCAGGTTTTTAGGTATTCAGGGGGGAAAAAATGAGTGGTACCAGTCCCTCACAGTTAAACCCTATATCTGACATTCCTGTGCAAGAAGCAAATTTCAGAGAGAGATTTCACTGAAAAGCCTTGGTCTGGGGCATGATGGCAAAGGGAGATTTCCAACTTCATCAAGACCCAACCTATGGGTCTTAACAGAAGAGGTCAGACCAGGGCTCAAGGTGCTCCTGAGAAAAACCCATGGAGAACTCAGAAAAGCATTTGCTGTTACTCTGACTGTGAACAGAAGTTATCATTGTGCAGTTTGCTTATCTGAAAGGATGATGGCTGATGACAGGTCAGTCATTACAGTCTGACTGTGAAGCCAAAGAAGCGAAGTGTTGGGTTTGTGGGGTGACTTCACAGCAGGCTGCTCCACCACCTCCTTCTGGAAGAAGGAGCAAGCAGTGGTAAGTGAAAGTTTTGCTGAAAATGATCTTTCTCTAGAGCCTGGGCCTAGATCTTGTTCCTGCAAGTTTCTGACAACTTTCCTCCTCCTACCCAATAAAAGGACATGCTAATAAATCCTTGTCAGTGGAAATCCAGTATAACCCCCTAGATGGGACCTGCTGTGATGGGTCCCAGGCACACATGCAGGCTGTGGGCTGATGCTGCTTCAGCATGACTGCAACCTCAGGTCATCTGAAACGCAAACAGGGACTTTCTTCCCTCAGCCCAAGTGCTTGGCTGCATAGGTGCCCACAGCAGGCAGGAGCAGCCTCATGTGGGTCAACCCTGAATGGATTCCTCACAGAGGTGGCTCTGGCTCTGTGGAAGGTCAATTTGGGAAATGTTTTTGTAGGAGACTCCACAGCTTGGAGACTCTTCCAGCTTGAACTTTCCTGTCTGTGCTTCTCTAATTCATCCTTAATAGGTCCGGTGTTCACAGGGAAACCTGGGAGGACGGCATGAAAGGAAAAGGGTTTAAAGAGTTGCCCTGCCATTTGCTGGATCAGATGAGTCCTGTCTATGTCTAGAAAGCCTCTGAGCAGTATCTGCATTCAGAAGTTCCCTTGTCTGTTCATATCAGGCTCTCAAAATGGGAGCACTGCAAGTGCAAGCATGGGGAGGCCAACTCCTGCTTCCTCCAGTTCAATCTAGAGGAGCTGAGGCTTGCTGTGCTTGGGTTTCTCAGAAGGTGCTACAGTCTTTTACTGAGGCTGAATGACATTTCTCATAAGAGGAAAGGGCCTGGCCTGGAGCTCTGGGCTACAATTTCCCCTCTCCCGCCCTGCTGAGCAGCCTGTGCTAGGCCACTTTCCCTTCCAGATGTGGGAGAATGCTGGTGACGTTGTGTGATAAATCATTTACTTTGGGATCCTCTGTGAGGAAAAGAAGGTGGATCGATGTAGAAGAGCAGGGAAATATTAAGTACAGCTAACCCAATTTTGTTCTTGGAGAACCAGAGATCTGAAAGTCATATATGTCCTGAAATTGTGGTTTGGAAAATACTAGACAGTCAAGGGATGGTGTGTGTGTTGTGTGTGTGACCTACAGAAATACCTCATCTCACCACTAATTTACTCACATATGTAAACTTCATTTTTCATTCAGCAGCCCCATTTATTTCCTGTTACTCCCTCTTTTTCCTCCTCTTGCTTGTTTTGAAAATGCTGGTCAACACATGCTAAGCCAGAGTCTCCAAAACCAACAAGAGAAAGTTCAGAAGAGGCAGAGAGAAACAGCTGAATAACACTGCCAAGTTTTAAATGAAGATAAGTTATACAGGACCTTTTATTGAACCGACAAATATTTTAAAGTATTCACCATTTGGGGCCAGCAGTTCTTTTTTTCCCCTCTGTTTCAAGCTAGAATAGGTGGTGTGTAATTCATAAGGAATCTGTACATGTTTAAGTAGCATCAAGAAATATTACAGTCATGTGGGACCCACTTACAGCATCTTGATTTCCATGTCCTTTTTTTTTTTTTTTTCCCACTGGATAATATTTAGTGCCCTTTTCTCTCTGTCTCGTTCTCTCGTTCACACATTCTTTCCCCTCTTGGTTTCAAGCCATCTTTGCTTTGTCAGTGTTACCTGATAACACAAGGTAGAGGTTTAAACCAGTTGTTGCAGTTTGGTTTGAACTGTGTAGAAGTAACACTGAGTGGGAGAGTAACGTGGATGCTTCTTGGTCCTACATAAGTGGTCAGTCTTTCCTTCACTGTTCCCTGCAGGGCCTTTAGCTGAAGTTAGTTCATCACTACACACGTGATATTCTTAGATCAAAATTCCTAGATCAAAGGGATAAAATGTAACTGCAATTAACTTTATTTACTACATCCCTAGAGGCATCCAAGTATATGAAAGTTATGAGTCTGGGCTCAGAGAACTGTGAGGGTCTGAATTGTTCTGAAATACTTGAACATGCTGCAACACCATGTAGCCAGAGAGCCTTTGTATGCTGTAAATTGGAGTAGACACATGCGCTACAGTATTTATACACTGGCTTTCTTCTCTTGTACTGGGTACACTATTTAAAAGAGTACTGTGCATGTATGTAGCTGTAGATTTCCTTGTAAATTGTTTACATATTATTTTGATAAATAACAGTCAAATGTAATGGCAGCGTACTGGAGGAAAGTGATATTATTGTCCAGTTTGTGGAGAGCTTGCCTTCGAGAACACTGGAATTTATTTTCTTTGGGTGAGCCTTTCTGATAGCAGAAGAAAATAGAAAAGGTTTTAAATATAGGAGAAAACCTGGAGAAGTCTGCTCTTAAATGCTTTTGAAATGGTCAAAGTATTGCCTAGCTATGTTGTCTTTGGACTTCTGACACTCATTTCCATCTCTGCTAAAATGGGACTGCAAGCTACCTTGTAAGCGAGCTGTCAGGATCGGCTAGTGAATATTTATGAAGAAATTTTGTGGTGAAAACAAAGCAAAACAAAAAAATCCTATATATATGTGTGTGTGTGTGTGTGTGCTACATGTATTATTAATAATTAAGTGAGTCCTGAAAAATACCATACTGTATCACAAAGCTGGTATTGTCCAGTGACTACACTCTTGGCACTGCGTGCTATGGTAAACTGTATACTGAAAACTCCTACTAATGGAAAGGTATACAGGATTCCATTGGTAAGTGATTTATAGTGACTTCCTATTATAAACAAGAGGGAACAAATATCCTACCTCTTTGGTTTCTTTGGGCGGATGGTGAGAGCAGAATGAGACATTCCTGGCCAGGCAAAAGCTGAATCTCTGGATGCTTACAACTGGGAGCAGAATGAAACAGCAGAAAGAAACAGCAGAAAGTGAGGTATAAATGGCAATCCCCAATTATAGGTGGTTCTGTTTTCATAGTGCTTTAAAATTTCCATTTTTTAAAACGATTTCCACATTTTAAAGTGATTTCAGAATTTGCAACAACAACAGCAACACAAAAAAAATCTGATGTTTAATGTTAAATAGATTTCCTTTAAGGATCTCAATATATGCTAAAAGCCCCTTGCTTTCTGAGGCAGAACAAATCACCTTCATCAGCAGCTAATAGATTTGGGTTTCAGTTAATAAATATGTGATTGAGAAAACTGTAGGTTTTTTTTAGAAAGTTATTTTATTAAAGATAACCACAGTGTTTGGGGAGGGCAGCTATGGTGCATCCATTCTACCTTGTATAATAAACCATGCTGGGAATGCTGTTCTTTAGTTACGTTCATGTAGCAGTCTCACCATGCTGCTTATAAAGTTGAAATACACTGTGTGATTGCTTTACATATATGTAAATGTCAAGTTTTAATTACCAAAAGCTTCAATTCATAGCTGGGGATAGAGAAGGTAGATTGCAGAAGATGAAGACTAGGCCAAACATTGGGCAAGATTCACATCATTATTTAATTTGATAAAATTTTATCATCAACATTCTCTCTCTTGTCAGTGAAGAGCCAGATGTGGCTACAATTCTTCCAGGCTGAGCTAAGCAGTTCAGGCCATAGCTACACCACTGGTTTAATCTCCAGAGGAGAAGTGTGGTCCTCCTCTCATCTGGCTCACAGTATATGCACGTGGATGTTAATGTTGCCCAGTGTGAGGAAGTGGCCATGGAGGAGGGCTATGCTGTCTGGTTTTGCAGGAGAGCTCAGGGATGTTGGACTGAGGTGTTAGATAAGTGAGCTGAAACAACTTCCTGGAGGACATCTCTCTTATTTGTGATTGGAGTCCAGACAACTAGCCTAGGTACAGATATATACAGGTATATATATATAGAGAGAGATATATAGGTATAGATAGATAGATAGACAGACAGATAGATAGATAGATGACTTTTTGATGGCATGTTAATGGCAAGTGAGATGAAACCCACCACTGTCTCCTCCTTTTGAGTTGGATCAAGTTGGCTTGACCTGCAAGATATCAAGGAAGGCCTAGGAACATGTGTGATGGTCTTTTCCCTCTGAAATCAAAGGGACGTGGAGATCAGCGTTCCCTGCAGAACTGGTTGTTTGCCTTTCTCAGCATGGTTATCCCTGTCCACAAATGGTGGTAATACTTATTTCCTTCACCAAGGGCTGTTCAGACAGGTGTGGGCTCCTGGGACACTATGGCAGTGCCAATGAAGATATGCTGTTACAGGTTTGATATAGCTGAAAAGAATTTTTGGCAAGCAAAAGGGGGCCTGTGCATTTAAATGATGGATTTTCAGACTTCGTTGTACTAACATGCTTTTACAGCAGTTATTAGCAAGAGCTTTGCAAATTATCAGTGATGGTTTTATTGTAACCTAGTTTCAAATTTCTTTGACATAAATTATTTGTTTAAAAAACATAAAATCTGAATGGAATTAAAAAAAAAAAAAAAAAGAGAAAGAAAGAAAGAAAACATGTCCTCCAGCAAAATTAAAGAATGTGTAACTCTTTGCTCCTGGATTGTATTTTTTAGCTTTGGTACTGCTTTTTTATACTGTGGGCAAGTCGCTTTCTTTTAGAGCTGGCTAAACACCACTAAAAAATATTTGCAAATACTCCTTCAAATAAACGCTGGAATTGGAATGTGTGTCACCATTCACACCTACTTTCCTCAGAAGTTTGTACAAGCAATTTTTTTGTTCATAGGAAATATTTTCCAACAGCAAAAGAAGCTGACAGATGCTTGAGAGAGGTGTATTTATATCCAGGTTTGCTCTGGCAATAACATTCTCTATTACTTGCCATTTCCATTTCTATACCTACTGACCTATTCAGTCCTAAAGCTCCTCTTTAAAATTGTCTCTATTTAAAAAAAATAATGGAGCAGGGCCGAAAAACAGTTTCTAGCCAAGTACAGCATTAAGAAGGAGACTTTTGGTGTCATTCAGTACATCTCTGTAGATCAAATATTTCTTTTTTTCCCCTTCATTCTCTCCTCTGCCTAGGCTGAACTTCCCCCCCAAGCACTGAACCAGGGTAGCTCAAGAGATACTGACTTAAGATGTGCTGTTTTAGAACAAAATATAAACCTGAGGACTCGGTCATTCGTGGACATTTATAAAGCTGTTTTGCAAAAGCCTGGAGTCCTGTTAAATCAAACAGCTTGGCAAACATCTGACCTCTGAAACTGCAGATGGTCTGCCTGCATTTCTTCTGGTGAGCCTGCGGTCTGCGTTGCTCACCTGCAAGCACTGAGGAGCGCGGCTGTGCCGAGGTGTTTGGTTTGTTGGCTGCATGAGAAAATTGGCTGCTCTTGTGGGGTGCAGCCACTCGTAAAAGTAGGGCTAGCAACGGCTGCAATGTGCTTTGGGACCCACTCCACTGGAAGCTCTGTTTAAAGGACAGATCAGCTTTTAATTAATAATCTTGTTGAAATCAAGCAATAAGGCGAATTTCCAGTTGGGAATCTAGCCTCATGAAGTGGTGCATTACTTTATGAGATTTAGAGGCCCTTTTGGTCGTGTAGCCACCAGTGTTCATGCCAAAGCTGTTTCTTTTGTTTGACTCACTCTCCATAGGCATTGCAGTTAGGCATCGGCTTCTCGTTCCCCTATAATGCGTTTCTGTGTCAGGATAGCAGACCCACTGAATAAAGCTTACACATTTCGGCCCGGTAAATATTTCTGGCTTCTCTGCGATGCGAGGACTTAATGAATGAACAAATGTGACTCTTGATGGGAAAGTGTAGCTTATGCCTGTGATGCAATTTCTCCTTTGAAGGTTGTTAGCCACGTGTGCTTGTTACTTGTATCCCGCTCAGCCTGCCTTTGGGACTGAGCTGCAGCCTAGGCAAGGGTCGCCTTAAAAACCACACACATCATCTGTGTATGGGTAGAAGTCCTATTTTTAGTGCATACAAGAGGGCATTCACTAAAGGGCAATGAAACTGATTTTTATTTTTAGTTTTTGTAATTCCTTATGTCCCTGGGATTTATGGATGAAAAAATTTGCTCCATCACCCTGCAAAACTTAAGTGAACCTCCAAGACCAGCTTTATTCTCACTATTGCCAATATAACTAAAATACATTTTCCTGGACTGGGCTGGCACAAGGCAAGGTTCAGCACTGGTTCTACTGGTGTGGTGCTGGGAAGGATCAGTGAGGCTCTGCCTCACCAAAGTCTATTTTTATAAGGTCGTGTCACAGGAGCCTCCTCATGGTAGAAATTTCCCCAGAGTGGGGGTTTTTGACATGTGCTCTGCTCCAAGCTCAGCGTGGATTTCTCTAAAGAGAGTTTTTACTTGGGTGAAGTTGACCCTTTATGTGTGTTCAAACAAAGATTTTATTTGGTATCAATTTTGGAATTAACCTTGGGTTATTTTTCCATGTGACTATTTCATGAAATTGCATGTTTAAAAACTATTAGAAGAAAACAGACATCAATTTTTTTCTTCTGTTTTCAGAAACTTTGGAGAACGGACCAAATAAGTGTGAAAGGTGAGTAAGGAAATTTGCCATTTTCCAAAATTATTATTACAGTTTTATTAGCATCACATAGCCACTGTAGGTGTGTAAGCTATATGTGTAAATATTTGTTATTGCTTGAATCTAGCGCAGCTAACAGAAAAGGAACCAGCAAAGATGAAACATACTGGAAGGAGATCAACGCAGCCATGGCCCTAACGAATCTCGCCCAAGGGAAGGAAAAACTGCAGGGAACTACCAGCTGCATCATTCAGAAATCATCACATATATCAGAAGTAAAGACTGTCAAAGTGCCATTAGTTCAGCAGTTTTAAGAGATACGTCCTTTTTCTTTTTCCTGTCAAGCGGACATTTTCCTTACAGGATTAGTTTTCAGCAAAATCAGATTCACAGATATGAGGCAAATGTGGAAAATAGGCCCCCTTTTACAGTATGGTCAGTTAAAAAAAAATAACATTCCTTCTGACTCAGACATTTTCATTGTATTAAATGAAATGTTCAATTGCTTCTATAAAAGGCATGTAAATTATAAAAAAACCTGTTTTTATCAAAACATTAACTTATTTTATGTTAATCAAAGTGCGCATAAGATGTTTGCATTGCTATTACAGTAAGTGCCTTGCTTTCAAAAAATAAGCTATAACGTGGGCATAGTACAACAGTATTATGCCTCAAAATGACAATGCCATAATGCTTAAACTTTGTATATTATTCCAAGTGGGCTTAAGCAGCCTAGGGCTAAACACATTACTGCTGGAAGCCCTGGAGAATTGTGCTTATTAGACTTGAATGAATTGACAAGTCTTAATGAAATTGTTACATCATTTTCTCTCTCTCTTTTTTTAATCAACAGTGTTATAAAAATTGTACAGTATGTTTTGTCAAAGTGACAATGAGGTTGTTATGCATGTTTCTTACCTGTATATGCAGTATATTAAAAATACCAAAATCATTCCTTTGAAAAGTGCAATACTCTAGAACACACAAATTTAGGAAATAAGTTAATTGTTCAGATTATTTTGAACTTATACATACACTCCCAGACATGTTGCTTATTAAAGATATCTAGTTGAGGAGGTTCTAGCCAGACTAGCTGTAAATTCAAGTTGAATTTCTATTGTTTTAAAGCTTTGCTAGTGACTTACTGAAGTTTTTATACAAGTAAAAAAAATCAATCTCTTCTTGTACAAAACTGAATTTATAGTGCCGTTTATTATTTGCAGTAGAGCTCAAAAAAGTTTCCATGGTGGAAATTATTACTTCAATGTGTTTTAAATGTTTTATTTTGTAGGTACTGCATACATGAAAACAGTTGGTTGACAGTTCACATTTCAGTGAGAAAAAGCTATAGTATAAACTATCAAAGCCCAAACTAGAAACATAAATGGGACTTGAAGCATTGAAAAATCCCAGCATTTAATGTGAGAGGGTTTTAAGTAGATACTAAAATGTATTAAATGTCATGTCTGTAAACTTGACTGCTGTTGAGCATAATAACTAGCATAAAACCAGGTTTATGTTTAAGGGTTTTCTAGGGTGTACAAGTTATTCTTAAGTCATATAACAATAGTCTAATAAGGTTTACATTGCTTGAGTGGAATTTACATGAAAGCAATTTACAGTGGCAAAGCCAAATATGATTTATACTGAAACAGTTACAGAAAACTGGAAAAGAGATGATTGTTGCTAAGATCTGGATTTTTTTTTCCTGTGGGTATCCTGTCAGGTGTTTTCCTACTTATCCCTCTCCCCTTTTCTCTTTTTGGTGAGCCATCAATGAACAAGAAAAGACTTCAGTCCTGCTCCCACTGAGCATAATGGCCAAATTCCCACTTCAGTGGAAGCAGGACTGTGCTAACGACAAAACTAACTTGCAAGTATAGACTGTTCCAGTTGCACTAAAATAATCAAGATACATTGCAAATATCAGCCTTGGTGTGACTTCTTAGAAAACTTCTTGATGTAACATAACGTTGTTGGGTTTATTTAGTGTACAATGAAAATGATTTGATATGAAAATATTTTGTACATATATATTTTTACTTTGTTTTCTAAATTGCTGATTTGCATTGACTTAAAGTGCCAAGCAAGAAATGTATGTCATGACTGTATGAACAGTTGAAGTATGTTTTACTGACTTGCATCATTATGTGTCTAAGATACCATGCATTAATTTTTGATACTTTACTGGATTTTGACATAATAATGTGAGTTTATAACTAATAGCAGAGAGTTAATACTTCACTTTTGTTCATACTATTATAAGTTATTCTGGTATTAAATATTTTATGACAATAAATTGATGGTTTTGACAAACTTTTCTGTTAGGAATACTCACAGTGTTTTTGTCTGCATAAATGACAACAAAATTTGTTATGTAAAAAAGGTACCTATGGTGACTTCTCTGGAGTAAAACTGGAGAAGACAAGACATAGTATAAACAACTTGTTCATGGTTCTTTTTTTAAGTGATCAAAGCACAAAGAATAATCTGTAAAACACATCAAGTGGGTTTTAAATTTAAGAATACTTGGCATAATTTCTTGTTATCATTTCCTTTAATTTATTTTTTTCTACTGCTGCTTTAGAGTTTTCTGAAAACACAGATTCTAATGAATTACTTGTGTGTCTTTTTTTAAATAACAAGAATCACGATCAGTGCTGAGCCAACAGCTAATGAAGACTCAATAATTATTTATGATATTGGAAAAACAAACATTATTACTATTGCTCTTCTTTGTTTCAACATATGTAACCATTTTAGTAAAATAAATAACTGCAAACAACATCTTGCTGGTTTGAATTAAATATTCATTTATCTGTCCTTAGTCATTTGCATTTCTGGCTTCCTGTTATAGGCAGGATTACTCTATAACAGAACATAAGCATGTGATAGGCAAATTCAAAACAGGAGTGTTAGCCTTTTAGTACATCTTGACGGGCACAGTTATGTGAAGTACGTTCCTGATGAAAATGGCCAACAAGTTTAGGCTAATGACTGCTAATGACAACATGGAATGATGCTGATAAATCCTCCACATCTGAGGAGTGCAGAGGGAAACCACAGCTAAACACTGTCCTGAGTCATTGGAGAAGGTTCACAAGTATAGAAAGGCCTTGGTCATTCAGGGTATTTTCTGAATGTGGGCTACCTTTGTCTACAGTACCATGCATGGATACGCTGTGGCTGTGGGGCCTTAATGACAAAGGAGGTGCAATTCAGCCCATCTAGAAGTTCACTGCTCACAGTAATGAGAGCCCAGTGCAACCAGCCTCCTAAATTTTGTGCCTCAACAAAGTTGCTCCAGTTACATGGGAAGGGTAATAAATAAGGTTTTTGTTGGCAAGTGGCACTTTAAGGTTTTATGTCCTACTTACCTCTGATACTTGTATGCCACCATAACTTCTGTGGCCATCCAACATGACAGTGGAGATTCCGATATTCAGTTGACATGTGAGTTCCTGAGGGGATATGTACAGCCTGACTTTTGCTGTTGGGAACACACAGAAACT
Organism: Anser brachyrhynchus; assembly: GCF_964034855.1. Classification (NCBI taxonomy): domain Eukaryota; kingdom Metazoa; phylum Chordata; class Aves; order Anseriformes; family Anatidae; genus Anser; species Anser brachyrhynchus. Next base: position 17,741,702 of record NC_137695.1, read on the forward strand.
CCCACATCATAATGGTGCTGAGCTTCTTGGCATCTACTTTGTGTCCAAGTCTGACATGAAGAAACCGAGTCATTCTGTTCCTGCCTATTCTGTCACATCATTTGCAAGATCAGAGCACTCCTGGCCAGGGCATTCTCAATAAAGCACTGAAAGTAAGGGGAGCTCCAATTCTGCCAAGTTGCTCAGCAGGTAGCATATACAATGGGATCAGTACAACAGTTTTCTCTTCCAGCATCATACAAAGGCTACAACCTCTAAGCTATAGTTCTCACTTTGTAGCCTCGTGGTGAAGCAGTTCCACCAGGGATACTGAGAGCAAGTCCCAAGACAACACACAGGCCATTGAGAGGACATCTGATAATTTGGTGTCTTGGATTTAAATTCTAACTGGGAGTTTGGTAAAGGACAGTACCTGGACTTGGATGCCCACATGTCACATGCATGAAATCACTGCACTGTTGGGTTAGAAGGAAAAGATGTGAAAGAGAAGTTGATAGCACCACTGTATAGTGCAAAGAAGTATGTACTTAACTTAGGTACAGACAAGGCTATATGGGCTTAAACCTGTTTCTTCATTACCATTTCACTCAGGTAATTTTTCATTATGTGCCCTGGTATTTTATCCACCTGAACTACCCATCAGAGGAGATACACAACATGAAGCATGAGATGCTATTCCAGGAAGCGGCCTTGATTTAAAAAATGGGTGGGATCACTGATAATCATGAGCATCTGGAACTCACCAGAGCTTCACACGTCTTATTCACAACTTCCACATTCAAAAGAGCACTGAGGACCTCAGGGCAGCTCTGGCAACGCCAAGATCCCAGTACTGCCAGGAGAGAGCAGCAGCTGCAATAGCAAAGCTTTTACTGCCCCAGATGCACACTTGCAATGTAGGAAAGGGAAGGGTGCAGCTGTCTTCTAGCACAGCCAACTTCTTCACACACATTAGCATTTTTTGCTGTGAAATCTCAACATTTTGCTATGAAGCCCTTCATCTCAAGGTGCCCTTCATCCAGTCCTTAGTGCAACTATGCTTTCTTAAACCCTGGACTCCTACTAGAAGAAAAATGGAGCCTGCACTCAGCATGGACTGAGGATACCAGACTCCCTAGTACTCCAGAAAGCTCTGAAGTCCAGAGGGGACCAATTCAGTGGTCACAGCACTAGTTTCAATCATGGCAGATCCCAGTTTTGTTCCTGTTTTACTGTGAACAATCTGTGAGACTCTTGGAGAATCAGAAAGAACCTCGAAGGGAATCAGGCTCCTAACCTAACAAACACAACCATTTCTGAAGATCTGTGGGCCAAGGCATGTTTCCAGTGTCAATTGCAGATTCTCACATGCCTGCTCTGAGCTACCTGGGTAGAAATGTGTTCTAGTTCAGAAACTGGCTAACTACCTTAGTATGGCATCAAGCCTGCACTGCTACACCAAGGTCCTTAGCGGAGCATGGACTGGAATCAGCACAGTATGGTATGTCTGTACAGCTTTTGAACCATTGCTTGCTCTATGCCTGCACTTGTCCACAGCACTCTCCTCAAATTTCTGTGTTCTTTGGTTTAGCATTTGAGCGGTCAGTACCACAGCTCTGCATGGCTGAGCTGTTGTATGTAGAAGGGCATTTCCTGTTGGAAGCTGCTCTGGTGAAAATACCCACCTAGAGTAGCTAGCTAGGGCAGGAAAGTGAAATAAAGCCTGATGCAAAGGGCTGAATTGCCTGAGAGTACTGTTTTGACACTGCAAGAGTCAAGAGGAGTCCAGCCTGGATGTGAGTTCATGTTGTCCGAGCTGGTTTGCCAGTATCTGGGTGTACTTGGTCTGTTAGTAACAGAACTGGGACTCAAACCTGTGGCTTTCACATTGCTGAGTTGCTGAGCCAGTGTTTAGGTTTGGGCCCCCATCTTGAAACTCCTCTTGTTTAACAAGAAGGGAGGGGGCTGGCTAAAATACAAGTACTTTGTGAAAAAAAATAAATGTGGAAAAGAGACATGAATGCCTAATGCAACAGAAAAAAAAATCCCAAACCTCCTTAATGTTGCTGTTATGTCAGCTTGGGTTATTGGCAGTGGAAGTGGTTATTGGCAGCGGAAGTTAGACCTGGCTCGAGGCTAATATAACTCGCGCACCTGACTTTTTAAAAGGAGCTGAGATCTGGTTTCTTTATGGATGGGCTTTTTTTCATTTGTGGTGTTGGTCCCTTCTTCAGGTTTCCTTAACCTTCCTTTCAGCCTGTTTTGGACTTGGTTCTCCTTCTATCTTTCTTCCTGTCTGAGAAGTCTCCTGTTACATGCAGACAGCAGTGGGATCCTTCATGCCAAAGATCATACTTCTGTCTGGCTTTGCAGTTTCTAGTCCCACATAGGTGAAGGATGCATGAATCAACAAACTGGTGTTCAGTGGCAAAGTCTGATATCTCCCTTCTCCTAGCCCAGGGTCAGTGAACATATGAAGTCTCAGGAGTGTGCTGTAGAGGCTCTTCAACCAACAAGCTCTACCATCTATCACTTCATTCCTAACTACTACTGCTTTTGGCTATCTTAACTCCCAAAAGGACTGTCAATTTAACCATAACTACCTAGGAACTGCCAAGTCTCATTTTATGAGCTGCTGTTGAGAGTTTAGCTATTTAAGGCTGATTTTAAACAATTTTTATTGGTACTTCGTGGCATGTGCCTGATTTACAGTGCTGTAAATAACCACAAATTAGGGACATTTCTTTCTTTACGGTAAACATGCATTATCTCGGGTGTAAGAAAGATACCACGTTGGTGACTACAGGACTACACGCCCCGTTCTGCTGCAGGCTTCCTGTGTGAGTCCTGGCAAGCCTCATCCAGGGTTTGTTCCATGTGGAGGGGCTGACACTTTCCCTTGGGGATGCTCTAAACACTGTGGAATGCCAGGGGGTGGTAGGATGTGGATTGCACCTACAAGATGTTCTTCACTGCTCACTCTGCTGCTATGAGGCTCTGCAAGTAGGAGAGGGCAGTGCTGTTTTGTACGTGGCACACTCAGTTTGGTGCAGTTAAGGAACTGTAGGTATCTGGTGCTACCAATATTGAAAGTTGTACCTCGGACACATGTCCCAGAGCAGGCACACCTTCTGCAGCATTTCCTTCTCTTCACTGACTGCAGCAGGCGAATAAGCTACTAGCTGAGACCAGATGCCCAAATCAGGCACAGCTAAAGTCAGGAGAAACGAGAAACAGGACATTATGTCCTACACCATGAAGCAACCAGCTGCACTCAGGCCAGCACTATCTACCTTTCTCTGCAACATCAACTGAGGAGCACACTGACGCACCTGAAAAACCTCATCCAATGAAGGGGAAAATGTCTCTTTCCAGCTGAAAAAAAAAAAAAAAAAAAAAGCCTTTTGCTATTCAGGACTTTGTGGACGTAGTTTGGGTGTAAAATGAGATGTTTCACTCAGAAGCATCCCTGTGACTTGACGATGTTCAGCAAAGCTGTCTCATCTTTCTCATGGTGTTCTTTCTCACTTCTTTCTTCATGGTCATCTTTCTCATTTCTCATCTCATTCAACTGGTGTGAGGATGGTAATCTTCACTCTAAAGAGTTTTATGTTCCTTTTTCACACCCTTTTAAGAAATTGTCAGCCAGATCTGAGACCCATGGTCTAAGCTCATTACATTGAGAAGAAATGCATAAGTCATGCGGCAAAAGACAACTCCACTCTGTGCTGGCTTCGTGGGAGAGGACAGCAGAGCTATAGACACCATGCTGGGGCCTTCACTGCCCCCACTACACTGCACAGATGGGTTCCCCTTCAACAGTACTTTTTCCATTCATGTTTGGTAAGTTCACATGCAGAGATAAATGGAGCTAGCCTTCTATTCAGAGGAAGGCATGGAGAGGGGTATATCACTGATCTGGACAGCTAAATGCTTCGGGCAGCAGTTAAAATAGGAATCTAGCTTTGTGGATCTTGTGAAATGGCCACAAAATATGTGGCCATTAAAAATTTCAAATACTCAACAGCAGCTAGTGTAGCCATCAAAAGTGGTCAGCATCATTTTCAGCTTTGCAAATTAGATGCCAGGTCATCAAAATTTATTTATTTATTTATTTATTTATTTATTTATTTATTTATTTATTGTGGAACAGAACTACTTCATTTAATTTCTTTGAATTTCTTTTAAGAAAGCTTGGCGATGATCAAAGCCCCAAATTTCTTTCTTTCTTTCTTTCTTTTTAAGAAAAAAATCTAGTTTTCTGTTTGTTTTTTTCTTGAAATGTAACATAATTATAGTAAGAAAGGTTGAAATCAAAGACAAATAGAAATCACTGAAACCTATCAAAATATTGAGGTTACCATATTATGTTTACTGAGTTTTTAAGAGTGTTTTTTTGGTTCTTCATATTTATTTGTTTATACGTTTACACTTTCCAACACAGTTTAAAACAAGAAAGTTTTGACATCTCAAAAATTTCCACGGGATAGAAAAATAAAGCCCCCCAGAGTGGCATGGAAGGGCTTTTAATGCTCAGTGTTCAGAAAATATGAGCAGTTTTACATGGCGATCTGTGGATATCAGAGTCTACTTTTAGGTACTGTTTTGAGAATACTAGTTTTGGTGCTGAATCATTTCAGCAAGCACAATGCTGCTTTTGCTGAAGGACACGCTTGTGTCTGTGTCTTTCTGCCTTTAGAAAAATACTACTTTAGGGAAACCATGGACTTTTCCTGCTGTTTGGGCTAATTAAGAGAATTTGCTGTGACCAGAAAATGAAGACAGCAGGTAGGGACAGCATTTACTAGTACTCCTCATCCTTGAACAAGAGGTATCTGGTGTAGTGATGGACGCATGTTCATGCCTGTTGATTGCAAATAATAAAGAAAGTAAGAGAAAGCAGAGGTGTCCTACTAAAGTTGATATCCCCATCTCTAAGAAAGAGAATGTAACAGCAATAATAACCGCATTTCTCAGCTGGCATTGAACATTGTAAAGGTAACCACAAAACTCAAAGTTGTCTAAGGTTCACCACAACATTTCACTAGCAGTGAAATGTAAAAATGCGGAAACAAAACAAAACATACAAAAAAAAAAAAAACCAGCAGTGACTCTCCACATTTCAAGATGTACAGCAAACAAAATCTCAGCCTTTTCCAGTCCCTCATGCCCCTGACTACATTTCTGAAGCCGTTGTCTGATGAACAGGACACCTGTAGTTGGCCAGCAGAAGGTTCTTCTTGAGAGCAGCCTGCCCAGACTGGCACTACCATGTGATGCCCAGGGCCGAATCGGACGGGATTCCAACTGGAAAGTGGTGCTTTTGTCACTTTGAAGTGTGAAGTGTTATACAGTTATAAGTTGTATTTACTCACCCTCCCTCACCTTCTTAATAAAAGCTTTCCTTTGATCTAGGATCTTTGATCCTAGAAAAACACATTTCTGTAACTGCTATCTCAAACAAGGCTATTTGCAATAAAAGTGTTTACTATGCAAACAACTATAAATACTTCTTTATGTAGTGCAGTTGATATTAAGCATCTTCTAAGAAGCATCAATCAGATTTCCTTTCAGGAACAAAAATACAAAAATGTTGCAAACTTTTTAAATTTCTTAACGGGCAGCTGAGGTGGGAACTCTATACCCAATTTATTAGATGAAATACTCCCTGTATCTCTTTCACAAGGACATGTACCAGCATGAGAGTGGGATTTGGTGGAGCCTGGATTTACAATTGGAAATTAAATACAGGCATGTGGAAACATTACTATGTAAACTAATACTTAGCTACTTCTTGCTCCATTCCCTCAACAGCAACAAAATGGTAGCACGGAAACCAAACGCCAAGTGTAATTTTTTTAAACCTGTTCTGTGAGAATTAAAAGAAATACAGTCCTATGTAGAATGGGGAGGCCTTGTTACTTTTTTGTCTGTGAAGTGTTAAATGTCACAGCCCCTGGGCTGAATTCTTTTATCAAAACCAAAGAAGCTTTGATATCTTTAGTTTGCTCTGCTGGCTCCCATTGCTCAGGTAGGTCACGTATTTCAGAGAGGCTGTAGTTCAGGGACATGCAGAGCCACGAGGCCCTGGGTGCTGGTGATTCAGCATCGCTCTAGCCTGAGGCACTGCTACACCAACCCAGACAGGAGGGCAAAGTGCTCTAAGATGCAGCCAAGTTCCCTTCATCTGTGTTTCACCTACTTCTTCAGTCCCTGAAGATCAACCAGGAAACCACCAGAAAAAAATCCTTAAGGCTCACCTGCACCCAGGATCTGCTCACACCTCCTCTGCAATGCAGTTACCGACAGCCTCTCTCAATTCTATAGGTCATGTAGGCAGACCCATTTTAGAGAGCAGCTGCACTGTACAAAAGTGCCCACTGCCTCTCCAAAACATGTTCTGTCAATCTGCATATGGAACAAACTGGGGAAGTCCAGACAGTTGGCTGCTGTCTCAAGGAACTGCAGGAACATCCAGCCAAGTGGTGCGTAAGCACCTAGAGGACAGCAAAGTGGTAAAAATAACAGTCAGCATGGGCTTCTCATAAGCAAATCACATCAAACCATTTTAATATCCTCCTTTGTCAAACTATGTGGATGGAAGAGTCACAGTAGACCAAACAACCACCCTGACTCTAGCTGGCTTTTGGCACTGTCTTACGTGATATTTTCATAAATAAGCGGAGGAAATATCATGCAGCTGATATTACCATTGTGAGTGTATAAAACAAGTTGAAAACTCAGAGAGGTTATTAGGAATTCACGGTCAAGATGAATATGAAGTATACAAAAATGAAAATGAAGTATAGATCAATGAATGTATAGAATGAAGTATATGAATCAATAAATGATCAATGAATGATCAATGAATGTATAGAATGAAGTATAGATCAATGAAATGAAAATGAAGTATAGATCAAGGACTTCCACAGAGGTCTGTCCTTGATTGGTTTTGTTCTATATTTTCAATGGTAGCTTGGCTAGTGGAATAAAGCAGAGGTTCCTCAGCCGCAGGTGTGGTGCCCCTGATGGGCATCTAAACTCCACCGCACAGCTCTCTTGCTTGCTTGCTTTGAAGGAAAAGAGGAAGAAAATGCAATGAAAAATTGGCATTGTCTCAAGGGTTGAGATAAGGACAGGGAGATCACTCACCAAGTATCATCACGGGCAAAACAGACTCAAAGTAGGGAGATTAATATATATATTTTTGCCTATTAATAACAGATGAGAACAGTGAGAAACTAAAAACAAACTAAAAGACCCTTCTCTCCATCCATCCACTTCTCCCTCTTCCCACTGAGTGGTACAGGGGAACAGGGAATGGGGGCTGCGGTCAGTCCCTGACACTTCACTTCTGCTGCTCCTTCACAGTCCCTGCTCCCCATGGGGTCCCTCCCACGGGATGCCGTCCTTCCCGAACTGAGCCTGCGGGGGCTGCCCACAGGCAGCAGCTCTTCAAGAACCGCTCCCACACGGCTCCGTACCACGGGGTCCATCCCCCAGGAGCAAACTGCTCCAGCACGGGTCCCCCAGGGGCGGCAGCTCCCCCCAGGCCCCCTGCTCCTGCGTGGGCTCCTCTCCACGGGCTGCAGCTCCGGCCCGGGGCCTGCTCCTGCGGGGGCTCTCCATGGGCCGCAGCCTCCTCCAGGCCACATCCACCTGCTCCACCGGGGGCTCCTCCACGGGCTGCAGCGTGGAGATCTGCTCCGTGTGGGACCCGTGGGCTGCAGGGGGACAGCCTGCTCCACCAGGGGCCTCTCCCCAGGCCGCAGGGGAACTGCTGCTGCGTGCCTGGAGCACCTCCTGCCCTCCTGCTGCACTGACCGTGGGGGCTGCAGGGCTGGTCCTCACTCCTCGCCCATGGCTCACTCTGGCCAGCAGCAGGCCCCTTTTGGAGCCTCCTGTAGCAGGCACTGATCTAACATGGGGCAGCCGCTAGGCTCTGCTCACTGAGGCCACCCCTGCAGCCCTCCACTAGCAAAACTTTGCCATGTAAACCCAATACAGCAGGATATATGCTATTAGTTTTATAAAACCAGTTCATAGGGGGCATATAGCCCTGCTAGGACTGCTAGCTGCTGCTGCTGCCAGGGCATGCGCCGTCTGCCACTGCTTTTTGTCATGGTGGTTAAGTAGAGCTGATCAAGTAGAGCTGTTGCATTGCAGAATATTGTTACATTTTTGTTCTCAGCTTGGTGTTTCTTGCAAGTACATCAGAGGTCAGGGTTATCAAAATCATCATGACATAATGAAGGTGTAGCCTGAAAAATAACAGAATTAATCAACAGTATTGGAAGGGCCTATGGAAAATATTGATGAACTGCACAGAGCAGTGTTTTTCAGGAGAAATTACAGCTGATCACAAATTGAACATGATGCAAAACCAACCTGTTGTTACACAAAAAAAAAAAAAAAAAAAAAAGGTCACACTGGGTTGCACTGTTTAGATGTATTAGACATGTAAGTTAATTCCTCTGTTCTGCTGAGTTCTTTTGAGGTTGAACTGAACCATGAGTGTTCAGCATTGCACTTAAAGGAGATATGAACCAACTGGAGGGGCCCACACTCATGAGATGAAGAATAAACATGATCTGGGAGGGAAAACTGGTTGATCTTGGGTTATTAAGTATAAGGGAGATAACAATCTTCAAATGTATGTGGCCAGCAGAAATATGAAGGGGATAATCTGTTCTTTGAACTACATTACAGCTGAGTGATAATGGGCTTTAATTGCAGCAAAGGAGACAGTAGGTAAGTTACTGGGTAGGACATGCCAACAGAAGAAGAGGGATTAGATGGAGAAGCACTGGAATACATTGCCTGCGTGGGTGGTAGACTTTCCATCACTGAAGATTTTTTTAAGAACAAGTTAGAGACATATTAATCAGGAGTTAAATAGGTGTAATTGATCCTACTTTGGGGCAGGTTGGCCTCTTGAGGTCGTCTCCCCACCCTTATTTTCCATTTCAGCAGTCTGCCTTATAAACATGGCATGGAAGTCTGTTGCTCAATAGATGGTTAAAAGAGTGAATAGCAGCTGGTTTATTCCTCTGTTTTTAGGAGGTATGTTTACATTCCAGGCGTAAAAGTGGAGGGGAAGGACAGCGAGTTCTGATCCCACCAGCCAGCCAGCAGAGGAGACCGGGCAGCCATCCATCGGAGGCTGTTTAACTTTCCCAGCCTTTCAGAGCCTAACATAAAGGACAAAGGTGGCTCCCAGATGGAAGACAACAGACTTGAAAAACATGGAAGCTGACAGAGAGGGACGTGCATTTAACATGAAAGTTAAAATTGCCAGAAGAAAGCTAGGAAATTTCCAGTTAGGTGCAATGGAATGACTCCTGAAGGATCTCTGAGCTCTGTAAGTGTTTTTGGCCTCCATAGAAAATACTTGGGCAGAAACCCTCCAGAAGGTATGTTTGTTTTGAGCAGAATCTGGAGTTCTTGCACTTAGCTTTCTGAAGGCTGTGTTGCAGTATTAGCCTATATTCTCCCTATTCAGTGTCATGGGAGACTGAACGTTTTCACTGTGTTCTGGAGTCTAACACAGGCAGGCAGACCACAAAGAAAAACACAGGAATAGATCCTATAAGCTGCTTCAAATAACACTTGCTCCAGAGCCTCTGGTGATTGCTGAGAAATTCTAGTTTCACAAAAGACGCCAACAGGGGAAGAAATTATTTCACAGTTTGCCTCGAGCTTCAAAAGGGGTTGCTGAACATGGTAACCGACACCCTTTTTGACAGGCTGGTTTGCGGTCAATGCCGCTAACTAACAAGAAAACAAATGCCTGTAGTCCAAGTCGGCAATCGAACTGCACACCACAAAGCCAAGGAAACTGCTGTGGGAGAATCCCCAGAGCCACTGCACGAAAGCACGCTGGCTGACAGGATATTTAAAAAACATCAGGAATGTTCCTCATGTGACAAGATGGATCATTCAGAAGTAAGATTCTGTTGGGTATGAAAAGACTTGGTATATTAACTCAAAGGGACACTTTGAATATGTTCCTAGGTATGAGCAGCTTACTGCAGAAAGAAATGAGTGGATAGGGAAATGGGGAGGCGGGAGTAGGAGGCAAAGTCAAACTGTGTACAAAGATGGAGATTGAGCCAGAAATAGAAAGAGGGAAGTAAAATCAGAGTCTAAGAGTCTTGCATATATTCATTATGATAAGACTTTTTTTTCCAAGCACAGGCAATTCCATTATCCAAAGAGATACACAATCACTTTTGATACAAAAGAGACAAGAATTTTATTACCATTGTATCAGATCCAGTGACTAGAGCAAATACAATCCCCTTTCTTTGCCAACTACATGATTCACAAGGTGTTCGCTGCAAAGACTGACAATCTGACTATTAGTCTGTGCCGAAGGCTGAGCTATTCTTGATGCAAAGGACTCTCATAAGTGGTCAGAAACATTCAGGAGGACGATGAAACGTGAAATGGATCCAAGTGTAGCATGATAGAAATAGGCCTTGGCTCTCAAGGTAGGAAAAAGGAATAAAACTGATATTGCTAAAGAACGTTGATTATTAAACTGAACTCCTGCTCACTAGGAGTCAGATGTCCTAGACTTGAAAGATCTGAACAACACCACACACAATCTGTTAGCGACAGAATGTGGATACCTTGCTCCATCTCCGCCTTGTGCCAGAGATTAAAGAGACTCTGATTATGATTGCTAATATTTCAGTGAATCTATCAGTGAGTGTAGGTCTATAATTCTTTAGGCCAACATCCATTTTCTTAGATTAAGATTCTGCTCCTCTAACAAGAGTTGCAAAAACTGACCTGTGAAAACGTACTTATGTATAGAAATGGCAGAAATGTCTCATGAGGTCCTCACAGGAACAACTCATTATACTGATACTGGTGTTTGTCTCTTGGCACCATTTTATCAAATGGCTTTTGAGAGGACTGTCAGAGTCAGAATGAGGGACAGAACCACCAAGAATCTATAACCAGTCTTTGAAGAAATTACAGCCTGGGAGTTTGTAATGACAAGTTTTTTCTCTATTATTTCTTAGAACTGCTGGACCACCTGTTTTCAAATTGTCAGCAAATGCAACACTGGATGTTCCAGTTCCTGTCAATCGTTATTAATAATTATTTAGCTGATTTCTTAGAGCTACTGAATTAACATGGTGGCTTCATTCGTCAGTTAACTACAGGTCTGAATCATCTCTGCCTTATAGATCATGGGAAAATGTGAAGCCCTAAGCCATCACGGTACATTTACTTGCAACTTTTTCTCCCTCACTCCTCACGCTTCCCAATCTGTCCTTGCCACTTTGCAGATGAAGGCTTTTCAGGGGTAGGTTAACTTTTACAGAGCCTGGTTCTATAGGACACAACATCACGTTAAGTCTTCTTTGTGACAATGTTTACTACTAAACAAGAATAAGCCATTCCCTCAGGATTTAAGCACAGGTAGATCTTGATTTACCAAAGTACTGACTGTGTTGTATTTTTCCATTGAGTGGAGGCTGTATTTTATGATGATGGGGTGGGGAGGGAATGGCTTCAAAGGAAGAAAGCTATGAACACGTGGATAAAGTTTGTATTTTGAGTGCTGCTGAGTATTTGTGTGGACAAAAAGATGGTGCTTTTGAGATAACACTGGAGCTCCATGGAGGGCCTGAAGACATAAAAACCAGCACCAAATGGAGCATTGAAACACAGATCCAAATCCACAACCAGCATTCATGATCCAGCCAAAAAAGGCTTTCTAGTTACTTTTGCATGCCATTGGGTGCAACAATTCATTTTACTCCCAATACATAAATACACACACACAAGACACTAAGTAATATCCTGGTGATCTAAAATGCTCCTTGGGCCTCACACCCTCCCCACCACCTCTTCCGCTCTGGAACAGAGCAGCCCTGGGGTACGTAACTGAGAAATCTCCGCTTCAGACAAGGGAGAAAGCTTCATGAATCACCAAACAACACTTCTCAGGTGGGAAAAGCACATTCTTTGTTCCTCTATGTGGAATTAGAAAAATATGTGTAGAAGTAAAGCCCTGAAAGCCCCAGGAGAGCAATTGCTTTTTTTTTTTCTCTCTCTTTCTTTTTCAGTTTTGTGGAGCTTGTGAGTTTTGGGGTGGTTTAATTAAAGGTCTTAAAATTCTTTAACACTAACATTCAAATGTTTCATATTTTTCCTCTGGTCTCGCAGAGTTTCCGTCCTCCTCTCCCTCTCTCTCTTATGTCACTTTCACTCTGCAATAAAACAATTGAATCACACACTGGTACATAAATATTGGCAGATTTTTAGGTTTGCTGTTTTTTTCACTCAGCCTATTGGGCAAACAGCCTAGAAAGGCTAAGTTATTTGCCAGAGTTTGAATTTCTGGCAAACAGTGCAGATCCAGTACAAATCTCAAATCATATTTCAGGAATGCCGTGCTTCTACCGCACCTTTCCAACTCTTTTCTCTGTGCACTAATGACTATTATGGGGAAATGCGTTCCAGAAATGTGAAAATCAATGTAGTGGGAAATGTACCAAAACCACCTTTCCACTTATACAATCTCCGTTGTCCAAGAAACACAATTAATTAATGTTATTGAGCTGTTTAGCTCCCCAATAAAAGCTTTTTGAGTGATTATATGAAGAACCATTGGTACTGGAGACTTCATACTGAAGTAATTAATGGAAGTTGATTATATTCTGACAAGTTAAATACACGTTTGTTTGATATTACACACACATGGAAAACACATGCGCTATTGAGCTCAGTACATAGGAGTTTAGATTAATGGTGTTGATGAATTATGTGGAGATTATATACTTTGCAGACACATAATGGACCTGATTTTGAAAAGCAGGGTCTCATTTTGCTCCTGCAATTTTGAGGGTGTGAATAATTGCAGGTGATTTTCTAACAGCTAGACATCTCACTGCCTGGTGGAATTCCTTCAAGCAGAGGTCATGCCTGCCTTTGTGCAAGGCACCAGAAGGCACTGGGAGAGCTCGTGCAGACACATGAAGAGCAAACCTGCACTCGTGCTGTGTGCTGGGACCACAGTGACCAGCAAGGACAACAAGTTTCATCCACAGCTGTGGCAGTAGATTTTGAACTTTCAAGAAATATCTTCTCTTTCCACGTCTGGGGGCAAGTTATCAAGTCGAGGTTCTACCCAGCTCCAAAAGATGATGGAGGAAGCTTTCACCAGGCTCCATGGGACGTCACTCAGGTTCACACTAAAATCTTTGCCTACCACTTAGTAGGATCTGTCTGCAGGTAACTGGATGACACTGGGATGAGGACAGAGATAGTGGTGCACATCAGGGTTTAATTGTTGCAGACTATAGCTGGGAGGTAGAAGGCTAGGTTCAAATGAGTGGCCTGATTCAGGCAGGAAAAGGACTCAGACTTCGGCCTTAGCTGCACGGGTCTGTCACGTACAGCAGCCTGCACAGACTGGTAAAGCCCAGATCTGATGGCTTCCCATCTTGTTTACAGACAGGAACACACAAAGGTACCCCTGGGATGCCACAGATAGTATTACAGGGCATTTTCTGGGTGCTTTGAGTACCATCTAAGCACATTCCTTTTGGGGTTTGTCCCAAACCTGAGCTACAAAGATAGGATTGGTGCAGACTGCAGGGGGCAGCCTGGCTTCCACAGCACCCTGGGGCTGTTTTCCAGGGTCATGAGCCAGCCCAGAGCTAGATGAGTATCCCCTCCTGAGAGCAGGTCCCCACAATTGTGATTCAGTTTGAGACACCAAATCTGGGAGTCTAAATGCAAATTTCCATGAGAGGCAGGCACTCAAATTCCCACTTACATGAAGGATATCTCATCCAAACTGCCAGTGGAGCATGCAGAGAGAGACTGCACCCACTAGCACAAACGCCTCCTGATGAGCTGTCTACACCTCCCCTCTACCTCTGACACCTGTGGACACCTACTTCCAGGAACCCCTGTGTAGGTGTCCGTCACCAAGTGAAACCTGCTCTTAGAGACGTGTGACAAAGGTGCAGAGCCAGCGGGCTTTCTGTTTCCAGGACCGCTGTCATCCCAGCCATACACTGGCTGCTCTGCCCAGGTGCATTACATAGACAAAGTAAAGGGAAAGATGTACAGACCTGCTCTGGCCTGGATCTTAAAGGCATTGGGGGAACAAATATGAGGTACCAGGATGTTCCTATGGAGGTACAGTAAATGGAAAGTTAAAGGGCCACAGAGCTTCTCTTTTCTGTGCTTGCAGTCCATAAATCCAGTGCTTGGTTCTCTGTGCATCATTAGAAGGTGACCGCTACCATGGTCTATAAACAAATACAGACGGTGCATCCTGCATGACAGAAATGAGCTCCCAGACACAAATCCCAGAAGAGGTCTGTGCCCCTCCCCCCCGGCAGTCAAGCTCCAGGTCCACTTGATGTGGCTTCGCTTGGCACATACCCAGGGCAATGAGACAAGCTGTATGACTGCCTCCCCACCACTGGGTGGTTGCCTAGCTCTCAGCAGAGATTTCAGCATCCTTTCTGCCTTGCCTGACCCTGGGAAGCCCCTGGGTATGGATGCAGTGGGGCAGGCAGGGCACAGAGGGGTGGTGAGGGGTAGAGGGAAAAAGTGAGAGGTGAGCATCAGCAGTGCCTGTAGATGCGGAAGGTCTTGAGGTACATGGTAGGCCTACAGATGCCCCAGATGGTGCAGATGTGATGGAGGAACTGAATGCTGGGGGGCCCTGGAGACTCACTGTGTGACTTTAGGATGAGTTGTTCCATCTTGATCCCTCCACACGGAGGTAGCAGGACCTAAGGCAACAGCACCGGTGCAGGCACTGAACCAGTTTATTTGGCCATATAAATACCTAACCCCTTCCTAAGACTGCTGCGGCTTTGATCTCCCACCGAGCTACAACCCTGCAGGAAAGACAGAATTAGAGCCTAATTCTGCAATTATTTACTGCCTCCATGAAAGAGCAATCGTTGTTGGGAAGGGCTTTTAACTACCACTCTCCTGCCTGCTGCAGGCAGTGGTAATCCTGGAGGCAGGCCCCAAAGCTTGCCGTGCCGGCGGACAGGAAGCTGCCCTTTCCGAGGAAGGGGAAGGATCTGGCTTCAGCCTCCACTTCTTAATTAGCAGCTGCAGGTGGAGAGCTGTGCAAGTCCCTCACATTGCTTTTATAGCTATCACATCTTTATGTGGCTGAACTGTTTTTTTCCACTGTAACTTGGCCATTTTTTGGAAGAGAAATATTTTGGGTCACATTATCAATTTTTCCCCCATGGAAAGCTTATAAAAATTAATCTATAAGCAAATTGATGGGAGGAAAAAAAAGTTAGCAGAAATGTTTTCAAATGGATAAACTTCAAAGGATTTGAGCTCATTCCATTTGAATTACGGAGTCAGAGCTTTGGTCCAGCCACTCTTTCGTTCTCTACCTCTCTTCCCCACCCGTGCGGCTTTGCATCACACTTGAACAGGTCCCCAGTGAGTATTTTTTTCCTAATGATTGCATTTAGCATTGGCAGAAGTACCTTGATGGGCTGTGCTTGAGGTTGAAGACCCCACTTGCTGTCCACAACAGGCTCAAGAAGCCACAGGGTCGCCTTTCTGACTGCAGTGTGCCAATCTGCCTCCAGAACCTCTCAGATGGGCAGAGACGGATGCTCCTTCCCCTAGCCCTACTCATTGCTCTGACCTGCTGTTAGTGGTCCCAGCATAGCTGTCAGACAGCGCAGCAGTCTGTGTCTGCAGACGTCAATCTAACTGGACGGGCCTAAAGCCACCGCCACCACAAAGATCCCCGATGAGTTATCTTGTGCCCTTTTAGTTTGTGCCAAAGCACATTAGTGACACTGTGGTTGAAGGGCTGATAAAAACCTACGTAAGCACAACCTTGCCTTTTCTTTGAAGTGAGATGCCAGTTGCAGTGCCAGGCAAGCACTGAGATTGTCCTCAGAGGAGTCAGGGGGCAGTGTAACAGCCACCATCTCTTTGGGATAAATACGAGAAACAAAATCCTTCAAGATGCTTTGTGGATCCAGAAAACTGAAGCAGACTCTATCCAAAGACATGCATTCCTGCATAAATAAAATAATTACCTCTACTTACAGGTGTCTCATGTCTCGCTGGTTATTGTTTTTGTGTGTTTATGAAAAGAAGCCAGAGGAGATCAGAGAAGCCAAGGACACGTCCTAAACAAACATGAGGATTATGGTTCCGAGAACAGACAAAGAGAGCGGGGGTAGGATGGGGGAATTTTAGCTGATCAGAAGCTGATAAAAGACAATTGTGACAAGAAAAATCAGCTCCTAATTCCTCTTGCATCCAGGGGATATGGCACGTTGTACATTCCTTGTAAACAGGAGACCACAGTAAAGAAGCCTGTCTCTATTATCACCTGCCTCTCCTAACCAGCACAGCCCACAGCACTCTGAATTTTGGCAAGGACAAAGCAATACGGTACACCTCAGGAGCACAAGGGTCCGGGAAGTGCTCAGGAGAGACAGAGTGATGGAGATACCACCAAAATAAACCATGGTGGAAGCAGACGTGACAGCCAAGTGGGAATCATGGAGCTGACAGGGTATATCTGATCCGCAGCTGCACACTGCCGAGCCTGCAGGTAGCCAAAGTCCTCGCTCTTCCTCCATCCCTCCTCCTGCTCATCCCCTTCTCTCCCCGGAGCTCCTCTGTCCTTTCATCCTCAGCTTCTCTGGACGCCATGGTGCCAAACTGGAGGAGGGACAGGGCTGTCCTGTGTCAGCCATTTGGCTGTCGCTGTTACCTCGTGTTACTGGTGTGGTAATGGAAAAGGGCTGGGATCCCCTCGGCACATCTGATCTCATTCAAGACCACCCAGCAAAAAGGTCTCCCTCAACCAACAGCCACCAGCATGATGCATCGATAAAGGAGAAAACATCAGATGAAGAAGGGAAAAGCATCCAGTCGTCTCTGGTGCAGAGATGACTTGTAGGTGGAGAAGAAATTGCTTTTGGAGCAACAGCTACAAAATGTCTAGCTAGCCTGGAAGACCTGTAGCTGGGAGCAGAGACCCGTCTGCTCAGAACGAGGGGGATTTCCATGGAGCCAGGGAGACTCAAAGATGTTTTGACAGCCCCAAACCTGCTAATAGACTTGAGCAGCAGCAAGGAACAACAGATCTCAGAAACTCTGTAGAGAAAGCAATGAAAGGGGCACAGGTCAAAACAGACCTCACTCGGCCACCTGGCTGCACCAACTAGGTTAGCCAAATGACCTCAGTAAAACTATTTTCTACCCCATTTGTAACCCTCGGAGGCCAATCAGGGAGAGGAGAGATTGTCCAGTTCAAATAATGCAAAACTCCATTTCTTTGAGGGAAAGCTCCCCGTCAGGCTTCTTGGCTCTGCTTAGCGTCTCACCCAAGTGAGTGGCTAGGAAGAGGAATAGGAGAGGTTTCCAACAGCCAGCCCGAGTACGCCAGCTCTGTCCGTGCTATGGAGCAGGTCACGACAGACAGCCGAGCACTCCAAGTTTGCAGGAGCTGTTGAGATGTGGCTTGCAGGCAGCCATCAGGCAGAAAGAGCCAGATCAGAGAATGAGCAGCAAGGGGAAAGCTGAATCCTCTGGCCTGGCTGTGGACCAGGCGAGACCTGTTCTTGGCATAATCTGGTGCAAACAAGGGCTCCCAGGATAAATGGGCAGTGGAACAATTTATACACGTTTAGCTGGACTTGGACTTTCAGGTCCAGATCAGCAAAAAGAAATCAGACACCCCAAGGGCCTGGGGAATATGCCCCACAATTTGAGTTTTTCTCTGCAACAGCCAACCGGGAAAGGAAGCAGCTGCTAGCAAGAAAGATGGACATTAATTGCCACGAGCCCCATAAGCACAGATATGTCAAATGGAAAAGGTGACTCTAGTCTGGTCTGTGGCATTTTTGAACAATTAAAAAGTGATAGATTTGGTTTGTAAAACAAGTGAAGTTGGCTATAATGCAAAAAACCTGAAGAAAGTAGTTCAGTTAAGTGCTGGTACAGTGAGAACGTTCACTATAAAATGTCAACTTTTTATAATAGGAGGCTGGGCCAGAACAAAACACCACAAGAGCCTAGTAAAAAACCCCTTTCCTCAGTCTGACCATTGCAAGGACACTACATCATGTCAGCAAAGGCCAGAGATACACAAATGAGGCCTGAGGTTTTTGTTTAGATCCTCACAGTAGAACAACAGAAGGAGAATGGCTATGAACCCACTGCCAGTATCTGGGAAATGCATGGAAAAAGTGGACACTGCCTCAAGGATAACCATTAATAGAACAGACATACTAAAAACAGTAAGGGACAGACTGTCCAAAAGTGAACCAACTAATTGGTCTCAAATGGAGACAGTGACAGGGAAACATGCATTCATCCAACAGTTGGGAAAGTTGGGTTTGCAAATTGGACATCTGGAATTTGAGCTAGATTTCTGGATGGCCGAGATAGTGGATGAGCTAATAAACAGTTTGGATTTCATTATGCCTAATAGCCGAGTAAGTGCCAGGAAACCATGTCTTACAATCCCTGCCTGTGAAAATTCTTTATAACTATGTGGCACAGGTGAGCAAAATGATTTGTAGGCAACTGGTTTGCAGAGAGCAGGGAAAGGCACCATTATAAGTGACATGCCATGGGAGCTTTCCAGTCAAAGAAATCACTTCCCAGAGGCTGAAACCTGTTTAGAGACCTAGGATCTCAGAAGGATTTTTTCACTCAAGTGTTGGTATATTGGAAGCAGGCATCTGTCTTCTCCTTGTGTGCTAGACATTTCTGATTAGGAGATAATAAAAGGGGAAAAAATGAACGATGGCCAAAAAGCATGAAAAAGTAAACTAGTATATTAAATATACATAAAAAAAACTAGGAGAGAGAAAAAAGCGGAGATAAATGTGTGGAGCTTACTATTTGGTGCTGAGCATTTTTTCAAGGAGCCAAGGGTGGCTTGTAAAGCTTTGCCACTGAGGATCCTGGAGTTGTCTTCCCTCTCATTGCCAAAGCTGCAAAGGAATAAAATAGAGGAAAGTGGCCATAGAGCAGACACATCTCAGCTTAGCAAAGGCCAAGTGTGGCAGATATTCTGGGCAGCTGGGAATTCCAAGAAGGCAAGACTAAGCTCTCACCTTGGGCTGTCCAGAAGAAGGGCAGCCCCATGTCTCCTTCAAGGACCACTGTTGCAGCAGGGTCAGCCTTGTTTTCTGCTCCAGATCTGACGAGCAGCTGTGGAGCCAGGTAGATAGGTCTACTTCAAAGTGGCAGAATAAAACCCTCAGCTCACCCTGGGCCACCTCAGCAGTCATCTTCACACGGTGGTGACATGCCCTGAGGGAGCCACCTCCTCCGGCTCCTTAGTGGGGTGGCTCTGCTGCACAGGTCAAAAGCCACGGCCCCTGTGTGGTGGTTTTAAAGGTGGCCTGAGACAACCCTAAGTCTGCCAGGCTGCAATAAAACCCCGAAGAAAGAGAATATTTCCTAACTAAAACAAACAACCAACAACAACAACAAAAAAAAAAGCAGTTTGCTTTGGGCAGACAAGGAGTGAAGGAGGAATCCCTCTGACAGTGGAGCTGTCCAGAAAGAGCCGCTCCTCCTGGGTCAGCAGCATCGGGATGGACTTTGTTTCCCGACAAAGGAATTACTTCTAAACTTTCAGATACTGCAGAACACCAGCTAGCTTGGGTGAGCTTGTGATGGAAAACCATCGCAATGGTCACCAGAACGTGATATAGCATGGAGTTACGAAGGCTCTTGGCACACTGTTCACAGTTCCTTTTCTGTATCATAAAATGCCTTTCATATGGGAAACAGATGCTAACAGATTCTGAACGTATAGTTTAGGGACAGAATTGCTACAGCAACACGAAGGGTTTCAGCACAAAGCTTTTCTTTGAGATGATCTGTTGTGTTACTGAAGCACACCTTAGGGTAAAGGTTTTATTTATGTATCTTCACTGCTGCTTGTATGGGAAAATCATTTTGGAATAGCAGAATGAAAATAGTCTGCCAAAAGGGTGTTGCATAAGAATGTAGTAATTCGTTATTTAATAATAACTACTTAAAATGTGATTACAGTAGACGACACTTCTTTTTGTCTAAAATATACTCTTTAGACTACCACCATTTTATTGATGACAATAAAAGGCGTTTTCATGGGTTAAATGTAGCTTCTGCTTTCACCTGGAAAGAGCTAATTCCTTTTGTGAAACTCAACATCAGCAGCCTCCACATGAAACGTGGGCAGAGCTACACAGGTGTATATGGAAAGACAACTCTCTTGGTCTTATTTTGTGAGACTTGGGTGTCTGCAATAGGGACAGTGTAAAATCACAAAATTATTTAGGTTGGAAAAAACCTCTAAGATTATCAAGTCCAACTGTTAACCTAGCACTGCAAGTCTACCACTAAAGTTTAGTGAAAAACTAAAACCAAAAACAAAACAAAACAACTATGAGCACTATGAGCATAATGCCAACCTTTTACTGTTAAATTCATCCTGTGCTGTGAAAAAAACACTGTATAACACTGTGGATGAGCACTGTGAATAAAGAGGCTAGCCTCAAAACCACAAAATTCAGTGAGCGATTTCTCCCCCTAACAGAACCTACATACAGGACTCCGAGTTGTGACCACTCAGGTCAAAAAAGTAACACTTCCATTTTTTCTTAAACCTGAGATCAGAATTAATATACATGAACTTTGCTTGTAAGCACTAAGCTGACTTATTTAGGGAATTCTCTTTAAAAGGCTCTCTTCATCTATTTAACACAGCATCAGATTCTGTCAAACCAATTAATCTTCATTATAAAATCAACTGGCTGCTGATAGAACTGCCAGTCACTTTTTTTTTCCCCATTGAAAAGAAATGTCAAATCCAGTTTTCCGTACCACTAGCAGAGGTAAGGCAGGAACCTGTCCTTTTCCAAAATTAGGTGACACACACCTGTGTGCTAACAGTAACTTTGTTATCTAGAAATTCTTTCAATCCAGCAAAGTCTTTTAGCCCTATTTTATTCCCAGCTTCACCTCCCATTGCCCGTAACAAAACAGCAAACATTATAATTGCTTTTTAAAAAAATCAAATATAAAGTTACATATTACCATTGTACCTTTGAGAACTATGGCTGTGTGCTATAAGGTATGGCAAGCTCCTACTAAAACAAAAGGACATAGCACATTCATTATTCTCCCCTACTGAGTAATTGTATCACCTGCCTTGTATGGATTCTTTATGCTTCAGCAGAGATGCAATTTCTGGCCAGAGCAACCTCAGTACAGAGTCTTAGCTTCTACGGATGTGTAATCATTTACACCTGTGCAAAGTAGATGTAAACTCACTTTGCACTCACTTTACATAGGTGCAAATGACTGCATGAGGTGAGAAGCAGTGGAGAATCAAGCCCCTAATGACTACAAAGCACTTAAGCAGGGTCTGATGGAGACCAACAGGGGCACATGGGATATAGTGATCAAGAGGTGAATGGATGTCAGCACTAGCTAGGGAGTCTATTCTCCCTCATTGTGTGAGCAGTGTCTATTATTAGCAATGGAAGTCATGCATGTGTGCCCAGAGGATAATAAATCAGTTGCTATGTGAATGCTCCAGGCCTGCTCCAGCTTCTCCAGCACTGCTGTAAGGGTTAGACCGCAGCAGGAGACCTGCCTTGCCACCCGGGTTGGAAGATGCTGGCTGGCTCTGCAGTTGTGAGAGCGATTTACGTGGAGAATCACACTAAACCTAGGGGCTCTGGCTCGTTTTAGGGTGTATTTCTTGTTGTGAGTCAAACAGGTTATCCAAAAACCTGTCTCAATCACTGCTGAAATGGTACAGGTGCTCCTTGGCCTCCTAAAGCTGCCTGGCAGCTGGGGAGCACAACAGTTTTCAAAGGAAACCTTACTTTTTATGAGCTGTTGGACAGGACAGAGTAGATAGATCTAAAATTAATCTGCTTCCCTTTGTCAGAGGGTCTGACCATAAGGTTAGAGTCAGTAATTACCGCAATGGGCATTCAGGTGGATGCTGGGGAAGAAGGGGAAGAAATCTTTTCATGCTGAATTTTTTTGACCTAAAGAGTAGGATTTATATAACAACTTTGTTTGGTAGTTTGAAAAAGACCTTCTGAAATGTGTTCCTCTTAGTTTTACACCTGCCACCTTTCCTCACTCTTCTTTTCTTGGCTTATTAATAGCAATGGTAAAAGCATCCAGAGAAATACGGTTGCTATAAAGTACTGAAGTTTCTTTGTAGAGTGACACAGAATTACTGAATCTGAAATAAAGTATGTGTGTCATTTTTCCAAGGGACTTTTAAAATGTGCCTCTGGATATATGTGAAAATATAAAATACTGCACACAGGAAAATTAAAGCAGAAAGCATGCGCTCAGGAAGGAAAACTGCTTCATTTGTTACAGCTATCTTTTAAAGGCAGAGCAGGCACACCCTGTGAGTGGCAGGCTGGGAATCTTCGTGTCCCAGCTGATTTTGCTGTGTTTACAGTACCTGGTGTGGGACAGGGCTGGCCATTAGTGCACCAGTGTTTTCTCATGGCCATAGGGTTCTGCATGGCCAGCACTGAAGTCAAGCCCAACATTCATTTGCATCCCACGGCAGTCAGGCTAAATCTGATTCACAAGTGAGATGATGACAGCTGGGAAAAGGGATCATTTTTAGTTGTAAAACAAGCCCTTTTGAGCATGTGATTCATGGCAAATAATCCAAAGGGTTTCTTGTTTTAGGAAGGCACTTACAAATGGTGGCTTCAAAGACTTGGTGTGAAGGGAGGCTGGCTGAAGCCTGGTACTGAACTGTTGTGGGCCCCTATGGGCTGGAAAATCAGGCTCTAGAAAGGGAGAACTGCCTTGATAGATACATTCACAACAGAGTGAAAGAAACCTTTATGTTCAGGAACAGGCTTTGTGCAAAGAATGTTTACTCTCTGCCCCTGGCAATTTATGAAAGGTTTATTTTACCCCA
The DNA here is from genome assembly GCF_964034855.1 of Anser brachyrhynchus. Lineage (NCBI taxonomy): Eukaryota > Metazoa > Chordata > Aves > Anseriformes > Anatidae > Anser > Anser brachyrhynchus. Next base: position 17,764,638 of record NC_137695.1, read on the forward strand.
CATTGGGTACACTCATTGGCTTCCTTTGTAGTGGGTGTTTAGGTGCATTTTCAGCATGAGCTATGATTGTCTGACAGAACGTGTTGTCTGTTGTTAGAGCAGGAGTGTGAGGTGTGTCCCAAGGCCTCCTTCCCTCGAGTGATGGCAGTGCCATGTGGTGCCCCCTGAGCTGGCTTCTCAATGCACAATGGACATGGGGCCCAGAGTGAGCCCACTCCCTGCCCAGCACCAGGCCCCTCGGGGCCACCAGCATGATCCCACCATGCCACGTCTTCCAGGGGGTCTGCAGTCCTGGAAGGACAGAGGGGAGCAGGATCAGCTTCCCTTCAACCTTCCCATTGCACTCCAGGACACGGCTGGCACCTGCAGTATGGTACAAAGCCACTGCTCAAGGGCAAAGCAGCCCAGAGGGGAGCTACAAAGAGCTGAAGTCCCTTCAGTCTCTCTTCTTTCCTCATCTCGTTCTTTGCACATAGTTCCAGATGTAGCACATCTCAAAGCTGACGCAAGCATTCAGCCGTCTGTAGTGTAGGAACGACTGTCAAACTTCTGCACCCGGTTGTGCTGAAATGCCTGGAGGCAGCTGAGGTAGGATGAGGGACACTTGGTTGTATTTGGCACTCGTGGTAGGAGCCCTCCGTCTAGTTCGTAGCGGCAGCTGGCCTCAGGTACCTGCTTTAGTGTCCTGCTAGTCGTGGTCAATGGTGTGCACACTTCAGCTTCTACAGAGGAAAGATAAATACTGTCAATGGATTCTTGTATATTTATGCATTTATCTCACAGGTCTAATCAAATGGCAGAAATTATAAAGGCAGGCTTATGGTAGTCTGGGATCAGCAGCATCTGCTGCTGCTGACAAACAACCCAGCTGCCATGAAATTCTTTTGATATTTGCTGAAGGTGTATCTAAGCTCCTAAAACATACTTTCTTTTAAAAATTTCAGTATTTTTCCACTGAAACTACTTATCTATGGCTATGATATACTCTATACTACTTTAAGCTTTTTAAGTCTAAAGCCAAAGAAGAGTTAAATAGTTAAATTTAAAACAATCTTGAGAAAGGCCCCTTATTATGAGGTTACCCTCATAGTGCTTAACTCCACCCTTCAGCCCCCATGTGTCCTACCTTACTCCTAAAACTACTTGGGACCCAGGGCTTGAACTATTTCTCTTCTTTCATCCCCAGAAGATTCAGTTTGCTCTCAGAGCATACGTGCATCCTAGATGCATGCTGCTTTAGTCAAAAATCCTGCAAAAGTCCTGTGCTTCAAATGTGGTATGAACCCTGATGCTCCCACCTAGCACAGTGGTTAGAGTGCTTTGCTGGGGACTAGAGGACCTGAATTCAACGTCCTTGCTGGCTGGAGGGGACTAGACCCCATCTCCTGTGAGCAAGCAGAGCTGTCTAACGGTGCTGTGTAGTCGGCTTGCTAGAGGGAGAGATAAGGCCATAGGAGCAGGAGATGAGATGGGGGGCTGCTCTGGGAGAAGGAGGGCCCTGTAAGCTCCTTGCAAGGGCCAGGTGGGCAGCCTGCATGCCCTCCTCCCAGAGAAGTGTCCCAGGCAGTGCCCACATCCAACCTCTGCCCTGCAGGAGGACAACTCTCCCTGGCACAGCGGGGATGGGCTCCCAGACAGCAGTGGCTGCAGAGCCCCTTGCTGTTTCTCACGCTGGGGCTATCTGACAGCCTCTTCTGAACTCCCCATGCCACTGGGAAGCAGCTCGCTGCAACTGCCTTCTGCAGCGCAACGTCACTATTTACTTTATCATTCATGTGCTTGTGTACATTCCTCGCATTTTAACTGTGGAAGCAGAACAAACTGAGCATGTCAACCTTCCTTCCCTCCCTCCTGTCACCCAGCTTGCCTCTGCAGTTTTTTTCCCCACTCGTAAAGGCTGCTCTAGTATGCTAACAGATCACTCTCCAAGTGTTTCCATTAGCATCCTTTTCCTTCAGTTGCAGATTTAGCAATCTATAGGGGAAGCATTCAGCATGCCCTTTAAGAACAGTACAGTGGAGAGCATTGCTTCTATGACCAACTCCTGTGTAAGAACAGATCTGCTTAGTCTGGAGTTATCAACACTGATTGCAATCCTAACACGTATGAGCTACTTGCTACCTTTCCTGTAAATGCCTGCAAAAACCAGGGGATGCCTAATGACTTGTTTTGTTATGCCTCCTGCTCTCCTTCATTCTGCCCTGGAGAGTGCCTGAACAAAAACAAATGTCCTTTTTTATTTATTTTCCTCGATGGGTTCCTTGTGTCTATGTGTCAATGACTTGTTTTCAGATTACAACTTCTGAAATGCCTTCCTCAGCCTGCAGCTGAGCAGATCAAATGGAGACAATTAAGCTCTACTGGGTCTGTCAGCCAAAAGTATACCTCTTTTTCACCAGTCTCTTCTCTGTTTTAAAGCATTTTTTACAAAATAGTGCGTACAAGTATGGGTGGGTGCAAATGCAAGCACACACGGCCTGAAACAAATGAGCACATCTGGTCCTGTGCTTGTCTGTCAAACCATCCACTTGCACTCGTACTGCCTGGTCCTGGTCCTGTACGCAACTCAGGCTCTTCTGAAAACTCAGCCTTTTAATTTTTCTGTCCAAAAACACTGCTAAAGTCCAGCAATCACTGACATCCAGTGGTGGCTGAGGATAATTACAAATGTTTATTTTCTGAGAGTCTTGTTTGCTACATGTGGAAACCCAAGATGAGATGAACACTTGCTTTTGAGCTCTACAGAGGGGAGACGAGTCAACCGAAACGTAGCGTTGCTGACATTTTGCAAATGGGAGAGGGCAGGTACTTGAGAGCCAGTACTGAAAGCATCTGTGTGTTCCCTGTACAAAGGGGCTCCAAGTCCAGCTGCACTCCTATATAATTTGGGAGTAGCCCCAGATGGCAAATCGAGTTCTGACTTTCGGAAACTGCATGAGACCAGACCTGAAGTTTCCTGCCCCAGGCAGTTTGGCGCGGGATAAAATTAAGACCTGAGCAACACTGATCCCACTATGCTGGCCCAATAAAATCACTGTGCAGCAGGGTGAGCCCTTCAGGCCCCCCCAGTAAGGCTCAAATACCGATTAAATCCTCCGGTGGGTGATCCTGCCTGAAGAAAACAACATCAAAGTTCCAGTTTTGACTTGATTCCATTTGGCACAGATAACTAACTATTCCTTTATGTCTGCGGGGAAGCGGGGGGCATTATGTATTTGTTACCCTGGTGCAAATACTACTTGTTCCTAAATGTTTGTATAGTCTTTCTTTCTTCTGTATGAGACTAGTGCAACTGCTGAGGGAGTGATCAATTTTTCTTCTTTCATACAGTCACTCCAAGCAGTGTCTGACAGGACATCCTAATTATTATTACTATTATTATTATCATCATCATCATCATTGCCTTATGGAGATGGGGATGGTGAGAGGATAAAGCTAAAAGAAAACTTAGCTTTCATTTTTATTTCTGAAATTCTTTCAAGAGCAGGAGGCGGATTTCGACAAGGATAAAATACTTCCAGTGCAGCAAACTTTAATGGCTGCTGACACCACCATAATTTAAACCTTGGGCATTCATAAACAGTTTGCGCAGAATGCCGTGTAAGCAATATGAGCTCGTTGCAAGGGCTCCAGTGCTTTCTGAATGTAAGACTTCCTCTGTCTCTTCCCCTTCTCCTTCCAACCCTTTCTCTGCTCTTTCTGTACTATTTCCCTTTGCAGAGAGAATATTGCTCCAAATGGTTTGCCAGTCACCATGGGCCCCATAGCACTGACATGTTTCATGTACCTTTTAAAGCTTTGGCCATAAACAACCCCCACTAGAGAGCATTAGCCCTATGAGAGATGGTCTCTGCTGCAAGGGGTCCAGAGGGGAAGAATGTGCCAGATAAAAAAGGGAGTGGGGACCCAGAGCTCATGCTAAGGCCTGCCTGGGATGTGAAGCCCCTTCACCCCCGTGTCCTGCTCTACATGAGATGTTGCCCTTAGCTGCTGAGAAAGCCAAAAGGGGAGAAGCAGCAGCACACCTTAAAGTGGAAGCTTTAAAATTCCCTCCTCACCTCGAGTTTCACAGATTTTTTGTTTTGCTTGGGGATAGTTTTGTTTTGTACTGCGTGGAGGACCAAACAGAAGAGTCATTGATGTAGAATAGGGATAAAGCCCCTGCCTCGCAGCCCACGGGCCCACCTTCCCCAGGTGACCAGGCTGGCAGAAAATGACAATGAACCAGGACGCACTCAAGGAGATGAAGTAGCCGAGCTTGCTCTGAGGCTGATACAAGTCTCCACGCAGCGTCACTAATGAAGAATTGCTCTGCCCGTGGCTGGGGAGAAAGCCAGAATCTCTTTTCTGATACTGAAATAAAGCAGCCCCCTTTTAGACCAGTCAGGAAAGTAATTGTTCATTCCTCAGGTCGAGCAGCACATGTGCAATCTCTTTGTTAAGTAGCTTTCTAAATTTTTGCTCCTTGGCTGCCGCCACCACAGCCTGCGGGATCGCCAGCCCCGAGCGGCGGCCAGGAAACCCACTCCCAGCACGAACGGGACTAACGCAGCGCTCTGCGCCTGCCGCGCAGCCCAGCACCAACGGGACGCCAGCCACGGCCGCTGGAGAGGGTGGGAGGAAAGACCATGCCTCCCAAATACAGCTTCTAAAAATTCGGTGTGGCTTCTCTGGCTACAGAGCACACAGAAACTTAAACTGTGAGAGACTGATGTGTGGAAGAGGAAGGGAGCCTTGGTGGCTATTGCTGGCTGAAGTAGAAATGAGGGGAAAAAGCTGGAGGACACTTTTTTCTTACAAAATAGCCATCAGCTGCAAGGTCAATATGCTGTAGCTAAACAAGCCCAGGTAGAAGGCTCAACAGTGAGAAAGAGCAGGGCGACTAGTTCAGGTATGGGGGAATTAAATTTATCACAAGCTAAAAACAAAGTCAGATCTCCTTGAGGTATTGAAATAACTTTGCTACTGCTTTGAACACCTGCTACTGCAGAGTGGCAGGACTGGAGTATGCCACTGGGCAGACACAGGTGTCTTATAAAATACCTGCCCCTCTTCTAGTCTGTTTCTAAAATCTGAAAATGTTGTTAAACAAAATCTCATTCCCACCTAATTTACAGCTTGCACAGTCACCCTCTACCTCTGTAGTTTTTCTATATAACACCACCATGCCAGCAGTATCATTTTACACTGGTTTGTATTGCCATAAGAGCTTCAAAGACTTAGACAGAGAAAAAGTGAGGGATAACAAGTCCTTCTCCCATCTCATTACCAGTGTATTAAGAATCCTGCTCTGGAGGCAGGCAAGCATCATTGCTCAATTCATTTCCATTAGAAAATAAATGTGCTTCCACATTCCTGGACAGCAAATGACAGGAGGCATTGGCTCACGAGCTAGTCTGCGATTTTACCATGACTGGCTAAAGGACTTGGAAATAAGAAGCGTTTTTCCGCATGGGCCCTGCTGAAACGTGAGGCTGGAAGCTCACCCAGCCAGCAGCCTGCCTTCACACCTTTCTGTGCTTGTAATTCTCGGTCTCTCCTCCCAGGGCAGGTGTTATTTGCCTGCTTGAGAGCTCTAAGGCAGCAAATCATAATATCAGGGTTAAGAAACAGGCAATCTCTGTGGCTGTGCTGTACTCTAACTTCAAGGCTGATCTCATTATATGCTGAGCATCCCTGGCTATTAGCTAACATACTGGGCTACCAGGCTCCACACTAAGGGTGGGCAGAACTGGCTAAAAGTAACTTTTCTGTATGGTTCTTTTTCCTAACATAATGCATGACCAGCTCCTGTTTTTTGTGGCCGCAAAGGCTCCTGCTCAGGTTCCCAGCCTGTATTACTTTGGGGAGTTCTACAAATGTCTTCCTCAGAATGAAAAAATGGCTATTTCACATTTTTATGTAGAATCAGAAAAAAAAGTGAGTCTGCAAGTCCAGAACGCCAGCTTTGAGGCTGTTCACCCAGACTGGGAAAGACATGCTTTCAAGTTCCTGCTCTTTCTCAGGTGAAGGGTTTTTAAGTCTTTGCCTCCTTCTACAGAGCAAGAGAAAAGCTGCTTGTTGGCTAGTGCCTGTTCTGAACATGCCCATGGACAGACACAGCTTGTAGCTCAGTGGCTGGGGTTTCATCTTTGCTCTGGTTAATCCTTACACAAAGCAGAACAGCTCTAGTGACAGACAACCAAAATGAGAGTGAGTGAACCCCAGTGCTCCTGGCAGCCAGGTCCTTGTTTGGGATTTGCCACGCAGACGAGCAACTTGAGCTTTCCTCCTTCACGTGTTAAATCAGTACTACACCCTGCTGGGCTCTTCTAACTGCCTCCCTCCAACCAGAAATATTATCATGGCTCTGAAAAAGCATCCCGTGCAGTCATTGTTTTCTTCTTGCTTTCTTGCTGCTCCTGATGAGCAGCATTAGCATGTGAGGAGTCAGTGGTGGAGAGTGTTCCATCCTCCCATTCCTTTTGCTGTCCTCGTCAGGACCACAAAACTAGAACAGTAATTAAAAAAAAAAAAGTTTTGGCTCAGACCTGAATTTTCAGTAGTTCTAGACTTTTCAGCAAACCAGAAACACTGTCTCCTCTTGAATGGGTCATCCTACACCCTGATGTGTTTTTTTTTTTAAATCACCATTGATTGGCCTGCAGATCCATGCACTGTTCACAGCATAGGGCATGGTACCTTGCCTGTGTTGGCCTCCAGAGCAGAAACCAGGGGACTTGTATGGGGAGGGGAGATGGGAGTTTACATCCCTATGCCTCACTCAGAACAGGGTTTCTGACCAAAGCAGGTCTGTATGCAGCATGCCCTTGCCACATGTCATAGGACCAATGTGGTGGGACCAGTGGAACAAGAAGTTGGGTTCACCATCCCCAGGCTTTTGGGTTGTAGTTTGGTGGGATGAACCAGTGCACCAGCTGGCACACTTCTGATGTCCTCAGTTTTCACAGTATGAAATTTATCTTGGAAAGAAATCATTTTATCACTTCCAAATTTTTCACTTCATACTGCTAATTATTTTGGGTTGGTAAACACTGTGTCACTGTTTTTCCTTTTTTCGTTTTGGCAAATAAGCAAGGCATGTGGGAGAAATCTCTCAGCCTACTATTTATGACTCTATACACAAGGCTGGGGCAAGATTTGGAGAACAAGCAGTGAGAAAGACCTCCACTGGCTCATAGCGATGCAGAGCACGCACACACATGACTGAAGGCAGGACTGCAGTTCTGTTGCATTCTTTCTGACTACACTCAGCACCTTATGTTGAGCTGTGCTTGGGAAGAAGCAAGGAAAGCGAAAGGATCCTCCTTCTAAGGTCTGGGCTTTCTGATTTTGTTTTGTTTTCCTTGAAGCAGATATTGTCATTTTTTATTGTATATGAACAATTCCAAAATCACTGCACACAAGGCAGCCTTGGGGTTCTGTAGGCTTGAGCTCTGTGGGGTGACTGGGGCAGCCTTCAAGGGGTGTCTTTGCATGCTTACCTTCTGCAACGTACTAACCTGTATCCACTGGCTAGCCTTTATGAAACATTTAATTTTGTAGTTTTAGAGCTGTTGAAAAAGCAAAGGGAAGATTTATAACAACATTTGCTAACTCTAGGCCAACTGGTTTGGCACAGGAAAGAACTATGTTTTTCAGAACAGCTTTTCAACATTCCACTGTTAGCTAAAGTGTATGAAAATTACAGTTTTGAAATGACCAGATGTTTTTGCCGAGAAAGAAATAGATGACCTGAAAGGGGAAGATGAGGCCTGAACTCGGGCTTCTATGCTACAACTGTCAACTTCTCAGCTAATGGATGACCTACTACCATCTAAAACTACTAAATTTGTGTGATTAATGCTGCTAAATTGCAGCCACAGTATATTTATAATTTTCTCCGTCAGCTTGATACCATTTGTGCAGCATCACTATAAAAGGTGAAGGAGAGAAAAGGCGATTAATCTGGTGTCCTTGTACAGAACAATATGGCATAGCTCTCCTCAAAGCAGAAGCTTTCAAGTGAAATAAACTAATGGTTTCATCTGTTTCGTTTCCAGCTCTACTTTTTTTAAATCAAGACCAGCAGAGCCTTTCAGTGTTGTCTGTTTTTCTAGACAGAAACTGAGACTTGAAAATTTCTTGCTTTCAGCTTCAAATAGCTCACTACAACATGACCATCTCGGACTTTATTTATTTGACTTATCAAGAGCATGGTGATCTTATTTTGGCCACCCATAATAGTCTAATTGGACTGGCCTGTGCTAAAAATCTGTGCTGGCTTGATGGGATGCTTCAAATCCTTTTCTTATTGCTCTGTTGAGCAGTTAACAGCGAAATGAGATTAAGAACAGAGAGAAAGACTTTGGAGAGATGTGATGGTGTTGGGTTGCAATCCTCCTGCTCTACCTTATAACTATTGTTTAAGGTGCCCAAAAAAGTCCCATGATAGAGAAGCTTTTTTTTTCTCCTCTTCTGCTTCAAAGCAGAGATCTGTTAAGGAGGGCACTGAATGAAGCTTAACACGTTGGAGGATATATTGAAACTATAATTACAGCAGCATCTTTCTCCAGTAAAAAGAGGTCAGTTCCTCACAAGGTCCAGCTGGCTGTCCCCGTGCCTGATTACCAGGGGTCCTTCAGTTGCCACCACTCCTCAGTAGGTGACAGCAGGAGCACCCTTGTGCTCCATTTCCACCCCCTGACAGGTCCCCATCCCACAAGGTGCAGATCTGCAGATCACCGGCTCCAGGTGGTCGCAGGAGAAGCCAGGGCAGCCAGCACCTTGCGGGATCAGCCACAGAGAGCCGCCGCTTCTACTCCTGAAAAATATCATCAGCTGGCCCTGCTCCTCTTCCAAGATTGCTGACACAAAAGCTATTTAAAAATCTGTTTGAAATTATGTATTCTCTGCTTTAGGGTTTGCTAAGCTCATTATAGAAGTGGAATGAAATTCCACAGCACATTTAACATTTTTATTGTTCTTATTTTCTGGGCTTTTCCAGCCTAATAGAGAATGACTGATCCCACTGGTGATCTGAGAGAGAGAAGGTGTAGGAATCGCAGCAGCCTGAGCACCATAGCAATACTGTGACTACCAGTTTGGCTACTTCATTGTGCAGGCTGATCCAAGCAGGGATTAAGAGGATTTTGTTTTCCATTTTTTAAGTTGAATGGGCTGGGACGAGAGCTTTTTACTGCATTTCTGAACAAGTCAGGGTATTTAGAAAAGCAGTAAAAATGGACTGCACCAGAGTTGGACTTTGAGCAATATAAAATCATTTACCACAGGAGATTCGCTGTATGAAACCACCCAACTTCCCCATCTTTGATCCTTTAGTGGTCACTGATGACCTCTTGTCTTTCTCAGTTCCTTACAGCCTTCTGCAGCAAGCCACCCGGCCGCTGTCTGGCAAGGAATGGGAGAATGCAGCCCTGGAGCTTCTGACTGCCAGGATGTATTAAAGTATGAGGGGTGTGTGGTGGCGCAGATCAAATAAGAATCAAGTATAAGCCACATCTTAAATCCAAGTTGACCTTCACCCTCTGACAGGCTTGAAGATGATTGATTGTTTTTCATTTGCTTCCCCCCTGCCTCTCCCCATAGATTCCTAATTAAGGGCAGAAGCAAAGGGAACAACTAATTGTTATCACCAGTTTGGATTTCCAGACTAAGATACTTCAGTTCAGGGAAACGTTGTCCAAATGTTACGCTGAACTGACCCACAGCCAGGAATTTTCAACACTGTGCTCTTTGCTAATCTATATGCATCAAATCATGCACATTTTTCCCTTTTAGCACCTACCACTCCTGCCTGAAGACCGTTCAGCTCTTGACAAAATCTTCTGCCGAAGAGGCGGTGTTTGCCTTTTCCACTAGCACAGGGAATGTAGGCAAGGAGGGAGTAAGCCTCGCATTTCATGAGTGATATCTCAGTTTGTATTATTGACTTCCAGTACTCACCACTGTAGCTGGCTGAGACTTCGTTGATGTTTTCGCAAAAGCAAGGCCACAGCTGCTCAAAGGTATTAGCTTTTGTGACCTTTTCAAGGCTATTGCTACTTCACTTGGATAATTTGACCCATATACCTGCTGTTTAATATGGAATAGTTGTATGCAATTAAATCAATGTAACTGCAAGGCTCTTAATCAGGCACAATTTTACAGAAACCAATTAACAAGGTTGTGCAAATGGGCTGGTAGATCTGAGCACACTTTTGTCTAAGCAGGCATTCAATTTGGCACATTGAAAAGGCAAAACAAACCCCTTGATTTGAACAAAGCAAGCATGGTGTCACTTTTGTGATTAAACATCCACTGCAATTCCTGGCAGTTTGCAGGGTAGCACAGGCAGATGTGGAAGATAAGGTTCATGAACCTGCTCCCAGAAGTGAGGAGAAGGCAATGTTGTCTTCTGTGCCTCCCTTCCCCTTGTCTGTAGCCCAGTGGTCCGGTTGGCTGGCTCATGTTATAAAAGACCCAACTTTGGATAGCTCCAGAGGGTTATTCCAGCTTTTAATTTCTCTTACAAGGAATACCAGACATCTGTCTGGCAATTAGTTCATAGGTCTTCTTGCAGCAGTCTGTTTGTCCTGCCTGTGTCCCACCCTAGGAATCGCTCCAGTCCTTGCAGCCGGGGGCTCTGAACAGGCTGCAGCACTGAAGCTGTGTTTCTGTTTCAGGCACTAGCAGTAAAAACCTGGGCCAATAAATCTTCTATCCTTCATGGATACAAAACAGTCCAGAAAAACCTGTGCAAAATCTTGTCTTGAAGTAGCTCACCACTAGGTTGACATACTAAATGTCAGGTGCATCAAAGACCATTTTTGTGTTTAATTATGTTCATCAGAAATCTAGCAGATTAAAAAAAGAAATGGAAAATTCTTTTTAATACGTAGATGGGAAGGGTGTCAGAAAGACAATGCATACTGCCAGAAATCACATGTAATAATTTAGGAGCAACTTGTACCTATAAGTGAAGCATGTCTATTAGTATTCACACATATAACAGTGTCTGAGTTTATAATTAAAGTCCATAAATCATTGGGGAGCCGAACCAATAAAGTACACGAATTCCATAAACCTAAAGACAGCATGACTATACCAGTCTAAATTGTCAGGTATAGTTTACAACTTTGCAAAATTTTGGAAAATAATTCTGTGAAAACTGGCTATCCACGAGTACCGGGAATTTCTTCTAGGCTGGGACCAAGCATAAAGCTGAATCATGTGTGTTTGTGTGTGTCTGTAAAGACACATAGGAACATATATACAGGTATAAGTGCATGTCTACGTGTGTGTAAACCCGAAGACCCCCTTTGAAATTTTTTAATGATGACACTTTCTAAAATTAATTTAGATTTTTCCTAACTGATGTAATGAATGAGAAATAAAGCAGTTTAAGTCATTATCAGGATAATCCATTACTGTTCAATGTTTTGAATACTATCCGTGGTTTTCAAGAATATTTAGCAAATTATGATTGAAACACTTAAATACAGACCCTTGCTCAGTACATCTGGAAGCTAACATTTAGTAATACTGATATCATAAAAATTAATAAGAAAGGAAGACTTTGACAGTATAGTCAGATTACCCTGCGTGAATGAGATTATACTCACAGAAACACATGCATATAATATATGTAATTAAAAGACCAAATAAATCTAAATTTTGTCAAAGTATAAATCTTCTTCTTATATTCTTTGGAAGAACCCATACAAACTTCAGCTGTGAGCTTGATCTCAGCCAATAGAAGAGATTTGTTGATGTTCTAGGGTAGCCAGTTTTCACAGTTCTTGTTTCCAAACTTCTTCAAAGTAATACATTTCACCTGACAATTAGAACTCATGCGTTGTACTTCAAAATTATTTTGTATAAAAATGCAGTTAAGCCTGTGAAGTGATAACAAAAGTACCATATCATTAGTTTGGATTACAATTTTGGAGGGCATTTCTAGTTGGAGACTTGGGGGACTGCTCATTTTAATTGCATACATGATAAGTAAAATTGACCACATCCACAGCTGACTGTGACTCTCCTGAACCCAGAAGAGCTTCTTTCATCAGCAAATAGAAGGTCCAGGATATTTCTGGGCAGACGGTGTAAAATTAATGATAACCTTAAGGATATTTTCCTAACATTTAAGTGGTTGGCTTCTGTAAAGCATGCAATCATTATGTCTATTCTCAATATTAATTTTAATCCTTTACAGTACTTTAAAAAATATGCTCAAGTGTGTTCTCTGGTTTCAGTTTCTCTTCTTTTGTATTTGAAATTCCCAGCTGAAATTCTCAGGAGAAAGATTCATTCACACCACCTGTTGGGTTCTTTTCTTCCTAAACCGAGGACAAAAACCCCATCCCTCTGAAATTACTAAAGGTCTGACTTCTTCTAGGCCAGAATCCCTGAAGCAATGTGTGTGTTGCCCTGTTTTTGTTTTGCTTTGCTTTCAGCCATGGGCAGTGGGGCCGGAGGTGTCACCACACGCATAGGTCCCAGGCTGGCCTGGTGCTGTCCAAGGTAACGAGGATCTCCCCAGCTCTGCCTCGCGGAGTTCTGCTCCATGACAAGACACGGATGTGTGCTGGGGCTGGGAAGTGCATTACTTACATGGCAAAACCCTCCAGGGCTTTTGCAATTCAAGCGTCAAAGTCAGGATTGGAACCTATTCCTCAGTTTTAAAGGGTAGGTGATGTGCATGGGTCACAGTGCCTTCTTCTGAACCTCTCTGAATCTCAACAGGCCCCCTCAGAAACAAAACAGAACAACAACAAAAAAAACACCAAGCTTAATATTTATATTTGAGAAACCTATGTGATTTTGGACATTGCCATATCAAAGGAAGTTGAAGTACATTTTACAATATTTGAAGTTTCTTTAAACTTCACAGAAAAATTTTTCTTTGCTGTCTCAGTAAATCCAGCAGGTCTGAAAGCAAACTCAGAATTACAGGGACGCAAAAGTTGCCTTTTTAACTGAGACTGCATGCAGCCACAGAGATCTATTTGGCAGGGAGGGAGAAAAAGAGATCTGTGTGTATGCTTGCATACACCTTCACTGTTTCAGGCAATGTATAATAATTTCCCTTGTGAATAGCTATAAAGTTATTGTAGCATTAAAGCTGGATAGACCTACAGTAATGGTATTTCCTGACATTTCCAAATGTTAAAAGGTCAAGAAAAACAGTACGTATGGAAACAATCTCTTGTCATTACATTCTATAGAATGAATTAAATAAACATTTCCTCTTTTTCCCCCTTCTCCTGTCATTCAATGTAAAAATCTACTCTGACACCAAAAAAGCATGAAACCAGTAAGAGCTTTAATTAAAGAACTCGATAAATGCAGTCTATCCTGCTGCAGTCAGATCTACCTTTTCCTCACTTACTGAGGAGTTAATTAATTTCCAGAAGTAACCACTGGGACACAAACATGAATCTGTCCAGAGAAAGTCTTCCTCAAAATGCGATGACAGGAGCTTCTAGCGAAAGCCACCCATCTCCAACCAGTACACAGGCTGATGTCCCCCAGTGCCAGTGCTTTACACGTTGTGCAAGAGCACAGCCCCCAGTGAAGCAGTAACTTCAGCCACTGCTTGGTGCATGCTGAGGTGCTCACAATAACTTTTCAACTGCTTTTGAGATCAGATTAGCATCCAGCTGCTCATAACACTGCTATTAATCTGTACGTGTCACGTATTAATAGGCAGCTCAGCACTGGTGCTCAGTACAGCTGGGCACTGCCTGTGAGCAATGTCACAGCCTGATTATCTGGCCCTGGAGAAAAATACAGCAGAACGGATCCAAGACTCCAGTTCTGCACAGTAGTTACCCTTTCTTATTAGATTTTTTTGTGTTGCCAGACAGCATGGATTATGTTTTCAGAGTGTTGAGCTGTAAATGCTATTACATGTAAACATCTCGCTGGGCACAGTGACGCTCTCCCAGGGCTTGACTGGGCTAAACCAGTAAAGGTGTGACTTATCGGACCTGATATTGCTGTCCTAAGTCATCCAGCGGTCTGGAACAAGGAAAGCAACCAGCACGACAGATTCAATGATGAGCTGCCATTAGAGTCTGGACCAGAATGTTGGCAGTGATGCTCAACACAAAAGCTGTGGCACTGCAAAGTCCCCTGAAACTATGTGGAAAACACCACCCTCCTCTATGATAAGACTGAAGGACTTTGGACAGAAGGCAACCACTGCAGCTGCAGGAGGAGTGGAGATATGTATTGGTTAGAGAAAGAGGGATTGACCTGGTGTGACATGCTGGAGACCCCACTGTGTTCAGAACTGCACAGACATGGTGTGCAGCCTATGCAAAGAGCTACAATAACAAGAAAGGGCGATGGAGAACTTGTGTCAGGCCACTGATATTGCTTTTGTTTTGATTCACTGAAGTTCAGTGAGGAAGAGTCAGCCTTACTCTGGGTCAACCGCAGAAGCCGTTCAGCTCCTTTTTGGACTCACACAGAGAAATCCACTCCTATCACTTCTCTACTGTCCTGGACTTCCATTACCAAGCCTTTAATACTCTGTTCTAGTGGTCCCTACCCCAGTTTTCCAGTTTTCACCCTTGATTGACCTCAATTCATCTGAAGATGATGACAACATTCAGAAAAATGCATCAGGAACACTTGCATTAAGTGCAGGTACTCAGTCCCACAGCTGATCCAGCAACAGAATTCAGAGCAGAGATTTGTGCTGGAAACGCTGGGACAATAGACCCAGGGCACTGCACAAATCAATCTTACGTTGTAAAAACATTTACCAGTCAGAACCAGTCAGGGGGATGCAATTGCTTTTTAGACAGAGAGGCAACAGCACATTGAACCTCCATTGAACCGCTGCTAAAAAGGCCCTAAATAGTAGGTATGAAGGATCAGGCAGTTCTGCCAAAGTCACTGGTTAGTGAGAGGCTTGGAGATGTCTTCTGCTGTTCATTTTTGATTTTCCTGTGCTTTCTCTGCATCAAAAAAACCATCAGACTGCACCAAAGATGCTCCTTATTCTGTTGTCAATTTTTCTATTCTGTAGAGAATAACCTGGTAGAACCCAAGTCAAAAGGGAGATTTCTAAGCTGGCACCACCAGCTCTATGCTTTCCAAAGTGCAACCCCTAGGCAGTAAGACCCATCAAATTAGCTATATTCCCATAATAATATCCAGCTGTGTAGGCTGAGGAATACCACAAGCGTTGAAATAAAAAAGCAGCAGCTTTGAGTCTGTTGAGAGTCCAGTTTACTGTAGACACCTCAGATCTTTAGGCTCAGCTCACCACTCGCATCTCAAGAACAGCCCATTTGATGCTGAAATCTTACTTTGATCTTGGGTTTTGTGCCAGTGTGACAATAATTCCTCTTGTGGCTCTACGCTTTTGTCATTAGTGCTGTTTCTCCTGCCCCACATTTGAAACAGGGGCTGAGAACTGCACTCAGAAGTTATTCACCATGCTGGCTTCAGCGCCTTTTGGCTTTCTACACATCCCAAAAAGTTGTCTCCGAATTGTTTTCCATGCACAGCAAATGCATAAACACACTCAGTGGCTGCATTTTGCAGTGTTACCTCAGTCACCCTCTCTGACCTGGGGCAAATGTTTCCTCTGGAAGACAAACGACCTTGGAAAACATCTGGAAGGAGGCACTCTTACTATCTAGACCCACAGCGTTCAGATGCACGGTAGCACACACCTCATCTACGTGCAGATGATGACACTTGCTCGCCTTCCACCAGACGTGTAGCCTCGCACACATTATGGAAAAAGGCAGGTCTGGTAACGTAACGGTGCAGAGCATAAACGGCTAGTTAGATCTTCAAACACACCCAATATTCCTCGGTTTAGAGGAAGATGCATGAGGCTCTGAGGACAGATTAGGGTCAGCTACAGGAAGTTCCATCCCAAACGTTCTTTCCAGGACCTGGACCCAGAACGAATACGGTAGGAAAAGCCTCCCTAATAAGTCAAACTCTTTCTTCTTTCACTAAATAAAACAAACATTTTTCTAACCTGTATTGTTTCTGGCTCTGCTTGCTGCTCAGCCCCTTACTACGGCTTACTTCAAAATTCCTCACTGGGTGTTTGGCAAAGTGAGTATGATCTATAGCGTGACCTTGTAATTCAGTGCACCGCTGTCATTCTGTATAATGCACTGTAAAGCGTAGCTTTTATTGGAAATGAAACTGCATAAATAAACACTCTCACTTTAATGTGAAGTAAAACATTTTGCATTACAAATGTGCAGATTTGGGTTGGGAGAAATTAGCTACCAGAGAGCCAAAAATCAAGCAGCGATGTGCCTATATTGTTTTGATCTTTTTTAAAACGTAGCCAGTGTCTAATAAATTCTGCTCCAGTTTTGTAGTCTTTCATTAGGGCAAGGATTTGTCTGCGCACTACAGAGAGCTGACTAGGATTAAACCCTCCTTTGGGGCTCTCTTCTTCCATCTGAGCTCCAGCCCCTGCTCCACCACAGTGGCTACAAACAGTCCCTGGTTGCATGAAGCAAGGAGAGAGCACAGTGAGTCCAGCCCTGCAAAATGGATCAAAGATGAGCTTTAGTTATTTAAGTGCAATCTTTGTGTCTACCATGGTAGCTCTACTTTTCTTACTCATACTGACTGACAGCTTGTTGAAAAACTATCCAGCTAATGCACGTGCTCTAACACATGCTTTAATTTTGCACTTTTCAGCCCGTTATTAACTGAGCCATCACTGTTTGTTCAGAATTCAAGGCTGTCTGCCTCCCGTGCTCTTAAAAAGCACTTGGGCAAAACTCACAGGCATCAGTTTTGCATACCATACAGCATGAGAGGTGACGGTAACAATTATGTGTCTGGAAGGAGACGCCCCAACCAGGCTACAGACAGTTAGCTAATATTATTCCAATGTGTCACTCAGAGAGGATAAACCTGTCCTAGTTGTCAGCTATGTAAAACACTTGGATCGTTAGGCTAGCTCTGGCAGTATCTTGCTGGTTGGGTTGCTTTTTTGGTTATATGCTCACAGTCATTTAGTGAAATGCTTGTGCCAGGCCTTTCACCCACAGAAAGTGCTGCTGCCTTCAGAGGCACTTGGGTGCTTCGCTTGGCAGGTTGCAGCACCACGGCCTGCATCCTGCGGAGAGCCAGGACCTGGCACTCGACCTGTTCTGCCACAAAACAGCCCGAGGGAGCTTGTTTGCTCCAGAAAATATACCCCATAACAAAAATAAGAGTGACCATAATGAAAAACACAGAGCCACTGGATAGCAAATACAGCTGCTTTTTCCTTCCTCCATTACTTCAAGGCCATCCCTGCAATATGGATCTCATTAATGGCTCAGAGACAGCATTGCAGAATTACAAGTTCAAGATGTTATTGGAAAAGCCACCCCATGACTCTTTTTATGTGTGTTTTTTTTTTTTTTTTAAATCATCTTTAAAACCAACTTTTAAAAAAGTGATTATTTGGTGCACTGTAACACTGCCAGTGATTGGGTTGGAAGTGAGTATCTGCACACGCACAGAGAGCATAACTGACAGCACAGTGCAGCTTTCCACAAAACAGAAGAAAAAAAGGCAAAAATATGATACGTAATTTGGGCTTGAGCAGCAACAGAGCACAACTGGAAGGCCTCTGGATCGGGGTCAGTCACTTCATCTGTGCTCGTACACAGATTGATGAAGCTCTAGTCCTCCATTCACAGCTTTCTACTAAATCACACATATGATTATTTCACTGTGCAATCATATTTGGAAGTCAGAAGCTATAACAATAAAATATAATGATGTCAGACAGACTGATGTTACTGAACTAATAAAACCCCTCCTTTTCATTGAGAAATATATGGATTTCACCTTAAAAAAAAAAAAAAAGTTTTCAACTTGGCCAATTACTGAAGTTTTGAGTATATGAAGTAATCAGAGTGGAGATGCTGCAACAGGCTTCCTTGGTTATTTGTGATCAGCTGTCCTCAGCTGTCCTGGTGCTGCCTATTAAATAAAACACTGAATATTTAAAGGCTGCTTAGGTCTTCTCACACACCCCTGGTGTAAGAATATTAAACTCAGCCCTTCAGCCTTGTATTATATATGCTCTGCCAGATTATTTTTTAATTGCTTTTGTGTGTGTGCGCAAATCCCAAGGCGTATGTGCAAATTAGGATTCCTGTCCCATGCCAATCTGGGCACATGCCTCATTTACATGCTCATTTAAAAATGTGAGTCTTGTCATTTCAATCTGCTACAGTAATTTAGCTCTAATGTGGAACTGGTGCCAGGGTTTTGAAGGGCTATTTTTCCTCTCCATGGACAAACTGCTATACTGGAGTGGTTACATTCCTACTTAATGGCATGAAGCCACTTAAAAGAGTTAACCTTCTCCATGCAAATGTTAACAATTTTCTGGTAATACTGTTCCACTAAAATAAAATAAAATAAAATAAAATAAAATAAAATAAAATAAAATAAAATAAAATATCAATTGCTGTTGCTACAGAAATAACAGGTACTCTGAACCAGGGCACAATGGCAGAGAGTGCTCTTCAGTTCACATCTATGTCACAGAAAAATGTGGGGCGTAAGCTCTGAGAATAATCGGATTGCTCTGGATGAGTTTGCAAGTAAAATGAGCTTACTGTTACCTCCATATAATTGTCTCTCACAACATTCCCCGTTCTTTTTCCTCTGCATATTATAGAGAGCATCACAGGAATCCAGAGCTATTCACCATGGCTAGAAGAGCATCAGCAGCAGTCTCAGAGACAAGTAGACAGCTCTGAGGCCAAAGCTGAGGCCCAAAGCATACCAGAGAGTAAGAAATGTGCTGGCAACTGGGTGCCATGTCTGGAGACCTTAATTCTGAGATGTATAACTTCATCTTGCAGATGCTGAGCTGAGTGGCCAGAGCAGTTGTCTTCAATTATGGTGAGAGCCAGAGGGTGGAGGGAAACAAAGAGGGTAACCAGAACTAGATGCTGTTCTGCCAGCTCCTGAAAGATTGTATGTTTATTCATTTAGTTAGTTACCAAAACATCAAGCTTTTTCAAGAGAAAGCTAGACTTTGTATATGTCTGTGTGCAACACAAGTGCACAAACTAATCTTCCTCCAAGATAGTAGTTAGCTGCAGTGGATGGCAAAAATACTGATGTTTATTATAAATAATACCCTCTTGGTCAAAATCCAGGAGTCTGTCATATGTACTGAGGCATTCTGAATTTCCCAAGAATTATCATCATGAGTAACTCAGCAATTACTATCTGCACAGCACCCAAGTATGTGCTTTGTAGCACACACAGTGTCCCTGTCCTAAATGCAAATATTCCAGTCCTAAACGTCACTCATCAGAAGAGAGGCCATCTGGGCAGGGAAGGTTTAGGGTCAGAAATGACATGATTTATAGCAGAAAGACCATACTTGTGCTCAGTAAACATTGGCACGTCTTAAGGAAATATTGATTAGATGGTGAAAAGCTTTGCTTTCTTCTTTGTGGAACAATTTACTCTAGCTAGGCTCTTCACGTTGAAATATATTGTATATGAAGCAAGTGACAGGCAGAAAACATTAACACAGACTCAGAGGAGACTGCTAACACACCCACATCCTCACCATCTCTGCCTTCCCTTCAGCATCGCCTTAAGCCATACAAAATGTCCCTTCAATGCACAGACAGTGCAGCTGCAAATATAAAATGAGACCAGTTTTAGCTGTGGCCCTGTGAGCCTCCACTCCTGATGCCACTCATAGCTCCCCTTCCTTGGGCAGCACAATATAAGTTGCTTCCAGGGGTCTGCCTCCTGCTGGCAGATCTTCTGTGGTAGGGCAACATCACTTGGTTTGGGCATGAGCCACCCTTCCAGAGGTGCTCTGCTACCACTTTCCTCTGTGCAAAGCTATCAGAAGGCTACCTGCTGCTCGAGGCTTACCAAGAGGTGAGACTGAAACAAAGAGATGACTGCCTGTTGGATTTGTCTTACCATGCAAGGGCAACTTTCACTGCTGGTACTCAAGCATCTGATGATTAATGTTTTTCCCTTTACTGTATCGGGTCTGTTTTAAGTTGTAGATGTTAGTAGTTGACACTGCCCTTTTGCTTATAGTCTAAGCCACCTTGAAAATGCTGGGTGGCATTAAATAACAAAGCAACTATGCCTAATAAAATAAATGCATTGTATACACTAGCAGAATGACATAGTTTAAATGTCTGGAATCCCAAATAAAGCATGAATAAGGAGCAGCATATCACCTTGGGACAGAGCAAATCTGAACCAGACAGACTATGGGTTCTTGGCTTTTCAGCATGTCAAAAATTAGTAACGTTATTTGTTATAACTTACAACATGCTTTGAATGTTTTTCTCCTTCCTTGACTAAAGCAGTAAATCAGAAAAATACACGGTATCATATGCAAATGGAGATACTACTAGTGCAAAACAGAAGGAATACTGCTTAAGGCCTGGTTCTCTGAAATTTAAAATTTTTAAATATGAACTCTAGGACTGGGCTGATTAATTTTGCTACTAGTTCTGGAGAGGAAAAAAAAAAAGGTAAAAGATTGCAGCAGAGAAAAATCTGTGAAGCTTATACCTGGATATCCATCAAATGCTATAAGTAGCAGCGCTGCAAGCTGTTATGGTCAGCTCACACCCTTCTGGTGGATTGAGGGTCTTTTGTTAAGCCTTCAGAAGTTTCAAAACATGCTGTTCTGAGGTACGCAGCCTTCTGAAGCAATGCTTCATGAAAATAATTCCCCAGCACACAAAGTGCTTCAAACTCTATGATATATAACACAGAGTACAGGCTTGCATGAGTCGTATGCTTGCTGTTCAGCAGAATATATTGTTTAATGTAAATTGTTTACCAAAGAGAACACTACCTGTAAAGAAAAGCCGTTGCACAGATTAAAGTTTTTCTTCCAGATCAATGAATGCCTTACATTTGAAAGTTACTACTACTAGCAAATTGTTCACATCTGCAGGGCTACATTATAACAAGGACACCATTGGAGTTCAGGAGATATTAAAAAAGCAGCAGGCAAAATCCTAGCCAAAAAGATATTTTATCTTTGTAAGGACAGAACTTGGTAAGCTAAGTTTCACATTTTCATCAACTGATTTCTACTCTTAATCAAACACATGGAAGATAAAATAAAAACACAGCAGATTGTTCAAAAGCGAGCTGTCAAAGTCTCTTACTTTTATGCAAACATAAATATAACCTGTAATTAGACAAATGAACACAAAATTTTTATGCTGTTACGATTAATTTTTCTAACTCTGACCATGATGAAAACTTTGAATAACCAATAAATAATTTGCACCTGTTTAACGTAAGGCTGATTTGCTAGAGCTAGAACTGATCACTAGAAACAGCATTTATTTCTCTCTTTTGCTCTGTCCTCTCGTATTTACAATCTGATAATCTGGTTTAGAACAGTTAGCTTATAGATTTATAAGAGTTGTATGTGGTCAAACAAAGAACACACCCTTTAAAATATATATTTGAAGTATTATCCCAAAATAATAAGTCGTGTTTATTTACCTAAAACCTGTCTCACACATGCAAAGTATCAAAAGTCATTTGAAACTTAAAGATTCATAATAAAGTTCTGAACAAGAAAAATAAAGGCTATGAACGTAGGCTTACAACCACTCTATAATTATCAACAAGGCTTTCTTTATGAAACGTCTTGTTTCTCTTAGTTGCTGCTTTAGTTAAATCCACACAGGACTACAGAAAGGGAAACATCTCAGTTCCTGTATAAAATACAATCTTTTCCCTCGATGGCAAGAGGAAAATCATGATGCATAAGAATTCTTTAGTGTATTTGCCTTTAGAGTTTATTGACTTTACTTCTACTGGTATTTTACCATGTAGGAATAACATTTAGTTACCTAAACTGAATCCTTGCTGACTTAAAAACCTATCCATTCAACTACATTTTTGGACAAGTTGTATTAATTTAAGCAGCATGAAGCTAGCTGGGCAGAGAGCTATAGGTCAACCAGCTATATTTTAAACGTTTTCTTTCTTAAAAAATAAAACCTAGAAATGTGTACCATAAATCAGGATCCAGCGACTGAAAGGTGGAGCAAACATCCCTCTGGGATAATAGATCAAGTTACTACTTGAATTTGTATCATCTTAGAATATCTTTCAAATTTATTTATTAGGTAGCTGAATGGTTTTATCTTATCCATCTGTAGCCATCCAGCTCTGCCTATGTCAAGCTGTTCCAGACTACCTATTTCCAAGCAGTAGTAGCCTGTGCCGCGTTGGAAAGGGGTTACCATTGATGGATATGGTTTTGATTTTGGAAAAGTGAGCTGTCTGTCTTTATCATGGATTAAGGTATCATTCAAGGGTACACAGCATGCTGTGATCTGAGCA
This sequence comes from Anser brachyrhynchus, assembly GCF_964034855.1. NCBI lineage: Eukaryota > Metazoa > Chordata > Aves > Anseriformes > Anatidae > Anser > Anser brachyrhynchus. The sequence goes on from NC_137695.1 coordinate 17,786,988, forward strand.
GGCCAAGGTAGTCTCCAAGCCCGCCAGCCCTCCAGCCAGGCCCTCCATCTGGTTCTCATAACGCTCCCCAGCTACATTTCATCTCATAAGCTGGAGAGACGACACGAGATTAAAAGCAGGCCCAACGGTGATGGATTTCAGGAGTCGGGGCAGGTATTCTAATTATGTAACACATGTAGTCATTTCTGGTACATAAATTGGCTTCTTACTGGGACGTATTTTATTGGTACCACTTTTTCAAAGGACGGGCATTTTAAACAGCATCCGCCTGTGTGGATGCAACCAGGGGAAGAAAACTCCTGTTTGTGTTTTGTCTCTTTGGCCCAGCCTTTAACCACCTTAAAACACTAGAACAGCAGCAGACAGTGAGCTGCTTGAGCCCTCGCAGATGTGAGTACCAGACCCCGGGCAGGATGTGTTGCAAGAGATCTCACCTTTCATTAAGTCCATTTTGTCCCTGACTTTTGACCGCAGCCTCCACCTTGCAGCAAAATCCACCCCATACACATCCTTAAGCTCACACCAAGCTCCCTGGCAATGAGTGGGATTCAGGGGCTACAAGATTGCTAACTGGCAGATCCTATTACAGCTCTAGGGACAATTTTACCCCTCCAAAAAATCTTATTTAGCATTAGTGTAGGGACAATTTCAAGAGAGAAGCCATACAGGAAGCATTACACTTGCTTAGCAATATCTTTCTGAGTATTGGTTGAAGTTGCTTGCATTGTTTTTGAAATAAAAATGATTTATTTAGGCCCATGTTCAGGAAATCATTCAAGTATAAGTTTAAATAAAATAAGCTAGAAGCAGAATAAAATAAATTGTCTAAAGTACACTGAAATAGCTGGCAAGGAAATTTTCTGAACCCTTTTCAGTAGGTTTCTGACAGCTAAAATACAGCAGAATTAATGAGCATCCTAATGCAAGGAACCACATGGCTTCTTCAGTAAATAAAAAGTTAATAAACTTTTGGAGTTGAAAACTGACAACTTTAAAGTATAATCCCTTCAAAATCAAAACTAAGTCAGTTTGCTAGAAGTGATGCAAGTCCGGGTGACCAAGCAAGCTATTTCTCTACCCTAATAAAGCAAGCATCACCCTTTTATGTGGTCCAGCATATAACTGGGATTATCAATGAAAACCCTGGCTTTGTATTGATTTTGCTGCAATGAAGTCAGTCCCTAGCACTAGTGTCACGTCAGGATCTTGTCACAGGAATACTCATATTTGTACCAAGTCCCAACATGCACCACTGCAGGCCAGCGGGCAGAAAAGCTATCGATAGCTCCATGACTGCATTTTCCCCCTGAGAACACTCAGTGAATAAGCAAACTGCTTGTTTTGATAGGCAGGAGTCTTGAAACCTCCACCTAGGAGGGAGATTTTAGCAGATTTCTTGGATTTCTCGCTCTTGTTTCAAACCAGCATATCAATAAACAGAATACCTTCATGCTTAGCGTGAATTTCTTCTTTCTCCTGAGCTGTCCTGGAATGCTGAGCTTCCACCTGCCTGACATGAGGAGAGCATTTCACAGAATTTACTATGTAACGGAATTCACCCTACAGGATGCTTTCTTCCTTATTGCACAGGGGGGTAAGTATCCAAGACCATTGAAAAGTTCAGCAGGGGACAGCATTATACAAACTCTGTGTACATTGTGGCCCCATATTTATGAACACATTTAGTTACAAATTATTTCCATGGCCTGTTTTCTTTTTCAGCAGCCTGTGTAAATTCTTTCAGGATGACATTAAATCATTCAGCTGCACCCATTGTGTTGGATTCAATATAAAGCAGACCAAAGAACATATAGGCCAAATGCCACTCTGTCTCTTAAGAATTACATGCTTGCTAGGAGTAAATTATGGTGTATTATAATACAAAAATATTGTCATGAGTTATTTGTGGCTAAACACCATATCAAAGTACTATGTGGCAACATCTGATACACAACTGACTTAAAGCCATTTGCCCTAAGGAATTAGTTGCTAACCAAAATCATTATCATTAACTTGTTCTGTAACACAACTTTGCACAAAGGAAAGACAAAGTGCTTCAGGCAGCCATGAAAAGCCGCATCCTTAGGCTAACACATAGCTAGATGTTGGGCCATGCTCCTCAGCCTCCTCAACTCCATCTAACCTGGATAAACCAGAGACTTAGCTTTGAACTCAGTCCTCCTCTTTCAGCCTCCAGCTCCACGTTGATCTGCTCCTGTGCTCAGTGCCGCAAGCCAGCCTTGTACACCCAGTGTTCTCTGTACACTCTGAAATGCTCTCATTTACTTTTCCATTTCATTTCACCCAATTTGTTTCCCCAAGCCCTCTGGAGCCACCCTGACCAGAGCCTCTGGATGCTATCACAATACAAACAATTAGAGGTGAAAAAGGCTGCGTTCTGAGAATGGAAGAGGACTTTTGGAAAGAATTTGAACCTTTCTAGAATAAATAAAACATCTTAAATGTTATTCAAATAACTTGCTTTCATCTCTCTTTTTATTTCCTTAAAGTTAATTGGAAAGAAAGAAAGAAGTCACCAGGACACATTCCAGGAGTCTCCTTGGTATAAATCAGGCAGCACACACTGCAGACCAGTAACAATGAAATGACCCCTTAAAGTATTGCATTTCTTGCCAAGCATAACTTCTTCAGGCACTTTAAACTTTACCACTGGCCAAAATTTGAGAGCTGAAAGTCCGTCTTTTCCTAGTTGAAGTTGAGGCATGGTTGAAGTTGAGGCACAGAGAAAGGAAAAAGGAATAAAGCAACCCATCTCGGCTGCTATTTTCAGTAGAAAAGCAGGTCTGAGATTTAAGAAAGAGATACTCTCAGCCTCTAAACCCCTAGATTCTCCTCCAGGATTAGATCATCATACTCCCATCCTCCGTAATTTGGGTGCATCTCTTTCCCAGGATGCCTGGGGAAACCACTCCCACTTGCTGTGTTTGGCCCATTTACTTCCAGCCGAGATCCAGTCCTGGGGTGCTCAGCAAGCTAGAGGTGAATTGAAAGAGAGGAGGAAGGATCAATGTGGGACCTGGCTTGTGATGGACCCCTCCAGACTCTGCTCTAACGTCTTATTCCACCAACGCAGAAATCAGAATCACAGCAGTCAGGCAGTTCTATTTACAAATGAGTGAAAGGCAAATACCACAGAGTTTTATTCCTCCCACTTTTCAAGCTTACAACTTTGTTACTGCAATGCCTGTGCCCTTGATGGATTGGATTCTAATGGGACACAGGAAACACAAACAGATGACTAACATTAGCCAGTAAATGTAAGCACCAGGGAAAGCCAAAAATAGGTTGCTTTTAGCTCCTCCCATGTTATCCAGCAATTCAGAACAAGAAAAAACACTGAGAAAAAAAAAGTCATACTTTGCACTTAAATAGAACCTTCTGTTAGAGGGTATTGGAGCAGTGTATGACTATTAAATATTTGGTACTAATGTGAGGAGTGTTTGATACCCAAGTGCAGAGGTAAAAATACATCAGAAGAACAGGAGAGAGCCAACCTGCATAAAAATGTATTGCACATGCGATTGGGGGTGTCACTGAAAACATGGAAAACATTTAGACAGGAAAATGAAAATACCTGAAATATAAAATTCTTTATGCAAAAATATTTCAGAAAATCATTCCTCTTAAATATTTTTCCTTCAACTGCCTTCTGTTATGCAAATTAATAATAATCCACCTCTCCACAATCCCCTCCTTCAAAAGAAAACGTGTTTGGCTTGACTGTGGCATTAAACAGATCTCCAGGTTTTGAGGGAGAAAATCCCAGCTGTTCTTCTACCTCTCCTGCTCACAAAGCTCAAGCTGCTTTGCGCAGTTATTAACAAAATAACCACGTGAAGTGGAACACTTCAAAAACAATCCAAAATAGGGCAAAAGAGTAACTTTCCCTTGCACTCTGCACACTTCATTGCTGTGCATGCTGAAGAGTAATTTGATACTAACAAGTCTCTTGCACTTTGTCTTTTAGCATCTCTGCCTGTATTAAAAAGTATATAAATATAGGTATATAAAATCACCTCTGCATCAAATATCAGAAAATATTTTATCACATGAAGCAAGGTTCCTGACTAATCTATGAAGACAGCCATAGTGGACATGTACCAAACAAATAGAGATGAAGAAGAATGAATGCCTGTTGCTAGGGCTTCCTGCAGCTCCCCTTTCACATCAGCCTCCCAGCCAAGTTCACAAAATAAGCTGCTGCCATCTTATGGAAGAGACTTCGAAAAGCATTTGGTCTAAAAACAGTCCTGCTCTCTCTCCCTTGCTGCTTTTTTCATGGCATTCAGTTTATTCTGTAATTAATAATGACTTTTTTTTCCCCTCCAGAATTCCCTTGCTTTGTAATGATCTGTCTATTGTAGCAAGTTATTCTTTGTGGAAGTCACTTTCTCAGCTATGATTTTACTGTAATTTTCAGAGCATCCAGGAAGTCACACGGAGCAGTGCACTGAGAAAGGGAACACACCAGCCAGCCTCTTAGTTCTGACACCGCTTCACACAGAGGTTTCTTGTACTGCACAACAAAAGCCAGCTGGAGCCATTCAGCCACTACAGGATAAAGTCATCATTTTTGTTCAGTCTTAAGGAAGTCGTTCTTTGTGCTCCATCCCTGGCCTTCTCTACATGATCTGCTTAAACCAGATTAACTAAAGGTGTAATTTTTAACATGCTTACTAAGATAAATGAAAATATGCTTGCGTAAGCCTGAAGCCAACAAGTATACAAGAATTTAATTTCTCCATCTATAAGCTACAGCTACATGTGCAGGACTTCAGGGAGCTTTGCTGAGGTATTTTGTCTGGCTTATGAAAGGGAAAACCTACAAGCTTTTGCGTTACTGCATGATAGAAAAGCAAGATTTCAGACACCTGTGAGAGGACAGTGGTCAGCAAGGCTAAGACATTGCTTTTGATTTAAATGTTCAAGATGGCTATTGAGTTTTACGCCATGACAAGAATTGTGAAGCTGTGGGAGTCCTGCATTCACACACACTTTTTTTTTTCAAAATTCCATGAAGTCGAGAAGTTACAGTGCTGTATCAGTATCCAGAAAGGCAAGTAGGAAGATCTGGAGGCCAGCTATACACACGTAAGTTCAAGTCAGTGCAGTAGAAAGATGCTACAGTATTCCACTGAGAAAGAATGAAAGCATATTTTAATCAATGTGCAGCTAAGAGGCACGAACCAGAGAGCAGAACTGGGACTGAAAGGCCTGCTAACGATTTCATATCCTTCAGAATGTCATGTAACTGTACAAAATAGGTCGAATAAGGGACAAATGGCTACACATGAGTAGTCAGAAGCCTGTCCGTAACTGAGGTTGGCCAGAAGGTAGCTGAGAGAATTAAATATTTTTAAACACTGTTTATTGGAAAGAGGAAAATCTGATTTCCTTCTTTGGGGCAAAAAACTCAGTAAGGGAAATGATGCAGGTTTTCAAAGAGTTTGACACATCATCATCAGATAGGCTAAAGAAAAATCCAGAATTACATGATATTAGTAAACACTACATTCCGTAGATCAAACTGACATTACTTACAAGGTAAATGTCAACCAGGAACCTCAGACAGTAGTGCAGCCACAACACTGCAGACACTTCATTTTTATCAAGAGTTTGTAAAAATTTTAAGTCACTGCTCATTACAGCCACCAAGAATATATAGATAGATAGATAGATAGACTGAGGAGAGGGGCAAGGAAACCCTATAGCAACATTAGGATCATTTGGTAAGATGAGCCCACTGAACGAGCATACATCGAGCTGCACATCCAGCACATTATCTATACACCTTTCTTTCCAAGAGCAAAATTGTAACTGGGATCTGCTTTAATCTAGAGGAAGCATAACATCCTCTCTCTTACCCAAAACCATAGTGCTATAACAACAGTACACAACCACCCTTGGCTACAAAAACTAATGGCTCCTGGGTCAAGCCATAATCCCTATTTCCCCATACTCCAAGTGCCCCTAAGTGAAGTTTATATATCTCATCACTGAACTTCTGAGAATCTACCAATACCATACTAGAACAGAACTGGTTGGCTTCACCCTGTGAGACCTCAGGCATGTTAGTTAAAGCTGCAGGATTCTTTGTCTCCCTGGGGGATTTCACACAAGTTTGTACCCAAATCCTCTGAAGCAATTCTGCCACTTAAATGCTTCTAGCAGTCTTGCAGTGACTTAGCAAGTCCCAAAGCACTGCAGAAGGCTAATAATTGTGGAGAGCTCATACTGCAGTTAGGGATAGCTGCGGATGCCCAAGACAGGCTATTGTCCTTCTCTTATATCAGTTTGCACAGTCTCATTTTGCAGCATTTCTTAGTTATGCCTGCGGCTATCTTATTACAATGTTCATGTTGGTCTTTAAATAAAAATCCCAGCACTTTAATTGCCCCATATTAACTCAGAAATATAAAATTTCAGTGAGGAAAGAGACTATGGTTTCAGGGGCCCACTTAGCCTCTAATCAGTTCATTGAAAAAAAAAAAGTTTTAATATATATATATTTAAGATATGAAAAACACATTGACTTTTGTCTTTTTATTTTTTTTAACTTTCCTAACAGGTTCCTCAAAGCAGCTCCATTTAAAATGTTCTTTCTACAGTGCCCAGTGTTTTCCTTGGCAAATTTGGAGAGCTGGGCTTTAGGATAAAAGTGAATTGCACCAAAAGACCAAAACTGGATTAGGAGATTTGACAAGACTTCATAAAAATCAGTTGTGCACAGGCAAAGGGGAATTTTTCAATAGGTCATTTTAACGATAAAGGCTCTGGAGGAAAGAGTTCTGCTTGGTGGCAAACTCCTCTAACCCCTGCAAAGCCTACAGGAAAGTCTGCAAGGGAGGCAGAGGTTACAGCACATGAGAACACACACAAGTTCACAGCTTAAAGGTATTTTACACGTGATTAGATATTTTTCATATGATGCACATATGCACTTGAGCAATGGCACAATCCTGAAAATGGACTTTTATGTCAATTCTTTTTGCAAGCAGATTGGGGCTGGAGAAGGCAGAATGGAGTGAATTCTGTCTTTAACACTCACAGGACTTTTTTTTTTTTTTCTTCCTAATTTGCTCCCACATCAGTTATGCCATACAAATTTCTGGGGATCCTGGGGAAAAAAAGGCAGGCTACTTACAAGGTGGACTTTGTCCACACCACAGATGTAGGTCAAGCAGCAGAGTGCTTCTCTGCCAGCCCCTCTCCTATCATTGATGGTTTTGAAGGTGCAGGGTGGATTTCGGAGCGTGGCAGGAGGAGGCAGCACTCTTTCAACATGGTGCACATTTCTAGAGCATGATTGGGGCAGCAGAACATTAGAAGGTACATAACCACTTGCGTAATAGATAGCAACAGTTTGCTTTAAACAGTTCTCCTACAGAGACATCAAAGTAATCCTTCTTCCAATGCTGCAATCAGGTGTTTGCAAGTAATTGCAAAATATGACAGTATTCCTAGGACAAGCAGCCATTAAATTACACTGCTGTCTCAGCACCATGTCATTTCTCCCCTTCACAATTTCAGCCATGCCTAGAAGATTGGACATCTCTAAAGCATTCTTTTATTCCTAAATTTACTATAGACCTAGAACTTTCCACTGAGCATAGGGAAACCATACTAATGACCATCACTTACACATGGTTGTTACCACACTGATAGCAGCCACTCTAAAAGGATTTAAAGCGCGGTGCTGGTGGGGCTAAAGGCTGTGGGGAGGCACGCAGGGTCATCGAGCACTGGCACACGGGGCCTGGGTCAGGACAGAAGTGTGAGCATAGAACAAATGAGAAAACATGAAGTTAAATAGCTGAAGTGAAACTATTTTCAATTGTATGGTTTACTTAGGCTGAAAAAATGCTCAGACAACATCTGCCAGAGAAATTAGGGGGTCTTCATCATTTGTTTTCCCTTAATGTGTTTTGATGCATTTCCAAGTCTACCGACTCAATTCCTTCGGCAGGGCACTGCTGGCAGTGATGATCCCCAAGGACCTGCCTCCCCCCAGGAGTCCCCAGCAGCAATGGCAGAGCCTTTTAGGACTCAGCTAGGATGCAAAACTCCACCATAGACATTCTGAAATATTCAGACTACCATAGGGTGATTGAGCTAAAAACTCAGCTTCTGATAAACAACAACAAAGAAGCCCTAAAGATGTTTCCCTGTATAGAAAATAGGGCCACCGAGGTACAAAGCAGTTAAGCTGCTTTCCTTAGAGTCGCACCGAGAATTAAGTCTATTACTAGGTTTAAGCTTTTTGATACTATTCGTATCCACAGAGACTGAGGCATGAAAGAAAGGTGCAGTCTCAGAGAGAGATTACATTACTGGTTCTGTACTGGATTACACAAAAAGTGGAAAAACGTTGAAAAGGCATCACTTTGCAAAGAGCAGCTTTCCTGTCCAGTGAGAAATTTAACTGCTGCTTCTCATAAATGAAACAATCTTCAGCTTGGTTCCAGTCAGCATGTAAGCATCACCTGGCAAACACCACTTTCAGCAGGAGCCCCAGGGAAAGGAGTGTGCTCTCCTTACAGCAAAGGAAATAAAGGTCAAACAAAAGCAAAAGCATCCCCTGTTGAGGTTCCAAAACCAGTGGTAGAGGTCGTCTGTGGCAGCAATAAAATCATCACTTTTGGGTTTTGCTTAATAATATTTTAAATGCATGAATGGTTTGAGTTTACTTGATCCTTTCTTGGGGTAGAAAGACTACTATGGTATCTTAAAGTCTTTTCCAGCTTCACAAGACTGCTACTCATATTTTAAAGGATGAGAGAACGGAAGCATATCACTGAAAGCCTTCAGGTATTGCTACTCTCTGCCTAAAAGTTACAGGAGAAACCCCATTGCACTTCTTTCTGATTGCTCTGGCTTCATGTAGTTTGTCCCTCCTCTCCAGGCAAATGGGGATTAGAAGACCGAAAGATGACTTTTTCTTCCTCTTCAAAGGAAGAAGAGTAGCAAGCTGCATATTCTATGGTTAAACTCACCTTTTGGCTCAGCCCATCATATTTCATTACACATTTGCTTGTGAAATAACAAAAGTTTCCCTCCTTCCCTTTGCCAGCTATGCCAGCAGCTCTGAGTCCTGCACTGCTCCAGCCACCTGCACTCAGCATCTGAACCCACTCCCACACCTGTGCTGTGTTGTCTGTCGATGGTTTTCGCATCCTTATTCATTTACCATCCTTGCACCCAGCTTGCTCCATTTGTAGTGAGGCCCAGGCATTCAGAGCTGACAGAAAAGAGCCCCGTCACATCTGCTGGTTCCCACCTAGAAGCAGAGCAACGTGCTGTGACAACAGCTCCATCACAGCCAGCCCACAGACCTGAAAAAGGACCTCCGTGCCTAAGCACGCGTCTCTTCCAACTCGACCTGCTAATTTAATGTCTTCTCTCTCCTCCAAGCTTTGACTCAAACGCTAGGTCACAGAAAATGAGCATGAGTAATGCCTGCAGAGTCTTGAAAACCAATAATTTTTTAGTTCAAACACTACTGCCAAAGCTTGAATGCTGTTAGTGCTCCAACAGATTATCATGGAAACCGTTTGAAAGACCATTATTAATACTTGACTACAAAACAGAAGGTCCTGTACTGAGCGAGGTTTGCTCTACAACTTTTTTTCACTCCTTACGTTTACACTCCACCACCCAGGAGGACATTTTAGCTCCCAGGCTCACAGACCTCAGCCACCCTCCGGCTCCAGCTCAGGAAGAAAACTGCTCCGTACCCTTGCCTTGTGCCAGGACACCACGGCACGCAGGAACCGAGTGCCATTCCCGTTGGATTCTCAGGGTGAGCAGCCAGCAGAGCAAGACCCCAGCTCCACTGTTTTGAGGCACAGAGCACAGACTGCCTCTAAGGACAGATTAAAACACTGTGGGAAGAGATAGGAAGTTGCTATCTGTCAGACTCCATATCAGGAGAAGGCTATGTGCTCTTACTACTAAAGGTGCATTTTTCTCCTACCTAGTATTTCCTACCCTTCCAAAAAAGCTACACAGGCTCATTCTAAAATGATTACCCACACATCATCTTGTGCTCATGCAGCTGAGCTGCAGGAGGATTTTGCCAGCAGTGTTGTCAGCAGCACTCCGAAGTGCAATCTTGCAGAGATTGCTAAACTTTTAAAGCAATTCTACCATTTTCAAGCCAACATTTTACTGTGTTTTCTTTATCAAATAAACAACAAAAGAGAAACTAGAAACTGTATTTTATCGGTAGTTTCTTCGAGGTAGTACAACTATGAAGCTTTGAAAAATGAAGATTTAAGTTTGACCACAAAATTTGCACTTCACCTTTAGCCCTGGCCAACAACCATCTCATCTCCAACCTCCAGTTCCCCAGTGCAGTGAGAAGCCTGGGGTCGCAATCATGGATGTCTCTCATTCTGTGCACGTCACTGACACACACAGCCACCACCTTCAGCAGTTATCAAACACAATCAGGAATTTAGCTCTTTGAAAAATAGCAGAACATGAGTCCCTGTGGCGCAATAGGCTAGCGCATTCGGCTGTTAACCGAAAGGTTGGTGGTTCGAGCCCACCCGGGGACGATGCCCCCATTTTAAGGGCCACTGGGAACCTCACGAAGCTCAACAAGAGAAAAGTGGAAGCGCTGCACCTTGGGAGGAACAACCCCAAGCACCAGGAGATATAGTGCAGGTGCCACACAACTGGAAAGGAGCTTTGAAAAAAAAGGAGCTGGGGGAGGTTCTGGTGGACGTGAGCCAGCAACGTGCCCTTGCCACAAAGGCGGCCAATGGTGACTCTAGCTGCTTTAGGAGTGTTGCCAGCAGGTGGAGGAAGGTGATCCTTCTCTACTCAGCACTGGGGAGGCCACACCTGGAGTACTCTGGCTTGGTCTGGGCTCCCCAGTACGAGAGAGACATGGACATACTGTAGAGAGTACAGTGGCGCGCCACAGAGAGGATTAAGGAACTGAAGCATTTCTTCTGTGACAAAAGGCCGTGGGAGCTGGGACTGTTAAGCCTTAAGAGATGGGGATCTCAAAAAATTATACAAATACCTGGAGGTAGGGAGCAAATAGGATGCAGCCAAGCTCTTTCCAGAGATGCCCAGCAACAGGAAAAGACACAATTGGCACAAATGGGAACACAGGAGGTTCCCTATGAACATCTGGCAACACTTTTTTTTACTGTGTGACCGAGCATTGGCAGAGCTTGCCCAGAGAGTTTGCAGAGTCCTCCTCTTAAAGATACTCGAAAGCTGTCCCGATGCAGTGCTGGGCAACCAACTCTAGGTGGCCCTGCTTGAGTAGGGAGTTGGACAAGATGAAGTCCAGAGGACCCTTCCAAACTTGACCACGCTGTGTTCAAGACTGAGAAATCTTAGTCAAGTCACATTTAGGCAGATGTTGTCTCTGTTGTCTCCATCTTCCAACACCCTGATTACCTCATGAATAAGGAACTTCACCTTTGATTTCATACCAAGCTGAGGCATCATCAGTTTATAAAGCCCAACTCTTGCCTCCAGTACAGTCAATCTTGCTTCTGTTCTTGTGGATGCGACCTAGCTGCAGGCTTTGTATCGTTGTTGTCATTATCTACCATGAATTGCAGTAATTCATTACATTTAAAGTTGAGGTTCAAATATATTTAGCTATGGATAACATCATTAAAATATTTTTACTGCCTTCACAGTTTGGACTATTGCTACCTTTCATCCCTGAACCCCAGTTTAAAATTTTGCTCCTATTCCTAAAAAGCAATAAGTGGCTCGAGCTTAAGTTACGTTCAAGTTTCATGCTGTCATCAACACTCTTGTTGAAAGGATCCAACCCAGAAGACACTTACAGAGCCAAATAAATCCCGAGCCGATCATCCCACAGAAAACACTAGAAAAGATTCTAATCAAACGCTTTTTTGTTGTTGTTGTTGTTTTTAAGGCTTCTGTGGTTTTTTTGAAGCTTGTAAGATAACAGAAGCAGAGCCCCAGAGTCCTGGAACTCCAACAGGAATTTTGCTATCACTTCATGTAAGATGTGCATAGATGCTAGAGAAACTAGTATTATGAGAAGAAATCTTTGGTAGTTAACCACCGTGAGCATTTCAATTTAAACAGAAAGGACCAGATGTTACTCTGGCACAAGCACAGGGACAAAATTTCTTACTCTTGCATTAAAAGCAGCCACACAAAGCAAGCACACAGCAGTTTGGAAACACAGCTTCACAGTTCTTTGCCTGTATAACCCTTCAATTTTTAATTAAGGTGCCACAGGTACTCATGAGCAAGGTATGTAGAAACCTTACAAAATGAGACAGTTTTAATGGAGTGCTTCTCCCGTCCCCCGAAATCTAACACTGCTGGAAAAAGACCAGGAAAAACACCTTATGTTTTGCCCTTGAAGGCTCAACTACATCTACAAACCATGCAATCATTTACCTGGCAACACATAGAAGCCCTGCTCATACTACTGCAGCTACTTGACACCTTCATCAAGGACAGCAAGACACCAAAAGTTACTACAGGAGTTTTGAACAAGACAGCACAGGCGGGCTGGATGCAGTGCCTTGAGCATTTATATCGGCCCTCCAGTAGCTAAATAGCAGTAACTCGTGCTGTTCACAGCATAGGCTGGCCAAGTTTTGCAAGTGTTTAATAAAAAAAACACATCCAGTTCAGCCTCAAAACATGAAATTATTACATTACTCAAAACCATAGGACAGGATGAGAAGAATTATTGCAATTCACTATGTATCCTTCAGGTAGCTGGCAGACAAGGAAAACAAAATGAAGCATATAGACCAGTTGCCACTGCAGTATGTAATGGTGGCAAGAACACCACTGCTTCCTGAAGTTCTGCCAAGGTTGACGAGACAGTTGATAGTATTGTTCAGGGACTTACTGAATCGACATTTTCATTTTGTTAAGGCTTACTTTGAGCCAGCTGCTGATCTCATTATTGCAGTAGGAGAACAGGAAAAGTGATGCTGTCCTTTGGATAAAAGCCCTGCTAGCAGAAATATCAGAGTGATAAAAAGAGCATCTTGAAGCCTCCACCAAAAGCCTGTCCCATCTCCCTTCTTAAAAACCATGGAAGAGATAATCCAAGACAAAACCATAACAACACTGGGTAATATTCACAAGTGTAAATTCAAGATGATCCAACTGCTCTGCCATATTATTCCAGGCTGGTGTAAAGGCTATGAACAACCTCTGCCAGTCACAAGTACCTAACTGCTAGTCAACGTTTTTAATATTGAAAACAGAGTAAATGAACTGGAAACAACCTAAGGTTTAATTCTGTTTCATGATCACGTAAGACTTCTCAGTTATCTCACTCCAGTTCAGTACTTTCATATAAAAACCATCTGCCATGGAAATGGACACATTCTCATTACCTAATGAAAAACAATAGCTATCCCCTTTATCCCTCAGCTACTTACTGAGGTAGACTGAACGATCTGTTAGGTATACTTCTAACAGCAAATAGGCCTTAAACCGGTATTAAGCAGAAATTGTGATGCAGCCTGCAGTAGTTTTAGACATAGTTGCATGACAGCCAAAACAGTGAAACTGCACTTGGAAAAAATACTGATACAATTCTGACCTGCACATAGAAAACATCGGAAGTATGGTAACAGTCTCATTTGAAAGATGGCAACCAAAAACAAAAGAAAGGGTTCCTAACAAAGAATGTAGCAGAGCCAAAGTAATTGATGCTAAATTTGCTCTAAGGTACGGGAAGCACAGGAACCTACCACCCTCCAGTACACAGCTTCTTGAGGAAGGAGGGAAGTGAAACTCTAGGAAAAGCCATTCCCCACAGACATAGCTAAACAGGCTTAAAAGGGGAAAGATAGAAAAGCTTGTTGCAAGTCAAGAGCTTGTTTCAATTAGAAAATGCCTTTTTTTTTTTTCTTTTAAATACAAGACTGCTAAGTGTTCTGAGTCTTACTAAGTAGATTACTAAGCAGGCTGTTTCAGAATACTCCTCTCTCCCCCCCCCCACCCCCCCCACCCAACCCCCCAAAAGAATTTGCAGGGAAAGAAGGAGCAAATGAGTTTATTCTTCACAGAACAATCCCTACTATTCACAGTACCCTGCAGTTCCTCCCTTTGGGAAGGGAAGCTGTCAGATCTGGCCAAGTCAGAATAAAAGATGAATCCTGGTCCTGTGATAAAAGGACCTTTCTGAGATAAACTAAAAATTAAGTCTCTTCCTTATATAGGGATGTATCCAGACTAGAGGGAAAAACAGCTATGTAAATAAATTGCAGGCCTCTGCCTGTATTACGATACTTGCCCAATATTACTGAAATTAAAACTGAGTAAGTTTATATTATGTTTCCACAAGTTTCCTCTACTGCTAACATACACAAAACTGGTAACCAGTGGCCTCAATACTAACAAATAAGATTTGCTCAGTCCACATATTCTGCATCATGAAACAGTAATACAAAGCTAACATTTTAATACAATATGTATGTGTATTTAATATCAATTACATTTACATATTTAAATTATCCTACTACATTAACAATACTATAGATACAATATTTGGTAAAAACAACTAGCACGGTTAAGTCTTCAAATTTGGTATTGTTTTCTAGCAAGTGTCAAACAATAGAAAACCAAATTTCCATGTGAAAAGTGTATTTTAAGAGAAGCAGCCAAGACCTGCTGCAAAATACAGATCATGTATGCTAACATGTACACAAAACCTTGCAGTAATAAAAGGTAGTCATTCACTGTATTTACAAGAAATTGCCCAATAGTTCGGTTACTGATTGCACTATAGTGATTATTAAAAAAAATTTAAAATCAACACAGCATCCTCATCTTGTCCTTCAAAACTCAGAAACGATTCCTGTGTAAGAAGTGACCTTGTTTAAATTGCACGTGCTGGAAAATATACAACTTTACAATAGAAAGAGGTTAGAAAAGTTGAATACTGTGGAAAAAAATTTATTAGCCTATACAAGTCTTCTGAAACAAACCATTGGCTTTGATACAGTAAATTCAAGTGAATACTCATTGCAATAGTATTTTCCATACAGAAGCCCTAGAGCTTCCCACTTAGTGTCTGTGACAGGAAGTTATATTTCTGAACAGATAGCCACACAAAGCAGACATGTAATAGTGATCTTCACAGCCATAGTGAGCTACAGTTTGATAGTTATATTACAAACATTTAAGAAAATTAGGCATCTGTACTGAAGTGTGGCAAACTGATTCACAATGAAAGAACAAAGATGTCATTTAGATCCCTTGCCAAAATGAAGACTTTCTACAGCAGGTGTAGAGTAGACTGCATAATAAAAACCTAGAGTGCAAGAGTACCACAAATTGAGTATATAAATATCACAGGATTAAAACTCCAGTTAAGCCATCAACTGAAGTGATGATTAAAAAGAAAAATGGGCATCTCCCAGCTTTGCAAAAAAAGCTTTCAAAGCATCTCTTCCAGAAGGTGCTGATATCAACTGTGGCCTGTGCCAATTTGTATTTTAGACAGCTTTGCTGAAAGAAAAATTCAGCATTTGTCTAAAAGCTGTATAATCGTGCTTTTTTAATATCATAAAAAGCATCTACTAGAAGAGATGAAATGTAACATAGCTGACATTGTTTTTAAGATCTGTGCACACTATATAGTTCTGTAATTTAAACAGTATTTAAAAACAAGAGAAAAAGCAGACAATGTAGTGATGTGTTAGATGGACTTGTTTAGAATAGTTACATGATGGATGTATGCAGTCAAAACTTTTAGTGCATTTGTTCTTGCATGTTATTTATGCTACTTATAAAAACCTGAAGATCGCAAATTGGGCATGCTTACCATAACATTTTCAAACTGGGAAAGCTGCAGAACAATTTTCCTACTAGTGTTCACTGCCATGATACAAAACAAATATGTGCAAACTGCAAGGTCCCTAAAAATAGCATTTAATGAGTTTATTTACAGAAAGATGTCACTATCTGTTTAAATATGCAAAGAATAAGCTTCCCAAAGTTTATAACATAGAACAATATCCACCGCACGCGCCTCCTGCATATCCTTCTTCCTTGTTTGTTAATTTTACACCTCTGTTTTGGCTCTCACTCTCCCACAGTCCTGGAGTCTGAATGATTTTTTCAACAAGTTCTTCAAAGGCACACTGTACACCATCACATGTTTTTGCGCTTGCCTCTGGAAAAGGGGAATTTGCAAGAAGTCAAACGTTAGCATAGCTTCCAATAACTTGTTTAGTATTTTTTCTTCAAGTCAAGTCTTAGCCTACCACCTAGACTTACAACTTCTACAACACATACTATAACATGTAGCAGTGCCAGAATTAGCAAGTATGCAGATTTTTGTTGCCACAAAGTCTTTTGAGCTGCTGCTTTATTAAAAGAGCTTTCAAACTGAATGTCACTAGAGTATATGGAGACAGGTTATTTTTTTCTGTGAAAAGCAGTTCAATAAAGGGAAAAAAGTCTGAAAAACCTGGTTGCTCTAAGAACTGCAGTACTACTACATCATAAGAAGCAAAGGACTCCCTATTGTAGGATTCTAGGTCAGCCTCCATAGAACTATTCTAATAATAAGCAATAAGTGATCTCATTTCTTCTGCAGTTAGCTTAATTCTTGGTAATCTCATCCAGGAGTCTTTCTTTCATTAAACCCAAGAAACATTGCTTACAGGGTACATTATGTGAGCAAACAGATACCATCTGTAACTGTTCAATTCCACTAAGGCTTGCCTTGTTCTTCTATACAGCTATGCAGACACTTAGCTCACACGCACACATATATCTATTTTCAGTTTCATGTTTCTTTTTATCTTCCATACACTTAACAGCTTACGCCTCAACTTTGAGCTTTTTCCATTTTCACATCTGACAATGAAGCCAGAAAGAAACACTGCAGGATTCTAGGCAAAGAAATGTCCTTAGTCAAAGATGAGGAACACAAGCCGAAGTACAGGACACGTCAGTGAACTGCTTTGGTACTGGAGTCATCCTATAAAGTAATCCTTGCTGATCCTTAAATGAAACAGGTAATAAACTTGTGCATAAAGAATCACTTCACCACCCACTTTAATTTATCATTACAAGGCTTTGCCTACAAAACCCATCTCATTTGCAGAAAGATGAGACCAGCATCTTTCCTTCACTCATGACTATGTCACTATTCCATCCTACCCACCATTTACAAGTTAATTATATTCCCACCTATTTTTACATCCGAGTTCTAACACAGATTTGTCACGTACCAGCTCTTTGCTGAAGAGCTGAAATACTGAAATAAAGTACTGAACACTGCATACTGAAAGCTGGCCATTAGTACTAGTTCTCCCTCTTTCATTTTGCTTCTGTTATTAACTCAACAACTAGGCCCGGACCAAAAAATAAATAAACAAACAAAGCAAAACCAGGTTTTGTCAGACTACAGTAGATACTGCATTCCACCCATAATCCTTACTGACCACTCCAGTATATTCACCCACAGCTAGACTAGACTTCTGGGCATATTTACAGACAGTTTTAAAGAAGACAGGTATATTTATCATCTTTGTACCTACTGCAGCTGAGAAATACCACTAACTGAACTGCATGTATAAAAACTATGAATCCTACAAAAATAGTACTTTCATTATGTAATAAAAAAAATTAAGTAAAATCTCCACAAATGCCTGTAACGTACCTATGAACAACATGGAATGTTTTCTTGCAAATTTGAGACCTTCATTTCTGTCAACTTCACGGTTTTCCTATAAGACACAGTATTAATATGTATTGTTAACAAAATATATCAACAGAATGCTTACTGCAATTGAATTCAGTTTACCTTATCAATCTTGTTTCCAACAAGCATTTTCACTATGTCATTCCTTGTGCAGTACGTTTCCAGTTCATTTAACCAGTTATCCAGCTTGGCAAAAGTATCTCTTCTCGTGACATCGTAAACTGAAAGATATCAGCAATATTATGTCACAATATTTTTCTACAATATAAAGAAATACAGCTTACATTTGAAAAGGTGCAAAAATTATGTTTTTTGAATTAGAAAACCAAAGGAGCCCCAAGAATTCCAGTTTACACTTCATTCACCAGCTCCAATCATTGATGATAACAATCTTAGAGTTGCTCTGCATTAGTATCTACTGTACTCAGATTCATTTATGCTTAGACAGTCTAGATGACAGAGTCTATCATTCTCCAAAGAATCCTATACTTGCAAACCCGATAGAGGATACTTGTTAACACCAGTATACCTAAGATATGCCAAGAAGATGTCATGACCTTCTGTACCGATTACATCTCACTTTCGATTACTAAGAGCGTTATTTATACAATGCTGCTGCTACGCTACTGTTAGAATCATAGTCATCTAGGTTGGGAAAGACCTTAAGGGCATCAAGTTCAACCACCAACATGATCTACCAAGTTCCATCACTAAACCGTGTCCCTCAGTGCCATGTCCAGACATCTCTTAACACTACCAAGGCTGTGGACTCCACCACTTCCCTGGGCAGCCCATTCCAATGCTTGATGACCCTCTCCATGAAGAAATTGGTCTTAATATCCAACCTAAGCCTCCCCTGCCACAACTTGAGACCCATTTCCTTGTGTACTGTCACTTGTCACTTGAAAAGAGGGACAAACACCCTCCTTGCTGCAACCTCTTTTCAGGCAGTTCTAGAGAGCAATGAGGTCTTTCCTCAGTCTCCTCTTCTCCAGACTAAAACAACCCCAGTTCCTTCAGTTACTCCTCGTTTAGCCAAAGTGAAGTGACCACCAAATCCTCACAAATACTAATAAAATACTGAATCCTCGGCATTTTAGTGTTTCAAGCTACTTAGCTTGTGTATGGGATACACATACAAGAGTTACAAGAGGCACCAGGAGCAGAAAGGGCAGACAGAAAGCAGACCTTGTTAGATCTAAATTCCTCTAGGCAGTGACTATCTAATAACGGCCATTTCAAGCTATGAAAATGTTTTTTCCTTCACTCTCATTTCCCATGTGCAGATGGACACAAACAGTTGGTTTCAATCAAACCTATGTTTTGGCTTGCAAGAACAGACTTACTTCTAGGGAGCTGTTTGGTAAAGAAATAGTAGGAGATTATTTTTTAAAGAAGTTAGAGGGCTAATCTCAACAGCAGAGCTCTCTAGCTCCTAAATAGCACTTGCTTACTTTTAAAGCTTTCAACACTAAGTGGCAAGTTCAGTGACAGTGACCAAGTAACTTGACAAGACGTGCCTTCATAGTGTCTTCCTATATCAGGAAGATAATGGAACTCAAACTTGAGAAACAGTATGTACAAAACCAAACCTACCACTAAATCATGGCCCAGGTCATTTTAAATTAAACAGCTGGACTGGACACAATAATTGAAAAAGGTTCAGTCAAGAATCTCTAAAATCAGATAAAACAAAACAACAAAAAAAAAACCACCATTCCCTGCCCTTAATCTCTTTAATTAGCTCTTTAATTCTAACAGGGGAACAGCAGAACTTCATAGGACAGTGCCTAACAGGCTTTCATACACACAACAAGAGATACTTCACTACATAGTTGCAATTACGGGTTTTGCAGACTGATGCATTGTATGCTCTGATTCTGACAGCGTAAGATCACAGCAGTACGGAGACTCAAACAGCAAAAAGAAAGAGTCCCAGCCAAATTCCACCATGTCTACAGTAATTTCATTAGAAAAAAAAAGAGTCTTTTTTTGACTCTTGGCGTACTAAGCATGGGCATAATACAGAATTAGCAATCAGTGAGCAAATTCCTGGCAGTACAAGGAGAGCTCCAAGCTATCCCTTTGAAAAGCAGCAGCTTTTAAACTCCTGCAAAAATCAGTGGTTCTCAAATTGGTGAGAAAGACTACTCAAGAAAGTGGTTAGACATCAAACTCCAGACCATTTAGTATACGAGCTGTTTGACACACATATAACGACTTTTAATACTGATTTGCCATTACATAAAGGTAACATGAATTTGTGTAGCCCCAATGCACAAGAAAAAAAACCCACTTACTCAAAATAGCAGGCAAAGGTATACCTACCTAGGATAACACCTTGTGCACCTCTGTAGTAACTGGGTGTTAGTGTTCTGAACCGCTCCTGACCCGCAGTATCCTGAAAAGCCATTCAGAAAGTTCCATTATTCAGAATCTGAGCAGAACCTACTTTAACTCTCAGGTATCCTACTTCTAGTGAACACACAAAGTAAGATTCGGAGTCATTTAGCACACACAACTAGATGAATAACTGAATTTATGGCTGCCCGTCATTTTACCACACATTAACTTTGAGATTCTGTGTAGTCTGTTCTGGGAAACACATTTAAACTGTTAAGTGTAGTGAATAACTGGGCTGTATAACAATAACATAGTTATTTCTGGTGAAGCATTTGTTGTGCAGCTAGCAGGGCAGCAGCCAGCCAGAAAGCAGCACTCTAAGATTTTATAACAAGCGTCAAAACCTGTGGCCACAAAAGCAGTTCCCTCACTTCTAACACCTCCATCCACACAGCCACAGTAAATGCATTTAACGTGCTATGACAGAGCTGAAGCAGAAATAAGTCTTTTCTATTTGTTATTAAACAAAGTCGAATTTACAACCTCAAATTTGAAGTGTCAACAGCTTTGCAAAAAAGCAAGTATTCGAATGCTAATTTCTTGTCAGAGATTAAGTTATAGTACATACTATCTCAGCATTATACATACTGCAGACTTTATGCATCAAAGATTTAAATTAACTTCATCCACGTTACCCCAGGTTAGAAGCTTACTTAAATTTTTTGTCAACTGAAGTCACCTTCATAAAAAAATGAAATGCATCAAGAGAACAAACAACTCCACAACCTTCTCAACACATGAAACAGCGGGGGTTCAAAATGGTTCCCAGCCAAAGAACCTGAATAACTCTCCTTGGCTTTCCAAGTTTCTACAAGTCACTCACTGAATCCCACACATCTCAAGCTGTTTCTGTGTCATGATACAGCTTTCCACGCATTTCCAGTTTACCTCAGACTTATTTCTTCATAGTTGCCAACTGACAAGTCGTTGCAGGTTTTTTTCCTTGTCAAGCCTATGTTCTAGTGAAGATTACTATTTGTCACATTAAGAGAGCAAGTCCCGCTTCTTAACTGAGATATGATGCCCTTTCAAAGCAACATAATTGTAATGGATATTTCATGTTCCGCTACTTTCCAAGGAAGCTGAGAATCAAGGTTTTGTTGTTTCCTGCTACAAGACGTTTGAGCTTGAATACTCAAAAGGTTCAACTCACACAAGCATGGTGCTGCTTTGCAGAATTGAGTATGTAGGGAAAAATTTGAAAGTACTTTTTCTTCCTTCACTTGCCATGAATTTGGAAGCTTTACTTTTAACTAAAGCAAATGTGAACACTAAGGCTAAGACAACAAACTCTGCCTCTCCCTTTTTCAGCTGCATCTGCTACAAATAACAATGACTCAAGCCTGTAAGTCTGTGTGACAGCTAACATTTTTAGGCTACACTACTTTGAGAGGTAACATTTCTGAGCATAATTTGAGCATATAACACAGTAATTCTCAATTAGTATACTATAAATTTCACCTAAAACATTTAGGTTAAGAATTGCATCCTTTTAAAAGCTGTCAAGTACAGAGAAGAACTATGCATGCAGGTAAGTCTCAGATCAGGAAGGGCAATACCTGCATTTTCAAGTGTTCTATAAAGACGTAACATTAAGCAGGTAAGCATACCCTTTAGAAGTTAAAAGAATGTATTACTTCAAAAAAAAAATCTAGGAATGACCACATTTACACTTTTGAAGTCTGAGTGGTTCAGTACCATCCTACTCCTTCTCCTCTCCACTCCTATCCCAGCAGACCCAGAATCAGTATCGCACAAGAAGCTGATAGACAACAGAACTGCCCCATTAGTCAACAGTCCACAGGTCATTCCACCTCCTGAGTGTTCCAGGATTAACCTCCCACTCCTCCAAGTTACCTCCATATTAAAAAGGATTCTATACATCTTAGACATTATACAAGCCATCACTATTCCTGAAACAAAGCAACGCATTAGGAACACAGGCAAGACTTACCCATATCGCTAGTTTAGCTTTGTTTCCATCAACTGAAATAGTTTTCACCTTGAAGTCTACACCTATGGAAGAAAAAAAAAAAAACCCTTTTAGTTCTTCAAATATACTCCATATTTTTGGAAGAGGGGAAAAAAAAAGTTGTGGTTTGGCAGAAGTAATAAGAGTGAGAGCAAGGTATTGAAGTAACTGATTAAACTTAAAGCTCATGAGGTTGTACAGACGAAAGGCTTTTGTAAAAGCCCAAGGACAGTTTAGGCCATTGACTCAAATATTTTACGGAGGCAAGGCAAAAAAAATCATTTCCAATATTAAAATACATATTTCAGAACAAATATTCAAGTTCTGAATCAAATGGGCTAACTTTCTATTCATTACTCATACATGTGTTCTTGAGCATGTTATTGGTCTTGAACAAAATACTTAATATAGGAGCAAACTATTCAAGCAGGGGAACAGGGCAAATCCCTCACTATCTCAAACCATCCAATCAAGTCCCATCAAGGTGGTCAGCCAGAGGTAAACTGGCACAGACAGAGAATTAGACATCCATCTAATAGGTGACTACCGTCCTGGGAGAAGTAATGTTAGATGACAGCAATTCCTCTAACAGGCATGCCAAATAAGCTCCAGATGACTTGAACGTGCAGTATGCCTCTTATCAGGATTCCAGCAACACCAGGGACTCACTGCTATCACACACGGCGCCCACGAAATGAACAAACAACGGTTTTTCTGTTGATAACATACCTCACCATCTGAGGATATTTTTCATTTATTTTTAAATGTGTAGGAGCTAACAGCCTATCACTTGCCCAAGGACAGGCGGTAGAAAACTCAAGCCACAGAGGACAAAATATTGACTGCACAAAGTTAAAGGACAGGTAATACAAGCAAGTTCAAGAGGCTAGGTACGGTCACGTTCCATTTTACTCTCCAACAGACAGTAGCCCTGAAATTAGGTAGAATAGTTGTGTGGAAATTTAACAGCTTTTCTGTTAAACTTGAAAGTTGTTCACATTAAAGTCTTTGCATTTTGAATTAAAACGGCCGTCATTGTATTTGCTGTAAGAATTTCTGTTTTAGCTATTCTAACAGAACATTTAAGTCGTGTTTCAAGGTAAGTGTGCTGCACTTCCATTCCCAAGGCCATGCAGATTACAAACAAGTCTAAGTGGCTGCCAAAAGCACTCAATTTATAAAACCACAGAGTGGACATGGGATGCTTAAGAAACAGTACATTGTAAGCAGATTTACACTATTGCTGATGTTTAAAAGAGCTTCATTAAAAAATACACAATTTGTATTACACCATTGCGCAGCTTCAGCTTACTAGTTTTCCTTGAAGTTTCAAGAACAGATAAAAGCTAGTCAACTGTGACTGCATTCTGCACTGGGAAGCGCCCCTACTCTTATTTCAAGTACAATTTTGGCAATGCACTTTAACATTTGCAGTAACTGAACAGAACTCTCCATTTTTCAGAGGCTAAGACTCTTAATCTCTGACTAAGCAGTAACATAACGCATTACTCCACGCACAAGGATGGTGCTTTATTTTAGAGTTACGTTCAGAAAACCTGCCACTATTAACTTTTTTCTTTTAAACCCCAGTTCTTAGAACTTTACATAGTTCTCAGAACATTGCTATGCTAGCAAGTTTCCTCAACATGATCCTAAAGAACATCCTGTCGTGCCAATTTTGTGGCATTTAGCAGTAACCTCCAGACTAACACCATCTCTTCTTCCACAGCAATGGCATATTTCTTTCCCTGAACTATAAGTATCACCATTGCTCAGCTAGGACATCCAACTGCCCACTTACCCATAAATCTGACATCGGAATCTGTAACTGTAGGTATTACAAGTCTATCAGATCCATACCATAAATCAAAAGCATTTCATAGTAGTTTTGAGAAGGAATTTTCTCTTCCTTAGAGCAAACATTAACTGCCTTTTGAAGCCAGGGTACCCTGCTCCCATTAGATAAATAGCCCTAGCATCTTGTGCCTGCGCAGTTCTGCAATTTTCATTTAATGCCTGCGCACCTTTAAGTTAACTTTAAGCTAGCAGCAAGGTTAAGAGAGAATGCTTTAAATTTTGCATGAGCAATATGAGTAAATTAAGAAACTTAGCGAATAAATCCCACGTATTACAGACTCTTGAAAGAAGTATGAAAATTAACAAAGAGCACAGTAAAATATACCCTTTCAGATGATAAAGACATCGCAAAAATTCTAGCAAACAGAGGAATTCAACATACACAAAAGCCACGAAAGGAGAAGAAATCTTTTAACTATGTAGGTTTTTGATAATCCATTGTCTATAGGAGGACACAGAAAACTGCAGAGCTCAAGAAAATCAGGTTAAACTGAACGAGCCGGGTATGTGTGTTCTCTAAAGACTTCAGTGAAACGCAGACATGTTTGTGTGACAAGTGTCAGCTCTAAGCTTGCAAGACAAGGGACGTTTCTAGCCCTGACAACAGAAAGCTGGCGGTGCTTTCCACCATGCCCTGGAAGGCAGCCAGAAAGAAGACACCGTGCTCCACTGCACTCCTGCGTGCTGGCACCTACTGCCCTCCCAAATGGACTCGGTGCTACACGCCAGCACGCTACGGACTTACGGTCTGCAAGTAGCTCTGTCACTTTCACGCTGCCCTTCCTTTTAGGAGTGCTGTATTTACACCCAGGGCAAGATCAGCTGGAGCTTATTATTGGTGTAAAAGGTAACTGACAACTTGGACATCTGGGAGTCGCAGGGCTCCAAGTGCATGGAAGGCCAAAAAGTTAAGAGACGCTTGTATGCAATACATTGCTTCACTTATGAAACAAGGCTTGCATTTAGCATTTATCTAGAATCGTTCACACAAGGAATGAGTAAAGACAAGCATGAGCAGTAAGGACAACAGAAAATATCAGCGTATAGTGATCCATTAGATGAAGCCCTGCGAACTAGTTAGCCTCAGAAGAATGCAAGGATGACAGCGATCTGGTAGGATGAATAAGACATGGTTAATCCAGCAGAAGCTACTGAAGTCAAAATATTTGTCAAAGTCAGCTCATCCTCCCGAGGGAAACAGGATTTTTAGAAAATCTGGAATAAAACACTATACAAATCATCAGTTTAGGGTTTAATTTAAATTGCACCCAGGAGCTGTAGGTTTGTGCAAGACACACAAATATTGCATCTCAGCAGGCAAGGGACCAGTCATGCTGCAGTCAAGCCTTAACCCAGTCTTGTGTTTTCATATTTATTTTCTAAAAAAAGACAGACATAACACATTCTCCTCACTTTTTTCTCTAAATAAGAACTCTAGTTCAGCAGTGAGTACGGAGATGACATTATTTGTAGTCAACACACTCATTTTGGAAAAGCACTGTACTCTGCAATCTCAACATACAGACCTTAAAATTAAAAACCCTTCTGTCCCCGAACTCAAAGTGAAATAGTGTTTAATCAGCACAAAGAGAGATCCAAGCCCAGATTCACAAAACATTTTGGCATCTCACCATCTTGCAAATCCCAGAATTTTGCAGCTGGAATCTGTCCTTATGTAGCAGTAAGAACTCACTCACAAATACTTTATCCATATGAACAACAAATCCTGTCCTGAACTGAGAGCTGAGATGTTGCCTCTCAGTAATAAGTCACCAGAAAAATGGAAATGCCATAGCCTAGCACTAAAAAAAAAAAAAAAAAAAAAAATCTGTTTCTTTCCCACTTAATATGAAAAAAGGACAAAAGGAATGTGCTATCCCACGAGTGCTCCACACACCATGCTACATTCACAGCTGGGGTTGCAGAAGCTCCGCTCGTTTGAGTATTCTGTAGAGTTTAAGTTTTATATGAGCATGAGTTCATTCTACTTTCCTACACCAGAAGCAGCACCCTACCCTGAGGATGTAGAGTAACCTTGAGTTACAGCTACTGAACAGCCAACAGTTCGCCAACACGCATCCTGCTGTGCAGTATGATAAATCCCAAAGAGAAGGAATTACTTCAGGAAATAGATACTTAGTTTCTTAAATAAGTTCACTGACGTCAAGTTTTGACACTGGTAAAAAGTCTTACATACAAACAGCAGATGTTACAGCTACTGAAATACTCCATACATTCCTCTGTTTTCTCCTTTTAGCTCAAACTTGCATCGTGACCAACTTGCCTTGTAACATTATTTCATTTGCTCATGAAACTTTGTCATACTTTCTAGCAAAATTGTTATTAAAACTGCTATTACCTGTCACAAACCACAAAGCCTAACTTCAGTAGATTTAGGTCAATACTGACTAGAGAGAATACCAATCTTGTACATCATCCAACTGAAGATGAGCGCAGTGACACAGGGCTACCTGAAGACTTTATTTTTTAAAACAGCCAAATTAATTTGCATCTTCAATGCACAAACTGGCAATTACTTCCTCATGGCCTACACTGGTCAAAGGGAAACAGCAGCCGCTTGCATGAGTGTTTTGTCCTTTCTGGAACAAATTAAAATAGTTCTTTTGCTGATGAAGCACTGTATTCAGGCTTGATGGCACAAGAAAACTAGCATTTACAAGTTCAATGCCAACTCTGAAATTTTGCCATTGCCCTGTTAGGCAGATATATAGAGTCAGATTAGAGATGCTATAAAAACAACTCCATCCGTGAGTGGATTTCAGTCTTTCCTGAAGTTAAAAAGCCTTCAGAAAGCCATGATCCTTAGGTTTCTGGAGAGGTCAGCAGTGTACGATGTCACTCTGATTTTAAGTGGGCCAGCAGGCAGTACTGCATCAGTAACATCAGTTGGAAAAACACACCTTTGACATCTGCTCAGGAAACTACACAACCTTACCAGGAAAGCCTTAGCAGTGCTTCGTAGCATATGCCTGTTCACTGCCTTTGCACACGGTCATTCTCCAACCTTAACATGCTTATAGCGGGGATCCCCAGGTGCAAAGGAGAAGCAAAGCAAGAAAAGGCTGAACAAACAGCGTTAATACACATCTTGTCAATTCCTTATCACTGCGTTTCTCAATACCCCACATGAAACAGCACTCCTGTACCTTATCTACATTAGTGAAAAACAGATCAATTTGTTTACTTCTGAACCAATTAGGCAGAACTGACTTTGAGCACCAGCAGCTGAACTTAGGGATTTTTCTTTTCATCCAAGCCCTCAGACAGAACTCTTCCTACAGAGGAAGTAAAAAAGTCTTTTTTTGCTGCAATAAATTGTATAGAAAAGTCACCTTTATTTTCCAATACAGCAGTTGCTCATTTGGGACAGACTGTCATCAAAGGATGCAAAATGAAACTTCTAAGAACATGATGCAGCTATCTCACAGTGTATCCCACACTCTGCATTACTCTCCTCTAGCACAATTGATTTTGCTGCTGGAAGGCATCACACCAACACAGCATGACACGTCACTCCTTTTTTCCCCAGCAGCTCTAGATTCTTGGCTCTCTCTATACTTTATTTTTTCATTTTCAAGAGTATTAGCTGCCAAGGAACTGCTTACTAACTAGGAGAGAAAAAAAAAAAAAACCATTGTAATTTCTTCCCTCTAGAAGAAAAGCAGAAGCCACACGTTGTCTAGTGCACTCTAGTATTGTTGGAAGTTGCAAAAGCTGACATCCTCTAATAAAGAGAGTCCTAAGTACTCTTAGCACTTAAGCTACCCAAGTATCTTGTTACATAGAACAAGTTCTGGACAGCAGTATTACTATTCAAGCGTAAATAAAAGTGATAAATCAGTAGGAGACATAACAGTTGCTGCTACATTTCCATTTTAACAAGAATTGCTGGCAAACTCCGAACTGCAGATTGCTGTACTAGGCCTGTCCTCTACCCATAACTTAGGGCTTCCACCTTCATGAACAGTAACATTTACATCTGTTTCCTTAGCCAAGACGATATTTCACCATAAAGGGGACAACTGCAGCCCAGCACAGACAACACTCTGCGCCAATTAGTGCTACACGTTAAAGCTGCATCCACATCACTCCTTCCTCACAGAAGAACAGACATGACTGAACTTTGCTACCGGTTTGGCAAGTCTGAACTAACTACTGTTTTGTACTGCAGCTGGTACACATTTTTTTCAGGTAGCATCAGCACATACTTACCAATTGTTGCTGCAAGTTCCGGGTCAAATGTATCATCTGTGAATCGCAGCAGAAGGCTGATAGGGATGAAGGAAAAAGAAGAGTTAGTGTTGGTTACTGCAGTATAGCCACAGGAACCAGAAGCCTGTAAATTACAAGTCTGAAAGTATCAGCAAGATCGCACAGCTAAAGAAAAACACGCCTTATTTTCCATCCCTTCCATCCTATAAAAAACAAAGAAAGGGGAAAAAAATCTAGTAGCCGTACTCTGAAAGGAGAGCCCATTACAGTGTGCCTCTCTGAAAAAATTACCCTTCAGGTTGTCAGGTCAGTTGTCTGAACAGAGCCATGGCCTGCTTCTCAAAGTGTTTTGCTTCTATCTTATTCTATTTTTATTCTCCCAGAATTCGGTACAAATGTAAGATTGTTTTCATTTTGTATTGCCTCACACAGTACTTCTGCAAGCTTAAGAAGAAAATTCCAAGCCAGCGTTTTATCCCAGAAATAACTCCTTGTACTGGGCATGCAGCAGAACAATAAGGACTACACCCATCACAAATAAACACACAGAACTGTAACAATGGAAAGAGCTCCACACCATTTTACAGTTTTGTATCCTTTCTGTATATCTAATGGCTTTCACATGCAGCATTTCCCCCTATCCATGGATGTTTGCTACCAATAGAAGAGCCACAACCAGGATTTGCCAGCACATCACATTACAGTAGGAGGGTCCTTCCTAGAAGTACCCATAAAGCCACAGTGCTTGTACCAAATATAAATACTCCAGCAAGACACAGAGTTTCTTAGAATACTGTTGGTTCGGTTTTGTTTGTTTAAATTAGTAACCTTATTCATCTGTGGCAAGTGCATATTGCCATGTGGCAGACAGCTGTTGGCTATGACTGACAGCTTCTGTCCATTTCCAGGCCAGAGAAACAAAGCAAGGCCCTGTTTACTTTTTGCTAGATTCTATTTGAGAGCAGCTATTTTTAGTACAACCAGCACTAATTTTGCCATATTTAAGTGAAACGGAGAACCTTCATACTGCCACTAGAATAAGAACATCAGTTTACACGACCTGAGAGCTAAACTCAGCCGACCTCTCCTTTCCCCACCATTATTTCACACGCAGGTATCTCCCACAAATACAGTGCAAATCATAGGGACCAGGTGTCAGACGCAGCATTTGGACGGGATGTCAGGACTCCAACCAATCCCACGTCAGGCTAATGAGTTTAACAGCTGACAATTCCTACTCGAGGAGCAGGTAAGCAATGACAATCCAAGATGTTATTGTTTCACAGCAATTTTATTCTCTTTACCTATAAGCAGTCTCTCGTAACGACATTTCTGAATTGCAGAAATAAGCATACACACAGGCATATAAAAATTTGGGCATGCTGTGTCACATGCCCACACATAAAAGAATCACGTCAATTAAAAGAAATTATGCCTGTCACCAGATTATTGATTCAGTAGCTAGCTCAAAGCAGTGACTGACAGGTTTTTAATTAGTGGGGTTTGTTGTTTTTCTTCTAATTAACGATTTATATGTTATTTAGGGCCACGAAAGGAGACTAAGATTACTGCCATAAAAACGAGAAATTAAGCATGAGTAGCGCGGGACATTCCCAGATTGCGTCTGCATTTTTGTCTCATTTCCTTTGCTAAAACCATGGAACTGTCGAAGAATAAGGAAAAAATACTAGGACAAAAAGAGGCAGCTTGGACAAAAGCCACCAAAAGGGTGCCACACACGACCCCCAGCCCCTGAAACACGCCCATTTCACGCCCTAAGCCGCAGAGGGAGGCCCGGGTGCCCCTGACAGGGCTCCCAGCGCCTCAGCCCCCCCCGCTGGGCCAGGGCCGAGGGAGGCCGGGGCGGGCCGGGCCCTGCTGAGGGCAGGCCGCGCCCAGAGGCCGGGCGTCCAGCGCGTCGCCCCCGGGCCTCTGCCCCGCCGGGAAACGTTGGCAGCCCCTCACCTGGACTTGCCGACGCCGCTCTCGCCGATGATGAGGATCTTCAGCGTGGTCAGCACGTCCTCGTCCATCCCGCCCGCCCCGCACGGCGCGGCCCTGCCCGGCCCCGCCGCCCGCCCGCCGCTCCCTGACCCGGCCGCGGCGGCACCGCCTGCGCATGCGCCTCCCCCCCCCGCCGCCGCCACAGCCGCCACAACAGCACCGCGCATGCGCGCCCGGAGCGGTGGGGTGGTGAAGGCGGGGGAGGAGGGAGAACGGCGCCCCCGCCCCGCTCGTGGAGCATGCGCAGAGGGGAGGGAGGGGGCAACCGCTTGTTTACAGCGGGCGGGGCGAAGGGCGGGAGGGGCGCGCATGCGCGGTGTGTGGGAGGGGGTCAGGGCTGAGGGGTCTGCTTGGGGGGGGAGTAGGGAATCTGAGGGGGTGTCAGGGCTGAGGGGGCTGGCAGCCAGCTACTTGCAGCACTAAACAGTCAGCAAAGGGGCTCCACTATCACCAGCCTCATATGTCCAGCAGTGCAGGCCAAGTGGCATGACACTGCATCCTTTCTGCCACCTCTAAGCATATCAATAACACTCTGGCCAGTGATCTCAGCTTAACCTTTTATTTCCCACCTCACGCATCCAGCATGCTTAGGGGTAGTACTTTGTTTCCAGGTAAAGGTGAATCCTTTCACTGGACACGCTTCATTATGAAAATGATGAAATTGAGAGTGGAAAGGTGTGGACCCTGAAAGGCACTTTCTCAGACAAACACGCAGCGTATGTTTGCGTTTCTCAAAATCGTTGGGGGACGAAAGCTGGGTGGTGCCTCTCAGGTTGCTGCTGCTGAGGAAGGTTTGAGAAAGATAAAAAGACTGTAGATAATTTGCAGAAAAACATACCCGGCAGAGTCCTCTATTAAAAACACCTAAATGTTCTTCTAAACCTGATTGCAATGAGAAAACCTCTTTATAACTAATTTGGCTACCCTGCTATTACAGCTCAAAACCTGCCTCTGACCGTGTGTAAGCAAGTGAATTGCCTTTAATATTAATCAAACGCATGTCTGATGTGGGGCTGAAATTGTCCTTGGTCTTTGCTGTCGCTCTTGGGCCAGCAAGACAGCCTCTTCTCGTCTCCAAACACTGACTCTGCAGCCTAAGTGAAAGGCCTGAGGCTCTTCTGCAGTCACTCCAAATGACAGACATCAAGCCACGTCAGCATTTTGCACAAGGCAGGTGTACTTGTGAGACACTGTGGTTGTTTTTGTCAGCGTGCTGGCTATGGAGGGCATAGTTCTTTAGCAGAATAGTGATTTTGCTGGGCAATTGTATTCAACTGAGTTTCAGGGTCCAGACAGTAACCATGCTTTTGCTTTTGAAAAGTAAACAGCTCTGGTGCCTTATTCCTTCCGCCTTCAGGATCTGCTGTCCTGCCTCCTTTGCCTCAGAAAATAAACTCCCAGGATGAGTACAATAATAATAATTATCCTATTAAATTATCGAGGCATATTCTATAATTAAGCGTGTGCAAATATCTGGCTGTGTGTGAACTGTGACTGTTTATTAGTAATAACCTGAGATTTCTTGAGGGTGTGATTTAGTTTTCTTGGTGTGGATTATGCTTTGGAGTGACACAAGAAGAGAGTGTGTCTATACTCTGCAGTTTGTATTGCAGTGTATAGGAGCTGTGGGATCTTAGCATGTAGCAGGATGAGAATTTGAATTTGGAAGGCGGACCCAAAGAGCAAAGTATTTTAGTAAAGATATTGAATCCTTTGAAGTCAAAGAGCATTTGTTTTTTAGATGGATTTTTTTTCCATTGTAGCCATAGAATCAGATTATAATTCTGTATCTCACTTGGAATGAAGGGTTGGCCAGTATGGCATTCAGATCCTTGACCTTAAAGATGAGCAGACAAAAGAAAGCAGCCAAACTTGCCCTAAATGAACAGTTCCACAGCTCATGTTTATGGATGTGGTGCTTTAGACCTTCCTGAACATGCCCTTTGAGAAAGGTGTTTCTTTGAGTTGTCCTCCTCCAGACCAAGCAATGTAGTCCTCCAACTCTGAGATCAACTCTGTCTGCAGCAGATGATTCTGTTTGCTGTCTGTGTCATCTACTTCACCTCTGGAAAGCCAGGCCATGTTGTGCATGTACCAGCCCTATTCCAGGAGCCAACGGTACTGGATGATTAGTGCATTTTAGATATAGCTCCTTCAAATGAAGTGTTATTCACTGAACAACTATCAGGGCAAAATGTTAATTTATTTTCCATAAGACATCTGTAGGGTCTTTTCAGGGAAGCTCTCTGATTTGGAAGAGACGTAGCCTGCTGTAATTCATGGGTGTCTGCCTGTTTTCTTGCCTGCTTTTCAGGACTTATTAGGAGTCTTCGGTTATGATGACTAACCCAATCCTTTTCTTTAATAACACTGAAAGTTTTCTTCTGTTTATCATTTACTATCCCTTTTGATCCTGACCTCAGATGTGGGAGGGCCAAACTATAACAGCATCGGTAGGCTTACCTGATTATTACTCTTCCTAGAAGAACACTGGAGATCTTTTGACTGCATTTTCATTTCTTACTCTGCTTACTCTTGATTTTTTCCAGTGATCCCTTTGAATTTCTATCAGAATAGCACCAAGCAGATTAACTTGTCTGCATATAATACTTATAAATAATTATACATAACTTTCCTCATTCATCATACTAAGGGAAACAGGCTGATGGTAGAAAACTAAAAAAACTGGTTCCAAGTCAGCTCCTCCCGCATGTGGAGATGTATAGTGAGAGAGAGATGAAATTTGCACTTCAGAGTTTTTCCTCATACTTTTACACTCTTTTATGGAGACTCCCTAGTTCCTGCCCAGATCCAGGACTCAGAAAAGTAGAAAAATGTCATCTCCATCTCAGCTACAGCAAGTATATGATACCAGTGTTCCCGAGGTTTTAATTACTTCGGGGGTGTGAAGGGAAAGAAGGGGAAACACCCTAACAAAAATAGTTCTTGTGATGATATTCTCAGTATCAAGTTCCCCTGTATGAAAGTGCAACTCACTAAAGAAGCCAAAGCGCCTTGGTTTCAGCTTAATTAATTCTCAATTTAAGGAAGAGAAAGGTTGTAGGCCTTTTGTTTTCAGCCATATCCTTGACCATGAGAAGAGGCCATAAGAGTGAGTAACCGTGACAGCCTTTCTCAAAAGGTGAGCAGTCACTTTCAGTCCCTCCATTAGGGCTGGGATCTACAGTGAAAGGGTCACTGAACTTTGTGTGTCCTTAGAGGACCACGGAGCAGCTGCAGAGCACGGGGCCCTTAGGCTGCCACCGTGGGCAAGTAAGGGCTAGAAAGACCTCCATCCAGCTCCTCCCTGCTGAGCTAGCTGCGGTGTAACCTTAGCAACAAAGATGAGTGTGTCAGAAATGAGTCAGTAACATGAGAGACAACCTGGAATAAACAACTCGGTCTCATCCTGCGTCTGAATTCTGTGCCTGGGAGCCTTTGGTCACTTGACTTGAACCATCTGCTTTAGCTTCTATGGCTTAAATATGGGAGTAATTTTATTTGCTACAGAAGACAACAGAAATAGCAAGGACTGATTTGACGGGGGAGACAATGGTTTGTGTTTTCCACATAAGCGCTGCCTAGTTTAGCTTGAGCTGTGAATTTCATGATGAGAGAGTGGCTACATAACTGCATGGCTTTCCTCCTGTCTCTTGCATCACTAAGGCCGTTACCAGTAAAATCAGGCCTTGAAAATTATAGGTTCTGTTTATGCTGTTTAGGTACACAAGAGTTTCAGGAGGATGCACATCTCTGGGTGCTAAGTCCTTAATTCATTGATAGCTGCAAGGATATTATCAGTTGTGCCAACTCTGCACAATGTCCAGCTGAAGCCAACAAGCTCAGCCACTTCAGAAAGATGTTGACAGCAACCTAGTCTCCCGTTGTAAAGACAGATCCTGCTATCCCATTTCCAGATCGTGTGCCTGACCCACAATTTGTATTATCCTGGCAATGGGTCAGGAGTTATGATTCATGGTGAAACAAGCCTGAGCGCTAAGCTCATCAGTCACTCCTAGCAGAAACAATGCACATACACATGCTCATTCTTTTGCTCTTCTTCACACGGTAACGTGCAAAGTTTGTAAGAGTGACTATCATTACGTGCGTCAGATTCAGGGAAGTTCCTTTTCCGTCTGACATCCTTAAACAAAGCAAGCACATCTGTATGATTTCACATTCAGCAAGTAACAGCAAGGAGTGAAAGTGCAGCAGAAGTCCCAGAACTCCAGTCAGGGCTTTTCAAGACTACACTGAAATGTACATGACCTCGCTGTGGCTGACCTCTCCTTTTCTAAAGAATACAGCCTATTTTTGTGAAGCAGCTGCACGTCTCTCCTTGCCTCCCTCTCCAACAGCAGCTGGAGCTGGGCTCTCCCATCTGTTGATTCCTTCAGTGCCTGCTCAGTTTCTGTGGGCAGTAAGGTGGGTTTAAGACTATAAGCACATTAGCTCTGGGCAATTAAAATACACTGCTTATAGTCAACACAGCTTTAAAAAGTGGATTACACACAGCATTGGGGTCGCAACAGACAGGAGGCAGCAGTTTGGGGAAGAACAACAACAAAAATAGCGTTTCAGCCACTCAAAATGCTAAGGCTGTATACGAGAGTGATAATAACAGCATTTTTCAGAGAAAACCAACATGTATTTTGAAGATCATTAAGTGAATCTTGCATAATGATCATGAGTAGATTACAGATTCTGTGCTGGAATAATCTGCTTGCTGAAGATAATAGAAAAACTTAGTTGCGTGCTTTGAAATGCTGTTATTTTACTCAATACTTAATGTAATATTCAAGACACAACACCTCTTATTTCCCTGCTGGAAAATGGTGAAAAAGGCTAGCTATCTTGTAGTTCCTTTGAATTTATTCAGATAAATTGCTTAATCATTTAATCCCAACTAATGCAAGCAGTAGTCTTAAAAATTACAGTTTATCTTCCAGCATCATGTCATGAACTTTTAAACCAAGGGCAGCTCTTAAGACTGGATGACCTAAATATTCTGTTTAAGATATCTCTAAAGCAATTGTTGAAAAACATAAATAATAATGATATGGAAGTGGATTCCTGATTATGATTGTCAGATTCCTTATAAAACATTAACTACATTTTAAATAAGAAGAAAACAGCTTTCATATTTGAAGTACATCTACCATCTACTGTACATCAACAATGAAAAGAGTGAGACAATGTTTTACAAAGAACACAGAAAGAACAACAAAGTTTGGATATTAGAGTTTTCCTGCAGCTGAACTTCATGTGCACTTCATGAACATATTGAGCAGTTCGTGTTCTGAATTATTCTTTGTTCATGGCAAATGTATTTGTATCCAGAGCAGCACAATGTATAATGTATTTACCACAAAGATCAGAAGAGACACACAAAAAGAGAATATTTGGCAGACCAGGTTCACATGAAGTATTTCCTCTGGGTCTTAATGAAATAAAAAGTAGTAGTACTTTTCCAAAGCTTACTATTTCCACATTGCTTCATGAATTTTTCAAAAGCCACTTTAGGATTTGCTTTGGACTTCATACGTTGGCGGGAGAGCTAGAGATGCTTTTTATGAATACCATAAACTTACTAGAGGAGGCAAAGTAGGCACGCATCTGTGTGCAGTAAGTACCTTTCTGTAAAAATCTGTATTTCCCACAACGAAGGCAACTGGCATTCCTTTTCAGAAAATAGTTGTTCTGAAATGAATGTTCTTGTTTTTCAAGAGGATGTACTTTTTTTGTGGTTTAACCTGGCCAGCAGCTAAGCACCACACAACTTTAAATGATCATTTTAAGGGAGGAAAATCGGGAATGGAGTTACTTTCCATTTAAGAAATAATGTATTCATCTAGCCTTCTCCAATTGCTTTTAGTAACGGATAACATTAAGGGGGGAAGGGAAGGGATAACCCCATCTCTGCTTTGGGATCGTCTTATCGATAATCCCTTCTGAACGTTTAACATACCTCATCTAGCCTGTGGTTGCATGTGCCTGCAGGATTAGCTGTTAGAAT
The DNA here is from genome assembly GCF_964034855.1 of Anser brachyrhynchus. Taxonomy (NCBI): domain Eukaryota; kingdom Metazoa; phylum Chordata; class Aves; order Anseriformes; family Anatidae; genus Anser; species Anser brachyrhynchus. The sequence goes on from NC_137695.1 coordinate 17,823,189, forward strand.
GGCACCGGCTGGATTAAGTAACCCCACTCGTCAGTATCTCACCTTTTGCGCAACACTGCATGAAGCAATCGTGACAAACCAGAGGATCTGGTGGGCAAAGGACAGAGACACAATATCAAGGCAGTGACTGCCAAGTAAGCCAAACAGCAATCTTTATTAAATCTCTAACAATCACTAGAAGAAATGCATGCAGAAATTGGAATTCAAATCGGGTCAGACCAAGGCCTACCATGGCAAACAGTTTTGTCAGGGCCGATCAAAGTCTGTCTGTCTCCGGTGACAGGCAGTAGTGGCGTATGCAAGAGCAAGTAATGGTACTTCCCCAGGATGTTACTGCAGCCTTCAGCAGTTTGTGACCCAGGGCTTTTGGAGCCCGTGGTGATGGTGTCATCATACACAGTAGCTGCAATTCTCTTCTACAGTAGCTGCATTTTTCTTCATCAAAGATAATTTCTCCTCCAGGTATTTTGAACCCATAATAACATACACCATCTAGAGCCTCCTGCAGCAAAGAGTTGCACAGCTTAGCTACGTATACATCCTTCTTTTAGTTTGATGTGTACTACCTACTACTTTCATTTGATTTCCCTTCTCATATTAGAAGAGACAGTGAGCAACTGTCTATTAATTTACTCTATGCCACACCTGATCCTGTAGATTGCCATCATGTCCTCTCACGGTTTTGTTTTTTTTTCAGCCAGAGGAATCCCGAACTATTTAATCATTCCTCACATGGATGTCATTATAATTTTAATTATCCTGTTTTCACTTGCTGTACAGTGACTGTCCTCCTGGATCCTTTTTCAGATGAGAAGACTAGAACTATGCAAAGTACACAAAATAGGAGTGTCCCCAAGGAATGGCATATTTTCTGTTTTATTCTATGGGTATTTTCTAGTATTTTCTAGTGGTCTGTTTGTTTTATTGGCCACCACTTAGGCCTGTACTGATATTTTCATAGAATTATGTATTATAATTTTTTCTACTTACTTCCATTTTCATTCTGGAGTGGTAACAACCACAGCAGAGCTCTTCACTATGGATGTACTTTTAGTATTTTAAAACAAAATCACAGAAAAAAAAAAACTCTGTTTGTTTGTTTGTTTAGTCTGAATGTAATACTACCTCTTCCCTGAGGTCCTTTTTATAACTTGACTGATCACAATTTTATTTGGTAGACTTGGTAGATTTCTTCTGATATGTTTGATAAGGAATTTATTATCAGGTTTTGTGTGTTTTGTTAGTTGTTCCTTACATTTTTTAAAGTTTTGTATGATTCTGCTTTTATATATGCTTGCTGTAGTTTGTATTCATTTGTATTTTCCTCATTTCAGTGAAGCTCCACGTTTCTGTAGTATTACAGAATTACTGAAGTTGAAGGAGACCTTTGGAGATTGACTGGTCCAACACCACATTTGAGCAGGATCAGCTACAGCAGGTTGCTCAGGACCACATCCAGTCAGGTTTAGAATATCTCCGCAGGTGGAGATTCCACAACCACTCTAGGCAACCTGTTCCAGCGTTTGACCACATTCACAGTAAAAAAAAAAAAAAAAAAAAAGTGTTTTCTTGTGTTCAAATTGAATTTCATGTGTTTTAATTTGTTCCTGTTTTCTCCTGTCCTGTCAATGTGCACCAGTGAGAAGAATCTGATTTTATCTTCTTCATTCCCTTCCATGTGGCATTTACAGATGTTGATAAGCTCCCCCTGAGCCTCTCTTCTCCAAGCTGAACAGTCCTAGCTCTCCTGGGCTCACCTCATATGAAAGATGCTGCAGTCCCCTATCCATCTTCATGGCCCATCACCAAAGTCACTCCACTAAGTCGGTATCATTCTGGTACTGGAGAGCCCAGAACTGGTCACAGCTCTCCAGGTGTGGCCTCACCAGTGCTGAGCGGAGGGGAAGGATCACCTCCCTCCACCTGCTGGCAGTGCTTTTCCCAATACAAGCCAGGAAGCTTATAGCCCTCTTCGCCCCAGGGAATGCCTTCTTAATTCTAAATGTCCTATAACTTTCTGTTCATCCATATTGGTCTTTTGTGTCTTTCTATAACTGCTACTGACAGGTGGTTTACAGTTATACTACTGATCCTCAAGTAGCGTGTCTTCAAATAGTCTGCATTTTACCTGCATTTTACCCTTTTAGTTTACCTTTTTGTCTTCTTTTAAGTTCTTTTTTTAAGTCCTCTCCTTATTATTTTTTACTGATTTTGTTCTGTTTTTTTTTGTTGTTGTTTGTTTGTTTTTTACTGTTCATCATTTCTACACTGTTATTGAACGTGATTGTTGCAGTAAGGCTGTTTTGTAATTTCCTTTTGAACTAGACCATTCCTGACATTCAGGACAAAATGAAGAATTGTTCTTCCTCTTGTGACGAGCTACCTGTTTAATGGAGAAGTTATTTATGACATCCAAACCTTCATTCCTAGCACCGTGTCCGGACATAATATTTTATGTAACCTGCTTGGAGGTGTCTGAAGTTTTCGTTACATACGTGAGTTTCCTTTCCCCTCAGCCTCTCCAAGAGACTCGCCATGACTCAGAGGCTCGTCATGTCAGTGTTCCTGTGATCTCTTTGGTCAGGCAGTCAATTACATGCTCCCAGTCCTACGTCTTTGTTGTTTGCATGTTAAGTAATCATTTTCCAATCAAAAAAAGCCACAGTACTAATAGTGGTAATAACCATGTGGATCAAGGGTTGACCAAACACAAAAGCCAGCTGATAAGACAGGAACATAGCAAACCTATGAGAGAAGCCATGTAGCAGCTACTTTATTGTAGCATGACTGTGACAAAGGGAGGCAGTGGAAATGGGCATTTGGCACAGGATGGGCTGTTTGTCCGTGGTGGAACCTCCAGCAGATGGAGTACCTGACTGAAGTGTCTCCAAAGTTTGGGCATCACTGAATGCATGAGATTACAAAATAAATACAGCTCAAGGAATGTGACGTCCTCCGCTCCTTCAGGAGCATAGCTTATTTTATCCACCAACATACTCGGCAAAGGACCCTTGTTTCCCTGTCCAACAGAGGACCGATGCCAAGGCTGGTGTAACTGTGCCGTCTATATTCACTTTCTTTTAAGCACTTTCCTCACTAGGTGGCCATGGCAGCATAATAACAAACACTGTGCATCATTAGATCGTCCCTTATAAAAACTGCACTGCATCAGGGTTTTGGAAGCATTTGCAGTAGCATGGTTGAGTAACTCTTTTGCACTTTCATCACATTTCTCTAGTGTTTGGAATGTATTATTATTACAAAACTTCCTGCTGAGGCACACTGACGATATGTTGCAACTCCTTTTTAAGAGATGCAGGTAGTCAGTATTTCTTCCTAGCAAGTCCATCATAAACAATTATAATGATTTTATAATGTATTTGTATAATCCCTTTCTTCTGAAAGTTATCATGCAGCTCTGAGGTAGAAGCCAGCCAGAAATCATGTAACACATCAACCTCAAACAACAATTTAGAAGAGAAAGCAAAGGCAAAATACAATCTCTGAAGCCAAAATATAGATGGACACAGTCAAAATGTAACAATGCTAAAACTACCCTTATACCCTTGCAAAAATTGCAACAGGAATCTACGGCTAGTGTTCATGATCTTTTTCCTTACCTCTCAATTGATATGAAACAGTGCCAGTAAATGAGCAAGCCACTTTAATACCAAGCTGAGGTACTGATTTCCAATTATTTCTGTATTTCCACTGAACTAATGCCTGGAGACCTGCATTAGAACAGGGTCCAACGGTATTCGTTTCTGCAAAATCACAAAACTTCTGAAATGGTTGAAAGATAAAACCAGCCCTACTTCTGCAGGCAAGAATTTTCCCTACAACAGATTGAGTTTTTCTTGGTGACATCTGTCTCCAAACAGTGCTCAGACTTAATGTCCTGGATAGCAACATTAAGTATAATCTTCTGTCATCTCCTCATGACAACATGTAAGCCAAAACTCTTGCAAACAAACCAAAATATTTTCTTCTGGATCAGGAGTTTGAATTAGATGACTGAATTTTCCTGGCATGAGAGGATTATTCCTTGTCTTTCACCTAATCCTCCTCTGTTATACAATATATATAGTTACACATAGTTTTTTGTTCCCTTGGGTTTGAAAATATTACTTTTCCACTGGGTTTCCTGCATCACTGTAATACTTCCCCTTGATTCTCTGGTTTCGTCTGCTCAACTTTCTGTTTGTGCTGCATCCGGTAGCCTGAATGAAGTTACAGTTTTCAGATCTGTCATTTAGTCTTTGGGTATACTATTGGAGTCCCCAAGGCCTTGTATTCTACCTTTAAGATCTTTTGTTCCATCATGCACCATCCATTGTGTCAAAGTGGTTTTTCCCACAAGTGTTTCAATTACAAATTGATATTTAGTGTTTGCTAAGGACTTTAAAGCCTTTGGTTTCCATTTGTCATTTGAGTTTTCCACCCCAGGTCCTAGAAGCATGCTGAGCTTTGGAAGCACTTTTGCAGATCTTCTAGCACGTATTTTATCCTTTGATCTTATGTATCTTTTGCATTCACAGTTGCTTGAATAAGATAATACGGGTTTAAATCATCCCCATCATAACTGGAGGTGATGAGGCACAGTATGTTCATCCATTTAAGTGGCAGGAGATTCCAAAGCACTGTGATATGAATAATTTCCTGTTTGCTTTGACCTTTTAATAATCTGTGCACAATCCTCAAACAAAATATTTTTTCAAGGCACAATGCTTATGTCTCTGTCATGACTAATATTTGACGATGCATAAATATCTGTTGCTATTGCATTTCAGCAAATGTGCTATGGGGCTTTTCCCTGGACAGTCAGTTCTGGGCTTCCATGGGCTTTTGAGTTTGTTTGGTTGTTGGTTTTTCAGTGAATTTCAGGTCTTCCTTGTTACCCAGCTCTTAGCAGACTGCTAACACAGTGGTGCTTTTTCATTTTCATTTGTAAATGTAAAGAGTTACAATCACTACATGTTTTAGACTTTTTTCAGCTCCTGTAAAGATCAGTGAAAGTAATCTCTTCTTGACTGAAATGCCAGCAAGACAAGGTTCATGTAAAATTTTTTAATTGCAGATCACTTCTGAAATTTACAGTCTGTTTCAGTGTGTTTACGTGCAACTGTAGTTCGTGAAATTAGGCAAATTCTTCATAGGGTATTAAGAAATTATTAGACCTTCTCCGTAGGACAAAAAAGCTTGATGTTAAATTGTCTTCTAGGAACCTAGCAACTCTTTTTTAGAACTAATTCATCATGGGCTTTTGCTATTTTGAATCTGTGATCTGAATGCACACATTGAGCATGAGAGGATGTAACTCGTTAGCAGTCCAGTACCAGACCTCCTGTTTTCATTCACTGCCCACTTATACAGGGCTTGGTGTTGTTCCTGGGGAACTACTAATAAATCTCACAGTGATTTTCTGTATAAGCAGAGCTAACTCGTAATGTTTTCCCCTCATACATCATGCACCCTGTTTCCTTCACACTCCACAGTGATTCCTTGCACGTATTTCCTGTTTTTCAGTCTTCTGTTGTTTTTGTCTCCATTTAAAAAAATAAAAGTAAAAAATACTTGTTTTCAACTGTGGTTTCTGGTGCATCACCTGAGTATTTAAGACTCAGTCAACAAGCAATTGCAAGCATATATTTTCAGTAAGCTTTTGCTCATTTAATCTGATTCAGTGTGTTGTGTCTGAATAGAGAATGTTCAACGCTACCCAGGGAAGTATTTTCACATAATATTTTGCTATTCAGGATGTGCTCATGGACTTGTGTAGGCAGAACTGGCTGGAAGTTTCTCTTTATTTTCAAAAATAACACATTAATGTTAACCAACAGTCACCATCTTGGTCTATTTGAGGTACTCCAGTATTTCCCTGCACTTCTCTAGGAAGGATGATGTCATTTATCAGAAAATATTAGCTTCTTTGTATAAAGGAACATGGATGTAGGAAAGAATTAGGGCAGAGGTGTTCTCAGGGAGGTCTTGTTAGAGTTCACCTAGCTGGAGGGATCTTGGCAACAGAGAGAGCTGTGGCCTGAAGTCAGGATACAGGTTTGACCACAGAGGACAATTTGCAGAGAGGAGGTAATGCAGAGAAAGCTAGTCAGGAAACCAGAGGAGGCTTTTCCACTGAACTGAAAGGTCTGAAAGAATCAAAAACTCCCTGTGCCTTGAAATCTTAGCAACAACTTAACGTCTAGCCAAATAAGCAAACACAGGTTCTATAACATTACATTTTCTTAAATACGTATGCAGAGGCCAACAGTTCTCAAAATTGCTTAGGACCTCTTATTACTTTACCCTTTCTGTTTAAAATAAATAATCTCTCCTTGAGCATGGCTACAGGATGTTTCAGGAGATACAACTTCCTATACAAACAATAGCTATAACACTCTGGCTAAGCTGAGTACACACAAGAAAGTCCCTGTTATGTAGTGGCTAGATCACACCGCGGGGATTTTGTGGCCAGGGTTCAATTTTGAGGCAGTTGGCTGGGTGACCTATAAAAATGACATTATGTATTTATGTTATTATTGCCTGCCTTTCTTTATCTGCAAATTTGGAACAAGAAAATAAGCTCCTTTACAGAACATTTCTAGTGATGGAAAGCATCGTGAAAGAGCTAGACAGTGCTATAGAGCCATACTGTGCAGCAGAATTAGTGTGAAACTTTAGCTCCATGTGCTGGATTGTGTGTTACAAACACTACAAAAGCAAAGAAAGTTGATATTAGAAAACGTCCCTATGACCTGTAGACCCCATAAGCCTTCTGCTTGACAGATTGACAGATGCCTACTAGCCAGCACATAAAAGTAAAGCTTTTCCCATGTTACAGACGTAAGCGATACTGGCTACTTCTTCATAGCTTCCTTTTATTCTAAAATTGCATTTTCTGCTAAGATCATATTCTAATCAAACTCAATCACATCCTACCTCTTCCTCAACACAAGCTGAAGGCACGGCCCTGCTGTGCTGCCAGCGACATCCGAGGAACAGCAAAAGGAGATTTTACATGGTCTCTGTGCTTTGGGAGCAGACAGTCCAGGGGCACACCCTGCCTGGTTTCATTCCTACTAGAGACAGCAGGGCTCCTCATGTCTGCTAGCCATTCCCTCGCAGCTCTGTGGCATTGCAAAAGATTAGCAATTAGAAAAGTTAATATAGCCCTGATGTTGCAGGAGCAGCATAGAAAAAGATTATTTTTTCCCCACAGCTCCCATGTAAAGGTGCTTCCACCAGTTTGAGTAATCAGGCTGAGGGCAGATCCCAAGATTTATCCTTTAAAGAAATAAAACTAGAGGAGTTTTTCTTCCTCCCATGAAAATGCACTAAATTAAGATTTGAGGTTATTAACAAAAATACCCTATCAATCAACTAGTATGAACAAAACAAGCTTCACCCTCCGTGCATATTCATGTGTATCTCGAAAAGAGCATGTAAGCTCTGGCTGGATGTCACAGGGAGCTGTCACAGGATGTACAGGCTACAGAAGGTTATAGAATCAGCAAAAACTGAAGCATGGTCTAATTATTAATTTGTACAAGAGGTTGGATAGGTCTAGGGCAAAAGCTGAGATTGAGAACTTCTGTTTTTCAGGAAGCACAACAGGTTATCATTTTCTCACCTCTCAGACTGAAGATCTCTTTTCTAAGCCATTATTCCTCAGCAGTACTTTTTCAGGAGAGAAATATATCTACCAATACAGCAAATGAGTTACATGATTCAAGTGCTATTATGTGAAGAAAAGAGTTTGTGCAGCTCCTAAAATCCTGTTTTGACTAAAGCTGGGGTGGCTTTATTAGCTGCTCAGACAGTCTTAAAATATCCTCCACAGCGCAGGCACTCAGGGAGCACTCCACAGGCTGCAGAAGCCTCTCTGAGACCAGTGCTGCCAAAAGCAGGGACCTTGTCATTTTTTCCCACTCTCCTGGGGGATCTGGCTCCTGATGATGTGCAGTGGGCAAGCTCTAAGTCCAGCTTGAAAACAAGCCCTGCAAAAAGAAAGTTCTTGTTGCATCAGCATCAATCTCACGGCTGCACCATCTATCTTTCTATCTCCACTAATTTTCTTCTATTTTTAGTTTTAGCTTTATTGCTGGGAAAATTTGTACAAATATTTATGTGAACAAATAGTTTCCACTGAGATCTACCTTGGTTCCTGAATAGCATCTGCAAGTCAGGAGCTCTGTTGTGGCAAACAGTATATCCACCTGCGTGGAGTTCTGTTTTAGATTCTGCAGGCAGGTGATAAATACAACCTCTTTTAATGGGAGAGATTAATTCAAACACGCTAAGGTAATTTCAGCCTAGAAATTCCACCCACCGAATCTATGGAAAGAGGATATAAAATTTCAAACATTACATCATCATAATTATATCTCCTAATAATACCCTCGTGTACATGAAACAGTAACCAGCAGCTTTGGGCAGTGGATGTCATCCTCTCCAGACATCGTTTACACTACTGGCCTCATTGCAGTGTCCTGGGAGTTCGTAGCACACAGATGGCATATATACAGGTGATATAATCTTCTATTATTCTTAAATTAATTCAGGGGCATATACAACTCCAAGTTTGTCCAATTTATTTTTTCCTGATTGGTGATATGGAGACTGATAAAATCCAAGTGAAAACGGGATTGTTTAGGGGAAGAAAGAAAAGTTTTTAGGAAAAGTGTTCAAAGACTGATAAAATCTGACCACTTGCTAGGAACACAGGTACTCCTCACCACCATGTACTAGGTGATTAACTATTCTTTTACTAATAGATGTCAGAAGAAAAATAACACATCGACTATTTAAGTATTTCAAGTTTATCAGTGATCCAAAATTCAGAAGTTCTGAACTACTAAGCCTTCATAAAGGACCACAGATTATTTTCTGCTAGAACAGAACTCCCCAAGTGTTGAAAGTACAGAATTTGCTTGAACTTCTTGAACTCTTGAGGAATAAATTGAGGAAAGAATAACAAACAAACCAAAAATTGTTCTGGTAGTGTGATGTTTTATTTATTGCTCCTACAGCTTTTGGATTTTGCACTCTCTTTCCAGAGCTGGTTCAACATGCATCTTGGTCACGCCACAGAATGCGCCTTTGATCGGACTTGACGTGTTATAGCTGTGTGCGTCTGAATGAATGGAAGTACAGTATAGTTCCTGAGATGAGATATGGGATTGCATATAAATTCTATAATAATTCTTCAAAGTAATCAGCCAAGGGCTGGATGAACTTCTTCCCACAGCTCCTGTACTTTCATTGCAGCTGAAATCCAACACAAAATATTTCATTAAAAAGATATGGGATTTTCCTCCTAATTCTATAAAGTCTTTGCTACTTTCTTTTATCAAGAATCACCGTAATGTGTCCTTTTGCCCCCTTTTCAAAGCCTTGAGTGCCTAATCCTAGCTCAGTAAACCTTTTGCTGTATAAACAGTATCATCCTTACATTTTTTCTCTACCCTACACCTTCGCATGGCAGAAATCCTCCTGCCTGGCACATCACCTTTCCTCGCAGCAAGTGGTATGTATGCATCTATTCGTGAAGTAACCTGACCACGTACGGCGTGCTCAGTGCTCAGTCTGCTGAGAAACGGAACATGATAGGTTCATAAATAGTTTCCTATGCTCTGACCGGATCCGTCTAAAGTCTGCTTTTCGGGATTGTTTTATAATTGCTGTCTGGAAGCTTCTTTCCTCTTCGCTTCCTCCTCAGGCCTGGCATGAGCCCCAGCTCCTGACAAGTGTTGTCCCAGCAGAGAAGCATTGTAGAGTCCTTCTCCTTTTGCTTTCAACTTCATGCTGAGCACAGAAGGTTGGAGGAGGCTGCTGAGAGGAAACAGGAGCCCTTTCTTCTCCAAGGCTGTGTCCTGTCCCTGCAGTGCTCCCGCGGCTGGCATCCGGGAAGTATCAATGGCTCTCCTGTGCATCACAGCACACTGGTGCAAACATGGAGATGTGGCTATGTGAGCCTAACCCTGCACAATTTAGCCCATCTTCTGTCCCTTTTGTCTGTAAATCAGGCTAGACTCCTGCAGAACCGCATACTCCTAGGGTAAGTACAGCTCACCTCTGAGCTGCCCTCCCAAGGAACTGCGCGTGGTTTCACCTGGAGCCCCGGAAGGCTGGAGTCATTTAACTGAAGCCAAAGAGTTAGGGCAGCTGAAGGGGCTGCTGGGGCAGCCACAGGGGCCGTCTGCTCAGGCTGGGGGTGTACAGAGGTTACAGTTATCTGCACCACACCGGGGCTTTCCAGACAACCTGTTATCCCTGGCTAATTGTCCCCTACTGCAGTCTCAGCCTGTATTTCCATAGATAAAAATAAATAAATAAATATATAAACCCCTATATTAAGCATTCAACCCTATGGACAAAAATTCCACACGTTTTTTATGCATGTGCTGGGCCCTCTGCCTTATGGAAATTCATGATGCATTATGAAATTACCAGCAGAAACCATCCAGAATCAACAGGAATGATAGCTCAAACTCACAATTTCCCTTGTTTTACTGCTCTCTCATGATCTCTCTGTACTTTCATGATTAGGGCTGTTATTGATTTCCTACTGGCTAGCATGGAGAAAACACTATTGGATCTGGCAGTTTCTAGTGATATATTTGACAGTCTGCCAAAAGCATTGCAACAGAGCAAACCTACCAGGTTTTGGTTTTGCAGCATTTTGTTTCAGTGGCAGTAGCCCAGTCCCTTTCAATGGTAACAGCAGGGAAAAAAATGACTGAAAGAGCACATCGACTAGACACTAGTAGTGGAATCACTTTTAGGTTACTTGCCCTTTGTGGATACTGCTTTTGAGGTCCTCAGCTAGCAGTAAACATCTCAGCTGTGCACCTGGTAGGAGTAGCGCCGCTGGCTGCAGAACCCCAAGATGCCAGAGAAGCCGTGGGGCTCAGCAGCTGTGGGTGCAGAGCTCACCTCCGCAGCACTCCGCAGGGCCACAGAAGATCTTTGCTAGATCAGCTGTGAGATCAAGATGAGGCTTTCCTACGCCATTCCCTGTCCTTCTCATCTGAGGAGCAGGACACTAGTCCAATTAAATGAACAAGTTGAAATGATGTCTCACTGCAATCCTCACATGTATTTTCAGTATAAGGTGATATTATTGAAGTTGCTGCACTGAATAGAAGAGAGGAGGAACGTATGTGTCATTTTGTACCACCCAAGGCAGTCAGAAGCTGAGAGAGACACACACAACTGGATGATTTGAGAGCTTTTGCTTTCTTACAGCAGCCGTGTTCCTAAACTGCTCCTTCCCTCACAACTACTCCTAATCCCTCTCCCCAGGCACATTTTGGTGGTGAGGGCTTGTTTTGGCTGACAACTGACAGAAAGAAACGAAGAGAGGATTGTGGTAAGGAAAGCCAGATACAGCATTTTCCCAACGCTGCCTTCAGTGATTCCTGCCATCCCCATTTTCAGCTTTGAAAAGGCTTTTCAGCGGCTCACATCTGCACAATACAGCAACATCCAGCTAGCACCCAAACAAGACTTCTAGCCCTAAACACCAGTCATATATCATCATATTTACCATCATACATCATCTATTATCATCGTAACTCTTAGGAGCTTATAAACAGAAAAGTCCACCAGCACCACAGAACCCTTCAGCTGCAGTAACAGGAAACCTGTTACTAGATGTGTGGTCAGGAAGGGTCTACAGACCACCTGCTCCACTATGACACAAGAACGGTGCTTACCAGGTGAGACTTACCCATTCAGGTGGCCAGTGCTGATTTCTTTTTCCTGCCATAAGCTTTGAAGCACAGACCTTCTGGTACAGATGTGAGGTTCCGCTGCTATCATTCAGTCCCGGTGCCCTTGATAGCTCTGATGGCTCGCTGATGTCAGCATAAAACGTGGCATGAAGGTGAGCACAGATTGTACAGACTGTGACAAAATAAGTGGCTTCAAAGCAGCCAGAGGTCTGTTTTTGTCCTTGGTTTTCTCACAGCACGAGAGAGCCTTCTTAACAGATTCCTCATGAAGCATGGATCTGTGTGCCAGGTTCCTTAGTTTTTCCTTTCATGACTTCAGTGGTTCTTCACAAAGACACCCTGAATATCCACTTTTTCAAAAAGTCACAATGTGCCAAGCCTCTGCTTGGCAAAACCTCTGTCAAACCTCTGTCAGCAGGGGTAAGCAGCACGGCAGTCCTTAAAAGTGGTAACTGCAAAATTACAGCGTGCTCCAGTATGACCCAAAGAGCATGCCACCGAAACAGCCTGATCCTCCCCGTGCACCAGCACTTAATCAGGGAGCTGTCATCTGGTCAGCCTGAACTCAGAGCAGTACTGGGCACACAGGGTGACCGTGTGGGGCGGCCCTTGTGCAAAAATGGCAGCATGGAGCCTGGAAATGCCGGAGCAGTTGGAAATGGTTGAGCCTGGAAGGCTTCAGTGGCCTTAATGTGCTCTGAAAGAGCAACGTTAAATACCTACTGCCTTGCCAGCTAATGGCACTGCAGTAGGATCACAGAATCAGAGAACGTTTTGGGCTGGAAGGGACCTTAAAGCCCACCCAGTTCCAACCCCCTGCCATGGGCAGGGACACCTCCCACCAGACCAGGTTGCCCAAAGCCCCATCCAGCCTGGCCTTGAGCACCTCCAGGGATGGGGCCCTGTGGGGTCATCTCAACACAGCAAAACTAAGCTGAGGAGAGCCCTCTGCATTCCATGTAGGAGAACTGGGAAGGCAGGCTTTGCAATATACCCTATAAACTTGTAAAAAAATGCATCTATGAAAAGGTATAACAGGCTTTCAGATGATCAACCATTTTTGCTGTGCTAACAATTTGTGTGAGTTTTTATGTTGTAGTAGACACTAACCAAGCTCAAACTCCCACAATTTGCCACAGACTTTTTAATCAGCTTGTGGAAACAGACAGCTCTGAACCCTTGGTTTTCCTAAGGGAATGTATGGAATTACAACAAAGAGAACATTGCTGATTAGATCTAAGCCATGATCAACTTCTGACACAAATATGTAAATGTTTGTGGATAGAAATATATTAATCTGCAGCAGCAAAACACTGTTTTGTACTGCTTAATGGTTTTTAAAAACAGGAAAACAGTAGGATGCAGGGAAGAAAAGGACGTGTTTCTTTGGAAAAATCATGAATGTTAAATCTGGCTTTTTTGCTTGTTTGTTTTTAAGAAGACCCAAGCATTTTTAAGCTTTAATTAGATAGTGATATTGAATCACAGAAGACCAACAGATCAAGCCTTTACTGGCTGGTGAATTGATTCTGTACATACAGATTTTTCCCCCCATTGAATAACTGAATATAGTTAGTTTGCTTTTCCGTAGAAGCTATTTATCTCTCTCTCTCAGTTTTTTTTTTTTGTTTGTTTGTTTGTTTTGTTTTTCAATATTTCAGCTCCCCTATAAAGGAACTTTAATTTCCCAGTATCATTAATGCTCTCCTGGTTCTTCTGTTCCATGGTGTCTTTCAGAAACAGCACAGGACACTGAACAATTCTATTGTGAATACAAAAGTATGCAAAAAAATGTCTAAACCCAACTAAAACTTTTTGTATTTCATTGCTTTGGCCATAGCTCCTGTAGCTATCATAAACTGTTGATCGTCCAAAAACCAGTTGGTGCAATAGCCTTTAACTTAGAAGGAGAAAATGTGGATGCAGCCTAACTCTTAAAATAGAAGACCTGAAAATGGTCCTGAAATTGTACAGCTTCAAGGTATTTGCTGTTTCCCAAGTTTGAACCATATAGTAGATGAAATAAACGTTCTTCCAATCCCTGATAAAATCTGAATTTTGTCTATAGCAACTGAACAGATATCTTTCCTGATGGCTATCTGATTTAGATATTAAATCAGATCCACTCTGGCTGTACTCACTGCACCAAACAGCCAGCAGTGCCAGCAATTCCCGAACTGAGGTTGTGACCCAAAGTGGGGCTGCAGCAGCCTGTTACAAGCCTGACAGAAATGCAGTTAGTTGTTCATGCCAGTATTTTGTGATCGTGAACTTGACAGATGTGGACCTGCAGGTGGAAGGGTTGAGTACTGCAGATCCAGCCCCAAAAGAGTTGGTTGCCCTGATCAAACACACTTGCTTCAACTAGAATGGAAATTTTGTGGCTATCTTAGCAAACAAAGGACCCACATCAGATTTCATTGTTGTCCGCTGTGTCCTGGGATGCTTCTGTGGTCCTTTGTTAAAAGAAAAGAAGAAAACACTGGCAGCAAGATGTTGAAGGGAGCTGCTGTATAAAGGAAAATGTCTCCTCAGTAACACATTCACACAAAGAAAGGGGAGGGAGGCATTTGAAAGCACCCAGGATACACTGTACATAGAATAATGGGACATAAATGGAAAAAAGAAAAGCCAAAGGTATTAAATTATGTTTTGTCTGTCCTTGATGTTGAAAATTGTTATTATTCAGCACAGTCCAGTCCATATTTGTTTTGTTTTAATGTCTGGAATACTTTGCATTTCACCCTAATAATCCACTCTGTTCTAAATGTTTATACAGCATGATTTACTACAATGTGGATGTGTAATTATAGCGATGATTAGACAAAACATCTTTGACAAGAAAGGAAAACAGTAGTTAATAATGTTTTCCATCTGTTTGGTAAAACCTCACTTTAAAAGAAAGAGCCCCTTAGCATACAGCAGGGTCCAAGGCAACACCTATGCAAGTACATGACAGCAGTATAAATGCCTAATGAATTCATTCTGATCATTGCTCACACATTTTTGAAAGCACTACCATCTGTTTTATAGATAAATATTACAGTAATTAATGTCAGCACATGTTTATATTATATCATTTCCAGAGTCTTATTTTAGAGTTAAGACCTTTTTCTTTTCAGGGAGAATAACGGCATATTTTAAGCTATTGGCAGGAAATGCAATGTTATTAGGATAAAATGAGTGAATTTCAGTAATGGCTTGCTTCTTTATTGGAAAACTTTAGAGCATTTAATGCTTCTGTTCTTCATTAAAGGCCAAATACTGGGTCAGTGCCTACTCATGGAAAGCCCAAAAGAAACTCAAGCACTGCTGAATGAGGTAAAACTATAGTGGATAATACCACGAAGCCTCTGAACTCCTGAAACTGGTATTTTAAGTCCCTTTGGCACCCGCCTGATGACTGGGCATTGAGGGTTTTCTAATGCCTGGCACTGGGCACTCTGGCTCCAGATTAGAAAGTGATCCGGGTTTAAATTAAACGCATGGGTTAGCTTTCGTAGTTGCATCACTCCTGGGCTCTGCTGCCTCTTGCTTTTCATAAAGCGCTGGCATTGTTGTCTTCATCACAGACAATGGATTAGTCTCTCATGCATTGCAACACAGCAAAATCTTTTCATGAAAATTTTGCTGTTTCCCTATCCAAAATGCTAAGAAAGGTGTCCAAAACAGTGCAAGCCCAAGGAATCAATTTAATTCTCATTTAAGGCTTCTGCTTATATGATGTGCCAGTCAAAGCCTTGGTGAAAAACCCACTGAAGTCAATTTAAAGACTTCTGTTGACTTCTTTGGGCTTCAAATCAGGATTTATCTCTTCTTGTGCTCCAAGAAAAATATGTTCCAGATGCACAAAAACGTGGATGACAGTCCTGAAACATAACCGTTTTCATTGTGTCCATGATATCAATAATGTTCTCTCTCTCCCAGTGAAATTGAGTCACAGCTGAACATTTCTGGTTCTTTTGCCAGTACTTCATGTACCTGTACAAGGATTTGCTGTTTGGAAATCTTTGCCTGGTGACAGACATTGGTGAAATTTGTTTCTGATATGGTTTCAGTTACATCTCGTTTCCTTTCTAGATTCTGTGCTACCAGTTCTACCTTTCACATGAGTACTGATATTTCAGTTTAGTATGGTTTGTTAGTATCTCAAGTTTATTTGATACTTTATTTTATTTTATTTTATTTTATTTTATTTTATTTTATTTTATTTTATTATTTTTTTAACAAGAGCTGCAGCAGATGCTGCAGTTGCCGAATCTAGTTGAGATTTAAGCATCTCTGGAGAGACTTAAATCTTCTAACACTACTCAGTGCACACTGAGCAGCCAATAGATTTTCCTGGATGTCTTCCACCGTGGATTCCACTTAAGCAAGGTTCCTAACTATCCATCTAAGTTTCCAGCCACGTAACTGTAGCTATGATGTCTTGCAAAGAAAGCCACTCCATGCTTATTTCCATTAGAAATAGAGAAATAACTGAAAAGGGCAGAAGAATTGGGGAATAAAGGGGGAATTAGAAATAAGTAACAACCCTATCTACTTGCAGAGCAAATATGCTTTCCCCTGAATAACAGTTACCCGCTAGTTAAAACTTCAGTAATCACTGGGTGCTTGGAAGAGCTTCCTATGGGATCATGTTCTCCTGGAGGACACAATGTCCAAAAGTTCTGTAAGATACAGTTGAAATACACACTCAGTGAACTCAATGACATAAATCAGGAAAATACCCACAACAATCCACCCTTCTCTTCTTGAAAAATCCAAAAAGTTACAATAATTTTTAAAAAGACAAAGAAAGTTGGCAGCAATCTGCCAAAGGCCACTGAACTAGCATGTTACTTTCAGTGCTCTCACATCCAGTAAGAGAAATCCAGCTACCAGCCCCCACAGAGGTTATGGTGACCTCGGAAGAATAAACTCCCGAGAGGATGGAAAACCAGTATAAAATTAGGAGGGGCTGTGAGTAGCGTTACAAAGAAGAAATCAAGATGATTTTGAAGACCAATTTATAGCCAAGACTGTGTGATGTGGTTGATGGTGACACCATGGGACTGGATCCTGTGGCCTAGGAAGCACCTCCTGTTATTATTCCTGTGCAAAGAGACCAAACCACAAAATTCACACTCATGCCTAGAGCTGACCTATTTTATCTTCTGAGGGAAGGGGAGGGAAAACAGCAAGGTTTCAGAACTTTGGTTTGTATCACTAGGATGAGTGTCCTGCAAAGCTCTGCTCCGGATTTAAACTGCTGCCAGCCACAAGTGGTGCTCAGCTCTGGAGTGACAGAACAAGCTTTAAAATGCATGTACATTCATGTACGCTGCCTTCTGTATCTCCTTCCTTCAGGGGCTGTTGAAGGATGAAATATTAAATGTTATACAGTAGCTCCAAGAGTTAGAGGCTGCCACCCCAAGACAGAAGGCTGTAGCTGCTTAACAATGAGCTATTACGAGCACGAGCTTAGAGTCGGAAGTAAAGAGAAGTATCAAATCCCTCTGAAACAGCCAGGGGATTTGGGTAGGTGGAAGGTAACGACATGAGGGGCTGTTCGCCTCAGCATTGGTGTTGACGCTACAAAAGCAGTTTGAGCTCTCTGATGACCACGAGCAGGGAGGGTCTCCGTTTCATGCCGTATCTATAATATAGCGAGTGCCTTCTTCAGAGCAGCACTTCCCAGAATAGTCCTCAGACCAAATACCCAATTTGGCCTGCTCTAATGGTAGCATGCAACATATCAAATCACCCATGCCATTTCTTAGGCATGTTCCCCAGAGAATTTCCAGCCAAGCAGTAACTTGGATTAATTCTGCCTATTGAAATATCTGCTTGGAGACCTCAGGAAACGTCTCTTGGTTACAAAGGAAGTATGTCAAACAAAGTGCATGCAAAACGCATTACAGTGATCAAAGAAAATGTTATGGCCATGTTTTGCAAATATTAGTGTGTGCACATGGAACAATAACTATAAACTTCGGAGCTCCTATCTTACACACGTGAAATGTGAAACAGGTCAGGTTCCCTAGAATTGTGGTTTTGAAATCCCGTAATATGTAGACAAAAAAAAAAAAAAAAGTAGGCATACCATTGGATGTACTCAAATCGTACAGAATAAAGGGTTTCTATAGAAACAAACATATTAGGAAAGTAGAGCCTGGCACAGAAGATACAACACTTGCGGATCCAGGAGAGCTTCAAATAGTTTTACCTGTTTACTTCTATCTCAACATCCAATTTCCAATAAAGCAAAAAAGGCTGGGATTGGACTCCTAAGTCAAAACTCCCATGTAACAGAAAAGTCTTAACTACGAAAAACACCAAATTCAGCCCAAATGAGCTGTTTTATCATCATTTCATTTCTCAAGTTAAAGAATGACAAAGTATCCAGCAATTTCAAGGTTAGCGTCACCAACTCTTCCAATATCACAGCTGCTCTCCGTTATTTTCTGCAAAGGGTATGACCGTGTACTTGCTACTGCTGTATTTCTGTATAAATCTGCTGATTTAGTTTAATAGCACGCTGGTAAAATAAGCAGGAAATATGACCGGCTGAAGACTGCAAATCTACCAGCACCACTGATAAAAAGGGTGTTCGTGTAGATGTTTTACCCTTAACCCACTGCTGAGCTCACTGGAATAGATTTTCTTGTGGACACAGCAGATGCAAAGGACATCACCAGATGCAGGCGACAGGCTGTTAAAAGCAAGGCAGCCAGGCAGGGCCAGAAGAGTGGAGCAGTTTGGAACAGTCCTCGGCAAGCTTTAGTATGCTTGTAGTATTTTAACTGGCCCAAATGGCACGTGGGACAGCTATCTCACCTATGTCTGTGTTTTTGTCAGCAGTGTGATCCAAAGGATAAGAAAGAAAAAGTGAGAAAAAAAAAATCAGCCTACATCAGAACAGGCAAGGAGCAGGCATGTCCTAGGGACTGGAACAAGTGTTCCTGCAGCCTGTGTTCTCAAAGGGACAGATAGTAAATCATTTAAGCCATCAAGGGAAGACCTGAGCCAACTAAATCAGTCTGGATGGTAATACTTGTATTAGCAAGCAGCCAAGAAACTATAGAAGATTATGATTAAGCACTTGATCAGTAATTTTGCATCCTTCATTGTAAAAACAGACTTCTCAAATGAGGCTTTTCAAAACTTGTTTCTTTTCTGGTAAACTGTTTTTAAACTGTACCCCCTAAATTTTCATATATTTTCATACGTTCCTTCTCCATCAGCAGGGATATCTCATCAGCAGAACATACATTCTCATAAATCTCAGTATTAGAGCTTCCAAAAGATTTAGATTGCCAATATTAGCAGTCGATGTGTTTTTTCCCTCTTATACATTTTCCACTGGTTTTCATAAGGTACGTTTTCTTCTACTTAGATCCTTCCCTTCTGCTGAAAGAGCGAGATTTGTCAAGATAAAAAGGCTTAGTGTGTTTTAATTTTCCGTAAATCACTTCTTTAAATTAAAGACCTGACTTTTGATCCATGACTTTAAACAGCAGAGAGGCATTCGAGTAATTTGTATGAATACTAATCAGATACACAAGAAAAAAGCAGGCATTTAAAATATGCGGGCTTGGTCTAATGGTGTTCTGAGCATCCAGAGATAGCAGAGAGACCTCTATAGTCTTAGAGTTATGCAAACACCATGTACCTGCTCAGACCTCAGACAAAGCACACAAAACCCTGTTTAAAAAGTGACTAATATTATTTAAAATATAAATGAGGCTTTCAAACAAATTAAGCGCATTGATGATATCATTTTTGAACTAACTGGTTGCTGTTTGATTTTCCATCATTTTTACAGGCCTTCTGCCAGCAAATCATTAGAAATTAAAAAAAAAAAAAAAAGACACACTACTATGCATCTCTTTTGCCACTGTGTAGCAAATAGGTATAATCCATCATTTCCAATACCCCTTTCAATAGTATCCTTCATATTTCAAATAACTTACCAGTCCAACTGACAGTCTAATTCTTTCCTTTGATAGCCAAGATGTTTTCAAAGGTAACTTTTTTTCCCTAGTAGCACTTTCTGGTTTCTCTACCAAAATAGTCTTTAGATGCAAAATGCCTTCCCTTTTTTGGCCAACTTGAGGAATGTTGGAAAGATCTGGAAAAGACATTTTCATTTCTCAAGTCTCTCCCAAAAGTCTTCACAATCTTCCTGTCATTTCTATTCCTTTTACAATCCATCTGATACTGGATCCTCATCAAATGCCTGAAAATATTTAGGTAAAATGTTTTGTCAATGGCAAGCTCAAGACAGTAGATTGGGAGCTGACTCTTCTCTTCCCTCCTGTCAGAATACATTAATGGAGAAAGAGTATTTTTACTAGCAATGGGCCATGCATGGCTTATTTGACTGAACTGGGTACCATCATCCTTAGTGGAAAGAGCATGGAGTGGGCTGAGCCTGTGACTGCATATTTGTGTAGCATCAGGACTTTTATATTGCAAAGGCTCCCTGCTAGTTTGTACAAATAGCACAAAGCCCACTGCCTAGTACCTATGAAAACAAATGGAAAAAGAAAAAATAATTCAGCAATGAAGTATAATTTACTCACTCAACAACACAGTTTGTGCACCAATTTAGCTCTCTGCTGGGTTATGCCAGTAAATTGACCTACTTGAAGCCTTCTGAACAGGTCTATGCCAAGAAGAAAAACTGGCCCCAAATCTATTGCTTTTGTAACTTCTTTTCATAGTACAGGATGGTTTAATCAAGTGTACTTGTAATTGTGCTACGAGTACAACTGCTTTGAAATGTTATATGCAGCAAACGTTCGTGGTTCAACATTCAACGCTGATACATACCCAGGGGGCTTATAATGCTAAATACTTGTCATTCTCTAAAGGAAGAGCAGACAAATTCAGGACACTATGTGCTTCCCATCCATGCCTTGGAGTGCAGTTGCTGTTCTCTATCAGCTTTCCTATGTGTGATAATCCAGTACATTCTGGTGTTCTTCACTTAAGCATGGTGATGATTGCAGCAAGCAAAAATACAGTAAGAAATTGAGAGGTTCACGTTTGCTGCTGTGGCACTTTATGCAGCTCCCATTTATCTTTGAAGTGCTGTTGCCTAGCAGGGATTTCACGTGGCAGCTCTTTCTAAATACTGTACTGGAAAAATCCTACGTATCCTATTTGTCAGGACCTTTTCCTTTCTGCAGCTGTATGTCACTGCTGATCCAACAGCAGCAAACTGATGTTGATATAGCAGTCCAGTATATAGCATTTACATAATATCTATTCAAACCAAGAATCCAGATGCTTCTCACAAAGAGGCAGCAAAAGTGAAGCACTGAGGATTGGTTTTGAAATTATGTAAGTGGTCTGACAAAAACTTCACTGAATAAAGGGCGCCTTTCAACAAGGATGAGTTGCAGTGCTACTTGTATCAGAAAGCAAAGCATTCAAGAGGGCAAGAAGTGCAGCAGCACCAGAAAGACACATTTAAAAAGAAAAACAGGAATGGAAAATACTGTTGGTTGCCACGTGGAATAGTATTACTACGAAGAGTGTCACTTTTTCACCTTGCACTTGTAAGTGAGCGGCTTTAGATTTAATCTTAGATTTTCCATTTTGAATTCTGCACTTTCTGTACAGAAAGTGGGAAAAAAAGAAAAAAGAAAAAAAAAAAAAAGGAAATATCCCCTCCCTTTGTGCTGTAGGAGCTAAGGATTTTCGTAATTCCTCCACGACTATTACAATATTCTCATTAATATTTGTGTGCTCTCCTCCATTCACTCTTGTCATCACTAGCCAGACTACAACTACTTCATTCTAGTATGCTTTAAGAAGCCGCTATAAATATGTGCTTTACATTAACCAAGCACTTCACACACTGCCCGAGGAAGAGCTTTGCTGCAGGGTCTGCACAAGGTTTTACACCACCCTTGGCAAGCCAAAACCTGCCGACCTAACTAGTCACAGCAGGGAATTCCCCAGAGTCCACCTTTCCCTAAATAAAACCTCCCTCGGTATCGTAGGTGCCCTCGGAGCAGACCCGGGAGCTTTGCAGCACCGCACATCTCCTCAGGCGCTGCGAAACCTCGTAACACCGCCAGCCTTCATCTTCCTCCTCTTCCTCCGAGCTCAGCCCAGCGACCAGCCTCCTCTTTACCCTCCATCCCCCCCCCGGCACCCTTCCCCTCGCGACATTTATCACACTCGGAGCTGTAAATACAGAGGCCGACGAGTTGTCGTCGACGCCATCCCCCCCCCCCCCCCCCGCGAGCCGCCCGAGCCGGGCCCTGCCGGACGCCGGGCGCTTGGCGCCATCTTGCGGCCCCACAGCCGGGGCGAGAGCCCGGGGGGCGCGGAGGGGAGCGGGAGGGCTCTGGAGGCCGGAGCCGAGGCCTGGCTCCCCCCTGCCGCCCCGGTGTCACCGGCAGCGTGGTGGAAAGGCCTCCCGAGGGAAAGTTAACGTCAGACCCTCACGTTTCAGCTTTCGAGGCTTTAGTAATGAGCACTAGTTTTTTTGTTTGTTTTTTGTTTGTTTTTTTTTTGTTTGTTTGTTTGTTTGTTATTGTAATACTAGAAACTACAATTCTCACATATTCATTACAATTAGAGAAACTCAGGCTCTCCAAAATAAAAATAAAATAAATAATAAAACTGCCATGGTATTTGTGATAAAAGATGACAAAATGGCCACCAGAAGTTCAAAGATAATAACAATTATTACAAGTCATATAAATATTGAGGAACATAATTAGCAAGCTCAAAAAGCAGCATCAGATTTGGAAAGTTCTACCATGCCTTTAATGAAAATATATTTTAAGTGTTCAATGGTACTACCCCCCATACACATATACACAGAGTAAAATACAAAGACTTAAAATATTATCTCTTCATACTCTTTCCTTCCATGTCCTCCAACTGACCTCCTCCACTTTTTGGAATTAAACGTGAACATAATAGCTGAGCTATCTCCTGTCTCCAGTGCAGTAGTCTTGCAAGCATTTAGAAATCATCTGCAAGGGATGTTCCAGCAGGAAATCGAACTGACCATACTCTCAGCAGCACTTTTTATTTTTTTCCCTGTGATGCAAATGTGGGAGCAGGGCTTCCTCCTAAAATCATAACCTCTGAAATGAAGTGAAACGCCTGAAATTAAGTGAAATACACTTCATCTGTATGTTTGAAAGTGGCGTAAATAATTTTTCTTTCACATACATCTCTTCCTTCTTCTCTATCCCTCAGCTCTACCTTCTGATTTTCAGCTCAAAGACATGATAATGGAAAGCCTTGAGGTGCCACTGTCAATGGTCTGTGCAAGAGTGAGGCTGTGGCACCTCTAAGGGGTGAATTAGTATGGCAGAATATTGGAGATGTCTGAAAAGGAGTGAGGTTCCTATTGTCAGAGTTTCAGACCTTTGGGTGGCAGTAGATAAATTCATGTTCATCTCCTTGAAAATCACAGTAAAAAAAAAAAAAACAAAAAAAAAAAACAAAAAACACATGCACATTAGGTCTTTTAGCTTGGTAAATTTTGCTGACTAGTTTAGTCCCAGTAGGTCACTATACAATTTAGCTAACTGGAGAATTTTAGGATGGTAGGAAAAAGTTAGAAAGAAAAATCCTTTTGAGTTTGAGAAGAGGCACATATCATAAGGGAGAGGCAAGAAATGATGAGGAAAGCTGAGGAAGCTTGTTTATGACAGGAAGGACATAAGGGTAATCTGAGGAAAAACTATCATCTAATGTCATCTTCCACAAAGTCTAATAATGAAAAGAAATATGATTTTCATGTATTCCTACTGAGAGAGGACTTCTATCTAGATAAGTGCTGCCAAACAACAGGCCACCATTTTTTTTCTGTAGGAGGACTGGGATAACTTTTCTTCAAACAGTCAAAAGGAAGCCCAGATAATTTGCCACAAATAACTTCTTTATTTAAGTATTTAGTTACTTTAAAATACTCCAGAGTCATTATTTCAAAAGATACTTAATATGTGAGTTTTGTTGCAGGTTCTGTACAGGAGTCCAGAGGCCAAGATTGGCATATTTTAATAAATGAGAAAAACAAATAATAAATGAAAGTCACCAACTAGGTATGACGGATGGAGAGGTTAAATTCATCCCATAGGGACATGGCAAATGGTTTTATTCTTGTTGCAGAAGCTGTTGGTTGTTTCTGAAGACAGCTGCTTTACAAATAAATTCGTGGCAATCCCAAAATCAACTGCTCAAGGAAACCCAGCCACCAGCTGCCCTGCTGAGCAAACATCTCAAAATGCTTGTGTAAACTCATAAAGGCTGTTTATAAGGACTGAATTTGTTGATACAAATACCATAGCTATTCATGTGATGTTTCAGGAGCAAACATGGGATTATCTCCTCATGTGAACGCATGCACAGACATATATGACATGTATGATCACTTTTAAATTCTGCCCTGAGGAAGCTGGCCTCTCAGCCTTCTCTTTCCTTTAGAGCCCAAAAGAGAGAAACTCCTGCTGGTAGTTTAGTAAATATTAATTACTGCATTTCTGCAGGATTTTTGCTACATACAGAGTGAAATATGTAAGGAATATTACATCCTTTGACTAAGAGTTGCTTCTGTGTAGAAGAATGTGTTGTCAGTGGGTTGAGAAACGGCAGCTCATAGCTACCATTAAAAGCACACTGCCTAATTGATGTGTCCTTAAAGGCACTTTGTAAGCAGCACCAATTTGACTCTTTTAATTATTTTATGATGAAATATTATGGCAAGAGGCCAGGCATTGCTGTGACCTCTGCTCACACTGCAAATTCTCTCTGATCTCAGGAAACACTTGTGTGGATTTGGGCCAGCTTCTGTGATGGGATTTGTGCCTTATGTTAAATCAGCCATTTTCTAATTTAATTGCAGGCCATGGTGAGCTGTTTATGGATTCTGTCGTCCAACCATGCTGCTGCAGCTTAGGCCTTGAAGTGCTTTGTTGTGACTGCTGACAAGAAATATATTGCAAAATCCTCAGATGATCAGTTCACAGGAGCATTTCCTCAGCGCACACATTGGAACTGAATTGACTACATCTGGATTAATTCACACTTCCAGCAATTCTGGTACAAATCTATGTGAGGACAAAATTAAGAGGCTTGACTTAGTTTAAGGAGTTGTTTGTTGTTGTGTTTTTTTAAGTAGCTTTAATTAAGACAAGATAGGAAATTCTCACTCCTAAGTGTGTGTTTGCACATAAACTTACAATGAAGTATGTGCAGCTGTGAAGGAAAACAGATTCAGTTACCCTTATAAAATAGATCAACTCAGTGTCAAAAGTCTGCTTGCATCTTTGCTGAAAATCCCTGTGCATCTTGCTGCCCTGGTGGAGGAGCACTGGGGGACCTGCCATGCACCATGGCCTGGCCTGGGAGGAGGTATCTGAAGACAGAGAAGCTCAGACCTTTCTTGTGGGACATCAACTCGCAGTGTGGCAGCCAGGGAGCCAAACTAGCTGGGCTGCCTTTGGGAAACATCTACTGAAACATCTACTGACACCATCCTGCCAGTCGGCCGAATCATCTCTGAGAAACATCTCCTTTGTTGGCAGGAAAGTGTGTGTGTTTCAGCAGCACTGTAAATAAATGACTTTGGCACTAGGAATTAAGAAAGCAGAAGACCAGAAGTCATTGTACCAAAATGTTTGCTCTTCTCACTGTAAATCTTGCTAAGAATTAAATGTTTCTGTGTGGAAGAGATGAATGTGTGTGTATTTCTAATGTTACCCTCTCCACTTGCCCCGCACCGTGCATGCAAGGTAATTCAACAGCACTAAAAGAAGGGTGAACTGAAAGCTTGGATGTCACCCTGTCTCTTGCCCTTCGGCACAGAAAGATGCAGAGAGACACTGAGTGAGGCTGAATGAAGGCAAAAGTGCTTTTGTCACCACAAACATACATCTCAAGTCACTTCTGGCCTAAGGGCCCAAGTCAGTTTGGCAGGTTTGAAAGCATAGCCCAAAGAGTTACCACTCCATTTGGAAAGGTGAAGGTTGCAAAGCTTTACAGTGCTTAATATAGCAGAGCCATTCACTATGATGCAGTCTCTTAACAATATGGCAGAATTAGTGCTGGCAATAACAAGAGGCAGAGAGAATACGAATCCCAGGGGCTTGTGGCTGCATAAAAAATTAAGTAGCAAGTGGTTACAGGTGTTAGTGACAAAGTCATTGCAAAGCCTGGAGGATGAGACAAAATGGATGTTTCCCCTCTGCGCCTGAAATGCAATCAGAGGGAGCCTGTACAAAATAGTGGCATATTCATTCCCTATTTGAACTGATGTGGAAAGTCCTCTGATTTCTAAGTTGGCAGTGGTTTATGTTCCTGCCTTTGAAGCAAAAGCATCAAAGCAAGTTACTGTACATCTAAAGTCATGATTCTTCCTACCTCAGACTGGGACTTCCATCCTCACCATAAGCAGTTTCCAGGTATTTCCATGTCCTTCATAAAGCAGGATATTTATAACCTTTCCATGCATATACTTTTTGCTTTGTTGAGCTGACTGGAGGGAACAGAACCGGTGTGCCCTCTTTTTTTTCTCATGTAATGCCAAAGGGAGTGACATTGCTCTCTTTTTTTAGAAAAAAAAAATCTAAACATTTTACTTTGTCATTGAGGAAAAGAAGACGTCCTCTCCCACCTCTACGTTTAGTTTTTGTATCCACAGTACATGAGGAGAATTTGATTTCTGTTGCCTTTGCTCATTGTGCAATAAGTGTATTTGCTACTTCTTTGAACATCAGGATGGACATCTGGGTTTGGTGCTCACCAGTCTGCCAAGTCAGAAAGCTTTGAATATTTTGCCAAGCCATTCACCCAGCCCTGAATTTATAACTGATATCAGGAAAGTCACTGGGGAAAAATGCAAGCAACTGTGGACTGTGTAACAGCCAATGTAAATTCTTCGAGGATAACTTTTACCATATTAATTTTATCAATGTGGCTCACAGACAGCTGCCTCTGATCCATAATAAGATATTCATATCAATGAGCAGCTTTGGAAACATGCAACCCATATAGTTTCATAATGAATATACATTAGCAAAATATTTTTGGTGAATAAAAAAGACCTTCGGAACTGAGTCATCAGCAAGTGGTAAATATGAAACAAAACAAGTTGCTCAATGTTTTAAGAAATCAAATACAGAGCTTCAAAGCTTCACATAAATAAAGAACTAAACTATTCCATGAAAACAGCCAGGATTACAGCAAAAAGGTATCAAGAAGGAGAGCAAAGTACAGGAAAAGGTTTTTACACTAAGTGTAAATGCTGAAACAGGTTACTTAAGGGTGCTGTGGAGTTGCCATTGCTGGAATTTTTCAAGGATCAACTACACAAGTATCTGTCAAGAAAGGTTTCAGGAGAATGCATCCTGCTTTGGATTCTCTCTTAGGATCTTTTCTTTGATTTTCTTCTATATGCTAAAGAGAAGAAAAAAGAGAAGAAAAACAAAACTCTCCTACATTTCCACACACCGTCAAGAGCTGAGTTTGCTTTTAGTTAGAGGTTTTATAGTTGCTTCTCCTGCTAGGCCCTGCTAGCCTCCCTTCTTGTTTTTGTTTCCCCCATTTTGACATTTCTGATTCTAGCCAACATTTTCAGTATTTACTTTTCATCTGGCTTGTCTGCTCATGACAGCTACCCCAAGCTTCAGCCATCAGATAAAGTGCTGCCAAGGCCTCGGTGGCAAATAAACATCAGATTGTGAATTAAAACCAGAAAAAAGAGGCTATGAAAAAAATAATAATAATAATAAAGAAAAAAGAAAATCAAGCTACTGACAGCTAAAATGTTTTCAGGAACTTTGTTTCCTCGAGCCAGCATCTCATCATTCTTATGCCCAGATAATCGGCTGCCTGCCCAGTGCTAGTGTGAGGAAGAAGTGCAAAAGAGTTGGACTGTAGTGGAAAGTTAAGGGGGAAAATGAGGTGGGAATGGTTTGCCTGGCCCATTGCCACAGTTCAGCGCCAGGTAAGGCTCCGTCAGCAGCTTTACAGGGTGGCGTCAGCCTGCACCCAGCCCCAGGCTCTGTGTGCCACCTGCAAGCACCAGCCCCCTGACAGCTGTGCTGCGGGACCATGGCATCTCGGGGACCTTTCCTCGAGCAAACTAGCTCCCTGACCTAAACAGACTCCTCCAAACAGGTAAAGCAGCATTTTCCTTCCAAAACTGTATGTTTTCCCTGGAGAAATGATGCAGCTCAAGTGTCCCCTCAGCACCTCCATCACACTGTCAGCAGCTGGATGTCCCAGCTGCTCCCCAAACTCAGCCTTCAAAGTCTCTCACCACGGTCCCCTAATTGCGAGGAGGACTAAAATCATTTTCTTTCGTAGCTTTCAATTGTTTCGTCATGGATGGCAACATTTTCTCCAGCAATGAATCAAAGGAAAGAAAGGAAAAATACAAACAAAACAAAACAAAAAAATTAAAAAAAAGAAAGAGGCAGATAGGTAGTTTGGGAACAAAAAGCAAGGGTAAAGATAAGATGGAGAGCTGGAGGAAGACAGACTCATGGCCACACAGCTGAGACGTCCGCCCGCAGACCTTTCCAGGCAAGTGGGCTGGGAGTCGGGGATGGTTTTAACTTTGTTTAACATGGCACACAAAACAAGCTGGTCTATTCATCTGTCTCGCTCTCTCCCCCCCTTTCTTAGACCTACCCTTTTATTGCATTTTGAACATTTCATTCTGTGGTTTTTGTTCTTTTTCAAAGGCGAGTTAGCCAAATATATTTTAAATGGATAAATAGTCAACATATTAAGGCTTCAGATGCAAAGCAGGTTTTAAGAATTCGCCTTTCCTTGCAAGACAGTCCAGAATCATGCAGGAATTAAAATCTCATGGTGCCATGGGGAGTATGTGAATTCCAGGACTACCAAAGTAATTTTCCTCGAGGTTTCTGGGCAGTTTTGCTGAGGACAACTCAGCAGAAAGTAGTTCACCAGACCCAGCACTGCCATGCCACCTTCGCTGCTGGTTATTTCACTAACACAGGGAAGCTGGTGTCCAGAAGAACAGCAAAAATGCATGTCATCTCCCAGAGGAATGAGGAAAGCATCACAGGAGGAAGGAAGATGTGCATGGTCGAACAGGTCACGTTATGCTCCTCAGTAGAGTGGAAAGAAACAAGAGTTTTAGTTTCAAGCCCTCTGCCTGTTTCTGTACATTAACTTTCTTTGTGGCTCATTGCCATAGAAGTTCCTCTCCATCAACATGAAGGCAGCTTTGAAACCTGGTTCAGAAGTGGATACCTGTGTTCTTAGTCAAATGAACCCATCAGTCCAGGCAAAGCTCGCTCATGGGTGAGAACCAGATTTGAGTCCACCATTTCAGCAGGTTTGATATACGATGTGATGTTAACTCAGTCTCAGTTTACCCTTGAGCCCCCCTTGCCTGACCCTCCCACATCTCCGTGCTTTCCCTGTGCATTGCCCAGCAAAGTGCTGTCCATGGAATTTCACGGTTCAGACCCTGGCACACCAAGCTAAACCTTGGCCTCGCATATGCTACTTTGCTTCTTGGCAGCACTAGTTCACATTGTTATGTCCATCAGGTGCAGCTGCAGGATTTTGTGAGCGCTGCAAAAATTGTGGAGGAAATCAGGTTTTCAGGAGACAGATCTAGGTGATGCTACAAGTACTGGCAGTAGTGAAAATTTTCAGGTTTCATTTCTGTTCCATAAAAGCACCCTAACCATACAACAAATTGCATTTTGACATTCAGATGTTCTGCACCTGTTATTTCTCTTTATTTGATGAATGCAGTAATGGAATTTATGTTAAGCAAAATGCCAATTTTTATTTAGCTTTTGTATTTTTGCAGCTGCAGCCTCTACCTTTGAAGTCCAGAACCGGTGATCTAAGAGACTTTGACAGTTCAGCAGTCAGTCCTCCTCAGCAGCAGCAAAATCCAGACAGGCCATGAGTTTTTTTGTGATCACAGCAGTACATTGGAATGGCCACTGACACACTCTCAGAAATGATTCAGGTAAAGAGCACGGACATGCTGCCGATCAGGATTACCTCCCACCTCAGACTTCTTATATTCAGAGTTAGTGTTCATGGAGGAGTAATCTTTTTTCATCAAGTTTCTATTACATATCACTTACCCATTCTTTGAGGACGTGTTTTCTCTGTTTTCCTCCTATATTTGTGTGCTATTTCTGGTCTGAAAACAAGAGAACCTCAAGTTTTTTTTGTGCATTGCTTGCTGACCTCCTCGGCAGTTGCATACATCCCAGGCAGCATCAAATCCAATTCTGTTGTGTTAAATTCAGTTTTCTTTTTCCATAGTTTCCAGTACTTGATTCAAGTTGTGGAACACAACTGGGACATGTAAAAATGAAGAAAGACATTTCTTTTTCTGAGTGCTAAAGCCAATTATTTCTGAAAAGCGCTAGCAAACTTGGCATTTCCATGGGCAAGCAACTTGGCAAGTCAAGAGCGAGTGATTGATTTCTTGTGTTCAGCTGCTCAGCTGTGTTTTCTATTCTCAATTTGAGGTATTAACTGGAAGTGCAGAAAGGAGAAATAATTCTGTTGGTTTTCTAGAGGGATGGGCAGCCTGTATTTTCATTCTCAGACATTGTTTATACTAAACCGAGCACAGCTCATGCCCGTACTCATAGAATCATAGAATCATTTAGGCTGGAAAACACCTTAAGACCATAAATTTCAACTGCCTACCTAACTACCTAGTCCACCAGTAAACCGTGTCCCTAAACACCACAAACACACATTTCTTAAATACCTCCAGGGATGGCAACTCCACCATTTCCCCAAGCAGCCTGTTCCAATGCCCAACCACTCTTTCCATGAAGAAATTCTTCCTGATATCCAATCTAAACCTCCCCTGGGGCAACTTGAGGCTGTTTCCTCACATCCTATTTTACAGTCCCAAACTCTCTAGCTTCTTCTCATTTGTGTGGAGATGCTTAAAACAGGAGGCTTCACTCCATGCTGAAAATCTAATGTAGAGTTTGAGATCACAGTAACATTTCATCATGAGGAAGACAGCTCACATTGAGCACATTTTTTCCTGTGTAGTTCTTACCTGGATCATAATATTTTGACATTAAATCTTTCAAATAACATTTCCATAATATGAATTGTGTCTGCTTCTGGAAATTGTCATTTCCACTACCTATTGGCTTAATTAGTGAAAAAGGAGAATAACTTGAGATTTTCTCCTCAGTTCACATAGTGAAGTAAAGGTCTAGTGTGTCAATATGAAACACTGCGTTATTTGGATTTCCTAATGGCTTAGCAATAAATTGAACTGATGATGAGAAATTACAGATCTGCACAGGATCCTGTTCTTCGTATCTTTATTATTGGAAAGAAATCCAACACCTGGATGAAGTCTTCCTTTATTTCTACTCTGAGAAATGTAAGGATGTTTTTCTAAACCAGCACAAGGGCCCAAGTGGCTTCCTCAGTTGTCAGACATGTCACAAGTAAATAAAGCTACTTTTCTGCTGACGGCTGACACATGTAGACTTGACATTAGTAACACCATAATGCATTTTGTCTGACATTGCCCATGCACGATCCCCTGTCCAGTTGCCTAGATTTTTGCCAAATGCAGGCCATAAGCCTAAAAATATTTTATCCATGTCTACATAGGCTGCATTTCCCTGAATGTTCAACAAATTCAGTTTGGCTGTCTCCACAGGAACAACAAACATGTGAGCTAACTGCACTGGATTCCTCTTACAGTGGGGAAAGCAGGTTACTGAGAGAGGGGAGTCATCATACCTATTGTAGATCTCCCCTTCTGGATCAGATAATCATGCCTTATAGTGTCAGTCACAAGTGACTATAAGGGGAGCCCAGGCTTATCAGCTGAGATGGAGACATCAATTTCGGAGCATGAGCATATGCTCAGATCACTCCTTCGTTTGCTCTGTCAAAATGGCTCCAAGAGTCAGTCTGTGCGAGCTCTCCTCAAACTGTCTTTTATAATGCAAACGTGGAGCATATTCCCCTGCACAAGAAGAATTCACACATCTCGGTAGTCTTTCTGGAGTTGTACATATTTTTCTTCATGTCCGAAAAGCCCTTTCATTGTTGCTCCAGGTGCTGCCGTTTGTTCTTTACTGGCCCTACAAAATCCGTTCCTCTTTTTCTTTCACATCGCCCCCTACCTGGGTTTCACACCTCCAGACCCTTCTTTGCCAGAAAATTGACTCCTTCTGCCTCATGAGTCTTGAAGGTGTCCTGGCTTAAGCTTTGCTTCCAGTTTAAATCCTGGCTATAAAAATCCATCCCCGTGGCCTACAGGGGGTGCCGGACACATTGAGCCCAGTGGGACTACAGTTCCTGGCGAGTAAGGTGCTTTTATATGCTGTCTCCAGCTCTTTTAGGACAGTCGTCTGAGCCCAGAATTGGTAAAGATTGTGCAGATAGATACTGCCTACAGACACTGAGAACAGAATATAGATTTCAGGACTGCAGTCATGGGGTTTATGTCTACTTATTTTCCCTTAAAGTCCTTAAAAATTTTCCCCCACTTTGGAGAAAGGAGATGTGAAAGATACCTTCTATTATTATTATTATTAAATTAATACTGTGATTAGTAAACACTTTCAAAGGAAGAGGAAGAGCTTCTTCAATAAAGTGCAAACATTTTGCAGTTCACCTACAACTCATAGTCTGTTTCATTCCTCTTGGATGTATATCCCTATGATGTTAATGGTGATTTTCTGAAATGAAGTTATTTGTACATAATTTGGTGAGAAGTTTTGGAAAATATCTTTTATATATAATTTCCTGAGATCATTTAACACTCAGTTTCTTTTACAGCGTACGATTAAAGACCTTTTAGAGGAAAAGATGCATCTAAAATATTGATTCCTACTTGATCAAATGAATTTAAAATGTCTCCTGTGTAATATGAAGTGCTGTTCTCACCATGAACTAATCAGGAATGATTTGCTCTGAACTGAGGAAACAAACTGAAGAGGATCTGCGTCTGAAGCAGTAGATAAGACTAATGTCTCTTAATGGATTTCAGGCATTATACGGAGTCACAGATAATGACTACCTGCATAGAAATTGTATCCTGTGTTTGATGTATAGTGTTTGCTTTTAAGTTTGCAGTAGACAATGCTTCCTTACAAATACGAAAATGTTTTATTATAGTGAAATTTGTGAATAGTGAAATTTGAATACAATGCTATGATTTTTAACTAAAATACTTCTAAAAGTATGCTGGGATTTCCAGAATTGACTCACTGCTACATAAGCATCAATGGAGAAATAAACAAAAACAAACAAAATTTCAGACATGTCCCAAAGAGTGGTACACATGCTTCCCTTAAATTTGCCTCTGAGCTCTGCTTTCAAAAATGTGGGGTAAGATTTCCCTTAGAGCATGAAGGGTGGTCAGGAGGGAAGTAAGGAGAAGGAGGGAGATGAGACACGGACTTCTGAATGGTTGTGTTCATTTTTTTTAACGGGACTCTATTTAAGGTGGAGAAGTCAAAGGTTTCTCAAAATTTAAGCTAATGGAAGTGATCAAATCCATCTCCCAATGGATTAGAGGAATCCCAGCAGCCTCAGATATGTGGAGGGCTTCAGTGCAGCTCTCCAAGGATCCAAGATGGTACAAAACATGTCTTGTTTTGTTATTAACCATTTCTGATAACTTCCTCTGAGGTCACAGTACAAACACTAAGTAGCAGAGTTAGGACTGCATTCCACCGTCATCTTAGAAACAGGTTGGTGAGACATTTTAATCCATTAACTGCATTTACTGAACCATTTACCTGGATCAGTTTAGAAGAAGAAAATGCAGGTTGTCTTCATAGGATCCTCAGGTTTGGCTGCCTGGGCTCAAGGCCAAGGCAGCTCAGCTGGGACAGTGGGAAGGGGCTCCCAGAGGTGCCATGGGGAATTATGGCCACAGCCAGCCCTAGTCCTGGGGGTGATGCTTTTAAACTAAGGCTTCATCACCTGGGCCCCAGCAGAGCTACAACCACCACTGTGTCATGGAGCTCCCTTGGCCTGGCCACAGCCCCTGATGTGCTTCTAGACTACATCTGCAGGCTGACCTGCATGTTATCAGGCGTTATATGATCCAGGCAAAACAAGACATTGGTGTACTTGCATGAAAGTGAGGTTGTTAGTTCAGCCAGAAAAGTCCTTCCATACAACAGGTAGATGTTTTGATGAATTGCCCGAGGCGGAAAGCAAACTGTACATCTGTGAGCACGTTTTCTAAGGAAATGTTGGGTCTCTTTCTCATTAATCGTGTTTTTATGTCACTGCTGTTGAGAACATATCTGACTAATTGAATTTCTGGGTGTACACAGAGAAGAGGAGGTAGGCATATTAGCAGTTTGGCTAAATACATCATCAGGATCTGATTGGAAAAAATAATATTTTTCCATGTACTGTGCTAGAGTCACAATTATCTTATTACTGATATGCATCCCGCTAATGGGATCCTTCCTCAGATAATGGGATTGAGAGTTTGGAGGCTGAGAGCACAGAATGTTTAGAAATATACTCCATGCCCCATGTGCTTAACATTATCTGAGATTAATTGCAAAGACCAAACAATGTTGTCACTAAAAGCCTTCTGTTAAACATAGACTTCTTTAACAAATAATTTATCTAATTACAATCCAGATTTTGAGAACACTGTTTTTCAGGTGGAAGGGACAGCTGCAGCTTTCTTCAAACTATCATATGTTTGACAGTAGCTGATGAAGAAAAAAAAAAAAAGAAAAAAGAAAAAAAAACATTTAATCTAATTCAGAGGCCTGAGCAAGATCTGCAAAGTCCTGATTATGATATCCAGCTATGATACTTGGTACTACAGAACATCACGCAGGACATTGTCACTCCTAGAACAGTGCAGATTGTTTTTGTGGTTTTCTCAGTCTATTCTTTTTCTTGGTTAGCCTTTCCTTCACTTCCAGCTCCTTCCAGGTTTCAGGATGTCAAAGATCTGATCTAGTGTGTCATCTGCATGCATTTTCCATGCTATATTTCTGCTCCTATGTCCTACGTACTGTCAGACATAAGCTATAGGGTAGTCAGTGCTCTGCCATCGCTGGGCTACCCTGCACTGCAACCTGCTGCTGCCAGGATTGCCCCAGCTGCAGCTAAAACTCGCATCTCCAGAGCATTCTTCAAGATCAGGTTTCTTACTGTACTTCTGGGGACTGGCAATGGTCTTCTTTTTATTCAAATATTCTGGCCCCTTGGAACTTCATGGCAGATCCAGAAAAGCAGTCAAAAGCAAAGCACGTAGAAGATAGGAGCTGCTTTAGCGCCACCTCAGTGCAAGTGCCCATCAGTAGGTGATGGAAACCCAATTTTCGAAGTGCATGGCTGCGCAGTGCTGACCAACAGTGAGAGTTTGGGCAATAGAAAGCCAGAGAGCAGCAATGGCTGCAGCCAGCTGGAGTTGGTGCTTCTGTCTCACAGAATCAGACCTGGCTTTCTCAGGACTTCAATCGATGATTCGTTACAACCACACAATGGGGAGATGTATGGGAAATTCCTACATATAGTTAAAGTAACTTGAATGCCTACATTGCTCAACAAGTTGCCTCGGGAGCTGGGGATACAAGCCCTGGAGTCAGCCTGCTTTGCATGACCCTGTCAAGCTCTGCCTCCACTTCTTCTCTCTTCTCTATTTCTCCTCCAGTTTCACAAAATCATCTCAATTTCTGCTTCCATCAGCATAATGCAATAGTGGTTTACAAAATACAGGGTGGACATCTTTGTTTTGAAGTGACAACAGATTGCTCATGGATATCTCTATTCTTTCAAATGTAGTGCATGACCAAAAGACAATGTGTTTAAAGTCTTAAAGCAATAGTAAGATTATTTATATAAAAATTATAAGAAACCATCTAATTTTTGTAGTGTTTTATGTGATTATGTTTTGTAGTGTTTTATGTGATTATGTTTTGTAGTGTTTTGTGTGGTTATGTTTTGTGTAGCTTAATACTTAGACTGACACAGAAAACACCTGTGCTAAATACAACCATCAATACTAGAAGCTGACCTGGCAAATAAAAGCATACTTATCGAAACACAATTAATAGCCTTCAAATATAAAAACGTCCTGCCATCAGTAGACCCCACAGCTCACTGACAGGGTTATTGTATTGCAGAATATGTGTGCTTTCTTGAGGTGAGGCTTTGGCTGAAGAGTTTAAGGGTGGAGTGGGGGCTATTGGGAATGCAGGCTGAACCACTTCTTTTTCCAGCTATAGGCCAGCTTGGGAAGAAGCTGCTCCACAATGGCCTTCATTGTGGTAGATCAAGGGGGATTTTCTGCATTCCCTCTTCCTGTCACTGTCTTAAATAAGAAATGTAACTGCTCCCACTTTGAACTTTCACACTGATAGTTCATTCTCGGATGTTGGGCATACTCATATATTCCTCATCTGCTGCTCTGACAAGTGTTGACATGGATGGCTTTAGCATCAATATAAGCCTGAATAAGTGCTGTGCTTCAGTTAACACCTGTGCAGAAGCTCTCTGAAAGTTAGCTCTAGTGCCTGCAAGAACAAAGGTGCCACCTTTGAATTCAAAGTGTCTTTCAGCAGCAATGAAGCTCTACTACTCTTCTCAAAGGGATGTGCTCCCTTGGTCCAGGCGTCAGACTGAGTTCTCAGCACCTCAGTGACCATGTAAATCTCCTTGGCAGCAAGCAGGAGATGATGTGCTTCCTAAAGTCCATATGAAGCCTTTGATTCTCTGTGGACCAAGATGACCACAGAAGTTCTTGGGCTTTGCTCTCCGCCCATCCGGAGCATCTGCCATATTTGTGTGGACTTCTTGCTAAGTTTTTCCTCCTCTCTGGCACAGGTTGATTCTTTGGAATTGATTCACGTGCCATGATTGTGGACTTGTTGGAAGCTGGAAAAATACCTTTTAAGACTTACAGGCAGAGACATAACCTGTGATTTCTCATTGACTCTTTACCCTTGAGTGCTTTCTTTAACAGTTGTGTTACGAAATTGAAAGGTGTCTCATGTAAAGGTATAAATATTTATGTCATAGAGACATCCATGTGTAGAGACAGCAAACAGAGAAGCTTAATCAGTGTGACCCTTGCACAGGGGACAAATAATACACCCACCCAGGGCAGGAGCAGGGGCATGTTGGTAGTCAGTTCTCTGTCTCTCTCTCTCTCTCTCTCTCTCTTTCTCTTTCTCCCTTTCCAAAAGAGATTTTTGTAATGTGACAGTGCTGGAATACACAACTGATTACACATTTGGAGACTTTATTTTTTAAAGAAATCACAGAATGGGTGAGGTTGGAAGGGATCTCTGTGTTTCTCCACTCTGTGAGTTGCCTGGCTACTGCCAGAGGTTTGCAGTTGAACATTCAGTGTGTATGAGGCCCAGCAATTACAGCAATTAAGCAATGCCTGGAGTGAGGTGGAAGCCTCACAGGCCAATGTTGTTTCAAGTGAGTTGGGAGAACAACCTATCTCTGTTCTGAACGTTGGCCTCAACCAACCCCTACCCCTCTTTTCTTTGTAACCGACAACACAACAAGCCTTGTTGAGAGCCAATTGGTACATGATTAATGACTTAGTCCCCCTCACCAAAAGTATAAATCTGGCATTTGGAAAACTACACTTTGAGGATGAGAGCTCCAGTTATCAGACCGGTCTATGGGCCTGGACCTTTCTCCTCCCCAGGTTAAGGATTCTTTTTTGGTAAGCCTTCCGCCTCCGACAATGTTGGATGTTACCCAGGAAAATATTGATAACTAAAGCACTGAATTATTAACTCAAGCTCAATTATTGCCATAAGTGAATTTATCAACAGCAATTCTGAATCTGTTATATCTGTCACCTTAATAAATTACATATCTTTTCAACTTTGTGAAGCTGTCTCAGTGAAAGTCCTTGGCAGGGCTCTGAAACAGGCAAACATTGACTCTGATGAGTGTCTACACACGTAATTCTTTAGACATAAACCGCTGACCAAGTCTGGGACTAGGATTGAATCCAGCTATACCTCAACTCCTCTTTGAGAAGGTGTTTAGAAAGTGAGGGGGTCCTTTCTGAACCGATCACTCAACGGGAGGGCCCCTCTCAGCCGTATACCTTAACACAACAAGTACCTTGTACAACAAGATGAGGGGAGTGCAGAGAATGCTATTTACCTTCTTTGTAGGTGTGCAGATGAGCTCCTATCACATAACCTAACACAAGCGACCTGGACAGGCTACAAGAATGAGCTGACAGGAGCTTCATGAAATTCAGCAGAGGAATGCCAAGTCCTGCACAGGAAACAGACTAAGCCCTGCAGCAGTACAGGCTGTTGAGCAGTTGGGATGAAAAGGACCTGTGAGTCCTGGCAGGCAGTGAACTAAACTTGAGTCCACAGTGCCTGCTGGCACTGATGAAGGCTAACAGCATCCTGGACTGCATCAGCAAGAGCACAGCCTGTAGATCAAGGGAAATTATTCTCTTGATTTACTCAGCACTCTTTACCCATCTGGAACAATGATCCAGTTTTGGACACCCCACCTCCACCAGCCCAGTATGGGAAACATATTGATAATCTTGAGTGAGCTCAGCAGAGGGCCTTGAAGATGATAGGGGGCTGGAGCACCAGAGCTCCGAGGAGAGGCTGAGGGAACAGGGCTTGTTCAGCCTGGAGAAGAGAGAGCTTCAGGAGCACCTAATACCAGCCTCCTAATATGTAAGATGTTACCAA
Organism: Anser brachyrhynchus; assembly: GCF_964034855.1. Lineage (NCBI taxonomy): Eukaryota > Metazoa > Chordata > Aves > Anseriformes > Anatidae > Anser > Anser brachyrhynchus. The sequence goes on from NC_137695.1 coordinate 17,861,617, forward strand.
AAAGAGAAAGTCAGGGGCTTTATGGAGGTACATGGTGGATGAACATTCATCTGATTATAAGGGGAAAAAAGTCACTATGAGGATAATTAAGGACTAGAACATGTTGCTCAAAGAAGCAGTCGCATCTCCATCCTTGAACATTTTCCTGACTTGACTAGACAAAGCTATCAGCAAACTTGTCTGAATTTGGTATTGATCCTCCCTGAGCAAGAGATTGGACATAGCGACCTTTTGAGGTCTCTTCCAGCCACAGTTCTTTAATGACGCTATGAATAAAGGCTATTCCTCCCCAACCATTTGATGCTGATGTGTTGTCCCTCTAGGTGAAGTCAGTGCTCCTTAACAAAGCAAGCAAACCATGCCTTGGTTCCATTATTTCAGAGGTCCCCTGCCTTCCCAGCCAGGCGCTGTGCTGTCCCTGTGTTAGGGTACGGCTGGATGCTCCATGCACTGGGGAAAACTGCTGGAACTGCAAGGGATATCTGAGAGGGAAATGGTAATTAGGTATAAAATGGAGAAACAACACAAAGACCCTGTTCTCATTTAAATAGATTATAAAAATAGTTTCCTCCAGCGTCTTTGGGGGAAAAGTTGATATTTTCTTTTTGGTGTAAAGTAAGGGGCAGCTGTTATGATTAGGAAGATTTAAACTCGGAGAGTGGGGAAGGACAAAAATTAAAATAGGACAGAGGTACACTTTAGCTTTTGCTTTCTAAACTTTTGGACTATACTTGTTTATTTTTTGGTCTTTCATGAAAGACTAACAAAAATGGTTATTTTACTGACATTTTTGTTAACATTTTTGCAGACACGATATAAGGAAAATATAAAGGTTTGGTTTTTTTTTTTTGAAAGAAGCCTTTTAAATTCACATCTAGAAGAGTGTTTCAAAAGATGTCCAGCTTATACACATTCAATAATAATCAAAAAAAGTATCATACATTAAGAATATAATAATGGTAATGAATTGTGATAATACAATGTTACTATACATAGACATTCATCATTTAGAATGGTGAATTCATCATTTTCATCAAGACTTTAATATGGTTAAAAATACGCAATGTGCTTTAATACACAAATTTACCAAATAACTGTGTATGTATTAGTTTACCTACTTCCAGTTAAAAATACTGAAAACAAAGGTAAAAGATATTGAAAGGATCAAGTCAGAATGTTGACTGAAAGTAATAAAGCTATAGTGCAACAGCAGAAGAAACCGGTGTGGGGTTTTCTGGGTCAACACAGAAGAATACATTCAGCATAACCAGATGTTCTACCTTGTCTTTGCAATAACATATTCTGCGATACTACAAAGGGTCCAGTTATGTTGAAAACTACACAATTCTTGAAAGAGCTTTCCTGGATGAGAAGATTCCTATAGCCAGCTCCCCTGTTCTGCTCTATCATCTGCAGAGTTTTTTTTCTCAACAACTTCATTTCCATTGGTTGCATCTCCTAAAACTACTACTAAACTTGATAGAGTGGTGTGAGGATCAAGCAGTTTCAGGAGAGGTATGTCCACCTTTCTTTCTTGAAAGACGCGGTTCTGAATTGTCAAAGCTAACATAGAGTCTATGCCTAATGATGAAAGAAGTGTGTTCATGGTTAGTTCGTCTGGGGTCAATCCAGTGAGCTCACTCACCAGTGAGGTAATATAGTCTTCAGACTTGACTAAAGCAGTACCTTGGTCTTGAGTTTTCTCAGAGATTTCAAGCTTGCTCCTGAATTCTTCTGACATAAGTGACCTGAAGCGATTTTTGAGTGATAAAATCCGAGTAAAAACATGATTAAACAAAGTCTGAAAATTGAGTTTGACAACAGCTTGCTGTGGGTTATTTGTAAGTAAGCTCTTCCTGAGATACTCATGAATTTCATGCACTTGAAGGACATCGATGCCCTTGGATGCCAGAATGCTCTGAATCTGGTCTTGATTGAACAATATGCCAAGGTTCAAAGCACCCCAGTTAATGGATTGGCCTGAAAGCCCACAGTTCCTCCTGTAGAGGCAGAAGACATCCAGGAAAGAGTTTGCAGCTGCATAGTTTGCCTGTGTGGAATTTCCCAGAAAAGAAGTAACAGAGGAGTAGCACACAAAGTAGTCAAGCTCATGGCCTTTGGTAGCCCAGTGAAGATTTATGGTCCCTGCCACTTTTGGGCTCAGAACTTTCTGAAAGTCAGCCAATTTCAGAACTTCAAGACGGCCATCATGTAAAACCACAGCACTTTGAAAGACACCTTTGATTGGACTGCCTACAAATATTTTTGCAATGGACTGGAAAGCTTTCTCAACATCGTTGGTTGAAGTAACATCACACTGCACAAACACTATCTTGCTCCCTTCATACTGCTTCTGCAAAGCCTTTATCTCTTCTTGCTTCTCATTACTTGGAGTTTTCCTGGAAAGTATTGCAATACACCCTCCTCCATTCTTGGCAATAAATTTCACAGTTTCAAAGCCAAGTCCAGTGAGACCCCCTGCTACTACATAAACAGCATTCTGCTTAAATATCTTCTTCTGGGGTTCATACACCGGTACATCTGAAACCATGGTGATGTTCCTCTGCCTTCTCAGTACAGCAAGTGGGACAGATTTGCAAGTAAAATATGACATCACAGAGTGCTTACTTTCAAAGCTCTCATTTTGCTGAAAAACAGAAGCTGGCAGAGATTTAAACCGTTTCATGTCTATTGAACTGAGCCACACATGCATAGTCTTTTGCAATTCCTTTAGAGATGCTTTCTGTAAAATGCTACTAAGTGTGAGGACATGAAAGCTGATATTTTCATGATCAAATCCACTGACATTATGAATACATTCAGACTGTTGATTGCCACATACTATAACCACATCTTTAAGAAAGTTCATGTGGGCCAAATCCTGCTGAGACAGTCTGTGTACTGGAGGAAGAACAACAAGGGCATTACATACATTTATACACTGGAACTCATCGGGAGATGGACTTGCAAGTACAACTTTCCAGCCCATCTCTTCTGCTGCTGCAGAAAGAACTTGGCACAAAACTGATGATGGCTCCTTAGAAATAATACCCAAAATTCTGCCATGTTTCCCCTTGGGTAACCTCTGACTTAAGATTTCCCACGCAATTATAAAGTATGACACACAAGGGACATTCTGAAAGCAAGGAAATTTCTTTACATTGAAGCAAACTGTTCCTGGAATCTGAATTCTGGATGATGCAGCAGCTGGATAACATGAAACCACGTGATCTCCCACTTTAACTTTCTTCACATCAACACCTATTGCCGTTACAGTGCCACTGAAATCAAGAGCTAAAAGTCTGTGTTTGTCTATTGCTTGGGAATTCCAGTACAGTGTATTACCAAAGTTCCGACTAGAAACACTAATAGGAAAATAATCTTCTGAGTGGAGACATATTTTATCCACTTGAATTTCAATGCTCTGTTTTTCAAGCCGAGTAGTAGTGCTGGTGTATAACTCTGCAGACAAGTCTTTTGCTGTGTATGGATCAGCAGTGTACAAAGTGAATGTTTCTGAATTATGGAGAGGTCTTATGGGTTGGCTGTAATCTGCATCTACAAAAGGTGTGCGCCTGATTTCAGCCACATAAATTCTTCCTTGGCTGATGTAAACTTCTGGGTATTCCTCACCTCTGTATTTGCTAAGAACGTCTGATAATGCTGAGATGTCCAGGGAGCTGGAAGAGCTGAGGTCAATTATCTGAAATGTAATTTCTGGAACTTCAACAACACAAGTTCTGGTCATGCCATAAAGTGCAAATGCACAGTTAATGTGGTCTACATTTCTTTCTGTTGTTCTGTAGCTGATAACTCTGATTGAACAGTGGGACTTTTTCTCTCTTAATGCCACAATAACTTGGCGATAGGCTTCACAACACTTTGCCAGTTGGTCTACCACTTTGACTGGGGACTCTTCGTTTAACTTTTGAATTCCCCACAAGAACAGAATTTCATCATAATCCTTAACCTCTGCTTTCATTTTGTTCTCTCTGTGGACTTCCAAGAGGGCTTCCCAGTCTTCATACATAACATATCCGGAATCAGGATGCAAATATTTTTTGAGCTGTTCAGCTATCCCAAATTTGTCAGCAAACACTAGGACTCTGGGCATTGCACCCAGATGTCCAATCATCTGTGAAGGAAAGACTTCTGCCCACTTGTTTTCAAACATGAACTCGTTGTCTCTGGAAGACGCTTGCTTCATGAAAGTGATGGCAACACGCTTGAGTTCAGCCAAAACAGAGCCATGTTTGTCCATGAAGCATCCACAGACCTCTAAGCAGTTCCCAATGGATTTACTTGTTCTCATGTATATCATCATTTCTTCCTCCAGTGGTCGGAGCACCACCAGGCTGCCTATCCCTGAGGGAAAGCCTGCTCCGGACTGCAATGTCTTTGAGGTCATGACCGCAGTCATCTGCAGAAAACAGTCTAGCAGCACTGGATGAATACAGTAGCTGTACATCTCTCTGACAGTCTCCTTGTTCACCTTTATGCTTGTTATAGCTTCCTTTAGTTCTTGGCAATAATGCACATCACTGAGCTGCCTGAATACGGAGCCGTACTGAAAGCCAACCTGAGACAGTGCTTCATAAACATCCTCTGTGCTAATCACTGACCTGCATCTGTGATAGACGTCTTGGAAGGAGATGCTGCTTTCTTCCACAACAGCATCAGACATTTTTGTAACTTGGCCTGAAGCATAAACTGCATTGGAGGAAGAGAGTATCTCAAAGGCTGTCACTACTTTTTGTGGTCTCAGCTTGATATTCAAGACTTGGGAATTCTGTGTGAGAACACATGGTGCTGAAAAGCTGATACTCAACTGGCAAGTACTCAGAGGCACTTTAGGTGTTGAGCTGCTCATCACACAGGCCAGACCAAGCTCTACATAAAAAGCACCAGGGACTAAAGGCACACCATTGTTCTTATGCTCATATAAGTAGGATGTTGTGTCCTGAGAGAGCAGGCAGCCAAATTCTGTGCTGTCACTGTTCATGTTATAAATCAAAGGATGACTGGAGCTGACACCTCTTTGGTTTGCTTGTTGATGGATAGCTGGAGAGGTCGTGACTTTTTTACGATCAAATTGGTACCGTGGAATGGCCACTGGAACACTTTGATAGCCATTATAAAAGTGCTGCCAGTTGGGATTATATCCCAGTTCAAACAGATTTCCTACTAGGCTAAAGAGTGTCTGATACTCCACATCAGACTGCAAAGAAGAGAACACATGAGTGACTCTCCCTAGAGTTTCTTTTATGCTTCGCTGCAATGCTCGGTGAGGACTTATTTCCACAAACACCACATTTTCCCTGTCTTTAGCTGCAGTTTCTATGGCTTGAGTGAAAGCAACAGGCTCACGAGTATGCCGGGCCCAGAATTTGCCCTGAATGAAGTCATTTGCAGAAGCAGCCATCCCAGTCAGCGTTGAAATTACTTCAATTTCCCCCTTCTGTTTTTCTAAAGGCTGTATGGTCTCTTCCAACTCCCCAAGTATCATATCCATGCTGGGGCTGTGGTAGGCAGCTGGGACATTTAAAACATGAAGAAAGATGTTTCTTTGGCTGAAAGCTTGAGCTAAATCTTTCTGGACCGCATCCACAGCATCCGGATTTCCAGACAAGGTGCATGAAACTGGGCTGTTGAAAGCTGCAATGCACACCTTTCCTGAATAGGGATGCAGACATTCAGCTATCTCTTGAACAGGGATATTTCCAACCACCAACATCCTGCCACTGGGAGTCTTTGCCTGCAGCCTGCTCCGGTGATAAATCACTTTGACAGCATCTGCCAGGGAAAGGTACCCAGCAAAATGTGCTGCTGCAATTTCCCCCACTGAGTGGCCAACAGCAGCGACTGGCTTAATGCCCCAGTACTTCAGAAGGGAAGCTAAGGCAACCTGCAGGGTGAAAAGCATGGGCTGGGAGAGTTCCGGATTCAGTAACTCCTTCGAGCTGCGACCTTTTGCTGGCAGGAGGCTGATAGGAGCATGTTTCTGAAAGAGTGCTTCTATTTCCTTACACTTGTCTCTGAACAGGGGCTCTGAGCTCAGCATTGCCTCACTGAACTCCTTCAGCGTTACACCATTGCCACAGAACACGAACACCAGCTGTGGCTCCACCTTTGACATGGCAAATTCAGTGCTTCTTGCTGACATAACCTCTTGCTGCAAGTGTTGGAGAGAGTTTGTGACAAATGCTTTTCGGTACCTGTAGTTGGCATGGCTTCTTCTGCAGGCAGAGGTATAGGCCAGGCTTGGGAGAGTTATGGAGTTTCTTGTGCTCAGCTGGTCAGCTGTATCTGCAATTGTCATCTGAAGGGACTTACTAGATGCTGCAGACAGCAGAACTAATTCCAGTGGCCTCTTAAAGGCAGGAAGAGGCTCTGGCTGCTTAACCTGCCTGACTACAACATGGGCATTGGTTCCTCCAAATCCGAAGCAGTTGATGCCAGCCACCCTTCCATACTCACCGGAGTCTTCCCAGGGCTCAACAGTTGTGGGAATTGCAAGGTTTAACTTCTCTGTATCAATGCTGCTCATCTCCTTTGAGTAATGCAAAGATGGAACAATCTTTCCATGATGCATCATTAGAAGCACTTTGATTAACCCTGCTGCTCCAGCAGCGGATTCAGTGTGGCCAATATTTCCTTTCACTGAACCGATTTTCAGAATGGGAACTTGCGAAGATCTGTTTTTACAAATGATACTACCTAGGCTTGCAGCTTCAGTAGGGTCTCCAGCAGCAGTTCCTGTACCGTGTGCTTCAATATACTGCACAATGGAGGGATTGACATGAGTTTCATAAATGCTGCGCAGTAAGTTCTCTTGCTCTATTTGAGATGGTCTTGTGATTGGAGTTATAGACCTACCATTCTGATTTACTGCACTGATGTTTATAACACCCCAGATTTTGCTGAAGTCTTCCATTGCCTGTTTCACAGAGAGAGAAAATTATCTTTAATAATCTCATGCTTTCCCTATATAGGAGAAAAAGAACCAAGAACAGACAGACAGTAATACTAACTTTTAAATTTGGGATGTCTTTCCCATGCTAGGAGAAGTGCATAAATGGTTGTTAATATTAAGCTTGAATTAGAAAAGCCTTTTTTCTAGAGTAATTATTGGAATCGGAAATAAAAAATTCAAGCAAGCAACCAGTCTTCTTTTAGACTACTTCACAAACAATCTTACCTTTTTCAGTGGTTTGAGGAAAACAACACCACAGCCTTCTCCCCTTCCATAGCCATCTGCCTTTTTAGAGAAGGGTTTACTTATTCCCTCTGGAGAGATCATTTTTGCTTTACTGAGAGATACAAAGGTGCAGGGTTCTATTATGCAGTTTACACCACCACAAATAGCTGCTTCACAATCTCCTGGAATAAAACAGAAACATAGTCATGTTGAGAGGTCCAAGATGATAGACAGAAACATTTTAATTGTCTTTAACTTAATGGATTGAAAAGGCAGTTATTATAGACAGGCTATATTAATAATACTATTCATTATTTGAGATATTTTAATTTTCAGGACTGGAATCTGTCACTGAGGTACATCATTGAAAGAGAAACCAATACAGTTCTCTAAAACTACATGAGGATATGGTTAAGAAAGTAACACAATTCCTTACAGCAAAAGGTTTCCTTCTTCTACACGTATGGTGAATATTTCTGAGGCACTAGAATCTTTTAGTACTCTATCACTGAAGATGAGTCTACAGAAAGTTTTATTAATTCACTGAAGCAATTCTAAAATATTAAGTATCAATCCTAACTTCTTTGCTTACCATCTCTTCAGTCCATTACCTGATTTAATTGCTCGCAAGGCATAGTGCAGAGCAAAAAGAAATGACGAACAAGCAGTGTCAATTGTCAGCGATGGTCCAGTCAGATTAAATGTGTAGGACACCCTGTTAGCAGCTATGCTCATTGCTGTTCCGGTACCAGCATAATGATTTATTTCACTCGATGATTTGCTTTTTATGATTTCATAGTCTCGATTCATAAGACCTATGAAAATATCAAACATGTCACATTAACATGAGAAAACAAAAGGGATGTACAGCTCTGAACTTGACATACATGGAATACAGGCGATCTCAAGTCCATAAGCACTTCAGTGCCTCAAGACACTAATACGGACACCTAACAGTAGATACGTTAATTATATGATGAACTTCTAGAGTAACCTAATACTCTTTCTCCACCAAAAAATAACCAGTAGTGTCATAGTACTGTAGCCTTAAGTTCTCCAATGCCAGAGATACAAATAAAGTTTACAAAAGAGTGTTCCATTCTTTATGAGGTTAAAATGGACATTATTCACCATGAAATTTTCTTACCAACAAAAACACCTGTTTTGGTGCCACTGATGGCTTCTACGGGGACTCCTGCATCCTCCAGTGCTTTGTATGTGCATTCTACCAGTAACTTCTGTTGTGGATCCATGGATTCAGCTTCCATATTATTAATTCCAAATAGGTGGTTGTCAAATACATTAAATCTGTTAAAAATACATAGACCAGAAAATGGTATAATATGTATACAATACACATTTATTTCTAGACCCAAAGTATACATTTTTTGCAATGTCATGAAAAGCAAAGCCATAAGTGATGTTGAAACCACAGTTCCTGTTTGTGAAATTCAGAAGGAAAATATTATAGGCCAAAGATATTTTATTTCCTGCCACAAAATATGTATTTTTATCAACTATTCCACATTTCAGAGTTGTAAGACCACGCATCAAGATTTTTATTCACACTGTTGAATTATCCCACTGGTACCAATAGGACTCCTTACATTAAGAAAATTTGCAGAATGAGACTCCCTCTGCTGCAATGTCATCCCTGGCAACAAGTTTTAAATAGATATTGTCTTCTAAGTTATTTAAAGGCAATGTGGACCAATGGCTTTACAGTTTAAAACTAACAGATATAGGACCAGCTCAGATGCTTCCAAGAGATGCCTGTACCCCTCTAATAATAAATGTAAAATATTTTATGCGTTTATGTGTGTTTATCTTTAAGAAGTCTTTAAAAATAAGCCCACACTTTCAAACAACCAAGCTCAGACTTAATCTTGTATCCCAAGATCACATTTGTATGGCCTTCTGTCTTTTCTTGACTTTAGAGGAGAATTAAATGTCTAATAGGAGACTAATTACTTAAGTAAGTAATTCTGGGTCTCACAATCCAAACCTGTTAAGTGTTAATCCCAGGAGCCAATAAGATTACTTCTGCACATGTCAACTTCTCATTGGAAAAAAAGGCATGAGGATTTTTGGGAAATGTGTATTTAAAACTAAAGACACTTATGTTGATCTGACTGTAGTTTGCTATTCTTAGCACAAGTAATAGCCCTCATACAGCTGTGCTGATATCTCTGATATAATTTCACGAGACATCAGGGATGTAAAGGGATACATACTGCAGGTTGCTTCTCCATGTCTTCTCTGTACACTAGGATATTTATACATACATAATCCACCAGTATGATGAAGGACTGACTTGGATAAAGAGGGCGAATAATGAAAATGTTTATTTTTGAATACATAACAGTATCAGTCCAGGTAAAAGCAAGATTTTTATTAAATTATGTATAGTCAGGTTTACAAGCAAGTGTAACAAAGATCCCTTTCTTGACCATCTAGCAAACAGACTTTCTTGCTTTGTCTCTAAATTGTCTCAGCTTCATTTAAATTAGAGCCAGAACAGTATTAGGTCCTAAGGTCTGGCAGAGCTGGCCAAACTTCAAGCTGAAGCTGGACAAGATTCACCAGGCAGTTCATATAGCTCAGAGCCCATACTCTGCCACCTTCCTCCACAGTCTGTAAGTAGACATACGAATTCTCTGGCAGGCTGTAGCCCACCTCAGTTATGGTATATACCACCTCATGCATAATGCACATGCACTTGTGCATACCCAAAATGCATACACACCTGTTGTGTGACAGGTGACATCAAGACATGCTGGGTATGAACATACAAGTTGGATTATGTAACCAAAGATCCTATGTGGCCTGTGAATAAATGTGCTCATAAATGTCATATAACAGGAACTCCTGCAATTTGATAACTGCAAGTTTGTCATGTGAGAAAACCTGTCATAAAAGAAAACCTGTTCCTAGGTCCAATTTGTAATGTCTCCCTGTGGCTTGTACTCTCTGAAAGGCTGGACACATTAGTCTAATTACAAAAAAAATCTGTGCCACAGCACAGTAACAGACTTACTCATTGAGAAGAGCAGCACGTGTCGTACATGCTTTTCCTGGCTTGTTACTGTCTGGATCATACCACTCTTTGGTGTCAAACCTCTCTGGGGGTATTTCTACTGTGCAGTTTATGCCTTCCTCCAGGACTTTCCAAAAATTGTCAATTCCTTCACCTGTTGTACAAATATTTCAAAGAAGATTAAGTTATGTTCTCCCCTTCACCATGTATATGTAGAAATGTACAATCTGTTACATGGAACTCCCATGTATATATCTAGTTTGCTGAAGTAGAATCACCACAGATAAAGAAATTATTATTCTTTGGTGACAGGAGGATGGAAAGGAATGACTGATCCTTTCACTGCATGCTTAAATGTAAAGTTACCCCACAAAACTCTTAATAATCTCTCAAGAAGATTTAAGATGTTTTTCCAAGCAAGTAAAATATCTCTAGCAAGTTGGCCATCAAAGAATCAAAGTGAATGGAGTTTAATCTAGTTGGTAGATGGTCACCATCTGGTATTCGTCTGGGTTCAGTAATGGGGCTGGTTTTGATTAATATTTTTATCAGTCATCTGGATGAGGGGATCAAGTGCACCCCCAATAAGTTTGTAGACAATAGTAAGTTATGTGGGCCTGATTATCTTCTTGAGGGTAGGAAGGCTTTGCAGAGGGATTTGGATAAGCTAGATCGATCAATGAACTAATCACATGATAGTCAACAAGGCTAAGTGCCAGATCCTGCTCTTGGGTTATAACAGACCCTCAAAGTGATACAGGCTTGGAAAGAGTGGTTGGAAAGTTGCCCAGCAGAAAAGGACCTGGGAATGCTGGTCGATATCTGTCTGAATATGAGCCAGCAGTGCCTACAGGTGGCCAAGAAGGCCAATGGCATCATGAAAGGAGGTTTCATCGAGGAAGGTGTTGGTTGCTTTCCTCAGGTGACAAGTGATAGAACACAAGGAAGCAGTCTCAAGTTGTTCCAGGGGAAGTTTAGACTGGGAGACTTTCTTCGCAGAGAGGGTGGTCAAACATTGGAATGGGCTGCCAAGAGAAGTGGTGGAGTCCCCATCCCTGGAGCCATTTAAGAGAAATGTAGACATGCCACTAAGGGACACTGTTTAGTGATGGGACTTGGTAGGTCATGTTGATAGTTGGATTTGATGATCATGAAGGTCTTTTCCAACCTAAATGATTCTATGATTCTGTGGTTGAGATCCAGAACTCCAACTATGGGCACTGAGGCTATGTCTATGCTATCCTCTTAGCCCTGAAACCAGCTAACATGGCATCCACACTGTGTCCCACATTTATCCTCCTCCCAGCTTCCACTTCCCTGTGGCATGCTGGTGGTAATCTGTATCATGCCCAAGCACTGACCAGGGGAGCTCTGGCATGGGCCAACACTGGGATGGAGACTGTGATAACAGTAACAATGACTGTAGGACAGCAGTCCCACCTAAAGTTAACCATCCCTGGTTAGTCCATCATCATAGACATAGCCAAGGACACTAGCTACACATGGAGTAGTTTAAGGGTTCCCATCACTCAACTTCTTTTGAGGCAGGTTCATTAAAAAAGCTCTGAAGATGCGCAGTGCAGGATCAGGACACAAGTTGCATTTATTGCACGGAGATGTAACCAAGAACAATGTATCTGAAGAGAGGCTCTTTACTGGGGTGTCTGGACCAATAAATGGCTTGAATCAAATTAGTGTTTAATGCTGCAGTAAGAGACTGCTGCTACACATTTTATAGTGCTTTACTGGAGTACTGACAGCTTCAGAGCAGCAGAAGAACCTAGAAAGCTCTCACAGCTATCTAAACATCTCCAACCATCTAATCTCAGAATGCAGAAACCTCAAATCACTCCTGACATATTGTTTGTCCGCATGAGTTTCACGTATATAGCTCCATGTCCTGCCCACAGCCAGAACTGCACATCTCGCTCTCAGTGGACAAATTTGAACCAAATGATTCTCACCACAGTGTGAACTTTTAAAAAGATCCTACAAGTAGCAAAGCAATGAATTCCAGAAAAGTAAGAGAGAAATATATTCTTTTATGCCACCTCAACTTTAATAAGTGAATGTGCTTTTCAATATTCATTCAGCATCCTGCTTTGTATTTACCCAAAACTTACCTCCAGGAAAGTTGCATGCTATTCCCACAATAGCAATTTCACCTCCAGTCTCTGTCTCCATTCTCTGGGCTGCACAATACAGGTATAAATGTCAATCAGATCAATCAATTCTACATTTCTCATTAGATAAATATTAGTTTTGTCCTGGTTCCAGTTAGGACAGAGTTAATTTTCCTCCTAGTAGCTGGTAGGGTGCTATGTTTTGGATTAGGGTGAGAAGAGCGCTGATAACATGCTGATGTTTTAATTGTTGCAGAGCGGTGTTTACACCGGGCCAAGGACTTTTCGGCTTCTCGCTCTGTCCTGCCAGCGAGCAGGCTGGGGGTGCAGCAGGAGCTGGGAGGGGACAGACCCAGGACAGCTGACCCAAACTGGCCAAAGGGGTATTCCATACCATCTGACGTCATGCTAAACAATATATAGGGGTGGCTGGCCGGGGTGGGGGGGCCGGCTGCTCGGGAATAGGCTGGGCATCGGTCAGCAGGTGGTGAGCAATTGCATGGTGCATCACTTGTTTTCTTACACATTATTATTATTAATACTATTATTATTATTGTTATTATTATTTTCCTGTCTTAATAAACTGTCTTTATCTCAACTCACAGGCTTCACTTTCCCGTTTCTCTCCCCAATCCCAGAGAGGGAGGGGGGAGGGTGAGCGAACGGCTGTGTGGTGTTTAGCTGCCAGCCGGGTTAAACCACAACAAGTTTAAAGGGTGCATTTCCCACAAGCACATACACTTGTTAAAAGGTAGATTAATCTTGAGTGATCTACCTTTGGCTGTGATGAGAAAGGACACAGTCCAAAGGTGAGCAGACCTGCAGAGTATGTTTCTTTCACATTTAGAGGAAAATCCCCAACTAATTCCCCAGATTCCCTTACTCACAGGCACTCTCTTTTTGCTGTTTAACCTCTGCTACTCCCTTCACCAGACAATCTGCTCTTGAGCCTTTTCTTTGATCAGCCCTGCTTCATACTTTGGGAACAGTAGGGAAATATGCATTGACCAAGGTGCACTTTCAGCTCTATCATCTCCATCCAATTCAGAAAACAGAGTCCCCAAGCAGACTCTGCAATTTATTGGTTAAAATCAGACTAGCTAAACAGGCAACAGGTATCTAAATCACCGTCCTCTATGTTCAGAGGTTAACCCCCATAGGCCATGCTCAAAGCCACCAACAGCTATGAGATCTCTGTTTTGCCAATAATGAGCAGTCTCCAAATAGCACCACTACAGCCACACAATAACTTCCCTTTCATCTCATTTCTGGCTTCAAAGAGAAAGCTTTTTGTTGGGAAGAAATTCAAAGTGAAAACATGGTATTTTTCAACAAATAAAATGGCAAAAAAAAAAAGACATTGCACATCAAAAGAAATATCTCAGCATAGACTTTAAAGCTGATTTGTTTAACTCTGGGAATTGAAGCTGGGAGTAATACAATTAATTAGAATTCACTAAGATGCCTGCATCAGAGCCCCTGCTGGACTTAATTCATCCTACAAAAGGGAGAAGGGAAATGCTGAAAGGGATTTTTAGCAATGTTTGGCAATGATAAGATTCTCGTCTCAGTGATACCACCGTAGGTCCCAAAGGGCCCTTCAACATTACTGACTGCAGTGAAGCAGAGATGAGGCTGATTTACAGCCCCAGAGATCATTCATAGCTATGATTTCTAGGGGGTTAGTTTTGAAATGTGAAATTAAAAACCACTGTTCGGAATCATCCTTTGAAAAAGTTACTTCACAGTGCCAAGACAAAGTTAGAGGGTCACCTAGTAAAAATAAAGAGACCAGGATACGACTTTCGAGGTGCAAATTCTATTTTAACAAAAATAATTCTAAAATGCCATGAATTTTTTTTTATTCTGGCTCTTTCAAAATCATCTCCATCTTGAAGAATGGAGAACCCTTCCAAGAAGTCAGAAAGAAATATGATCATAAAAACATGTAAACATATTCGTGACTTGGGATCTTTTTTTCCACGCTAGCCACTGCTTTTATTTTCTATTTCTAATGATTTATTCTTTAATTTCTATTTTGAATTTCAGTTTCCATTCTATTTCTATTTCATACTTTAATGTTTATTTAATTTGCAATTAAAATCCATTTAATTTCTACTTGTGTTCTATTGATTTCTATGTTATTTCTATTTCATATTTTAATTCCACTGCCAACCTAAAGCTGCAAAACTTGCAAAACTGCAAAACAAAACAAAAAAAAAATAGATACTCTTACCACAAAAGTACTTTGAAGCATTTTTTTAAGTTAGCATCTAAATAGCATATAATGGAAAAATAAGGGCATTCTGATTGTAACATAAAATATGTCTTTGGCATCTATAGAATTATCCAGGGAGATACATAACTCTTACCTTATATCGGCCCAGTAGGGTGTACTAACAGGAGGAGTCTTTGAAAGTCCTTTATATAGGGTTCTGGGTGGTTTCATATTCAAGTACATGCTAAAATGTGAACGCCTTTCAAAGGAAAGAAAAGCAAATGAGTCATTGTCATTTATCAGTAGCTCTGATTAAAGTTCAAACCTCCTTCTTTGAGGTAATGCATTCTTGCTGAAATCAAGTTTTATACTAGGACAAAAGTAAGATCTGTCTTATCTTAACTTACCAGAGTCATAATTGCAGATACCATCCTTGCCATGAGATTGCCCAAAAGAGTTGTAAGAACATGTTTTAAAAGGCTCTAGTTTTGAAGTAACATGTCAAATTGGTTTGTTATTTATCTCAACTAATCTGAACCAGTATTTGAAGCCCTTTGTGTTTCCTGGAGGCACCATTTGTGAAAACTAAGCACAAACTATTAAAACTTGTGTGTCATGTTTGACGCTACGGTTGCAGAGCAGTAGTGTTTAAATATGCAAGTATTAAAAGCCTTGTTAAAAGACAAATAGTTACAAAATATTTAAGCCCACTAAGAAATCAAAAGCAATATTGAGCTCTCCTAAATACTCCTCTTTTCTTAAAAGCAAAACGTACATTGGAATACCCAGAAGCAAACTCTGAAAGCAATAAGTCCATCAGTCTCTGCTCAATGCCCCAACTACCCAAACTCATCTTTCTCCTTTTCTTATTTGCTAATGGAAATATAACCTTGGATGAGTCAAGAGAGTTCATATGTTGTTTTTTAGTGTCTTCCCAGGCTGTGGGAATCAATTGTTCCCAAAAAGAAAGAAGACAACCACTGTCCTGAGAGGGAGGAAAAAAAAAAAAAAAACTGTCACTGAATAGCTATTAAAATCTGCTCTGAAATCTCAAATTCTGCTCTCACTTTCATAGCTGTAAATCTCAGTCCATCACTCTTCTGAATTTTTATTGGAAGTTATTTATGGACTTCAAATAAAATAACCCACATGCTGTGTCCAGTGTCATGACTAGGCTGATTCACAAGGTGGTTACTCTGAAGCTAACTTTAGTATCCTTGTATTTTACACATGCCTAAAAAGCAATCTTGTCAGTGGTGGTACCATTAACATTCCCTGACAGAACAGAATGTGGTTCATATGAGAAAGAATTTCTTTACAGTTCAGGTGACAGAGCACTGGTACAGGCTGCCCAGAGAGGTTGTGGAGTCTTCTTCTTTGGAGATATTTAAAACCCACCTGGATGCCATCCTGTGTAACATGCTCTAGGTAACCCTGCTTGAGTAGGAGGGGTGGACTACATAATCTCTGGAGGTCCCTTGCAACCTCAACCATTCTCTGATTCTGTGTCGTCAGGTGAACTAGTAATGCACACTGGAATCTCCATTACATTTTCATAATTACTTCTGAAAGCAAGAAATGCTAAGCCATATTTCAAAGTATTGGTCTGGTATTGGAAGAAGTATTGAAATGAATCCTGCACAGCTGTGAATTTCAATGCAAGTTAAGCAAGTCTGAACAGCACTGCAATACTAAGAAAGTGCTGTTAATGTCACTGATTCAAAACATAAGACTGATGAAGTTTCAGTCTGTTGCATGAGTGTTGATAACCTATATGAGTCTCATCACAGTTGGAGTATATTTATAAACCCAAAGTAAAGCAATAATCGCTCAATCCTTCTGAACAATGTAAGTAACAGAAATATGCATTAACTATGGAAGCACATGTAGCAACAAAGGATTGAGTCAATTATTGACAGAGATTAAAAATCAGGCACTGAAGATGTAACTAAGTATGTAGATTAACACTTCACTGTAGACATACCTGTGAGAATAAGGTGCAGGCAGACTAAGAGAGACAGAGTTTTTGGCTAATAAAGGAATTCCTAAATTGGATTATGTATTCCTAGCAATATAAGCTAAATAAGATTTACCTCAGACTTTTACAGCTGAAGGTATACTTCCAGCCTTTCTAATTCTTAATAGTACTGTCTCCAATACAAAGAACAAGCAGGTGTACAACAGATAGGAGAAAGACTATTGATGACTCTCCTGCTTAGCTGTGGGCTTGCTTCCCTGATTTCTGACTTACCTGCAAGCATGATGAAGTGGCGTATCAACAAAAAGATGTGGGAAACACAATTTTCTGAAAATCTCAGCTCATAATACTACACCTGGATACTGGCCCTTACTTTAATATGGTAATCAAATAAGGAAGAGGAAAAGAGAGAGGAACAAACACAGCCACATGAAAAAGATGTTCCTGGGTAGCATTTTTTTTAATCACATGAGAAGAATGTAGATAGCCTGTTTGTGTCAAGGCTATGCTACTATCATGCATCAGTTTCTTGATTCACAAACAAAATAAGTTAGCAAAGGCACAAACAGAATTTCAAGTAGCCCCACAATCTATGAAACAAGGGAAGCAAGGAGGGATACTGGAATGAGAAAGGCCAAATAAGAGTCATATTGTGTGACTGTCTGGCAACAATCCTATAGCCCTTGATGCAGAAAGCTGATACAGCATATATTCAAGAAAAATGTCATTAATAACTCTGTCATTGAGGTTATTTGAACCAGAAGACACATTACTGCCAAATTCCCCTTTAATTTAGTAGTTGTTATTACGTATCACTGAAAGAAAACAGTAGAGTGAAGCATTAAAAAAAAAAAGAAGCCAAAGAGCCCAGACCCTTCCTGCTTCACATCAGACAACTGAACAAAATTGTTAAATAATAAATGTAAAAGTGGATATAAATAGGCTGCACTACAAACCAATAATTATGAAGTGCGAAGAAAATCAACATAGTGAAGAAAATGCATAGCTAGCTCATTTTATTGTAGGAGGCTTTTAAAATTCATTAATTGATCTATTAATGGCATTAGCCTGTTACTAAGTGAGCAGAATATATCTGTACATAATGAGAAAAGTTAAGGAAAATCTTAAAACATTTGTCTTATCTTAAAACATTTTGCACTTCTGAAGATGTGTTTGTATAATCTAAAAGAAATGAAGGACCGTCAACTCCATTAGTAAAGCTAATGGATGTTGTTAACAATATCTAGTAGTTGCAAAGTTTTTGTATCAGGAAGCCTCTTATAATTCTCATGTGCACAAATAAAGGATCAGCACTAGTTCCCTGTTTTTTTATAAAATTTGAAAAACTACAGAAATTTCAGAACACTGGGAAGGGCGATCACAAAGTAGCATAATGGCTGAAGTTGGAAGGGACCTCTGGGTCCATCTGGTCCAAATCCCCTGCCCAGGAAGGGACACCTGAAGTCAGTTGCCCAGCACCATGTCCGTTGGCCATTGGTAGCTTTGACTACACTCTTTGCCTCATTGCTCTGCTTGAAGGGAATTTAGATGGGAGTTAGATATCAGATGATCGAACCTGGATGCTGGTGGGCATGCTCAGAAATGCAAGATTAAAGGAGCTTTCTTAGTAAAAAGAGAGCTCTCTCATCTCCTAGTTTGCCTGTAGTTTTAGGCACAAGTAATTAACACATTTCATGAGAATTGTGATGGCTGGTGACTACCTCTGATTTGCAATACAGAAACTTAATTCTGGCAAATGTATGTATATCTTTTCTTTTTTTTTCTTTAATTGATTTGTTTTGTTTCATGACAGTTTATTAGCTCATATATTTCTCTTCCTACTTCTCTGGACTATCTTCTTGCATTTCATAGCCTGTGATGAGTGAAGCGTTGTCCCTTTCTTATCGCTGTGGTTCCCTGTATTTCCTACAAAGGTAGGAGAAAGTTTTGTTTTGATGAATAGGTAACATTCGGCAGTGCTAAGGCAATGGTAAGGCAAGCTTCTATGGCTTACTTGTGAGGATGTGCTTGACATCAATGTTAGGTTTGCTTGATTTTGTTTTTCCTTAGGGAAACCTTAGGGAGAACCAGAGCGCATTAACTGTTTCATGGAGTCAAGTGCTCTCCAGCCTTTATATAATACAAACATTAACTGGACACCACCTTGTTAAGTTTCTCCAAAATTAAGCATTGGGATGTCTGAGTTGACAATCTCCACTATCAAATTCTGCAAGGATTTATTCTCATTACACACAAACACAAAACCACCTTTCTGTTTTCTCAGTCTTGAGACTTTCTCAGTCTTGAGACTTTTCTCAGTCTTGAGACTTTCCAGATTCTTGTGGCTTTTTTTTTAAGATTACAGAGAAAAACTTTCAGGAAGAACCAAATTTCTAGGAACTATTTTGAATTCCTTTGAGGTCTCATGAATTATTGTTAGTAGGCTAAGATAAGAAATCAATAAAAAGAAGACCAACAAAGCAATGCATTGTTCTTTAGTAGGTAGGACTGTATATTGATGTGGAACAGAAGTTCAACAGGCTTGCAGCACAGAAGGCCAACTGTGTCCTTGACTGCATCAACAGAGAGGTAGCCAGCAGGGTGAGGGAGTGGTTGTCCCCCTCTGCTCTGCCCTTGTGAGGCCCCACTTGGCGTCCTGCGTCGAGGTGTGGGGCCCCCAGCACAAAAAGGATGTGGAGTTGTTAGAGTGGGTCCTGAGGAAGGCCACGAGGATGATCAGAGGGCTGGAGCACCTCTCCTATGAAGAAAGGCTGAGAAAGCTGAGGATGTTCAGCCTAAAGAAGAAAAGGCTCTGGAGAGACCTTATTGCAACCTTTCAATACGTAAAGGGGGCTTATAAAAAAGATGGAGGGGAACTTTTTGCCCAGGCAGTCAATGACAGGACAAGGGGGGATGGTTTAAAACTAAAAGAGGGGAGAATTAGATTAGATGTCAGGAGGAAATTCTTCACTGTGAAGGTGGTGAGGCACTGGAACAGGTTGCTCAGAGAAGTTGTGGATGCCCCATCCCTGGAGGTTTTCAAGGCCAGGTTAAACAAGGCCCTGGGCAACCTGATCTAGTGTGTGGTATCCATGCCCATGGCAGGGGGGTTGGAACTGGATGATCTTTAAAGTCCCTTCCAACCCAAACCATTCTATGATTCTATGATCTGTAATTATCTGTCTTCCATTTGCAGCTTTCTGATTGTCCTTCTCACAGAGTTCTTGTCACACAAAATAGCATAACCCTAGTAGAGAGTGGGTGCTGAATATTCGTAAATGTTTCAATCTAGGTTAATTTTCTATTAACTATAAGATTATAAGGTGTCAAGAAATGCACTATCACTTGACACTTTGAACCTTCTGTACAGCTTTCAGAAGAAGCCATAAATTGTTTGTACTTTGGTTGATATTTCCGTATAATAAGGTATTCATCGGTCTTTTCAGGAAGCTGTTTGATTTCATGTGACTTCGGTACCAATTCTGCAGTTACGGTCACAGGTAATTTTATGTTTATGATTTTTATGTTTATTGATTATGAATTTTATGATTATGTCTTTGCACTTTCAAACTAGTTTTATTGATATTGGATGTTATAAATGGTTTAGAAGGGAATCCCCCGTAGAATTTGCAAACCAAAGTATGGTATAACTTTATTTTACCTTCAAATAGAAACTTTTTACTTAGGGCAGACACAGGCTTTCAAAGCAGCATAATGTGATTTCTGACTGTTTTCTGAGTGCAGCAGAAAGAGTTTTTGTCCTCAGTCCAGCCATACCTTAGTTGAGTAAAAACCCCACCACAGACTGAAGCAAAAACTTCCAGTGAATTTCGGACAATGCAGGAAACCCTAGGCTTTTTTCATGTATACAGTATAATATACCGAAAACTGTGGTATTAGCTGAGGTCTGAACATTAAGAAGATTCAAGGCAACAAACAACAGCAAAAGTAGAACTTGTAGAACTGCTGATGCTACGAAGATGGTGAAGGGCCTAGAGGGGAAGACGTATGAGGAGCGGCTGAGGTCACTTGGCCTGTTCAGCCTGGAAAAGAGGAGGCTGAGGGGAGACCTCTTGACGGCCTACTGCATCCTCACGAGGGGGAGTGGAGAGGCAGGCGCCGATCTATTCTCTTTAGTCACCAGTGATAGGACCCACAGGAATGGTGTCAAACTGCAACAGGGGAGGTTCAGGCTGGACATCAGGAAGAGGTTCTTCACTGAGAGGGTGGTTGCACGCTGCAACAGGCTCCCCAGGGACATAGTCACAGCATCAAGCCTGTCGGAGTTGAAGTAGCATTTGGACTGTGCACTTAGTCACATGGTCTGAATTTTTGGGTAGACCTGTGTGGTGCCAGGAGCTGGACTAAATGATCCTTATGGGTCCCTTCCAACTCAGGATATTCTATGACTCTGTGCTTCTATGCAGCAGCCCATACATGTGCTCTGCACTTGTAGCTAGAACAGTATTAGTACCACACCAGTGTTTTTTCTATTGTTGCGCAATACTGGCACTGCATCAGGACTCCCTCCAACCCCCCAAGAGACAGCAGGCTGGGGGTGGGCAAAAGATGGGGAGGGGACATCACTAGGGCAGCTGACCTAAACCAACCAAAAGGGATATTCAGAATCAATCACAGAATCAATCACAGAATCATCTAGGTTGGAAGAGACCTCCAAGATCATCTAGTCCAACCTCTGTCCTAACACTAACAAGTCCTTCACTAAACCATATCACTAAGCTCGACATCTAAACGTCTTTTAAAGACCTCCAGGAATGGTGACTCAACCACGTCCCTGGGCAGTCCATTCCAATGCCTAACAACCCTTTCAGCAAAGAAGTTCTTCCTAATATCCAACCTAAACCTCCCCTGGCTCAACTTTAGCCCATTCCCCCTCACCCTGTCACCAGGCACGTGGGAGAACAGACCAACCCCCACCTCTCTACAGCCTCCTTTAAGGTACCTATAGAGAGCAATAAGGTTGCCCCTGAGCCTCCTCTTCTCCAGGCTAAACAACCCCAGCTCCCTCAGCCGCTCCTCGTAAGACTTGTTCTCCAGACCCCTCACCAGCTTCGTTGCCCTTCTCTGGACTCTCTCAAGCACCTCCATGTCCTTCTTGTAGCGAGGGGTCCAAAACTGAATGCAGTACTTGAGGTGCGGCCTCACCAGAGCCGAGTACAGGGAGACAATCACCTCCCTAGACCTGCTGGCCACACTGTTTCTTATGCAAGCCAGGATGCTCTTGGCCTTCTTGGCCACCTGAGCACACTGCTGGCTCATATTCAGCCAACTATCAACCAATACTCCCAGGTCCTTCTCTGCCAGGCAGCTTTCCAACCACTCATCTCCCAGCCAGTAGTGCTGCTTGGGATTGTTGCGCCCCAGGTGCAGGACCCAGCACTTGGCCTTGTTGAACTTCATACAGTTGGCCTCAGCCCGTCGGTCCAGCCTATCCAGATCCTCCTGCAGAGCCTTCCTACCCTCGAGCAGATCGACACACGCACCTAACTTGGTGTCGTCTGCAAACTTACTGAGGGTGCACTCGATCCCCTCATCCAGATCATCAATAAAGATATTAAAGAGAACTGGCCCCAGTACTGAGCCCTGGGGGACTCCACTAGTGACCGGCCTCCAACTGGATTTTACTCCATTCACTCTTTGGGCCCGGCTACCCAGCCAGTTTCTAACCCAAAGAAGCATACACCAATCCAAGGCAAGAGCAGCCAGTTTCTTGAGGAGAATGTTGTGGGAAACGGTGTCAAAAGCCTTACTGAAGTCAAGGTAGACTACATCCACAGCCTTCCCCTCATCCACCAAGCGCGTCACTTGGTCATAAAAGGAGATCAGGTTTGTCAAGCAGGATCTGCCTTTCATAAACCCATGCTGACTGGGCCTGATCGCCTGGTTGCCCTACAAGTGCCGTGTGATGACACTCAAGATAATCTGCTCCATGAGCTTCCCTGGCACTGATGTCAAACTAGCAGGC
Organism: Anser brachyrhynchus; assembly: GCF_964034855.1. Taxonomy (NCBI): domain Eukaryota; kingdom Metazoa; phylum Chordata; class Aves; order Anseriformes; family Anatidae; genus Anser; species Anser brachyrhynchus. Next base: position 17,884,157 of record NC_137695.1, read on the forward strand.
CTATAGTTTCCCGGTCTACCTTCCGGCCCTTCTTGTAGATGGGCGTCACGTTTGCTAGCCACCAGTCGACTGGGACCTCCCCCGATAGCCAGGACTGACGATAAATGACGGAAAGCGGCTTGGCCAGTTCTTCCGCCAGTTCTCGCAGTACCCTCGGGTAGATCCCATCCGGCCCCATCGCCTTGCATACATCCAAGTGCTGTAGCAGGTCACCAACCATTTCCTCGTGGATTGTGAGGGCCACAATCTGCTCCCCATCCCCTTCCACCAGCTTGGGGTACTGGGTATCTAGAGAACAACTGGTCTTGCCGCTAAAGACTGAGACAAAGAAGGCATTGAGCACCTCAGCCTTTTCCTCATCTTTTGTAACTAAGTTTCCCCCCGCATCCAGTAAAGGATGGAGATTCTCCTTAGTCCTCCTTTTCGTGTTGATGTATTTATAAAACCATTTTCTGTTGTCTTTAACAGCAGTAGCCAGATTGAGTTCCAGATGAACTTTGGCCTTTCTAATCTTGTCCCTACACATCCTTACAGCATCCTTATAATCCTTCTGAGTGGCCTGCCCTCTTTTCCAAAGATCATAAACCCTCTTTTTTTCCTAAGCTCAAGCCACAACTCTCTGTTCAGCCAGGCCGGTCTTCCTCCACGCCGGCTCATCTTTGGACACATGAGGACAGACCGCTCCTGTGCCATTAAGATTTCCTTCTTGAGGAGTGCCCAGCCTTCCTGGACTCCTCTGCCCTTCAGAACTGCCTCCCAAAGGACTCTGCTAACCAGTGTCCTGAACAGCTCAAAGTCTGCCCTCCGGAAGTCCAAGACAGCGGTTTTACTGGTCCCCCTGCTGACTTCGCCAAGAATAGAGAACTCTACCATTTCATGGTCACTCTGCCCAAGACAGCTCCCGACCACCACATCTCCCACCAGTCCTTCTCTGTTTGTGAACAGAAGGACCAGTGGGGCACCTCCCCTGGTAGGCTCACTAATAAGCTGCATCAGGAAACTATCTTCCACGCTCTCCAGAAACCTCCTAGACTGTTTCCTCTGAGCTGTATTGCATTTCCAGGATGTGTCTGGGAAGTTGAAGTCCCCCACGAGGACAAAAGCTGATGATTTTGCAACTTTTGCCAACTGCCTGTAGAATTCCTCATCCGTCTCCTCATCCTGGTTTGGTGGTCTGTAACAGACCCCCACCAGGATGCTTGCCTTGTTGGCCTTCCCACCGATCCTAACCCACAGGGAATAAACCTTATCATTCCCAGTCTCAGTCTCGAGTTCCACAACGTCAAAACACTCTTTAATATAGACAACCACACCGCCACCCCTTCTGTGCTGCCTGTCCCTTCTGAAGAGCCTATATCCAGACATTGCAGCACTCCAGTCATAGGAGTGGTCCCACCACATTTCAGTGATGGCAACCAAGTCATAGCTAGCCTGCTGCACGATGGCTTCCAGCTCCTCCTGTTTGTTGCCCATGCTGCATGCATTAGTGTAGATGCACTTCAGGTGGGCCATTGCCTGCTCCCCAGACTCTGACGTTGTTCCCCCTGGCACACCTCTAACGAGCCTTATTTCATCCCCGTCCCCCTTCCTACCTAGTTTAAAGCCCTCTCAATGAGCCCTGCCACCTCCTGCGCTAGTGTCCTTTTTCCCCTTAGAGACAGGTGGGACCCATCTGCAATTAGCAGGCCAGGTGCCAAGTAAAGCGCCCCGTGGTCAAAAAAAGCAAAACTTCTGTGTTGGCACCAGCCTCTGAGCCATCTGTTTATCAGGTGGGATTTCCGAGTCCTCTCTGTACCCCTCCCTGCCATTGTAGGGATGGAGGAAAGCACGACCTGTACTCCTGCTCCATCTAATAATTGACCTGTACTCCCGCTCCATCTACTAATCGTCCCAGTCCCCTAAAGTCCCATTTGATAGCCTTCAGGCTTCTGTCTTCAATATCATCTCTGCCAGCCTGGACTACCAAAAGAGGATAGTAGTCAGAGGAATGAACCAGGTTAGGAAGCTTTCGGGCAATGTCCCTGACCCTGGCCCCAGGGAGGCAGCAGATTTCCCTACGGGTAGGGTCAGGTCAACAAATAGGCCCTCTGTTCCCCTGAGAAGCGAGTTGCCTGCAACGATCACCCTTCTTTCTTTCTTAGTGGAGGCAGTCCTAAGGCGTGGCCCTAGGCATCCTCCTGGGTAGACTTTTCACCTCATCCTCACCTATGCCTCAGCCATCCTCATTCCATGCCATATGACATGCCATATCACACTCAGCAAAAAAAAGTGTGAAGGGGGGGGGGGGGGGAGGGGCTCTCGACATCTGTCCTCCCAAACCTCCCAAAAAACTGCTACGTGTATTGAGGCCCTGCTTCCCAGGATGTGGCTGAACATCATTCATTGATGGGAAGCAGAGTAACTGCTTTTCTCTCTCTGTGCTTCTGCGCCACCTTTGCTTTATTTTTTTTTCTCCTCTTCCTTTTCCCTTTAATTATATCATCCTTATCTCAAACCTTGAGCCCTTTGCATCATATTTTCTCCCCCTTCCCCTTTGAGGAGGGGGAGTGAGAGAGTGGCTGTGGTGGAGCTTGGCTGCCCACCCAAGTAAAACCACCACAGAGGATCAGTTAGGCCACTTCTGGTCTGCTGCCCACCCTGAAAATCTACTTCACATATAAAAATATTTATATATTTGTGATTATATAAATTTGTAGTTCATTTCTAAGAATTGCTGAGTTTCTTCTATGATGTACAGATATCTGCCCCATTGTCGTAGCATCAGGGGGACTTTGAGAGCTCTGTAGTTCATTCTTCTCCCACAAGGTATGATGAATGGTGCTATCCCATTTCTAAAGGAATCAGAATTTACTACTACTGGCATTTTCTTGAACTTCAGTGATGGAGATGGTACTTAGAAACCCCACAGAAAGAAACAGGTGAATCAGGGGCACCATCAGGCACCTTAGGCTGGTGTGTAGAGTCAGTAAGGGAATGATACACTTTTCTAGAAAAATGATATCATGATATATCACAGTCCTTTTTTATTTTTTTTTTTCTTGTGCATCAAGCACAGCATTGCTAGCCAGTCAAGGGAAGTGATTGTCCCATTTTATTCTGTGTTGGTGTGGACTCACCTCAAGTACTGTGTGCAACTTTGGGTGCCACAATATAAGAAAGATATGAAACTGTTGGAGAGTGTCCAAAGGAGGGCTACCAAGATGGTGAAGGGTCTGGAGGGCAAGACATATGAGGAGCGGCTGAGGTCCCTGGGATTGTTCAGCCCAGAGCAGAGCAGGCTGAGGGGAGGCCTCATGGCGGCCTGCAGCTCCCTCACGAGGGGAGCGGAGGGGCAGGCGCTGAGCGCTGCTCTCTGGGGACAACAATAAGACCCAAGCAAATGGCTTGAAGCTGTGACGGGGTGGTTCAGGCTGGATATCAGGAAAAGGTTCTTCATTGAGAGGGTGGTCAGGCACTGGAACAGGCACCCCAGGGAAGTGGTCACAGCATCGAGCCTGCCAGAGTTCAAGAAGCATTTGGATAATGCTCTCAGATACATGGACTGATTTTGGGTGGTCCTCTGGGGACCTAGGAGTTGGACTCGACAATCCTCGTGAGTCCCTTCCAATTCGGGATACTCTATGGTTCTATGATTCTTTGATTCTTTTTCCCAGCACAGCAGAAATTTCCAGATATTCCAAGCACTGTCTGAATTCTGTTGGCAGACCCCCACTGACTCTGCTAGGAGAAGCTCCATGGTTGGAGCCACCCGCTGGTGCTGGTGAGGAGGCCAGCAGGCAGGTGTTTGCACAGCTCACTTCCCTCTTGCTCAGCCAGGTGTCCAGACCTCAGGGAGCTCCTTCACCAGACCACTGTCATCTGGCCCACAGATGAGAGTGGCTTCCCCTGTGTTTAAGAAGCCGAACAAACTCACTGAGGGAGTAGATGAGTGTCAGCATGCACAAGGGGAAGAGTTAGGAGGAAAGGTCACATGAGGAACAGAACAAGACCATGCCAGCCAGCAATGAGCAGCTGTTGGGCTGGCACAGATGTCACAGGAAAGCTTACAACTAGTGCAGAGCTGAGGCTACAGGTCACTGTGGGGTTGGTGTTTGGGATCTTGTGCCTCGAATTCCCTGTAGCAAGCCAGGTTAATGTGAGCCCTGGGTGTGTGAACAACAAAAAGGCCAGGGAAGAGACTTCCACAGTGTATGTAATGGAAGTGATTGTAATATATAACAGGCTGATGTTACTGGATTAAATCCAGACCTAGCTTCTGGGTTGTGAGAAGGAGGCTGCAAAATTAAAGAGTGGGGCAGGAGGTGTAGGGATTCTAACCAGGAGACCACTGGACATCAAGCAGTCAGAGATCCACATAGCCGTGACCTGAGCAGGCACGGCCCTGTGCTGTGCTGTTTCGTGCCATGCAATGCCATGTTGTGCCATGCTGCGCTGTGCCGTGCCACGCTGTGCTGTGCCATGCCATGCCGTGCCGTGCTGGGCTGGGCTGTGCTACACTGCATGCTCAGCCTGAGCTTCAGGCTGCGTTGTGCTGCACAACCCCCTTGGCTGCAGGATAAGCCCGCTCAGCTCACGGCAACAGAGGAGCCTGCAGGCAGCTCCCGCTCGCTATCAGCGATTGTGCGATCTAGACTTCATCCTTTAGACTTCCTCCTCTTGGCCCTTCTTTTCCCCCCAGTTTGCTGCCTTTGTTCCTTCAGAAGTAGTATTCTGCCTGGGAGCACAACATATAACCTGGTGATGTGCTTCTTACTGCACTTCCTCTTGTGGTAAACAAGTTTACAAAATGGGAACGAGAACCAAAGAAATAAAGGACTTGGAAACAAGGTTTAGTGATTGCAGTGGGCAAGCCACAAAAATCCCAGCGTTACGGTACTCAGGAGCTTTGTGCAATAACAATGATAGAAAGCATCTTTCCAAGCCCAAGAAATACCCTGCAGCCTGTGATTCTTCACTCTCTTAAGTGATGGTGATTTGAGTGCCCCCTGGCCAAGGAGAAAATTAAGCACAGATGTGACACTGCTGCACAAGCGTACAGCCAATTAAACTTGTATGTCACAAACAGGCACTTCTTCTTGCCCTTCCTTCAAGGAAGCAACTGTCTCCTCTCCTACCAGTACTTCCAAAGAAAAGTCATGCAGGCACTTGATAAATTACTGGCAAAATGAACCTCTCCGACATGGAGATTAACTCCAGATGAAAATAGCACTGTATATGCAAATAAGCTTCAGATATGCTTATGTAGTGGGTTTACGTGGCAAGGTTTTGGTAGTGGGGAGGGCCATAGGGGTAGCTTCTGCGAGAAGAATCCAGAAGCTGCCCCATGTTAGATAAGGCACTGCCGTTGGCAAGAGCTGAACCAATATGCGATGTTGCTTGCACCTCTGTGAGACCATATGTAAGAAAGGGAAAAAAACCTGCTTGGGAACAGCAGCTGAGAGAAAGAGAGGAGTGAGAAAACAGCCTTGCAGACACCAAGCTCACTGCAGAAGGAGGGCAGGAGGTGCTTCAGGCTCTGGAGCCAAAGTTCCCCTGCGGCCTGTGATGCGGCCCCTGGTGGAGCAGGCTGTCCCCCTGCAGCCCATGGTGTACCACGGTGGAGCAGGGTTCCATGCTGCAGCCCATGCAGGAGACCACGGTGGAGAAGGTGGATCTGCACTAGGGAAGGCTGTGGCCTGTGGAGGACCCCCGCAGGAGCAGGCCCCAGGCCAGAGCTGCAGCCCGCGGAGAGGAGCCCAAGCAGGAGCAGGTGACCTGGCAGGAGCTGCCACTTGTGGGAGATCCAGGTAGGAGCAGTGTGCTTCTGATGGATGGACCCCGTGGTACAGACCCATATCTGGAGCAGTTCTTGAATTGCTGCTGCCTGTGGGAAACCCACTCAGGATGAGTTCAGGAAGGACTGCATCCCATGGGAGGGACCCTACGTTGGAGGTGGGGAAGAGTGATCAAGAAGGAGTGGTGGAGGAGAAGCGCTATAGACACAGACACACCCCCCATTCCCCCATTCCCCTGTGCTGCTCAGGGGGGGAGGAGGTAGAAGAGGGTGGATGGGAAAAGATTTTTTTTTTTCCTTTCTCATTCCTCTAGCTTGTTAGTAATAGGCAATAAATCTTAGGATCTCCCTACTCTGAGTCTGTTTTGCCTGTCACGATAATTGTTGAGTGATATCCCCGTCCTTATCTCAACCCTTGAGCCCTTTGCATTGTATTTTCTCCCCCTTCCCCTTTGTGGAGGGGGAGTGAGAGAGCAGTTGTGGAGGAGCTCGGCTGCCCACCTGAGTAAAACCACCACATCTTATCCCCATAGCCACTTGGGTTCTCTCCTGGGTGAACTGGGAATTTTTGGAGGAATTGTTCTCTAAGTGTACCTGATCAGCATCCTCCATCTATTTGCCTTCAGCATCTTTGTGTATGGGGCAGGAAAACATGCCTTCTGCTTCAGGTGCGAGAGACCTTGCAGGAAGAAACAGGTGACCACTAGCCATCTTAGGCTTGTGTATGGAGTCTGTAAGGGAATGATTCACTTTTCTAGAAGCATGATATATTGCAATCCTCCTTTTCTAGTGTTTTGTGGTTTGTTTGTTTGTTTGTCTGTTTGTTTGTTTCCAGCTCAGTAGAAGTTTCCTGATATTCAGAGCACTGTCTGAACTCTGTTGGCAGACCCCCGCTAACACTGCTGGCAGAAGGTAAAAGCAAATGAAAACATTTAGGAGCTGCATCATTTTTGCAAAAGTCACATCACATTCTGGCATTGCTTGCTGAAGAGCACTGTTGATTTATGGCAAAACTATAGCCAGAAAGAAGTATAAACTGCCATTTGGTGGGTAGATGCAACTGAAAATTTTAGTGGTGAACACTCATCTAACTCTTGGGTTTGGTTTACAGACTTTAACACAGAATCCAGAATCTAAAGCTGGGTGGTACAGTTCCCCAGTAGGCGGAGGAAATAGGATACTCAGAAATCTGAATAACAAATGCAGAGGTTAAGGAGTGGGAGAAACTCCTACCTACCAGTAAATGAGAGGCAATGACCATTCTGGGTGGCACTGATAATCTCCTCTTTTGCATACCTACCTTTAGGTTGCAGATGGATGCTTCCGTGCACCTGGAAGTAAAAAGAAGTGAAGAGCAATCATGTGGAGAGGTGCCAGCTTCTTCAAAGCATCTGACTGGTTAAAGCCTTATCCTGGAGTGGTAGAGCATGGCTTTGAGTCATGTTAGCAGGGTGGCTGCATAAGAAGAATAAAGGGGACAACAAGAGGGAAAATGTGAAAGAACTTGACTATGCAGCCTAGAGGTTAGGGCATTTGTTTAGGAGTTGGAAATGATTGATTCTGGTTCCCAGTCAAGGCTCTAGGTTCCATTTGGAAAAGTTACTGCCTAAAAATCAAAGTAGTTCAGGGAAGAAGGTACAAAACCTTCCTAGTGATTCTGTGCCGTCTTGTCTTCCTGCTTCGTTCTGACCCCATGGATGTTTTATTCTTTTTGCAGCAATGCCTGTATTTGACACGGGGCAGGGAAGGTGCCCACTCACAATAGATTTTTATCTGGTATATATGTATATATATATACACTTGTGTATATATATATGTTATATATGTATATTTGTAATAGATTTGTATGTGGTATATATATATATATTGGTATCTGCATGAAATCAGGCCTTTTGTGAAACGACTGTAATGGTAATCACAGACTTGTGAGATACATGCATTAGTCTCTAGATCAACATAGAAAATTACTTCCTCCTTCTTCTGCCTACGTTTTAAAAGTCTGACAGTAGATACACAGAGTCCATTCTTTTGAAGAATGTTTGCTGTTATGGAGACTTTGGGGGAGGCCAGGTACACAGCTGGGCAGAGATACACACTTGAATCTGAGGTAGGTGTATGTGGTGATTTTACCCTGATATGCAGCTGAACTCCACCACCTGAAGTTTTCTGGACTTGGCCATGTCTTTTTGGTTTACTCCTCCAGAAAGAACAGAGACGGTCTCACCTCAGGAGAAGCATTAGCAGTGTTTGTGATGTACCAAGGGTCAGAAAAGTGAAAAGCTGGAGGCAAATGATATGTGGTGCTTTTACCCTGATATGCAGCTGAATTCCTCCACAACCACTCCCTCACTCCCCTTCCTCAAGGAAAAAGGAGAGAATATATGATGGAAAGGGCTCAAGGGTTGAGATAAGAACAGGGAGGTCACTCACCAATTATTGTCACAGGCAAAACAGACTCAGCATAGGGAGATTCACATAATTTATTACCTATTACTAGCAGGCTAAAGCAGTGAGAAATGAAAAGCAAACTGAAAACACCTTCCTGCCATCCACCCTCCTCTACCTCCTCCCCCCAGCTTTCACAGGGGAACAGGGCATGGGGGCTGCGGTCAGTCCCTGATGCTTCGCCTCCGCCGCTCCCTCACGGTCCCTCTCTGCCCCTGCTCCCCGTGGGGTCCCTCCCACGGGATGCCGTCCTTCCCGAACTGAGACTGCGGGGGCTGCCCACAGGCAGCAGCTCCTCAAGAACTGCTCCCACATGGCTCCGTACCACGGGGTCCATCCCCCAGGAGCAAACTGCTCCAGCACGGGTCCCCCACGGGCGGCAGCTCCCCCCAGGCCCCCTGCTCCTGCGGGGGCTCCTCTCCACGGGCTGCAGCTCCGGCCCGGGGCCTGCTCCTGCGGGGGCTCTCCATGGGCCGCAGCCTCCTCCAGGCCACATCCACCTGCTCCACCGGGGGCTCCTCCACGGGCTGCAGCGTGGAGATCTGCTCCGTGTGGGACCCATGGGCTGCAGGGAGACAGCCTGCTCCACCAGGGGCTTCTCCACAGGCCGCAGGGGAACTTCAGCTCTGGTGCCTGGAGCACCTCCTGCCCTCCTTCTGCAGCGAGCTTGGTGTCTGTGGGGTTGGTTCTCATTCCTCTCTCCCACCTGCTGTGGCGCAGCAGGTTTTTTGTTGTTGTTGTTTTCCCCCTTTCTTGAATCTGCCCTCACAGAGGCACAAACAATGTTGCTCACTGGCTCAGCTCTGGCCAGCAGCAGGTCCCTTCTGGGGCCTCTGCTCTGACATGGGACAGCTTCTGGGCTCTGCTCACAGAGGACGCCCCTGTAGCCCCTCTCACCACACTCCCCACTCCTCCCCAACCTTCACCCTCCCCCGAAAACCTTGTTACTTAAACTGAAGGCAATATATGTGTCACAAATAGTCAGAATTACAGGGATATACATTATCTAAGGTTTATCTTTGTAAGAGTAAGAGAAACTGTGATAAAGTATGGTTTCATTTCTGAAAATTTATTGCTTACATGATTGCTTAGGCAGAATTTGTGGTGTTAATCTATATGAGGATTCATGGTCCGTATGTGAGATTAAGTCAAATAGAGCTGCATGTGTAGATCATTATGGTTCACACACACACACACAAAACCCTATTGCTTCCCATAACAATCAAGATAATGTGATGATGATAAATAGCCAGATGCAAAACAAAACTATTTTTTTCTGTTGAAATACCCATTTCACATAGAATCATACAATATCCCAAGTTGGAAAGGACCCATAAGGATCATCTAGTCCAACTCCTAGCACCACACAGGTCTACCCAAAAACTCAGACCATGTGACTAAGTGCACAGTCCAAACGCTTCTTCAACTCTGACAGGCTTGGTGCTGTGACTATGTCCCTGGGAAGCCTGTTCCAGTGCGTGACCACCCTCTCAGTGAAGAACCTCTTCCTGATGTCCAGCCTGAACCTCCCCTGTTGCAGCTTGACACCGTTACCGCGGGTCCTATCACTGGTGACTAAAGAGAATAGATCGGCGCCTGCCGCTCCACTCCCCCTCGTGAGGATGCAGTAGGCCATGAAGAGGTCTCCCCTCAGCCTCCTCTTTTCCAGGCTGAACAGGTCAAGTGACCTCAGCCGCTCCTCATATGTCTTCCCCTCTAGGCCCTTCACCATGTTCGTCGCCCTCCTCTGGACACTCTCCAACAGTTTAATGTCCTTTTTGTACTGTGGTGCCCAGAACTGCACACAGTACTCGAGGCGAGGCTGCACCAGCGCAGAGTAGAGCGGGACAATCACTTCCCTCGACCGACTAGCAGTGCCGTGCTTGATGCACCCCAGGATATGGTTGGCCCTCCTGGCTGCCAGGGCACACTGCTGGCTCATGTTCAGCTTGCTGTCAACCACAACCCCCAGATCCCTGACGTGAGACTGACAGGCCTGTAATTGCCAGGGTCTTCTTTCTTGCCCTTGAAAATTGGTGCAACATTTGCCACCTTCCAGTCTACTGGGACCTCTTCAGATTACCCAGACCATTGAAAAATAATTGAGAGAGATCCCGCGATGATGTCAGCCAGCTCTCTAAGCACCCTAGGATGAATCCCATCTGGACCCATGGACTTGTATGGATCCAGGTGGAGCAGCAAATCCCACACACGTTCAGGGTTGGTTGGGAGTTTATCATTCCCACCATCACGGTCCCCCAGCTCAGGGCACCCAGGGTCCCGAAGCCCATCATCAAGCATTGAAGATGGAGGCAAAGAAGGCATTAAATGTCTCTGCTTTGCCTATGTCCTTGTCTGTGAGGTGACCTTCCCAATCAAGTAGCGGACCGATGTTTTCTTTGGTCCTCCTTCTTCTGTTCACATATTTAAAAAAAAAAAAACAAAACTTGTTATTGTCTCCCACAGACCTAGTCAGCTTCAAATTTAATTGGGCTTTGGCCGCACAAATTTTCTCCCTACAAACGTGAACAGCGTCCCTGTATTCCTTCCACTTTGCCTGACTCTGCTTCCAGCAGTCGTACACTTTCTTTTTCTGCCTAAGCTCCAGCAGAAGATCCCTGGTCAGCCAGGCCGGCCTTCTGCCCCGCCTGCTTGACTTCTGATATTTTGGAATTGCCTGGTCCAACGTACTCCAAAGGTGCAGAGCACTGTTAGAAAATGAGCAACTCTATTCACAAAACGTCTCCCAGGAACACTTCCAATGCTGCAGCTCCCAGGGAGGGCTGCTGTATTTTCAAAACAGTAAGGCATGTGTTCGGAAATTGAGAAATTCAGATGAGAGATTCTGTATTAATCTCTCTATAAGTAATTATGTTGGTTGAAACTAAAGCAAGAAGGCAAAATGCTGTTCTTTTAAGACATGAATAAGGATGAGGGCTTGCCCTGCATCAGACTGTGCTGAGTGCTGTCAGTTGGAGGAGGACACAGCACCTTCCTTGGCTGTGCCATAAGTGCTTGTTCAGGTTTCAGGAGAGGATTAGCTGTGTTAACTGTGCCAGCCAAGATGCTGTGGTGTATTGGGTTTACATGGCAAGGTTTTGGTAGCAGGGGGCTCCAATGGGTGGACTCTGTGGGAATAATCCAGAAGCTGCCCCATATTAAATAAGGGGCACTTTCAGCTGGCTCCAAAAGGGACCTGCTGCTGGCCAGAACTCAGCTATTAAGCGATGTTGTTGGCACCTCTGTGAGAGTAGATTTAAGAAAGGAAAAAAAACCTGCTGCACCAGAGAGTGAGAACCAACCCCACAGACACCAAGCTCGCTGCAGAAGGAGGGCAGGAGGTGCTCCAGGCACCAGAGCCGAAGTTCCCCTGCGGCCTGTGGAGAGGCCCCTGGTGGAGCAGGCTGTCCCCCTGCAGCCCATGGGTCCCACATGGAGCAGATCTCCACGCTGCAGCCCGTGGAGGAGCCCCTGGTGGAGCAGGTGGATGTGGCCTGGAGGAGGCTGCGGCCCATGGAGAGCCCCCGCAGGAGCAGGGGGTCTGGGGGGAGCTGCTGCCCGTGGGGGACCCGTGCTGGAGCAGTTTGCTCCCGGGGGATGGACCCCGTGGTACGGAGCCGTGTGGGAGCAGTTCTTGAAGAGCTGCTACCTGTGGGCAGCCCCCGCAGGCTCAGTTCGGGAAGGACGGCATCCCGTGGGAGGGACCCCACGGGGAGCAGGGGCAGAGAGGGACCATGAGGGAGCGGCGGAGGCGAAGCATCAGGGACTGACCGCAGCCCCCATGCCCTGTTCCCCTGTGAAAGCTGGGGGGAGGAGGTAGAAGAGGGTGGATGGCAGGAAGGTGTTTTCAGTTTGCTTTTCGTTTCTCACTGCTTTAGCCTGCTAGTAATAGGTAATAAATTACGTGAATCTCCCTATGCTGAGTCTGTTTTGCCTGTGACAATAATTGGTGAGTGACCTCCCTGTTCTTATCTCAACCCTTGAGCCCTTTCCATCATATATTCTCTCCTTTTTCCTTGAGGAAGGGGAGTGAGGGAGTGGTTGTGGAGGAATTCAGCTGCATATCAGGGTAAAAACACCACATATCATTTGCCTCCAGCTTTTCACTTTTCTGACCCTTGGTACATCACAAACACTGCTAATGCTTCTCCTGAGGTGAGACCTTCTCTGTTCTCTCTGGAGGATTAAACCAAAGAGACATGGCCAAGTCCAGAAAACTTCAGGGTGAGACCTGGAATAACTGTTCAGGGATTGAGTTGACTGAAAAACTGAATTCCTGTTGCATAACAAGTGGTTTTTGAGACCCTTTATCCAGCCATAAGCTGAGCATTAAAGGCCTTTATAAAGCAGGAAGACAACAAAAATAAATTTATAACAGGAACTGGGATATTTTGATTACTAGGTGCTTTGTTAAGTTCCTTTTCACCTGCAAGATGACAGGGCAATGGCCTTCAGGGCAGGCAGCTAGGAATTCAGTAGTTAGAGCCACATTACAAAGGAGGTGGCAACTGAAGAAAATATGCCAAGTTTTGCTCTAACACATTTTGCATGTGTGAAAACTGATCATTTTCTGGTAAATTCTTATTTCTCCCATGCTGCTTGTCATCTCAGGCTCTTTTACTAGTTTTCATGCAACCTTTCCTCTTTTACAAATTTAGCACCCTCAGGAGTATTTTTCTGTGCATTTCTATGCCTGTTTTCCAGCTGATAGTTCAGATCCGATGAGTAAAGCACACTAGAAAACAGAACTTTTCTGATCGTCAGTCATCTCTAAACCCAGCAACTCTTGGCTCTGATGCTCCCCTCTGTCAGGGCCCAGTGAGGGCAAGGACTCCCTGGGGGCATCAGGGCAGGGCCTGGCAGCTCCATGGCCCAAGCCAGGGAGGGAGCAGGGCAGGGCAGGAGCTGTGGGGGCAGGGGGGACAGCCCCAGGCCCAGGCTTTGGGCACCGCTATGGGGATTGGGATGGGCTAAGGCCAGGCTGGGATGTTGGCCCGCAGGTGGAGTCCGGACCCAGATCAAGGCCATGGCCAGGCACAGGCACAGTTTCCACAGTCAGCTGAGGGCCCTGGCCATGGCTTCCCCACAGTCCTGCTGGGAGCATCTGCCCACCTCCCCAGGGAATGGGGCTGTTGTCTGCTGCCTCATTGCTTTGTGTGCCCAGGGCCCTGCCAGTCAAACCCCTCGGGGGGATGCACTCAGGGCCTGCACAGCCTCTTCCTCATCATCCTGTCTCTCACCCAAATCTGTGCTAGGGCTAAGGTTTCAAACTGGACAGGCTTCGGGAAGATCTCGGTCTTGCTGTCTGTGGGACTTAGGCTTCAGGCAGGGTACAAATTACCTGGTCAGCTTTTATTTAGTTGTTCAAATGACTTCCCATAGCAGGTGTTGGTAGAGTAGGTTGCTGTAGTACATTTTGGTTACTTCTGGATCTTCAGTGCTTCTTCCTCACTATCAGTGCATGTCAGGTAAAGAGTAGAACAGGAATGTTGCCTTACAAGAACTTTATCTAATTTGAAAGTATGAACTGTTTCACTCTTAGAGTGTTCCTGTGAGACAGTTATTCTACTAACAGAAACCTTAGGAAACCTCCCCTTGGTGTACGACATCCTTCCTAAACACAAAACAAAGCTGATACTGAAATACACCTAAGAAAAGAAAACATGCAGAACATCATATTGAAATTCTGGATCTAAAGCACATGATTATCTGTTGCTACTTAATTAGCAGAAGGGTTTAGGAGATGTGGGAAGCAGACAATATGGAGAAAAAGGGAGAGAAAGCAAACGGAAGATTGAGCAATGACATTTGTAAAGTGGCTTTGTATTTGATGTGGTCATTCTACCTGCTGAGGTACCAAGCTGTGCTGAAAAGCCTATGCTTGTACCAAACGCATCACCTACACGTTGCAGCCAACAGACATAAGCCAGTTACTATGAGAAATTGTGACAGGAGGGAGAACTGCCCCACAATATTTTCAAGAGAATAAAACTGCATATTCATTGAGGCTAAAAAGGAGCAGTGGGCACAAGAGACCCAGGAAGACCTCAGGTTTGAAATCAGATGCCCTCTAGGGATCTTCAGTCACCTAAATTTGAAAATAAATTCTCCAGAGGACGAGTTCAAAAAAAGGTTCAGCTCAGAAGCACTTTCAAGCAGGCTCCAAGTTTATGGGAACTCAAGAAGCTGAAATTTTTGATGGATTTCTAGTATACTGCATAGAAAGCAGGTTATCCAGGTACTGACATTTCAGCATACCTTCTGGTTCCACCCGCCCCCCCCCCCCCCCCCAAATTTTAAATCCACATGTAAATGAAAATACACAGACACAGGTAGATCCATGCAAGCAGACTTCATACACTCCATGTGTGTATAAGCAACAGGAGATTATATTGACTGTCACACCCATCATAAAAAAAAGATAAATGTCAGGAGAACCTGGATTGACCTTATAAGAAGGAGATAACTTTGCTAAGGTCCCGTTGGGACAGGAAAAATGGCACAGACTAGCAATGATGACATTGATTGTGTGGTTAAGCAGAAAGTTTCCATCTACGGGAAGTATGAAATTCTTTTCTCGAAAATGAAACAGGGAGAGATATGGAAGGTTAGTGGTTATATAGATAACATAATAAATGCTCTAGTTAGATTGCTGTTGACCTTACTGGAATTTTACAAGGAAGCTTGTAACATAAAAAAAAAGAGCAGCCTGTAAAGATAACATCCAAGTTATTGGCAATATACTGATTAAGGAGGCAGACTTTTCACAGTTCTCAGAGAATTAATGGAATAATTTATATATATTGGGAAAAGTGAAATTCCACAGCCCTTTAATAAAGCAGTACATGTACAAAAGTTGATTATTGCTCTTCATTATCTTCACGTCACATAGTACTCATAGCACTCCAGGGTTTTAAAAGTGTAATTTAGAGCAGCCCTCCTGGAAAACCTCATGATTCTGAAATCACAGTAGAGATGGGAAATTTTGTGTATGTCAGATTAAAAAGAAATATTTCAGGAGCTTAATTAATAAAATCTGGCAGCTCACCTTGCCTTGCTGGTAACCTATATTAACAAACTGAAATTCCATCCATCATTCTGATGTACAATATTAATGGCTTGTTGACTAGTCAGTTAAAATGCTTCATGCAACTTCATTCTTCCTAAAAATGAAAAAGAAAACTCACCTAAACATAGAAATTCCTAGAAAGCCCCACACCATACCTAACACATGTTGACAACTCTGACATCATATAAGGCAGTCACATCTTTTCTTACAACACGACTGCCTTTGTGTTGACACCATCTCCTCTTGCATCCAGCTCAATCACATTTGCTGTCCTTATTCACAGCAAATACCAGTCTCATCATCAAGCAGAAGAGCAACAGTCACTCATCCTGACACCACTTGCTCCAAAATTGAATAGCAGTTTCTTCAACCTGAATAAACGTGTTACTTCCAGGTCCTGGTGCCAAAATATCTTCAAGGTTTTCTCCAGAATTGTATAATCTAAGCAGATAAGCTGCCCTGGAAGAAACCAGGAATTCATCTCTCATCTGGCTGCCCTAAACACCAGGCCACCTTCCCATCATTCCTTTGTGTGCACTTTTCTGAAGGTCTATGTACAGCAGTTCTTTCTTGCACACTGGCTAGTGAGGGCATCTCCCAGTAGACACCCACTGCTTGACAACCAGACTGCTTGCTTTGGATATATGGGCGTGAAGCACTGGATTTTCCACGTCATCTGTAGTCATGTAAGTTTAGGGACATGGGTTGTCACTGCCTAGCACAGGAAGCAAGGACCTGTTTTTGCAGCCAGTCATGCATGAAGAGACAGATGCAGCCAACAGAGCACTCCTGCCTCATCCAGATGGATGGAAAGGATAGGCTAGGCTAGTAGGCAACTTCCCTGTCCCTATGGGGTACTATGGTGGGCACTGTAAACAACGTGCTAGTCAAATCTCCTTCAGAGATGGCATAGGCAGACCTGGTACTGCTTTATGGCAGAAGGAATGAGATAAAAAATAAATAAATAAATAAATAAATAAATAAATAAATAAATTACTGGTGTCCCTTTTTTATACCAGGGTCCAGTGCAACTCACACAATTGGCAAAAAACTTCCACAAGCAGCCTGGATAAAGAAATACCCCTGTGTCCTGCAGTTCCAAAGAGAGGGGAAGAAATAAGCTACCTCTGCTCTGATAGAAATTTTGAAAGTGCAAATATCCATCCCTGCAGAGCAGGACTGTATGTCAATAGGCACACAAGAGAAATTTGGTCCTGAGCTTCCTGACACACAATCCAGGCCCCACTGGTGTCCACAGGATGTTTTACAACTTTTCCAGACTGTTCCTGTAATTGTGAAAATCAAACCAAAACTTTTTACAGTGTGGGTGCTCAAGCACAGCAACAGGTTGCCCAGACAGGTTGTGCAGTCTCTGTCTCTGGAAATTTTCAAAACTGGACTGGACCATGTCCTGAGCAACCTACTCAGAACCTAAGCAGGAGTGTGGGGTGCTAGATATCCAATGGTGCCTCCGACCTCAAGGATTCTGTGATTCCCTAAAAGGTAAAGACATAAATTTACTTTACAAATGAGTACGGCACCCCAGCTTCCCCAAGTCCTTATGAGAGCAGAGAGCTGAGGGGAAAAAAAAAAAAAAAAAAAAAAAAAAAAAAGTAGTTGATTAATGTTAGTAACAGCATAAAGCAAAGCAAAACAAAGAAAAATTTTCATTTCTCATTTGTGAGGTCAAAATTCAATAAATAAATAAATAAAATAAAAATACTGACACTGTTTTCCGGTAACCAGGAAAACTACGATCAAGCTTTTATATTCATTCCTGATGAGCCTACAGCAATTGTTAAGCTTTTATGGCTGGTTTTACTGTTTAAGCCTGTAACTGGAAACCTGCTCTTGACGTCTGCTGCGATGTCAATAGATCATCCACACGCTACACCTCTGACAAATTATCCTGGCAGTCTTCTTGGTTTCTTGCTATGGGGATAGGCATATCTAAAGGTTATTTGCACAGAATCACAGAATCATCTAGGTTGGAAGAGACCTCCAAGATCATCTAGTCCAACCTCTGTCCTAACACTAACAAGTCTTTCACTAAACCATATCACTAAGGGCTACATCTAAACGTCTTTTAAAGACCTCCAGGGATGGCGACTCAACCACGTCCCTGGGCAGTCCATTCCAATGCCTAACAACCCTTTCGGTAAAGAAGTTCTTCCTAACATTCAACCTAAACCTCCCCTGGCACAACTTTAGCCCATTCCCCCTCACCCTGTCACCAGGCACATGGGAGAATAGACCAACCCCCACCTCTCTACAGCCTCCTTTAAGGTACCTATAGAGAGCGATGAGGTCACACCAGAGCCTCCTCTTCTCCAGGCTAAACAACCCCAGCTCCCTCAGCCGCTCCTCGTAAGACTTGTTCTCCAGACCCCTCACCAGCTTCGTTGCCCTTCTCTGGACTCTCTCAAGCACCTCGATGTCCTTCTTGTAGCGAGGGGCCCAAAACTGAATGCAG
Source organism: Anser brachyrhynchus (assembly GCF_964034855.1). Classification (NCBI taxonomy): domain Eukaryota; kingdom Metazoa; phylum Chordata; class Aves; order Anseriformes; family Anatidae; genus Anser; species Anser brachyrhynchus. The sequence goes on from NC_137695.1 coordinate 17,901,917, forward strand.
TACTTGAGGTGCGGCCTCACCAGAGCCGAGTACAGGGGGACAATTACTTCCCTAGACCTGCTGGCCACACTGCTTCTTATGCAAGCCAGGATGCTCTTGGCCTTCTTGGCCACCTGAGCACACTGCTGGCTCATATTCAGCCAACTATCAACCAATACTCCCAGGTCCTTCTCTGCCAGGCAGCTTTCCAACCACTCATCTCCCAGCCTGTAGCGCTGCATGGGGTTGTTGCGCCCCAGGTGCAGGACCCGGCACTTGGCCTTGTTGAACTTCATACAGTTGGCCTCAGCCCATCGGTCCAGCCTATCCAGATCCTCCTGCAGAGCCTTCCTTCCCTCGAGCAGATCGACACACGCACCTAACTTGGTGTCGTCTGCAAACTTACTGAGGGTGCACTCGATCCCCTCATCCAGGTCATCGATAAAGATATTAAAGAGGACTGGCCCCAGCACTGAGCCCTGGGGGACTCCACTAGTAACCGGCCTCCAACTGGATTTGGCTCCATTCACAACAACTCTTTGGGCCCGGCCATCCAGCCAGTTTTTAACCCAACAAAGCATACGCCGGTCCAAGCCACGAGCAGCCATTTTCTTGAGGAGAATGTTGTGGGAAACGGTGTCAAAAGCCTTACTGAAGTCAAGGCAGACCACATCCACAGCCTTCCCCTCATCCACCAAACGCGTCACTTGGTCATAGAAGGAGATCAGGTTCATCAAGCAGGACCTACCTTTCATAAACCCATGCTGACTGGGCCTGATCGCCTGGTTGCCCTACAAGTGCCGTGTGATGACACTTAAGATAATCTGCTCCATGAGCTTCCCTGGCACTGAGGTCAAACTAACAGGCCTATAGTTCCCTGGGTCTACCCTCCGGCCCTTCTTGTAAATGGGCGTCACGTTTGCTAGCCACCAGTCGACTGGGACCTCCCCCGATAGCCAGGACTGACGATAAATGACGGAAAGCGGCTTGGCCAGCTCCTCTGCCAGTTCTCTCAGTACCCTCGGGTGGATCCCATCCGGCCCCATCGCCTTGCATACATCCAAGTGCTGTAGCAGGTCGCCAACCATTTCCTCGTGGATTGTGAGGGCCACATCCTGTTCCCCATCCCCTTCCACCAGCTTGGGGTACTGGGTATCTAGAGAACAACTGGTCTTGCCGCTAAAGACTGAGACAAAGAAGGCATTGAGCACTTCAGCCTTTTCCTCATCTTTTGTAACTAAGTTTCCCCCCGCATCCAGTAAAGGATGGAGATTCTCCTTAGTCCTCCTTTTCGTGTTGATGTATTTGTAAAAACGTTTTTTGTTATCTTTAACGGCAGTAGCCAGATTGAGCTCCAGATGAGCTTTGGCCTTTCTAATTTTGTCCCTGCACAGAGTCGCAACATCCTTATAGTCCTCTTGAGTAGCCCGCCCTCTTTTCCAAAGATTATAAACCCTCCTTTTTCTCCTAAGCTCAAGCCACAACCCTCTGTTCAGCCAGGCCGGTCTACTTCCGCGTCGGCTCATCTTTGGGCACATGAGGACAGACCGCTCCTGAGCCATTAAGATTTCCTTCCTGAAGAGTGCCCAGCCTTCCTGGACTCCTCTGCCCTTCAGAACCTCCTCCCAAGGGACTCTGCCAACCAGTGTCCTGAACAGCTCAAAGTCTGCCCTCCGGAAGTCCAAGACAGCGGTTTTACTGGTCCCCTTCCTGACTTCGCCAAGAATAGAGAACTGAACCATTTCATGGTCACTCTACCCAAGACAGCTCTCGACCACCACATCTCCCACCAGTCCGTCACTGTTTGTGAACAGAAGGTCTAGCGGGGCACCTCCCCTGGTAGGCTCTCTAACCAGCTGCGTCAGGAAACTATCTTCCACGCTCTCCAGAAACCTCCTAGACTGCTTTCTCTGGGCTGTGTTGTGCTTCCAGGATATGTCTGGGAAGTTGAAGTCCCCCACGAGGACAAAAGCTGATGATTTTGCAACTTTTGCCAGCTGCCTGTAGAACTCCTCATCTGTCTCCTCATCCTGGTTCGGCGGTCTACAACAGACCCCACCAGGATGCTTGCCTTGTTGGCCTTCCCTCTGATCCTAACCCATAGGGACTCAACCTTATCATTCCCAGCCTCAAGTTCCTCAACATCAAAACACTCTCTAATATAGAGAGCCACACCACCACCCCTTACCGCTGCACATACAGCGCTACTTTCATCTGGAGTTAATCTCCATGTCGGAGAGGTTCATTTTGCCAGTAATTTATCAAGTGCCTGCATAACATCAAGTAACTTTTCCTTGGAAGTACTGGTAGGAGAGGAGACAGTTGTTTCCTTGAAGGAAGGGCAAGAAGAAGTGCCTGTTTGTGACATACAAGTTTAATTGGCTGTACGCTTGTGCAGCAGTGTCACATCTGTGCTTAATTTTCTCCTTGGCCAGGGGGCACTCAAATCACCATCACTTAAGAGAGTGAAGAATCACAGGCTGCAGGGTATTTCTTGGGCTTGGAAAGATGCTTTCTATCATTGTTACTGCACAAAGCTCCCGAGTACCGTAACGCTGGGATTTTTGTGGCTTGCCCACTGCAATCACTAAACCTTGTTTCCAAGTCCTTTATTTCTTTGGTTCTCGTTCCCATTTTGTAAACTTGTTTACCACAAGAGGAAGTGCAGTAAGAAGCACATCACCAGGTTATATGTTGTGCTCCCAGGCAGAATACTACTTCTGAAGGAACAAAGGCAGCAAACTGGGGTGAAAAAACGGCCAAGAGGAGGAAGTCTAAAGGATGAAGTCTAGATCGCACAATCGCTGATAGCGAGCGGGAGCTGCCTGCAGGCTCCTCTGTTGCCGTGAGCTGAGGGGGCTTATCCTGCAGCCAAGGGGGTTGTGCAGCACAACGCAGCCTGAAGCTCAGGCTGGGCGTGCAGTGTAGCATGCAGTGTACACGGAGTTTGAGGCACAAGGTCCCAAACACCAACCCCACAACGACCTGTAGCCTCAGCTCTGCACTACACGCGAACTTTCCTGAGACAACTGTGCCAGCCCAACAGCTGCCCGTTGCCGGCTGGCACGGTCTTGCTCCATTCTTCCTAACTCTTCCCCTTGTGCATGCCACACTCCTCTACCCCTCAGTGAGTTTGCACAGCTCCTTAAACACAGGGGAAGAGGGACCTGGCGGGGCGCAGCCCCTCGCCGAGGGGCACACCCGGCCTCCCCGCAGCGCCCCACACGGGCAGCGCCCCGCGGGCGGCCCCGCCTGCTGGCCTGAGGAGGGCGGAGGAAGGCCGGGGAAGGTGGGGAGGGCTCCGTGGGCTGGGAGCCGCTCAAAGCCGCGGTGCCGGCGGCGGGGAGCGGGCTGCCGGGGCGGCATGGGGCAGCGGCGGCCCCACGAGGAGCGCTGCTCCTGCAGCAACACCGACTGCCTGGAGCGGCCCCTCAAGCGCCTCTTCGAAGGGCTGGGCCGCGCCGTGGCCGCCTGCCCCTGGCCCTTCGTGCTGCTGCCGCTGCTGGTGTCGGGCGGGCTGGGCGCCGGCTTCATCTTCCTGACGAGCCTGGAGGAGAACGACATCGAGGAGCAGTTCACCCCGACGAGCGGCCCCGCCAAGGCCGAGCGCGACTTGGTGCGGCTGCACTTCCCCACCAACGACTCGCACTTCTTCGCCGAGCGCCTGGCCACCGAGGGCTCCTACGCCGCCCTCATCGCCGTGGCGCCGGAGGGCGGCTCGGTGCTGAGCCCCGAAGCGTGGCAGGAGGTGCGGAAGCTGGACGAGGCGGTGCGCAACTCCAGCTACAGGCAGCACTGCGTCTCCATCTTCGGCATCTGTCTCCCCGCTAACCCCCTGGTGCTGCTGCCGGACCTCTCCGGGCTGCACCAGCTCCGCTACCCCGTCAGCAACGGCGTCTTCCTGGGGACCGCGCTGGGCGGTGTGAGGACGAACGGCAGCGGCTACGTGGAGTCGGCCCGGGCCATTAAGCTGCTCTATTACCTGCGGGAGGACGGCGACGAGGCCGAGAATAGCCGGGTCTGGCTGGAGGACTTCGTGAGGGAATTCCCCCGGACGCTGGCCGACTTGAAACTGACGGCCGTGCAGGTGGGGCGGTGGGGCTGGGGGTGGCAGGGCCGTGGGTGCTGGCCGTCGGCTGGGGACGTGTCCGGAGGGAGAGCGCCGGCGCTTCACCTTGCTTCGTTTTGTTTCCACGGCAGGTGACTTACTTTACCTCGCTGTCCAGGCAGCAGGAGTTCGAAGGAATCACCGAGAGCGTGATCCCGCTCTTTTCCGTAACTTACTTCCTGACGATAACCTTTTCGATCGTCTCCTGCCTAAGGTAAAATAGCCTCTAAGCTGTGATCAGCGGGCGGCCGCCTCCGCTCTTCCTTACCGTGGCTAGTTTAGTTTCTCCTCGTTCTGCTGAGTGAATGAGAATGATTCTGTTCTTGAATGAAGTAATTCTTGAAGATGCAGCCGTCGTGTGAAATTTAACAATAGGCAAAAAGGATTTGTTTGCTGTTTCTCTCCAATTTGCATGTATTAGCCATCTTTGTAAATGGGGTTCGTGCAGAGTCCCAAACAAGTACCTGAGCTAGCACTCAGCTCAGACCCATGCACCCTGAGTGCTAATTTCCACTAGTGTGTTCTTTGAAGCCATCAATCATTTACATAGTCCCCATCTCACAAGAATTGCTTTCGTTAATGATATATTTGTGTACGGTACGTTTTCTGTGCGTTGCAACTATTCCAACAACTGCAGCAAACCTGTGCTCCTTAAGAGGTCGGAGGTGCTGTAACTTCCACACAAAAACACTATGCTGAAGTAAACACTTTGGATTAGGAAAATGATTCGTCACAGACACGAGGTTCTGCTTTCCCCTGTGTGTAAGGGAGCCAGGAGTCTGCTCTAGCAGCCTGTGCAGCAGCACAGTTCTGCACCAGCACTTCTCCTGGGTCAAACTTAGCAGCCCAGCTTGGCATACATAGGGCAGACATTGACAGAAAGGATGCATAAAAAGCAAGCCAAGAAGTCATCCTACTGGACAGGGACAGACTAAATGGTTTTATTACTAAGGTTATTTTGCCACTTTCTGGGTTGCATTCATAGTTTCAACCTTCACCCTGCCCACAAGATACTAAATATTTGTAAAGATAAGTTCAAAAATGGGAGTAAGACAGGGAGGAAGGAGGAAGTATACCGGGTTAAGATCTGGTTGACATTTTTTCTGCCACTTTCTCAGTTATGGCACAGATCAATCAGCACTAACTTCACAGATTGCTGCAAGTCTGTGTAGGTCTTTAAGCACTGTGCTTGCTCAGAGAGCCCTGAGCTTTACCTGCTTTCACAAAGAACTTGGTCTGCCCTTTCTTTGCTCTCGTGGGAGGTGAGCCAGGCTATGTTTGACAGTCATATGGCAGTGTTTGTTAGCTGTGCTTGAGGAATAAAGTTCTACCCAGAGGATGAGCTTAATGGAATAGTGCTTGCATGATACACCACGCTAATTAGGCTATACTATTTCTGTGTATCAGCTGTATCATGCCCTGTCATTTGAGGGTGCAGCCAGAACCAGGGTGGTTTCACCAACGCACATCCACCCATACACCCCCTGGGATTTCCTCTGTACAATGTTAAACAACCTCACAAGAGTTAGGCAGCTGTGCTATGCTGCTGATACGAGAGTATAGTAGAAGGTTTCAGCCAGACACAATTCCAACCTCAACAGCTTTTTAGGTATATAACCATGGTTTAGCCCACAAGAGTGCAACCAGAATAGGATATGGTAGCTTATCAGACTCATCTTGCTATGGAAGTGAGAGGTTCTCTTAAAGTTCAGAAATGGTCTACAGCCTGGAAAATATTCCTGATTAGGCACGAGGCAACTCTGCCCTCTTGATGTGTTGTAAAGTCTCCCAGTGGGAATGTTTCAAGGGGAATCTTCAAGCAAGCTGCTGGGGACATCTTGGCAAATGGCTGCTTGCCAGTCTATCTGCTAGCAGGCTTCTCTACATGGCTGTTACTGCCTAGGAGTTGCTTTCATATTATGCTGATGCTAACCCTAAGAATCTATATAAAAGGACAGAGCTTCTAAAAGTTAATGATGTTTTTGATCACCTTAAATCAAGACCCTCCCTAGTAGAGCGTACGTATTTTCATTTTACCAGTTCACTTGTTATTGATACACAGGTCAGTACACATATTTCTACATATTCACATATTCTACATCTCTGTAGAATATTCACTTGTCATGCCAAATGTCTTGGTGAAATATTTGACGTGTAACTAAGATATTCTTTAAAATATTTTCAGACTGAGCTGTATAAGGAATAATGTCTGGCTTGCATGCTGTGGAGTGGTTTCTTCCGGGCTAGCTGTAGTAAGCAGCTTTGGATTGTTGATGTACTGTGGAGTGCCATTTGTGGTCACTGTAACAAATGCACCGTTTCTTATTCTAGGTAAGTAGAAAAAGTGTGTTGGGCTCAGATTCAAAGAAAAAGTTGGAGTTAAAACAACTTGACAGCGTTACTCTTTTATGATATGAGTATCAGATCGTATGCAGTTCAGTCGTGCTGTGAGGAGAGGAGATGCAGCTTCCCCTGACCTTCAGGGGGGTGAGCATTCGGCTCCGCGTGCCTGCGCTGTGAGGCAGAGGTTGTGCTCTGGCAGAAGGGCTGCTTTCACAAAAAATAGCGCCTACCCTAGTTTCACTGCTCCAGCTTGCCAAGTGTAAAGGGTGGGCTGGTAAGGTTAGTGCTTCTGGCATTATTCTAGGGTCGCTGCTAATTTAGCCATGCTGACTGACCACTTATTCAACTAGTATTGGAGTTTAGAGCTCCAGCTTCAGCTGAGCTCAACAGGGTTATATCACTGCCTTCCTTCCTATCACGCCCTGCTGTTTTCTACAGGCGTATTATAACCATTTATGTATTTTGTTAGTTCCGGATAATAATTTGCCTACCCCAAAACAGTTTGTTGTTAGTACTGTTCTCTGGGACTGCTGAATGTCCTAACAATTTACGTAGGTACAGAAGTCTTTCCAAAACCACCCACCCCTCGACCACTGCACCTCTTGTTGCAGTACAGCCAGAGCTCCCTACCTGGTTACTTTTAATCACTTTCTAGGTAGCTCAGCAGTGAGCACCATGAAACGTATGCCCCATGTGCAACTTATGCTGAACTAGCAGTGACTTAGGCTAGTACATGTATTATGAGGTGAGTATAGGAAACAAGTTACCGTAAGGTTTTGTATCCTATATTAAGAGTGTAGTTTTTGGTCGGATACAATTGGGTCTGAATATAGCTTAAGCACTGAGCAGGACTGTCTGCAATTTCAAAGTTGTTCATTTTGTTTTCACGAGATGTGAAATTTCCTATGCAACGTAACGACTATGAACAGTCTTGTGATAGAAAATTGAAGCGTTGCCCCATTCTGTTGCACCAAGGAAGTTACTGAATATCATTGTAGCACAGTCTGACAGAGCCGAGCTTTCAAATACCTCTAGGTAACATTACTGCAGATAAATTACAGCTTTTAAAATCCTTACCTAGTCTCCTATATGACAAATTAATGTGATGTTTTCTTGGTCTTAATCATGTGCTGAGGAAAACACATGGAACTCCCAAGTTAATGGAGGCTGTATTGGATGTCTAATGCAAATGCTCTTTAGGAGATAGGTAGTTTCTTTGTTGCCTTCATTGCTCAGATGCATTTGGTATTTGCATTTTTTTTGCTCATCAAATGCAAAGGCTCTAAACTTAACAAGGACCCTTTTGTATACCTGAGAAAGGGCTTAAACCACTTTCTTCAGAACTCTATAAGCAACATGATGAATTTGGCTCTCTTTGGAGTTATGACCCTTGTAATAATGACAAATGACCCTTACTTTAAAATAACTGCTTTCAAACCTGCCTTCCAGAAACTATGTGGCTCAACACCATTCAGTACTATCTTCTGGTTTGCTGCATATCTTGTTCTGGGTGTCTAGCTGATGCTGAGAGATCTAGGAGACAGTCCCAAGTGTTTAAAAGTCACAAGCCTAGTTAAAAATCATGATACTTTTCTAAAACAAAATTTCAAATTTCTGTATGTTTTGGTTTGTGTTTGTGGTTTTTTTTTCTTAGTTTGTGGTTTTACACAGCCACTTGTTTTTAGGGTCTATTTGGGTTATGTTTCAAGCTTTCCTTCACAATGTCAGAAGTATACATAGGCACAAGCGGGAGGGCTGAACAGTGAGATCGCTGTTTAATTACTATATGCCAGAAGCTGCTTTTTGAAGGAATCTATTTCATCAGAATAATAAGTTGGGGCCTAGAGGGAACGTCGTGAGGGCACACTCCCTGCTGCAAGGTAGGATCTAAGTAAACCACTCCTTCCAAATGTTTTTAAGAACTTATTGAAAATTAAACTGGAAGGTGTTTCTAACAATCATCTCAACAACTTTTGAGGTGTCCCTGATAGCATTAAGTTGATCATTCCTTGTTCTTTCATATATATCAAAGGTAATTGATTTTTTTATCAATCCTTGATTAATTTACGGACTGTTATCATGCTGCCTTCTAACAGGATGATTTAAGTGTGCAAACAGAATATCAAAGAGAGGATACAGCCCCAGCACACTTCTTTCCTGGACACTATCTTGCTCACAGCAGAGAGATCTGATTTTTTTAAACCCGGACATAGTAGGGAACTCCAAGTTTGGTTTATCTAAATACACCAGCTGTTACATGCAGCTGTACCATGCTTTGCAGAATGCAGTTTCTAGGAGAGGTTCAGGGAAGATCAAAGTACTTTCAGCCACCTGCCACTAAGCTGCCTTTATTCATGAACTGGTACTTGTCCGTTTGTCTTTCTTGCTAATGTGTTCTTGCCATCCTTGGCTCATTTTGCTCTTCTCTGCTTATTGTCTAGCTCACCATTTCCTATCCTTCTTCCCTCCACTTAGATCTGTTTCTACCACTTAACCAGTTACTCTCCATGTTCTATTCATGCAGTCCTTTCGGGCTTTTTTTTTTTTTCCTCTCAAGTGGAGTGCTTTGTTCATTGACTTGCTGTAATTCTAAAAGCAATTAAATAAGTATTTTGCCAGTTTAACAAACTTGCTGTGTATTCTTCGTACCTCTTGAAATGCTTGGGACTTCTTCCAGCTTCTCACTGTCTGCTGAAGACAGAGCAAGAAATTATTGGTCTAATTTGTTGCAGTGGTGAAGAGATTCCAGGGACAGTAGGAGATGCTTTTACTGATAAGAATAGTAAAGCATCAGAATAAGCGATGTATAAATCTGGAATTTACATCTGTGGGCACATGGACAACAGAAACAAAACACTTCTCAGGCGATGAACTAGGAGTGCTCAGTCCTTCAGCAGAACAGGGTGGAGGATCAACAATCCATCCAGTCACTATGAGTTTTTGAAAGGTAACAGAGCCATCTGCATACAAAGGATGTGTTTTCCTGTATCTTTAACTTGCATCAGCGCTAAAGCAATGCTAGTAGCCCACTTTCTTTTATTATTTTTTTTTAATTCCATGTAGCCTTAAATGCTGTTTATTTTGTGCTTTTGCTGGGTGTCAGGGGAAGCTGCCTTGTGCAATGCAGGGTTAACTCTTTCTCTTGCAGGTGTTGGTGTTGATGACATGTTCATCATGATCGCTTCCTGGGAACAAAATGCAAGAAAGACGGACATTAAATCTCGTCTGGCCGACACCTACAGCGAAGCGGCGCTGTCTGTGACAGTCACCACTCTCACAGATGTCTTGGCCTTCTTCATTGGCACCTGGACTGCTTTTCCTTCTGTGAAATCATTCTGTCTCTATACCGGCACTGCTTTTATCTTCTGCTATATATACACCATGACCTTCTTTGGGGCAATTATTGTTCTGAATGATAAAAGGGAGCAAGGAAACCGACACTGGTTAACCTGTATGCCAGTGGAGCAAGGAAAGACATCCTGCTTGTATAACGCATGTTGTATAGGCAGCTGTTCTAGTGAATCATCTCAGCTAAAAACCAATGAGACAGAGAGTGAACATCCAATGAGCCTATTCTTTAAAAACTATTATGGTCCTTTCTTGACAGATAAATGGACCAAGCTACTTGTGGTGTTGCTGTATGGAGCATATTTGGGTGGCAGTATTTATGGGTGTACTCAAATAAGGGAGGGCATAGATCTTCGAAATCTGGCTAGTGATGACTCTTACGTTATTCCATACTATGATGATGATGACAAATACTTCTCAGAATATGGACCTAGGGTCATGGTTATTATTAATGAGACTGTAAGTTACTGGGAAGAGCATGTTCGTGAAGACATTGAGACATGCATAGAGGATATAGAGAACATTTCCTATGTAGATAAGAACCTCACAGAGTCATGGCTGAGAGTATACATACTACTTGCTAAAATAGCTTCCGTAAATATTAGCAATAAGGATGTTTTCATGAATAATTTAAGTCAACTGTTTCAGTACTATCCCGGTTTTGAGTGGGACATTAACAAGACTCACAATGAAATAACAGCTTCACGTTTCTTCATCCAGACAGTGAATGTTACGTCAGCCATTGATGAGAAAAATCTTTTAAATCAGTTAAGAGACAAAGCTGAGCAATGCAATATTTCACTAAAGGTGTACCACCCAGCATTCATATACTACGACCAATACCTGGTCATAGTGCAGAACACCATTCAGAATGTTGTCGTTGCTGCTGGGGCAATGCTCGTTGTCGCTCTTTTCCTTATTCCCAACCCGCTGTGTTGCTTGTGGGTGACCTTTGCTATAGCTTCTGTTATAGTCGGTGTTGCTGGTTTCATGACATTTTGGGATGTCAACCTGGATTCCATATCCATGATCAACCTGGTCATTTGTATAGGATTTTCAGTAGATTTTTCTGCTCATATTTCCTATGCCTTTGTTACGAGTAAAGAGTCATCAGCAAACAAAAAAATGATAGGAGCTCTGCACCAGCTAGGTTACCCAGTATTACAAGGTGCAATTTCTACTATATTAGGAGTAGTGGTCCTGGCTGCAGCAAAAACCTACATCTTTAGAACATTTTTCAAGATTATGTTTCTCGTTATTTTGTTTGGGGCTGCTCATGGTCTTGTTTTCATTCCAGTATTTTTAACCTTTTTTGGACACTTTGGCAGGTCTAAAGATCAAGAGATTAGGTATAGAAATAATAAGGACTGTCCATGAGTTAAACATAAAATATTATATATTTATTGTATGTAGATTAAAGTGCAGTGGCTTTCAGGGAATATAAGAAATGAAGGACGGAACAATACAACAGAGAAGCAAAGGCTTAAGAAAAGCCAAGCAGCAAATAACAGAAGGTATAAAGGTGCACAGAACAGATGTACATTTTCTCTATTTTTGTGTGCTTGACTTTGTAACCTTGATGTTGTTAAACCTTTTGTAATGAATTGTTTACTGAATGTATTGAAAGTAAATTATTATAAACACTGAATATTGTCCCAGCTTCATGGATTACGTTACAGTTTTGTCAGTAGATGTACACAGGGGGCAACAACTAATTGTTTTCATCTTCTGGCTATTTACCTTGATGCTGTCACTCAGCCCAACACTGAGCCAATTTTCCCCAAGAGGCTCGAACCTTGAGGTTTTACAGCAAGATGATCAAGAGGTCAGCACTGTCAGACTGCAGTGGTTCATAAGCCCTCGGGAGACTTAAGCCTGCTCAGGCTCCTAACGCAGCACAAAAAACCCGTAGGGAAGACAAATTGACACGTTTCATTTTCACACGCATCTTTTCTTGCTGTGCAGTTTTCTTGCTTGGATTAAACAACGTGTAGCTTTAATAAGATTGTTTAGTTTGTTGGCTGCATTTTCTGAAGGGATTACTGGAGAAGACTGAACTTCTGTGGTCCTCCTCAGTAGCCGTAGTGCTAGATGGCATGCCATTGGCACACCAGGGCTAGAATTTACTAGAAAGAATCATACCCTGATTGAGGGCAAAATAAAAGCAACCCAGCTGGTCTGTTCTAAAACTAAATGCATAAAGTCTATTGTGTTTGTGACAACCCAGCCTTTGATGCATCAATGGAACAGAGGAGCTTTCACAGAAATGTGAGCTAATAATAAATGAAGGTGTTTAACCTGTAGGGACAAAACACCGAATGAAGAGCCAGCATGTAATTTGTCACCAATTTAGTGAGCTACCTGTCAGAAACAACTGAATAATGGCAACTAGTATTTGTGATTTAGGGGAAAAAAAGGAATCTAGGAGGTATAAAACCATTCAGTCCAAATCTACAGCTGTGGCATGGTTCTTCTGAAAGCCGTAGCAAGTGTGACGAAGCCTTGTTCCATCTGGATTTGTGACCTGTTTCATAGACCCAGTAGAGCAGAATCCCCTTTCCTTCATAATGCATGTTGGTGGGGACAGCAGACTGGAAGTCACATCACCCAGACACTATCAGTTAACTTCCAGTACAAACTGAAAGCCCTGGTGGTCCGGCAAAGTGCCCAGTGACTGGAAAAAGGGAAACATCACTCCCATTTTTAAAAAGGGCAGAAAGACAGACCCAGGGAACCACAGATAGGTGAGCCTCACCTCTGTGCCTGGGAAGATCATGGCACAGATCTTCCTGGAAGCGATGGTAAGGCAAATGAAAGACAGGTAGGTGACTCGAGACAGCCAACATGGCTTCACCAATTGTGCGTGGCTAATCTAGTGGCCTACTACGATGCAGTGACTGCATCAGTGCACGTGGACATCAGCAACCATCATCTGTCTGGATTTCTGTAAGGCCTTTGACAGTCCCACACAACAATCCCTGTCTCCAAACTGGAGAGATGGACTATTCAATGGGCAAGGAAGGGGCTGGATGGCTGCATCCAGAGAGTTGCAATCAACAGCTCAATGTCCAGGTGGAGATCGCTGATTAGCGGTGTCCCTCAGGGATCCACAGTGGGAATGGTACCGTTTAATATCCTCTTTAACACAGGTGGTGGGATTGAGTGCACCCTCAGCAAGTTTGCAGATGACACCAAGCTGAGTGCTGCAGTTGATACTCTAAAGGTAAGGGATGCCATCCAAAGGGACCTGGGCAGGCTTGAGAAGTGGGCCCATGTGAACCTCATGAAGCTCAACAAGGCCAAGCGCAAGGTGCTGCACCTGGGTCAGGGCAATCCCAAACATCAAAATAGACTGGGGAATGAGTGTACTGAGAGCAGCCATGCGGAGGACTTGGAGGTACAGGTCAATGAAAAACCTGGACAAGAGTTGGCAATGCATCCTTGAAGCCCAGAAAGCCCAAATCATATGTGGGGCTGCATAAAAAGAAGCACAGCCAGGAGTCACAGGAAGTTTCTCCTGCTCTGCTCCACTCCCATGAGACCCCACCTGGAGTACTGCATCCAGCTCAAGAGCCCCAGCGTTAGAAAGACTGAGGGACCCATCAGACAGAGTCCAGAGGAGGACCACAAAGATAATGAGAGGGCTGGAGCACTGTGAAGACAAGCTGAGAGAGTTGGGGTTGTTCAGCCTGGAGAAAAGACTCCAGGAAGACCTTCTAGCAGCCTTTTCAGTACTTAAAAGGGGGACCTAGAGGAAAGAGTGGGAAGGAGTCAGGTAGCATAGTGACAGGACAAGGGATAACAGTTTTAAACCAGCTTGTTATTTGGTCTTCCGCCTGTTTTAATCTTCACATATAGCAAGCAACATTTGAAAGATGTTAGAGCTCAGGACTTGTGCCACAAAATAGATCATTTGATACAGATTTTAGTGACTTCAAAAGTGAAAGGGGTTTGTTTTCTAATACTGATTTACATTATTTAGCTGGAAGAATTCCCATCCAAATCCCATTACTGAAGCACGTATTGAAAAAGAGGCCTGAATTTCTAGGGAGAATGTTCCCCAGAAATATCATTAGAGAGTGAAGCTTTGCCATAACTATTAAATTTATTTACAGGTTCAAATGTTTTATAATACCTTAGTTTACATAGTAGGGAACTCTGTATTACATTTTGTAGCAATATACAGTGATAAATAAAAGGAAAAAAAACAATGCTCATAATTAAATTTAACCTTTATTATTCCAAAAACAGATGCCAAATACGCAGTATATTTCTGTTTCCATTGGCATGTTTCTAAAATACATGTACAACTGTAACTAGTCAGCCTAGGCATTTGGTATACTGTTTTATAACGTTTGGAAGTTCTCCCACGCTGCACGGGGATGTCACTACACTAGCTGACAATGGAAAAATAAGCAAATAGAAAGTTATCCTAGTTTTGAAAGAAAAAAAACACGTGATCTTACTGGAAAACCAGGCTATAATCAAGCATTACACCCAGAAAATTCTAAAATATGTTAACTCTAGTTTTAAATGTAGTTACCAATTTCCATTCACACTTATTGGCACCGGCCCAACTATTTTCATCTCCAACTATGTTAACCTTCAACATTAACGTAATAACAAAGGCCTTCTCTGCAACAGAAGTTTATATTCCCAGGAGTCTACAACTAATTGTACAGAAAGATTATGATAAAGTTGTGTTACTCCTAAAAACCAGTTCCATGGGATCAGAAGAATACTGGCATATAATTGCTAGCAAACACTTCTACTTGATTGGAAACTGGTTTTTATTACGAGCCTAGAATTTCCAGAAGTTTCTTGTAAGTGTTGGAAAAAAAGTTTTATTTCCCTAGTTCTATTGAACAGGACTGGGAATGTTATTTGAAACACATGCTTCAAACATTTTCTGAACTACTTTTTAGTGAGCAATATTGTCCTCTTTGAAGAAATTCTTTGTTGGATTATCAAACGCTCATACATAGTATTAGCAGAAACTAATTCTGTAGAATCTCCAGCAGTATAAAAGCATTGTTATCAAATCAGATCCATCTACTGCAGTAATAAAAATTTTTAAAGAATCTTGTCAGCAGCACATCAGAGGTTACAGGTACTTCTCTTATCCCTGCCATGGTTCTGCCCAAAACATGGTCCAAAGAGGTTTAGACATGTTTAGCCTGTTATTGGTTTTGCATCAAAATTCCTCTCCCAGACATAAGTGTGTATTCTAACCCCAAGAGCACTGAGAAGACAATCACTAATATTTTAGTCTAACATGGAAATCTCATAATTCCCTTTAATAGAGATGCACTCTGTAGCTGCTTCACTTATACGGATATTTTGTTACATTTTTAAATAAGTTTTCTTTAAAAGTGATCTCTAACCTCAAAACAGATTATAAGCATTAGACTACATACTACTGATTTACTTGTCAATTTGTCACTACCCATAAAACATTCCCTATTATATTACGGGGTTTCACTTCAAGCGTACCTGCTATGGTGTGACCCAGGAACCTATGCCAAAACACACCAGTACATCTGCACATTTTTCTTCTCAGCTTCAACACGACTGACAAAACCAAAACACTGAATTCAACCCTGAGATTTATCTTTCTGAATAACTTCTTGTGGGAAGAGTAGATGGAGCAGAAGATGAGGAACCTGTTTTATTTCTGTGTCTTATTCTGATGAGACACAATAGATAAGTAACAGAAGCTCACAAGAGACAGAAGAATCTTACCGTGTCACTAATGCCATACACACATCAGGAAGGGAAAAAAAGCTATGCTGCTTAAGACTACTGCATTGCTAGATGTACATTCTTCAGATTATCAGTTACTGTATCACACAAGTCATCATCTTACTTCTAGTTTTTTTCCCTCCAGAACAATTTGGATCTCTTTGGCATCCAAAGTCTCATATTTCAGTAAAGCTTCTGCTAAATTCTTGTGTTCTTTTGCATGAGTCTTCAAGATGTTCTTTGCTCGCTCATATGAGTCCTGATATTAAAAAAAAAAAGGAAGGTAAAAGAAGGTTATAAAACTTTAGAACAAAAGTAACGGGAATATTCTATTTAAAAAGTTGTTTCTGGGTGAATACAGCTCATGTTTAAAGTTGTGCCTCACATAGCACAGCTCCTATCCCACAAAGATTTAAAACCTAGCTGCCATAATTGCTCAAGAAAATGTAGCTGTATGCCACCTCTGCATTTTGCAAAAGTTACAACTGAAAATAAAATCCAGAGACAAGTCTGAGTATTTTTACATATGACATAGAGACTTACAAGATCTGAAAAGGTGCTTATTAAATATATTAAATGTTACATTACGGACAGTGTTACAGCATTCAAGAAATATTCCCTCAAAGCCTGAAGTTTTCAAAAGGTTATCAAACTCTCAAAGTATGATGTACTTTTACAAAGCTGAAAGGTACCCAACAAGTTATCAGTTGCTTCAAGTAGAAATACACTGGCAGCATTATTAGCTTCAATTTTAACTTTTAGTTCTACACAGACAGACCAAGTCAGTTCAGAAACAGCTTCAGCAAAAAAGTTTTAATGGTTTAGATGTTATCGGACATAAATAATTCTCCCACCTGTACCAAACTAGTTCCAAATACCAGAACAGAGATCTGGAAGTTCCAAGATAATTAAATGATATAAACTTCCCTAAGCATCTGATTCTGATGCCTGTGAGGAACAGGATACCCGACCAGATGACTCTCTGATCTGAACTAATATGGCCATTTCTCTGTTTTTACACAAAATGATTTAGCTGCAAGTTATAAAATGTGGGAGGAAAAGACAACATTCACATCTGTTCTAAAAAAAAAAAAAGTGTTTTTTTTTTTTCCTGTGAATTAAACAGGCAAAATACAAATCCTTGTGTTTACACAAGAGGAAGTGCTAAGGAACATACTAGGAACCCAACACCATCAACTTGCTATCCACTGCTCCTGCATGACAATTTATAAAAAGTTTTGATACGAAGAGATTCAAAGTTGCAGCTACATTAAATACTTGGGAATTACTGTCAACCACCTATGTTTTCTCACTGGTACACATTACAAATTCAGTAATCAAGTGAGCTGATGCTCAAGTCATTTCAAAAGAAATGTGTTAGAGTGAAGGGGAGAATCTTACCCGCAGAAGTGTTCTTACTTCCTGTTCAATTGCGGACTGAGTTTCAGGGCTAACTTTTCCGGTGTCAGTATAGGTCATAACACCAAGCTAAACAAACAAACAAAAAATCTTTTTGCCACTATTGCAATATAACACAAAATACTCTGTAAGACCTTCAGCACCCATTTCTTATACATGCAAACAAATAAAATAATGTTTACTGAAGTGTTTGAAACAGACTCAGCAAAACAAGAAGCATATTCATGAACTGCATAGTCACTGCAGAGTTCTATTTCCACAGGTCATAGTACGGAACCTTAAGTGTTTTCTTATTTAAAAAGAAAATCAAAAAGAAAGCAAGAACTTCAGACTACTAGCACTTAACAGAAAATAATGATAACTAAAAAGGTTTCTTAAGAAGTATACAAAACTCAGCATTCGCCTTCCCCCTGCCCTACAGGTTAAGAGTATCCTCAATTCCAAAAAGTTTGGGTTTAGATTTTTTTTTTCTGTAGACTTTAGAAAGTTTCAAGGTTGTTTTGAGGTGAAGATCTTGCAAGCTGATTTTTAAACTGTCAAATGGACAGCTTTTCTCATTAAGTTCTCTATAGCAAGGCCAATCATAAGGCCTGAACTACCTTCTTTTTCAGCAGAACTACTTTGCCTCTCATCACTGACAGCCAGTTCCAGAACATTTCTGTCCCCTATCAGTATTTACGAAGTGATGACACGCTACCTTCTCACTCATTCCAAATCTAGTCACCATCAGTTTTGCAATTTTAGTAGCATTGTCGAAATCACTGGAAGCACCTAGAGAGCAAACAAATTTAAGTTAATTACTGACACCAGGTTAAACACTTCTGCCCATAAGCTCTGATCAGAGATTCTAACTACTGATCAGCTGACCTGTTGTGATGTGATCACTTCCAAATATGAGCTCTTCTGCTACTCTTCCTCCCATGCAGACATCCATCTGTGCAAGCAACTGAGATCTAGTTTCACTCCATCGGTCATTTTCTGGGAGCAGAGATACCTGAAAGATACAGAACCATGGTCACGAAACAAACAGAAGAAACACTGAAATAATCTGAAAAGTATTCTTGTTCAAATCCGAAGAGGATATAAATGCAATAACATGAATGCCCTGGGCTGCCTACTAGGCTATGCACTCATCAGGTTTGCTTGGGAGGTGCCTGGTCTACCAGGTGAAATAGCTTCCTTTGGGCCACGATCATCGCATAAAATTAAGCTACTTAAACCTAACACCACAAGCTTACAAGTAGGACCAGAAACAGAACAATCTATTCTATCCATTTCTCCTTATTCCCTACATTTGGGTTGAGCACAAATTAACTTCTTGCCTGGAGGATTCAGAGCAGTGGTTTTCTTTATCTGAATCCATTAACTTGCATAAAGTTCAGAAGAAACCGACATATTGAAAACAAGTTTCTCTATCCTGACAGTAGCTACCAAGTACTTGGACAGAAAGTTAAAAATATCTATGTTAGAAAGAAGGTAACCAATTAGGTTTAGGAAAAGTCACATGGGACAAAGAACAACTTGATAAAGTATGTTTGTATTAAAAATACAGGTGAGCAGTGCTGCTACTTTTGGGTCCTTTGAAGAACGTCTGAAGTCTTGCTCTTGAGTGCTGTTTTATCTGCAGCAGAATCAAACATTTCTTTCCTCGTATATCTGAATTATTATATAAGCAAATGTGATCATATTTCAAAAAATGAAGAGAGACTTGTATCACACAGAAAAGAAAGCCAGCTTTCCAAGAGATTGCCTAAACTGAAAATTTCAATATATCCCAACATGCATTACAACCTAAGTACAACAACAACATTGTTGGCAAATTTCTCAACACTTAACAGTGCACCAACAATAAATTCTAGAAATACCCACATGTCCGAGTGTTGTTCCTCGTGTCATGATCGTAGCCTTGTTGATTGGCATTGCATCCTTAGTATAATAAGCAATGATAGCATGGCCAGACTCGTGGTAAGCAGTGATGGTTTTATTTTTCTCATCAATTTCTACACTTCTACGTTCAGGCCCTTAAAGGAAGGAAACAAACTCATTCGTACAGCTGACCACGATGATACAGAGATTATACATACTCAAGAGTACAAAGTAGCTGTGGAACAGCATGCAAGTAAAATTTATATCCTACTTGTAAACATTTTGCACTTAATGAGTGTTAGTTAACGTCTAAAATAGACCTAACTATACGCTGCAGTCTAGCTCCTTTTAAAGGAGTACATCAAAATGAACCTGGGTATCTGAGGAAATCCCATTTCCTTTCTCAAGCACAAACAGACCAGATTTTGGTCTGTATGTTGCAGATGTTCCAAGTTTTGCATTACCACGTGGCAACTTAGTTGAATCTAGCTCTGGGTTTCTGGTCATCTATTCTCCTCCACTTATTCCTAACAGAGGAGTAGGAGGAAATCAAACTCGCGTCTTGCCTCTAGGCTCACGTACAACATGCGTCATTTTTGACAGAGTATCAAATAAGCCTTAATGAATGTCTTTAATACTAGCTTTAACATACTAATTTGTCTCAGGTCTCAAATGCTATTCAGAATTAACCACGCAGAAGATTATTTATAAAAACAACACCAAAAACCTCTCTTCTTCTGTAAAGTTTTAATCACACAAAAAACTGCTGTAACATATTTATGTCTTTTGTATATAAAAATCCTACCCATTAGAATTTTGTCCTTGGAGAATTCTAATTCTTTCATGGTTACCATATCTTTTCCATCAACAGCTGCCTTTAAGGCAGCTTGATTTACAAGATTCTCAAGCTCTGCTCCAGAAAATCCTACTGTGCCTCGTGCAATTATTTCTGGATCAACAGCTGTGGGGAAAAAGAAGGAAAGTCATTAGGGTCCATATTGTTCCTGGAAAAATCTTGTATCATGAACAAGGAATGATCAAATTCTGAACAAGAATCATTATTTTAAAAACTGTCTGTTTAAACAACAACTTTCAGCTTTAGAAGAAATGAAGTGTAATGCTTAAGACACTATGACAATGTTGGGGGCTGGAAAGAAACTCTGCCTCAGAAAATTGTCATAACACAATGTACTAGACAATTCTTGTGTTTTTTCTAAGATACATAGTAAAGACACTACTGCTATTGAAATAAAGGACAAAATACATCAGTGGGTTGATCAAGTATGAACAGTTATATAAAAAGATAATTACAATAGTGTATTTACTTACATTGATCATACTTTATTTTATTTAAGTACCACTTCAGAATTTCTGTACGACCTCTTACATCAGGCTTGGGAACAGTAACTTGCATGTCAAAGCGACCAGGACGTATTAAAGCACTAAAGGAAAAAGATGATTTAATATATTGGCTTTAAAAAGTCACAGTAAACTGTTACTAATAGATATGAGGAAGACAAATCCATCTGATCTTTCTAAAAGACATCTATATAGACCATGTCTGGTGTGCAGATGCAAAGAATGCATTTTCCTTATTTGTATCTATAAAGTCAGATGAAAGTTTTATTACCAACCAATTTTAAGTGGTTTTGTATTCGTAAATAAGGTAAACTACTATTGTCAGCAACTACTGAAATGCATGGTAAACAAGGAATGTAACCAATCAATTTAAGTAGAAAAACTTGCAGAAGTTTTAGATATTTAGAAGCAGGTTGCCTATTTCTTGAGATTTAATTTGATCTTTTAAGCGTCAATATACAAACTTTTTCAAGGGAAAACAAATCTCCAGCTGTAACACTAATTCTTGAAAATTGTTGTGGGGTGGGGTTTTTCTGGTTTTTTTTTGTGTGTTTTTTTTTTTTTCATATACATACCATAAAAATGATCAATGCATTATACTCACTTATCTAATGCTTCAGGGAAGTTTGTTGCACCAATAATAACAACACCTTCATTAGGTTTAAACCTGTATGAAAAAAGGCCAAGAATGTGTTTTTATAGAGAATGAATTACAAATACTAGAAAGTTGTCACAGGTCATTTTAAATGTATATCCTTGAAAGTGTTTTTAAAAGTTACGAAAAAAATCAATGCTGTCAAAGAAGAAAAATTCATGCAAATATTCAAAATACCAGTGAGCACCTTCTATGCCCTCAGAATCCAGATATTTACCCATCCATTTCAGCAAGAAGTTGATTAATGGTCTGTCTTGAATATGGATGCATCGGAGACTCAATTCTCTTCCCACCAACGGAGTCCAACTCATCAATAAATATAACACATGGTGCATTTGCTTTTGCTTCCCCTGACAAAAGAAAAACAGCTGAAAGACACTTCAACCACACAAAGTAGCAGAAAGCATATGATGTAATTTAGGATTCTTCATAATGTAAGAGTAATAGAAATACAAGTGTTATAGCATCACCAGAACTGTCCCAATTTTAGCCTTCCAGAATGAAATTTATTTTTGAAATGAAGCAATGCAAAGAAGCAAGTTCTTCATCTCTGTATCAGCTTGTATATTCTTATGGTACAAAAAAATTACTAGTGCAGTAGATTAAGAAAGTCATCCTATCTTCTATCAACTCATACAACAGTTTATTTCATAGGCTCAGGTACAAAACAACCTATTAAATAAAAATAACATGAAATGCTATGAGTCTTATTTTTAACTAACTTATTTTAATAGAGCATGCTTGTTACCTGACAGTGAAAAACACCACCCTCAAGCTTACCAGTATTAACAACAAAATAAAAAAGCAATAGTAAACTTCAAGATGACAGACTTGTACATTCCCACCGGGATGCAATTCATCTCATCCAGCTAGACACATCTGTACTATTAATTACAAGTCAGCTATCTAACCTTCTTTAATCAACAGAAAGACAAGCACATTTTAAGGTGCAACACATCCACTACATTTTGTTCCCCTTCCAGATGAAGAAAGCCACATTTCTTCCACAAATGCAAACCACCTTCTACATTATCAGTGCCTGACACTAAGTGCTAAACATAAAAGAAGTTGGACTCTCCCCCAACACCCTTTGTATTATTACTTATTTAAACATTTAAAACAGAAAACCTGCTTAGGTTGATAGTTTGCACGGGAGAGACAACTACATTTTATTATAAAGCCCTTTATTCTGGGCCTGTTGATGGGAGTGCAAAAGGAAACCTGAGGTGAGTGCTACGCTGTGATACTATACTAAAGCTCTAATTCAGAAAAAAGAGACAATATAAAAATGAGGGGAATACCTGAAATGGTTAGCACTATTTTTATCTTAAATTTTATATTTACTTTCAATTTACGGTGATTTACATTTTACAATAGCTAAATGACAAATTAAGAAAATCCATTTGGTTTATAGAACATTACAGCTCTGATTAAATAACTTTTATTCTCATCCAGAGTATTGTAAGTTACAGTTTTTGCTACAATTGCATTCTGTCCACCAGCAAGTTTCTACAGTTAGTTGCTGCTCATGGAAATCTAAGTCACGTACACACTGATTACTTAATCTTGCATGTTAAAAGATTTCAAAACCACAAATACTTAACGTACTGAATAGGCTCCGGATGCGACTAGCTCCTACACCAACAAACATCTCATCAAACTCTGACCCAGATGCATAATAAAATGGAACATCAGCTTCACCAGCTACAGCTCGGGCAAGAAGAGTTTTGCCAGTTCCAGGTGGTCCAACTAACAAAATACCTAAAAGAAAATAAGTAAGAAAAAAGTCACCAACACATTAAAAACACCAAAACCACACAGTCTTATTATACAGGTATGTGTCTTCCATGCATTAAAAGAAATTTACATTTGCTTCAGAAAACTTAACATCCTGTTTCAGGTACTGCTCATTACTTGCAGTTTGAAGTAGTTTCCTTTAAAAGATCTAGATACATTCTGAACCACATTTAAACAGTGACAAAAAAGGCTTGTAAGACTATTAAATAAAAGCAGAAACCAGAATTATTCCACAAAGTTACCACTGAATTTAGCACCTGAATCCTTAATAGTCTCTTCTTCATATTGGATGTTTACCAAGATAACACAAGTCTAACAAAAATATAAGAAAGTGTTTGGTCTATTCACAGAGAGAGGAAAGGAAGAAGTCATTCCTGTCTGCAACCTGACCTGGGATTGTATATCACAATGCTGTGGTTTGTCAGATTTTTAAGCACATGAGAAAAATCAATTGTGGATAATCACCTACATTTCTTTTAAACATTAAAAGGTTACCAGCAAGAAACAGGGGTGGGGGGTGGAATTTGTCAGATTCTTTTTTCAAGATTAATAAACTTGAAGATTTTTAGAGAATTTTTTTTGCATTATCTTGGTTGAGTATTTATATTAATTTTATGTTATATATATATACTTCTCAAATGAGAAAACAGAATTAAAAAATTTGGTCACAGGAAACTATTAACTTTTAAAAAAGATATCCTTCTATGGACACTAAAAGAAAAAGAAGAGACCTAGAAAACCTTAGGCCACATCAAGCTCTATTCCAAAATATATCAATACCAGTTATACATAAATTTATCAGTAAATATTTTTGAAATCCTATGTGTGCTCAGTGACACGTCAGATACCTCAAATCCTCTGTAAGAGTGGTGACCAATTTTTACACATAGGGAAACTGACAGTAAGACAGGAAGCATGCAACATAACTGCCTTAAACAAAGAAAGCACCTCATTTAAGAGTATCCCCAAAGAAACTTCACAACACTCTTTGAGGCGGCATTTGTTCCTCAAATACTTTAAACAAGTAAGGAAATCTACTACCACAAACATTTTTTTACTATTTACTAAATTAAATAAATACATGTTTAAATGTTTAATAATTTATTTAAACATTATTTTACTATTTATTTTTCCCCAAATATAAAGTAAATGAAACAGTGGTATTTATTACCATTTTGGTCATGCGCTTTTTTGATTCCCCAAAGGAAAAAAATGTTCAGAGATAAGGCTGTAAATTAGTCATTCAACATAGAACAAACATAGCCTTGGTACGTATGGTTTTCACATCTGCTGAACAATGGTTCTCACCTTTTGGAAGTTTACCTCCTAGTACGGTAAATTTATGTGGGTTTTTCAGGAATTCTACAACTTCCTGCAATTCTTGTTTAGCTTCTTCAACCTACATATTAAAAACATGCCAAGAAATAGCAATAAGAATTTATAAAATATTCCATCCTTTTTGTAAATAACCTTTGTATTAAAGACTTAGACAAGTTTATATGAACAAAAATACATAGCAGAAAGAGGAGATAAAACTGTATCACAATTTGTGTTGATATGAAGTGTCTACAAGTTAACCTATTTCCTACAACCCTTTACATGACTCAGTAAAGAATAAAGTTAATAAAACTGAAGGAATAACTGAACAGCTCAAGACCAGATCTGACCAACAAGATAAATATGGAATCAAAAGTCCTATGTCAGGATATTAGACTAGTTAAAAAGACAAAGCTATGTATTTATCTAAGGGGAAGGTCCTCATTTTGCTACCAACAGCAGAAGAACAGTTGAACAGAAATAAACATCAACCTACATACTTATGGCTTGACTTTCACAATTCAACTTATTTGCTATTCTAGCCTTCAAAAATTTAACAAGTTGAGAGTGCACCTTTTTCAAAGTATTAAATGCTTCAAAGATATAAAATAAGAGTACTAAAAACCTCCCTGGTGTTGAGTAGTCAAAATATACATAAGGCTTCTTTCTCAAGCACTCTGGGTTAAGTACGTGAAAATGCAATTACCAGGTTTTAAAACTGAACTGGTTTTCTTTCAAATACAAAACAAACGCAAAAAGTCAAAGAAAACTACAGGTTATGCCTTGGAGAAAAGTCTGTATCCAGTTCTGCTTCGATTCAAACACCTTGAGAAAGCTTGGGGGCAGGGAGAAAAGCAAAGCAATCAAGTCAGTTACTCATGATTGCACTGCTTCTCTACTTCACAAAAATGGCAAATGTTATTCTATCATTCATATCTTTGTTCATTTCAATTTTAAGATTTCAGGCATATCCAAATATGAGAGATCTGTCTTTTTAAACAGTTTGTAAAAAGAAGTTCCTTTAACAGAGTAAGGCATTCTTCAGACTCACAAAGATGATTCAAAAAAGAATTCTCACACAATTAACTTTTGAACTTACCCCTTTCACATGCTCAAAGGTAACATTTTTCAGCTGGATTGGATCAACTGCTGCATCAAAGATACTTGATGTTCGAAAGCGTACTAATAGCAAACAGCAGAAGAGGAAGAGCAAAATACACACATGAAGTCATTTTGTTCCAAGACTGTACTTTGTACTTGAATGCATATATTAAGCCTCCACCTTTATACCTGGTCTTTTAAAAAGCAATGTTTCCATTTACAAATGTAAGCAAGAATAAAACATATTTTTAAAAAATCTTTAAATTATTTTCAGTTAATTCAGTGATAAGTGCTTTTAGGTTATTTGTAGCGCAGAAAGCTCTGCATCCAGAAACAGGTACACAAAACCAGTTTGCCCTCAATGTTTCTGCACATACGAAAATCTTCTTGAGACCAGATCACAGCTCAACACAAAACTGAAATTCTCCATTTGCATTAACTCAGCCTTTGATCATTCTTGTATTTCCACCAGATTTTTCATGGTGGCAATTGGCCATGCAAACACCAACTGTGTTGGTGTCACCAGGCTGTGACTACAAATAAAAATCAAACCATTCTGCCTACGCTGACCTAGGTAACACATCATCTAAATTCAAAGACAAATACAATCTGTGAACAATCAGACTTCTCTGTTGGTTCCATGCAATTGTTTCATCAAAAGAAAATAACACTAAAAGCTAACTTTGTATTCATAAACATTTTGTAACATTACCATTTAAAAGACTGTAGCCAAAAGCAGCAAACAACTCTTTCATTAGTACACTGAAATGTTATACTAAAACAATCATGTCAAAACACATTTAATTTGAGCTAAACCCACTGGAAGTACAACACAAGTAAAAGAGTTTAAAAAGAAAGTTAACTTACCAGCATCAGAAAAAGAGCCTTTCCCAGGTAAAAATGAGGAATATATAGCAAGATAAAAACAAAGAACAAAGAGAAAGAAAGAAAGCAAACGTGATCTTCTTAAGGAATCTGCAAAGGAAAACAAAAAGATTTTAAAATAGGCTGGAATAAACCACTTTCTGAATGCAAAAACAAAATACGTGAACTAAAACAACTTACCAAGTGTTTTTTGCAGGAATACCTGTGCTTTCAAAAAGCCCTCTGCAAAACCAGTTTTAAAAGCATCCTGCTGTGCCTCTGGGATGTTTTTTGTTTTCATTAGCGTATCCAAGTTCTCAACATCAATTCTTCGCTTTCTCAGGATAAAGCCCTAAAATGTTTTCCATAACAATGTTAGGGTAAACTCAGTTTTGATATATATATATATTTGCCTTATTACCTCAACAGCATTGTTGAGGGGGAGAAAAAGCATCTAATTCAGGTGCTGCAGAATTAGACAACAGAGGTAGTAGTTTGAGCATTAAATCACTGTGGTGCCAGCAGGGTCATCCTGATTTTCGCTCTAAGCAGATAATGTTCAGAGCCCCAAACGACAGACATAGCCTAAGACAGCCTTGCACACAACTAGCTTTGTATACTGAATTTAGTGGGAGTTATTAGCTTAACCTTTTTCCTTCATGAAATCAACTTAGGTTATTTCCAAACATGAAATATCTTCGAAGTATAGTTTTGATAGAGCTTGGTCACCCTACCAAATTTAAGAGCAACATTGCACGGAACTAGCTCTTGTGTATCTTCATTCATTGTATACCTAGACCATAGATTAAATAAATCATGTATGCCTGAAAGAATGGGAGAGTTCAAAGAAACTTTAAAAATAAAATAAGAACACGCTTTAATTAGCCTGACTTCTGTACAACCAATTAGAAGCAAAGAGTGCCTCAGTTAACTTGGTTTTGGTAAGTGCCTGGCTACCCCAAGTCTGGAGAGTTAATTGCTAAATTAAGTGTATACAAGTGAGATTTTAACCCATCAAAACATCCACCTTAAAATTTCTGCATCTTAAAAAGATAGTTGCCACAAATAAGTATATCCTTAAAGCATCAATCACATGCTGAATCACCTAAAATAATGTTCTTTTATGTTAAACTAATTGTATTTTTTTGTTTAAATAAATACTTAATTTGACTCCAAGTTATTTGAAACAAAGCTACAATAACAGAATACAGATAACTATTTCTAAATCAGTGTTTTCACATCTAAATTACTACCCTAAAAATTGAAACTATCTTTATCGTCATGACATATGAAGCAAATTGTGTATTAGTAAGAAAAATGGTACCTTGTCATTTAGTTCAAGTTTTAGAGTTAAGAAATTTTTTTACATTAGTAAAACAGAACACTTTTGGAAAATTGTGGAGATTCATTCAAGAGAAAGAGATGGTCTGAATAAGCCCTGTACAACTGGATAATGCTCCTTGTATTTACCTTCAAAAGTGAAGGAAGTGAGTTCTTTGTTTCGGTGAATTGTTCAGATGTTGACTGCAAACGTCTTGCTCTTGATCGCAAAGTCTTAAAGCTCCGTGATTGTATGTAAACTTTAAAAACAGAAAGTTTAGAACTATCCATTACTACCACTACAATAACAGCAATAACCAAGAAAACATGAAATTTCAAAAACTATAATATGAGAAAGACTTTATCCTGATCAAAGCAAATATAATCTTCCCAAAATATTCATGGTAGAAAGAGAAGAGAACTGCAGACAGCAATGTATTTAAGATGCCTGGCCGACAAAAAAACACACACACAAAATTGTATGAAGACACTTTTGGATCTAATAAAAATAAGCTGTATAAATAAACCAACACATTTTAGTACTGTGTTAGGCAACCCTGAACACTTGTAATCTGAACTGTCAAGTACGCTACTTAATGTTTTAGAATGCATTTTTTCCATAATATTTTTATTGTGAAAATAATCAGGAGCTCACTTTGTGAACTACAGATAATTGGTGAACCCTGTCATCACTGTCTCCAGGAACAGAACAGACATACACATGAATTAAATCCAGACATGCTGACAAACATGAAATGTTTGAAAGCTAATCCAGAAGGATAGGAATGAAGATTCATGCTTTAAGACAAGCTTTGTCTAAAAGTTCAGCTAAAAAGGTGCCCTGAGAGAACTAGAACAGCTTAGACATGTTGTTAGAAACTGACAAAAGAAATGTGACCATTTAAATATAGTGAGTTTATAGCACTACAGGTCATCTTCTATCACAAAGGAAACCTTGTGATGGAGATGTAATCACATAAATCATGGAAGTCAGGAATATTAATCTTTCACCAATGTGTTCTTAGATAATCACCAATGGCAGTCAAATGTTTAATTGTAACTAGGGCTTCTATTATCATAGAACAGTACCACATAAAAGGCATTTCTGGAGGCTATTCTGTCCAATCTCTGCTCCAAAAAGGACAAACTTCAACATCAGATCAGACAGCTCAGGAGATAACCTCTCCAGAGGAACTGTTCCAGAACTTAATCATTCTCATTGTGAAAGTTTTCCTACAGTTTTCCTGAAAGTTTTCCTTTGCTTTTACTTTTAACTGCTGCCTCTTCAAGATGCAAGAGAGAAGGGTAACTAATAGGGCTCCACTGGCAAGAAGATCACCTCTTGCTGTCTCTTCTGCTAACTTTAAAACCTTTAAAAACTTCAAAGCCTCAGATCCTTCAGCTTTTCCCATACTTTAAATGTACTACAATCTGCACCCTTCTTGTAGCCCAGTGATGGGGCATCTCTATTTTGTCAGCATCTCTCTCATAACTGTGGGACACAAACCAAACCTAGTAGCCAGACAAAGTCTAGAGCTAAACAGATGACAGTATTTGAACTCCCTGAGCTCCTGATTATGTTCTTGCTAAAGCAGCCCTGTTGTTACCACCATCATCCAGAAGTGGTTTAAACAAGTCATGAAATACCTTAGAAAACCAATGCGGATGAATACCAGATTCGACAGATTTGATTCAAAAGTAGCCAGTTCATCTGTCATCTTTTAAAACTATTATCCACAAATACTGACATCTTTTAACAAGGTTCTCTAGTAACACCATGATTACTGACTTAATTCTGGAAATATACTGCTCAAATACAAAAAAATATCTTCACAATTTACAGTGCTAATACCAATTCAAAGGTTCTTTCTGGAAACGTAATATTTTCTGGATTAGTCCTCTTTAAAACAAAATGACAAAAAAACCTTCCCAGAATAAAAATATGTTATAAAGAAAAAGTACAGTTTACTGTTTCATACCTGGCCAACACCTAAGGTCTGAAGAGAAATTTTGGAGGGGATTAGGATGCCGTCTGTACAAACATGATGTGCGCAAAGCACTAAAGACATCCCCGAAACCTGTAGAAATAGAGTATCAAAATGTAAGCACGACCTATGGCAACTAAACATTACTTTTCACACAAGTTATTTTTTCTTTCTTAAATATGAATTTTATTCTAGCACAATCCTTTAAGAACCTGTTAATGAAACAAATTAACCCATTACCAGCCCTCAGACATTAGTCCTCTGCTCTTCCTCCCAACTGCAATACCACATAGGCAGTATCTCAATCATCAAATACACACATCTTTTTCCTAACACACTTCTGGGGATCTTTATGATGCCCTTACTGCCTGTATTTAAGACTAATCCCAACAAAACATCTTTAAAGAAACACACTTCATTTTTTTCCAGCAATGAAATACTCTACATGGCCAGTTAATAGTCTGCCATCCCGAATTCATTTTTACTTAGCGCTCACGTAGCGTTGCTTCAAAGAAAAAATGAATAGCTTTATGTAAACTGGAGATGTTCATGAATGTGTTATGCTAGTAGATGAGCAAAATCTGATTTATTCTATTGGTGAAGCAAACGGGTGACAAAATTCATAGCTCAGACTCATCACTAATAGAATATGCACTTGTGCTACAGCTGAGTTTAGACAAATTTAACAACTACCTACTTCAAGTCTGAAATTTAAGAAATTATTCTAAAATTTGAGTTCAAATCTCTAAAGATAATTTTTTAAAATCCCATGATTCAAGAAGCGCCACTCTAGAGACAGCCTGCACACAATAAACAAGATATTACTAGTCTCTTAACAAGACATTTTATTAAACACTTTTGAACTATGAGTTACCTACAGCACTAGAAATTAAACTACGGAAGAACACAGTGTTCACCTTCGTAATTTAATTTTATTGATTCTCATTAGCACTTGACTCCAAAACATACCATGTTTATTTTCAAAGAAGGACTCAGCAGAGATGTATGATGTATGCCATGGCGAAGAGACTTTGTTTTCTGTGTAGTAGCCAGGAAGCAGCCTGTTCACGAGTTCTCTGAACTGGTTAGGTTTCAAATCAGACAATCCCAGATCTCTTAAATTAAATACAGACTGCAAAACAGAGATAAGTGTTCACAATTTACTTAATTTAGATGGGAAGAAATGAGAATAACAAAGTCAATTGTAAAATGTAAGTGCTGCATTGAGCCAAGAAGTTCAGACAAACAACAATTTCTTAAGTTAAGAGAACAATGAAAGGAAACAATTAAAGAACATTTGCTATTGTCAATACAAAGTAACTTTTTCATATGCATACATTGACATTTTCATTAGCAGAGTACATTTGTGGCAAGTAAATTTTCTTCCCAATTCCCTCTTTTAATACCTCCCATAGCTGGAGCAGGCACAGGAAAAAAATGCTCTTTTCCAACTCGTTCTCATACTTATGACAGAGACTAGAGGGTGTGAGGGGGGAGATGTACAATTAATATCCACTTATTATTTCACTCAAGTAGGCAAAAGACAAAATCCCCCACACCACCTCTTTTTCTCTCCTGCAAAAACTCGGTAGAGCAAATTTAGCAGAAACTTGAAGACGAGATGCTTAGAAACTATACCCACAGTTCAACCTTAAAAAGCCATGAGGTGGGAAGACACAATGAAGGGCAAAAGTCTGTACTTAGAAGAGTGTAGGAGCTAGGATCTGGAATTCCTTACAGGAAAAAAAAATCAAAAACTACAAAAAAGCAAGAGGTAATATGCATCTGCTTCAGTTATGAAAGCAGTGATCTTGATTAAAGTAATTTTAACATTGTATATTTCAGATAGGTATTTTAAAAACATGCTTATAAAAACATTTTTCCTATTGGCTTGGACCATTTAAAGTACCTATTAGCCTCCCGATACAACCCTCTGCACTAGACTTAATGTTTTCTTAACCAAGAAGTAACTACATGACAAGCTATTCAAAATGTTTCTGCAGTGAAATTTAATTTGATAGTTAGAACATTATGGATTATATTTTCATTTTTCCTAAATCATTTTTATGTAAGCTTTACGTTGTTCTACTTTTAAGATGAGACTAGATTCCCAACAAGGAGATTTACATGAAAAACACTTGAACAAGATGTCAAAAGCTGAAGCCATTTTAAAGCAGACTTCTAGATGCATCTACAATATCACCCTATTCAAAGTTTAAGAAAATTTTAAACTATAAACATGGTACTCTGTTTAAAGACCACTTCTACTCAAGAAAAAAGGAGATTTTTAAACACCATTTACACATGGTGTGAAGGAGTAGATCAAGCCTTCCTACATCAGCTTAGTAATTGTTTAAAAAATTACTGAAATACTACTGGGGGAGATGGGTGTAAGAAGATTTAAAATAAATAAATAAATAAATAAACCCACAGAAAACTCTACAGAAAAATGTTTTCTACGACCCTTCAGAAGATGTTACTACCCCCACATACAGGTTTAACTTCATGCTATAGAGACTTCGTGACCTCAGATGACGACTTTTGCCATTCCGTTAGTTCAACTCTATTCGATATTACAACTGCACGTACTGTGTCAATATTTGGTGACTTGAAAGTTGAGCTTAACCTTTACTTAAACTTAGGTTTATTATAGTCATATATAGTTATATATGTTCTATATATATATGTTCATATACTATATATGTTCATATATAGTTCATATATAGTTATATATGAACTTGTTTTAAGAACTTCCTTTAAAAATAAAGTTCCTATCATTGGTAGCAATTTTTTAAATTATTGTTTTCATATTTTTGTCATGATAGAAAGAAACAAACCAGTACATGACGAATTAAAGAGATAGAATTAAAAGAAAAAAATCTCTTTAATTAAAGGGCAGATTCTCCTACGGAGTAGACAGACAAATACAAAACTGAATAGATGAAACATGCTTTTAGTTCCATGCAAAAATCCAAGTCTCCTGCTGAAATTGCTTCTTATCACCAGAAGCAAACACCTCTATATTTATAAAGAATCACAAAACAAGGATAACAAGTACAATTACAGAATCCATGCCAATTTCCAGATTTTGGTAGTTAGTTGTACAGACTCCATGTTTTTCCTCACAATCATCTCAGTCATAACATCCCAAGAAATTATTTTTAAAAGTATGAAAAAAATAGCAAGATCTAACTCTACCTTGCACTCTCTGTATTTTCAGCATTAAGAACAAGAGCCGATGTCAAAAGAAAAGCCTGCAAATATGTTACTTAATCTACCGGAATCCCTCAACAAGTTTTAAGTTTCAGACAGTTTTCTCAAAAGTAGTGATGAAACACTTTCCTAGAACTCAGGCTGAAAAGATAATAACAGGTTTATTAACAGAAAAGGTATTTTGTTACTTTCCAGCAAAAAGCATTAAGTGGAAACAGGTCCCCTCCAGCTTTGTAAATCAGTACTGAGACAGGTACTAGCTGCATTTTTTTCTTTTTAATTAAATACAGAATTTTTGTACAATTCTTACTGCCAAAGCATTGACTTAAATTCTGTCGATAAAGTTATATTCTATCTGTTAAGAGTCTGTTGCATTTAGTCCCGTTACATTGTTTTTTAAAATGAGTCAAACATGAAATTCACTTGAACTGGTATTACCCAGATTGAATTCAATTATAAGCAAACCACATTTTCCAAAGGTTTTCAGTACCTCACTGTTCTGAGGATCATGCTCTGACGAGGAGTCCCTCTGGACAGGCTGTAAGGATGCTGTGCTGGCAGTAGTAGTGGAGCTTTTTGGTGAATGAAAGGCATTGATAAGGTGACTCAGAGGAACAGTAGCCTGTGCAAATAAAATAAATTAATGATTTAAGTTTCCTTTAAACAATTTAAACATTATAAACATATTTTTATTCCAAACCACAACTTAGAATTACGTATCTTGGACTCTGCCTTTTAACCGAGGATTGCATAATAAACAACACGTTCTTAGTTTCAACACTACAGTGTTAGCTGACACGTCTAATTATAGAAAAAAAAGCTTAAGTATGCATGACAAACTAGAAGCTCACAAAACTTGGATGAGGAAAATAAAGGCTACGTTTCCTGGTTTTCAAACACAAGAATAGTTTAAAGAAAATAATCACTAGATTTTTCAAATACAGAAGCAGGCACAGATCATCAACATTTAGGTGACACAGAGACTGTCCTCAATTCACATATAACACAATGTTCAGTTACAAAAAAAATAACAGACAACCTCTTATGGATTCTTGCTAGAACAGTAAGGAAACAAGATTGCTACTATAATTAATACTTTCCCTTCAGGAATGTCAGGATTATCCCTTGGGATCTCACTGTAGCAACATAGCTAGGAACCAACCTAGCCTGCACAAAGCACACACGTGTATCACAGTTAATTCTGCCGTTCAGCAACACTCAGTGGTCCCTGCAACACCATCTTATGAATAAGTACAGATGCCCAGGTGTGCCAGTATCAGGGCTCCTCCTCTAGCAGATGACTCTGTCTGCTGTGAACACAGGGTCCAAGTAATTGCAACACTTCCAAAACGCCCCGGTGTCAGCGTGTGTCACTAGGTAACAAGAGTTGGGCTGCAGCTCCTGCTGCTGGAACAGTGCCTTGCAATTCCTGATTAAGCCCCTGCTGTGATTACAAAACATATAAAATACCATAGATACGAATACAAAAGAATAAAAAGAACACAGACAAAGCTGCATGACGTGAAAAGTCCCTCAGAATCAGTTGTGCAGAGTTAAACTCCGGAAGCTTGCAGTAAAACTATAAAGCCTGCAAGAGCCAAAGCTAGCACCCTAATGACTCAGAAGGCCTTCTCATGTATTTCCCACTACAAAAGTGCAGAGTGACACATTCCTGAGAATTGCATCACGCCTCCTCTCAATTTCAGGGCACCAGCAGAGCAATTAACACGGTCCCCGCATCTGGAAGGCACTATCAAAGCCCACAGCAGAACACTGTAACACGCTAATCCTGCTAGCATAAAGCATGAGGATAAAAACACGGGCTCAGACCAAAGCCCGTGCAACCCGCTAGTCCCATCCTACCCACTGACTGATGAAAGATGCCTTTCCGGTTGCATCCGGACTCATTTCTATAACAAATAATTAAAGAACTTTTCCTTCACTACCTCACCACATTTCTAAGCTGTTTCCTTTTAACTTCCACAGCAACCCGTGACAACTAACTGCACAACTTCACTTTAGCTTACACCCCCTTGGTTCCACCACAGAAATGAGTAATAAAAAATGACACCTATAGGTTAGCTCTTCTCTTCTGATTCCACGAGGTGTTACCGTGCCCTCCTCTCCCCTATGCCAAGAGTTTTGTGGGGCCGTTCTCCCCCCGGTATTGAGGGGTCTGTGGGGCTCTTCACCCCCCCAAATACCGAGGGATCTGTGGGACCCTTCTCCCCCCACACACCGAGGGGTCTGGGGGGGGCTCTTCTCCCACCCCAAGCCACGATTCCCGATGCACCCCCCCACAGCAACACCCGGCGCGGCTCTGCCGCCCCGCAGCCCCCTCAGGCTCCCCCTTCAACCCCCCAAAACGACCCGGGCTCCTCCAGCCGATCCCCACAGCCCCTAAACGCCGCCATCCCCGCACCGCGAAGGGACAGCGCGGCCCGCGGCTGCTCTCCGCTATCCCCCCCCCTCCCGTCCCCACCTGAGGCTGCACGGTAGAGAAGGAAAACATCCTCCCGAGGGGCGGCGGCCACCGCAAGCCCCTCGTCCTCCTCCCGGCCCCGGCAGCAGGAGGGCCCCGCTCGGCGGCAAAATGGCCGCCCCCTGCCGCCGCCGGCAGCGCCCAGCCCCGGAGCGCCCTCGGAAGCGGCTGCGGATGGAAAAGCTTCCGGAGCGCTCCGCCTGCCTCACAAGCGGGCCGCCCAGCAACCGGCCCGTTCGCCCCGGGTCTCCCGGTGGCGCCGCCGGCGTCATCTAAAGCCCAAATAACGGGATGGCTGGTCAAACACGCGGCTACAGCGCGGAGCTGGGTTAAACGCTGCCTCCAGGCTGCAGTCGTGTGGTGCCCAGAGCAAGATGTGCTTGAAGGGCTGCTTATGAAGGCAGCAGCAGCGACGTAGCCCCTAGACATGGAGCAAAATCATAGACTCATTAAGGTTGGAAAAGACCTCCAAAATCATCTGGTGTAACCATCCCCCTACCACCAGTGTCACCCCCTAAACCATGTCCCTGAGCTCCACATACAACCTTTCCTTTAACACCCCCAGGGATGATAACTTCACCACCTCCCTGGACAACCCGTTTCAATATCTGACTGCTCTTTCTGATAAGAAATGTCTCCTCATTTCCAACCTGAACCTCCCCTGGCACACCTTGAGGCCATTCCCTCTAGTCCTATCACTGGTTATCTGTGATAAGAAGCAGACCCCCAGCTCCCCACAACTTCCTTACAGGTAGTTGTAGAGAGCAATAAGGTCTCCCTCCCCTGAGCCTCCTCTTCTCTAGACTAAATGTCGGCCACACAGCCTGCTGGAGCTGCTACATCAAAAACACTCAGGCCGTTAAGCTGTTCTGAGCTCCAAGCTGCCACTGGTACCTAACCCAGCCTGTTTAGGCCCTCTCTGGTACCATTATATGGCAGACCTATCCAAAGTTCATGTTCCCTATTACAGTTGAGTCTACATGGCTCAAGATCAGAAGTTAACTTTGGTGTTTAAGGAAAAGGTGTTAAAAACACGTCAGCCCCACAGACAATCAATGGCCAAGGAGTTTGCAAGGCTGTCTGTCAGTAAGGTGACAGCCCTTACAATCACTACCTGAGATGCCATCCTGAAGTAATTAAAATATTTTTCAGGAACTTGGAGTACACAGCATGTAGAAAGAAACTTTTACAAATTAAGATATGTATCAATAACCTAAATATTGTTACTCACATTCAGTTAGAATGTAATCTAAATGAAGATCTTTCACGCACATCTATATATGGCAGAAATTCTTCTTTGATATTCATCTTTTTTTCTCCACCTTGTGCTATCTTTCCATGTTCACACCAATTACTTTTGGTTGTTTACTATCATTTTCTTTCTTTCAGCTGACTGCTGTTCTTCACTATTGTTCCTTTCCTCACAAAGAGCACTGTTCCACACCTGCTTACACAGATCTGCATCAGCAAAGCCACAGTGCTGCCTCCCCTAGCTTTCGTGCATCTCCCTGCTGCCTTCCACTAGCACTCAGGCAATAACAACCACATGTGTCAGCCAGCTGATTTGGCAGAAACCTCTCCCAACAATATAAAAAAGGCAATTCACATAGATCCACCCCATTTAGTTTTCCACCCATCTGATGTTGCTTCAGGGGAAGGGAGGGTCCTTTCCCAGGCTGTCTCAGTGGAGGAACATGCTGAGGGACCTTATGGTCCCACAATGGGCATGACCATCAGAATGTGATGCCACCAAAAGGGGCAATCCCTCCTTGCTGTCAGCTGTGCTTTTCTGATAAAATTGCTGCTGACAAGAGATGACAGCTAAACTAATGCTGAAGATTTAAATGACAAACACAGGCGATGATAAACTGATGCCATTAAAGTTTATTTAAAACATTGTTTTGTACATTTGCACATTAAATTATCACTCCACAAGTACAAGCAAGACTTCAGTGTGCAGTATCAGATTATAAGTGGTATATGCATCTGAAAGAGAGACATGCTAGAGACCCATAGTTCTGCATTAACCTCTTGCAGGGATGGCTCTTTGCTAATGCTGAGGCCGCAACAGAGCAATTATGATCGGTAGAAATTAATTAACAGCAACGTAAATGCAACAACAAAATAAAAACGACAGGGTGAGGAATAAAAAAAAAGAACAAGAGAACAGCTGAGAGCAGCAAAACTGTTAAACACTGATGACCTTAAAGCTGAGAGCAGAAGGCCTCTGCTCTGATAAGGCCATATCACAGATGGCTTGTCAGAAGACCATACTCTGATAACAGGAGGGTGGCCACAAGGTCACAGTGCATTGCTTATGCTATTCCCGTTCCTGCTGCCACAACAGGAAGGCAGAATGTAGCCGTGGAGATAAGTAAACAAAGAAAACACGTGGGAACCCTGCCTGAGACTAACAAGAATTGGAGGGAGGCAACAGATCACAACATAGTAGTTCCTGATCATAGAAAAGCTGCCCAGAAAGCAGTTTGTCATCCCCAGTCCAGAGGAAGCCAAGAAACAGCAAGGACTCAGCAGTGGTAGGGGGGATTTGACAGGCAGCGTGCTGTTGCACACAAGTGATCCTGACTGCACCACTTCAACTCTTGCTGCTTGCCAGTATGCAAGTATGAGAAAACGCATGCATGAAGCATAACTGAAAATGAGCATGTGGGACCAAATCCATTGTTTCTTTTTAAATAAATATTACCTTCCAATTCCTTCATGGGTCACACTGCACTCTGTTAAATTCCTACACCTTTAGGCACCCCACAGAAATCGAGGCCACTCGACCTGTTCCTCCAAGTGTCAATCTACTTCCAGATGAGAAATCTAGATGACAGATTGAGCAGTTGTTAGCTACTCAGACCAACAGTGACCTTTGTCAGTTTGTCATAATAAATTTTCATTAAAAGACAAACAAACAACAGAACAAAGCCTTTTTTTTTTTTTTTTTCAAGTGCTATATATGAGAATGAGTAAATTTTTGAGGGGCGCTTCTGATAAAGCCAGGAAGGCTATATAATGAGGAGATAATAAGACACTAGGTCTGGCTAGAGATGGTGACAGGAGCCCATCGCTCCAAAATGCGGCCACCAACACAGCACTCACCAACCCTGAAAGAGCGTTTCAACCAACTTCATTCAGCTCCTGCCAGTTACAGCCGCTTATTAACCATTCCCTGTGGTTAGATGCAAAACTTAAAAAAGTCTGTTAGCAGCAGACACCGGCCACAACCGGCGGGGCAGACTCGAGCGCAGCCAACGAAGCAGCGGCCGCCACCCAGAGGGCGCTGCCTGCAGCACCACCCTCAGCCGCTTCACTTCGCCTCCCTTCGCCCCGCCCCGGCCGCCATTACGGCCGCTGTTACGGCCGCCATTACAGCCACCTCCCCGCAGTGACGTCACGGGGCGGGCCGCCATTTCGAATGGGCGCGGGGCGCCATGGGCATGGGGGAGCCGGCGGCTGAGGCGCGGCAGGGCGGTGACAAGGACAACGACAGTGACAGTAACGGCCCCGCCGCCGGCCCGAGGCGCGTGGAGGTCCCCCGGCCGCCCTCCATCGAGGAGTTCACCATCGTGAAGCCCATCAGCCGCGGCGCCTTCGGGAAGGTGTACCTGGGCCGCAAGGCGGGCCGGCTGTACGCCGTCAAGGTGAGGGGGCGGCCTCGGGGCCCTCCTCAGCCCCAGAGCTGCTCGGCCCCTGCCCGCACACCGGCCAGGAATGTCGGTCTGCCGGAGCTGGCAAGGGGGCCCCGCTGAGGGCACGCCTGAAGAAGCCAGCCGTTGCGTTTTTAACGCGCGCAGGGCGGAAAAAAGAGGCTTCTCAGTAGTAAAAACTTCGTTTTGCAGTCAAAGGTTTACAACCAGGCTCGTAGCACACAAAGCGAGTGTAAAACTGGGTGTTCTGCAGTTCAAAGCTATGCATGTCTACTTATATCATTTTATTATGAGTATTATGACCAGATAGCTTCTATGTGAAATCCTTTATTGCTGGTGCAATTAAGTTTATGGATTGGTTGCAGCTACAATATTTATTGTCTGCCAAATATTTGTAAAGCTAAGGTCAACTTTTTATAGGTGTAATTTGATGCATTTTGTGCATGTCTTGGTATTTTTTGTATGAACTTTGATAACGATGGTAGCTGTGGATTCATTTTTTTTGTGATTTGTGTTGCATGAAAAGTTCGATTACATTGATTTAGCATCTTACAAAATTTTATTATGAGCATTATGACTGAAAAACTTCAGTGTAAATCCTTTATCCATGTCGCATTGAAGCTTATGGATTGCTCACAGCTACAAAATTTAATATATGTTAAATACCCATACAGTTAAGGTTAACACTTATGCAGAAGGTATTAAATTGCACTCAGGTCTTGCTGCTGTGTTATCAAATTCAATAACAGTGGTGATTGATGGCTGTGGACTCAACCTATAGTTTGTGTTGCATGTAGAAGAGAAATTAAATTGGCTTTACTATCACCATACATATCCAGTCCAAAGATGTTGGAGGTAGGTGAGCTTCCAATGAGTATGCAATGTATGCTTAAATACCTATCAGCTGTGCTATTATGCCTCTTCTTTTTAAGATTTATATGGAGTGGGCATCAATATATAATGGAACAATTCCATACAGGAGCTAGAATCTAATTCACTGTTAAATTTGTTATTTCTTCATCATAAATTGTATACCTTTTTAAGAATTCTCAAGAAAACAAATGTTTGTTGGATGACTTGATTGTAAACTTTAAGTTCACTTGCTTTCTCTGTGAAGTTGGGAATGGGAGGCTATAGCAGCTGCTGTCTTGTGCTTGATACCAAGATAGAATGGCTGACTGTTGTACTCTGTTTTCAAGCCTTGGGTCAGTTATTGCATCCTCAGAAGAGATGGGAAGACTTGGTCAGCAATGCTATTTCTAAGTATTGGATACTTTTTCCAGGTTCTAAGTTGTATATGTTGCAGACAAGATGGGTAACTCAGGGCAGCTTAACTTCAGATACAAACTATTCACTAATTTTCTGGAGTATGCAGGCTTCCATTCATAATTTCCATTCAGACTGAATTAAAAGGACCAATGAAAAATGTTCTCTAATAACCTCAGTCTTAGAATTCTGTTATATGAAACTACAGCTTTTTATATATATATTATATATATACACACATACATATACAAGCTTGAAGTATAAAGATAAATGAATTGGAACTGCAGGTTGGCATAGGAAAATAATGTATTCATCTACTTGATTTCTTTTTTTTTTTTCCCCTCTCCAGGTGATGAAAAAAGCAGACATGATCAATAAAAACATGGTTCACCAGGTCCAGGCAGAGAGGGATGCGTTAGCTCTTAGTAAAAGTCCTTTTGTTGTGCACTTATACTACTCACTTCAGTCAGCTAATAATGTCTATTTGGTGAGTGAATAAATGGTTGTGGTGTTCTGTGGTAGTGTTGAAAATAAAGTGCGGAACTATATTAATGTGTAAAAACAGGTTTGTGTATTCAGGCCTTGAGTATCACAGAAGTGCTTTGGAAATTATTTTAAATAATTCAAAAATCTTCTGGAAGTTAATCAAAAAGTTTATTACAGAAATTAAGCTAGGCTATACTAATGTATATTGTCTTATCCAAGTAAAAAGCTTTGTGTGGGAACATGCAGTAAGCTACCACAGGGAAGCTTCTGTGAGCTTCTGCTCTTTGAAACAATACTTTCCTGGAGGTGAAAGCTATTTTTTATTTTACTTGCAAATTTGAAATATATTTTAATGTTACATTTAAAATACTTGAATGGCAGGTGATGGAGTACCTTATCGGTGGAGATGTCAAATCTCTTCTCCATATTTATGGATATTTTGATGAAGAAATGGCTGTGAAGTATATCTCTGAAGCAGCGTTGGCTCTCGACTATCTTCACAGACATGGAATAATCCACAGGTAAAACCTGCTTTTTGTTACATAAAAGGAATTGGTAGTTTGGGTTTTTCAGTTGTTTGAAAATAAGAAGTAAACTATCTTTTTCTTTTAGTTTAACAATGGTGGTTACTGTGGTTTACTATTTGTTGTTACTTTGAAGTAGAATGAATCATGAGTTTCATTGAATAAACGTAATTGCCATAATTACTCACTTACTGTATGGCCTTTACTTTGCTACTAAGGATGAACACATTCAGGATGCCTGTATGTTTTATTTATTTGTGTTTGTTATGTAATATCATATATTTCTCATGCTATAAGTTGTGACATGCAGTCTGCTGTTCAGGCAGTATGGCATCGTTGGCATGCATTGCCAGTGATGGATTTCTGACTAAAGTCATGTTTTGATCCATCTTTTGTGTTAGGCAAGTATTGCTGTGCAAAACAGGGTAGTTATGCATTCAGACTGCTATTTCCTATTTATTGGAGAAAAACTATTTATTGGTTATGAAGAGGTTATGATCCTTTTCAGGCAAACCACTGCAAAGCAGCTAGAACCAAATAGAACATGTTTGGTTTTTGTTTGTTTTGCAATTGAGAGCTTAATGTCAGTGGAGTTTGTCTCCAGCTTTCCCTCAAACACATACCAATAGCCCATTCTGTAGTAACAGCTACCTCATTTGCTAGAGTTTCCTGAAGCTTTTTGCACATGTACATTGCAGCAATGTCATAAAACACCAGAATACAAAACCTATCCACGTACATTAGTAGACAAATATACACTGCTTTCCCCTTCCCTCCCTTCCCCAGTGCAGTGCTGTATTAACACAGCTGTGCTGCCTGCTAAGGCCCCTTTCTCTCCCTGTCGCACTTGAGCGCCTGCTAGTTCAGGAACCCTCTGGATACTGCAAGCACATAACTGTAGGACAAAGGGACACTGACTGCTCTGATGCTCTCCTGGTAGTGACAATGTTCTGTGCTGCACTCGGTAGAGCTGCAGAGAACACGTGAACTCTTACCATGCTTGTTCTCATATGTAGGAGCTACACATTAGTAGATGTTGCTATGGTAGTCCTCATCAAGAGCACTTATTAAATCCTCCATATAGTGGAATGTGCAACTGATGTGACATGCATGGTGACGTTACAAGCCCCAAGACATTTGTCCAATATTTAGAGCCAGACTTTTTTAGCCGTTTTGGTGTATCCCTCCAACTGGAACTTTCTGTTGGCTGAGAGGCACCTTATTGCTGAGAATCAGCAATATTGCTGAGTGTTTTGGACTATGCGGTTTTGGTTGGGTGACTTCCATAATGTTGCCCAGTTGTCTTTTTGCTGACTGCAACTATATTCGTGTCTTCAGGGATCTGAAGCCAGACAATATGCTCATTTCTAATCAGGGCCACATAAAGCTGACAGATTTTGGGCTTTCCAGAGTTACTCTGAACAGAGGTAAGATTTATCCCTATCCTATTCTTTGTATTTCTTAGTGCTTTTTTTGGACACAATTCCATGTTCTTGAATGTTTTGCATCCTTGTAGCACACAGCTTTCAATTAAATAAGCCCAAACACTACACTAATACCTGATTTTTAGTAGGTAAGTACTGACAGAGTGCATGCTAGTAAAGAAACTGTTCTGTGCACTGCACTCTGAGGCTAATTTTTATTCTTTGGGACAAAGGTGTGTGAAAAATGATCTGGAGCCATTTCTCTTAAGGGATATGGATTTCAAAGTTTCTATGAAATCCACTAAGAGAATTTGACTGAATGAGTAATTCTGGCTTTTTCTTGGTGTATCTTTACTTATTTCTGTCCTTCAATGCATGTTTCTCTGTCCTTGTGTATATTCATTTCCAAACTGAACTGGGACCTTACCCAAATAAATGGAAGGAGCAGGAGGAGGGTGAAGAAGTGAGCCTAGTCTAGCAGAAGATTGTAGATCGCTGCTTCAGCATCTGAACACGCTTTTTTCAAGCAGCAGAAAATAGAGCTGAATAGTCAATGTGAACCTGACCTGCTTAATTTTTTCAAATCCATTTGTAGAGATAAACATGATAGATATCCTTACTACACCATCAATGGCAAAGCCAAAACATGACTACTCACGTACTCCAGGACAACTGTTGTCTCTTATCAGCTCTCTGGGTTTTGTAAGTAATTTTTACTGGTTTTGAAGTACTTTGTTATCCTATTTTCCTTATCTTAAATAGGAAGAGTAAGGTTATTCTTATGCTGCTTCTGCCAACTGGTAGAATGATCTGTATATTTTTCAGTGCCTTGAAAATCTAGAGTGGTTACCTGGGACTATATTTCAAAATGCTGAGTACCAATTGTGATTTAAAAATAAAAGTTGGGTAAATGGTCATGGCTAAGCTCCGTTGCAAATTTAATACAGAATGTATGAAGTTACACTCTCAATCTTGGATGCGTTGTTCCAGCTCCATTAACTTTTAAGTATGCTTCTTCCTGTTTGATAGTATAGTCCTGTTGGAATGAAAATGCCAATCAATCCCAATTCAAGTATTGCATCTGACAGTCTGCATGGAGTGGTTTCTCCCCTGTCTATGGTAGAAAAGGAAAATACCCCTCTTTCAGCTAAACTATTCAAAACAGGTAAGTATACCAAATCTTGTACTGAGTAACGCTCTTTGCTATAAGGTGATCGGTCTTTTGGTTTTTAATCTTACGTGAATAGTGTGGACCCACTTGATAAAGGTGTGTTTCTAGCAGTCTTGTTGTCTACCGTTCCTCTAGTACTTAAGTACTGACACTTCTTCAGCTAAATTACTAGTGCCATCTTTTGATTATTTTTTAATGCACAGCTATGTAATTCAAGATTTGTCATTAGGATTTTACACAAATTGCATCAGCTGTTTGTGTACTTCAATTGAAAGTGATTTAATATAGCAATATTAAAGCAATCTTGACATATTGTGAAGCTAGTTTATACAGTCTGTGTGTTTGGATCAAGGTTTGTGTGTATACCCACATCAATATTTATCTATATATACTTTTTTTCTCTCAAGGTCTTGATACTTCTCCATTAACTCCTGTGATGCCAGTGAGAAGTTTAACTCCTGCTCTGCTTCAGTCAAGAAAAAGGTTTGGTACCTCCAGTGCCAGTAGTCAGTCACACACATACTTGTCAAGTGTGGAATCAGAATGCTACAGCAGCCCCAGGTGGGAGAAAGGTGTAGAGGTCAGGACTGTTTCATCTTACCACTACAAATTAAAACAGCTTGTACTTCTATATGCGGTATTGCATCTCTCTTCTACTTCCCCCGGTTACTTCAGATGCAGAGAAGTCTTCCTACTGGAGAAGGAATGCTGGTTGTAATCCTTGCTGAATGGGAGTTTGGGATCTATCTAGTGTTACTGTTTTTATCCCTAAACAAATAGTCCTGTGCAACATAACAGGCAAAGCAAATGCCATTTAGCCTCCTGTAAAGGGGTGAAATAAGGCTTTGGCTGGATGGCACTGGTTTAGCTCTATTTCCCATAAGTTAG
Source organism: Anser brachyrhynchus (assembly GCF_964034855.1). Lineage (NCBI taxonomy): Eukaryota > Metazoa > Chordata > Aves > Anseriformes > Anatidae > Anser > Anser brachyrhynchus. The sequence goes on from NC_137695.1 coordinate 17,946,230, forward strand.
GCAATGCTGGCAGCTCTGTCTCTCTGGAATCTGACTGTATGCCTCTAGTTTTATTATCTCAGCATGCAGACTGAAGAATTTCTTTAGAAGACAGATCTTGGAGAGGAAAAAAAAATGCACAAAATGCTAGCTATCCTAGCACTAGTAATTACTAGTCATAGCTGATGCAAAATCCTTTTTCTTATTTTAAACTGTTAATGAAATTCTGTACAAACAAATATGAGACCTAAAGGAAAATGTTGGTGTGTTATTTAGTCCCTTGCTGCAATTCCTATTTAGAGCATGCAAAACAAAGTATTATAAATTGTTTAAAGATAACTTTTCTAGCCATTTCTCAAGGCCTTGTTTCTAGTTTTGTTACCAAAATAGTAGTAATACTACATTTTCCCTTTGTCTCTAGAGTATAACGTGCTACAGGGCAGTCAGGGTAGTATGGTAGGGTTTTCTACTATGGTGTGGTGTTTTTTTTTTCCTGTGGCTTAACATAAAATAGTCACAAATAATACAATTTTAATCACTATATTTCTTTATCTGTAGGCTTTTAAAAACATTGCATTTTCCTTTGTAGTATAGTGAGCTTATTTTTTTCTTAAAGTCAAATTATGAAAGCTGTTCCCTAGTCTAGTTCTTTTATTTTTTTTCAGATGTGGTGCGTATTGCTTTTTATCACTACTTATTCTTCATAACCACTAGTAATGTTTGTTAACTTGCTGTTCCTTACTGAAGTAGAAATAAGGTATTTTCAAGGACACATTTCTGTAATGCTGTGATTTTTTTTTCTTGATACTCAAAACTTAATGTGCTCATTTGCAGCAAACTGAAGATGAACTACTTTCTACAAAAGGCAAAACAAGTGACAGCAAGTCAGATCTCCTTTCTAATATAGAATTGCTGAATAGCAAAGATACTAAAATTTTTAAGAAAAAAGAACTGGAGTCTGCTATTTCTCCCATCAGCAGCAATGATTCTGGCAGCAGGCAGAAGCTGGGAAGTGAGCGTTGTGATATAACAGATACTCCTGTGACCACACTGGATACGAAAGGCATAGTAAGAAAATGTCTTTCTGAAAATAAGATTTGGGAAGAAAAACTCAGTGCAAGTAGAAGAGAGATGACTAATGAAGCTGCAGAAACTTCCAGTTATCAACAGTCGCCTTTGTGCCTGAATGATCATATCAAACCTATCAAAGAAGAAGAAATTTTTGAAAAGCCAGGTGTGAAAAGAAGCTTTGAACTAGTTGACACTAGTCCTTGTCAGGAGCTTAACTACATTAAAAAAAGCAATGCAGAATATAAACGTGGCTGTCAGATCTTCGAATTTCCAGCAAACAGAAGGACAGGTTTGACAACAGAAATTCAGTCTTTAATGCTTGGTGATGATGGGTGCCTGCAGGAGACCTGCAAAAGCAAGGAAGAAGTTCAGAGTTTCATTGGTGGGCAGCAAAGAGCAGAAAAATCAGCCAATCTAATTATAGCCAAAAATCTTATGTGTGATCTGGATGCAAATCATGAAAAGGATAAAAAGGAGTACATGAACTCAAGTTTTTTATGCGCTGATGATGAAAAACCTTTGGGAATCCTGAGTGCAGATTCTGACTTATCCCTTCCTGAAATGTCTGTTACAGAAAGCCATTTAGAAAAGCAGCTTTTAGATTTGGATAGAAGTGTTAAAGACCTCTCCTTTGAGGAACCAAAAGCAGAAGGCATGCTAATAACATCACCTAACTCCCAAGATGCTTCAGAAAATGGAGAGAAAGCAGATACTGTCCAGGACTGCAAGGTGTTAGATCTTGAACAGGATAATCACCAAAAACACACTGAAGAAACTTACCCTGACACAGTATCTTCTCCTTCAGAAAAGATGATGGAAACACTGAATCTCTTCAAAAAAAATGCTGTTGTTTTTCGAAGTTACAATAGTCCAATTAACGTCTCCAATGTGTCTGAGCCGTGTAGCATGGCTTCCTTAGACATAATGGATCTTTCACCGGCTTGCAGTGGCTCCTATCCAACAGCTATTACACCGCTGCAGAGAGGAAGACCCTACAGAGTCTATCAGGTATACAAGGAGACACATAGAAACTTAGTGTGGGCATCACACGTTAGTGACCTGAGATTATTCCTTAAATTGTTAATTAAGGAAAAGTTGAAGTAGTCTGTCAAAGATCGCTTTTGCTGACGTGCTTTCACTTATTGCACTTTTGTGGCTGAAGTTCTTATTTCTGTGAGAGCTTAGCAGGAACTGTTTTCTTCCTGTGCCTCACCCCAAGGCAGTCTGTAAATGGTGTTTAGCTGCTAGTAATTGCTACTGTGCCTGCTTCTTTTTTCATCCTTTTTTCATCAACAGTAAAACCTGTATGCAGGTTATGAAGTTTTTCTTTTGACTCTGTTAATCCTATTAATAGCAAATAAATTGTCTTGCAATAAGTTAGAATCTCAGATGTGGGAAAGGTTAAAGTATGTATGTCAATCCTTATTTCCTGTTGTATTTTGCTATAGCTTTATAAAGCCTTTGGTTACTTAGGCTGATGTAGGATTTAAAGCCTTTGCCATCAAGTGTTTTAGCTGTTCTGTCAAACACGTTGAATGATTCTGTGTACGAAAAAGGGACATTCAGAATAGTATGTTTGGGAAAGACTCTTCTTCTGATGTCTAATTTGCTTGCTTCCGTTTTGGCGTAAAACTTTAATGTACTATCTTGTGTTCAGCTGGAGTCAGGGTAGTGTGCACTTCCTCTCCTGAGAAGCAGATGGCGTTACATAGTTCTCTAGCTTCAGACTTGAATAGAATGATACATTTTTTATACTTTAGTGATGCTTTTTAAAACAACATCACTACTAAATGATTACCTTTTTTTCTGTTTTAATAGTGGATTCTGTAGCCTGCCTGTATGGTATAGTATAACCAAAACTATACCAGATATATTAGAATTAAGGGAATAATGATGAATAGAGAATAAGAGTCTCTGTAAGATACTTTCACAGTCTCTCCAGGCCATAGTGGGTACCTGTCAGTGCAGTCAGCCTTACAGCTAAGAGAGTTTAGCTACTTGCTAGCCTGTGTATGTTTCTTCAGATTATGTCCCAAAATACTTTCAGAAGGTTTATGTAGCTTTAAACAGTCACTAAGTCTTTCATCAGCAGGCATTATGCATCCCATAGGTGTACAGGTTAAAGAATGAACAGCTCATTTAATGTAATTTGAGCCTTTCTAATAGGCAACAAATTATGCATTATTTTACAGATCTATGAAATATTTGCTAAGCTGTGCTAAAATTGGATTTTATTTTGACTATATTATAAAAATATATTTAGTAAATTATTCATTTTCAGATTCAAGGTTAAGAGGACTTTAACTCTGAGACATTATTTGGGGATTTGACACTGGGAAAAGAACTTAGGGAAAAGTTTATTGCAGAATAGGCAATGTTTAATTTCTTATGCATGCTTCAGGATAGTTGAGGTAAAGGATTGGGGGCATGTTTCACAAACGCTTTCAGGGGATGTACGTTTTGTAACATGTTCTTGACTTTAAACTTAATTTTCGACTGTTGTAGCCTTTGCTAAACCTGAAGGTGGGAGTTGAAGTTTGGTTTGACATATGAAATTTTCTTGTTCCCTGATTTAAGACACCTCTTCAAGGGGATGCTGGCACGCCGTTTAGGACCCCAAAGAGTGTTAGAAGAGGAGCTGCCCCAGTAGAAGGTGAACGCATCCTGGGGACCCCAGACTACTTGGCACCTGAGCTGCTTTTGACAAAGCCTCATGGTAAGACAAAAAATCCATGGATTTTGTAAATACATAAAAAGGTAACATATCTAAAGACTTTTAGAAATGTAGAGCCCTGAACCTGTCAAGTAGGACAAGAGTGAATTCTTTAAAAATACCTAGTGCTTAGCTTCTGCCAATGCTGATGGCTGTTTGCCTCAGCAGCTCCTTTGTTTTTTTTCACATGACTGAAGGTTTGGACTATCTGGCACCTGATAATCTGATGTATTGGAAACTGTGCTTAGGCAGCCTGAAACCTTTATGTTGCTTAGGAATCACAGCTTGCTTGTTCTGACTATCCTTAAAGATTCATTTTAAAAAAATAGTAAAATTTAATATGAAAGGATTAACCTTCCAGTTATTTTCATTGTATTCAACATTATTGATTCTGAAGTGTTATGTGCATTCAGACAAGTGTATGAAGTTGAATTAAAATCAGTTATTCTTGAATTGAGTGACTTTGTGAAACTCTCAAGATTTCTAGCAGGTTCTTCCATAAAAGTGGACAGTAGTAGCCATTGAATATTTCCTGCAAAATACTATAAGAAAATGAAATAGCGCAGTATTAAAGTGCACACATCTCTTGGGCTCTAATCTTGAGTTCCACCAAGATCAACAAAAAGTCTGAAATAACTTTTGAGTCACTAACAACAAAAATACTATGTATCCCTGAGTACACCTGTATTTTTGAGATGGAAACAAAATCTAATTATAAATATGCTTTTAGATTTTTTTTTTTTGTATCTATTTTATAAAGTTTGAGGTATGTAGCTAACACACATTAACTAAAACTCCATGAAAAGATTTAACAAACTCAACAAATTTGACTGTAACGAGAAGAAAATTACTAAACCCACGTGGTAGTTCTCGCTTCCCTTTAGGAATCCTGGTCACTTGGTAGGTATTAAAACTGGATAGTAGTTGAAAATATATATATATACACACAATACTTGGACATAGCAAAACTCAGTTGCAAGTTGACTTCTATACAATTATTGAGTGTCTTCAGGACTTCAGTAATAACTTGCAAAGGGTCTGGGTTTTGCGTTGGTAAATCAGAGCTCCCATTGCACTTCAGTGAAGCCAGTGTTTCTGGCTTCAGAACTCAACTTTCCCTCACTAAATATTTCCGGTGGTGTTACTTTCTTGTAAACAAAGTTGTGATTTTAAAATAGTTTTGTAACATATCTAAGTTACAAGTAGAAAATACAGTTTTAACAAAACATTTTGTTGAGTCACCAAGTTATAAAACAAAATAAAAACCTGCATTCTTGTGCTTTCAGAGTTACACTTGATATTTGTCAATGCTTTTATTTGTTAGGGTTTTTTGCAATAATTGTAATGTTTTCTTGCTTCATTGTCTTTTCATATGCAGGGACTCTGATCTCTGGTGAGTTTGCTATGTACTGCTTAGAAAAGGAAAGTTCAGTGCAACTCTGAACAGTCAAAGTATGAGTAGATCACAATTTCTGAGAAAATTGTTTGGGTGAACAGTGTCTCTCTGTAGAAAGATATGTCCAATGTGCGCTTCACATTGTGTGGTGCCTCCACAAAAGATTCAGGGAACACCAGTAGTGCTGATAAGACTATCAGAAGTCACATGTGAGCCTAAACTTCAGGAGTAATGTCAGCGTTCTTAAAGACCGTGTGTAACAGGAAATAAACCAGAGACACTTCCATTGCTTCCTTTTCACTTAATGCAGTCAGTCTTGTGTATGCGAAGAAGACTCGGATACTTAAGGCCTGGTATTTCTATTCCTGTCTTCAAGTATTGATGGAAATGACTTGGCAAGGTAGTAGATATAGTATCTTTAGTTAAACTTGGGGATGGAGGTAGAAAATTGCTACTGAAACCTACCTTACTTCTTTGTTCAGAGTTGTGATCTTATTAGACTTTGACTAATCTGGGAATTTTTTATTTGAACATCCAAATACCTCTAACACCAATGGATGTGATCTCACTGCTTTGACGTGCTTAGCTTGGTGGGGCACTCATACTGCTGTTAAAAGCTGCTAAAAGTGCATTATACTAATTATACAGTTTTCAGCATTTCTAAACTTAGTCAAGTAGTCATTTTGAAATGGCTGAGAATGTTTGTTTTTTTCTAATAATAAAAAAAAAGCTTTAAAAATTTACCCTTTAATTTTGTTTCAGATTTTTGCTGCAAGCTTGGCATCTGCTCTTTATACAGTGGTACAGGCACGGCCTAAAGATGCAGAAAGCTTACAGCGCATGCAGTGGTGTTTGGGACTGGTTTGCCTGCCTGTTTTTAAATGGTTTACTAAGATGAATTTTACAAAATCCAGAACTTGGAAAAAATAAAACTATTAAATAACAAAGGAGAGAGAGAGTACTAATAATTACACATTGGCCTAATCAACTTAAGTGTGATGGAAAGTAATTCCAGTTTTTCACATGCTGGCTCGTCTCTGCAAGCTGCCTTCAATATTTTTGACATAAATTTAGACAAATGAAAATTAAGTTAAAAGTATGAATTCTTTGAGTGTTCTCAAAGAACTGAGAGATAGCTATAGGGTTATAACACAAAGCATTCATCTAGACACTAGAGGAGTTATCTAAGACAACTTTCTCCTGTCAAAAAAAAAAAAAGCTCTTGGAGAAGTCAGCTCCTGAATTCTTTGTTGGAAGAGTTGATAATTGAATTAGCACCCCTGTTATTATCAGTAAGCCCTGGTATTAACTGTAAGGAATTAAGGATCAGGGTGACTTTAAAGAAGCCCTTTAATACTTTTCATCTGCATAATTGTCAGGAAGAAGTTGACAATCTTTTTTCTTCTTTCATTTCCAAGAAGTTTTGCAGGATATAAACACTTTCAAATTTTGCCATGGCTAATCTTCCTACGCTTGCAAATATATGAAAATAAAGTTTTAATGGTAATGGCCTCAATTTCTCTTACTCAGGTGCTGCTGTAGACTGGTGGGCTCTTGGAGTTTGTCTGTTTGAGTTTCTGACTGGAATTCCACCTTTTAATGATGAAACACCAACACAAGTCTTCCAGAATATTTTGAAAAGAGGTAATCTGTTTCAGGAATCAGAGAATGTGTGGGGTTTTTTTTCCAAGTTTGTTGTATGGTTTGAGTTACTCACTTATCTCTATCTCTGTAGATATTCCCTGGCCAGAGGGTGAAGAAAAATTGTCTGATAATGCCCAAAACGCAATAGATATTCTTCTAACAATTGATAGTACTAAGAGAGCTGGACTGAAGGGTTAGTATTAAACTTTGTTTGCATTCTTTACAACTAATTAAAATTTTCAGTGTGGTGTCCTCCTATTGAAATTTAGATCAATAAATTTTATTGCTTGCTTAAGGTTCATATATAGTGCCAGAATACTTAGCAAGTTGGGATATTTTCCATATTTTTGTGGGATTTTACCCTTTTGAATGAGGAATGTTTTGGGGGAGGTTGGGGTGGGCTTTTTAACGCTTTTTTTCTTTAATGCTATTTTGCTATGGATGTTCAGCATTTGACATACCAAAGTTCACTGTTATCCAGTTCAGTGACAGCTATTTGGGGGATCTAGACAAAACTGGTTTTAGGCTTTTAATCAAGGTTTCTGTAGTTTGGTAGAGAAGCCTTCTTCAAAAGATAATTCAATAGAGATTTTTCTTAAGAACCAGGCTACCTTTGAATATATAGGGAATGCAGAGTTCTCTACAAGATGCACTTTATAAACAGAATATTTTTCCCTTGTATGGGGACTTAAGAACTTGCTGCTATAACAGGGACTATATTTCATATAAATTTGATAACAGGGAAGGAAACCTGTGGGGTGAGATATTTTAGGAAGGGGACAAAATCTTAGAGAATTGCCAAAGGAATCACTGGAGACAAAATTATTATGGAAATGGTTACTCAGACTAAAGGCTAAGAGCCAAAATAAAGCCAGTACAAATTAGAGTAGGAACACATTTGTAAATGAGGATCATAATGTCACAGGGAATTCTCCGGCCTTTTAATGACTGCCAAAAAGTGTCCAGTGTCTTGAGGGTATTTTAAATTATTGTTCTTATCCTGGGTGATAGGGTGAAATCTAACTGCCTGTGATGCATACAAATTTATATTTAGATGACATAATGGTTTATTCCAGTCTAAAGTTCTTGGAAATTCATTCTTTGACAGCACCGATAACTGGATCTGATCTCTTCATCCAATTTACGGGCCACTGAAATGAAAACAGATCACTTGCTTTCAGGACAACCATTAGGTTTTCTTCTGGACTCAAGTTCTGTGATGTCCTGGTGGTGTGCTTCTATGAGCTCAGTCAATCTAGATTTTTTTTTCTAAAGCTGTAAAGAAATATTTGACATAGAACACCAGTGTCTCAAGTTTGAGCTTTATTTCTTCAGAGATGTGGACAGGAGCCATCCGCCACCTATGGCGCACATTAATACCTCTTTGCAAAAGGCAAATACTCTCTGCTCATTTTTTCAACTGAAGACAGCCTTCAGTACATGGGAATTCCATCTTAAGAGCAGAATTACGTACAGTTCTGCTACAGCAGATCTGCGCAGTGTCCTGCTGTGTATAGTAGCTGAATCAATCAGGAGATAGAAGACTAACCCTCTGCTGTCTTGTCTGTCTGTAATAAACTTTAATGTTGCGCTATGTTACTTGATCAGGAAATATAGGAATGGTAAGCAAGTGTTGACACTTTCTAACAGCTAAAAGCCACTCAAAATTTGTAGTGAGCATTTGTCTTGGGCAAACTTCCACCTCCTAAATGTGATTCTTATCTGTCCTATTCTTTTTCTGTTAGCTTTTGGTGTCTGTGGTGCAGGTGATAAACGTAGGTTTGTATCCCCCCGGGCTAAAAAGGTGATTTCTTGGATTGACTCAAAGTAGGAAGGTTGCTTTCGTCAGGGCGTGGTGTTCCTAGGTTATGTGAAAGGTATCAGAATGGACAGAGCAGGGGAGTTCTGGTCTTGCAGCTTGGTTAGTTATCCTTTAGGCTGGGAAAGAGCAATCTGGTGGTCTGTGGTAACTTGCCTGTAGGGGTGACTTCAGTTCTATGTAGGAGTATTCCTACCACCAGAATTTGAACGCTGGCGGTAGAAAAAATATTTGGGAACTCTACAAAGCAGAAGAGAGCCATTCCGTGGGACAGCAAAAGGTGGGTGGTCAGGGGTGAAGGGTGCGACTGATTCTCACACATTTACTCAGTGTAGGATTTAGACAGAACTAAAAACCGTTGTTGAAGTGCTGTTTAAAATTTCTGTGGTGCTCTATTGTGAAGAACACTGCTAGGTACCTCTACTCCACTGTATGTGTTGTGTAGAGTGGGTTCTCCAGCCAGAGGAAGAGACTTAGTTTGCATGATGATAACTTGATCACACTGAAGTTGGAGGTAACCAATTTGTAATTAAAACTTGCACTTGTATTGAATTTAAAAAAAAAAAAAAAGGGTGGTGAACAGTAGACAGTAGGACAGAAGGAAGTTTCTAATGCTTATAAAAACATCTATTTCAGAACTGAAACATCACCCCCTCTTTCATGGCATTGACTGGGATAATCTACAGAATCAAACGATGCCATTTATCCCTCAGCCTGATGATGAAACTGATACCTCGTACTTTGAGGCTAGGAATAACGCTCAGCACCTGACTGTGTCTGGATTTAGCCTATAGCATCAAGATAAGTGAACTCTCCATGTTATTTGCACACTTTCAGATTGTTCCGTAACACTAGTATGTTCTTAACCAAGTGTCCTTGACAAATTTAGAGCGTGTTTTAAGTTACCGGTCTGCTTTTATTATTGTATTCTTTATTCTGAAGTGAAACTACTGTATGAAACTTAGCTGCCGCCTTGCTACTTCGTATGTCACTGCACCTTACTGAGAGGCCAGAGTGTTGTATTTTTAGGGGTAGTAACACTTGCCTTGGCAAAAATGGGGGCTTTTTTTTAAAAGCGATGAGTAATTCTGACTAGGATGTGGGAAGTTATTTTACAGTAACAGGGAAAGGACACAAATTTGTGCTAATTATATCTAAATGTAACTTACCTGTTGGTGGTTCACTGTACTGACTGACTGCTTGAGAACAGCCTTCTGGCCACTGTGCAAAACCGTTGTTTCTGTTCACAGTGGACAACTGAAACCTTACTGCAGCATTGAAATGTCTTATTTCCCTGTTTGCCTTGCCTCCGGAAGGGTGAAGACCATGTTGATCAAAGTTAACTCGGATATATATATATATATATATATGTATATATATATATATGGCATGTGTAGTGTAGTAAAGAATGACAGTAGTTCTGCTGGTAATTATCCTTCTCTGGACAAATGGTGTAGGGGAAGTCGAGTTGAGCCAATTCTGTTAGACAAATGCTGTTTAAGTTGTTGCATTGTAACCACTGACACTGTAGGAAGATGGACAGAATGGCCTACATTTTAGCAATTACTTGTTTTAAATAGAAAATACTGTGTGTTTGGGCATGTCGGATGATAGAAAACAAAATACACTTGAGTGTCGGCCAACAAGTGAAGTATTACTCATACCGAAGCTGCTATATGTTAAAGATTATAATGTGTTGCAAATTAACAGACTGTTTTGTAAACTCACAACCGGATCTTAGATTTCACTAGAATTTGAGTTACAAATCTATATTCAGTATTGTGTATTCTAATTAGAGGGAAGCTTATTTAAATATATTTTTAAAATGTAATACAACTTGCGTTTCCTAAATCTTAAAGGTTTGTGTGTAGGTAATTCTGTTTAAATTATCTTTAATATTTTTCTTGCGTAGGTATTGCTTTCTCAGCTGACTTTCTGCAGGTTTATTTTTCAGGTTTGTACTTCTTAAACTAAGATCAGTGGTGCTAAGTAGTGGTGCTGGCCAGTGGCCATATGCCAGAAGCCAAACATTTTGAAAACTTTTGCTAAGTGACCTCTGAATTTCATGAGTTGACCCTTCATGCAGGTGAATTAAGTTGTCCCTTCACTGCCCTGCTTCTTGGAAGACAAGATTCAGCGAGCAGTGTTTTCTCAGAACTCCATCATTAGGCTTCCTGCTCTCCTTTCAGATAGCTTGGGAAAGGCAGGGGGATGGTGGAGGGAGTGGAGTTCTTTGAAAGGCTTAAGGAGCTAATTCTTAATGGCTCAGTGTTTATCACGCCTAGAGCTGGTGCTTTGCATAGTGAAGTAGAATCTTCGAAGGTTGTGTACAGCACAGTGACTCTCACTCTCTTCGTGATGGACTTAAGTTTCTGAAGACTTTTAAATTGTTGAATCTTACTGAAAGTGATGTTACATGAAAATGCGCACGGAATTCAATGTAATACATTACTGTAGCAGGATCCATAGATGACATTCTTTGAATGATCAGAAGTTCATTAGCTTGCCATTTTACTGAAAACACAAGTTTTCCCTGTGTATAGTTGGAATACATACATTCTTAAAAGAACAACAAAAAAAACCCCTTGATTTAAATAATTACTATGCAATTTATGTGGTGTGTGGGTTTTTTTTTTCAGTTAAGTTTTCTTAAACCAGTCTTACAGGAATTAATGTCAGTTTCATGTTGAGAAAAATACACCCTAAAAATGTGTTTGGAAATGATGCAAACTGAGCACCACAACTGTTATTCAGTACCTTACAAATGGTTACAGATTGTTCCCATTTTTCAGTATAGTGCATATATAGCATATACCGGTGGGGGGTAGTTAGTGGTATGACATCTTAAATAGCCTCTAACTCCTTGAAATAATTCTTAATCAGCTGCGGAAGTCAAGTAAGCTTCTATCTAAACTCTTCCTAACCAACTGCCGGGAGCTGCAGAACCACCTAAAAGTCTGACTTCTAAGTAATCTAATGCAAACATAACTATGCAGAGCACCAAAACACTGTGCATAAAGAGTTGTATTAACTTACCGTTTTGCTCTTAAACTCAAACCTTATAAAATAAAATTATGGTTCTTCTACCATAGTTTTATAATGCAATACAAACCCATAAATCCTGTAAACCATAAATAAGCCAGCTGACAAATCAGCATGTTTTATGTTAGATAGCTGTCAAAGTAGCATACGTACACTGCTGTCTTTACCTGTTAAACCCCTTACAGTTAGCACTGAAGACTTGTAATTCCCCATTCTCTTTGATACCTTGTATTATCCTGTTCATAGCAAACATGGAGTTTAATATTATATTTGTGGTGGGTTTTTTTGCTTTATAAAAAGGTGTATCCCAGCTGTATTCTTCATGCATCATCTCGGAGAACCTCCTCGTTAACTTTTAATGCCACTTTTTTCCCCACGCTTGACTTAAAATAGTCCAGGGAAAACACAGAGAGCCGTAATCAAATGTAGCTGAAAGGGATTTAATGCTTCTTCCCGTTAGTAATCAGTTACAACTATTTGTGTAAGCTGTTACAAGGTTTTGGCCCCTGGAAGCTCTGACCTCTTGCTTGTGACATCTGGAGTGTTTCACCTGGTGTCTTGTGAAGGCCTACGCTTTATGCGCCTAACGGACATATAAACTGTGTAGCATCCAGGTTATCCCCGAGGACAGTTCACCTGCTATTACACAGCTGGAGAAATTATAATCCCTGATCTTTATAGGTTTTACCACAGAAATACTGCTCTTGGACAATTACTATCACAAACTTGCTATTAGGCTTGCCTAAACGCTGCACAAGTTTTGGATGCCCCAGTACTGAAATGCCGATGTGTTCCCAAGCTGGTAAGCTCCCATTCCAGCATGCTCAGGTTTCACCTTTGGTTACTCTTCTAGTAAACTGTTTTTTTTCTGTCTACAGAAATTCTGAAAAAAATACTTTGCACATTGTTGTGTGTGTGTATGTATATAAAATAATAAAAAAAAACTGCAGTCCTGCTCTTGCCTACTTCTGCATTTTTGTCTTTAAAAAGGTCTTATGCTCTTGGCCCTGTCTCAGGTGTGTACGGGGGGCAGGGGTCTGTTTTTACACAAAGGAACCTCTCACTGTTTCCCCACCCCAGCAAAGATCTTGATAATCAGTAGGAAGTAGCGTTAAGGAGGAAACAAAAGCTTGTGCACTAACATCTTAAAAAGCATTCATGTCACATGTAAATGGGAAAAAAATGAAAGAATTCTGAAAGAACTGGCTCTCTTCTGGGTTCCTAAACTGAATGCTTCACAGACAGCAGAACGGCTTCTGAATGTTTTCAACAAGAATGGGTTCTGAGCTGAAGTTTGATTCACTGCAGGAAGCTAGCTGCACGTTTGCTTCAACAGTGTCAACAGTGCAGCGGATGTTCAGCTGTTCCCAGAGCCATGCAAAACCCTTCTGCCTGCCAGCCCTTCTGAGGCGAGTACCAGCTAGAACAACATGTGCCAGTTCTCACTGCTAGTGCTCTCCTTATGCCACCGTCTTCAAGTTAAAGCTCTCTTGGTCCTCTGGCAAAAGATAAATATATTTCCCTTACCTTTAAGATGCAATATCGGCTAACTAGAAATCCATCCAAGTTGTGCCAGGCCACAAGTTACAGTGGACTTGAGGTGCTCATACTTGCTGAGGGCCTGTCAGGAGTCACAAGTAAATAGCTGTAGAAGCGATGCTGCTTTGTGTTACAGCCCTTAGACTGAAGCTGCTGCTTCAACACATAGCCAACAAGTTCTGCACAACCAAAGCATCCAATATGCAGCATTCACCAGCCATTAAGAAAATTCAAGATTAAATACAAAATATTAAAGGATTGATTTATTGAAACATTAATAAATAACACAGATAACACATGCCTACATTTATTTCAGTGGGAAGTTAATGGTTAAGTACCTTTGGGAATGTCTGTACCATCTCTAAAAGCTGGACACCTACATGTAACACGGTTATCAACTGGGAGAGGCACTCTGCGGTGCTTCATCCTGTCAGAAGACATGCTGCTTTGGGATTTACCAGTTTTGTGTGTTTTTTAAGTGACCTTCAAGCTAGAGCATCCTTCCCGTATAATAATTTCTGTTGGTTTTTTTTATTAAATCAATCGCTCTGAGGACTTTAAGCTACAGGCACAATGGCTTCAGGTCACAGTAGAACTTCCCTTCCAGCATAAGATTTGTTCAAACCTGAGTTTTCAGTACATCTCATGCCAAAACTGACCTCTGGCAGATGAAACTTTGCGATCGATACAGCAGTCTTCAAAGATGTTCTGATCGTTTTATTTCAAAATTCAGCTTTACAAGAAGAAAATCAGAAGAAGGGAAAAAAAACTATTAAAAAAAAAGAAAAAAAAGACTTAAAATTATAATTGCCCCCGTAAGACAAACATTAAATTCTGTGGTATTTTTTTTTCTTTTTCTTTTTTTTTTTTTACAGTATAGCTGTAAAAATGCTTTCTGAACTATAAAAAGATTTTCAGGAAGGACAGAAAATAGCTGTCCTCGAGAATGATTTGCAATATTTAGTGCAGATGGAGAATGAAAGTGCATCAATAATATGGTGACGTTTCTGAAGATTCAAATCTTAAGCACAGGTTATGTGATGGCTTATTTCTTTACAGCAAATTAATGTCTTCATTTTCTGTCAAGTTTAATTTTAGTGCACTTCTCTTTCCCAGAAATTTGGACAATTTAGCTACGTATGCATTGATCTATCTACATATGCACAACTCTGGCTGTATCCTGGTTAATAAATATTCCCTTAAAGAAAAAGAATTGGTACCAAAATTAGCTTACAAGTTTTGTTTTGAAAGAAAGTAGAAGGATAAGAGAGAGAAATACCAGAACTAATATTTTTCCTCATGTGAGCGGGGAAGAGTGCACAATAGATGAGGGATGGATAGATCTTTTTTTAATTTGACATAAACTGACAGAAGAAATCTTAAAATGCACAGAGCTTTGTAAAATCTCAGAGATATACTTACAGAGCTGGCTTTCATCTCATTCTGAAGCACCTTGTGCCTCAACTATGTATTTCAGCTAAAACAAACTGTTGTCAACAAGAATACAGTTATCAAAATTAAAAATAAAAGGTGCAGCCTTTTTAGATGGATCCCTTGCTTTAGATGGATCACGCTACTTGCAAACTTGTATTTGACAATCCCTCTGTTACTAACGGCTCCAATTTCCAAGACAGATACCAATTCAAAAATCTCCTTTACAATCTTAAAGGATAACTGAAGCATCCCACTTCATTTCTGATCAATTTACAAGGAAATTCATCTCACACTGGTTTAGCAGCAAAAATAACCAGCTGAATTCCTACGAGCTATATTGTATTTTTCCAACAGCTTACAAGGTATTGAATTCATACTTCATTAGTGCTTTCATCTCATAGTACGTAAACCTGTGGAAAAACAGGTAAGGATATTTTGATTGTAACATTATTTCTATATTGAAGTGACAGTTTACGTATTATTAACTTATTCTTTTACAAAGATATTTTGTCCATTATCTGACATCAGCAAGACTAGTAATTACTAAAGGCCCATCCACAAGCAAGTTCCAAAATAATTAATGTTCATGTGGTTTTAAGGATGGAGTTACTGAATTTATTCGTAACCTAGGAGCAGCGAATCATTCAAGTATCAATAATGTTAGTTCTTAAATGTTCAGCTCAAAGGTAGTACAAATATTACTGTGACAGAAGGAACATCATCCCAGATCCTGAGGTTCTGTAAGAATTCAGAATTCCTTCGCTTTCCAGGGCCATCTTCTCCTAGCAGTCTTTAAGCCAAGTCATCAATTCTCAGTTCTGTTTTCTAGAAGAAGACACACGTACGTTAATGTAACATCACGAGAGGATTTTTCATTTATCTAAATATATAAATCAATTAAGGTTACATGTGAATGATTACCAGTGAATGCACCACTGCTTCCAAATACCTGGAAATTTGCCTTCTTGAGTTACAGAACAATCTGCAAGGTGACAGAACTAGCACCACTTACACCAAGGTGTACAAAATACCACTAAGAATTCTCACCTGCAGATGAAATTAATTACTGTTGCCTTCTACAGTACAGAGCATGAGATGAGTTTGTGGTAAAGGAAGATAATAGTGCCTGACCACATCAGTGGTTTGCAATTATGAGCTGTTTTCCAGTGGCTCCAGAAAACATGCCATCAGAATGTTCTAAAATCATGAGCTGAAGCTAAAAACTTCTCAATCATTATTAAAAATGTACTTCTATTTCTGATCTGCTTTTGGAGCGCTTAGCAGTCAGGTTTTCTTTGGTGAGGGCTATGGATGCAAGTACCCAGATTTTCAGCATAAAGTCCCTATAAGGGAGTCAGGGTACGAGGCAGGGTTAGGAGCCAGGCTGACACTTCATAAGAGTCTCAGAGTGAGCTGAGCTGCCCCATTACAGGGGCACGAGCTAGACACAAAACTCGTGCAGGCTGGGGAACGGCTCCTCAGCGCCCGTTCCATGGAACCTGCTCAACTGTGCAGCAGAGGTGTCAGCAGCCATGGCTCCAAGCTCAACGCTGCACTACCTCACCGGGTAGCAGACTCCTGTTTCTGCTCTATGACGGTGTGTATTGTAAAACCCAACGAACGCAGACAGGGGCAATGCATGCACAGCGATTGCCTAAAAGCTTACACACCTTCACAGCACAAGCTGAAACTGGCAATGGGACAACAGAGAAGGAATCTTGTTTTGCAATTCCATTTTATCTCTGAGTGTACTGATCACCTTCTGCCAATGGCTAAAGGAGATGAAACTCCCAGATGGAAAGGTGATGCAGGAACAGTCCATAAATTCTGGCTATGGGAACGTTTCTTCAGAAGCAAAGAGAACACAAAGCTGAAGAACACAAATGTCAGTTGCTTTTGTTCCTGAGATTCATGGATTGTATTAAGATGAGATGAACAAGTCAAAGACTGCCTGGAGCTATACTATCTGTGTCTCCCTCAGAGATACTACTGCTGGTAGCCTGTGGTACGAGTCCTGGTGTTAAGAACTCAAATTTTGATAAACTGTAGAGCATTCAGGAAAGAGCCACAAGAACCACCTCAGGTTTGGAAAACAACTTTAAAACGAGATTCCAGTTGCTCCATCCATTAAGTGTAAAGAAGAATTAAAAGGTGGCCTGGTTATAGCAATAAAGTGCCCATGGACACATCAAGGCCTCTTTGTCAAGTAAATAAAGATCTAGAAAGATCCAATGGATGAAAGCTGAAGTTAGACAAATCCAAACTAAAAATCACGTACCATTTGTTTATTCATTTCAGCTCTGAATCACACGGAGCAATGTCTTAGAAAAGCTGGTGGAATGTGTGTTTTTCTAAGAAATGAATTCTGACTGACCCTGTGAACTGACTCAGAAATAGCTTGCAATTTGTGCTACAGAGGTCAAAAGAGATGATCAAAAAAGGCTTACAGGAACTTCATATTTTATTTTTAAAAAGGAAAAAATGAGAGACAACACATCTCTTCTAAAGCTGTTAGCTAAGCATTAAAGTTCACAGGAACGTCACATAAGATCCTAAAAACAACTGTGTTGATTTTAATGAACTTTTTCCTCGCTGCTGAAATTGAAATCTTCATTTACCAGTGCAGAGGACAAGAAAATGCACAGAACTGCCTAAAAGCCTTAATAGTGAAACCTCTGGGTTTATGAGAAAATGCAAATAACATCCCTATTACCAATGGCAGCTCTGAGACAGGGTACCTCCTGGCAGAGCTGGCAGACTGAAGCCCTTGTGGGCATTATATTATTTACCATCCAATGGGCTGGACTTACAGGGTAGTGATCAGTGGCTGTTTAAATCAGTCCTGTTTAACATCTCCATTTATGCGCTGGATGATGGGGCACAGTGTACCCTCAGCAAGTTCGCAGATGACACAAAACTGGGAGGAGTGGCTGACGTGCCAGAGGGTCGTGCTGCTATCCGGAGGGACCTGGACAAATATCTCCTGGCTGGAGGAACGGGCGGACAGGAACCTCGTGAAGCTCATGGAAAAGAGCAAAGTCCTGCACATGGGGAGGAACAGCCCCAGGCACCAGGACATGCTGGGAGACACCCAGCCGGAAAGCAGCTTTGAGCAAAAGGTGGACACCAAGTTGGATAAGAATCAGCAACGTGCCCTGCATGCAGAGAAGGCCGTTGGTGTCCTGGGCTGCATTAAGAGGAGTGTTGCCAGCAGGTCGAAGGGAGGTGATCCTTCCCTTCTACTTCACACTGCCATGGTAAGGCATGGACATACAGGAGAGAACCCCACAAAGATGATGAAGGGACTGGAGGAAAGGCTGAGGGAGCTGGGACTGTCAGCCTAGAGAAGAGAAGGCTCGGCAGATCTCATCACTTGTGTAAATATCCGAAGGGAGGGTGCAGAGACGACAGAGCCAGGCTCTTTTTAGTGGTGCCCAGTGCCAGGACAAGAGGCAAGGGGCCCAAACTGAAACACAGGAGGGTTCCATCCAAACATCAGAATACACTTTTCACTGTCAGGGTGACCAAGCACTGCCACAGGTTGCCCAGAGGGTATGGAGTCTCCCTCCTTGGAGATATTCAGAAGTGGTCTGGGCACAATTGGATTGTGGCAGGGATTGGACCAGATGATCTCCAGAGGTCTCTCCCAACCTCAACCATTCTCTGATTCTGTGATTTACCATACAAGAGATAACTAGAGCATTAAAACTTTTAATCATTAAAACGTTACAATTTAAGCTGATTCTAGTAAGATCTACACATATGCAGATTCTCTGCAGACTGACAAGAAAAAACTTGCAAGTAAAAGGTAAGAGCACACAAAGTTGAAGTGAGGTGTGAGGTTTAAGTATGTAGCAACTCGACAACATTCACTTGATATTCTGATGCTTAAAAAGTTGAGAAACAGGTAAGATGAGAGTACAACTGTTCTTCAGCTGAAGGAAGTGAAACGAGACATTACAAAAATACCAGAGCGAGTTGCTAGTAAATGTTAAATAATAGGTGACGGATGAGACTCTAACATATTTGACATTTTTCCTCATGGCACGAGGGAGCTAAAGAGTCTAGGCAAGCAGTGACAATGGCTCAGGAAGATATTGGAAGGGAGAGGGTCAAAGAACGTCATGGAGATAACCTCCAAGTTATCCAGCCATAACTTCTCATGTATACTCACTGAAATTATTTATTCTACACCAGACTTCATGGATTTAACCTAAGTTGCCTTTACTGAGCATACCCCATTGAGAGTCAGATTAACCGATACTTACACTTACACTGGGAAGTTGTCAAGGGGGACAAAACTATACATGTCTCTTCCTAGAAGTCCCAGCTAATGCAAGGCACTCCTACTAGCTTCCAGCATTTCTTGCTGAGCATTTGTCTTGGGTTTGTGGGACTAAGACACACACCTTCCTATGATCACCACACCAAGGACTCAACGGTACAATCTGCTTTAGCCTTGTATCTTCAGAGCTATCAGTCACTGACACACAGAATGGAACATTAAGCAAGATGTCCTGAAGCAAAGAACTCAGGCAAACAGGACTTATCAAAGCAATGATCATCTGGCTCCCCGTTTTGATACCGACTTCATGTTTCAGATATACTGTCAAAGACACAGTGCAGGCACATACTCTTGCATTATTCTTATGCCTGAAGGCAGTTTTTAGGTCCTGTCTAAATAACATGATACACTTCATATTGGTCATCAATAGATGAAATAAAGTATATATGACCTATTGAATGCACATCTTTACCTTCGCTTTCTTTGAAGATATACATGCACCAACCACTGGGCAATAAATGGCCATACAACAGCAAAAGCTAAAATACCAGGAGAAATTTCAAAGGGCCACCACGATGGTTTCTAAGGAAAACAGAAGAAATTCCAGTCAGCAATCTGCATGCGCGTATAGAATACCACATGTGTACTTCACCAACACTTCAAATGCTGTAATATCAAGATAGAAAAAATTGGTAAGATCAGAAAAAAGATTCACCCAGCAAATAATCTTTTCAGACAGATTATTTTTTATCCCCTAGTCAAGGAAAAGACTACATGAAAAGCACATACTAAGAAAGCTAGATGTAAAATATTCATCTCTTCTTTTCTCACCATTCACACTCTTTTTTTACAAAAAGAAACATACAGTATTTTACCTTAGCAGAAGAGTCAGGCTGATAATTTGACTGCAGCGTTGCAGATCTTGCCTTTAAATACAAACAAGGAGTGGTAAGTGCCAAAAAGAAAAGTGCAGTTGTAATATTTCTGCTTCACGAAGTGAGAATATTTAGTTCTTCATCGTGTAAAGGCTTTGCAGCCTGTATATGCAACAGTTTGAGGAACAGTCCTTAATGCCTACAATCCTATCCTGAGAAAGGAAGTTTTCCCTTAACTTTGTTAAAGAGTAGAACCAGCCCCCATGCAACCCACCTTTTACCACTTGGTTTCCAACTTAAACTCTCATGCTTCCATTACACTTTATAGCATTTTTATCACATTTCTGGGAGCTAAAATATGAGTCAGTGTCACTGACTGAACCTCTCTACAGCTTTGCAAAGCCCTCCTGCCCAAGTTGTCATCACAACTTCCTCATCTCTGGTCCAGTCCCAGCAGTTACAACCCAGAGGTGAAATCCCAGCAGCCTAATTTGCGTAATTCTTTACACAGTGGGCTGTATAAAGGCAAAAGCCATTCTTTTAGTGTGCTCTGAGCTATAGGTACAGGCATGTCTAGCAGTGTAAGGAAAACGATTACTCTTATAGGCAATACAGAGAACGAGAAATACCAGAAATGCTTCAAGCCTTTCCCACATGCTACTGTGTTGCTTTCACAGAAACAAGTCAGCTTTCTAGGCCTTTCTTAATGAATGTGAGTGTGAACCAGAAGGTTCTTGACCCTGTTTCTACTCAGAAAGGGACAGCAAGCACGGCATGAACTGCTGGGGAAAAATCTTTTACTATTTCTTCATATGCTGCTTTGGTCCAAAAAAAAAATAATAATTAGATCTGTATCCAGACATCAGATCCTTGAAGAGCTGTGATGGAGCAGAATCATGGTTTTAATAAATCCTTTCTCCCTGGCTGCCTTACATTTGGAGTATGTGCATCCCATAGGATACTGCTTGCACAGCTCTCTGGTTCTCAGGTAGCTTGAAATATATCAGCAAGCCAAACACAAGTATTTTTGATTGCCGATTCAACTATATTCACAGCACATTCTATCCTCCCACTTCCACTATTATGTGCACCACTATTTCCATTGAAGAAGGAAGAAAAAGAAACACTACATCAACAAGTATCTAAACTTGCGTAAGACTTCTTTTGCCTACCTTGTACACATGCTGTGAAACTCCAAGAAAGCTGGATTACTTTGCAGGGGAAGAATGCTATGAAAAATCAGCCTGCTAACTGGATAATGAACTCAGAAGAAGTTCTGCCTGCAAATATTTACCAATCTGGAAAATTAAGGTAATCTCACTTGCTCTGAAAATGCTTTGCGATCTCCTGACAAAGACATATGGGATCGTGCATTACTAACATTAACTATGATCTCTTTAGTGACTGCATAACTTGTATTGATAACTACAGCTGAGATTAGTCGGATAACAGAAATCAGTAAAATAATATATGGTTAATTTCTAAGTTAAAATGCATGCTTTTGTTCACAGGTTCACGAATCCTGAGTTGTGCTCCTGAGAGTAGGAACCAATAACAAATTTTAGGTTGAAACAAACTACAGAATATAATCGAAATTTCTTTACAGTTTAAGAAAATATTGTTTGACATTTTAATCTGAAAGCATAAAAATATCCAAGGAAATTTAATAAAAATGTAATCAAAGAACTTCAATGAATACCTGCGATGCTGTAACCGCCTCCAGCATGTGCAGCCTCTGAAGGACATTCTGCATGTCTTCCTGCAGCCGCATCAGCACTACCGCGATCTGTTCATTGAGGCTACCCCTGGGTCCTCTGTCTGATCCCCAGCGCTCTCCATCCCCTCCACTACCCATCTGTCCACCTTGTGAACCGTCGCCTAGCGGCTGAAGTCTGTGCCCTACGTTGAGAGGGGAAAAAACAGATACATAAACCGCAGAATGGGCTACCACCTCTATTGAAATGTTTTTTTGAATGGTTGCTTAATTTTCTTCCACCCAAACTGAGTTCAAAAGCACTGGGAGGTTACTGCAACGTCCTTTGAAAAGTTTCCCTACAGCCTCAGTGTAACAGCATCATTCATTCAACAGCACCAACATTTAGCAAAAACCTATTAACTCACATCCCATTAAGAAAATAAAAGAAAAGAATCTGAAAAGAAAATGAGATCTGCCTTTCTATAAAAGATAGATATGTTTTAAGTTTGGGACGGTCTCCAGTTGGAATACAGAGAACATTGAAACAGAGTGATACCTTTTAACACCTTTCCACAATGCTCCCTGGTTTCAAATGCGACATCGTAGAGGTGTAAATGTATACGCGTTTAAAAAATATATATAACTTGCAAATAAACTCTTCTCATGCATAGATGGGATTTGAAGACTACACTTTTAAGAAGGACATATGCCATAAAAAGCAGCTGGATTTCAAGGTAAGCCAAAACAGAAGCAGCCAATTGACTTATTCAAGATCTCCGTAACACAATAAAATCCTTTTGTAAAGCGTATTATGAATGAAATAAATACTTTGAACACAAAACTGATTGCTACTCACTGGAATTAGGATTTTATTATCTGTTTTTACCATGAAGGACAGAGGCACTGTATAGTATGACTGTCTCACTGGATTATGTTGACCGGTGCTTCTTAGGCACCCATGATGTATGGCAGCGATGAAAACAAATAGAAAAAACAAAAGCTGTGTGCACAGTACCTCTGCTCCTTCTGACACCATAGAAATCCGCTTTTTCTCCACTTTTCTTCTCTTTGTGAGGGCCCCCGTTAGTGGCTTGGCCATCTTCTCCTCCACACTTGACTTCACCTTCTTCTTGAACTGCTCCTTCTACATTATTTCCAAGCTGGAGATTCCCAGAAGTCATGCAAACATGCCTTGGAAGATCCGTATTTTCTAACAGAACACTGTGATCTACATCCAAGAAATGGGATGAACGCTTTAAAGATCCTTTAGTTGATGTGATGATCTCCAAGGGCTACAAATTAACATTAGCAAGTAATTAAATTCTGTAAAATATAACAGTTTACTAATAAAGAGACAATCTCTCTTCTTTCTCTTTAAGAAAATAGTTTGCTCTGCATTAAGGCTTTTAACAGGAGCAGTTGTTTTGCTATAGGATGTGCTTGCATTGTCTAAATGTCCTTTTCAGATTGAAAAGGTTGGATATTCATTTGAGGCAAATGTTCTCAAAACAGTGATAACACTTGGAATTATTTTAGACATTTTCAACGTACAGTAATTCTCAGTAGTCACTACAGTCAAACCTTTAGAAGACCTCAGAATGTTCCATATTCCCTTGAGGCTTTGCCTCCCAGACTGTGAAGAGGTATCCTAACTCAGACTGGAGAGCCACGCTGCCAAAGTCACACACTATTAGCAACGTTGAGCAGGCAGTATTTACACTTACTGCAAAGAAATCACAGCGTATATTATGAACCTATTCAAAAGTGTTTGACGACACCCTGTCCTTTTCACAAAAAAAAAAGATATAGTATTCTACCAACTTTCTTACTCAAAATCTGTGGTACTGCAGCAAGACAAAAATAGATGACACACATTGATCAGGTTGCAATTAGATGTTCTGCAACAGGACTGTCTTAAGGTGGTACAAGCGCCCCTTCTTCAGTGAAACGACAAGCGTTAGCACAACTACATGTTGAAGCAGACTGGGGACTTCAGCTAGCTGAAAAATAACTCCAGGAAAAAGCCAAAATAGCAAAAAGGAGGGGAAAAGAAACTGCTGCCAAAATCCTGTTTGTCAAGTAGCAGTTCATAAGCTTGTATCACCAGAACTGAAGACAGAGTGTTTGCTACATCTTTTGCAATAAAAAGCTGTATTCGTTTTTTTCAGTGAACCTTTTTTTTAGTTTGAATGACTCCATCTGTAGTTCTTCTTCTATATTTATTTACATCTACCCGACTGTTAATTCGTTTGCAGCTAGAACTTTTCTCATTCAGGTTGGGAAATTCTGACACATAGCCACCTACTTCAATTAAAGAGTCTCAAACAAGCTCAAACAACACACAAGACAATTGGGAAATCACCTACATAAAAGACAGCTTGCAGCACTTCTACCAAATCACCCTTTGTCAATATGCTTCATTGTTGGGTAAAATTTTGATTTGCTAAAAGGAACTCTCCAGATCCTCAGGAAAAAGATGGACAAGAAAATGATGCAATATTGCAGTGCTTGCAAGTCTTTCTGATCCCATGCATCATTCACGTATCTCTCCCCAGAACCAGCAAACTAGGTGTTTGAGCACAAAGTCCATGCTTAAACTGGACAGGAAGCATGCTTAAACTTCATAGGAAGGTGATCCAAATCAGGAATTCATCTAAGACCACGGTTAATACAATGAACACTACAGTGAAAACTAAGCCAGTGCAGTTGGTGCCGAGCTTTTACATGAAAATCAAAGTTGTATATTATGGCTGAAGGGAGTACAAGAGCACCTGGAACTCATCATCATCTCCCACTTCTCTAGACCTAGGTCACTTTCTGCTACTGGCCTACAGGCCACCTGCTTAGACTTATTCTTTACTTATTCTAAGAAACAAATGCAGGATTTATCAGGCCAGAAAAAAAAAGAGAACAAAAACCCACACGATTACAAAGATACTTCCTGGTTCTGAGGGATAGCAAGATTCCGATCCCTACATATGTAATGAGACACAAAATTGATCGTGGACACAACCCTTACTTTCTTTGTACTGTTGTTTTTGACAGTTTTTTCTTTGAAGTATTGTTTTTATTACCTTCCCCTCACAAAAATTCACAAAGGGAAAAATTTTGAAACTTTTAATCAGTGGTAACCATGTTGTAAAAGATCAACACAAACAACAAAAAATGACAGTCCAAATAAGAGAAAAGTATGTGTGAGTTATTTGATTCACCTCTGTATACATCCAAGTTCACCTGACAGCTAGAAACCTACTTTAAAACAGCCATACCACCTTCAAAATATGCCTAGGGATACTAAGCCCTTACCTCTTCTAGTCCAAGTTGCTCCATAGAGTCACAATAAACTTCGCTGTCTGAATCACTGGTTAAGTGCTGAGTTCCAGAGACCTCTTCAGTATTCTCCTCATTTCCACCTGTATGTAAAGGAAGTAAGTACACTTGCTTTGTAAATGTGAGCCAATCAGGCAAAGAGTAAAGCAATGAGTTATGATATCTAGGCAAACTTCAACTCATTCCTCTTTCATCTGCTTTTGTCATCTTGAAGTCAGGTTAAGAATAAAGATGTTACATTAATATAGGAATTATACAAAACTTTTGCTAACGGGAAAACCCAAACATCATACTTATTTCCACGTTATATGGTGAAAATTTTAACTGTAGTTTGGTCATTCTACTCTCCTTCCTAATCTCAATATAAAGCAGTTTTGCCCGAAGTTATCAATTGGTTTTAGAGTGATAGATTCACACATCAGTTTCAACTGGCATTTATAATATGTTCTGCCTTTGGGAACGACAAATACTGTTATTAGTGATTTTCATTTCATTACAAATTAGATTTCAAATGCCAATAGTCTTTTACATAGATAGCACAATGATTTCAAAATAAAATAATTGTATTTCTGTATGTTTGAGCCTCTCTCTCTCTGTGAATTGACCTCTCTTCTGTAAAAGATCTTCAAAGACAGCCTTATTTAAACTGCTATTAAATTTGATTAATTTTTAATATTCTTTCTTCAAGCTTGTGCAACTGAAAGACACCCCTGCTAGTCTCTGAATCCCAGGATTAAGCATGCAAGAGAAGAAATGTTTTCCAAGAAAAACATATGCAAATTAGAACACAATCTTGCAAGGAGAATACCTTGGTGAGCACTGTTATTAGTTATTTCAGGGCTTGGCTCTATTTTCTTTATTTCTTCCTCTGTGTTCAAGCCATTCAGGGCAGATTTGGTCTGGATGCCATTCTGCAGATCCGGAATAAAGCCATCCTTGTAACAGCCATTAGCAACAATACTTTCCAAATCCTTTGCAGCTGCTGATTCTGTTTTCACACTCTTATAATCTGTAAAAGAACAGGAAAAGCTTGCAAATACAAAGCAAGGTACATAATAGCTCAAAACATATTCCTTAAAGTCGCTAACTTTCTAATGGACTAAATGCATAATGTACACACAGAACAAAATACGACAACGCCCCTAGATTCACATTCTCCGGGACTGTTCTGTTCAAAACGTACTAATATAAAATTTTAATTTGCATAAACAGAAGATGACATTTAAAACGTAAGTAAGACAATCCACTGTAGGTCCCTCTGATAAATTAAATAATTAGCCTAATGTCCCTGGAGGAAAAAAAAAAGCTGCTTAGAACTTTAAACGTGTAATTTAATTTGGCTTTCACTTGACATTGGTACTTCTCAAAACTCTTTAAGAACTCCCTAAATAAATGTCATTGCAAGTTCTGTTTTATTTTCTCTGAAGAGAAGAAATGTGATTTTCAATTCTACTGTTACAGCCCATGTAGCCATTCACAGCTCTTACATACAACACTCGCAACAAAAAGGAAAACAATAGGGGGTATCCTTTCAGCTTTTACAAAACACACTAACATACCTTGGTAGCCGAGTCAAAAATATATATGGCATAGCTCACAAATTTGTCCTAGTTCTTAATCTCATAACACAGGTTGAGATGTTGCCATTTCTTACACATGCATTTACAGTTATTTGCATAACATTCTATTGAAGAAGTACAGTGAGAAGTAGAGTTCATGATCCTTTGGCATTTTCTAACACTTACATGGTTAAAAAAAACTTTGGAAGAATCACAGAATGGTTGAGGTTAGAAGGGACCTCTGGAGGCCATCTGGTCCAACCCCCTGCTCAGGGCCACCTAGAGCAAGTTGCCCAGGACCATGTCCAAGCGGCTTTTGAAGATCTCCAAAGAGGGAGACTCCACAGCCTCTCTGGGCAACCTGTGCCAGTACTCAGTCACCTGCACAGTAAAGAAGCACTTCCTGAAGCTTCCAAGAACCATCTGGTCCAAGTGCAGAAAACGTACCTTTCACATTTTGCTGGAGTTCTTTTTCTTCCTCTTCACGAAGCCCTTCTTCTTCTGATTCTGCTCCACTATCGCTACTTTCAGCTTTGCCATTCACAGCCTTTATATTTGGAGTGGAATTCATGACGTTACTCAGGTCTAAGAGAACATTCAAAGAGAAAAAAAATACATATTTTAAAAGAAACAAACATACAGCCTCCCCTGCCCCCACCCCCCCAAAAAAATCAGGTAATGGTTCTACAAAAGCATTTCCACATTAGAAGACGTACCAAATAATGCCAGCTTTATTTCTGTAAGCTCTTCCTTAATTGTTTTAATGTTTCTCCTTTGTGGCTCACCACAGAATGCCTGACTACTAATGAACAATTCTGAGGAAGCCTACTGGAAACAGACAGCAAGTTACTTTCACTAAAGGCCTCACACCAAGACGTTTATCTGTATTTATGGCACAAATATGGTATAGCCGCAATAACATTTTATCTAGGACTGCGATGGACATTTTCATTTAAATCTAGAAGTCAACATTTTATGGAAGTTCCCTATTGGGCTGAAATGCTTCAAAATTCCTCTCACTGCAAAGGCAAACGTTGAAACATTCTGTTCAGTTCTGCGAGCAACAGGATCCTGTGGAAGGGAAATATAACATCCCATTCATCTTCGCCCCCAGTGATTTAAGCAAACACAAAATGTGGTAATAAAGTTTATAGAGATCTTTATCTAGCAAAGCATGCATGGAAATAAGTGCACTGATTTCAGTGAAAAAGATAATGAAATAAATCAGAGGGCTGGAGCACCTCTCCTATGAAGAAAGGCTGAGAGAGCTGGGGATGTTCAGCCTGGAGAAGAGAAGGCTCTGGGGAGACCTTAGAGCTGCCTTCCAGTACTTAAAGGGGGCTTATAAACAAGATGGAGAGCAACTTTTTCTCGGGCAGATAATGACAGGACAAGGCAGAATGGTTTTAAACTAAAAGATGGGAGATTTAGATTAGATGTCAGGAGGAAATTCTTCACTCAGCGGGTGGTGAGGCACTGGCACAGGCTGCCCAGAGAAGCTGTGGATGCCCCATCCCTGGAGGTGTCAAGGCCAGGCTGGATGGGGCTTTGGGCAACCTGGTCTGGTGGGAGGTGTCCCTGCCCATGGCAGGGGGTTGGGACTGGATGGGCTTTCAGGTCCCTTCAAACCCAAAACATTCTGTGATTCTTTGAAATATGCGGCTCGTGTTTGCTTGTCTAATTACACACGTATCTAAAAAAGCAAATCTTGACGAAGTAACTGCTAAGGCTTTGTTTTCCGTCTCTGTGATCACTCCAAGGATCACAAACAATTTACTCACTGTACAACGTACTGCAAGGCAAAGATTCCTCCAGAAAAAAAAAAAACAGAGAATTTAAGGGACATTTCTACCACCTTCTGAAAAAAAATACAGCTAAATACATATTGATGATTTAAACCTCGTACATCAGCACAGAGCAATTAAAGTGCAAAGCGGACACAGTTAGGAGACACACATTTTACGCATTGACCACAAGGCCAGATTCTGCCTGTTTTAATTGTTACCGTAGCACTCCATTTGCATAATTTTTACATTCCCTTGTCAGAACCTTGAAAGATTAATTCTTACATTTAGGCTTAACATCAAACGGCAAAATAACACCCAATTATACTGGAGCTGCCCAACCAGCTCTGCTACTTTCCTTGCTGTATGGTAATTTAGGGCTAAGGTTTTTCTACTTGAATCTCGCCATGAAGAAGCAGGCTGCCTTCCCACGTTCCTCTAGTTCCAAAGCTTAGCCATACTGCTTAAAAAAAAAGGCAGAATAACTTTACTTTTTATCCAAACATAATGAGTATGTTAAATATCCTGTTCACCTTAGTCTTACTGTGAAATAAGGCTTCTGGGTGCACCCTGCATCCCTGTTTTGGATTGATTTAATCCAACTTTTATCTGAAGACTAAAAAATAAGTTTATTTGTCGTGAAAAAAGAACTAGAAAAGCTATTGCCTATTTTGTAGACTGCAAGAATATATGGTCATTTTCTCCTCACTGCAGAGAACATTTGCAAGAAAATGAGTTTCACAGAAGGAAAATCCCAACATATTTACAGTTTGTTTCTCATAGATGTTTCTCTTATTGTGAAACTCAGTTCTAGAGGTGTTTTTGTGAGAAGAAACAGTGGGAGAAGGATAATGCAACAGTTATGTCCTTTGAAGCACGAAGAGTAAGCAGAGCCCCAGCCCCCTTGCAATGTGAAGCGGGCACCACCTTTCCCTTTGAAATACAAAGGGGTGGAGGCCGAGACATCCAAGTGCCTTACCCAGCCGTGGGAGTAAACGGGAAAGACAAGACTTGGAGACACGTTTAGCTGTAAAGGCAGGCAACTACAACTGTAAACCTCCTTACCCTACTCGAGATATTGTAAAAAGCCCCAACCATGCCGTAAACATATTTTGTAAGATTTACTTTTTTTCTTTTTGAAGATGTCTTTGAACATGCAAACACATTTTCTCTGTACTCAGTCTCAGCAAGATTATTCACTCGGGAAAACTTCCGAGTGATGCATTGCACATATTTAAATAAATAAGTGGAGAAAAGTATTGGGAATAATGGTACCATGCCATGAACACCCAAATATCTGAAACCCATCAGGATCACACTTCTCCTACACAGTCATTCGTAGCAACAGTGCTCCTTAAGGAGACATGGCTTTGCTGCTGGCTCCGAAGAACACAAGGCATTGTACAGGCATGGCGATGCTGAAATACTGTCCTTGATCTTGTATTTTTCCCCAGGAATACAAAATATTTTTCCTATCCTCACTAAGTCCATCCCCAAATGTTTCTACTGCACAAAACCAGCACCGTTTGCTGCAGTCCCCCTGTTACTCCGAGTACCTGCTATGAAACCAGCAGTGATGACTAACACAGGGTGATAGCATCAAAGCCTAATCCGAGCCAACTAGCAGTGACTTCTCCAGTCCTTGGTGGTAAGTTAACAGCTGCTCCCTAGGGAATGTGTCTTTTAATGTGAATACTAAGATTCAAGCGAGCTTTTACATTTCTGTGCTATTTTTATTACTCTGTTCAGCACAACACAGTATGCTCACACAAGTCATGCAGACTTTCATTCTGTGTAAATACCAGTGACCAGGATGGACGCAATAGCGGATGAAACATATAAAACATTTAACGATGAAAGCATATGCTGGTATTTTAATGATTACTACGTGTATTTGTAAAATGGTGTATCTTTACTATCAGCTCGATAGCAGCAAAATCTGCCACCAAAAGATTATTTACATGAGCTATACTTGTAACGACTTATTTAGGGACCACTTTGCACTGCTATGTTTGTGTCAGTTCCAGCTCTGTCAAAATTTGTGTCAAGTCTCCCTGAGACGTGCATGTACATACGCTATACTAAGTCATTTTGATAACCAGTTAACTAGAATTGCTTTCTTGCCATCAGAACCTTTCATGCTTGTCACTGATTGAGGTAGGCTCCCAGCTTCAATTCCAAGTTTACACAAGTAGGTTTTGCCATTTCCCCTTCACTGAGTTACGCAAATCTCCACCTTCTTTTTGAAACTGATGTATCCTCATACTGTATTACTGCAAGGGGTGATCGCTTGCCATGGGAAAGGAGTACATGCCAGGGTTCATTTATGTTTTAGAAACCCTCCTGCTATTTGTCCTTTCATTCTGTCTCTCCAGCCAAAAAGTCTTTGAACAGTCTACGAATCAGGAACTACTGACTTGACATCAGAACGGAGGTTATAAGCAGTATTTCAACACCTGGTTCAATATATCAGAGCACAGATATACATCTTTGCTCGGCTACAGCTGCAATGCCTGACATAGCCCATGCTCAGCCTGGATCCCTATGCAAGACTCCACCACCTTCAGGTTTGGGTTCGCTTAAATAACACATTTTAAAATAAATAATGGGTATCTGCTAGCCCTGCTTATCTTGACTAAGAAGCACTCAGATGAGCAGTTCAGAGGATAGACTGCTGAGAGTGATGCCTTCTGAAAGTTTCATTTGTTGTTTGTTTGTTTTTTTCCTCCCTGAGGGGAAACAGAAAGGGCAGGAGGTACATGCAAGCATCTGGGAGCAATAAGTTCTTCAGCTAGAAGAGTTTTATACCCCTCATTTCCTTCCATGCTTTCTAGTATACCACACTACAAAGAAAATTTGCAGGGGCCCAGGGTACTCTATAACATCTGTTCTACAACACACAAATGAGCTGCCATCACAAATAAAGAGATTTTAGAAGGGCACACCAAAAAACAGACAGAAAAATATAAAATCCCTTAGGTTAACTACCATTGTTTTATCACTTTTAATTTTAAATGCATTAAGATCTTTGAAAAAAGTATTCCCTACGCACAGAGATCTTGGCAATCAGATTTTCTTCTATATATTACTCCTTTTATTTAGTCTTCCTGAACTTTACTATAACAGGGAAAAAAGACTCTCCTTTTTCTTTTTAATATTTTCCAGAAGACTACAGCCATGTTTTTTCCACACT
This sequence comes from Anser brachyrhynchus, assembly GCF_964034855.1. Lineage (NCBI taxonomy): Eukaryota > Metazoa > Chordata > Aves > Anseriformes > Anatidae > Anser > Anser brachyrhynchus. The sequence continues at coordinate 17,977,589 of NC_137695.1, forward strand.
TCTCTCTGCTTATATGCTTCTCAAGCTGTTACATGCAAATAGATGCCACTTTATTTCAAAAGACAAAGTAATCAGCAATAGTCATGTCTTTATTCACAATTTATAAACAGCAAAACAATAATTTGTGGATAAGAACAAGCATGAAGAGCAGCTTCTTAGACATTAATATTAACTTGCAAGAATGGCATTTGGGGTTACTGACTTAGTCATCCTGGACCTTTGCACTTTTTTTTCTGTTCAATATCAACGGAGATCATCTCCATTCTTATCACTGGTAGCTATTCCCCTGAAAATTCACAACATCTTCCACATAAAAATAAGGCTGAGGTTTTTTGGATTGACTTGGATATGTTTCTCTTCTCCCCGCTACCCCACGACTTCTGCCAGTAGAGACAACCTGCCTGGGATTTCCTGAAAGAGATCAGCCCAGCGAGAACAGCAGCTGACCCGCGGGCATTCCCAGCACCAGCAGGTAGTTCCACATAGGCCACCAGACAGCCAGAACACAAGGCCACCAAGCACACGCGGATCAGTTACATGGTGTCTGTGCAGCGAGACCAGTGGATCTGGGCCAACTTACAGTCAACACCTTAGCAAATGATCACGTGTAAGAATGAACACGAAGAACAGCTGCTTCGTAAGTATTTATAGCAACTCGCAAGAGCCATAAGATCATTCCAGGATCCGGGATGTCTCCATGTCTGGTACTACGTCCCTCAGGAAGAATGAGCAGGGCTTGCTACATTCTCTTCTGTGTGGAAGAGATACAGTCAATATGTGGAACTTGTGCTTTGTGTGGAAAGTAAAGAGGAGTTCTATGTACTGGTGTGGTAATATATACAAGTACACAGTTCCTGCCCCAGGAACTGCAACAAAACATGCGCATCACAAAGTCAAAACCCCCCTAAAAGAAACTGAGTTACGCTTGAAAGCAACAGAGAAACAAATTGCTGGGTCACCTATAGTCCAGAAACTCTGGTCAATAGTAACGTAGCCTTAATCAAAAATTGTTCTGTCTTGTACAAGAAAAAACAAACAGGAAATAAGATTATATGCCCCTGGAACCTACTCCAACCCTACCAACTGAACAGCTTTTTACAGTGCCTCATAGATAACACAGATAGCTTTTCCATGCATCTTTGAGACTATGATTAAAATCATTATTTTTCCAACAGCAAAGTTATGCATAGAACACTAACGCATTCCCAATCGGCACTTTTCTGTGAACAATCAAGATATGACTACCTACATCTGGTATTTACCAGCCTTCCAAACCTCTGGCTACTTTTTCTTCTTTGTAGATCACAGCTGTGAGAAATCTAGACCTTCATTCTCTCATCACACGATTTTAACTGTAAGTCAGATATCTATAATGTGAGACACCAACATTTTACAGAAAGTGGGTACATCTACTAGGTTTTTTTTTTTTTTTTATTATTGACAGAACCTGAAGAGCTTTTGACAACTCCTTTTCTCTTTTGCAGTGAGCTGGTCTGAATAGAGGAAAGAGTACAGATCCAACAACCAATTACGCACAAAGACTACTACCGTTGACTCAACCCAGCATGAAACAGAATACAGCCAGGTATGTCTTTGTGTAAGACAATTTCTCTCATCTATCTCTACTTTAAAATAAAAAAAAAAAGTTTTATTTTTACATTTTAACATTTGAACATTCTGCTGCTCACCCAGTGCTGATGTGTAATCTCTACTGCTTTGTGTAGGAGTGAAGCTGTTGATATAGTCAAGGTTTTATCTATACTTATGTTCTACTGTAGTTTCCAACTTTGTTAGAGAACACAGGCATAAAACTATCAGTATGAAGTCAAAACCACAAAGTAGGCCCAGATTTGGATTGTAAAGCCTGAAGTATATATTGCAATAGGACAAGCTGCTACTTGTTGGGACTCTCTTCACTGACTTTGGCAGTTTCTGGCCCAGCCCTTAATCCTGCAATAATCCCACCCTGGAACACAACAGAGAATATTCTAGATGCTTCTGAGACTATTAAACTAATGAGACAGCAACAACAATATTTGTAAAATAAGATTCACACTAGCCTCCCTGAACATGAACTATAACCTTCACAGAGTGGTTAAGGTTGGCTGGAGGTCACCTAGTCCAAACCACCTGCTCAAGCAAGGCCACCTACATACAGCAGGTTGTCCAGGTCCACGTCCAGGCAGCTTCTGAATGTCTCCAAAGAAGGAGACTCCACGACCTCTCTGGGCAACCTGAGCAAAAGCTTTGTCACCTGCGCAGTAAAGAACTGCTTACCGATATTTAGTTGGAACCTGGATTATAGCTGTTAGGATATCACAGGAAACTGGAAGAGGAGAGAATGTTTAAAGCTCAGAACTGAGCTTATAAAGCAAACACAGGGTGTTTCACATGAAACCCACACACAAGCAGAAAACCATACCACCAAATGCTTTGATACAAAGCAAAGATGTTGAAAAAGAGATGAAAAGCTCTTTGAATATGAGTAGTTTCTCTTTTCAAGTAGCTGCATTTTCTCAATCTGTAGAAGTACAGTTGGAAAATATACTGCATTTAGAGCTAGAATAAGTGTTTCCAACAAGAAGTAATAATTTAGAACAGACTTTTTTTTTTAAGTGCCACCCTCCCTCCACCCCCAAGCTTACCTACATCCTGCAGTAACTATTGCCTTTAAAACAGAAGCGTTGGAACGTACTTGCTTGTTCTAGAAGAATGCAGACATCAGTGAATATTAAAAAAAAAAAAAACTAGCTCATGTCCAAGCAAATTCTATCTGCCTGCGAAACAGACTAACTTCTGCCACTCACACAAGCTGCTACTGAAGTGGTGCCTTGTATGGGCTCCCAGCACAAAATACTGCTCTGCAATCAGCACTGCCCAAAACCAGCGTATGTGGCAGTACAAGTAGGAGTCCCCTTGCTTCATCAGGGCTTCATCTGGTGGAGTTGCAATACAGCTGGGAGCAAAGGTCTCAGGAGAGAAACACTCAGGATGACAAAAGTTAGAAGTATTATGATGCTGAAACTTTCCTGTCTCCACAGTGCATAACTTGGCATTACTGAAGGCACCTTCTAGTCTTCAGAAAGGTTTACAAAGAGTAGTACTGCTCAGCATAAAGGCGGAAGGTCTTTATTTAGTAGGACTTTAAAAACAGACAAATGCCTTGGTCACAAAATGGAAAGAGTACACAGGAAAATTCTACTGAAGAACTTGTGAACAAATTCCAGTTAGTTCACGCAGCTGTTGAGATGCCTTAGTGCTGGCTTGTCAGGTAGGGCTTTTCCTTGTCCCCTTTGGATTTACTCACATTCAGAATAAAGACAACAACACACACTCTCAAGGAAACATTTGGAAGGATGAGGTGACTGAAACTTTTGACGTTTTTCACCCAGTATCAGACGGTTACTGTGCCAATTCTAGCCCACCTTTGGCTTCTTCAGGTGTAACATAACAAGAAAACTGGAATGTCTGTTCAGAAAGTTTCAAATTCATAACTGTATTTTGAAGCTTCTTAGACTTTTTTTAGACATCAGATTTCTTGTTTATTTATTAGCAAGTGCAACAATTTAAAGGATCGCTCTTCTAAAGCAGCAATATCCCAGCTAGGTACAATGACCTGTCCCCACCTTTCCCGATACACCTCCCTCTACTCTTCCAGCAACTGCAAACAAAAGGGTCCTTTCTGTAATACTGCAGTTACCTCTCTTCTGCAGCCCTAAGACAACAGAATTCTTCAAGAACTCTCTCTTAACTTGTGGCAGAATGATGCAGCTTCAAGTTGTGTGGATGAAGCCATACATTTAATATTAGCACTGTAAAAGGCTGTTCACTTGGTAGGGTTGGAGTAGGTTCCAGGGATATATAATCTTAGTTTTATTTCCTGTTTATTTTTTCTTGTACAGGGCAAAACGATTTTTGATTAAGGCCACATTGATGAAGCTACACATGCCAGATTTAGTGCAATGCTGTCAGAAGAGGAAAAAGTTGAAATTTGATATTCTATTAGTTTTATTTACACTGCCTTATGCTTAAGTTGAATCTTTAAACTATTCTGATTTCAATAACAGATTTAGGACACTTGTCTTTTAACTTCCGTGATTCTCTGTTTGCCTAGATAAAGTCACTTACTTTTTTTTTAAAAAAAAAAAAAAAGCTGCTGCTTTTGACACTGCCTTAGACACCAAGTATAAGTAAATCCTTATTACACAGATCACTGACCTGAATCTACTGATACTCTTACAATCTTGCCTATCAATCCAGCTGTCAGGCAAGCTTGTTAAACCACAGACATGAAGTATGCACAATTTTAGTTGAGAAAGAACTCATGCAGCTTTCAAAATGGCCATTTAAAAACCTCAACCATTACCTTTCCTCAAAATAAATGAAAAACTATTTCTCTCCCTCTGAAACTCAATGCCAAAAGCAAAATCAAGATTGTGTTTGCTTAAGATGGGGAAAAGAGCCACAAACAACAGGCAACTTAACCAGTGATTGCTACTTCTTCAATACATTAACCAAATTCATTTGTGCAATGGTTTGTTCTTTAAAACCGTTACAAGTTTTGATCCCACACATTTCAACAGTTTTATCTGAAATTAAAGCAGTTTTTTACAGCCAAGTCCTACATTACAACCTTATGAAAATACTACCTGTAACATAACTATTATTATCAAAACATTTTCACCAATAGCACTGCTAAAAAAAACATCACCTTGATTTTATGCAGCTATGACACCACCAGGTTTGCCACCTGTCAGAGATGTAAAATGTATAAATGTTTCCTTTGTAACCTTAAGTCTCAGAAAGCTTAATTTGAAAGTTTCCCAAACCTATATTTTGAAGGTATCAGAGAAACCATAATTGCTAAATCCATGGTTTTGACTAGAGAGTTATTTATTTAAAAATTCAGATCAGATGACAGAGTTGGATTACCAGCATCAGCATATAGTTTAACAATAGTTCACAGCTACACCTTTTACACATTTTAAACAGTTGTTCCTTTTATTAACGGAAAGGCAGAAACTAGATTTGGCGAGGGACGGGGCATTTTAAATACTCCCCTTTCTTCAGGAACAGTTTTCCTTCAGCATCTCAGGAAGCATATAGATAAGGATTAAGCATCCGGCTTCCTGGGTCTAACTTTGTTTTGTACCTCAGAATAAAAATAATAAAAAACCAGCCTCGTGAGGTGGCAAACCTAGAAGTTGCAAGCATTAGCAGGGAGTTACTATAGCACCAAAACAATGGAAGAGATGGACTTATACATAATCTGTTATTCCTACCTTCCAAGTATTTAGAGACTTTCTCCATTCGAACTGCCATACGGAGAAGAGAGTGAACAGAAAGATGCAACATTTAGCTTTAAAATCATTTATAGAAAACAAACCCCCCACACAATCCAGACCTGTGATTATTAGTAGTATAAAGGAAGTTATTTGTCCGAACCTGAGGTTAGGTCAGATCCTCTGTTCTTTTTATCTTCTACTATTTCATAGAAGGGGCCTATTACTTGTAGTAATTCTTCAACTTTCTCCGTCATTGGCATACTTTCAAGAATCTGCACAAGTCCAAAATATGAAGTACCTCATGAAACAGCATTTCAATGATTCATTCATTTTAACTGATTTTAGAAACTTTTATTTTAAGCTCAATAACATTGCACCAAGTCTCTTAACACATTATTAAGATTTTTCTTTCATTTTTCAAAAACGGCATGAACCTAATTTACCAGACAAGAACCTTAACTAGCTGTATTAACCTTCTCTGGGTGACAGTAAGAGAGGAGAGCTAATGCATTTGCCACAACTAAAGGACAGCCTCAGCACAGTATTAGTAGGAATCTGTTATTTCAGTAGTTTCAAACTAGACCTACTCAAGGTTCAACAGGTTGCTTTTATCTGATGCAATTTACTTTATAGACTGCCTTTCCACACAGGAAATGAGACCATAAGACTTTTTTTTGTCAGAGGATTCTTCCTATCTGTCAAAACCTGCCATCTTCAATGGAATGTAAGGAACAGATCAACAGTACCTTCCTGGGTCTACCTAAAACCAAAAACCCAAGAGGGCAGAATTCAGCAAAGCTGGGTCAATGCACATAAACACTTAGAAGAAGAGCAAACAAGCTCCAAATGACTTAAAAGCAGAATTTGGCTCTGAAGTCATTACTCTGATAAAAAAATGATTTTAATTTACAAAACCAATACCTTTAATTTTCTGATAAGAATATTAAGTTGTAATCTAGAACAAATAGAAAGTGTTTCAATAATTTAATATCGTTTTTGAAGTTTTAGATATTTGTCCCCTTCTATTTTAAGTCCTTTGAGCAAGCTTTTTGCTGGTAGCTTTGTTACTTCTTCATCCTCTTAAAAAAAAAGGGGGGGGGGAGGGATAAAAGTCAGTAACTGTACAAAAGGACTCAGGTAGAAGCAGACTACCGTCTATGGTATGCTTCCCCTTCCAGAAGAGGAGCAGAAAGTACCAGATGGAAGATACAGGTTGCCACAGAACATGCTTCTCAAATAGAAGCACCAAGCACTTCACTAAGCAGCAGAAGCAAAAGCTACAGCATTACTTCACATGGCAGAAGCTCCAGGCGGGCTAGCAGCTAACAAGTCAACACTTGCACACCAGTCAAAGATACCGAGACAAAGATCCTATCGACCTACAGTTTCATCATCACTTCTCTGATCTATTTAGTTTATATAAGTCATCCTGTATTCATTAAATGGAAATGCTCCGTGCTCAGATACGGAGATGGAAACGAACTAGACACAGGACAGGCGTTTTAAAAACAAACAACAGAAAAAACAACCTTCAATAGCACTGAGAGAAATAAAAAACCCACTCTAGAGTAACACACTTGTATTTGCTAGGTATTTATATCTATCATCTAAACCATAAACTGTTTCGTAGTGCACTCTCATATGTGAATTTGTTTAAAGTAACTGTTCTTCACATTCTAAAGAGATGTCAGTATACTTTTAATAAGTTGGAGCAATTCCTAGTATCTTGTTTAACAGCAGCTGTGCAGTAAGAGCTTTGTAACTGATAGCTTTTAGGTAGCAAAAAAATAAAAACAAACCCTAAGAAACAAAATTGGTTGCTTATGTATATTAGCCACTCTGCACAACATACAAATTTTAAAATTGTAAATACAAAATAAGTTACTATGCATCCTGAATTACTGTTTTCTTTGGATGTCAGACAAATCATAAGAAGATCCTTTTTTCAAATTAAAAACACTGTAAGTTAATGTTTTATGCTAAGGTACTTCTCATTAATATGGTAATATTAATATTAAATATTAATACAATAATGAGGTTAAATATTATACGGTGCTATTTATATTTATTTATTAATATCATTTTATTAATATTAAAACAAGTTGAGATGTAAATAAATTTGTCTAAACAGTATTTTGCAACATAAACTTTCAGAAACGTGACTTGGAAGAGATATTTGCCTTAAACAAACTGTACCTGAGCTCAGATTCATCTTCGCAAGGACTAAGACAAGTTAGGTCATTGCCTACCAACACCTGGAAATCTCACCCAGACCCTTCTCAACAGCTGCAATTTTCAATGCTACCACATGAGGGGAGGGAACAAGTCTACAATAACGTTCAACTTGCAAATGGGTCGGCTGATACATGCATAGCTCTAACTTAAGAGCTAGGGTTATACTCCAAGGTGGTGGAGAGGGGAGAAATATCAATCACACCCTTACACACAGCTCTGTTACATCAAGATACAAACGTCACCTGTGCAGCAACAGCCAAACGCCCACAGCACCACCACAGAGATTAGTGCAGTATGTGCTGATAGAACAACCCAGCGGATCCGTGTGAAATGCACTCCTATTGACATTTCAAGTAGAACCAACTGGGTCGGAAAAGCTGAAGCTAGGATTTCAAATGCGAGGGCTGAAGCTGCAGTAATGCAGAGTAAACAGCTCCCCAGTTTCAAAGCTGTGTGAGGCAAGAAGTCATTTGCTCTCCAATCTTTGCACGTAATCCGTACAGAGGCAGAATATTTGTGCTTCATTAGGGTCAAGTAAGCAGACTTCCTCACAGGAGACTTAACTAAGCCTTTTTTGGAACACACTGCACAACTTCATTTAATTTTAGCATCCTGATGGAACTAACTACTGCACTGAAATGAGCGGGTACTCTACTGAAATATTAATACATTTTGAAACTGAGATTTGAAAGGGAGAGACAAATCTTATGGTCTGCATTCAAAACAAGTTACAATTTGGTGGGGATTTAAAAAAAAAAAACATGAACATTTGGCCTCTTGCGTTTTTTGGATTATTTTTTTTTTAATTTTAAAGCATAAACAGTAGTGTCAGCAGGAACAGAATAAACAAAATTACAGACAAAACAAAGTAGTTGAATTCCAGCTCTTCACCAAGTAAAGGTTTTTTACTGTACCAATCATTAAACATGTTAAGTATTCAAGTAAACTTTTAGGAATGTTAAGATAATGGCCTAGGAGAAAAGCAAGCATATTCAGGGTACAAGTTAGATTTTCCTCTCCTTGATGCTAACCTCATTATAATAAGTTACAGATATACCTTCATCCAGAAGGACAGAAAAAATAACCTTTAAACTGGGCAGGCTACTTAAAAGAGCTAGTGCAAAGGACTGCAGTGAGAAGGGTTAGATAATAAAAGAAACCTTAATTCTGAACATTTACTTTAGTTAATGCTTTAATACAGGCTTAATAAAGTAACTATGGATGTTTAGTTACAAGTTACGCATCTATTTTAGACAAGTTACGCATCTATTCAAACAAAACAAACCAAATCACTCAATTATAAGTGCCAGCCGCAAAATGCAATATACAAGAAATATTTTCACCACATGAAAAGAAAACTCAGGCTGCTGAGTTATTCCTGAAAAAAAGTCAAAGACAATTAAGTTTACATATTTGATTATCATCTCATCTCTCCAGTCATGAGAGTGATGTTCTTGTTGACAAATTACTTTTGGAGTCTTCCCACCCCAACACCTCCCCACCCCCAAGATAAGGACCCCTTACCTCTCTCAGCTTGGAGAACTGAGGCAGTCTTCAGTAAATCCAGCTTATCTTTTGTTGCACATTAGATTCCTCTGTTTTCTCCACAGCCCCCTTTTACCATGTTTTCAGTACTTCTTTAGATCTATCATTTATGCTTCAGATCAACTAGAACTCATGGTTTTCTAAAAACATGCCAAATTCAATAGGAATTGAATTGGAGGAAACTACATAAATTTTATTCGCCCAACAGGCCAAACAGCATAGCACTGAAGTGTAACAGCTCATATCGAGAATAATTCTTTTGGAGCTCTGACAGTATTCAGTGAGAATCTCCTCACATTCCCAAGTGTATTTCATGGAACATTTGTTCTATGAGATACCTTCTATTCATTAATTTATTTACCTTTTTCATTTCTTCAACGTAGGCTATCATGGCTTCTTCTTTGGACATGTCTCCCAGAGCACTCCAAGCATCCCTAAGAAACAAAGTCACGCACATCTTCAGAATCTGCAAGGCCCATGGGATTTTTTTCAGCCCAGCCCTAAGTAGGTCAGTTATATAATACGTGAAGTTTCGCTAATACAAATAAAAGGCAACAACAATTTGCAACTTTTTAGAAAGTCCAAATATATAATTTGCTACAATAATTTAACAGTGGGACATCAATAAAGAAGCAACAAAATGAACAGCCTGGGGACTAAACAGTTCCTCACTGGTCAACTATGATCTTGTACCCAGTAAGCTGTTTACAAGCCCAGACATTATGAAAGACACATATTTCCCTTCTGATTGACTTAAGGCCCCCTACTACAGAGTAAAGCAGGCCTAAATATTTAGTGACAGCTGTTTGTAAAGTGCCAGCTAAGTTATAACAGGATACAAGAAAAATGGTTAGCAGCAGGGGAAAGATGCACGTGTCTAATACGCAAGTAGTTTAATTGCTGCCCCCAGTTACCACCATTGCTACCCATGACCTAGAAAATACCCATCTCTCCAGTTTTGCAAGACAAAAAACTCCAATGAAAGTTTTTTTTTTTTTTAGCATTGCGGAAAGAATCTGTCAAAATACAGGCTGGAATAAAACATTTCCTTACTCACTCTTGCACTTGATTTGACACTGCCCCTACCTCTTGCCAGAGTATTTGTCCCACTTACAGCAATACCCCAAGGCTGGTGGCTCACATTTGAACTACAAACAGCCGACCATATAGACAGCAGTAATACTCGCTCTTCAGGACAAAATGATTATAAAAACTTAATAAGAAAAGTCTTGATATGGGTTTTCAAACAGATCTCGGTAGTCTCGCAAATCAGAAGCCTTCCCAGCACAAGGAGAATACTGACAGTGGGAAGTTCTGCCATCAGGCAGACAAACCAGAAAGACACACACTAGACCTCTCTTCAAGAGCTTGAAGCTGTATTCATCATGTCTTTCAATGAGCACCTATTTACTTCTTGCGTTATCTTGTATGATGTGAGCATGAAGGAAGAATTCCAGACACTATTCCACATCACACACCCTGCAGAGCACCTACAGTTTTGTTCTATGGTGTGGGATAAACACTGCAGAGATACCATGATAGTGTCTGTCCAAAAAAATAAATCACCTGAGCTAGAAAGTTGGAGCACAAGGAAGAAAATAAATTGAAGCATCAAAGATTAAGAAAAAGAAATAAACTCACTAATACCTTCCTCCAACAACCACTCTTCTAAACATCTCCACTCAAAGCATAAAGAAAAAAAAATGAAAAGTTACCATTTATATCTACCAATTGGATCCCAAAATCCAGGTCTTGGAATGTTACAGGGTCCTTGTGTTGCCTGCTTATAAAAGCTATAGAACTTCAGCATCATTTCGTTTGTTGGCTGGAATGAACCTAGTGAAAGCATTTTAAAATACAATTAAATCGTAGTCAAGATTATTAACAAGTATCTCACAAGGTTAGTATTTCTGCCTGAAGACAGCCTGCAGTTTGTTACAGCCTGATTCACAGCAGTACAGTTGGAGTCAAGGAAAAACACCTTCAGCTAGCTGGAGTCAGCCCCACTGACAATATTTACTTTACAGAGAGCACACGCTTCAGATCAAATTGAAGGGACTATAACCTTTACAACTGCTAACGTCAGAATCCACAATTAGCAAAAGAGTAATAAGTAACAAAGAGCAAGCCTCCCTTCACTTAGTTTAAAGGGACAGATTCAGCTTGGAGTAAACACAGTATGTCACAAGCCATTTTGATGTTACAAGCAGTAACTTCCTGAAAGGCTACAGAATTTTAAAAAAGGCACTTTTTTGTTGTTTATTTTGATATTTGACAGGACTTTCAATAACAGTTTGACTGTTCCTCCTGGTTTTGTTTTCTCTCCTTCGTGAAGCAAACACTTGTAGAGACAGGAAATGTAAACACAGAGCTGCAATAATTGGCAGAGGAGATTCACACCTACTCCGCTGAGTTAATTATTTCGAGGTTGGATTCCAGTCATTAGGGGCTGCTTACAGTGACCTTTATCTTGGTACCCCAACAAACCCGGTTTTACAGAAATACTTATTTTACAGAAATAAGTAATGATGCAATTAGTCTTTTTTTTTTTTTTTTTAGGATTTTTAATGAAAGGATAAGAGCTGGTTCTTCACTCTACCGCTTCACTAACTTTGAACAGGGGGAACTGATGACAACCCCGAAGCCGTCAAAGCAACTTTAGGATTTAAGCAGGCGAAGGCCCCTCCCGCAGGGAGCTGAGGAACCCTCCTTCAGGAGGAACTTTCGGGGCGAGCTCGGGAGCCCCAAACCCGCGTTTCTCCAGGCAGGGGGGGAGCGATAAGAGCAGGGCCACCTCCTGCTGACCCCCTGCGCCCCGTCCCGTCCCCCCCGGTGCCAGCGAGGCCCCGGCCGCCCCCAGGCCGCTCTCACCGTTTTTGGGCAGGCTCTGGATCACCTTCACGGCCGCCTCGAACCTGGTGGCGTGCACCGAGCCGGTCTCCGCCATCTCCCCGTCCCGTTCCCGACCGCCTGCCTCCTCCTCCTGCTGCTGCTGCCGCTGCTCAGCCTCCTTCGCCGGGCCGCCTGCAGCACGGGAGAGGGGCAGGGAGGCTCCGGGCCCTGCGCCGCCACCCCACCGCCCCCCGGCGGCAGCGGGACGGGGTGCCCGGCCCGGCCCGGCCCTCCCCTGCCCCGCTCCCCTCGGTCTGGGCGCAGCTCAGCCCACCCGCGGCCCGGCCCAGCCTGGCCCCGCAGCCCACCCCTACCTCCCTGCCGGCCTCAGGCGCCCATGTTACGCCTTCCCCTCCCTTCGCACCGCCCCGAGGCCTCCAGGGGGCTCGCTGGGAAACGTAGTCCGCGGCCTCCCCGCTCCCTGCTCGGCCCTTTTCTTCCTCATCACGCCGGGGCTGAGGATCAGCGCCCAGGCGGCCTCCGAGCGCTGCCTCCGGCGGAGCCCCGGGGCCTGAGGCGTTGGGTCTTAGCCTAGTTGAAGGGCTGCCCCTCAGGAGACTGTTTTCTCCTTTATTTTTACCTCAATTAGGTTTATTTTTCACTCGTTTCTTTATCCTCTCTTCCTACCCTTTCTCTTCCTTGCTTGTTACATTTTACTAAGATTTCAAAAGGTGCCGTGCCCCTGTTGTACAGCACTGACCCAGTATCGTCCCCAGTATCTTCAGGAGATTCCTGAAGACAGGAATTGCAAACAGGATTCCCCACCGCCGTGGCACTGCCTTGCTGCGTCCCCCCTCTCCTCACAGCTGCCCTCTCACCCACACCTGCTCCCACATAATCCACCTAAGTGTGAATTCACTCTAGCCACATATTTATTGTTATTATTTAATAGCAGTAATGACTCCTATTTACATTAAAATTTTAGGAATGGGATTTTAAAAACCCAGAACCCTGGAAATAACTATTGCCATGGCATTCAGAGATGAGGGTGAATGCCATTACAGCACAGCCAGCTAGCTCAGTAGCTAAATAAATGAATGGCCTCATTCAGAAGTGCTGTGCATCCAGCGCATGAAATCAGACAAAAGTATGCTAAAACTACTTTGTAGCAAGTGGAATAATTTACCCAGTGAGCTTCAGGATGAATTAATAGCCCCTTTAGATGGAATTGAGTACAAAATCTTGGCATTCAAGTCAGTTCATTTATCTGGTACACAACATATATTTTAAATTCCTCTTAAGGCAGTTGTGTACTCACAGTATATGCCCTCTGGTGGGAAAGAAAAGCTCCACAGAGAGGGAATTACAGCAGATCAGACTGTGCTCTGCTGAGCTAGTGCATTCCACAAGGTCAGCAGCCAGCTGGCCCAGGAGAGCTTTACTGGCGAGAAGCTTACGCTTCCAGAGGTGTTCAAATAGGATTCCCCGCACTGGGTAAATGACAAACCCATGTTATGAACATCACCGCAGCACTCATATGAATGTTACAGATGAATTTCTCTGAATTTTTCAAGTGCTAGATTTCTGAAGCCCTTGTGAGCTTTATACTAAGATCCATCTTCTTTATATCCATGAAGGTAGGAATGACAGAAGCTCAGATCAAAGGGAAGTGCTTGTTTGAAGATAAGTGGGTCCCTGTATAAATATGGATTTTTTGAAAATGCAAAGAGTTAATTGCAAAATAAATAAATAAATAAATACATGGCCTCTTGTGAGGCCAGCTGGTGTATAAATTCTATTTACCTAAGAAAATCTATAATGACATTTGCCATTTAATTGTTTTAAGAGAGATGAAGTCTGCATTTTTATAACGAATGTTCCCAGTCTTTCACTGGAAGTAAGCTTTAAAAGAGATGCAAATGACAACCTATTTAATGGCTGTGTGCAAAAACAGAAGCTGCCATCTTTGCACCGAAGATGTGTGAGAGTGTGAGATCTGCAGATCTAGAATGAGGCACTTGAAAATGAAGTAACCCAAAATAATCAGTACCATCACGCTCTGAGACAAGGATGAAATAGTAAATGAGAGGCAAATTATAAGCGCTGGTGAGCCTGCGAAAATATATCACAAACGACTAGTTAATTTAAATGCTCATACATAATACTAATCAGCATGCCATTAGCTGTCCTTATATATGCATATTGCATTCTCATTGTATTGACTTCCATGTAGGGTTAATACAGGTAATAAAGGAGAGCCTCTCATCTCTTGCAGACAGCGAGGAACAAATCTGGAACTTTTTCTTGGGCCAAGGATCTAGACTCCATTATTGAGGGAACAGCATTATAAGATGTTCCTCTGTTGTCTGCTGGGTACTTATTGGGAATGACCACAAGTTTGTAAGATCTACTTATAATCTATGTGTTGAAGTGGATTGTGTTTCTGTCACTCTGCAAAAGTGGCCTCCAAAACAGTCATAAGTATGACCATCTTTTTTTTTTTAATTATTATTTTTTATTTTTGATCCAGTATATGAGAAGCTAAACGCTGGGAACTGTGATAGAAAGACTGACCAGAGATGCCCATCATTTGAGGTGTGAGAGGAGAAACCAGAGTACTCTGCTACCAGCGTGGTTTGGCAGTGAGCGTTATGTGTGACACTTGACATGTCTGTATACCTTCCTGTCCTCACCCTTCTCTTCAGCTGGTGTTTCACAGACTGTTCAAGGAGAGAATGTGAATTGCTAATATGAGGCATTTCTGGCAATGCTGAGACATAAAATCCTACATGGAAACATGCTGTTGTAGTGCCCGAAGGAGTACACTTAGAGGATGTCTGGAAAATGCAGACAAGTGTGATCCTGAGTGTAACCTTGGACCTACTCTTCACAGATGGATTAGGGATGGTTATTGAGTCCAGTGATGTCCAGTGAGCACAGGACTGTCTATCAAAGTCTGATTTGTTGAGCTCCTTTACAATCCTCATTCTGTGCCATGTGTAAGCTGGAACCGCCCCTTTGTGTTCTTCTTCTCTGTATCCCAGCTCTGATTTAATTTTCTGGCAGTTGCTTCCAGTGGCGAGCTACATCCCAGTCCAGCTTGAAGAGCACCTTCATTTTACTTGGTGGACAGAGGAGTCAGTATAATTATGCAAGTGAAAAGCAGCAACTGGAACCAATTATGCCTATTGCTCCCTCAAGGGTCTGAATCACGGCAGTGTATTTCACAGAAATATTTTTAAATGATTCTTAAGAAACTAGACCATAGTCTCATATTCATTAAAAGCAAGTTCTGTAAGCTACCAGATCCAAGAGCATGTAATTTTAGCAAAGATTACTTTTTAAGGTATGTAATCCAGGAGGGAGGGAGAATGAATTATTTAAAACCTAATAGTCATAATTATGAAGAACTAAATTAGCATTAAAATTTCTAAGTTAAATCTACATGCTTATGAAGAATGGAAAGATGTTATCTAAGACAGACGTTTTCGTAAGCAGTATTCTACGTTGTTCACAGGAGAAAGGCTAATGTATCAGTTGACATTTGCTACAGGATTTCTTAATGAAATCATGAAGGATATTTGTGTCAAAATCAACAGCTCTGGAGAAAGGGAACTATTTGCGTACCATGAATATGGCAAAACCAGTAGTTGAAGTTTGTCCACCCACGTAGGCTAATCCCTGTTCTTCAGGAAAAGCCCCTTGGGAAAAAGGCTAGCTTGAAATGAGCAAGAATGCCTTTGGGGATGGAAGTTTTCTTGTGCCGCTCAGATACACCCATTAATAACTCAGCTAGAAATACCAATTCATTTCACAGTTGAGGATTAAATAATGGAATTATTTTTAACCATTAGGCTGCTTTGCCTAAGGATTAGGCTCCATGTTGTCAAAGGGGTTAAAGGTAATATATCCAATTTTAAATCCCTCTCAAGCTGTTCCGTTCAGGTATCGGGTCTTTCAGCAACCAATATTGTGAGCTGCGTTTTTGTTTCCCCCCTGCCTCCCCTCATCTCATGTTTCAAAAAAGAGGATGCAGTAACAGAAGTATCAGCTCACATCTGTTTCATAAAACGCCCTTTGGAGAACAAAATATAATCACACTTCCAAAGACATTTAGCAGCATTTGACTTTGTATTGAACTACATAGTCCTTATGAAGTTGAAACCTTTTACAGGTTTACATCATTGCAGGTCTGAAGTACAATGTGGTCTCATATCGTATCTTAAGCCTCTCTACTTTTTTCAAGTTTACGATTCATTTCTTTTATGAAATTTTTAATAAAGTTCAGTTTTCCTTATTGCCTCAAGGTATTATTCTTGTAAAACCAGCAGATTGTTATAACAGAATTGTTCAGGTTTCGCATATTCTAGAAGGAACATTTTAAAAATCCTGTTCCCTTTCCAGCCATGAAATGAGCTTTAAAAATTTCATCTTGCAGCAATGACAAACTACGTTGTCTTATAAACAGCAGGACCAAACGGTTCATAACAAATACTTATTCTTTTCCCTTCAGTAAAAAGTACAGTTACTGGAGTTTAAATTGTGCTGTCATTTACAGGGATGAACATTTGGATTTACTTGGTTGATTTAGGGATATTTATGGTTACACATTTTCATAATGCAAATGAGTAGAATTTGACTCTGAAAACCCAACTATGTCTGGGATATTATTTCTGTTTTGACATTTGTGCTTCTTATCTTTGCAACTAGTGCCGCTAAAGTTTTATAAGCCTATCCTTGTGTAATTTGCCTCTTGGGAACAGCAAACAAAATACTGTGACTATATCATATTAATGTGCTTATGCAATGGCATATTTATAGCCAGACAGCTCTTGTGATATTTCTTTCAATATCTGGACGGAAAAAAAATAACACCCCTAATTTAGGCCTGTTCTTTTAAAATTCTAGCAAAAGAAGGTTATGATTCTTTCTAGCGAGTCTGAAAAGTGATTTTGTGAAATGTTTTCACAACGCATATTTACCATTGCACAAAACCTGGAATATAACTGGCACAGAGGACTGAATTCAAGTGTTTTCTGACCTCTCTCTATCTTCTTGTATGTTTATTCAGGCAGAAAATATACCACTGTGGTTTTGGCCAATGGGTTTCAACCATCTAATCTAAGAGATTAGGGGTGATTTACTGGAGTAAATCCTCCAAAAAACAAGCTCGCAGAAGGATTTAAAACTGAGTTTAATTGGGTGTCAATGGCCATAAGCACCCAGCTCCATTGAGTCCTGATAAAAAATCTGGCTTCCTCAGAACATGGTGCCAGCTATCCGGGTTTGCACCGCAGCTTTTTCACTCTCATCTTCAGGTTAGGTCTGGTACTGGACATTATCCAAGAAAGTTTGTGAAACTGTGTTGAGAAAGAAATCTGACATTCAGGAACTGTTTCCATTTCTACTGTTTGTTAAATCATTTCTTCTTGACCGAACTAGAAAATTTGAAGAATAGCTTCTTCAGATTTCTGGGCTGACGAGGCCTGCCTGCTTCAGTGAAGTGAGGGAGCTGGGACAACTACAGCAACTTACAGCATCTCAAGACCAGAACCTCCCAGTTTTTGCCATTTAAAATAAGGAATTCATTCTTAAGCTGAAAATTACTGTATGAATAAATGGGATGGATGAAAACTTAGGAAAGCAAGTGTCTTACGTGGTTTTTTTTTGTTGTTTGTTTTGTTTTGTTTTTTAATTTCCATTGTCACTGAAATGCCCTGGTTACTAATACATATGTTTGGTATGAGGGGAAGCTTAGCATCAGAGCTTCTGTAAGCGCCAGAAAGGTTAATGAGGAAAGACAGCTGTCAGTTCTTCTTCCCCAAAAAGTAGAAAAAAATAGATAAAAGGGCCCGCTGGATAGTTTTCAAAGTAAATTACTGTTGGTTTCTAAAAAAAAAAAAAAATTAAATTAAAATAATGCAAGGAAGAAAGACAACCAAGCAGTATGAATTGAAAAATGATCGTTGAATCCACAGAGGCCTTTGAATGCGCCTAAACAGAGATTTAAAGTCAAGTCAGTGTGCTGCAGATAGAGATACACGTGCAGCCCCAACTAAGTGGTGAGCTGGGCAGCTACATGCCTGTGATAACAACAAGATATGTCAAAGTCTGTTTGTCACCCTGAGTAATCTAATAGAGGGCAGAGGACAATTTCAGAAGCCTTTATAAATCTTTAACCAAAGATATAGCCATTAAAGAGCACTCGCATCATCACTTAAGAGGAGGTCTTCAGTGTCATATAGATCACTTAAAAACATCGTGAAATCAAATGTTCGTAGTACAAATTTGCCATACAAAAGAAAAAGAACAATGAAAAGATATCCTATTTCTTCCATTTATTTGCCCAGTTGACATTCCTTTTTTTTTTTTTTTTTAATTATCTCTTTATATCTTTGTATGCTGGCTTATAGAGCTCACTATTACCTTCCCAAAATATTCTCCAACAATTCTTCTATGAATCCTTATAAACAGAAATTAGGCAACCCCTTGATTCCTTTATTTAGAATTGAATTCACTGATGCTTATGCTCCAGTGAATTAATTCTTCTTATGTCCTTCCAATATTTCAACATCTTTCTTAAATCCCAGATACTACTACAACGCTGCAGTAATTGTATCAGTATCAAAGAGGCAATAGAGGACTGAGATACCACCTTTTCCAGACTCAGTATTCTCATTCGTACATCCAGAACTCATTGACTCTTTTGACTGTATAGAGATGGACAAGAGCCTCAAGGCACAAGATGCTCATACCCTATTTGTAGCTGGGGACCCTAGTTAGAAGTACCTACTCTTGAAGGTTTTGTTCCAAGTGATGAAACTGTAAGTGGTCATTTTCAGTTACGCTGTTTTTGCAACTCACTTATCAGATTATTCTATCATGACACTGTTCTTTTACTTATTTTTTTACTCCCCTAATCACTACACTCTGAAAGTTTTATCAGCAATGATTTTCTTGTTTTCTTTCTAGGTTAGTCAAAATAAGTTAAATAACACAGAGTCAAATTGGTACACTCATCTTTATGACCACATATGAAGTCTGTCAGCACGTTTTTGATTTAATGTGCACCATGATTTCTCAGTACCACAAATGTTTTTTAGTGTTATTGTAGTTTTCAATCAAAATTTCATGCAAAGTCACATCTTTTACAGAAATCTGAATATATTTCTGTAACACAGTTTGTGGTAGGTAGGTAGGTAGGTAGACTGATTTATCTATTAAACTTGTATTTTCATAGAAAAGGTTATTGAGTTATCCTGAATATATGTATACTTCTCTATACATTCCTATTCATTTGCATCATTAAGTTATCCTTCTTTAATTCTTTCTTAATGGAATCTCCTGTTCGTCACTGTGTTGTACACCCGGGATCAATACTAAGTTGATAGGACTACAATAGTTATTTATCTTTTTTCAATAGTGGCACAACCTTTGCTTTCTTTAAGTGCTCTGGAACTTCTCCAGTGTTTGAAAACTGACTGAGAATGAATATTAACAGTCTGTAATGCTCTTTCCTGGCTCTTTTAAAACTCTTGGGTGTAACTAATCTGGACACACTGATTTAAGAATATCTAAATTTAGAAACTGCAGATAACTAGATCTCCCTTGTTATCCCTTTAATGTAAGCCAAAAATTGTGTTTTAAACACTGTGATTAAAGATCTCTTTTTGTTGGTCTGTTCACTCTCCTGCTATTTTACTGTTTCACTGCCTGCTCGAAATCCTGCAGATGGGAGATGCTATGGGCGTCTAAGGATTTTTTTTTTTTTTTGGAAAAGGAAGCTACAAATTTCTTTGCAGCTTACCTTTGACTTTTATGAACTCTTGGGATAAACGTCTGCCAGCTGCCTCAGCAAATCATGCATTATAAGCAGCTCAATTCTGTTTATAACTTTTTGCAAGAGGGAGTTGCTGTTTTTTCACTTATTTCTCTAGATCATTTTTAAGAATAACTTTCAGTATGTGTTGTCATTCCTGTGCATGGTAGTTCTTCTAGAATTTTCATCTGGATTACCCATAAAAGTCTTTCCTGCTTTACTGCCTCTATGAAATGTCAGCTCAGGGATTTTTTACATGATGATTAAAAATTAAAACTAGTCTTAGAATTTAAATACTTAAATATGTATGTGTATAAAAAAGTCTTTAAACAAAAAGCTTTTGATTAGTTGGATTGTCTATCCTGAAGTCTACATTTCTATATCACAATAAAAGTACTGTTTACACTATGTACTGACATTCTTTTTCAAAAAGGTTTAAAGATATTTAATTCTTTGGACAAAATGCATAACTGTAGTTCTGTTTTATATTTGATGAAACAATGCAAAGACCAACTATATACACATATATTTGTACATCCATAATATATAAAGCAGTTATGATACGTATGAAGTCGATGAATGCGTTATTAGCTGTTGTTTTAAGCAATGAATTAAACAGATCAATGGAAGGGATTGAAGAGCCTGTTCCTCCTCGGATTAGCTGGGTTCTGCTGTGGCTCACATGGCAGTGCTCCCCTGGCTGCACAAGCCTGCCTACCCCACCCCACCACAGCTTCCCCTTTCTTCTCTATAAGAAAATCCAAAACTGCGTGGGGGACAGATGAAGGAATGAGAGACGTTCACAATACAAAGATTAAATCACTCCCAACACAAAGCCTAAACCACTGTAACCACAGCCCAAATATGAGTCTTTTGAAGACAAAATAGTTGTTGAGCTGACTAAGTCTGTGATCATGCACATGCTGCAGCTCACCACCTGAGCATCCCACTGATGTCGCAATGATAAAATTAAGACCTGTGTATGTTTACAAGGTAGAGCCCTTGGTAGTCAGGAATGCTGGCCTTGTGTTTTACTTCTGCCACCTGCCATTACCCTTATTTTGCTCAGGTTTGCATCCACAGGAGGACTCACAGATAGATATTTTAAAAATCATTGTGAAAGAGTTTCACGTTTGCTTGATGCTGTCACATGCATGACTAAAGAATCATTTCATTAAAGAATCTGTGGCATAACTGGTATAGAGAATTGATGAAAACAGAAAAAATACACAGAAAAATAATAAAATGATGGCATTTTTTACCTCAGACATGGAAAATATTAAGTTGTCTCACATGCCTTGAACTTGGGAATTGGGGTGTAAAACGAAGCAGGATCAGACCCCAAATCAATGGACTTGGATATTTTACATTATTGAAAAGGTGTATAGAAAAGTGGTTGGGAATGACCTGAAAAAAATATATATATATTTGAAATAGTTGTATTAAAAGTAAATGAAGGCTCTTGCCTGCTGTAGAAAGGATTTCTGTGGTGCGTGTTCTTTCATTCCAAATGGACCATCCCGACTTCCTCCAGTCTTTGCTTCTGTCTCATGTGTCTCAAATTATTCGCTTCCTCGTGGGGCCCACCATATTCAGAGTAGCACGTTCATACACTGAAGCTCTTTAAAATGCATACCATGTGTGCACAACATGTCTTCATTTATCAGATTAGCTCACAGATCAGAAGCCATTCAAAAGAGCAGAATGGCATTAAACCAAGGGTGTCAACTCACTTTGTCATGAAACTGAATTCCACTTCTAGTCAGAGGCTGGAAATTAAAAAGCCAAGTAGATACAAATGATTGATTTTCAAGTTTTACACCCTTTTAATTGTCAGAGTTAAATTACACTTTAATCGAGCAAATACACTTTTAAGCCTCTTTCCGTGAACGTAGGCTGCATTCACACATCCCCTGCCAGTGGCTTCTGAGCTGGCTGCAGAAGTCACCATCCCCTGCATACCCACAGCCACCCGCTGCTGCCCCTCTGATCTGCCTCTGGAGCTGCTCTCAGAAACGCTCCTCTACCCCTTTCAGCCAGACTAAGCAGGTTTTGTTAAACAGTTGGCATGTCCTGAGCAAATCCTCGCTACAGATTTGTCTTGGTGGAGCTGTGTCAGGAGGGCCAAACCTGGGCTAGAAAAACGTGCCAGCAGAAGCCTCGTGCGCAGATCCAGCTGTTTTAGGAAATGTCCACGCTCACCCGATGCAGTTGGTTGTCACTAGGGCTTGTTGCACCATCCTGTAATGAAGAGCCAGGCTCCTGCAGCTGAGCTGAAGCACTTCAGTGATACGCTAACAAGTATTCCTGTCCTGCTGGAGCACAGTTATTGTTTTATTGCTCCTTTTGCACCTGCGAGGTAAATATGCTTATTCATCCACACCCACACAGAAGTCAGGTGTGTCCTAAACATCTGGGCTGGGTAGGTAGATAGGATCAATTCTTTCATCCCGCTGTGACATCATTTCATTCATGTAACGTGGCCCTCCCTGAATAATGGATGAGGCAGTATATTTTACAGAAAACAAATTCCTGTCCTTTCCTTTCTACAGGTGTGCTCTTGAGAAATGGTTGAGCTAAACCAAACAATTTTAATTGGTAGCAGAAGATGTGCTGGATTATCCTGGATTAATTATGGACTAATATAATTAAATATCAAAACAGATTTCTAAATGACAGGAATACTGAGAAGGAAGAAACACCACTCAGACCAACACTGCAGCTAGAACTAGAAACATATATTGCCTTTGTGTCCTGAAGTTAGCTTTCAGATTACTGATTTATATCAAAATAAGCCTTCCTGTGACTAAATCTCTTCTTACTAACCAACAGAGGTTAAGAAATATGAGTTATATAAAATACAATCAGCAATAAATAGCTGACAAGTCTTAAATTCCACCAGTTTTAGCCATCACTGCATAAAACAACGTGCATTGCTTAATGTATGTACATGTCAACTAAAGGTAAAACATGTTCTTTCATTAGTCTGAAGTTTTCCCACATAAATTCAGAATATAAATGATAAGAGAGGTCTGCTTTATGGAGGGCGAACCAAACCAACCTACTGTCATGAGATTTTTGACATATATTAAGGCGTGAATTTGAAATTGATATAATTATTGTGGTATTACCCTACACAGGGAAACCCTTACTTCGTGATGAATAAGCTTTTTTGCTTATTTTATCTATTGTAGCTTGTGAACTACTTGGAAACAAAATGCCACCTTTTATTTGATTGAAAACTTTCAAACCAGAATGGTTATATATTGTACAGGGTAATTCATACAATCTTTTTTTTGTGAATAAGCCCCAGCGATGGATTAAACATGAATTGGTAGATCGTTGCTGTGACCATTATT
This sequence comes from Anser brachyrhynchus, assembly GCF_964034855.1. Lineage (NCBI taxonomy): Eukaryota > Metazoa > Chordata > Aves > Anseriformes > Anatidae > Anser > Anser brachyrhynchus. The sequence goes on from NC_137695.1 coordinate 18,000,664, forward strand.
TCTGGGCACTTATAAATAAATATATTCCCCTGTGGCTTCACTAAACCTTTGAACAGTACATTTGTATGCAAATCTGTGAAAAGTTGTATGGCAATGTCACCCTTAGTACTGCAAACGTTGTGCAGTAACATAGTGGGCTGCAGAAATGTCTGACAGCTGACGTATTGGAAGCTCCGGGCCGTTTTCAGTAGGGACATTTAAAATTAGAAACATAAAAAGCTGGACTACGAAGTACAGGAGTACAGGGGACATTTTGCCGTATTTAAGAGAGGGAGTGGATGATTTACTAGACCTTCCTATTAACATATTCTACTGATACGTACAATATTTTCACAGTTATTTCCTAACTCTTACTAATACTGCATAAGGGGTAAAATAAGTGATATTCTGATCCAGAAAATGCAAGTGTCTGCCATATGCCGAGGCAGGAGTTAGAAGCTACCAGCCTAACACCAGTGTGTCATGGCTGGCGGTGCCCACAGTAGAAGGTAGCAGGGCTTGTGACCGACCCACTGCTACTTCAGCCAACACCAGCTGGCTTTCAGATGAACTGAAGCTGTGGGCTGCTGATACAGGTTGGTGTAATTTATATCCATCACGGAACTGTAATGGAAAATCACATTATAGCAACTTTATTGTTCTAATATATAGTATGAGGCTACTGTAAATAATACTAAAAGAGTTAACTGAAATGAAGCTTTTTCACTTATGAAGAAATAATGTTTCTGAATGAGGTACCATATGTCAAATTTGCTGCTCTCTTCCTAATGCAGATCAAGAAAGCATTTGAATACTGAATTCTTTTATATGAAATGGGATAAGGAACCTTTCAGGCCACACAATAAAAGTAATCAAAAATTATGTATATTAGGCATTTAGGCAAAGGTATTCATCCCAATTCTTTTTGACAAAACATTTTTTCTTTCTCTGGAAACCAAAAGAGCTTTCAAAAGTGAGTCTGTTTAAATAAATCTCTATGATAAAAAAGACTCCCCTCCTTTATTGTATCTATGCATGTATGATACCCAGCCAAACATCAGCTTAGGAGGTTATGAAGTCTCACCAACAATGAGACCATAAGATGATGGTCACACATAGGGTGTGCCTGCTAGATAGTTAACTGGTCGATATGTTGTTTCAACCTGTTAAGAGTTCAGTGTGTGGTCAATGTCATGACCAAAATCAGGATTTGGCTCTTTAGATCTACATCAAATTACCACTACGTAGCAGGAATAACTGGTAATATATATAACATATATACATATGTATGAATATATAGTGTATTATATTAATACTATATTAATTCTATATTAATATACAGTACAGTATATGTATTCTCAGTGACAGGGGATATAATCCTTCTACATCATTATCCTTTCACAGTGATATTGTGCGTTCAGCAAGAATAAAGACAGAGAAAATCCCTTGACCCTTGCAGTGCACGGTGAAATATCACCAGTGGCACACAATTCCTCCTTAGTGTATCCTAACTCTAAAAAACTCTACTGAGAGCATGCAAACATAATGCTTTTAGAAACTTATGAATTAACCAAATGTCAGATTTTATCAGGAGGAGCAGGAAGCATGTCCCTGAAATTACCTTCTGCCAAATTTCAAAGTCCTCATTCAAAATCTAGAGCTGCTGGGGCTTTAACCTCTTGGCTGAAATATTTGTAATGGATTGAATAGAATCCATTTCTCCTTGTTTCCTTCTTACAAATTCCCTGAAGGTTAAAAAATAAATAAAAAAAAAAAGTGTCTGAAATAGAAATTTGTGCTATTAGGGTTAAAGTATGACTGACAAAGGTAGAAGCAACTGAAAGAAAAGCATTACCAGGGGAAACTTAACAAATTTCACACACATTACAGTATGCTATATCTCCCATATAAAACAGCACCTTGATCTCTTTTGCGGTCAGAATAGTATTATATAAATCTAGCCATTTTTTTCCTTGTTTATGAACAAAGATGCCCAGTTATCAAATGTATTCCATCGATGTAAAAACCTGAATAGGAACCACCTTACACAACAAAGAACTTTTGAGAATCACAAAAACGTCAGATAGGGAGTGAAAGGTCATCAGACAGTTCCATTATTTAAAGAGCCAAGATGGGAAGCATAATTAATCCACTCTGCATTTCAAATTATTTTAAATAATATTAGCATTTTTTAATTCTGAGTAAGTCCATATTTATTACATGACAGTGTTTAAAAGTCCCCAGCCCTTCAGGAAGCACACTGTCCACAAAAATACTGCGGGATTATTATGGTTATAATCAAATAAATTGAAACATTCACAGCATTGACATCAAATTGTTGAGCATTGCAGGAAGCTGCCACTGGAAATTTGCATATTCACTTCTAATTGTGCCTATGCATCATAAAGATAGCTCATATTTGCATTTGCTGCCCTCTGAACCACGTCGTTTTCCAGTGGCATATATTCGCTTCCACTGGAGGTAACTTTCATTAGTGGTAATTAAAGGACAATTTTTACTGCATTATGCTCCAGGAAACAATAAGAGGTTGCTGAGATTGATTAATATCCAAACTAAGTTTGAGACATGTAATCAATCTCATAGGTACAAGAGATTGTTCCTGTTACAAAATGAAAAATAACAAGACAGAAAAAAAAACACTATTTATTCTGAATAGCCAATACTTAGCCTTTAAATTCTGTTGGATTGCGCTAAATGGCCTGATTTATTTTTAAATGTTCCCAACAGAGAATAGCCTCGGTCTATGCGTAATGACTTTTTACCCTCATTATCTGCACAGTCTGTGTTTGGACTCTGACTGGGACAATACCAAGGAGGATGTCAATGTTATCTTAGTGTGGAAATGATTTTCTGGTAGACAACTGCATCTGAGGGTTGCTCTGCATCCAATCTCATTACTTTTGGCTTCAATGGCTATTGAAGATAGTATTCTTTTTCAAATGCCGCTGAATGCCGTAGACTCAATATTGCTTCCAGTTGAAGCTTTACAGTTTCACTGGGAGCTGGAACAGACCCAATAACTCTAATGTGTTTTTACTTACTGAAAAAAACCCTTATTATGCTGTGACTTATTTTGCCATCCTACTATTGTGTCGAAAAATACTATCACTGCAGAATTGCTGTCAAATGTTTATTTTTGTTGGGAAAATAGCACTCTTTCTGTAGTAGCATGATGTTATCATTTAATTATTTCTTCTTTTCTGCTTTATGATGGAAAGCTGCAATTCAATGAAGTATATATTTAAATGCAAAAGAGGCACACCAATTAATCAGTACAGAACATGAATACTTTTAATCTCCATCAAAAAACTGCGGGCCTTAGAAAAACACCAATCTTTCAAATAGAAAGTATATAAAAGCAATTCCTGTCCACGCTCACATTTCCTCAAATACAATGAAAAATTGCAATTGTGCAATTAAACTGTCTTTGCACTAATATATTCTTTTAAGGCTCTGCATTATGCTAAGAACCTTTTGAAGAGCCTTTGATTTCTTTTCCTTTAGCATAAAAATGGACATAAATTTTTTAAATTGATTAAAAAAATCAAAAATCCACAGAGATAAATGAAACATTGGCTCTGAGACACTGAGAACTGAAACATACATGTTTACTGCTTTCTGGGTTTTACCCATCCAATTAACACACAGAAAATTAGTAATGAAGACAGAAAATAAATTAGGCTAGAGGTTGCAGTTAGGTGTACCCATAACAGTGTACTAATCAGCCTTGAGGTGTATATGAAAACTAGATGATGGTATTATGACAGTCAACTCTCCATTACCTAGGATCATGGGAGACTGGGAAATGATGACACTAGAAAAACCTGGGTGCCACAGGTATTAGGGATGCTCCGGGGTACAGCAAACAGAAACACTTCAGTTCTGTGTATAGTAAATATAGTCCAGAAGAGCTTATTAACTCTGTGCTCACCTCTAGCCAGTGGTCCCAAGACATGGTTAGCAGTGTTGCATGAATTTGCAAAGCCATCTTAGGCTCTACGTCTCAAGGAAGCAGTTACACTCCTGATGACCCTGGAAATAATACCTGATCCAATAAGCCCCACTAAGCCTAGGGTGGCTCTACAGGCTTAGGCATTGCACTCTGGAACATTTTCATTTGTGTTAATCTCATAGATGTTATTAAGTGGTGCAAAACAGAACAGAAATCGTGCTAATGATGTTTTGAGACTTCAAAATGTTTCTCAAGACCTTGAGCTGTGGTGTTTGTTTTTGTTGTTGTTGTTTTGTTTTGTTTTGTTTTGTTTTCCCTGCTAGGAATGCTCACTCCAAAGAGCCAAGTGAGTAGGACATTGCTGACATGAGGCATCAACCTTCCAGTGCCAGCTTTCAAGTCAGAGACATGGCAGAATTGCCTCTGGATCTGCTACATTCCCTTACATATCACTGCTAATTATCAGGTTATTAATTTTTCTGGGCAAGGTCTCTGTCTTTCTGGTTTCAGAAGCTCTATGCAGGGTGAGAAACCAGGGAAAGTTTTATTTGATATATACATATCAAAGAAGAGCTTCCATTTTAAAAGACTGTCATCCTCCAACAGGTATTTCATTAGGAAATTCCAACCTGCTCAGTAATGATTGAGCCAAACCTGCATGGGTTCACTCAGAAAGATGACTATCTCTCAGAGCCTCTCTCTTCAGTGGGACTGATTCTTTTCATATTGAGACTAACCACCCCCAAAGCCATTATATGAAAGAAGGACAAAAAAACATTTGCTAGTAAAAAGGATCACAGCCAGAAATCCACCTCCTACTTTATGTGGTTGCTTTATAGAATCATTAAGGTTGGAAAAGACCTCCAAGATCATCTGGTCCAACCATCCCCCTACCACCAATGTCACCCACTAAACCATGTCCCTAAGCACCACGTCCAACCTTTCCTTGAACACCCCCAGGGACGGTGACTCCACCACCTCCCTGGGCAACCCGTCCCAATGCCTGACTGCCCTTTCTGAGAAGAAATGTCTCCTGATTTTCAAACTGAACCTCCCCTGGTGCAACTTGAGGCCATTCCCTCTAGTCCTATCACCAGTTACCTGTGAGAAGAGGCCAACCCCCAGCTCCCCACACCTTCCTTTCAGGCAGTTGTAGAGAGCAATAAGGTCTCCCCTGAGCCTCCTCTTCCCCAGACTAAACAACCCCAGTTCCCTCAGCCGCTCCTCACAGGACTTGTGCTCCAGGCCCTTCACCAGCTTCGTAGCCCTTCTCTGGACACGCTCCAGGGCCTCGATGTCCTTCTTGTAGTGAGGGGCCCAAAGCTGAACACAGCACTCGAGGTGTGGGGAAGACCACCTCCCTGGTCCTGCTGGCTGCACTATTCCTGACACAAGCCAGGATGCCGTTGGCCTTCTTGGCCACCTGGGCACACTGCCGGCTCATGTTCAGGTGAGCATCAACCAACGCCCCCAGACCCTTTTCCTCTGCACAGCTTTTCAGCCACTCTTCCTCAACAGTTTAGTCATATTTGTTACTGGTGTAAGAAGCAGATCATCTTGTCATTTGTCACACAATACCTATGTGACCTGGTTTTGGTCTAGGAAGAAAGGAAGAAAGAAATGAACTTTCTTGAGGCTCTGCATACCTATGACTGCATCACAACAGTCCGGATCATCCACTTTTCCTATGCTCTTAGGGCAGCGCATTCTGTCCCCTCCATGGCATGCAGCATTTTGGGGGATTAAGAAGAAAAGTCTACCTCGTGATGAACAGCTGGGAGGGACGGCAGCAGTGGGAGCTTAGATCAGGAGCTGGACACAAGATATGGGAGGAATTCTTTGGTGCAGTGAAAATGGAAAGGCAGGTGCCTGCAGGCTGAGCTGGGAAAGATGAAAGAATGAAAACCAAAATGAAAGAGGCCAAAGGAACATGGGATCCAGCAGAGCACAGGAGGGAAACAGCTGAGATGACAGATTGAGAAAAGGGTCATGGGGGTGAGAGCAGAGGAAGGCCTGTTGACATCAGAGCACTGCTGAGGAGCAATGATAAGCACACAGGAGGGATGAAGAGAGAGCTTTATGAAAAATGAGGTTGAGACAGAAGGCGAAATCCTGCAAGTGAAAATATATGATAGGTCGCGCCAAAATACAGTAGAACTATTTATTTTTGTGCTGCCCTTATCTTGCGCATTCTGGAAGCAGCACTTGTGAATCTTATTATTTTTGTGCTCTCGGGCTGCCTAGCAATGCCTGGCTGGTGTGTGCTGCCTCTGCCGCACAGAGCTCGCCGGCTGCCTAGCAACTGGCAGGGGGGTGCCAGGGGGCTCTGGACCAGGATCGGGGACACAGCCCAACCCCAAACACCCCACTGCCCTGGCCAGGCATGAGGGAGCATCGCTGCTTGTTTCGGCTGTGACGAAAACCTTAGAAATACTAATTGAAGAAAAGCACATGTGGAGATGCTCACAGGAGTGCAGAGAGCCTGATAAATTATCTCTGAGAAGTGGGAGCAGCCCTATGTCTCTGAAAGAGTCAGACACCCCTCGATGATTACTGAAATATCAATGTGGTTAATTATTCAGGTTCTTAAGGCTCTCTGGGCTAGATCCAAAGCACTGGAAAGCAAACTAACACAGCTACCTACCTTCTTGGGTGGTTACTTCTAATTTGCTGTAGGAAATATTAAAAAGGTGACTTTTGGTCCCAGAAAAAAAAAAAAAAAGCATTAAGTAGTCACACAGGATTGTCCCAGTACAGCTACGCTTGTGTACCTATATCACTGTAATCAACATTTTTTTATTCTTGCAGGAACGTGAGGCTTGACATTTGGCAGCAGAGCTGATGTGGCTGATCTGAATAGGCCCCGTGGCCTCTGTGCTTCCAGCTGCCCCCTCAAATCCCTTATCTCCCTTTCCATTGCACTGTCAAAAGTGCTTGTGCAGCTAAACAGCTGAATCAGGAATTGATTCAGCCGAGAAACAGCCCAACAAGAAATAAATGGTTATTTTCCAATCAACACAACTGAAGGAAGTACTGCTCTCAAGGGAAAAACAAAGACATGTCAATATGTGCTGTAGAAAAGGGAATAGACAGCTACAGAGCTACACAAATTACAGTGCAGGAGAAGTTGCTTTATACTACTACTCTGATGCTATTCTAAATGGATGCGTTTAAAAGTCATATTTTTCTCTTCCAGTCAAAAATAGACTATGCCCCATAAGGACAGCAGTGCCCCTTGAGATCAGTCTGGCCCACTGAGGGGGAGCAAACCTCAGACAAAGAGCTGAGAGGTATATAAGCTCATTTGATTTTGAATGGGATCTCATCTAGGTGGTCATTTGGGTGGAGCTTGAGGAGCATCATTACATTCTTTTCTCTCTCAGTCCAGCCTCCCCAGCAAGGAAAAGTTTAGTTCCCAGCTCTCTTGCACACTTGCATGTAACTTGAGTAAGTAACAATTTCTAGAGGACAATCCACTGACTGTAGTTTAAACACACACCAGTATCTTCAGACAAGGTCAGCTCATGTCCAAGGGTTTATTGGCTCTGGATCAGTGCTGGTTCTGTGAGATCTGGCTAGTGGCATAGCTCCTCAAATATCCCCATGCTTTTAGGTGCTTTGGAATCGCTTGGCATGTGTACCATGCATGCTGATGGAGACAATTGGGTCTATTGCATCAGAGTCGATAAACCCTCTAAGAACCTCAGACATGAAGAACTCATTGCAAAGATGCTCGAGTGACCCTGCAGAGCCATTCTGAAACCAAGGAGGACTAGCACGGGACAGCAGCTAATAAGACTGCTTTCTATCTAAACAGTTGAGCGTGAGTGCACCATGAATCCCAGTGTGTCTTGTATTGCCTGGCCCTTGCAGCACTACTGCCGGGGTTGTATGGCACTAAGTTAAAAAGTCCTGCTAGAAATGATCCGGCTCACCTTGGAGCCAGTTTGGGTGTACCCCCATCTACAACAGGTCTTACCTACCTGCCACCATCGGGATACCCCCCGTTGTGCCAGGAAGGTTAATGTGCCGCCAGAGATGTCACAAGGTGGCGCTCTTTGATGGGGTCTTCAAAGGTCCTCTTGAGTTGCGAGCACATTTGGAGGCAGATCATGTGTTTGGTTTTGTGCAAGGCGTTTTGGGTGGAGATCCGTTGGAGGGCAAGGGGCTGTGAGCCCTCCTGGAGCCTCTGCTCTACTGCTTGAGGTGGGTGCATTGCCTGGGAGCCAGCACTGCCCTGCTCGGCTGCTGCTCTGCCATCTGCTTGTAGGACTTGGCTGCCTGCTGATGTGAAGCATGATTTATTTAAACAAAGCACACGACTGAATTTTCTCATACTGAAAAAAGTTGGTGTGCAAGGTCCCATGCACCTGCAGTCTCTTGGTACAGGGGCAGCAACAACATTTTAAGAATAGCTGACGATAGTTGCACTACGTTTGAGGATGCTAACAGCTTCAATGAAGTCACTCTGTGATCTGTAGGCAATTACAGACTCATCCAAGCCACTGGGTGTTCAGCAATTTGCAGCCTGACTGAATAGAGAAATCAAATTTGTCTTTGTATTATAATAGCTGAAAACAAGAAGAAGTCAATGCCCAGGATGGTTTATAATCACACTTGCCCTGGGACCTATTAAAGGCTTGTCTATATCTCAATGTTGATGCAGATCACATTTAATTATTTCACATTTAAAAGGCATTTGGAATCCAAAATAAAGTGTTTTATTGTAAATTACATGCTGTCCTAAAGAGAGTTATTTAAATCACTTTGGAAACAATTTTGCTAAGCTGCCAAACGAATTAGCCATCTGAAGATAGCAGTATAGATGCATCCCTGTCCCACAGCAAGTGCTGTGAAGGTACCAGCTCCTTCCTCTGCTGTTCCAGACAGCACTCAAATACCCATTCCAGCATCTGTCTAGCTGTTGCCAGCCAGAGGGAGCTGGAAAGACCTTGCTGGACCCAGCAGTCTGTCCCAGGCTCCCTCCCTTCATCCTCACTTCCATGGTTCAAGACTGAGATGCTGGACTTTGCTGCACTCAGAGGGGGCTGATCTGTTTTTCCTCTCTCCACCTTGATGTAGAGACACCAGCAGCTATACCAAAGGGTCCAGACCACAGCAGTTTTCAGTGCTGCAAACAGAAAATGGACTCTGGTGGACAGTGGACATACAATATACCATACAATTAATCGTGTGGAGAGATGAGGCTGTCTGCTCTTACTATAATGCGTTAGAGAGTACTTTTCCAAAATATGTTGATATTTCACTGCTGTGGGTTTCTCTGGGACAACTAATAAAATGCAAGGACCGATACCAGTTGCACTTGAAAGTGTGTACAAAAAGCAGGCAAAGCCAAGGCATGAGTAACGGGCCTTGGAAACAGCTTCATCTCAGACTGTTACTCACTGGAAAGGCAGGCTTGGCCATCTCAGCATAGAAACCACCTGCTGTTATTGGCTTTTCTTCTGCTATGACCATAGAAACAGGATTTTACTTCAAAAAAAAAGAAAAAAAAGGAAAAATTGTCCCAAAAAATCACTAGCCCCTTATCTTCCACAACCGATGAGTAATGATGAACAGATGAGGTAAGAGAGTGTTAGGAATAATGTTATTTACCTCAGACAAACACTGAAGTTCTTCTTCTGGTATTAATAGATAGACAAATGCGAATTGTCAATTATTACTTACGGGCAGACCTTTGCAAAGCTCTACACAGCTCATTCAATTCCCCTCTCCCTCTGGATAGCCAGGGACTTCCCACTGGCCTAAATGCCGCTTAGCTGCGCTGCTCCTATTGTTTTAGCAATTTCCTGCCACCATTTGCTGTCATTTCCCAAATTTCTCGTCCTAGCCTGACAGGAGGCGGACGCTTGCCGGATAACCGGGGCAGCGCTTCCCTGAGGAAGCCTTTTGCCTTTTCCTGAGGAGACCACGCTGCCTGAGGGCAACACGGGTGGAAGCGGGACTTTTATTTGGGGACGGGGGAGAGACACAAGGGATTCCCCTCGCCCTCGCCCTCTCCTCCCGCCGGCCACCACAGAGCTGGGCGGCGCCGCGCCCGCCATGTCAGCCCCACCGCCCTGCCGGGGCAGTGCCCGGCCGCCATGAGTCGCTCCCGCCCCGCGCAGGCGCCCGCCGAGGCGCAGCTGCGCCTACAGCTCCCGGCTTGCTTTGCAAATCGTTTTTTTTTTTCTTTTTTTTTTCTTTTTTTTTTTTTTCCTCCCTCGGAAGGGGGAAGGATGGGTGGGGAAAGCGAGAGCTCACGAAAGCGAGGCGAGGAGGAATCCCACAATACCAGGCGGGTTGCGAGCCGGGCGCTGCCGCTGTCTCTTTAATGCAAGAGGAAGCGATGCGGAGGGGTGGAAAATGGCAGAGTTGCAGATGTTACTAGAGGAGGAAATCCCTTCTGGCAAGCGGGCTCTGCTCGAGAGCTACCAGAACCTCACTCGGGTCGCCGACTACTGCGAAAACAACTACATCCAGGTGAGGGGCGGCGGGGCAGCGCCCGCCCGGCGGCACCGGGGCGGGGAGGCTCGGCTCGGCTCTGCGGGGCCGGAGCTGCCTCGGGGGCACCGCGGCGCCCGCCCGCTCCCCTTCCCCCGGATTTGCCTTTTCTTTCAACTTTCCCAACCGAACCACCAGCTTTCCCTCCCCCTCCCCGCTCCGGAGGGGAAGGGAGGGGGGGTATTATGTCAGTCGGGCTTGGAGGGTGTGTCTTTTTTTTTTTTCTTTCCTCTCTTCTCCCCCCCCCCCCGTATTTATTCATTATGAGTCACATCCCGGAGACCTCCCCGGTCTGGGCACGGAGGGCGGGCGGGCGGGTGAGCCTCTCCCGGTGTCGCCGGCTCGGCCCCGGTGCCTCCGGTTGTCCCTCGGCGGTTGGCGGCGGCTGCTTGAGGCGGGCGGCTCCGCGCCTCACGTGCGGCCGCCGCCTCCCCGCCGCCATCCGCGGCCCTCTGAGGGGGCTGCCGGGGGGCACCGAGCCCTTCTCCGCCCCCCGGGAGCCCTCCCGGCGTGCCGCAGCCCTAAAAAGCCGGCGGTTTGCGGGAGCAGGGAGCTGCCCGAGCACGGGCGGGAGGCGGTGTTTCAAAATGGCAATCGGTGCCTCTCGGGGGCTCGGCGATTCCCACATCCTGCAGCGAGAGCTGCGGGTCGCATGCCCGAGGAGGCTCCGTTGGCCGCAGCGTGCCCACACCGCTCGGCGTGGATTTCTCATTTTTTCCTCCCTGGATTGCTTCTTAGCCTCCCTTTAAGCCTGTTTCTTGTGAAGCTACTTCGTGCGCCCTGTACTGTTAAGGCTTTTTCCAGGGTTTGCAGCGCGCATCTCTCAGTGTAGGTCTGTAGATGAAGCCATGCTGGTGTGGATACAGAGCCAGTGAGAGATGCTCAAATTAAACCTTTTTGAGGAACAGAAAACAGGAGCGGAAAAGCAAACAAACTCCTTACTAGACAGCTTGTACAGTGAACTTGTTGAACGTAATACTAGGAGGCTACCTGCAATGACTGCTTAATACAGGTTATTAAAATCTTTGGCCTCTTGTTGCTGGTGAGCTGTCTTACTACTTGTAATCATGGAGCAGCAAATTTGAAAATAAAGCTTTAATAATGTGTTGTGAAGTCCTCTTTTTTTTTTAAGAGCTAATTTTGGTACTTGGGTTAAAACTGCACGAAGAAGCCATATTTTTAAGACTTCTTTAATTTTGGTATATGAGGTAATGTAAGTTAATGTGTATTTACTCTTCCGAGTTGTTTGCTCCACCCAAAGAAAGCTGCTGATATAAATGCTTCTAAGAGGCGAGGTTCATTTGGTTTTACTCATGGGAAATATGACAAATACATGAGCATGGTAATTGCGGCGCAAGTTTTGACCTGTCTCCTGCTCCTGACTTTTTCCCTATGTCAGAAAGTTACAGAATCTTCGGTTACATCACTTTCTGCAGGGTCCTAAAACTTGCCTTTTTTTTTTTTAATCAAGCAAAAAGTAAAACAAAATTTAAGCTAGTTCCCATCCAGTCATTTGGGGTGGAGTGGTGTGGTTTTTTTAACTTGTTAGTTCATTTTCACCTCAGGTATCAAGGTCAGCTGGATGTAGGATCGCTGCAGTTTTGCTATCCGTGTACAGCTGTGTTTACCCCTTTTGGAAGGAAGCTGAAGTTCCTAATAAGGGCTTAAGCAGTAGCTTTGAAAAATGTATCCCTTGTGCATTTACTCAACCCAGTAAAAATCACATATCACTAAAACTCTTTTTTTTTTTGAATGATAAAGGTGGGTGTTATTCTTTTAATCAGCGCTTTGTACCAAGCCACCTGCTCTCCAGTTGGCCTGCCCAACAGGTCATGGCCCTGGTGCCCACGGTGGGGCTGCTGAAGGATCAGGCAGCGGGCGCTGGGTTATGAGAGCTGGGAGAGTGGGTGCGTGCCCGTGTGGTGGGAGGGGTGTGAGGGAAGCAGAGGAGGAGGCTTAACACAAAATACAAAGTGTTTGTGTTTAATATGATCAAGCTGGTAACTAACAGTCAATGTGTCAGGGAGCATTTTACTTTAGTAATAATATTTTAAAAGGCCGGAACAGAGAATCTGAGCATTAAGTTAAAGTAGATACGAAGAGGCTACACCTCATATCTGAACCCATAGTGTGAAACTGACTCAGTCTGGCCTCTTGGAGCTCGGATAGCTTTGAATTTGGGTTGTTTTCTCTGAAAGGCTGTGTGCCCCTCTGTAGGAAGGCTGTTACTGTGCACTGCCACCTGTGCTGCTTTGTGGCATGGAGGTGGAACAAGTTTGGCTGTTCTAAGTGCTGGTGTTAACAACTAACAGCATTCGGCTATTTATTCAAAACTTTTGTTATTCTCCCCTTCATGCCCTTTATTCTCTGTTCACTTTAACAGGTAAGTCATGTTATCCTCCCCACCCACAAGATATTGCTGTATTCAAACTCCACGATTTTATAATATTAGAATACATATGAATCATCTTTATCTCCATCACTCAATCTAGGAATAGTTCTGGTAAAATTCAGAGTTGTGCTGATTTCTTGAAGAAAATCTGTCTTCAATGTCTTTAGTGATCCCTCAAAAAAAAACAAAGGGAGGGACGGGGGAGGAAAATACTCACCTCAGTGGAACTTGCCTCCCTAATGGTGCCTGTAGCTCTGTTGACAGTAAGCATCCTTTTACTAAAGCATTTAGGAAAGATGACAGCATTTGGGGCTCTCAAGGTGAAAATCACTGTTCTTGGAAAAGTGGGAAGCGGTTTCTTGCTAGGCCAAATTGTGAATAAACTAGAAAGCCAGGCAGTAGCACAGTTTGCCCTCCAGACCGTATATATTCTGGTTATCTAGAATCTGGTTTTATCTGATAGTAAGGGAAAAAATTCAGGAGAAGCAAATAAATTCTTAAGAAAGATCTGCAGTGCCACGGTATGACGGCAGTCTTGAGGGGCATGGGGAAAGAGAGGGAGACAGAAAAAGGGAAAAGAAACCAAATGTAGAAGTAGTAATCGAAGGAAGTTGTGATGTTATTAGTGGGGATTTTGGCTTTGACTACAAGGCAAAAAGAAATTATAGGTACATTACTGTATTTAATTTGTAGCCAGATACTTTACGTCTGTTATGTTTCTGGTCAGAAGCTTCAGTGACAAGTAAGTAGATTATTTTCTTTTAGATCAGACTTTAACTCTCCGTAGTTTTAAGAGCAGGTTTTAAAACTTGAATACTTACCTGAAAGTACATTTTCATCTCCTTAAGTAAGTTTTGTTAAAGGTAGAGAAGTTACATTTTTCTAGACATTTTCTAAATGTTTTATATTTGGCACTCTTTAGAATAGTGGTCCAACTGCTATCTTGGTGGTGGAGACTTTTGTTATAATGTAGAGTGGGATCAGCGAGGTGGGGAGAGTGGTAGAACTATCTTAAAATGGAAATAAAAGAAACCATTTTTTAAAAAAAGATGCCATACACATGTAAGTTGCGGTGCTTAAAGCCTTCTCCAAATCCTCTTGTCTGCAAATAAAATCTGAGACTAGCCCTTTCAGGGTGTGTGGAGTCTTGAAAGTTTATCTGAAAATGTGTAGCATAAAGCTGAAGATAGTAGCGAGGAACTGTATTATCAGTATCCTGAAAAGTATGAAAACTTTATCAGTATGAGACAGAAATAACAGATGGAGTTAAAGTAATTGCGGTTCTAATTACGATTCTTCAGCTGAAAATACGAGCTTCTGGAGAGATACTCCAATCACTTTCCAGGCTGAATTGAATTGTTTTCAGTTTTTAATGAATTCATTTTAAATAACTAGCTTAAAGAGTGTTAGAAATGACACGGGAAATGAGCGTCTCCAGTGTCAGTGTGCTGATGACTTCCTTTTGAATGACTTCAGCTGACTCAAGCATGGAGGCCTTGCCTATAAAACAGTTCCCTACAACTGTCCCCTACAGTTTAAATTTGCTATCTTGTATAGCCTTGAATCTGCCTGTGCATAATTGTCAGTTTTCATCAGTTTCTTTATTTCTGGTGCACTTGAAGATCCATTTGGAATTTTTCTTAAGCTCAAATATGGTTTTAACGTTACTGAGACCCTCTAAAAGAATAGCTTGGAATACGTAATGCTCGTGTAAATTCTGGTCTTGGTGCTCTCCAGTGTGTAGACTCAGCAGCTTTGGAAAATAAACTAAGTGAAAGGCGTATTAAGGAAGTAAGTAGCGTGTTGCCCAAACGTGTGCCTTTTTGTTGTCGTGTTATTTCCTTCTGTAGCCTCCAACTGGTATGTGGAAACCAAATGGTGAGTTAACAAGCTATTCTGGGTGAAACAGACAAAAGCAGAGACAGATTTCAGTTTGACTGTTACAAAAAGTTGAAAGTCTCTTCCCAGCTGGTAGAAAAGTGGATGTGTGTTGTGGAGGGGAAATGCTGCATGCAAGAAGTTTCACAAGTGCTGATGTGATCTTCCAGTTTGCGTATAAGGATCCTTTCTGCTCGGCCAGTTGAATGTTCTGTGCTTCCTCTACAGTAGATAGTACGTAGGGGAAGGGAAGTAACTTCTTCTATGGTGGTTCTTTTTCCTTAAATGTTGGTAACTGCTCTGACACTCGGTTTCATGCCTGGAGTATGGAACGTAGCGTAGCTTAGTTCAGTGCAAAGCGAGCGGTTCACTCAGAATGCCTGATGCAGGAAATGGCCTGCTTTAAAAGGATAAACTTATTAAGTTGTCCCTAATACAAATCTTTTACGTGCTGTGAGAACTTACGTGCTTTTATGTTCATAGGTTAATTAGTTTGTATCAAGAGAGTAAATAAGTAGTATTTTTTTCTGGTTTTCTTGCTAAATTTGGAACGCTTCACAGGAAAAAGCAAACTAAGCCAGCCCTCTTTCTGTAAGATAAAATATGGACGTGTCATCCGCTATCCCTTGTAGGTTTAAATCGTACTCTTTCTATTAATTAAGAAAAGATGTTAGCTTGTACTTGAAACACTGTTCCTTTTGAGGTTGTTTTATACTAACAGCAAATGTTTGGTTAAAAGCACTGGTTGTTTGTAGGTGTGTGTGTTTTTTCTAGTCATTTGGGTACGGGTTGGTGGCTTCAGATTATCGGTCTTCTGCGCCAGCGTGTTGTCTTTGTTTTGGAAAATACAGCTGCATGTTGAGCTTGGAAGCAGCAATAAGGCAGGAGGACAGCTTCATTAAATGGCCAAGTGATTGCCCTGCACGTACAGGAAATGGATCCTAAAGTAGTGTACGTCTGTTTTGTGTCCAGAAGAGGTGGTTGATAGGAAATTGGCTTTTCCAAATCTGAAATGTTTCCATTAATTTTAGTGTATTCGCTTTAAGAAGCCAGCAAGATGTCAGCTGCTTTTGCTGCTGCGTTTCCCGTTAGCATTTCAGCAGATGATTGTCGGCACCGTGCTACCTTAATTGAGCGGCGTGGGTCGGGTCGAGCTGTTACAGGTGAGTAGCACAGCCTGCACGAAGGAAGCACTCTGCTCCCTTCCTTTTGCTCCTGTGTCAGAATGAAGAGGCTCGCAGGTCGCCTGTGGTGGGTGTACATTAAGCGTGATCTTCGTGCTGCACTCCCTGCGCCAGGCACGTGGAGTTGTTGCAAGGCAGAGAGCAGCTGTAAGAGGAGCAATTGTCTGGTACTTCTGTTCCTCCAGAGCTCTGGGAGCTTGTTGCAGTCAGTAACTAATGGTAAAGAGAAAATAGGTGGGCCTTTAGGATGGCTTATAGAGTGGATCACGTAAGGAAGATAAGAGTGGAGGGAGCGGCTGTGTACAAATAGGAAGTGTTGCACCTCCGAGGGCAAAGTTCCCGTTAATCTGTGTTACTGGTCTAAGTTTAACAACAAAAAACAAACTTTGAAAGAAATACAATTCAACTTCCCAGTATCTTTGTGTAGTATTTCGAACTGCCTTCATTTCCCAGAAGCATAAATAGAGGCATAGAGTTCATAACCAACTCATGGAAGGTCGTGTAGGGACGTGCTGTCAGATTTGGGAACAGACCCCGATTGTTGGGACGTGCAGTGCCGCGCACGAAGGCTCCCCCCCGCCTCCCTTCCGGATGGCCTCCGTTAGGCTACAGAGCAGCAGAGAGTGCGTGTTTCCAGAAACAGGGACGCGGTGTCCAGAGACGGAGCAATGAATCCCTTGGGGAAACATGCACCTGAAACTGTCGTTAAATTCATTAGGAGCAATTCCTTTCGGAGCTTGGCTTATCTGTTCTTACAAGAACCTTTTGATGCTGGTTTTCAGCCCCGTAAACTTCTGCAGTTACGTGGTGCTCACGGCGCTGCCTGACTGCTGGTGGGCATTGCTGTCTTGGCAGAGGATCTAGAAGATGTCGCTCTTCTTTCCCGTTAGTGAAAGCAGTCTGTGCTTGACAGCTCTGAAATCTTATTTATCCGCAGAGCAGCGGGGTGGTAGCTGTGCAGGCAGCGTCAGCGCCGATGTAGTGAGACATCCTTGAGGGATAAGAGGGTATCTTGCTCTCTCGGTGCCTGTGCTCGGTCCTTAATTAGTGACTGGGAGTCGAAGGGCCGTGGTGTGGTTTTTATTTGTTGTTACCCGGTAGGAAATGACTCGTGGGCCCCCAGTTACTCAGTGCCCAGGCTTGTTTGTAATTATCGAGTGGGCTGGCTACGAGGTGCAGCCTTCTTGCTCCCTTTAGCACTGGTGTTAGTGCGAGGCCGTTCCATTCCCCTCGCCTGCCAAATCCGAGCACCGGTGTCGGAGACGGGTGGGCTCGGTCCCAGGGATCCTCCCTTCCCTCCACCCCGCAGAAAAGGGAAGTAACCGCTGCGTTTGTAGTGGTAGATAGGGTGCCTCAGCACGGTTCCTCCCTCTTCCTGACCTCGCCGGCAGGGCAGCAGCTGCAGACAGACAGACGTGGTGTCTCACATGCGTTGTACAAACAGCCCCTTGCAGCTCAAAACTTGCACGGGGCGCTTGGAGGCCAAAACCAGGGTGCTGTGTGAAATAGGTCATGGTGTGCTCCTGTAAGCAAGGTGGCATCTGCAGGTGCCTTTCCCCCTTCGCCTCCAGCCTGGCAGACCCCCTTCTGCCTCAAACATTTCATCTCCTTAGTGCCTGGTAGCAAAATAAAAATACAGGGCTTCTGCCAGGTGGGTTCTTCAAGGAATCCATTTATTGCTGAAAGTCAAAGCTTCTCTTCCTGGTGTTAGAGGGAATGCATTTTTTTTCCGAGGGTTAATAAGAATGTAAGTGCCACCTCTGCTTGATGCTATGCAAATGCTGTTACTCATTGCTTATGCAAGCCCTTAATGCTGGTAACAGCAGCCATGTAAGAAGGCTTCCTTGCAGAGAGTGGATTTGTTATTCAGATGCAGATGTTTTATAAAGGGGGGGGGACCTCCTACAAGAGAATTTCAACTAAGAAATGCGAGGGCAACATTTTGAGATATAACTTGTACGATTCAGCACTCTGTGTTAACGTGAGATGAAATTGCTAGCCAACCTGTCAGTTAAGCTCACAAAACAGATTAGTTTTACTCTGAAAAAGATTGACCATTTACACGGTGACTTTATTTTTAATAACATTTTTTTCTGAGATTCCAGATAAAATGTTTTCCATTAGTAACCGCTGGGTCTGGCAAACTGAAAAAGGATCTGAAAATTAAAAGTTCTGCTGGTTTGGCCTTCTCCTCTGATAAAGTCACATCACAGCTGCTGCAGGAGATGTGTGCCTTGTTGCATCTTCTGACACAGTGGAATATGCTAAAAGAAGAGTAAAGGTGGTCTCTTCTGGGGGCTAGGACACAACTGTTGCCCCGAGCAGGGCTGTTGCTTACCTTACGCTTTGTTTTTGCATGCGGATTACTTGCCTTCACTAGGTCTTACGTTAAGATAGCAGATATATTTGTGACACTGTCTTCCCTCCCTCTTCCTTCCTCCTTCTCCAAAAAGCCTCAAGCCACCAACTACGCGTTCTCCTCGTACAGCAGAAGGTTAAGAGCAGGCATGCTGCTTCGTGCGCAAGGAGGTTTTGGCAGCGTGGTGATGAGCAGTTAAAGAACTCGTGGAGAAGAGACTTGGAATTGCTTTCCTAATTTTATTGTAACCTCTGAGACAGATAGGAGTAAAACGTGGTGCTGCTAGGACTTTTCTTAAGAAAGCAGGAAGGTTTCTTGGTACTTGGATAGAAGAGGCTTACTAATGCAGATGCTGATTTGATATCTCTAGAGTTGAATGAAACGTTCTTATGGGGTAGTCTTAAGGTTATAAATAGTTCCAAGGAAAAATAGCTTGTTTACTAGAATTGTAACAATTCTTTGATTTCCTTGGGAAAAAACCTGTTGTGTCAACTCTTCTGGCTACTTTTATGCCAGTACTTCACAAGATAATGCTTTTTCTAAGCTATACTTTATCAGGCAAGTGT
Organism: Anser brachyrhynchus; assembly: GCF_964034855.1. Classification (NCBI taxonomy): domain Eukaryota; kingdom Metazoa; phylum Chordata; class Aves; order Anseriformes; family Anatidae; genus Anser; species Anser brachyrhynchus. Next base: position 18,019,499 of record NC_137695.1, read on the forward strand.
GTTTTTTTCTTCTCTCCAGCTAATCTGTCATAAGATGCATATCTTCACTTTCATTGTCTGATCTCCTTGTACTGGGGGGGGTCAGCAAATCTGCCAACCAGTATTTGTCCTGTGGCAATCATTGTCAGTTGAGCATCTTGCTTGACTTTATTGTAGCAGGTGTGCTGTAAATGAATACTTGAACTGTGGTCCCAATGCAACAACTCCACGATTTCTGGCGCCTCAGATAAGAGAACCTCTGAGACAAGAGGACAAGTTGTCCAGGCAGTTGCATCAGACTACTGCAATAATGTCGACATAGTTGCAGATTGCCATGCCATGGCTTGTCTTCTCACGTCCCTGCAGCAAGTAGTGTTAGTCACTATTGCATTGCTAAAAGTTATCAGTGACAACATTTCTTTCTTTCCAGGTGCTTCTGCTAGGCTCTGATCTGAGTGTGAATTTGCTGATTTTTCTCTCCCTGTTAAAGTCTGTTGTCTGTTTGCTGCAGGCGGTTTCCTAGATCTGTTGTCTGACTCTTCTCCTGCTGCCAAACGCTGTGGACTTTCTGTTTCGCTGCCATTAATGCCAAGTGCTCTCATCACAGCTTCTGCCTCTGAAACAGACGGTTTCTCTCGCGCTTGCTCTCTACCTCATTGACTTTCAGTCTCATTTCAGATCTCATCTGAAAACCTCTTCTCCCTTGCCTGTTTCTTGTAATTAATCTTTCTATTATTTAGTTGCATATTTTACTGTTACAGTTTAAATTATGCAGCTATTTTTCATGATGCCTTTCAGACAGCTTCCAGCAGCATGGGATTGAATAGTAGCTCATCTCCTAAAACTGCAGTTACTGAAGGCGTTTATATACGCTTCTCTTTTAGATTATTGGCATGAAGTTTGGACTAAAGCTTTGGCTCTGAAGTGATCTGTAGCCACCTGGGGATGTGAGGATGAGTAGGGTACAGAGAAACAGAAGGCAGCTCAGGAGATGCTGTGAGCACTGAGACTTAATGTGATTCTGTCTTACTAGGAAACCTCTTAGGGGGCCTCTCAAATATATACAGCCAGGCCTTTCATTTGTAAGAAATCTGTCTTGTTTAGGAAGCTGGTCCCTTTGTTATTGTGAGACCGAAGGGTAGAGAGGACTAAAACCTCTCTGGTTGGAGGCTTTGGATCCTGTAACACCGAGGGAAAGCTGGTGATGTCGGGGGTGGTATTCTTTTAGCACACATTAGTAGGTTTGTATTGATAAAGCGGGGTTGGACCTAATCCTGAAGGGTTTTTATAAAAAGGATTACAGCCTTCAGGGTTCCCCCGTGAGTCCTTGTGGCGAGTGGCTTGGATGATGCTTCAACCAAGGTCCAGGGAGTATCAGACTAACAAATAGAGGTATGATGGATCAATGCACTTACGTTGGCAAGATCCTTGGAGACCTGGCTGGAAATCGGCTTTTGATTTTTCTGGCTGACTTGCAGGATTTCTAAATCTCTGGGAGGAGCTATTGTTTCTGTGATGCAAACTCCTGGCTTCAGCTGCATTAGATAAAAATGTGTGTCTGGTTTGGAAGTGCTTGGCTCTGGAAGGGCTCTCTGAAATACCGTGGGTGTGTTTCCTGCTGCAGCATACCGTATGTTCTCGCAGCACTGAAATGATCTGGTTGCTGCAGTAGTCCTGAGACTTGTCTGGGAGCATTGCAAGAACATGCTGTTTTAAATGGCAACAGATTTTTTTTTCCTATCTAATTCTTAAGACGTCTTTCGCTTTGAGTGTTGGGGAAAACTGTTGTTGCCATAGCTGTAATTGAAGCTTGGGCTCGTACAATGCCTCTTACTTGGTGAGAAGTCTTGTGTTGTTTGAAAAGTGGCTGTGTCATTTCTAGATGTGTATTACATTCCTCTTTGGCAGTCTGTCTTTTAAACTGCTAGAGAAGAATAGCAATCAATGGAACGCTTTCTGGCGCACGGTCCCTCTTGGAAACCTCCTGCCCATGAACAAGACCTGTAGAATCGGCTCCTGTCAATACGACGCGGTGAATATTGACTGCTCAGAGACTGAGAGGCGGTGAATATTGACTGCTCAGAGACTGAGAGAGGTATCTGTTGCGACTGAGAGAGAGGCTCGATAACTGGGGAGCGCTGAGCCAAGTAAACCAGTTGCTGCTCCTCTGCCGGGGAGAGAAAAGTTGCTGGTTTTGGTCCTGAATGGGGAAGGCGGGGAAGCTCGAGCACATTGTGGAGAAGGCTTAAGAGTTGATAAAGAACAATCTGTGGTGAATAATAAATAAAAAATAGGAATGGTTGGAAGGGGCTTGAGCAGCTCTGCAAGTTTCTGACAGGAATAAGGCACAGGAGGAATAGAGGAGCACATGTAACCCTCTGGTGTGGGCCCCTGCTCAGCCGCTCCATCTTGCGAGCTGCGACATGGCAGACAGCATTAAAAGCAAATACCCCTACTAGTTGCTTGCTGCCTACCTCAGACAGCTAGAAAGGTAGCTTTGCTTTTAATCTGGATGACTTTAAGGGGTTACTTCCCCACCGGTGGGAGTGGGGGAGCGTGAACTGATGCAGGTACGTGGTGGCTGTACGACATCCCGCTAGGCCTGGGGGACTGCGTGTGGGGAAGGCCGTGAGTCACGCTCGGCAGTCTCAGGAAGCAGGAGGCTTTTTAAAGTCGGCCTTGGAGGGGAAGAGGTGTTTAATGGAGCAGTTACGAAGGAATTATGCAAATAGAGGGCATAAATAATGAGCAGGAGATACTCATTTAGCTTCTTGCCTCCTCAGAAAATGACTAAATGCAAACTAACTGCTGCGAAAGTTAAGAAAAATGCACCATTAAGTGTAATGGGTGCAAAAATGTGGCAGTTCAGATTGATAAGAAAATTCTCCTATTGTGGTTAGGAAAACATGCTTTCTGGTTGTTGAACAGAAAAGTGTTTTTCAGTTTCCTTTCGAGATTGACAAGGTGGGAAGCTGAAAAGCAGTTTTTCTTCTAAGAGCTAACCAGCTCTTAGGTTGGGAGGGGAGGTGGTAAAAGGAGCAGTCTCCAGCTTTGCTGTAGGTGTATCTTAGCTTTGGTTTGGACTTATCTTCTGTGTTTAAGCTGTAGTTTTATAAAAGTCTTTCTTCTTCTATCCCCCTACTTATGCAGCATTTTATTTGCATGTAAATACTGTAAATTCTTAGGTAAACTTGAGTGCGTGTTTATAGCGCACAACTTTTTTTTTGCTGCTTACTGTTTTAAATTAACCAGTTTCAAACAGGGCTTACGAAATGTAATTGTCTCAGCCCTGGCCTTGCTTGCGTTTGCTCAGATCACAGTTAGCTGCCAGGAGATAAGATCCCTGCTAAGCCTTGCCAGCAGATCTGAGAGGCACAGAACTTGCTTGGAGTGCTTCCTCCTCAGGTCGCGGCAGGGTGGCTGTGGCCGATGTTCCTCTTGTGGAAGGACTGCTGCTCACTACACAGCTCCTTGGCACTGGTAACGAGGCTGCTCATCTGTCAAGCTGATCACAGGCTAGGTAGTAGTGAGAAGGCCTCGTGGCTCTGCCTACCGCAGGCCGTGAAACAAAACGGTCCTGGGGTTGTGATACTGCTGTGGGGGGACTGGGAGCCGTGGGGATGGGACGCTTCTCCTGCATCTGGCTGCGTGGAAGTGCGAGCTCTGCTGTCTGTCTGGCCGTCTGCACCTTCTGCAGCAGCCTAAAGCAGCTGCCCTCCGCATCGTGTGTGAAGGCGTTGTCTTAAAAAAAAAATTAGTGTGAAGCCTCTATGACTTCAGCATGGATTCAAAAACTGTGCTATAGTTGCATCTGCCAGAGGCATTGCAGCTGTATCTGTAGGAAAACTTCCTTTCTTGAGTACTCCTGTGTTAACTAGCACCACGGCACTGTACTTTCCAATTTGGACTTGAAACAAAAACCCTCCCATATGCGTGTGTGTGTGTGTGTGTATATATATATATACACACACACACACCTCGCCTGATGTTGATATTTTATTTCCTATTGAAGAGCTTACTTTCTAAGCTCTTTTTGTTGTTTTTTCTAATTTTTATATGTTGCTGAATGTGAAGATTACCACGTTCACTTTTATTTTGTAGTTACGTGCTGGCCTATTCACTTTGTTCTTGGGAAAGAAATAGTGGTATACAACTGACTCTCCATTCCTCTCCCTCTCCTCCTCTCTATTCTCCTGAGCCATCTGTTTTGTTCTGTTGTGTTTTTTTTGACAAGTTAAATTCCTGCTTGCTGCAATTGAAACAACCCAGTGTTCAAATGAGCTTATATGTGTAAGGTTTTGGAATGCTGTTGCTAACCATAGACTCAAATTTTAGTATTATAGGAAATAATTCCTCAAATAGAGGCTGGATGTAACGTGCTTACAAGTGCTGTCAGATAAAAAGTGTGCAGTCAGGCCCAGGCTGCACAGAAGCCTAAGGAATATTAACAGCTGTTTGTGTTTCTTTTATTTCCCCTTGCGCATGTAAGTTGTGCATGCTAAATAAAAATTTAAAAAATCAGTCCTAGTATTGCAGTCCATTTCTTTATTACCCTGAGATCACTGCATGCTATGAGTGTATGTGTTATGCTGGGAAGCAAGCTACTGCAAAACTGGGAGGATCCGCTGGTTTGTGGTCTAAGGATGTTGTATCAGTGCTGAGATGTGCAAGCCCTCGGATGGCTTCCTGCTGGAGAGAGTATACCGATTTCTCAAAATGCTAAGTGATAAGCAGCAGCTCTGTGCTATGTGGACTCGCTTCTGTAGTGCCATAACCAAGAGGTATCTCTTCAGTAAAGAGCCCCTTAGATCTGAGAGTCATTGTTACCGCTTTCAGATTTCTTTCCAACCCCCAAAATGTGTTGAATCTCTTGGTTTTGGGCATGCTCCTAATCTCTCTGAGAGAGAAGAGATGTAGAAGTGTCTCGGGAGGAGAAAGGAGGTGTCTGAACTTAAACACAAAAACATCTGTAGGCCACAAGCACAGCTGAATGTTGACCATGGTTAGAGAGATGCCTGCTATTTTTAATATCTTCTCAGACTGAAAAAGACCTAAATGAGCATGTAGTACTACAAAGTATGCGAAGAGAACTTGACCCTGTAATGGTCATTGCTTTCTTCTTTGTTTCAAAAATACCGTGATGGCTGTAGGCTGCCTTAGCAGCAGCTGCCCAGACTTTACAGTTACGGAGGCTGTTTTTCAGCGACTTTCTGCAACATGCCAGCTCTTCCTGAAGTAGGGGCATTTTTCACAGCCAGTATTTGAAGGCCTGGCTGACTCCTGGCTCTGTTTTGGCATGCTGGGATTCTTCCTGGAGTTGAGCAGGGCAGAGCATAGCTTTGAGCCACCTTGCATCTACCTAATGCTTCTGCAGGTGCTGTGTTCTGCATGCAGCTATCCCTCAAACAGCTGTTGAGGCTACCCTGGTGTATGAGTTCAGAGCGATGTTGACATACAATCTGTGCTACCTGAACATGGTGAGGCAATGCTGTCATTTGACCCTTGATGCTAAATCTTGTTGTCTTAACCTTGCTTGCTCAGGGCTGTCTGGTGTGCTTCCAGGCCTGCCTGGAGCTAGGGAGGGCTGGAAAGCAAGGACCGTGAAAGAAAAGGTGGTCTTGGAAGCTCTCTTGTAGAAGATCATTGAGTTTTAGCATGTTGCTTATCTTCAGGTATAGATTTACTGTGATATTCTAGGCTTATTCCTTCAATCTAATTTGCCAAAACTGAGATGAAAAATCTTTGACTGCCTGAGCGCCCACCATTACCTGAAAGTAAACTGGAAGAGGTAAGTAAAATCCCTAGAAGAAATCACTATCGTTATTTTTAAAAGTGACTTTTTGTGCAATGTGAACAAAAGAACTTTGCCCCCAGACTGGTGCTCTAAGCTGCCTTGATTCGAAGACTTGCACGACATAAAAATTCCCCCAGTTTGGATTGCTCACTCCAGTTAGGGCCTGTGTTGCTGCCACTCTTATTAGAAAGAGGAGGTTAAGGTAACTCATGAATGCTAAAGTGTCTCCCTCCTGTTCCTACCAGGAAAAAAAACAAACCCAACCTACACCAGGAGCAGTTCTTTAACTGTATTTTCCTCTGGGTCTCTGGCTTGCTGGTGAGCCTGTCCCTGCTGGATGAGCTAAAACTTGTGGGTGGATGCTGGCACTTAAGCAAAGTCAACAGAGAGCCATTTTAATTTCAAGCCCCATTACAACCAGAAAACAAAAGATCAATATTTGAGAGACAGTCTATAAGGAAACAAATGGAACATGAGTTCTCTAATTCCCTATTATCTGTTGCTTAGCATGCCAAAATAAGCGTGCTCCCCAAAGCCTTGGGTAGCTCTCTTAGTGTTACAGAGGGAAGATTGCTGTGGAAGCACCAAGGCTCCTCGTCCTGGCTGGCGGTCTGTGTGTGGAGCCGTGGCTGATATCTCTGGTGTCAGAGCCGGCTCGGTTAGCTCTGAAGGAATTTGTGTGTGTAATGATGGGATGTCATAAGGCAAATCATAGGCACTGCAGGGAAGTCAGGACCATAATCTGGAAGCACCTGTAAGCACTAATGCTGTGGAGTGTTCTACAGGCATGGAAGATGCGGTTTCTGCCCTGGAGCTTGTTGTCTGTAGCACGTAAAACACAGAAATAAGACCCAGTAGACAAAATTTGTTAAGCTTGCTGCATATGCGGTCTTGAAGCCCTATCCAGTGTACAGGGATTGTGTGAAAATGACACTTGGGCACAGCTACCTCTGTCATTTAGCTCACTGCTGTGTGCTATTTTTGTTGTACACACAGACACTAACTAGTGAAATATTAACAATGTGTTTTGCCAACACACGTGTTTACTATGACATCTCTATTGGATTTGGCAGGAGAACTGAAAATTGTGCTTTTAATGCTATATATTTTTTTTCTCCCTTTTTTAAATAAGGGGAGTGGTTTAGTCCAGAGCCAGCCTGAGCACTGCTTGCAGCGCTGGGCAGAAGGCGCTGCTAGAGCAGCTGGCACGTATCTGCCTGGGCTCCATCTGTCAGAGCCGGCCCTGCTTTGTGAGTCCCTCTCCCGTTGGATAGATTAGTTTCTTGCTATGATGTTCGCTGCCTGGATTAAAATGGAATTCCTCAATTTATTTTTTTAAAGTTATTTTCTGTAAGGGCGATCCTAGTGGGTTTTTTTGTAAGCTGCTTCTGCCCTTGCGCACAGACCTATTGAAGTCTGTGTTAGGGTATTGTGAATGTGACATCTTGCGGATTTGTCTCAGTTTAGGTAAAATCATTTATGAGAGTAAGGTAGTTATGGGGGACTTAATCTCAGAGACACGGTTCTGTGCCATGTATACAGGTCAGAAGGGGCTGGGACCTGGTAACCTGAATCTGAGAAAAGTAAACACTTTTTCGAGAAATGTCGATGTACGTACTCAGCTTGCGTTTTTTGTTATCAGGACTCTGAAGTATTGACCACTGTGGTGTATACATGTGAGTACATCTAATATATGCATGTCCCTTAAACTCTCCTTTGGAATGAATTTCTCTCACTAACGAAGAATTTTTCTCCCTCTACCTTCCCCAAAAGAGATGATGATTAGAAAAAATACGACTCTTCCTCCAGTTCTTCCCCAGAATAAAGAGCAACTTTCAACTAAAAGAGAGTCTGCAAGGCCACGGGCAGATTGGCTAAATTGGTCTCGGCCCATAGAGATGCTAATTTGCTATCAAGGCTATTCAGGACTGGTCAGGGGAATATTATTGATGGAAATGAAGGATTTGCTTCTAGCTGATTGTCTAGCATATACAGGATTTGGGGGAAGGGCCTGGCTGAAGCAGAGCTTGTGAGCCGCAGACAGCAGTCGGGAGGTTGTCCTGTGTGTTGGTCACCCTACGGTAACTCGGTGTGCCTTGACCTTCGATAGGGAATAGCTGGCTAGCCAGTGATTTTTGCCAAAATAGTGTCTCTAAAAAGGATCAGACTGAAACCCTGCTTGTGGGCTGTGGTGGGGTTGTTGCTGTGGCAGCGATCACCTTGTTGTCTGGTGCCTTGAACCAGCGCCAGCTTTGTTTTGCAAGGTGTTTACCTGGGGAGAGGAGATTCAAGTTCTGCCAGTTCCTCCGCGCTTGGTAGGGCTGAGTTACTGCACCTTATCTTTGGAGAAACCGAACAGACCGAGTCTTATTTCATACCATTGGGATAGTGCTTGTGGGTGCCGGAGGGGAGTTCAGCTGATTGTAGGTGCTCATCTGACTGTGCTCGATGGATTCCGTGAATTACAGATGCCCGTCTCCCTGTGTTTGCGGATTTCTGCCTCAGTAGGTAGGAGGAATTGTTTACTGAATGGACTTGAAAGCATTTCATCATCCTGGTTTTAATTTCGGGGCTACCATAGTGTGAGGGATCTTAGGTTTTTAGAGCTGTTCTGAGTGGCTGAGCATCCTTCCGTGCCTCCTCCATCTTAAATTCCTTCGTGCTGCTGGACCAACCAGTCAGTTAAGTGGTTGAGAGCTTCAGTACTTGACACTACTCCCCGCTGTGTAGGAGGAGGAGGTGTGTTGGGTAGCCTGTTCCTTCTCTTGTTTTCATTGTCAGGGCAAGGATTGACTGCCAGTCCCCTGGAGAGAAGGCCTTGGACGGGAGATGGACATGTTCAGTGGCTGCAGTGTGTTACTATTCATAGCTTGCAAGCTATTGGGCTCTAAAATCCTGAGCTTTCAACACCCCACACAAATTCAGGAATGGTAGAAAAGTACAACAAAACGACAAGTTATGACAAGTCACTTCAGTAAAACACTGAATGTTTTTCTACTGCACATGTTGTAGCGCTGCTTTTCGTGAGGCAGTTTAGCTGAGGTTTGCCTGTGCTCCGGAATCTGTGTTTTTGGCTTTCGCTCCTCTCCGTATGGAGACTGGGTTTGCTTTGCTGTTTTATTGGGCCCTGCTTGTACTAAGTCCCGTCCTGTTCCCTGTCATAAGTGCTTTCTTTTTAAATTTCCCACAATTGTTTTTACTGATGGTAGCAATGGTAAGAGTGGCAAAGCAGGTGGTTCTAGTAACAAGAACATGGAAGGTCTGAGGCTAACTATGTTGAAGACGGACAGGAGACAAAGCGTACTGATAACCCTCTGAAGTCTTACCTGGGGTGTTATGGGATGTCTCATGCTAGTATATTGGGCAAAGGTTGAGCTTAAACTTCTCAACCAAATCTCCTGGTGGCTTGCTCCATTTTCCAGTGAGGGAATTGAGGTGCTGATTGATGAGGAACCATCTGTAACTCTTGGCAGATAAATACCAGGCCTAGCATAACTCTGTGGATATTGGGAAGTACTTAGTGCACCGTCCCATTGAAGTATGTCTTAGCATAATGTGTTGTAGATCATGTGCTCATGACATACATCAAGTAAGGCTGTTCCAGGAGGCATTGACACACCTGGTTTCTACTCTATTCCTTATCTGGATGATGTATGTAAAGACTATAAGCAACACCTACTTGTAAATTTTAAAGCCTTAGTATCCACTGCCACTCTGGAATGATGTATATCCCCTAAGGCTATACCTGTGACGAGAGAAACCTTGAATGCTCCCCAGTGAGCAGCTTCTAGTAAAAACCACGGTCTGTTCTGATTTCCTTGGGTGGCTTCCAGCTAAGTTGTTGGCTCCTGAAAGTTCTCCAGAACATCCAACTTCATGGCACCTGCTGCTGGGACTTGCCAGTTAGGCTTTCTTCTCTTACTTGTAACTGATCTGTTGTAATAACTGTCAATGACAGCCTGAAAAGTCTCTCACAATACATCATGTTAGTGTTTTATAAGCAACCTTCGTGAGTTATAGGTAAGAGGGAATCTGTATTTACAGCGACTCCTGGATTTAAACAGAAACTTTATCTAGTGTACTTGGCGTACTTAAATATTTGAGACATTACTGCAGCTTGAATGCAGAATATTTGGTCGAAGCTGAACATATGTTGTGCATAGTTTAGAAATGTCCAAACCTTTTGCCAATAGCAATCAGAAGGAAAAAAAAAAAAGCCCTTAAGACTGTAGTCCAGCTTTGAGTTATTAAAAGCCTTTTCAGATCAGTGAAGCAGCAATGTTAAGCTCATAGCTGCCTCTAAAAGATCCATGTAATGTCACTAGCTCTTGCTTTAGGTAGGTTTATAAGTGATCCTGTTTTCTGAGTGGGGAAGCCACTGTTCAGGAACTTCTATCTTTGAGTGGCACCAGCTGGCTCTCAGGGAGGTTAAGTACTGATAACAAGTCTCCAAGTCACTACTTGGATACACGTCTTCACCATTCTACAGAACTATTTCTAATCGACTGGAAGAAATGAGGTGCTGTAGGTTATAGCTAGCTTAAGGTGAAAGTTTTGGCTGTTTGTTTTTGGTAAAAGTTCATTCTAGACTCTGTCAGGACCAGAATTTTGAAACCTCAACCATGGGACCTGTCTTACCAGGAAGTGTATGTTCTATAAACTTGAAAGTTAGATTAATGATACGAACAAAAGGGAGTACAAATGGGTGTATTGACAACTTTGTTGAATGGCATAGTTGTATTCTGTGAATACTGATAGGTGACAGAGACTGCTAAACCCATGTGGCAACTGATCATAGTAACATTGATTTTTCTTTTAATCAGGCGGCCAAGATGCAAAACGGAACAATTATCTTGTGCTTACCTTGAAGCAAAAACAAACGTACCACACTGCTGAATTCATTAAGTGTATCCTGAGCAAGAGCAGTAAAGGCACAGCAAAGTGACTATAAATGATTCCTGGAGCTTGGTTGCAGTGATCGGGCCCTTGAACAGAATGCTAAGCATCTGAAAGGATATTGGGCGCTGAATAAGTAACAGCTCTATTTAGTTCAATGATCATTGGGCTGCTCTAGGGCAGTGCTCTATTAGTAGTTTTTCATGGATGGATTTTTTTCTATAATTGAGGTTGCACTTATTCCAACAGTTGATGAAAAATGTGGAATAATGCATGCCACACACTCAGGAGGCAAAGTAATTTGTTCCTGGCGGGGCGGCTTGTCTTAGGGCGACCTGATGAGCTGCTGTCTGACCTTTGGCAAATGGAGCCTGCTTTTCTGGTGGGGCATCTTGCAGGGAATTCCAGAACAGTAAATAGGCCTGAAGTGGAAAGGGGAGAAACAGAGGCTGGAGAAAAGGCACAGAGGATATGGACCGGTGTGCTTGCAATATAATGCCTGGCTTCCAGAGATGCTCTGTAGTGTGAACTGATGTGATTTTGGAGGAAGCTGATACAAGTAGTTGGCTGCGTGCTGTATGAACTAGAAAATGGTGGGAATGAGCTGGGAGTGAGAGAGTTGGGAGGGCGGGTGGTTTGTATATGCAGACGCTGTTTTGGGGAGGTGCCTGTGTGAGTGGTGCTTTGGGGGGTAGAATTGGCTGACGATGCAACCTGTAAAGGTTAGTTACTGACTGATGGACAGATTCCTCATCATTTGACACTGAAGTGTTGCTGAACTGAGGAATCAGTAGACAAGTGGCAGTTTGCTTGGGTGCAGAGTCAATTTTGACTTGAATACAATAATTAACTTTTTTTAGGAAGTACTATGATGCAAGTTTGGATTTGACAAAAAATATACGATGTGCAGTGTGGAATGGCATGCTGGTCCAACTGTCTCTGTGTATTCACTTGGATTGTAGGAGAAGCTTTCTTTGTTTTAATATTAAACCCAGTTATGTGAAAGCAATTTCAAACTGCAATTTTGCAATACTAATATCACGATTAAGGATATGCTGGAGATACAAGTGGGAGCCTTTTACAGGGGAAACTTCAAAAGCTGTGATGTTCTTGATTTAAAGAATATTCAATTTGCTACTAAATAATGCTAAAATTTCTGCTTATACCCAGAACTATGGGGGAAACAACACTGTCTTTAAAGTTCTTAATACAAAATCATAAAGTAATTCTGTGCTGTCAGGAGTACCAGTCGGTTGACAACGTGTTGTCGTATCTGAATGGTTAACTGGTGCTCATGTATTGTACTAAAGTATATGAAGATTGTAAACATGCATTATGATCCATACCACTTCTAGTTTTTGTTTAGAGACAGATGAAAATAAGCTGAAGAACATCAGAAATCCCTGCTCCCTCCTGCTGCTGCTCTTGGTTTTTCTCTCTCCACTCCTGATTTTTGCACCCTATGAAGCTCTTAGCTTGTATCTTGCAGGTACCGACAGTCCTAATTAAGCAGTGCAGAAGACTGGATGTCAAGCTAGTTTTAGCCTAAACTGTTATGGAAACTGCACAGTGAAACTGCCTGCATTATCTGCAGGGCTTGAAAATATTTCAAAGTAGTTCTGCTAGGACACGAAATACTCTGCATCTAATCTGGTTGCCAAACCAGTCATTTGGGCAAATAACCGAAACTTTAGGTGCTTAGGCAAATAAGGGCGAGGCATTTGATCAATAAATCATGAGAGAAGAAAATAAACTTTTTATACATTGGAGTTTTCTCATTTGAGAATGCTCAGTAATTGGGTACCGTGGCTTCGTAATAAGTTAGTGTTTAGTCTGACGTTCTTTGCTTAAAACTTGGTAATAAAATACTTGAGTAAAGGCTTTACATCTATGCTTCAACGAATATAAAGTTAGAATTATGGTGACTGGCTTCTTATTGGCTATGTCTAGTTCAGTAAAACTTCCCTTTTAGATATCTCAGACTCCTACCTGCTTTTTCACCATAGTTCAGGAATAAATCACCTGCTGTTTTCTTTGGGCTTCAACCTGATAGGACAGTGTGGTTGTTGTTTTTTTCTTTTAAAGTTGCTGCTGGTGATTCGAAGTTTAAAATGCCTCTTTGGAGAACCAGGGTGGCTAGGGAAGCTTGCTTCTTGAGCCTGTCATAGTTAACAAGTCCTTCACCATGGAAGTTTGTTTTCTAAAGTAAGTGACTGCTAATAAAGTTTTCTGACATCTAGAAACATCAACATTCTTTTAAGCTGCCTTAAAAAGGTAGCTTTGTTTGCATTCAGAAATACTATTTGTTTTTTTTGTCTGGCATGGTCTTAGTGCATGCAATGCTATTTTACCTTTTGGTAACAGATGGCAATAAACTTTGCTGCTTGCTTCGCATTGTAGAAGGCATCTGTATGTGAGTCTGTTTGAAGGGTGGCTTTAACTTGGTGTTCTAGTGCGTGTCAAAGCACTGCTAGGAACATTAATCATGAATATAAACAAATTTCCAGGTTTGGGGGGCGGGATTCACTCCTGTTTAAAAATCATCTTTAATTAAAAGGTAGCATAACATAGCTTGGGTTGCAGTAGGTCTACCATGCTGCAACTTTGTAATGTATCCAAGCCATTTACCTCCCAGTTCTCTATCCTTAAAGCCAGAGACAAGGATGCCTTATCAGCCCTTTAAATAAGGGGTATGATTATTAAATACTTGTGGATGTTAAACTAAAATTTAACTGAACTCTGGCACCGAGCCTGCCAGAGTTCATGAAGCGTTTGGACAACGCTCTCAGACACATGGTCTGATTTTTTTTATTTTTTTTGGGGTTGTCCTTTGGGGATCCAGGAGTTGGACTCGATGATCCTTGTGGGTCCCTTCCAACTTGGATACTCTGATTCTAAAATATTGAGGTGAAGTCAGAGGCAGGGTTCAAGAATGGGTGGTAAGTGCGTGGAAGTCAGGAGGCACAGGATTCACTTGAATGCAAACTTTGTTTGCTGAGTTTGTGCTTGATATTGTGATGCATACGGTTGCCTGCAACATTGTTGAAAGGAATCAACAATAAAAATAGAAGTCTAGTTGGAAGAGACTATTAACATGAACCTTTCCTTTCGGTTGCTGATGCTGGCTACACTGCAAATAAATAAAATGCAGCAGAAACTATGCTAGTACTGAGTCATCACCTGAGAGTCCTTCCTCATGCCCAGCACGTTTCCTCCCAAGGGAGGAAAGAGTTCTGGGTAGCTGCAGCTTGCGAGCTGGGTAGCAGATGAAGTGCCCACCTCCCGAACTGTGATACACAGAGCGCTTTGGAGTGGGGTTTGTGTACTTTGCAGGGGGAGGTGGCGTTGGTTCCTCCTGTTCTGCCCGTGAGAAAGCTTGGGCCATGAGATTCAAGGCACAGACAGCTGCTGGTCATGGACAGTGACCCGCTTAATGTGGGGGGAATTTTCCAGCTCTTCTCTTTGTGCCTGCTGCTGCACATTAATGGTATCTGAGCAAGCGAGGGCAGCAGCAAGCACCCAGCCATCCAGGAATGTTCATTAAGCTTTTGCACGAGGAGGGGCAGTGTCAGAAGTGCTGCTACATCCAGGAGCCCCCTGCGCGCCCTCCTGATGCTCTGCTCGCCCTGCTCCCGGGCTGCAAGAGCAGCAGCCAGCACAGCGCAGCTGGAGGGGTGGCTTTGCAGGCAGCGTGTGCAGCAGGGGATACCCGACTGTGGGAAAATATTTTCTGTATTTAAGTGGCTTGGGTTATGTGATCTCATAAGGGATGGCGAAAGCTACGCTTCAGTGTTCCTGGGGAATTGCAGATTTTTCTGGAAACAAAGGATGGGCAGGCTTCAGAAACACAGCTCCAACAAATCACGACAGTGTTATTTTTTTTCTCCTGAATGAGTTGTTTCTTGGCATGTAATGTTATGGTTAAATATTTTTCAAATTCTTTATCTGCTCTTTATTATTGAGATTTTTTTTAGTGTAGATGCATATAGAGTGCTTTGTCTGACTGCACAGTCAGATCTTCTTGATTACAGATTCTTCTAAATATAGGTTGTATTTTTTTTGTTCCTGTCCTTTCTTCCCCCAACCCCCACCCTTTTCCTGGCCTTAAGCAAACATCTTGTTCTTTTGCTTTACAGGCTCCAGATAAAAGGAAAGCGTTAGAAGAGACCAAAGCCTACACAACTCAATCTCTAGCCAGTGTTGCTTATCAGATCAATGCACTGGCCAACAATGTATTACAACTGCTGGACATCCAGGCATCCCAGCTACGGAGGATGGAGTCCTCAATCAACCATATCTCCCAGGTAATCTTTTTTAATAAAGGCATTATCTTGCCTCCTGTATTATTGAGAGCTGGATAGTTTACATTGTCGTCTTTGAATTCTCTGAGTAATGCGACTGAAAATGGTAAGACTTTCTTCTTTTAATATTTATAAAAGCCACTTTGTGATGGAGGTCATGACTGAAATAAAACAGATCCTTTACCAAAAAGCACTAGGACTATATTTGGCTTAAAGCTGGAGTTAATAATTAAGCTTCCAGAATCCGAAGCTGCAGTTGAGGAAGGGGTAAGGAAAAGCATTCTATTTTTGAAGGAAAGGAATTCAGAGGATTCAGATGAAAATGTTCTTCAGCGCGGTCAGTGATTTTAAAACCTTTGTCGGTCAGCCAATACTGTGCTAGTGGTACATCTTAGACCAAACTGCATGAACTTGAAAGAAAATGCTTCTCATGGCCTCTGCTGTCCTTATCCCTGTAGGCCCTGCTAACCTCTGTTTACTGTTCTTAGAGTTATTATGGTTTCCAAAAACTTTGTGAAATGGCAGCTCAGTGGTTCCCTCTGAAAGTGTGTCAGCGGGGAGGAGATTCCAGTGTGTGAGGACGGGCCTTCCTAGTAACAAACCTTTCTAAAACACTTGTCGACTTTGTGTGTGTGAAGAACTACATGAGTTAAAAGCAGCATCAAGTATTTAAAAAGCAGTTGCCACCAAAACAGTGAAGTAGGATGAAGTACAATTGCTGGAGATGAGTTTGGTGCTCTGTCAAGTAGTAGTCAGAGATTTCGTGGTGCTCGGATTATGACAACCTCCAAAGAAGTGACTGCATAAAGGACTGAGGCGGCAGGCCATTGCGTGTCCTGTTGTACTGAACACATCTTTTCTTAGGCATTTCAGAGCTTCAGTGTGTGAGGCAGTTATTGTTAAAATCCTCATTGGCCCGCTGATATGACTAACCATGGAAAAAGCCCCAAATGTTTGATACTAGCACAAAAGCTGTTAACCCTCTGTCCTGTTTGCTGCTTGAACCGAAGGCACTATGCTGAAAGCTATTGGGTCACCTGATACATGAACTGTTTGCTAAAGACTGGGAACAATCAGTGCTTTGTAGAGCTTTTGAGCAGTGTTTAGCAAGGTCACTTGTAGTTTCTGTCGCTGGTTGGTCCTTCCTGAAAGTAATCCTTGCTAATAAATGAAATTCTGCTGAACAATTTTGTAGAACTAAACTAGATATGGATAATATGTACTAGCTCAGCTGTTTGCTTTCAAATGTACTTGATCAAATGCTTAAACTGCATATCTTAAACTTGCTGTGCAGTCTCTTGATAGACTTTCTATATTCTCTGAGTTTCCAGAGCATCTTTTCCCATGTTTGTATCAGTCATGAATAGTTCTATACCACTAAAGCATGAGGATGACCATATTCTCAAAACAGAATTCTTCAATGCAGAAATATTGCCTAGAAACATAGATTTAAGGCACAATTAACTCAGTTTAGGGTTTTGCAATACAGAGCAGATACGTGTGGGATAAGGTTCAATTTGATTTAAAACCTTTCTGGTAACAAACACCCTGGAAGGGCAGTTTCTGTTCCCTTGCACCTCCGTCACACAGTACTGACACGCTATTTCAGTTCTCTGTGCATGCTTTCCAGAATGACTCTAGGCTAAGTGACTGGACAGCTAATCTTGATTAGTAGCCACTCAACATTTTTCCTAGCTATGTGCCTTCTTCAGCGGAAAAAGCACTCATGAAAAGTTAAATGGGGAGGTGCGCTCTGTTCTGGCTACTGGAACTTAACCGTGCAGATGGAAAAGTTGCTTGCTTTTATAGGAAAAAATGAATTCAACTCCTTTTGTGTGTTGAGAGCAAGCAGAGGCTTCATATGAGTAATCACAGTGGGGTGAGGGAGCACTGCTCTGAACACAGACAGTGAACAGCTCCGGGAAGGGCTTCTACTCTGGCTGCTACATGAAAGCCAACTCAGCTGCCTCAGCTGCATCTCTATTTTCTGCAGTCATAGTTGACTGTCAGCTGTAATGTGGCAGTCTGAGGTGGCCTGCAACATAATTATTTACTACACCCATGATACAGAGCTGTGCACGTACAGCCCAGCTCTTTGGCTTAAACCCTTGCTACTGACTTTGACCTTTCCAAGCTGTTCTGATACGGCAGAACAGAGACTTGATTGCTGTTGTGAAGTTTGAAAACCCTTTTGGTATAACAGAACCTGTTAGGTAAGATTTTGGGGAAAACGATAGCAAGTCGATACTTTGGACCATCTTGAACTTGAAGGATATACTAAAGGTATTACATTATATATAATCTCTAGGACTCTGTACTACAAGCTTTCTGCTGCAGTCAGTTACACTGTGTATTTCTGCCAGTTCCTCTTTGGTGCTTTAGTTTGACCGTTCTCAAGGCAAATACATACTTAAGGAGGAAACTTTAAGTAGGAGTTCAGCTAGTTTTGATGTAGGATACAAAGATAGAGCCAGCCTGAGTGATGTGCTGTTGTGGTGTGGCCTCTGAACTTTCCCTATGGGAAGCTGGTGTAAAAAGGCAGCAGGGGAAAGGCTTGAGCCCCACATGACTTGTGCACCCACAAATGCTGGGGTTTAGCAGAGCAGTGGTTCAGTTAGGGAGGAGCTGTTTCTCTTCAGCTGCAGCGACCCAAAGGAAACTTTCCTTGAGGACTGAACGGCAGTAGCTAAGTGTTTAGCTTTCTTTGTAGTATCTGAAATGTGAGGTGTCTGGAACAGGTACTGTTTTCTTTTATAGTGATTTTAGGGAAGATGGATGAATGCATAGACTGGACAATGATAGAACAAAAGAGTTGCTGGGGGTCAGCCGGCAGCGGGAAGGACCTTGGACATCGAGGTGGGACAAGAAGGAAGACCTTAACATTTAATATATGACACTGAAGGTGTTTGCCAGTTCAGTGAATAAATGAAGCATTTTCTCATGTTCCCTGCTGATATCGTAAACGCTGTACTTGTACTCTGAAGTTGATGCTATTAAATGAAGTTCTAGTCTGCTGTTCACACTGATGTTGTTCATTTGTGTCATTCCTGCATGGGTCCCTAAGCCCATGAGTGAATTCTTTAATAAATGAATAAATCCTGTAGTATCTTCCCCTTTATTCTAAAAATTTGTCATTTAGCAGAGAAGTCAACAGTTCATCTCTTCATAGCTTTCACATGGGAGCTCTTTATAAACATTTGACAGGGGAGAAGTGCCCCTCTAGGAAGTTGGGCCTGCACTTCTTTGCTCTTCTGGCTTAGGTTTCTTGGTGGTTCTCCCATCTCCCCGCTTCCTCATGCCTTTCCTCCCCCCAGGAACAAGAGCTAACTTAGGAAACGTACTATGAGATACATTTTTGCTGCTTCATTTCCACAAACTTGAGGAAAGTGAAGATGTGACAGAGCCAGAGTTGTCAGAGGAGAGAGATGTTGACAGGGACATCCTTGTTTACTGTGTCCAAACTGAAAAATGTAACTGATCAGCTCTCACAAATGTTTATGTCTGAGCAGCTGCAGTCCTGGGTGTAGCAACTATTTTTTTTTCCTGGTCATAAATAGTTTTTTAAATAGCTCAGTATTTAAGTCCATGCCTGTTGAATCACGAAGAAAGGAATAGACTCCTTTTTAAGAAATGTTTTGCACCAGGAAACACCGCACCCCTTAAAATGTTCAGTGTTAAGATTCCCTTCTGCATCTGAAGCTGTTCTCTAGTGCAAAATAAGGGCTATTACAGAAAAGTGTTCTGAAAGCATAATTCTCAGTAAGAAAATATATGTGCATCTTTTGTCACCACTAAAGCTTTAGAAGCAGAAAATTACTGAATTGGTTTAGAAGGATCTTGCCTGTCACCCCCACATCTAATCCATTGCACGTGTAACTCAACACAAGCAGGTTCACACAACTCTGGCAAGCAGAAAGCCAAATGCATTTTGTACAGCATGGTTGTCTGGCTAAAATCAGTGGCAATAATGGCATACACAGATCTTTTGTCAGACTTCTGCATCTTACTGTTGTAGAGTGTGTTGTTTGACATGTACACACCACTCCTATCCCCGCAGAGTGGGGCATTTTCCATTCGGTAGGTAACCACACAGGACTCCTGTGAATCAGGCTTCAGGGAAGCTCTGCCAGCGATGCTCTGGGGCTTGGAGGGCTGAACTTCTAAGCAGCAGCAAGTTGAGCAGGCTGGCTGGTCTTCGATGCCAGGAAAAAAGAGCATAATAGCTGTTAAGTGGTCAGCAGGTCTTTGATATTTAAAGAGGCATAAGGTAGTGTACATACAGTGGTGACTCCTTATGTTTTAGTTTATGGGGAGGAGCTTTCTCTGAGTGTGTCTGTCTTGGATTAATGCGATACTGCATTCATGGGTTGTGGCATATGATCACAGCACAGTTCAAATTCACGTTTGAAAACCAAGCAGAAAGAGGATAGAAAACATGACAAACCATCTGCTGATGACTGTGGATGGCCATGCCTGGGGACAAGCATGAGTTACTCAAGTACTCTTGGTACTCCTATGGATGGTACTCTTCAGTTCCACCTAATGATTCCAAGGAACAACTTCAGGTGTTTCACCCTAAAGTTGCCTCTTTAAAAGGAACAGGATATGTAAAACTCTGATCTTCTCTGACATGAAGGACACCAGGGCTGGACAATGACTATTAAGTGGGAAGAAAATTAGCCAGATTAAAAAAAAAAATGGTTGAATGCTACTAACATTGTTCAGAATACTCTTTAGAGACCACTCTGAACATAAAGCAAGTCCTCAGCAAATCTGGGGATAACTCTAAACTAGGAAAGTTGGTTCATATGCTGAATGGCTGAGCTTCAGGGCAGAGGAGCCTTGAGATACTTGAGGATGGAGCCAGCAAAAAACGCAGGAAAGCCGGTGAGGTGCAGGGCCGTGTACCCAAGGTGGAGTAACCCCATGTGTTTGTGTAGGCTGGGAAAAGACTGAGCCACAGTCCTGCAAAGGTGCTGGTGTTCAGTGGATGCCATGCTGAGCGTGAGCCAGTGCTGCAAGGCCATCTGAACAAGGTTGTCATCAGCTCAGCAGTGATGTGGCTGTCACCTGGAATGCTGTGTCCAGAGTTTTGTCACTCCTGCCTTGTTCGAGAGAGATGTAGGGAAACTGGAGAGAGTCCAGCAGAGAGCTACTGAGGTTGTCAGGGTTCTGAAGCCTACAGGGAGAGATTGAAGGAGGTGTGCTTCTTTAGTCTGACAAAGAGGAAGCAAAGCAGTGACACAACGGTGGCCAACAAATACTTGAGTCTGCCTCTGTCATCGTTGTAGTTAGTTTCTCTTGGCAGTGGCAGTGTAAAAAGGAGCCTTAGCTGTAAGCTGCAGCTTGGCAGGTTCTGCCGCGAACTTGGGAAGACAAGTTACCCTCTGGTGTGACTCATTTCAGTGCTACGCTTCAGTAGCTGGACGAACCCTAAAATCTGACCTTGTGCCCTTGCAGGGCACATCAAAAGCAATAGCAGCCAAATGGCAAAGGGGGAAGGTGGAGGCAGTTAAGTCAGGGAGGAAACGCCCCTCCGTGTCTACAAATCCTAGCAAGCTCCACTTCTGTACAAGCTTTCCTTTCCATGCATCCAGAAGTGCATGAGGAAGTGCTGGTTTTGCAGGAACAAGAGTATTATCTGATGTATACCTTGGAAAGATAACGGCATCTTTCTGCTTTTCTTGCACTTCCTTTGCTTGTGAGCAGACACAAATATTCCTAATATGGTGAAGAAACTTGCCCCCTTTGTTTAAATTAACCTTGCCTTGGGTGGCATTTGCTTTCCTAATAAAGTGCTGACAGTTATCTCTGTGGCCTTTGCTTCACATCCTGTTCTTCCTGTACTCTCTGTGATAGAGGCCAAGGCTCCCAGAAGCTGCTTCAGCTCAGAAGTTGTATTGTGCTTGCTCTGGTTATCTGTCTCCCTATGAAAATTGTTAACTTCCTTCATATCGACTTCTACACATTCTGTATGAATTGCTTAGAAGGTAACGTAACACGTGAGGCTTGCCCTGTCAGCTGTTCTGTTGGGAAATTCTCCTCTTCACGACCACAAATGAACACACATAGGATCTGTCTAACTCCTGATGAGTTAACTGTCATGGGAATGTTTTATTTTTGTGTCTGCCTGCAAAAGACCAACCGTAACCCTTTCTGTGATGACCAAGTGACTACCACAGTGACTCCTCTAGGGCAGCTGCTTTGATAGAGAAGAAATTGAGTCAGAAACTTCTGTTTCCTGTCATTCTTTATTCCCACCTTTTTTGTGAGTACTGGGTTTGAAGGTGCTTTTTGGGAATAGCTAACTGTAATAGCTGTTCACTGTAGTGAAATCTGTCGTAGGCTCATTGTTAATCCACACTCTGGTAGAAGGGCAGTCTGAACAGATCATTTCCAGTTTCTTTTAGACCATTAAAGCCTCCTTTCTGCTCTACGGGGTTTTGGCCATAAGCTTTGGATACTGAATTAAGAGGCCGGATGCAGCCTCTTGCTTTCTGAAATCAAAGTGAAAATCCCAGGACTGTGGACGTTAGTCTGGAAGGCTCCTTCTGATGACTTTGTACAACAAACGAATCAAAGATGTTTGTGCAATCTTTTTTTAATGAAAACCTCTCATATCTGGTAGATATATCACATAAATGAAATGTGTCACTAACATCCTGTGAAGTCATATATTAGACTTCAGGAGTCTGGCTTTTTTTCCCCTTCAGATGCATCTGATTAGATTGTTGGCCAAAATTAATTTTCTTTCTACTTCAGGTCTATTCACGTAAAGACTGTTTGTTTAAAGAGCTCTTGTTTCACGTTGTATTATTAGGGTTTTCTCACCTCTGCCAGTGCTTTACTAGCACAAGGGCGAAGGAGGAAGGCAATGGAGGAAGAGGTGGGGGTAAGATGCAGCAGCGGGTAACCAGCTGCCAAAGCGTTAAGTTGCTCACCATATCTGTGCCATCCAGCACAGCTATCTTTGTTGTTGGCTGGGTAGTGTTACCCTTAAGCTAACTATATTTGGGGAAAGGGAGGGGGAAGGTAGGTACGAGATGCTGTACTGCAGAGCTGGCATCTCGGTTGTATGGTGTCACTGAAACTGGCCCTCCCAGTCTGCTGGCTGCTCCAGCATGGGGCCGTGAGCTGGGTGCTTGTGGCTGGGCTTCTCCTGCAGCCGGGACGGGAATTGCCTAGCACTTTCCGCTGGCTGGTTTTGTTTTGGGGGCATGAAAGTACTTCGTTAATGGTGATCTCTAAATGGAGAACCAGGTAATGGTTTACATGAGTATTTTATAAGGCAGTGGTAACATTTTGACACTCCTTATACTGCTGTTGGTTTGGCTTTCTTCTCTTTTCCAGCAGCCTTTAGGGACCCATTTATGTGTCAGTTGTGCATGTCTTGTAAAATACCTTTTCCAGGTTACATAGGAAAGAATTTGGTCACTGCAGACTAGTTCATGGGAGGTATACAAGTGACTTCTTAGCTGCTCTTTTAAAGCTGAGACAGATACTATTGTTGTGTTGTAACTTGAGTGCGGAAGTGTGTCAGACTGTTAACCTTAACAAATACTTGTTGTGTGGCTGCTGGGCCCAGGTGAGCATCCCTTTCCAGCACCAGTGGGACAGTACGAGCTTGTGCACGACGGAGGCAGTTGCAGAGCACAAAAGTTTCCATTTAATGTACAGAAAGACAATGTGTGTGAAATTGTACGTGCTCACATCCTTTATGGCAAAACAGCTAATTATAAATAGGCTCATGTGTTATATTCTTTCCGAACTATTTGTTCCCCTGGAGAATATTTGTGATTCTTAACTGACCCTGTTGCTAGTGCCATGACAGAAAGTGGGGAGGAAACAGAAACCAAGATTTGTTTGGCTAAAAGCTGTGCTGTAGGCAGGGTTTTTCTTTTTTTGAGAAAAATAGTAATATGTTTTAGACTAACATGGTTTGAGTAACAACTACTGGATGCCACGATTTGCTTTTTCAGTCATTTCCACCTGGAATGCTGGCTGTGTATAAGTACCCACCATAAAATATGTCTGCCTCTTTTTCAGTTTTAAAAAATAGATTGTTAAAGCTGTTATTTTCATAGAATCATAGAATGGTTTTGGTTGGAAGGAACCTTAAAGATCACGCGGCTCCAACCCCCTGCCATGGGCAGGAGGGACACCTCTCACCAGACCAGGTTGCCCAAAGCCCCATCCAGCCTGGCCTTGAACACCTCCAGGGATGGGGCATCCACAGCTGCTCTGGGCAGCCTGTGCCAGTGCCTCACCATCCTCCGACTAAAGAATTTCTTCCTTATATCTGATCTGAATCTCCCATCTTTTAGTTTAAAGCCATTCCCCTTTGTCCCATCACTCCACCCCCCTGACAAAGAGTCCCTCCCCAGCTTTCCTGTAGGCCCCTTTAGGCACTGGCAGGCCGCTGTAAGGTCTCCCTGGGGTCTTCTCTTCTCCAGGGTGAACAACCCCAGCTCCCTCAGCCTGTATGCATAGGAGAGGTGCTCCAGCCCTCTGACCATCCTCGTGGCCCTCCTCTGGACGCATTCTAACAGGCCCGTGTCCTCCTTGTGCTGGGGGCCCAGAGCTGAAGGCAGCGCTCCAGGTGGGATCTCATGAGAGCAGAGGAGAGTTTAATCTTCATTTCTAGTTCCAGCAAATAGTTACGTTAAGAACTGTGTCTAATTACGTTATGTGGGCATGAAAATGAATGTAGTGCAGCAGCATAGGATCGCAGAACTTCTATTTTGTTTCCTCTTTGAGAATCTGCTAAATAAGAATGGCTTTTTCCTGAATAAACTCTTTTATGAATACTAATGTACAGTGGTTCTATAGTTTCACCTGTTTGTGCCTAAAAACATTTGTTTCTTCCCTCATGTGTTGCCCTGGGATGGCTGTTACTTACAGGGGATCCATCAGCACAGTTCAGTGTAGTGTCATGGAGACTGAAGCACAACTTGTGATTTCTCTAACTTGCTACTCTGTTCTTTGCTTGCAATAGAAAATAATGTTTTGTAAGTCAAGCGTAGGTCTGATCTTGTCAAGCCATCTGGAACTCCTATACGTGGCAAAAACAGGAGCAACAAGGGTATGATTAAAAGCTGTCAGGCTTCTGTACAACGTGAGAGCAGGTAGGATAGGGACCCTACAGTTTAGAGGGATATTGATGGAAATTACAGAACATATCAGTGCTTCGGGAGAGGTCTATTGAGCCATCTCTTGCAAATATAAGAACAATGAAGCATTGAATAATGGCCAAAGGGCTTGATTTGTTAGTAGGAAATTCCGCTTCCCTGTTGAGCTCAGTGTCTTAGGGGATTTTTTTCTTTATGGTATGGTTTTGAACAAAACTAGTCTGGGTAAGGAGGCGAGAAAAGCCTTCGAACCACAAATCACACTTTATCTGACTGGGTAGGGGATAAACGTCATCTTTGGGAAGCTGATCTTTTGTTGTGCATTTATAGGATTTCCTTGCATGTGTTGTTAAGACAAATATTGGGCAAAATGCAGCAATGGCCAGATGTAGTACAGGACTAAAGGAGATGAGTGCTTATGTAGATAAGGCTCGTCTCCTGAAGTAGGCTAGGAGAGGTGTTGCTGAAGTTTTTGAGCAACATACATGTTTTTGGTGTCTTAATAGCTGATAGGTAGTGCATGTTAACCTAATAACATGCCAGCTTGTGGACGAGCAAATTGTTTGTTCCTTTTAATTAGAAAAAAATTAAATGCTATTTAAACCTGTGTGTTCTTACAAACAACAACAACAAAAAAACAGAACCTAAAGTTATGCAGTTGATCTACATGTGTATCTTGGCAGGCAGAACATGGCATTTGAGAGCAGGTAGCAATATTGTGTTACTCCAGTGCTGCAGCTCCGGGCACTGTTTTCCTGACCTGCTGGTGATGGATGAGTTGCTGAAGTGACTGAGGACGATCTCCATTTGGGAGGTGCAACCTGCAAGTCATAGGCAGAAATTCACTATCTTCATGTAATTTCAGGGCATTAAGGTAAAGAGAGAAGTGCAATCAAACAGCCTGAAACAAATTAGACTTTCTCAACTATGTAATCTCTTAGTTGTGCCACTACGTCTGGGTTTGGTTTCCTCATACACCCTAACTCTCATGTTGAGACAGCAACGTAATGTGTCACTGACAGGGTTATCAGCCTGTAACCTGATGGAGCCAAACCATCCTTAGTTTTATTTTCCCCTTTGCGCACTGTGAATTGTCTGCTCACCACTTACATATCACTGTTTTAGTCTCCTTCTAAATCGATGTAATGAAGTATATCTGTTTCTGGTATGTGAATTCATCCATGTGATCTGTAGACATATCCATCAGAGCCTTACTTTGAAAGTAGAAAGACAACTGAGCACAGAAGTGCTTGTCCTTGACATATCACAGTTTGGAAGCACCCCAGCCGTAGTGATAGTGTTTGGTGCCACTCTGGCTGCTAAAGCTGCTAAGGAACTTTTGGGGATGGTCGTGGTCTTTTTGTTAGTGTTTTCTCCTTTTCCTTAGTACAAGTTGTGGCACGCTAACAAATAGTGGGACTTCAGGAAATGGGGGATGGTTTCTGGAAGTTCTTTCTGAGAGAAGTTGAAGTTAAATCACTTGGCATTTTGCTGCTTTAAGCATTCATCAGTTAGTGCAGCATGCCTCATGACTGGCAGAGAATATCAAGCTTCATTCCCCTTTAGCTTGTTTCTTGCTTCTAGACCCCCAAACCTGGGAGCAAGAGGAGCTTGATGTGGCCATAACTCCAAGTAGCATCTTATTTTCAAAGAGCTGAAGTTATCTCTCAGAGCTTTATAAAATTGTATTTCTTTGGGCTGCTTAAATGTGTAGTTCTTCAGACAGTGCATAAAAACTTTGGAGATGCTCTCTATTAGAGCTGGCTGTATTACTTGGAATAAACATACCTAACATTTTTTCTTTCTGCAAAGTACTTGCAAAACTTTTTAAAGGCTGTTTTTCATGTGAAAGGTTTGCCTGACGTAAAACCAAGAGAATGCTGCTGATTGTTTGTTGCTGGGTAGTGACTGGCCACCTAGCTCTATATTATTCAAAAGCCTTATCTAATCGGTAGAAACAGAATAAAGAAAACGTGGTGTGAATTTTCCCAAATGCATTTTTAGAAAGCAGAGGTTCTGCAAACAATTACATGACTTAAGCAAACATCTTGGGGGGGAAAAAAAAAAAAACAGATTGTGAACAGTCTGCAGATTTATTAGACTAAAGATTTCAGTAATTTTTCTGTGTACTCTTCCCCTGCTGCTCGTTTGCCTAGATTTCTTCATCGTGGTAGCTTTAAAAACAAATGTGTAGTTGTTGTTTACACTAGCTATATCCTTCTAGGAGTAAACACTAATGCTGGATAGATATACATAACTTAAATCCAAAAAGTACATTGACCTCAGGGAGATCAGGATTTACCAAAACAATGAGGAGGAGCAGGCCACTGAAGTTTGCACAGCTGTCTCTCTATAGTCCATTAAATTGCATCCCGATGTACCCCTTTATCTCTCAGGGAAGTATTTCACTGCCCACCACCGGTTCAGGTAAGTGTAGCAGTGAATTGATCCCAGTTGCTTTGCCATGCAGTTACAGGAGCTCAGCAATTTGTGTGTGTGCTGAGCTATGTGGTATTGCCCGGGTCAAAGGCCAGTTGTGCATGAGTCAGTGCTGCTCCTTGTTGTGGGGCTTTCTCTTGAAATGCTGCTGCAGCCTCTAACCCACCAGAGGAACAGAAATGTCTTTACAGGACACCCATATACCTTCCTCAGCTTGCTTTGATGAGTTTGCTGGCCAGCATCTGCATGGTGTTTAACATTGCTTCAAGTGACACTGAAGACATGTCCCATCTGCTTTTTTCCTGCCATCCTCTTGCGCCAGGCAGTGTTTTGTTCTCTCTGCCTGCCCCCAGCCGTGGGATCAGTTATCCTGGAGCCAAGATCATGAAAACTACAGACTTTGCCCTTCTTCTGCAGACTGCCTTCGACATGTCATCTCCCAAGGCTGGCATTCTTTTTCTCCGCAAGCATTTGCAGTCACTTTAAATCTTGATGGCAATAACAGCACAGATATCTAACTGACCACCCAGTTCTGAACCTGTATGTGATCAGTCTGGCTAATGAAATTTGGGTAACAGTGCTGGGATAATATGTTCAGCAGGGGGACGTAGCAATACCCTTCATGCCTACACGCACGACTTTCTTCAGGACCGGTAGGCACTTGCTCTCAGCTTGCCATCAGCGCACGTAGGCAGGCTGGAGCTGAGCAGTGATCCTGCAGGAGGGGACAGGTGCTGGGACGGTTTCCTCTTAGGCTGGGATCCTCTGCCAGAGTGCCCTGGCTTTGCCTGGAAGAATTTTGGCTGGGGAAGGCTGTGACTCAGTAGGCGTAAGTGCTGCCTGCTGGGACTGCCAAGGCCACGCGGATGTTCCCAGCAGATACAACAGCAGTATTTCACATGGGTGGCGGCCAAGAGTAGGAGACTGAAGGAAATCCACCTACAGGAGCGTGTAACTTCCTCTTTCAGTTGTGCGTGTGTAAATTACAATGGCAATGGAGAAGTGCAGCAGCCTTAGTAATTCCCTCTCTGCCCTGCCCCCTCCCTCTAAACTCCTAAATGTCATACATGCGTGTGACTGGCTTGTCTGTTTTCTGATTTTTTATCCCAAATTGCAAGAAGCCTCTATGACTCAGTCCAAAATAGTTCCTTCTCTTATGATACTCGTGAGGGGATTTTGCTAACTCTCCTTTTTTTGCTAGAATGTCTTCATTTGCTCCCATGCACAGTGCTGTGGAGACTGGGATTTTGGAAGAGGTTTGAGCTGAGTGAAGCTGATGATGCTTTTAAGCATATGGCTTGTCTTCTGATACACCTCCAGGAGAGAGCTGTTTACAGAAGGGGGATTGAGAAAGGAGAGACTGGATTAGAGAGTTGAACTCTTTTTCTATATTTGTCTTTGAAAACAAAAATGAAGAGCTTGTCAGATGCTCGTTGTTTTGGTGTTGAAGTGACATGGAAGTGTTTTTTGCTGCAGTAACGCACTGAAGGTAGTAGCACGGGTAGGAAGTCAACTACAGGGCGAAATAAGTGTATTGAGAGCTTTTAAGTGGGATCTATAGTGGCTGAGGGTTGCTTCTGCCATCTTATTTACAGTAGCCACCAGCACTGGGCCTAAGAGAGAAAACTGGCCCTTGCTGGTTACCCTCCTGTTGGAGGAGCACCTCACAGTGTCGTGACAAGGTTTTTGCTATGGGGACTCGCCTTGTACACAACCTTGAAAAATACACATCAGTCTTCTTCTCATAAACATTCAAGGGGTGAAGAAACAGCTTACCATACACGAAATATCTTTTTTTTATGGTGAAGATGCGGCAGCCTTTAGCCATCTGATGGCTGTTTGTTTACTGCTCATGAGTTCCTCCTGGTGCAGGGCTGACCCACCTGAAAACCGGCAGCTTTCCCGTTACGAGTTATCGCTGCCATCAGATGAGGTAGGATCAAAGAGGTATGGAAATAACTTGTCCCTTGGATGATTTGTAATCAAAACTACATCGGCAGGTGGCTGAAGGATACTCTACGTCATTTCCACCTGTATTGCACCTGTTTTATGTCTTAGGGAAATAGTCTGTCCCAGGACTCTCAATCTTAGACACTGTATAGGCCCTCAATTCATCTGTGTTTTTTGGGCAAGGGAGGTGACTTTGCGAGGTATTGGCATTTCTCATGTGTTCTTAGGAAAGGTACACATCTGAAAATTAATTCAGCAAATGTTCAAGTACATGCATGTGACAAATAATAAATGTTAGGTGGGAATTTTGTTTTTCTTTATTAAAATAATAATCATGCTATGCAGAGTAGATCCACTCTCTTAACTACATAGCATACTTTTGTATTTGGAAAATCTTTTATTTTTGCTGTTAGAGGTGATAAAATAAACCACAGTAATTAAAACTAAGGCTGTGTTAGGTCACTTTTTATGATTTTTTCCACTTAAATTTTGAAATGCCAGGTTAAAAATAAATGGGGGGAGGGAAGGGGAGGTCTACCTTTTTTTTTTTTTTTTTTTTTAACCTTTAGGCATGAACATTCTGGCTCATCATTCCAGCTTTTTCAGTTCCTTACCTCTGACAAACTTTCAGAAAGTTCAAACTTGTTCTGTTGAGTTTATTTTTTTATAGGCTTTTTTTAGATGGTTTCCTTTTCAGCCACCTGCAGTGCTCTTTGCAATTGCACATGTTCATCTCCTATGAAGTTGCTTTTTCTGGCACACAAAATGCTTTTCATTTGACATACAATTTTGTTCTACTCCCATGGTGGTTCTTTAGCGAGTCCAAACTACTGAAGAAGCCTTTTAATTTTTCCTTTCTGTCCTTGTGCTTTTCTTCAGTCAAGATTATATTTAGATTTGTATGTTTTGTTTAATTCTAGACAAGTGCATTGCTTCCAGTAAGGAAAAGGAGGACTCATTCAGCCACGTTAAAATGCTGAAATTCTCATGTGGGAGCTTGCATAAGCATATTTTTTCTTGTTTTTCAAATGAACCTACTCATGCATGCATATCTTGAGGAATACCCAGCAAAAATGCAATTCAGAATGACTAAAATCCAATTTCAGGTACTGAAATAAACCCGTGCATACAGTTGGGATTTTGACTTTGCATAAGCAAAAGCATTTATCTGATTTTGTGCTTTTTGAAGACTGAACACAAAGTTAACACGTTATGACTGCGCATCCCAACTGTTGTTCTGTCAGCATCAATCAGGAGGGCTGTACACTTGAAGCACTTCTCCTTTGAAGTGTCTTCTATTTTAAAGACCACTTCTAATCAGCAGATTTGTTGCATTCTTGGCTTGTTTTCAAATATAATTAATAAGCCATTGGTTCCGTTTAGGTGGGTTTTTGTCTGGAAACTTGTGCTAGCAATGCAAGTGGTGTTAATTAATCATTAAAATGTGTACTTGGTTGATGGTGTAGAACATTTCTCTTTAGCGAGCTGTAGATGTACCTTTATTGTTCCTTTATCAGGATCGTATCTTGGTGAAGAAAGGATGAGGGGAGCAGGGATGACTGAATACACACAGAATCATGCAGAGTCATCTGGGTTGGAAGAGACCTCCAAGATCACCGAGTCCAACCTCTCACCTAACACTAACAAGTCCTCCACTAAAACATATCACTAACCTCTAAATCTAAATGCCTTTTAAAGACCTCCAGGGATGGTGACCCAACCACTTCCCTGGGCAGCCTATTCCAGTGCCTAACAACCCTTTCAGTAAAGAAGTTTTTCCTGATATCCAACCTAAATCTACCCTGCTGCAACTTTAGCCCATTCCCCCATGTCCTATCAGTGGGCACGTGGGAGAACAGACCAAAAAGGGCACTGTCTTTCCCAAAGGGGTTTGTTGCAGAGCAAGGAACTCACGTGGATGGCTAGCGATTGTTAACCTGCCAGGAGCTGTGGTTTTGAGCTGATAGAGCTGGTTCTGTGCTTCCTGTCTCAAAACAGTTGTGAAGTGGTGGTGTGCCTTCACCCACAGCTGAATCTCCACAAATATTGGAAAGCATGTTCTGGAGAGATTGGGAACTTTGTTAGAGCAGGGAATAATGCCATGGAAGCTGCTGCTGTCCCCCACAACTCCTGCCTTTTGATGATGAAAAGCCAGGTAGAGGGCAATTTCACATAATCTTTCTGTCTACACTTCTTTGTGTTCTCCCATAGAGATCTACGTTGGTGGTGTATTTTTTTTTCTACCTGTTTATTATACACAGGCTCTTGAAGAGTGACTTGAACAAGCATTTGAATGTGAAAGACCAAAAAAAAAAAAAAAAGCTAGAAAAAATACCATATTGTGTGCCCCATGAACATGTATTAGAGGTGATTGGAGGGTTTTGTTTTTTTTTTAAAAAAATGAATTGTGTACACAGCACACTTCAATAAGAAGCGTATATATAATTGGTCTGCACAAATGGTTAAAATCAGCAGTAGGGTTTGCCGAAGCATAGGAATTGATAC
Source organism: Anser brachyrhynchus (assembly GCF_964034855.1). Lineage (NCBI taxonomy): Eukaryota > Metazoa > Chordata > Aves > Anseriformes > Anatidae > Anser > Anser brachyrhynchus. The sequence continues at coordinate 18,050,491 of NC_137695.1, forward strand.
CTAACTCACTTCTGTATTTTCACCAGCAATTAAAACATCTATGGACGCTCTTTGACGGAGAAACCCCAGGTATCTTTGTCACTGCTTTTGGCAGCGCTCGGGGCAGGTATTGGTGGCAGCCCGGCCCGTACACAAGCCCCGCAGAGCTCTGCCTGTGTGGGCTCGGGGCGCGGGTGCTGGCGGGCGGCCTCGGAGCCGGCCCGAGCAGCGGAGCGACTGGCTTGGCACAGCACAGGAAGTCTGGCAGAGCCAGGAATAGAGCTGCTGCAATCTGCCGTCTTCCAGTCTCTTGCTCGTAGCCGCAGAGCCATCCCACCTCTTCCCTTCGCTCGACTGACATCCCGGCAGACAGCCTCCTCCCGCGTTCGGGGCCAGCTGCCTTCGCGGCGCTTTCTGACCTCCGTGCTCCAGATGTTTGAAGTTCCATTTCCCCCATGCTTCTGTGAACTTTAGCAAAGTGCTTCTGGCATTTCACCAATGCAGCCGGGGAGGAGGGAGGACTGTTGCCTTAACCATTTTCTCTCCGCAATGAGGGTCTCCACAGAGCTGCTGAAATCTCTTCCTCTGCAGGACTTCAACTCCATTTGTCGTCAGTTGCCATCTGCCAGCCTTCCTTCCCACATCTCTCTCCTTGTTCCCAGAAATACTCTGCAGATCTCCCCTCCGTATGCCCTGTGTTAACATCCTCTTCCTTTCAGCTGCGGGGCTGGCGGTGAGGATGTGATGAGGTGCCCTTGTGACTCTTCAGAGATGCTCCTCGTTTACAGAGCCTAATTCTGCGAGGTGACATTTCACAGGCCAGACCTGCTGAGTTCCTTCAGCTGCCCCATTTCATCTCAGCATCTCCTGCAAGCAGGCTGTTTTAGTAGCTGTTAGAGGATAACACAAGGAGCCTCCTTTCTTTCCTCCAGTTCTGTGTGAAGGATGAGTGTGTGTCCTCCATGGCAGTCCTGCTTCCAGTTGGCACCAGGAGAGAAAAGTCAAGCATGAGCTTGAGTCCAGCTCTTGGACTAGTGGGTTGCTTTCCTTGCTCTGATTCTTGTCCTAGAATGTCACGCACCCGCTGCCGGCCCCTCCAGCGTGTCCTTGCTTTCTGTCCCCTTTCTGCTCAGTTTCTCCAGCAAAGTATGTGACTAGGTTTGCCAATAGGGTACTCTGAAAAGGATCTATATAAATAATCCTTTTGCTGAACAAAGCTCTTCTCTCTCCTTTTCAAGGCTGCTGTATGTGCAACTTCCCAATTTCCAAAATGCAGTCTGTGGTCTTTCAGTCCAATAGTGAACCCTGCTCTTCTTTTGGAAGGAAGGTTTCTAGTTTCAGAACAGCAAGAGGGCCAAAGGTGAGGCTGTTTGTCTATGGTCAGTAAGCTTTAAGCCTGTTTCTCTTCCTTTGAGCTTCTTGATTTTAATGAGGCTCCTCAGTGTATCAGCAACCCCCTCTCCCCACTTTTTAAAAAGATATATCAGTACTTTAACGCTTGCAAGCACCTGCTCTGTTGGTCAGAAATCAGTTTTCTGTTAAGTTTGCCCTGCATCTGACTTGCTCCAGCTTCAGATATTCCTTCATCAAGTTAAATTTCTTGAGCAGGATGTGCTATGGACTTCTGTGGTGTACTTCCCCACTGCCTCCCATCCCCAATTTTCCTGATATCCTAGGCAAAATATTTATGTAAAGGTAGAAAATATGTTTAGATTTCTGACGTTTTAGTTCAGTTTTGCAGAAAATCTGGTCTGTTTTATGCTGATGACTGTTGCTAGGAGAATCTGAGAAAAATCTGGTAGTGTGTATAAAGAAAAAGATTTAAATTCTAAAGTCAAGGGCCAGCTTCATAGGATAAACTGAAAAACAATCTGGCTTCAGACATAGATGACATCCAGTTGTATTAGTAGACTGAAACTGTGAAAATAAAACACAATCATCACTTTTCAGCATCCTCTCCTCCCCAACACTGAATGATGTTAGTAAAAGGCATTGTTAGCAGTGTGTGTATCTGCAGATTTGTAAAAATTGTATGCACTTATGTATGTGTTACCTGTGGAAAAGGGACTTGATATTTCTTTCACAATTCTTCCTTCGTCCTGTCTATAGCCTTTCCCCTTCAGGTGGATATAAACATTTTATAGAAATTCTAAGTTGCTGTATATATGTTGATGACCTTAGTTCATTGTGTTAATCTATACAATCTCTTGATTATGAACCCTGCCTGGGGTAAAAGGAAGGTGATACATCAGATTAAGAGGCAAGGCTTATCTGGGTCCTCTAGCCTTTCACCTTAGGAGGCCAGGATTTCCCAGGGCTTCAGGAGATGAAGCTGTCTGGAGAGGTCTGTCCTACTGCTGGAACTTGTCTGTATGCTGAAGGGAATGTGAGAGAAACTTCTATCTATAAACCTACAAGAAAACTTTGCTGGGTTTGCAGCTCAACTGTGACTCCTAAATCTGTTTCAGTTGCCTCCTACGTTGCTAGAGGTTACGGGCAACCTGTCTTGCATGGTGCAGCTTCAGAAAGCATGGCAGGAGATTCTGGGTTATTAAGGATTATTGTTCACTTTAAACATCGATTAAAGAAAATTCAGGGAAGGGAATGAGGTTTTAGGAGTTGACTAAGCTTAAGATCTGTTCTTTGAGCAAGGCTTGGAAGAGGGGTGGGAAGAGGCAGATGCCCCCCAGGTTGCCCGGTTCCATTCTGTAACTGGGTCGGTGCAGACACAGATGGGGTGTTCAAGGTACCCCTCGTCAGTGGTTGACTGTTGGGATTCCCAGTGCCAGTAGGGCCTCAAACCAGGGAGGATTCACCTCTTTGTGGGTGCAGCCTGTATGTTTGTTTGTTTATTGACAGACATTTAAACCTGCACGTGTGAGGAAATGTGAGTATGGGTACCAAGCATCCTCATGTTTGATAAAGACCTTAGCTACGTCTCTTTCATCTCCAGTTGATAACTGATAGTCAGGAACGATAGCAGCTATACATGCCTGAAACTCCTTAGTTCTCTTTAGTATATTCTTTTATGTATTTATGTATCTTGAAGGAGAAGAAGGGGAAAGAAACAGCCAAATTCCTTAACAGATCTTTTTATAATCATTATCAAAGTTTGTTCATTCTTAAGCAAGATGAAAGGCTTTTATTTCTGTAGGTGAATTCTTGAGGCTCTTGAACACTATTTTGATGGGTATCACAATATATAAGCAATGATAATCAAGTCAAATAGTTGTTCCTTGCACTTTGATCAAGAGTTAATGAAAGATATAATTTGTAATACTGTGTAGATATCTATAGGTGATGTCTCCAAGGAGGAGGAAAGAACCCCAAACCATTCATGCTTTTTCATGCTTGTTGTGCCTTGAACTCCTGACTGATCTTTTCTCTAGAATTTCTCTTGCAGTGTATGTTCACATTTCCAACTGTCGAATATACTAAGCTTTCTTTTGAATTTTCTTCACGAAATAATAGTGTGAGATGGGCTCTCCCTGAAGTTAACTGTCTGAGCTCATTAAAGCTGGAGACCTAACCAATCTTCTTTGTAGGTCAAACGGACTTCAGTGCAGGTAGTCTGTACAATGTGTGTTGTCCAGGGTCCCTTCAGTGGCATTATTTGATTAACTGTAACTTGTTTATTTAAAAAGTCTCATTAAATGTGCTTTCTTTATGGAAGTAGCAGTGGAATAAGCATTTCTAAACCAGAACAGGTTAATGTTTCTAGTCTCATCAGATTGTTTAACTTCAGGAAAACTTAGGGTGTAGACTATATAGCAAGACACTGAAATAAAATCTGTTGTTTTGGAGAATGACAATAAGGGCTAATGTTAAAGTTGGATCTAGGAACAGAACTGTAAAGAGTAATTTTTTTTTTATTTATTTAGGGGATGCTGAAAGCACCTCAATGTTTTCTTTCTTAAGTTTCCTTTGGTTAACATTACAATTGACAGGCTGGATGTATGAACCTGTAGTACTTAATAGAAAATGTGTGTTTACTAGAACAAGTTAATGTTTATTTTGATGTTTGTTAATCTGTAGAGTTAACTATCTGTGTAGTTATCTCACCGTCCCTGGGGGTGTTTAAGGAAAGGTTGGACCTTGTGCTTAGGGACATGGTTTAGTGGGTGACATTGGTAGGGGTATGGTTGGCCCAGATGATCTTGAAGGTCTTTTCCAACCTTAATGATTCTGTGATTCCATATTTTATTGCTATAAGCAGCTAAGTCAGAAGCTGCAGATAGAATCACAGGTAGTAAAACAGATCTTACTATTCATATTCAAATACAAGCAAGCTTGGAATCAAGACAGTTGTACCAGGAAGGAAATGAAACTCCTTTCTCCGCACCGCTCCCTGCCGCATGCATTGCAGGGTTTTATTGACTAGGCTCAATCTGAAGCTTGTGCCTCTGCCCAGTATTTTATAACATCAAGCAAAATTTCTGCTGAAAGCAGATGCCTTATTTGATGGCTTGCTAGCCTGACTTGATACGTCAAATCTAGTGTTGCAATTGTTTTGTTGTTGACTAGAAATCCTACTTTTATCTTTATGGCATTCTTTTCCCTTATGTTGCCAGCAATTCAGTCTTTGATTACGGGGATTTCACTGCTCTCAGATGTGAAATGAATGAAGTCCTGTTCTCTCTGTTAACTTGCTGTTTAATAGCACTGACCCTAGCAAGGCCTGTAACTCTCAATTCGGGCTTGTAGAGATGACTTGCAGGCAGTCCAGCACTGGCTTTGTGCAGGTCCACTGGCCAAGACTCAGTGCAGGTGATGCGTACTTGCACCAAATACGCTGGGAAGATGGGGCTGGGAAGTGGTAAGGGGTCGTGCTGCATGCAAGACTGCTGTCTCGTGTCTGTGCTTTTGCTCATATAAAGTAATTCTAACCTACGTTGCTAACACCTAGATATGTGTAATGCTGATTTGCCCTGTAATCAGGGCTTTACTTCATTTCAAATCAAGTTTCAGTAATAGACTCAACCCCATATTCAACCACAAACTGAAAAGGCGAAAAAGGGAAACAATGTCAAAATTAGGGAGCGCTGTTGCTAATAACACGCAGTTCTGCCTTCCTTTTCTCCTTGCTTTCTCTTAAATAGCAGCTTCAGGTGGCCTGTGGAGTTTGAGCCTACGTTTGTTCTTGTCTGAATGAACCTGGAGCCAAACTGAAAAATTACCTCCTCGCAGATCTTTGCAGCACAGTGCAGTTGTTTGAAGGACATTTATGATAAGATTTAAAAAAAAAAAAAATCTTAAATTTTTGTATGAAATGGCCAGAAAAACTGTCATTAAAAACGGTGGCGTAATTTTAGGATTTTTTTTGTCTAATGTATGTCGAATATTACAGTTTTAAATCAAGGAAATGCCCTTGAAGTGGCTTTTCACTCACCCGTGAAGACATGGGTGAAAGTGGTGTTGATTTTTTTTAAAAAACTTAGTTTGTAGCTTCTTATAAATTAAATTATTAAAATATTTTTGGGGTTTCATCTGCCTACTGTTTTTATGTGATAACCATGAGGACTGGGTTCTTCCCTCTGCTGTTAGCCCACTCTTCCGAAAAGCCTGGCAGCTTTTCCTGGGTCTTCAGTGCCACAAAGAGCTTCTCCTCATCTCCTCACCAGGTGAGGGTGTGCGCTCATTTAGGCTGGTTCTTGAGGAGCTGGAGAACAGCATAGTGGGAAGCCTTAAGCAGAGTTTTTCTGCACGATGCTTCTGGCACATCAGTTAATTTAGCACAGATCTGAAAGGTGTTTATCTGGTGTGAATCTGTGGTATCGGTGCAGTGAGTTGTCTTGACCTTCAGGACAGCCTGATACTGGCAACAGCTGATGAGTTGATTAAAAAAAAAAGTCGTCTGCACTTTACCAACTGGGCTTACATTTAATGATATATTCTGTGGCTCTTTGAGTATGTGGCTCATAAAAGTGGTTTGAGATGCAGGGGCTCAACATTATGGAGATGACCAAAGCTTGAAGTTGATTTTTTCAATCTGATCCTTATATATGTGGGCTTCATTAAACTATTGAGATATTTCCCTGAATTAGCTTGGCCAGGTATACTGCAGCCTCTGTCTCTGTAAAGGATTTGTCGAGGGCATCTTGCACGCTTTAGAGCACGGGTAGAGCTGTGTCAGCGGCACACAAAAGGAAAAAATTCAATTCTTGCTGCATCATTGCTGCACTCCACTTGGCCTTGAGGCTACTTCTGAGAAAGCGAGCAGTTAAAGTTTAACTCCACATCCTGTTGATCCACTGCTTCTTTCAAATGGTTGGAAGCAGACAGATAGCGGAGGCAGCTAATCATTAACAGTCCCTTCAACCTCCAAGCTCAACTTTGCTTCTGGAATTAGCTGGCATGTTCCCTAGCACTTAGTTGCAGTGGCAGAGGGGTTTAGCTTAAATTTGCTTCCTAAAGAAAACATGTGCTTCTGGAAGGGCTGGCTTTCCTCTTCTCCAAATCAGTACAGTGCTGGACTTCTTCCTTCTGGATGATGTCTAGGAGTGAGAATCCCATCCCCATTTCCAAAACCTTAGATTACACCACACAGTTGTTTCAGAATGAACCCAGTGTACTTGAAGCTGGTCTGCGTGTTCCCTGGTGCACGTTAACCTGTGCGAACCCAAGCCTGTTTGCCACATTTTGCTTCTCGTCATCTCTGAAGTGTAGAATTAGGTCTCGTGTATGAAATGGCAAGCCACCTACTGCTGAGCCGTCCCCTTACCACATCCAAGTGGGCACCAGCTCACAGCTGCAGGTGCCAGCTGTGGCCAGGGCTCAGGATGGCCTGGTTTGGCTGTTACCCAGTGTGTTTGGCTTGTCTCACTTGGGAATTAGCTGTTGTCTGGCTGGACAGCTATGCTATCCTCCTAGAAACGGCTTTTTCTTCTTTTTGGAAGTGAAAAAATCAAGGCTCTGTTGCCTATGACTAAACGATAAACTTCCACATCACCATCAAGCCAATTAATACAAATACAAAAATGAACAACTATTGCGCTTTGTATTGTCTGCTGAGCACGCAACAATTCACATGCATTGTTATGTGCAAAGCATATGTTTGGAGCCTTGGCTTTGCACAGGGCAAAACACCACCTTGCTTTTCTAGTGTACCAGATGTGGGAAGTAAGAGCTGCAGTCTCGTTTGCTTTGAGCAGCAAATCTCTTATTCTCTGCTCTAGTAATTTATGGAATTCATTGTTCATTGCAGGGAGGAAAAGTCAGTCTTCATGAGCCACCTGCTAGGAAAAGATGCATGTTTTTGTTCTGTGAAGAGCTTTGGTTTTTTTCTTTGCCATCAACATTAAGAGAACTTTTAGTATAAAGATGCATTTTTGTCCACACTGAACAAAAATTAATTTATTAGTAGCAACAGATTCTGCTCATAAGAGTGAAGTAAAAATATGAATTTCAGTGTGCACAGTAGCATTTTAAAACGTCCTCTTTTAAGACCCTGTAGTGTGTGCCTTAAGATAACATTCTCTGTGGCATTCCGTGTTGTTTAGGTGACTTTGAAATGTTTATTTTTTACCTGTGCAGTCCTCATGTATTAAAAATGTGAGGAGTTGCACCTTAGAGTTCTGCAAGATAGTTTGAGGCATTGCATGTGAGTGGCTCACTGAACAAAAGGGTCCAAGTTGTACAGAGGTATTGGAAGAGAGATGATCTAAGAATGTGTAGCAGAATACTCAAATAATGGCTCTTGATCTTGCTGAAAGCCAACTAAAAGACAGCACTAACACATTTCAGTCTCTAAAAGGAAAAGAACAAATAATAGCTTGAGTTGAAGAAACACAGGTAGTCTTGTTCTTAAGTCTTTGCTCTGTCTTCTGTGAAATCGGCTTCCAGAACGAACGTGGGTGCAGTGGCTGATGTATTTGATACTGATGTAATGACAAATGCTTCATGTCTAGGGTTGTCTAATTTAGAAAGGTGCTTTTTTTTTTTTTTTCCACCCTGACTGGCATTTTTTCAGGGTATGAGTATTTAGAACAACGAAGCTTGACCCAAAGCTTCCAAAACTTCATTGGGGTATGTAATTAACTTACTTCAAAAAAGCTAATGCAGACATACACACTTAATGTCTTGCATTGCTCTGGAAAAGTCAGAACTTTTATTTTTGTTATGATTCCTTACCTTTCAAAGTAAGACCCTTTTGCAGTGTTACAAGCTGTCTATTATTTAGCTTTAAGCTGTGAAAACAAGCTTGCTCGATATCACTGCTTTTAGATGCTTCTCCACTTGTGTTCCCACTTGCAATCTGCAATGCCGTGTACTAAAGCTGTTGAAGAATTTCTTTCTATACTTAAGAAAATTAAACAGTATGAGAGCGTATACACTTGGTAAAGAGGGGGTAAAAGAGGGGGGTAGAAGAGTTATCAATTGAAGGAATTTGATAGTGAACTCTGAACACTGCTGACTTTTCTAGAAATTAGAAATGGTCATTTCCTCGATGCTTACCTTTTTCTTTTTCATCCTGCCTCATGTGGAGTGAAACACAAACTAATTTTGTGCTTCATCTTTGGTTCTGCTTTACTAAACAAAACCTTGCTCTTGCTAATATCCACTTTAGCTTAGGGCATTTCTAGAGATGTACCCAAACCAGTACTGATGGGCGAAGAATTTTTTTTTTTTCTGAGCTTTGACGCTCTGTCTGTTCAGGAGAAATCGACGCTCACAGACTAAGAATTATTTTCCTTAGTGGAAAAAGTGATGGTTTAATAGGTTTTCTTCAAAGTGACTTAGAGTGGTGGTTTTTGTCAGGTACCGTCTTCAGCAATGAGATCCTGAGGTTCTGGTAACTACTTAAACCAGTAAATTAAATCCCTGGACCTTGAAATAGGCTTCCTAGAGGTGGGATTTGCTATGTCCATCTGATGTTTGATCTGTATTTGTTCTACCTCAAGAAGGGTTTAAGCAGCAGTTATCTTGCATGTAGAAGCACGCGTCTGGTACGCGAAGCCTAGTATGATCCTTCACACAATGCAGGGCTGACCTTTCTTTGTCTCTTTAGGAATTTCCTAATATAATGATGGAGCTTAACATGGGTGTGGCAGTTATATTCCCTTACTTGCATCTCTAAGGCTCCATTTTATTCTTTCAGTAAATGTGCTGTAAACAGTGTGACTGAGACTAGTGTCAGTGCTGAGATTGGTCCTTCCCTTTGCACACTGTTATTTGATATGCACTGATGGCTCTGCTGAAAGAAATTACCTCGCAGACTTCTCAAGCCTAGTCCCCCTCTGGGGCTCTGGGCAAACTGCTGAGCTTGTCTGTCCTGGTTTCCCAGCTGGGGAGTGGGAGTAATTTATTGCTGTTGTCACTCATAAGAATGTCGAGGGTTAATCTGCACATACTGTATCTGCATAGTGTCTTTAGAGCATCAAAGCAGTAATGTATAATTGTAATTTTATTATTAATATTGGTTATTTCATTAAAGCGTAATTTTCAAACAATGTTCATGTAGATTAAACTCATCTCGTCAATAATCTGGCATCCTTCCAGCAGCATTAACACAGTTCAGAATCTTTGTCTAATAGCGTAGCCTAAACATGTAGATAGCTCTGAAAAGAAAACAACAAATGCCTAAAGAAACCCGTACTTTCTTGTTTTCAATCTAGACTGTGGACATCCATAAAGAAAAGGTCGCTCGCAGAGAGATAGGCATTTTGACGACCAATAAGAACACATCGAGAACTCACAAAATTATAGCGCCAGCGAACATGGAGCGTCCTGTAAGGTATATTCGAAAACCTATAGACTACACGGTGCTGGATGATGTTGGCCATGGCGTAAAGGTAAGAATACTTGGACACTTCAGGACTCCAAGTAATACAGACCAGGAGATAGGGTTGGGGCAGAATGTTACTGGCATAAGAATGTTTAGCTCACTTATGGTAGGAAGGACTGTGGGTTTGATACACTCCCACATGCAAATGTTTCAATAACAGAATAGATTGTTTTACAATGAGACTTTTTTTGAGCAATGTTTGCCATAACCCTGTGACTGTCTATGGTAGTCAGTGTCTGGAAATACTGGCTCATGATCTTAGCTTAGTGGCTTGTCAAAAAAAAGACATGACTGACTGCTAAAATTCTCACTACTTCCTCCCCTGATTAAATTGTCTCTGCCACTCCCTTTATTTCTTAAAGTACTGAGACAAATAAGTCACCTGTTATAGGGAAACTGGCTAGTGTTTTTTTTGGGGGGGGAGAGGGGGAAGTGGGAACGGGGGGGGACAGATAGTTGGTATTAAAATTTCAGTGGCTTTTGATATCTCTCTCCCATTTGTGCTTTTGGCAGCCTCATTTTTCTTCTCTCTAAATCAAACCTTTCATAAATTAACGTCTACATCTTGTGAAATCACCATGGTTAAAATGAATTACTATAACACCCTTTGCTCCCTGGACATCTTTTCATAGCAAATAATAACCGTGCATTCCCCCAGAGCAGGCCTTCAGGTATATTCAGTTCACAACAGTCTTCCCTTGAATGGAATTAAAAAGCTTTTATTCAAGACCTGTGTGTCTTCTAAAGCTAGATGTACTCTGGTCAGTCGGAGCAGCTAGATCAGCCCTTCAAGTGCCATTGGAATGGCTGAGCTCTTGAGGAACAGATCTTTCAGAATTAATGCAGAAGAATGCCAAAGTATCTCCTGCATTGTAGTAACCCTGTGAATGCCTAGAGGAGTCCAATTCCAACACAACTTAAAAAGCATCTCTATGCCATGACAGCTAAAGGCTATGAATTAATGTAGTGGCTTTCAACTACCTGACTTAAAATTTTTTTTTTAGATTTATTTTTTGGTAGCCAAACCTGTACTAAATCTGTAACTCTTTCACACTATTAATTTGAGATGGACTGGACTGAGCACAATCCTATGAAGAAGCCCGAAAGATAAGCCTCTTGAATAGCTGTAGAATAGAAACACTGGAGTCAGACCGACTTTTCTGCCCGCATGCAAGGAGAGAGCTCAGTGAATAGAAAATTCAGGAATCCACAAATTCAACATCAGGATACTGTTTTCTACGTTTAAGTGCTCCAGGGTTCAGGTGCTGTAGAAGACTTTTTTCTTTTAATAGAATAATTATTGTTAGTGCAGCAAAGCATCAGCTTCAAAGACTACTTGTGTTGTGCAGGCTCAAAACAAACTACTTGATCCCTAAATACTGAAGTTGTTAAGCTGTAGCAGTTGCATTTTCCAATATGACTACCTGCTCTTAGGAATACTAGCATCTTTATTAATGTGACCCTTTTTATTCAGAGAGTGGAAAAGAGTGCTGTTTACCTATTTTTGGGCAGGTCTTATGGAATAATTTTAATAAAGCTTTTTTAACTCTTAGTGGTTTAATTCTGTATTACAAACTTGATCTGTTCAGAAGTGAAACAGTATCCAGTAATAACCAAAGGAGCAACTCATAAGTCAGCTAGAAATTATATCTTGTTCTTGTTTTTTTGAGTAAGAAACATAGAATCATAGAATCCTGAGTTGGCAGGGACCCAACACAAGGATCATTGAGTCCAACTTCTGGCTCCACACAGGACCACCCAAAAATCAGACAATGTGTCTGAGAGCATTGTCCAAATGCTTCTTGAACTCTGTCAGACTCAGTGCTGTGGCCACTGGCCTGGGGAGTCTGTCCCAGTGCCCGACCACCCTCTGGGTGCAGAACCTTTCCCTCACACCCAGCCTGACCCTCCCCTGTCCCAGCTCCATGCCGTCCCCTCGGGTCCTGTCGCTGTCCCCAGAGAGCAGAGCTCAGCGCCTGCCCCTCCGCTCCCCTGGTGAGGGAGCTGCAGGCCGCCATGAGGCCTCCCCTCAGCCTGCTCTGCTCTGGGCTGAGCAAACCCAGGGCCCTCAGCCGCTCCTCGTACGCCTTCCCCTCCAGACCCCTCACCACCTCGGCAGCCCTCCCTCGGAGGCTCTCTGACAGCTTTATGCCCTCCCTGGCGCACCCCAGGGCACGGCTGGCCCTCCTGGCGGCCAGGGCCCACCGCTGGCTCGCGGCCAGCCGGCCTCCACCAGAGCCCCCAGGCCCCTTTCCGCAGGGCTGCTCTCCAGCCTCTCGTCCCTCAGGCTGTGTACAGCCGGGGTTGCCCCTTGCCGGGTGCAGAATCCAGCAGTTGCTCTCGTTAAATTTCATGCAGTTGGTGATTGCACAGCCCTCTTAATTTGTCAAGATCTCTGCAAGGCCTCTGTACTCTTGACAGAGTGAACAGATCCTCCCAGTTTAGTATCTTAATGCGACATTGATTGCCTGAGTGATGTGCCTGAGCCTGTTTCCTACTGTGGGGAGCATGAAGCAGTGAGTAGAAAGATGATGTTGCTATTTAGTATGTAGACATCTTAAACAAATGAAACAAGCTGCTCGTCAGGCCTCAGGTAGGTAGTTTAAGATGGCTGTCACATGTTTGACACCTTCATCAGTTTGACCTTCACTGGACAGATTGTTGAGAAGATTGGGCTGAGACAGTGAATGACATAATTATGTGTATTTAGCCAGCATATTACTGGGATTACTAGAGTGTGACACAGGTCACAGCTCTAAAGGAAAGCAAAGCTCTAAAGGAAGTAGCAAACCTAGATGTAGACAGTGCTATTTTAAGAAAGTCAAACCAAAATAACTTCAGAAACTGGTGGATCAGGTCCTGTTGGAAGTCAGCACAAATAGCTAGTGATGCTGAAAGGCTGGGTTGTCTCTTGCACATACGAATTAGAAGCGTACAGGAAACTGCACTGCAAGCTTTGTCATGCCAACAATGGTCCTAGAAGATACTTCAGACTACGGTCAAGAAAGTAAGACTTAAGAAAAATTTCTCTCCAGGTTGATAGGCAGCAACATCTCCACTAAGGCCTAGGAATCATGTGTTTTTTTCTAGGTGGAAAAAAAGTGTTTGAGTTTTCAGCTTTACTAATTGGAGGTCCTTGATGATCCCTGCTGTGCAACAGTCAATAAAGTACAACACATACTTTGACATTTAGTATTAACTAAAAATTATGCAGCACTTTGAAATACATAGATGATGATTTATTGCTGTTAATAGGACTCTATTTTTGGTGGTTTGGTATGGGATTTGATAAAGAAACTGAAAGGAGAAAATACAAGGAAGAGGGATCAAAGATACAGGCTGGATTGTATCCTGTTCCTGCTTTTATTTATTTCAAGAAATACTGATCTCGGATGGTGAAAATGTCTTTAGAATATGCAGTATATTTTAAGGAGTGATCTGGAACTGTTTTATGTAAAAATAATAAATGAAATATAAACAAAACCTCTCAGACTTAAAAAAAAAAAAAAAAAGTAATCTTCAGAGTAAATACCTGCTTCCCCTGTACATTTTCTATAGGAACACTCTGTTTTCCTTGTCTCTCTGTAATGCTTCTCCTGGCTATGTAGAGGGGACACAAAAGCAGAAACTTGTGCTTGGGGCACGGAGGAGGGCTCTACGTGCCCGCCTCTCGCATGCAGGCAGCAATTTTTGTGAGGCAGCTGATGGGGAGGGGGCAGGTGGTGGTGGTAGGCAGCTGCTCTCTGTAGCAGGTTTCTGCCCTGCTGTGGGAAACCTCCTTGGAAGGCAGTGCAGTTTCCTAGCACCCTCTCCAGTAGCATCTTGACAGAAAAGCTTTTGCAGACTATCCTAGGGTTGCTAAGGTGCTTTCTCCTTCAGTCCGAAACTCCACAGCAGCCCCAAGCTGTGCTGACTCCTCACTCCCTACCATTCCTTTTGAAAGGCCTGATATGGATGAAATTCCCATAGGGAGTAAAGCTGTTTTTTTTAATATGTGTGCCTGTGAAGTCAAGGCTAGCATCAGTCACAATCGGGACAAAACAATTTTATAATTTGTTTTCTAGAGACAAGGCTTTCCCTTGCTACACAAATATTGTGTGTAGATAGCTCCAAGAAACACACAGGCAAGTGTTTGTGCCAGTCTGCAAAGTAGTGGCTCAGCTGTCACCCTCTGGGGATAAGGGAATGTAACTGAAGTCATTCTTGGTAAATCAGAGTAACTGCTGTGATGTGAGAGCCCACCTTCCTGTGTAGAGAGCTTGGTTTGAAATTTAGGCAGAGGTTGCTTTAACGTTTCCTTCCTTCTTTTTCCCTTCTTTTGTGAAAGGAGGAAAAAAAAAGCAATGTGCCAGCAAATAAATAGGTCAAATACAATTACTCATACAGAAAATCCTCAGTTTAGGAAGGGGGAGAAGGAGGAGGAAGCTTGGAAGCCGCCTTGAAAGCCCTGGTGATGGCCTTAGAATTTGTTCCAATGCCTTTTTTTAATAGGAGGCAGGTGGAATTGCAGCAATCTGTAAAATGGCAGTAAAGTAGGAAGTTGAAATGATGACTTATGGTAAAGGAGATAAAAATGTTGAACACATGTTAAATTAAAACATCTAATAGTTGTAATTGGATCGAGTTTGCTGTATGCAACAAACAGTTCTAAAACTCCCTTGAGCTGTGTTCAGCTGTTTGAAGGAAGAATTTGGAACTTCCTCACCATAAAATGCACGTATGGAAGTTGGAAGGACTCCCTTAAAGTAGGGATGGGGCCTAAGCTTACCAAACCAATACTGAGCTCCCAGCAGGGAGTCTTGCTCTCACCCGTGTCATGCTTCGCAGCCTGCTCCAGGCACCTGCAGTTCTTGTGCTTACCTCTCTGTGCAAGGAAAAATGCAGATGAGGTGCTGGTGTGAGGGTGGAAGGCCACCTAATCGTGCCTGCTTTCCCTTTAGGATAAGACTTAGTGTGTGTTGGCCACGTGCGTATTAACTTTTAAATAATTAATCGTAATAAAAATAAAGTGAGGCAGGGATCCTGAACCTGAGCCTCTGCTGCCTTTGTTCCTGCGTTAGCCGCTGTCAGACACTCGTGCTTCAAAGGACGTAATTTCATTATTGTCACATCATCACTCAGCGGGTCGTGGCCAAACAGTAAATATTGCTGTAGGGTAAAGAAGCTTCTCTGGGGGGACAAAGTAACCCTTCCTGCTGCCAGCCCTGGTGACTGGGGTGAGTGCTGACAGCGAGCGCTTTTCATCGGGCACTTGCTACTGGAAGTTCAGAAGTGTGCATAGTTCAAGTTCAGAAACATGCAATCTGATACGATGTAGGTTTCAAGCCTGTCTCGTTCCAAAGAAAACTTAACGCTATGAGGTCTCTCTTTTCTAATTTTGAAAATATTTTTTATTAACCTTATTTAATGTAGCTACTCAATATTACCAACTAAAAGAATTCGAAGAGCTTGAGGTATTCCAAAGCAGGAATGCGATGTATCTTTCTCTGAACAAGACTACCCATAACTGCTGAGGGAACGATATTAAATTTGTCCATCATCTACAAATAGTTTCTTTCTGTTAACAGCCATTTAATATGTTAAAACATTTTAAAATAAAATGATTCGAAAATTTTTGCCTGCTTAGTTTGGAAACTAAAAGAAATTAAAAAATGAGGAAATAGAGGAGAGAAAGAATAGTGACAAGCTACAGCTGGCTACTGTTAACAGAAAGCTATGTAATTACTAAGTTGCAAATAATACTAGGAGATATTATAGATAGAAAATAAAATTTAATTGCAGAAGCTTTACCTACTCACATTCAATTTTGAAAGAAATACTGATTTGGAGCTGAAGTTTTTCTCAAAATAGGTGCCTTACAATAGACTATAACAAAATCAAGATTGAAAACAAAAACAAAAAAACTTCTGAACCATTCCAGTAAGGAAACAGACACAGGAATAGTTTCATTAAAAAACTGCCCGGAACTAGTGGCAAAAGTGTGTTACCGTGAGTGTCTGATGCCTACCTACAGGATGCCTTCTGAGAAACATCTTTGACCACAAATGCCCTTCTCCTTAAGTCCTTATTTTGATTTCTGTGGGGAAACTTCTAGACTAGTGCTTTACTGTCTCCACTTCTGAAGCATCCCAAACCTTCCTGTACAATTACCCTTCCTGCTGCTTTTCCTGCTCCAGTTGTATTATCTTGCGTTACTCCAAATCCCAAACTGCCCCGCTGATAAGGCAGGAGGCAATCCTTGTGCAAAAACCTGTGAGGATGCCTGGGGGGCAGTTGGATTGCCTAGCTGCAGCGACATAACAGCACTTCAAAAGGTGTTATGGGCCGCTGCGGTTGTTGCAGGGATGTCCCAGATGATTCTCCCTTGGCTAATGAAGGATATAACTTTTTAAGTAAAAGGGGTGGTTGGCTAAAGAGTCATCAAGAGCAATCATGTGCTTTTCTGTTGCAGCTGATGACTGTGATTGGTGGTCAAAGGTAGCAGATCTAAGGCTGGTTATTGCTTTTACAGAATATACATATTAAAGTTCTGAGCTTGCCATACACTCTCTATTAATGCAGATTAGAGCAACAGCACTTTCTATACCTTTGTTTCCCTTTTGTCAGCATTTATCCTGGGTAGTCTTAATGACTGCTTTCAGAGATGCTAGGTATGGCAGAGTACAGAGTGAAATTGGCTCTTGAAATTCAGGAGCTGGAAAAATAGCAACAGCATACAGCAGGGGAGGTACAGCCGACCTGCACAGAAATGTGAAGTCGCTGCAGTCTCGGACTGAAAGTTCACACCTGAACCGTATGGAAGGAGCTTCCTGGACTTCAGCGGGGTGAGGGTTTTGCTCCTGTGTGCAAGTGGCCTTTTGTGTTTCTGTGCTTGTAGATAGGTTTGCTCACATAAATGAGTTATGTGCAGTGTTCATAACTGGAGTTTTCCAAACACAATTTGTAACTCAAATAATAGCTTTCTGGTTCCCTGAATCATGACTAATGTTCCCCCATGACTTGTTGCTTGGCATGGAAACTATTAAAAACAGTTCTGTAGATGGCTGCCTCCTGAGGCCAGCCGGCAGAGCCCTTCAGATGTCTGGACATCCTTTGGCTACCAGATACTTCGGATTGCCTCAGACCCCTACCTTTTTATGCCGGTCATGAATCTTGGGCCATTCGTGGCCTCGTCCCTTTGGCCGCGTACAGCAGAGCCCTGCAGTACCGCCTCTCTCTGTAGTTAATTTTTGGACTGTTAAGACTGTCGGAATCGAGCAGGCTGAAACAATTCCCTTAAGCAAGTAAGCCTCTCACTTAGAGTCATCACTTGATTGTCCCAAAGCATCGTTTGCCCTGTCCAAACACATTTTAAACTCCCAGTCCAGGTTCTCTGAAGTCGCTGCATC
This sequence comes from Anser brachyrhynchus, assembly GCF_964034855.1. NCBI lineage: Eukaryota > Metazoa > Chordata > Aves > Anseriformes > Anatidae > Anser > Anser brachyrhynchus. Next base: position 18,067,642 of record NC_137695.1, read on the forward strand.
AGTTAGAAAAGCAGCCTTACTTTTGCCTTTGTTAAATGCCTTGCATGGCTGTTACAAACACCTGTTTTTGCCCATTACTTGAGTTATCTTACTTCTTTCCAACCCACTGCTGGCTCTCAGTCCTCGCCCACCCCACTCTCCTTGGTAGTGAAAACCCTGCAGGTGTGCTGCTGCTGCTTTTGGAAATGCAGGGGGGTTGGCTCCTCTTTCTTGAACCTATGGTTTCTGTCTCTTAAATTTGTGTCAGCCCTTAAAACTTTATCCACATGCTTGGCAGGTTTTCCCAGGAAAAGCAAAATGGTCCTGTTCTTGTCTTGAAAACACCTCTCTGCTAGGATGCTTGCAAGAAACCCCAGCCGGTACTGCTGCTTCCTACCACTTAGCTTGTTTCTGGGAGCATCCTACTATGTCTTGTTCTCTGCCTCAGCATCACAAACGCCCCCAGCAAGCCTGTGCACTCTTTTTGTCTTGATATGTACGTTGTCCAGGATGCTGTGTCTGGCTGAAGACCGTCTCCAGTAATACAGCTAGCAGGAGAAGGGAGCTGTGCTTCTTACAGCTTCTGCAGGAGCCCTCAGTGCTGCTCTTTGTCCCACTAAGCTTTTTTGAAACCTTTTGCACCTCCTGTCTCTAATTTTACAGCTCCCTCTCGGTACAGTCTCTCCCTTTTTCAAGCTGTGAACCCTGTGCCCTGCTGCCTCTTCCTCATGCCCTGCCTCCATTTCCTTCCTTCTGGCCTCTGACCTTCGTGGTGCTGATGCGGCGGTTTGGGGGTGCTAGTTGTGCTCTGCCAGCTGGCTGGCCTCGAGGCAGCTGGAGAGAGATGCCTGAACCCACACGGAGCGTATGCCTGCTTTTCCTTTTGGTTTTCTGCTTTTTTTCCCATTTTTCTTGAGTTTATAGCGAGTCTAGACTCTGCTGCCTAAACCGTTCCCAGATCTAAGCGATTTTTTGAATTGTTTAGAGAGCGCGGAGTTTGGGTTTCAGACCAAGAAAGGCAGCAAGGCTGACCTCGTGAGCTCAGCCAATAAAGACAAGAAAATGGCTCCTCCTAATTAATTAGCTTAGTAACCATGATTAAATAGCCATATGGCTCATCTCGCTTTGATTCATTTGCGTTCCTCCCATACTTCTCTCTGCTGGATCAGGAGTTCCTCTCCCCTAAGAGTCCCTGTTCCCTTTGGGTTCCTTCCTTCTGCGTTTTCCTGCCCGTGTGACTGCTGTTTATACTGACAGCAGCACAGAGGACTCTACAGAGCTTTTTACTAACTGAAAGCAGGGTGACAGCAGTTACTAACTCTTCTGCACAATAAAGAAATACCTGGATGTTTGTGTATCCGTGTATTATTTAATTGGTAGCAAAGGCGACGAAGCTCACCTGACGGAGTCATACAGACAGGAACAAAGGTCAGGAGTTGGACTCGAGGTACACATTTAGTGGATTGAACAGTGCTTAGCACGAGGAAGGTAGGAGACGAGATGAGGATGCCAGATTCAGTGCTAGATGCAGCCACGGTGCTGCGGCAGCGGAGGCAGAATGTAGCAGTGATTAAGGAGGGGGTGGAAAGACTCTCCGTGAGCGCTGAGCGACACCGCATGAGGGAAGGAAAGCGAGGAAGCTTTTTGTTTTTAAATTTTTCAGGCAGGCGAATGTAATAGCAGAGGCTGGGTAAGGAACCATGCCACCCTTCCTTGCAAGCCTTGTGAGGGTTTTGTCTGGCTGCTGGGGGAGGGAGGACAGGGCGACAGTTGCACTATTTGGTTTCTTTTAACAAATTCCTCGTATTATGCTATTGCCCTTGGCAACTGGTGAAGTAAGGGGAAGGGTCACATACTCCTGGAAGAAGGGAAAGCAAATTTCATCGCTGCAAGCCTGAGTTAAAAATATAATACTTGAGAGAGTACCCGGGCGTCCTGGAAACTGAGCTTCTTGTTTATCCACAAAATAAGCATGTAGGGACAGAAGCGGTTGAAATGCTTTAATTCTGCCACTCCGCTGATGAACCTCTGCCCAGCCTGGGAGCGAATGGGATGACCTTCACGTTTACTTACCGCAGCTAAGCTTTTTCATTTGGGTTTTGGACTGGGCTTTGGGCGTCTGCTCCTGTGATATGAATAACTTCAGGGCAGTAGCTTCCAACCTCTTAATCTGTAAATCCCAACTGTTCCTCACTGGTTGTGCGGGCCCCATCAGAAATCCATCTCACATATGTACATCATTATAAAGCGTATTTTAATTATTTTTTTCTGAGTGCATGAACTGCTTTGGACTAGTCTGTGGATCTTGGAGGAGAAGAAGGCCTGCAAACTGCAGTTTGTAAAGCTGCGCCTTAGGAGGCCTGTTCTGGAAATGACAGTTTATTTCTAAACACCCTCCAAAATAGCACTAGGATTGTTTTATGTTGTAGTTGGTGGGGTTTTTTTAATCAGTGAAACAACCCCTTTTCCCCATTCAAAAAGAAGAATCCTCACCCCTGCCCCCTCAATAAATTTAAAGAACTCAACTTGGAATTAAAAAAATGGCGTGACTTTTCCTTACAGAACGGAGGCCAAGTTTTCAAATTTTTTCTCCTCTGCAGTCACAAAGGCTGTAAAAATGATAGAGTGGAGTCACATAATGACTTGATGCTAAGAGCTAAAATTTCAGAATAACAATCATTAGAGCACTGCCAACACAGATTTGAGCAGCCAGCGCTGTGCTGGCTTGAATCAGGTTTCAATCAATACACCAGAGGTGAAGGGCTCTGCTGCTCATCCCATCCGAGGGCTCCCTTTTCTTTATTTACCATTCAGCGCAGCAGCTAGGATTTCTTCAAAACACGTGAAGGTTAAGTGTCAAAACAAGAGGCCAGCCCATTCTGCACCGTATAGCTGCAACTGTGGTTTTGTGAGCAAATTCTTAAGCGCACGTTGCCATTGCAATAGCATTGATCTGCTTTTGGGCTTGACTAGTCAGCAAAGGGCTTTTCAACCCTTTCCTGGCCGTGAGGAACCTGTAAAACAAATCCATCAAAGCTGAGCTAAGCTTCATTTTTATGACTTTTTTTTTTTTCTTTGGGTTGCTTCATCTTTGAAAGTTCTGCCTTGGGACTATGTGAGCCAGTAAAATCTTTGTTAGTGTACTGGGATGTGGCTAATTATCAGTAGGCAGAAATGATATTTTGAATGTGATTATCTGTAGTTTAACCTGTCCTGTCAGTTGTGATGGACCTGCCATTAATTTCTGCCTTTTTCCCCCCTTTTTTGCCAACGTTAAGTGGCTAAAAGCCAAGGTAAGAAGTGTTATTTCTCCTTTGACCCACAGTGCCTCATGTGACTGATAGTAGAGGCTGCAGAGCCATTAAAACTGAAATCTAGCGCGCTCTTACGCTCTCCTCTGCTTTCCATAGGATATTTAGATTAAACATGCTGTACTTGATTTTTGTTTTATTTACAGCGTTTAGCGTGTGTCAATCTATCTGCGATACATTGACATCTGCATTTGTACATAGATACATTAATTTCTCTAACACATGTAGTGCTTTGCTCTGAATTCAGTAGATGCCTTGATTCCCTTCACTTACATTTTTTTTTTTTGCAGGAGACTTCCCAGACAACCTGAATGACTCTGCTAGTCAAATAGCAGGGGCAAACTGAGAAATTCTGGGCCCATGCTGACTGTGTTGTACTGTCAGCCTTAAAGTTTGGTTTAAATTATTAACACTCGAACGGGGACGAACACAAATGTGGCTTCCCCCTAAAGACAAGAGACATAAGAGATTTGAGCATGAACCTGTCAACTGCCTAGCTTTCTGATGTCTGTTGTAAATTAATAGCAAAAATAACATTAAGCTTGTATTTAGACTCTTTGTATATACTGGTGTCTGTCTTGTGTGTAGCTAAAAACTTGCTGTTTGACAGCTGTCTGGGAATTCTCACTTCATATTCTTACACTTTAAAAAAAAAACAAAAAACTGTCAATAATAGAGCTGCTCCGTTATAAAAATAAAATCATGTTTTCCCTTATTTCAGCATGGAAATAACCAGCCTGCAAGAACTGGCACCTTGTCAAGAACAAATCCGCCTACACAAAAACCACCAAGTCCTCCCATGTCAGGCCGGGGAACTCTGGGGTAAGAATGAAAGCTGCTTGGTGCCTCCTGCGTAATATATAGTTTTAATTGTGCCAGTGGTGGGGTTTTATTAAATAGGTGGAATGGATGGTAGTTCTGATTGTCTTTAGTAAATAACGCAATTGCTTTTTTTTTGTATAAACCCTTTCAGCTGCACTGACTCTTATTTTCGTGGTGACCTTTCGAAAGAGCCACTTTTCATGAGGGAGAGGATTTATTACAGATACGGGTGAATGAGAAGACTGTTGTTATTCCTGAATTTTGGACAGAAATCTTTGGTGACATGAGAGAATATCAATAAGGTTTTAACTTCAGTGGGGGAAGGACTTCATTGTTGGAGTTCTTTGTCTGCTTGTTTCTCAATATTACAGGCTGTTGATACCCTATTTGTTAAATTATCTCAGCAAAATTCATGGCATCGTTAACACATGGACAGCACCGATTCTCATTGGCTTGTGAATTTTTATTTGCATGCTTAAATGAGGAAAGATACTGCTATTCCCAAGTCCCCCTGTGACTTCAGTTCCCTACCGTAGCATCAATTTCACTGCCGTGGACCTGTGGGGAGGGAAATCTGCTTATCATTGTGTGCCAGCAAGTAGTTGTTGCTAGGGACCAAAGCATTAATACCTGAAACGCTCAGAGCATGTGCCACACCGTTCTGTATGCCCGTCTTCCAGAAGTCGTCCGAAGCAAGATCTACCTATTTGTCCCTCTCAGTATTTCCCTTATGCTCTGGGAGACTGAGGTGCTGTAAAGCTGGCTGGTGTGCTTGTATTGGCTTCAGGTACATTGTCTGGAAAAGGTGGGGAGCTGGAAAAATGAGGAATAATGAGATAGAACCGGAGCAACGGTTGAGGAAAATTAGGAGCCGCAACTGCTTTTGTCAAAGACTTAGTGATTTTTAATCCTGATTTGCTGCTTTGCTGCTTCAAGATGGCTGTGTTTATTGTGTATTCTACAGAGAAATTACCCTAGGGGTTTCCTCAGCGTGTTTTGTGAAAATTCCCATTGCTCGAGGGCATGCAATCAGTATTCCAATTGTCTCTCTTATCCCGGCTGAGAGAGAGTTGTTTATCAGCCCCGGGAAGCTGGGGAAGGCTTTCATGTCCTCTTGGACGCTCCCAGTGAAACAGCGGCGCTGATGCACTGGTGAGCTGCCTCTCTCCTGCTCCCCCGAACAAGCCGGAGCTGTTTGGTTGCCTCCGCTGATGCCTGATAAGGATTAATCAGCTGAACGTCATTTCCAGATGAGCTTGACGAGAGGCAGCAGTTGGCTGAGGGGGAGGAATAATGTGGGCTCGTACAGCGATTTCTATCTGCCCTTCTTGTTCAGGAAGCTCTTGTCTTGAGCAGCCGCGTTCTGCCAAGGCACGAAATATCATCGGCATGACTGGTTCCCCTAACATATGCAGAAAAAATTGCTAGAAACCGCAAGGATGCTACTCCTCTCCCTTTGATCCACAAAACCAGAGATAAGCGTGTAAAATCAGAACAAGCTTGGTGTCTAACACGGGCCTTTAAGTACGTGCTGCCTATTGTACAGCTCGTCCCTCCAAGGCAGGGCTGTCCAAAGGAAGGCTGCGGGGAGGGAGGGACTCCTGCTCCGAGGTCCGAGCTGCAAAATGAAAGGAATGGCAGCAGGGGGTCTTCGTCGGAGCTGCTCAGGCTGGAAATACACCAGGGGACAAAACGAGTGGAGCTGGATGGAGGGAGTAGTTGCAGTTGCACCGTGAGGGACCTGGAGCAGAGCACGGCCCTGGGCTGCCTTTAGCTCCCTGGTGGCAAGAATTAGGGGACGGTGAGGTGGGCAGCTGTGGGCTGTGCCAGGACAGAGCTGTTCTCCTCCCCCGTGTAAGGCAGACAGAAAAACAAAGGCAAGGACTGGACTCGGGCGGCAGAAAGAAATTATTTTTTACTTCTCTGGTGCTTGGGAGTTTGAGTCCTTCAGTGAAGTTGAGAAGAACAAGGAGAAACTAAAGCTTGGCTGAACTGGAGGATGTAGCAGGGGGTTGCTTTTGATAGGATATGTAAGTCTGATTGGCAAAATAAATAGTACTACAGAGCTGGGGGGCTGCATTTCCTATTGCCACTGCCTTTCCACCGAGAACACTTTAAAACACTAGTTCTCAAAGCTATTTTTGTTGGAAGCACATTTAAGATCTTCCGTGCTTACCGTTTTATTTGGTGGTATTTAGAGCTCTATCTCTTGCAACTGGAATACGAAAATTTATTTTTCCCATGACTGATCTCTTTTGGCAGATCTATGGGTGATAGCAGTCTGCACATCAAACTCATCTGCAGTTCTTTGTATAGACAAACTAATTTACAAACACCATAGCTCATACAAACAGTTATGATATTTCCGTTTTTCTATTTAGAGAGGTTTTAATAATAAAACATTGTAGTTAAAATTTAGTGCTGTTTTGTTCCATATTGTCAAAAGGAAGTCGATAGATTTCTTAAAATACTGTGAGGCCATGGAACTCACCAGCTCGGTTATAATCAGTAATTGAAGAAATGATTAAATGCCAGTAGTTTACTATTTTTGTTTTTTCTTAGCTGGTGCTTTGCCAAATCCTGTGTCTTGCGAGGGATCTCTCAGTTACTAGCGCGAACCGAGGAGCCCTGCAGTTGAGCACAATGCGCAGACTGTTCTTAAGGCAGCAACGGGTCGAGTAAACAGATCTGGAAAGATCTGTGTTACATTTCTGACTTGATGCAGCCTGTTACGTGACCTTGGAAGTCTCCGAGCTTCACTTTCTTTGTCTGTAAGATGGAGACAATGAAGCTGATCTGTGAAGCACTTAAAGATCTGCTTAAGTGATATGCTTGATTACAGCATAAAACAATGCTGCTAGGAAAAGCACTGGTGATTGCAAATGTAACTTGTTCTGCGAATCTTTCAGACTCGCTCCTGTCTTAATGAGTTGAGTACCTTTTAGCCAAGAATGCTTTTAGGACAGTTAAGCATTTGGAGGGGAGGAAGAGAAAGAGGACATTGTTACTGTGGAAGAACTGGTCGCATGCAGTGTATTAAAAGATAACCCTGGAATAGTATGCAGGTGTAACTATTGTATGGTATGTAGTTCAACGAAGGTATTTTTGGTGTTAAATTTAGCTTAGGCTTCTTAAATCAGTTTATGTGCTCTAGGCCAACTTGTGTGGATCTTTCTACGTAAGAGCACTTTAGAGAGTTGAAGGTGATTTTTCATGCATTTATCCTTTTGCTCGTCTGATCATTTATCTTTGTCTTCAAATCTTTTTCCTTGACCAGACGAAATACTCCTTACAAAACCCTGGAGCCAGTCAAACCGCCAACAGTTCCTAATGATTACATGACAAGTCCTGCCAGACTGGGCAGCCAGCACAGCCCAGGAAGGACAGCTTCCTTGAACCAGAGACCAAGAACACACAGGTAGAGCATTTTTTTCCTCACTCAAATTCTTTCCTGCCTGGTATGCTGCTGCTTACTGAAGTCACAGAAAAGCTTTGAACTTTTGTGCTCTTTTTTTTCCTTTTTTTTTTTTTTTTTGTTAAAAGGCAAAAGGTGAGTTATTCTACCACTCCATTAATGCACAGAACTTCACTGTAGTTACTGTTTGATTTCTCTAACACACAGAAACATTTTTGTGCTATATTGAAGCCTCATTAAATCTAACAATTCTATAAGCACAGACCTCATTTATTGTGTTCTGTGTTACTTTTTTCCCCAAAATAAGCAAAACTTAAAAATTTATGCAGTTGAGAAGTGGGGTGTTGATGGTTCCTACTGGGTTAAATTAAAAGGTACATTGTTAATCTTATCCTAAATACAGTTAGGCTTTATAGAATATCTTTTTTTATTGTTGTTTTCAAGACCACTGATTGCAAAGAGAAGTTTCTCTTGATTAGAAATGCTCTGATGAAGATAGTCAGAAAGAGCTGATTGCTTTCTTTTGGCTAAAACTTAATGCTTGTAATCAGTGCCAGCATGATAGAAGTAGAACATTAAACTTACTAGCAGGTATTGGCATTAGCCAGTTGTTTCCACGTACTTAAAGGCTTTGAAAGAGCAGTGTGTTTCAGGATGAGAAAGGTGTTCATGTGTACCTTGTTCTTTTCTTTTTTAATATGTAAATTTCTTCTCAAATTGCAAGGCTAGATTTTTCTCCAAGTCTCTGGAGCAAGTTTGGTTTATTCAATTTGATTGTATCAGAGGCTTCAAACTGCAGGGAAAAAGCAGATAAAAGAGTTCAGTGTAGTTAAAAATAAGATAGTAGTTTTTTCAGACAGCTTCTTCCCTATTTATTTATTTTTTAACTCCCAGTAGGCAATTAAACACAGGAGGTCTCTAATTGAGGGGTTGAGAGAGAATTTTGGACACAGTTGTTCATGAAGTACTATTCGTGAATTAAGTAACAACTAAATCTGGTTGCAGTGAAGATCTTGTTAATCTGTTTAGCTGGCTACTGTGAATGCTCCCTACTCTTGTCTCACAAGATCTTTTTTTATGTACACTGCAGTTAGAAATTCAGCCGCAACCATGGTGACAAGATCAAGGTCTTCAGCAGACAGAACACTGATTTTGAAGGAATTATCTTGGCTTCCATTTCAGATCACTGGTTTTCTTTTTGTAACAGTGTTATTTTCTTAAGATATATTTGAATGATTTGTTCTTGACTCTTGACAGCATTGATTTGTAGCTACTCAGGAATTTTAAATAAACTATAAAATCACTGAGTACTCCTTAATTAGCATGAATGGGTTAAAGTGGTGTTTTGGCTTAAAGGCATATTGACTACTTCGTTTTCTTTGTATTATCCATTTAATCCGTGTAGATTCAAGCCTTGGCCTAAGGAATGTTCATGGGTAAGAATAAGAAGAGATTCCATCTGAGCCCTGATTGATTCCTTTTTGTCTCCCTCAATGAAAAAAGATGATGTGGCCTCTGAAAGATGTGTTAGAAACATTATTCGGTAGTTCACTAGAAGTATGTTCCGTACAAACCTCTATTGCTGGCCATGAATTTGAATATCATATAAACAGTACTGAGACAAATTGCCACCTGGCTGTACTGTTACCTTACAGACTATCTCAGAAACAAACTTTTTGTACGTAAAAAGTATGTGTATGTGGAAAAGTATATTGGCTACACATAAAATTATTTCCTGTCTGCTCAGCTTGGTTCATCATGGCTGATCTCAGTTAAAAAGTTCTTATTCTCAAGCTCTATTCTGAGCAGAGGAAAGATTCCTTCAGCTGATAGTGTAACTAATTTTAAAAAATTATTTACAGTTGAGGCATGAACTCTTCCAGCCCCAGCCTAATACTTCTAATTAATACAAGGCGCTTGAACTATTCCTGCAGTTGTTACTCCATTGCCTAGAACTAGTATGGTTGCTTACCTTTTTATTTCTGAAATCATTTAATTAGACATTTTATGCGTAGTGATGTTTATCAGCTTAGCTAATTCCATTTATTAGGAGTGTAATGCATCCTGACTTGATTAGCTATATGAGATTGTAGGTGGAGACAGGGTTTTTTTTAAAGTGGATTTTTCAAGTCTGTAATTGAGTTAGGCCAGCATAGTTCACACAAGGAACGTGACTGTTGATAGGCCTTTGTAGGAATGCTGTGCTAATACTTATGTTCCTCTGTTTTGTAGCGGTAGTAGTGGAGGAAGTGGCAGTCGAGAGAACAGTGGAAGCAGCAGTATTGGCATTCCCATTGCCGTGCCTACACCTTCACCGCCAACCATTGGACCAGGTATGAGGGGCTCTTCTTCCCACGTTAACTTAAGGCTGTAATGTCAGTCATGTGTTTGCAGAGGGAATTTTTACTGAACACAATGGACGACAAACTGTGCCGAAGCACAGTCATAGTCAGGAAATCACTTACGAGTGCTGAGGGACATCTAAAGTTTTAATTTTTTACCAGAAGTACTTACAGAACAATCACTCGTGGAATAACAGATGGCTGAAACACCTTTGTCTATGTATTGACAAGACAATCGTGGGACAGGAGACACTAAAGGGGAAGAGCATGTCCTTTTAAAGCTTCAGTACATTTTCAAAGGCCTTGCCTACAAGTAGGCATTTCTGAGTGTCCTGAGAAGCAGCAGCAACTGTCAGTACATATTTGATGGGAAATCTTTTTTTTCCAAAATAGTCTACTAATTTACCATCTGCCAATGATTTTCTGTGTGTGTTCTTAATTAAATAAAAGTCTTCACCTCAAATAAAATACAGAAGATGACCTACAAAAAATTGCCAGTGGTAGAATTCAGACTCATCCACCAGTGTCATTTATTCTGTTACAGTCTGAAGTTTCTAAGCTATGAGGGAGATTACTGTGAGAGGCAGGAGAACAAGTGTTATACTCTAGGACAGCAATAAAAGAGAGCCATAAAGGATCTCTCATCACCAAATGCATGTTCTCCTGTTTTTAATAATGATGAATTGTGTGATTGTGTAGAATCCTTCTTTACTAGTAGACTGCAGGATTATCTTGATAATAAACCAACTCTGACACTTGCTTACACTTGTGTCTTTGTAAGCACATAAAATTAATTTGTACAAGACAATAGCAGAATTTTGGTGCAATGTAATTATGCTATTGCACCTCTTAAATCGTTGTTCCTTGGTTGCAAGTCTTCACTTTTTTATGCACACGTAGGCTTTCCTTTCTTTTTCCCAGGTGTTTCTGATCCTGCAGTGGTACAAATAGGCATGAATCTTACTATCATCTGTCATCCCATTGAAATCAATGGGAATAAAGATCTGCAGATACAGAACCCTGTGTAGGATCAGGGCCTGAGCTATTACCAGTTGACTCAAGTTGAATTTTCGTATTTATTTGGGAAGCCTATCATGTGCCCATGCTTTCTTATTTGCTTTTTTAATATATGGCCTAATTGGGAATATAAACTATTTTATTAGCACACATTTCTGTTCCTCCTCCTCCTGGAGCCCCGCCAGCACCACCACTGCCACCACCTCTCCCGATGGGCAGTCTGATAGGTGAGACTTGTGTCAATGCTGAAGTGATTGCAGTCGTGCTGCATAATCAATAATCATCTCTTCCTAATGGACTTAGTGAAGTTGTTTTTTCATTTGTAGTGGGTGCTATATGATTTTAGTACACAAATCAATTCTGGGGTGATTATTTTTTTTCTTTAAACAATCTAATCTCCACTAATTTCCTGTGGTTAAAGCCTCTGAAGGTAAATGCACAAGGTATGGGGAAAAGGTTGCTAGTTGCTTGGAATCTCTGTTCCTAATAAAGCTGAGATCTAATTAGTCTGATCTGTAATAATTCCAGATCAGCTTGAGTATTGGTATTCTGCTGTATCACTCTTGCAGTTGAAAATAAGCCAGTACGGTTGCACTCTCACTTAAAAAATGGTAGCTGATGTACGATGTATGTGATCTATCTTGTGGGAATAAGGTGACTGGAAAGCAGGAGTGTCTGTCACAGTGGCTTGGGTTTGATGCTGTACTGCAGCAGGCAGATGCCAAACTGGAAGACTTGAGGATACAAGCTGACAGTTCTTGAAAAATTACCTCAAACATTACATATAGCTGTTAGGAATGGATTTAAAAGTAGTAAGTATAAAAAGACAGACACCACCACCCCTTTCCTATCACAGGCTGATGGCAAAATTCGTTGATCTTGTTAAGAGACGAGCTTTGGAGGCTTTGACCCACATAACCTGTTACACTTTCTCTTACTGAAGTGTTTAAGTGAAAGTGACTGTGGATGGCACTACAGGACTGCAAACTTCTGGTCACACACAGTTTGTGTGTGTACGTGTGTGTGTGTATGCATTCCCGTATATATTTTTATATGGTTATATAAGATATATACGTATGCATTTAAAAGCACAGAACATTCTACTGCAAAACAATTTTTGCACTTAAACATTGCAAAGTTGTGCGTTGATCCATGTGACCTCAACGTGTAAGATTCATTAGTTTGCAAGGTTTGAGTCTTTCATCTGTCAGAGGTTAATGCAAAAAGAGCATTTAAATTGTTTTTATTAACCTTGAATTTTGTGCAGCAAGCATGTGGAAGGTAAAAATGGGCATTCATCTTGATGAGCAAGTGACATGTCTTTCTGTCAGCCTGCACTGGTGATTCTGATCTGGTAGAAGTATAAATTCTATGAGTACAAAACCACAACTAGCAAACATGATTGGCAAACATGCCAAGTGTCTGAAGCTCATGTCATTTAATTTACTGCTTTGTTAGAGCAATTTTTGATACTAGATTGGAGACAAGTTCTGGTTCACAATGGAAAACATTTGCTTTGAGCAGAATGTGGATTTTTTTGTGTGCGCTTTTTAATAAAGGGTATTGCATGTAGAATATTGAGATATGCTTACAAGTTGGAAGCTGGTTCAACTTTCCAGTCCCACCCAGTTTGTCGAAGTAGTTCTCCCAGCATTTCTCAAATGCCCTTTATATCAATGTTATTTTATGTCCTGTGCGTTTTTTGTCATTATTGATTATAACAGGGATGTTTGTTTTCTATTAATCTCTTGGTACTGCCTTAAGTTATTGGTGGTCTGTAATCAAGTGATTCCCATGTTCTGGGCTTTTTCTATTTTCTGCGTTCTGCCCCAAGTAATGCTCTGCTTAAGTCTTTTCCTCGGTTCCTCTGGCTAATGCTTTTCAGCTGCTCCGGGTTCAGCTCCTGGTTCCCAGTATGGCACAATGACCAGGCAAATCTCGCGACACAACTCTACCACTTCTTCAGCATCTTCTGGTGGATACAGACGGAATCCTTCTGTGACTGCCCCATTTTCTGCTCAACCTCATGTTAATGGCGGGCCTCTTTATTCTCAAAATTCAAGTAAGCTTCTGAGCTCTGAAATCATGAACTGTTTTGAGCAAAATGATTGTAAAAGCATGCATGGCATTTTAACTCATTTGTGAAGAGCATCAATAAGATTATTGCTTTCTTTCCTAAAATAGAAGGAAAAACAAACAAGAAAAACCCTCTTTAAGTTGTACAGTGATTGCACTGTATGCAATTACACTGTTTTTCCCCTCTGAGTTGTTTGCTGTTACTCATGGCAAGAAATTATTATGATTGCCTATCTAATTATAGGCACATTATACTTAGTATTTCAGGTGTGCTTGGGGAACATAAACTAAAACCAGATTTTTTTTTCAGGAGACCTAATGTGCTTGTAGCACACTCCCTCCACTACTGGGCTAGTGGCAAGAGAGTGCTGTCAGAGCGCAGCGCTCCTGTAACAAGCTTTTCCCATTACATAGTTTCTCCCTGTCTCTGTCTCATTCCCAAATCCTATTCCTGATTCCAAGTTTCTCCTTTGTTCTTCATTTTAAACTTAACTGTTAAAGAAGGGACAGAAGAGTTCAGCCTCTTTTCTCTTCAGCAGACAACTCCTCTGTGCTTCCACACAAGTGGTATAGATGGAGATGAATGAGGGGCGGGATGCAGTGGGGAGCTGAGCTAGTGTTAGTCATCAGCTTTCTGCCTAATCACCTGGCAAGGCAAGCAAGGTTGACTGCAGAAAGCTCTGCAAAATAGGGTTAGAATTGAATAATAGAATCTTGGTGGAAAGCTAGGCTTAGATCAGGAACTTCTGCCTTTCTGCTTCCAGCAAGGAAGAACTCCAGCAAGGGTAATTTTGACCAAATATACGTAGAGGAGTGATAGTACTCCAGTGGCTTCTGGTGGTGTGCCAACTCCTTAAACTTCAAAGTGGTGTTTCTTTAAAACAAAATGTAGATGTTCGGGCTAGAGCTCACTACAGACAAGTGCTGGTTGTTAGTATACTTACTCTTAAGGAACGAATAGTTACGGAATGTTGGAGACACTGAGGTGTAGACTTTTCTCAGTGGTTTGCAGGTATTACATTGTCCAAAAGCACTTTCGTATGCAGGCACAGTACCTATCTAGCTTTTTTCCCAATTCTAATTTTCCTGCTACTCTCTCTGACTCATGCTGACCCTTCATTTTCCTCCACACTCCTGTTCCCTGAAATTAATTCACCATAGCAATAGAAACTCCTTCCTGTTCAAACAGTCGTATTCTGTTGAATAAACAGGGCATTACTCCTGGAAATAGTTCAGTTGCCTCGAATGCTCTGCACACCACTGTTTCTGAACAGTTGTATTTTTCCAAAGCAATTTTTTGCTCAAATGCAGGTGCTATTCCTTAGTCTAGCCTCTCTGGTGTTTTCAAAATACTGATTGTCAAGATTTTTTTTGAACAGTATTTTGATGGGTGTTTTTCTACTTTAAACTATTTTTCTCCATTTCTGTAACTGGTGATTTTTTTTAATGCTACTGTCTTGACATTAAATCTAGGTTCCATGTTTCTTTAAGATTTTACTTCTCATGCTAACAAATATTCTGTTTTTTCTTAGATGTTTACTTCAATTTTGTGAGAAACCTGTTTGTTGTCCCTCTTTTATAGATTGTTTCCCCCATACAGTTGATTTGATTATTGGTTTTGTAATGAACTAAATGCTTCATTTTTATTCATCAAACATTAATCTTAGTTATGGCTTTATTTAAAACTGTTGCTTACTTGGAAGTACAGAACCTCTTTCAAATTTGATTCCAACTGGATTATGCTGCTGAATTCCCACCTTCACAGGAACTTCTCTATTTCAGTGTAAGAGAAATTCTCCTGAGAAGGGGCATGGTATAAACAAATGAGTTATGTTCTATTGTTTCTTTTTCTGTTTTTTTTTTTTTTTTTTTTTTGGTTTGTTTGCTTTGTTCTCCCCCCCCTCCTTCACTGGGAGATGTCCCACCAGAGCTGGTACTTTACATGGCATGTCCTGCTACCACCATGCCTCTCTCCTACCTGGTGAGGAAAGAGCAACACCTCAGCTGTCAGCCCAGCATCTCTGAGCACTGGTGCCTGTGTTTCACACCTCATTTCTCGCTGAGGAGGTCCCTACTTCACAGGAGATGAGCTTGTGAGTGCTTCCTGGGCAGCTCTGGGCACCAGTGTAGCCAGTGGTAGCTGTTCATGCCTTTGCCAGATTCTTAAGTTGCTGAGCTCCTCTAACCGGAGAAGACCTGATAATTTAAAATAGAGCTCCATTCAGCTCTAAACCCACCCGTTTTCCTACCAACAAGCAACAAGGTCCCTTTTCACATTTTTCCACTGCCCCCCTCGCAAGCCTGAGCAGAGCAAAATGATGGGAGGTGCACTCTGTGTGGACACGAAGCATCGACATGACACCATCGTTGCCTTTGTAAAGCAGTCGTCTTTGCTCTGAGGCAGGGCTGCTTCGCTGCCTTTGGCGTAGCTCCCTGCTCTTGTGTTAGAGGAGGAGTCCAGCATCCTCTACAGCATCACCTCCTCTTCTGGTAGCACACTTTTTAAAGAGAACTACTACTCAATGAGCAGCATGATGGAAAGCCCCGTGTTGCATGCTGCCCAAGCGAGGCTGAGCGGTCCCCTTGGCACACGCAGCTCCCCGACACGCAGCCTGCGCCCTGCTTTTTGTTCAGATGGACACGGGCACGTTTTGCTTTGTGAGCCTCAATTGGCTAGCCACGAATTCAGCCTTGTTGGAAACACAAGCTTGAAGAAGGTTCTTCCGTGTGTGTGTTCTTGTTGTTCTTTACATACTTCGTTTTTTGTGGTCCTCGTTACTGACGGCTGCTTTTGTTTGTTTCTTTTTTTTTTTTTCCTTTTTCCCTTGTGTCCGTTGACTTCCCCCGATATGCTGTGTGCATTGCTACCAGTTTCTATTGCTCCACCCCCTCCCCCTATGCCTCAGTTGACTCCACAGATACCTCTCACAGGCTTCGTGGCCAGGGTGCAGGAAAACAGTAAGTTTGGACAAGCTGAGCTGTTAAAGGGTAGAGCCTACTTTCTTCTAGCATGCATGGCTGGCAAGTCAGACTCTCTTTTGTTTCCTTTTCCAGAAGCTAATACCATCTTGCATTCTAGTGTCGATATGCTATTGGAGCTGAAGGGCACACTCTTCAATATTTTATAACGTGCATGATTATTACTGACCCATTTAAGATCTGAGCTGCAAATTTATTATAGAAAAACAGCGTGAAATACGTGGCATCTGCTTGGTCTGAATATAGAAGTGTATCTTAATTAAAAATATTAATTTCATGTTGATTCATCCTGCCTGAGGCTTCTTCAGTAGGGATAATTGATTAGTTTTTATTAGAAAGGCTTATGTAGACTGTCAAAATATGTACTGCGTTACCCCTGGCTCTAATCCTCCAGCAGTTTTTAGGAACCTCCACAGTCAATTGAAAATGTGCAGTCTTATGATCTAATGCCACTACAAAGGAGCTCCTAAGGTATTTCTCCTCCCGTCAGCCTTTCATTCTCCATTTCTTTGTGTCCTCTAGCCAGGTTTCCCTACAGAGCTTCTTGCAGCATAGCTTTGCTAGTTAGGTTTGTGAAGGAGATGCCTCCCGGCTATGATCTGTGCTGCAAGGTGTTTTCCACTGGTCTCTCTGCTTTTACTGTTTTTGCTTGATTCATTTCAGGTGACTGCTCCTGTCCCGAATGCTAGCACAGGGGTAAAGTCATGCTCCTGCTGCAGGGACATCGCTGTCGTAGGAGAATTTTAGTTTAGTAAACAACAGAGTGAATAGAATGTAGATAGGGCGTGAAATGAATATAAAACATAAATAATGAATATAAAACATTTCTTAAAGTGTTTGGGAACCGTAGCAAAGTCTGCTGGAACCTCGGAGGCTCTTAACTACGTAGTGATGCTCCAGCGTGTACTTAGGGGCCCTCAGATCTGATCAGTGCTGCTGTCCAGCTTCCCGTACGAGCTTTTAAGTGCTCATGTTCTGAGCATTCCCCTAGAGATAGGAGGCATCTCTATGGTTCCCATTCAGAACGAAAATGTTTTGGTGTTATGCCAGGTAAATGCTAAGAATCGTGTTGTTGTAGAATAGCATGCCACAAAAATGTGTTGACAAACCCTTCCAAAATGCCAGGCATAGGGGTAGACCTCCTAAAGATGAAGGTTACAGAAAGTCTTCACTTGCAGATAAACTTGAGAAAATTGGCACCTGCTTCTGAATTGTTCCAAGTACCGTCCTCGTGGAGATAACACAGCACTTGGGAGAGCCGAGGTGAAAGGGACAGGCTTACTTGTGTGTGTCACAACAAGAAATAAAGCTGACTTGGGAATGAGATTGCAGCAAAAATAGCTGAAGCTTGAAATCTGGTCTAGGAATTGTTCTGTTTATTTTCCTTCTTTAATAGTCCCTTGGGTTTTAAAGTTATCTAATGAGTATGGCTTTGAGCTGCATTTTGGAGGTAGGAGTGCATGTGGCAGTCCACGCATGCACTCAGCAAAACTGGCTGTAGAGGCCGTTGTGGTTGAGTTTTGGTCTTGTGTGCTTCATCTGCCTCATTTTCTACCAAATGTCTACATGGAGTGGAGTTACGGAGACGCGTGGGTGGGCTTGTCTTTTATGGGAAAATGTTACTTCCTTATCGTGAAGATCTGTGGGTTTGGAAAGCAACATCCCCTGCTACGTGGAAGTCTTTCAGATTTCTTCTAGGGCAGATGGATTACGAAATATGCCAGGCCTATTCTTTTTTTTCCTGCGCCCTGTGCCCAACCTGTGGGTATCTCCTTCTTCAGAGAGGTTTTCTGGTATGCCCTGAGACCTCTGATCGGATGTAGACTGCTGCACTGTCACTGTCACCCAGTCCTTTAAAGAGGGCTCTGCTGGTACCCACTTAAAGAACAGGAATGTGAACACACAAGAGAAGATGTTTCAATTTGGAGCTGTATAAATACTGGTCCGGTTACCCTTTCTCATCTAGAGTGTTTTTCTGTTTTTTTTTTTTTTTTTTTTTTCTTTTCTTTTTTTCTTCCACCTCCTAGGAAAATTAGTGCTATTCTAGGTTCTGCCTGTTTTAAGCTCAGAGCCAGGAAACGTCTAGGTTAAAGTCCCGGAGGTAGGGATATGTCCATAGGGTGGTACTTGTCTAATTTTCTGTTCCATTTTCTCCCCTTGTTTTAATGTGAAGTTGAATTGTTGTAAATGTTTCCCATGAAGCACGCAGTTTCAGCACTGCATCTCGGTTAGGGTCTATCTGTGCTGGCACTTTCACGCTTGCATTTCCTCCCCTTTTTTGTCCTTTTCAAATAAGCAACTCATTGTTGAATAAATAAAACTTTTTGCATTTATTAAGGTAAGGATTTCTCAGCATCTCAAAGGAGCGTTGCCTCAATACTATTTTTTCCTGGCTGCAGATGAAAATTAAGGGTAGAAATACATTTTGTGAAAGATGTGCCGAGAAGACTGCACAGACCCAGTCCGTTTATAAATCGTGTTGTCATGTGTCTGCGGTGGATTAATGAAGCCTGCCTGGGAGTGCTGCTCAGTAACGCAGGCGAGACACGGCGTTCAGCTGGCCGGAGACTTTGTTAGTCTGTCTCCAGGCGACACAAATGGGCTTCTGTATGGCCCAGGGATCCCTGACACAGTGGCAGGCAGCCTGCTGATGCAGAGCTGTGGGCTGTGTGGCCCAGCTGGTCACGTTGCAGAGGAGCTGGGCCCGCAGGTGAAGAAGAGCAGCAGCTCCCCAAGGGGGTACAGCGCAGGCTGGGTGCCAGGGCTGCCATGGCTGCTGCCCCGGCAGCTCCTGGCCCCTGCAGCAGGGGATTTGGCTTCCCCTGTACCTGCACGGCCCATCTGACACAGCTGGGAGGTGGCAGCGGAGCTCAAACCCCTCATCAGAGGCACGTGGCTGAAGCCCAGAGGTTAGTCACTGCTGGAGCAGCGGCCAGGCAGGAATAAAGAGCATTAAAGCAAACAAACCCTCGTCGTAATTTTCAATGCCGCTGTAACTAGCAGTAGCTGGAGCTTCACTGTGGTGTTCGTTCCGTGCAGTTCAGCGTAGCTTCCCTAAAATGAGCATCGCGTTCGGGAGCACGCGCCCAGCCTTTGGAGCACGTGCCCTGCTCCCTCAGTCAAACTTTCTAGAGCAGGGGTTTTCAACCCATGTCTGTGTTCAGTGTGCAGGCTCCCAAATTGCTTGTAATTCCTGTATAAAAAGCCACGTTTAATAACAGTAACTTCTCGATAAGTTCTGGTTTCGTAGTGCTTACACCTAGGCTGATGTGTAGCGGACTGCAGTTGGTGAGCAGTGAGAGGAATGACTTGATGGCTTGCATCTGAGTTCTCTCTCTCTCTCTTTTGCTGCCAGCTGCTGTGAACTGAAAATTAATTTGATGAGCTAATTTGAAGAGTGCTTTGTACCATAATGCCTTTCTCCTTTTTCCCTTTCCCAAAGCAAGTTGTAATTGTGCTGATTGGAGAATCTCAGGGCAGGGATTTGACATTTTAGATTACACACTTCATTCCTTGAGCACTTTTCCCCCCAGAACAGCAGCTGCCTGTTGTAGTTTTCCATCTGTTAGATGAATCGTGGATGTGCACAAGCTAGTCTGGAAGATAAGGATCTGTTCAAAGCTCTCCTTCTGCAGAAGGATTACTTGGCTTTCTCTTACCTGGTTAGATCTCAAACTCTGGTCTCTTCCCTGTTTTGTGATCTGCACCAGATCTTTTTGCTCCCTTAAGGCTAGCTCTGAGAGAAAAGGAATCCAAGGCAGTAGTGTTTGGAAACAAATGAAAATGTTTGTCTAGGCAAAGGATTTGTTTAAAAATTGAGCTGCTGGTGCAGTCCAGAGGCCTGTTGCTGCCTGGCTCAGAGGGTGCCGCTCGGAGTCCTCCCATAGCTAACTGCTGCCGCTAGCCCTCGGCGCGGGGACGTCGGGGCAGGAAGCTTTCCTCTCTGCTGGTGGTCAGCTTACGCCCTGCAGCATGTGCTTCGACTCTAGTAGCATTTATACCTAGATTTGACCACTAATAACAAACATAGTTGTATGTCGTAGCTTTTAATACGAAGCCTCTGTTTCTAATCAGTGCATGGGATCATAGTGCATGCTGTGTGTGTCGTCGTCCCCACCCCTTTTATTTACAGTCTTACAGCCTCAGGTTGGTTTGTGCCTGCACGCTGGTTTTGATTTAAAAAAAAAACGATTTCCCAACGTTTCCAGTTGCTGATAGCCCGACTCCTCCCCCCCCACCGCCCCCCGACGAGATGCCGATGTTCGATGACTCTCCTCCTCCTCCGCCCCCACCTCCTGTGGATTACGAGGACGAGGAGGCTGCTGTTGTGCAGTACAGCGATCCCTACGCGGACGGAGATCCTGCCTGGGCACCTAAAAACTATATAGAGAAAGGTAAGAAGTGTGGCAACTCCGTGTTACTGCAGTGCTGGAGGATTAATGGTATCTGAAGAGGATGAAGGACTTAGCTTGGGTCTGGTGAAAACAACCATTTTCCCTGCTAAGTTGGAACTCTAGCCATTCTTTCTGTAGTTTGTCAGTGGCTACACCTGATGTGATAAAATATAATCCTTCTTTAGAAGGATTATAAAATACCTTCAAGCATTCTAGAATGAAGGGATTAAAAAAAAAACAGTTATGAGAAGCAGATGTGAATCGGATGGCTTTTCATTTTTTTTTATCTTTGCTGAGCTGCTGGATTGTGTCTGAAGCTACCTCAGGATTGCTGGGCAATCATCTAGAAAGTGTTGCAGAAATGCCAGGAAGTCCAGGAAGTCTCTGTCCTATCAAACCAAGCTAGCCAGAGCGAGTCAGCGGACGTTTTGCTATAAAATGTAGTGAGGCTTCCATGGGGACTTCCAGTGAGTAGATCAGCGGTCTGTCACTATGCTGAGACACAAACTCCTACAGTAGATGCTTCATCCCATGAATAATTGAGGTACTGATTTCCTGCCTATAGAGCCGTCTGTGTTAGGACAGTGACCAGCTTGTCAACAGCAGTGTCACAAGCTTTCTCAGGACCTGGCTGGTTCTGCAGAGCGTACGAAAGGGGATGTCTGGGATACCTGTCACAGCAGCAGCGACAGAACTCCTCTGCTCCACCTTCCCCGCTGGCTGGGCTCCGTGCAGGGCGTCCTCATGGGGTGAAAATAACTGACACACTGCATTGTTATTTGCTAGGCATTAAGGCATCGGGTTTCTGAGAAGATTTTGTTTCCGAGAAGATTATTTTACCTACATGTGTAGTAGTAGGTTCTTGGGATCTATATAACCGACTGCGTAAATTCCTATTAACTGTTTTAGAGGGTGCGGCTGTGATGTCCACAGTTTGTGTATTTGTGGTGGTATTTTTTAATTCCAGTACTAGAGGTGGTGACATTGCCTTTCCTTAGGGAGATCTTTGCGTTTTTTGATTACACACAGTAAGTGGGAGGTTGGTAAGAGTAGTGTATTTACCAGGCAGGTACCATACAATAGGGGATGTTGCTGTAAATTCACTTGCACCTTTTCCTACAGTAACTTCAACACTTGCACTCATCGCAGCCGTTTAGAAGAAATGCCAAAACTTACCATCGCTTAGAAACTCTGTAGAAAAGGCAGGAAATCATTCACCTCTGTAGAGGGGCCTTAAGCAGCTAAGTTTACAAAATCACACATTGCAGCACTCACTACACAGTTGTAGGGGGCCATTGTGTAAAAAAATTTCCTGTAGGTCCTTTTTTATAGACTGGTGTTTTTTTTAGGCTTTCCTAATCAAGAGATCCCTATGCAGGGGTCTGTATGCTTTTGAGGTAGTCTGAGCAGAAATTACTGCCACCGTAGTGGACCAGCTATTCCATAGTTCATTTTTTAAGAGTCCATATGCACTGTTCTGCTGTGTCCCAGCCAACTGTACCTCTCCCCACCAAAAGGTTTACTGAGTATTCAGTGCAGTCACCACCCACTTACTGGTAGCCAGTACTGCAAGAAAAGGGAAATTTCACTTTCTGTACTTGATGTCGATCAGGAAAACCCTGTGAATGCGGAATGGAAAGCCCCAGGATGGCAAACTGGTCTTTTCAAAATACAATTGTACTTTAAAAGAATTTCATACTGGTGCTGTTAACGTGATGCTAAACTTTTCCTCTGTTCAATCCACAGTTGTTGCTATATATGACTATACAAAGGACAAAGACGATGAGCTGTCGTTTATGGAGGGTGCAATCATTTATGTGATAAAGAAGAACGATGACGGCTGGTATGAAGGAGTTTGCAATCGAGTAACTGGCTTGTTTCCTGGGAATTATGTCGAATCAATCATGCACTATGCCGATTAAAATCCTTTGCTTTTCAAAGTTGGGTCTTGTATTCAGTCATACCATGATTATTTACAAGGGGTAACTAAAAGATAACAGAATTGTCTTAATATACTTTCAGAAAACGTGCCCATTTCTTCAGGCCATACTGTTTTAATGGTATGATTGAATGTCCATCTCTCTAAGTCTCTGGAGACAGTATGTCTTAACCTGATGGCAATTTGTAAAACAAGCAACTGTCTATAACTGGTTATACTTATTTACTTATGCATTGTTAATTTTATGACCAGCCTAAATATTCTGGGGAAGTAGGGTATAATATTTAATGAACCATGATTCAGATTGTGCCATTACATTTTTCAGTACAGCATGGTAACTAACACTACGTTAGACTAACATATTAAAATCTGGATGAGAAGTTTAATGTTAGTGCTGGTCATATTACTTTTTGTTTAGACTCTTTGCTCATTCTTGAACTATATTTGTTTAAAGCATGCATACAAACTTATGTATTGAAATATACTTTTTTAAAAATCCAAGATGCTTCCAATTGTTGTAATCTTTACCTGGAGTATTCTCACTAAAGTCTATTATGAGTTGTTTGGGTCTAAGGTGTCCATGTGAATCAAAAAATGGGTGGTCTTATGTATGTGTAATTTGTACCCAAGTTTTTTTAATAAGTAAATTTACATTATGACTTTTTCCATTCATAAATATATAAGTGAACCAAAGGTCTTGTCCATTACTTTGTTGGTTGGCTTGGCAAAGAAGTTTGGAATGCTAACGTAGCAAAACCATGGCTCTGTTATCCCAGGCAATGTACTAAAAAGCAAATGTTTGTAACATGACTTTATCACTGACAGAGGGCAAATAAATTAGATATGAAACCTGAATTACCCATTATACAAACTCCTAAAAGTTCTTTTCTTCCAAAATAAATTTTAGCAAGGATTCTTGGTTGAATCTAGTTACCAAGATGCAGTAATTCGGACATTATCTGTAACTGACATGTCTCAGTAGAAACTGTATCTGGACTTGGTTTTGTGCCCAGCTGAGCAGAGGGCGAGGCTGCTCTCAAGATGTGACACAGGGGAAACAACCACAACAGGATGTGGCTTCTTTTAACAGGGAATGGAGCACGGCACTTAGCCGTTTGCATTAAGGGCTAACAAGCAGAGGTGGTTAGAGGTGAGACTTCTCTGGTCTACAAATTCTTTGGCTGAAATAACCTGGAAAAGGAATGTGGTAGTACCGGTTAATTACTGCCATAGGAATGTGTCTGGGACTTCAAAGCAGTCTTGTAGGGGGAAGGTACTGAGTATGCTCCGTAAATGAGTGATGGGCGATGATGGAGTTGAAGCTTTGACTGGCTGTTGACGCATTCATTTTGGAGTGAGTTAGAAATACCAAGCCTTTTATTTTCTTAACTACTGGCAAGTAACAACTGATAACATACCTTTATAGCCTAGAAGACCGTCATAGAGTGGTTTGGGGGTGGAAGGGACCTTAAATATCATCAAACGCCAACCCTCTGCCAGGGGTTGGGACACCTCCCACCAAACCAGGGTGCCTGAAGCCCCATCCAGCCTGGCCTTGAACACCTCCAGGGATGGGGCATCCACAGCTGCTCTGGGCAGCCTATGCCAGAGCCTCACCACCCTCTTAGTGAAGAATTTCTTCCTAATGTCTAATCTAAATCTCCCCTCTTTTAGTTTAAAGCCATTCCCATCACTACACCCTCCCTGACAGAGTCCCTCCCCAGCTTTCCTCTAGGCCGCCTTCAGGTACTGGCAGCCGCTATAAGGTCTCCTTGGGGCCCTCTCTTTTCCAGGCTGAACAACCCCAACTCCCTCAGCCTGTATGCATAGGAGAGGTGCTCCAGCCCCTTGATCATCCTCATGACCCTCCTCTGAACTCATTTGAATACATCCATGTCCTTCTGGTGCTGCGGGCCCCAGAGCTGAACACAGTACTCCAGGTGGGGAGTCTCATGAGATATATATAACCTAATAAAGTCTACATATAATTTGTTATTATAAACCTTTCACATATATAAAATTCCAAGTACTTCCGTAGTTTAACAACCAGGAAAGCATTCAAACCATCTATTTTCACAGATGTTTTTAACAGCTAGCCACATGCATGTTCTATTTATTGTTGTGAATGAACGAAATTTGGAGCAATTTCAGTTTTCATACACTGATTTATATTTATTCTCATTTGTGGCCTTCGTGCATCAACATGTAAACATCTTTCCCAACCCCACAATTAATAGCCCCCACTAAAACTTGTACAGCACAATTTGTAAGGTTTCCTACAATAAAACACTTTAATTTTTATTTTATATTTTTAGAAAAAAAAGTAGAACTTCCCCCCCCAAAAAAAAGTTTCTTAAAAAAATAATTTTTGGTAGCCTGTGTTGGAAGCAGATAACTTTTGAAGTAAATTTAGGCACAGTCTGGTAAGTAGCTGCCAGAACGAGTGGAAGGAGTTCTCTCACTTGTCGCGCATGAGTACCATTTCTGTCAGTTGAATGAGGGCTTCTCTTTCAGGGGATGGTCGTAGCTTGCTGATCTCTCTTGTAGCTTCATGGCAGTAGCGCTGGGCGAGGTAGGTCGTTTGCTGCACACCATCACTCTTATGTGGGAAGACAGATAAACATAATGGGTAACTGATCGGCCCCCTTTTGCCTCTTCCAGGTACAGTGGGAAGTTTTAAAGTCAGTTAGTACCCTGAACACCTACCTATATTCTGAAGGGGAAGAGGATTCATTCTATATCCACTGAATCCTACATCCCCTCCCCAAAGCTCTGAAATACTAAAACGCATCCATGCTAAACTTAATTGTATTTATAAAACAACACTGCTATTACTAAGATATGATTCAGTAGGACTGGAAAATAATTGACCAACCCCTCCCATCCTACCCAAAATAGAGGCATAAAAAAAAAATTTCACAAACATGCTATGCTGACTAAATATGTACTAATTCTGCACAGACAATTATTCACTCTTTTCACATCAGAGTCAATTAAAATTGGAGTGTGCGCTTCAGCTGCAAGAATTAGTTGCTGCTTTCATCAGTTGTTGGACGCAGGAACTCTTCAACTGAAGGAACTGAGTTTATGCGTGAGCTTTTTGTTTTTATTATGGAGATTTTATGCTATTTGAGGGGGAAAAAGCTATTAAATCCAGTAACCAGTAACTTTTAAAACACTGCCAGTAAGGCAGTTGTAGGGTACTAACTTGCTATTGCACACAGCATGCTACTTAATGTATATTTGAAAAGTGCAACCCTGCCATTTTACTTCAGAGGCAATGAATTTCATATGGACTTCAGTGGGAACAGCACTTTGGGAATGAAGTAGTTGGTACCAGTCCTACCTGCAACACGTATTTCCGAGCACGTTCAACATCTCCTGGTTTACTGAATCGTCTCATTATCATTGCATTCATTTCTGGAAACTAAGCACAAAGTGAAAAGTTTTTTGTACTGCTTATGAGTTGTTCTCCGTGTAGCTGCTGGCTATGCTAAGGTGAAAAAGAAACTGAAGTAGAGCCTCCTTTCCCTGCCGCTGTTGTTACTACAGATACCAGTAAACACAGATATATCGCAGTACACTCATAAACAATGATCTGCTTTCCCTGCACACACACCTTTGGGCCTGAAACCACAGATCTACAAACTTCTTGTTGGGGAACAAACATGCAACATCCCTCGTTGTTATGACATTTCTCTATTAGTCAGAGGTAGTCATCTTGGAAGATACGCGTAAAAGTTTACTGGTGACTCATACCTCGCTTTCTTTAGATTCTAGCTTTCTTCCTGTGTAATGACAAGTTAATTGTGATGTTCATATTATTCATATTTACAATGATACAGGAGGTACATGCTTTTACTTTTTACATTTAAGCTCCAAAGAATATAAAAATACCCAAACCTGTAATGAAAAGCTATTTTTAATAGTTGTACAGATTTTAAGGGTAGTACATAAGCACTTGATAGCAATGCTAATAATAAAAATAAACCCTCATTCTTCAGCTGTACTAGTTAAAGAGTAACTTTAGAATTAGCATACAGTAGTATAATTCTTTAAAAATGATCAGGATTTTTTTACAATGTGAATGAGCTTAAAATACTAAATGAAGAGGTCTTACGTCAAGCTAAACAATTTTGTTTAAAGGCCGCTCAATATTTCAATGCAAAAAAATGTATTTCAGACGGAGGGTAAAGGACAAGAAGAAAAGGCTATCACTTAAGATCCAGACAGCATTAAAAACTGAAGTACTGTTGTCAAGAAGAAAACATGAGGATTACCAGATAAATTAAAGGGTATGTAGGATAGCAGTAATATTAATTCTGAGAGAAAAGACAGCCTATAACTAACAATTACATTTTGGACTATCTTCAAGTCCTTGGCTCAGGACTTTTTATTCTCAGATAAAAATAGATGAAACATCTTTTAGTAGCAACACAGATAAGCATTTGTTGAAGCTCCAGATTTTTTTAGCGCTTATACTTTGTTTATATATCATTTAAGTCTGTAGTGCTGTTCTTCCAGTTTCTTGAAAATGGCAGGAAATGTTCAGCTAAGAAGTCTTACATCTAATGCAAGATGATCAAGTTACCTCTCAATAAAAGCCTGAATGGGAAGCTTCCATTTCTCATCTATCAAATACAAATGACTAAAAACATTTAAAAGTGACCTATTAAGTTCAAGTAAGATTTTAAAATAAATCTGATGGATTTTTTTTGTTGCCATTTCCATATTATTATTTATCTTATCAAACTAACTAAATGAATAGGGGGTGGTTGCAAGTCAGAGACAAACAACCAACCCGAATACATGAATAAAGGAATAGTTCTAATTAAAAAAACTGGAATATTCAACATTGACAAGACAATTAGTGTCACCCGTTCTCTGCCAAACCCTGTTCAGTCTTTGTGCTATGTCCTCCTATTTCCCTTCAGGTATCTTAAAAAACAACACTACACAACTGCATCCACTTTCAGTACCTGGCTCTCGCTGTTCCTTTAGACAACCCCAGTTGTCGATGACTAACAACGTCCTGCTGCACATCAACAAATTCTGAAATAATGATTCAAGAACAAGTTCACGAATTCCCCAGACTAGCCTGTGGGGAGGAACTCAGAACTTGGAGGAGGCTGTTCTCAGCACGCATCAGTCTGCATTCTTAAGTGACTGATAATCTTCACTTTCTTGTCTTTTGTGGGATACGTGTCCCTGTAAGTGCCCAAAGGATGAGGAAACAAACACATGCGTACATTCCAGCCTCCCCCTGGCCTCTTTCTGTTAAGAAAAAGATGTAACTGTTAAAAAATTTTCGTTGCTGTTCGTAATTATTTTGAATTTTTCCCATGTCAAGCACTGAGCAATTCCAACGAGAAAACACAGACTACAGCCCTCACTTGAACTGGCTGTGCCAGTTTTCATATCATGAAGTTTAGTCAGAAGGATGGCTTTGTAAGTCCCACATCTTCTTCCCTCAGGTGAACCAAAAGCTTGAGCAAGGTGCATTAAACCAGCCTCTTTCCCTTTTAAGGATTAGTAGAAGCTTGAATGCTCCTGTTGGTGCTGCTAGCACTTCTGTTTACTTTGCACTCCTCCAAATCATTCTCAGGCCACTAAATATTGTGACCAATTTTTAAGCTTATTTATGATACTCCTTTCTCTTACCCAAGCTACTGTTACATTTACCTCCAGTAGCACAACTGTAAAGAAGGGAAAGCTTCCCATATTTTTAACTGGGTAAGACTTGGCCCCAGAACAGATACAAAGCCTAAAACTTGGCAAAAGGGCTATATAGTGAGAGCCTAGGGAGAACGTGTCTCAGGAAAGAACATGAGCAAGCAGCTACCTAGGAATAACCTGCAGAAAACATGCAGAATCTCTGAATACCTGTGCCTTTGCCAAGGCTGGGCATTTGGGGCAGCAGAAAACTAATGCTTCTGTTGATAAAAGGGCCTAATGGTAAGAGTGATTGTGGAGGAAGGTGCTTATCAATCTGAAAAAACGTGTGCACTCTAAATCTGGCTGATCCTGAACGCGCTGATTTTTCACACGTGCCCAGGCCACGTTCATCGCCCATGCTGTAGACTTGCTGTGTTCAAGCTAGACCTCTGTGTGGCTGTCAGGAGCAGCGTACAGCTTGTGGTTTGGGAGAGACGTGTCCCTTTTGACTTACCTGCCGACAAGCAAACAAGACAGGGCCTGTGGCTAATCCAAGCTTGAGATCCGCTGCTGCTGGTTTGCCTAGACGGTCAGCACATGATGTAAAATCCAGCACATCATCTATTAGCTGGAAGAAGATAAACATACAGATTAATTTAAGGCAGGCTTTTTGTTTGTTCGTTTTGTTACGAAAACTAAATACAGAATAATCCTTGTTAAAATTTATAGAAAGAATGAAGACAACCCACTTTGATTTCTAAAGGCAGTTGGGGAAAAGTTTAGATTCCTTTTAGTTCAATAAAAGCACTACCTGAAAAGCTATGCCAACATTTTTTCCATACTGGTATGCAATCTCATGAACTTTGGGATCAGGGCAGCCTAGAATTGAAACCTGAAAAGAAAAACAAAACAAATAAATAGAAAGCTTTAGTTAGCATCCCCTTCTAGTCTCTGACCAGAGGTGCAATGCTGCAAGCGCAGGCAGCAGGAATCTGGGAAAGGATTAAAAGCTGAGTCAGGCACACATTCTTGCTTATCTCTTGGATACACACACATAGCCGAGCTCACTAGAAAACAAGGCTGAACAGCAGCGCAGTATGAGAAATATATGCAACTCTGGACAGATATTAGCTTTATTAAATATTAATCAGTTGGAAATTATAATGGAAGGATGGAGAGGGAAGGAATACAAATGCATTGCACGAGCAGGCTAGTAGTCATATACAGTCCGGAGACAAGAGAAATTAAATTTATTACGTATCTAAATCAGCCAGGGGATCATTAGAGGTCAGATAACAGATAAATGGACATTACATGCCTCATAAAAGATCCACAAAATTAGAAGTGTTGCACCCAATACAGGAGGGAGTTGAGATAAGGAAAATTATGTTTAAGGTGATGTTAACTGTCTAAAGCTGAATTGCTCGGGAAGACAACTGATTAGGTTTCAGACAGAGGTATCAAGGGATAATTAGTGGCAAAGAAAAATAAGATAGTGAATGAAAAAAGCACACCAAGCTAGACAAAAGTATTGCTAAACTAAACATTTTGAGTACAGATACAGGAATTGACTACTTGAGAGACAGATTTTGCTGAATAAACTCCACAAAACTAAAATAAAGGATGCTGAGTAAGATCAGAGAATTAATATCTTGCCCTAAAGTAAGGGCACTTACCCTTTTGCACTTACATATTGATTATACACTTTGCAAAAGGAGGTTGGTTACATTTAAAGACTCAGTTTTATTTCAGCCTTCAATAAAGCAATCAGGAATAGGGGACAAAAATCCATCCAAGTCTACTGTGACTAGCGGAAGGGGTGAAGGTATATTTTATTTAATGTCAGACTAAAAATACATGCTAGGAGAGCCATGCAACATAAAAATAAGTACATAAAAAGTCATCTTTAAAAGAGAGTATGTAAGGTAGGATCACTAAAAATACAAGAAGCACAAAAAGCAAACAAACTGAAAGAAAGTCCTAGAGTAGTTTTGAAGGTGAATATAAAGATGTAAATACAAACAGCGTTAGATTCTGAAGGATATACCCTAATACGATGCAATTTGCATTAAGACTAGAGATTATTTCATGCATCAGTGTATTTTGTAACTAAGCACCAGAAAACTTCCTATCATAACCTTTATCAATGGGTAACAGTTAAAACCCAGGAGTCCGGATCCCTTAGTCATTAACATCTCGCATTTCCCAATTTTAAGAGGGCAGCATAGCAGGGAAACGATGCTACTTATGTCTATTCATATGAAATTCTGAAGGCCATTAAAACAGTGAACTTCAAATATAAGGTGTTTAAATAGAAGTTACTAATGGCTGTCCAATTAGAACATCTTGCCCTTGTATTCTCCTTTTGAGGCTTGTCTCTTAAATAGCAGTATTTGCCCCAAAGAGCTAACAGCATCTGCTGCTGTACAATGCGCAGCATACTTTTGGTTGCTTCTGTAACAATAAAGACTGCACTTACCCTGTTCCAATGAAACCTTTACCTATCGCTACATTCAATGGGAAGAATTAAAATGTGGAATTTAATAGAACAGTTTTTAAATGACAAAATCATGGTTGATGGCAAAAGGTTAGGGCGAGGACAACTTGGTAGATGGAGAGAGGAAATGCCATGTACAGAGAAGAGCCTTCTCATTTAACCTGAAAGGTCAGAGCAGAGCTATCCCTGTAGGGAGACAGTTTTCTGGGGACACTGTCATTACCTATATAATTACAGTATATGTACATTTAAAAAACGTAAGATGAGTTATAGACCATCTTTACATGAGCAAAATTTATCAATATAAAAATGAATTCTTGCATCTTTGCAAGAGAAGACCATCACAACTCCTTTTCAGGTTATGAACATTTCTGAGGACCAAAAAAACAAATCCAGCAGATTTATACACCTATCACTCCTCAAGTGAGCAACTCTCTTACCACGACCACATCATAAACCTGCAACATGACTGGGTCTCATCTACCAAGGAGATCCTTCAGGAACCAATTTCTGAAATTGCTCTTGTGGATTATTGCCCCCACATGGACACTCCCTGGGATGCAGGCGGGCTTGTCCCAGTCGGCCTGCCACTCTGCAGCGATGGAATGTAAACTGAAGCCATGCTGGGATAATAGCATGCATTTACAAATAAAGAACAGTGTAACAATATAAATAAATTGTATGTGTTTAAATGATAAAGCTCACCCTCTGAGAACATCCTATAGTTCCCAAGGTATGACTGGTTGATTACAAATTTAATCTTGCAAGAATCCAGCTACGTCTCTAGTAAATCCTGATGAAAGAACCCTAATACCAAGTGGAGCAAATTCCTTAGAAAGGTTCTTTAAATTCAGTAAAGCAAGTCAATCTGCTTAGTATTATTTCAAACACACTTTTTAAAACTAAAAAAAAAAAAAATTGTTTCTGATCTTTTATGTTAGACGGGAGCCTCTAAACTAATCGTGCCTCTCTACTGATTTTTCACATCCATAAAATATCCTACATCAACTCTGGATACATCCTGCTCTTATCACGTGAGAATACAGCAGCTGGGGTTTAAAACACTTGCACATCTATACCAGTAACTTGTAGGCCAAACAGAAAAACCCACTGTTGGGCAGAGATATGCTTGTGTAAATGGTACAAGAGATGTTTGCTCTCAAACTCCCTCTCCAAGGCTGCTGACTATCTTGGAAAGGAAAAGCCTTTGAAATCTTCCCCTTTGCCTGCTCTCCAGCCTTTCAGCTCCATGCCCATCTCCAGAAGCAGTCAGGATCCTGCTGTCTCAGTTGTGGCTCATCCAGCACTGGTTCCAGATAGCACTATCCTCTTTCCAGTGGGATCACAGAACAGCTTGGACTGAAAGAGACCTCTGAAGGTTATTTGGTCAGGTCATATGCTCAAAGCTTACTACACAGTCAGAACAGGCTGCTCAGGGCTGTGTCCCGTTGAGTTCTGAACATCCCCCACGGATCAAGACCCCACACCCTGTATGGGCAACATGTTTCAGTGTACGACAAACCTCACGGGAGAAATTTTTCGTAATAGTAAATTCTTTCATGTAACAACTAGTCCTTTCACTGCGCATCTCCATCTTCTCCCACACCTTCTCATTACATAGCCGGAGACAGCAGGAGGATTCCTCCTTAGCTTTCTCTACTTGACTAAAGCCAGCTCTTGGACCATCGTGTGCTCCCGCCGCCTACCATCGTGGTTGGCCCTTCACTGAACTCACTCAACAAAACGAATGTCTGTCCCGTATGAGGGAACAAGCCTTGGGTACGCTAATGCCAGTAAGGTCTCACACTGAATAGAGGAAAACCCACAGCCCTTGACACGTGGGCTATGCTGCTACCGCCCCGTATGTGCTTAGCCCTCACTGCTACCTTATCCTCCAGCCTCCTCAAACCCTTTTTTGTAACTACTCTTGGGAGGGGGGTTATGAAGGCCTCCCTGAGACAGGAAGATATCGATCCAGCAGCAGCCTGCCCACACAGCAGACAACCCTCTTGTCCAGAGTTTGCATTTTTATACATTTTACCTGTTCTCAAGTAATTCGTATTTTATTTAACTCATATATTGTCATAACACGTTAGGCAGGTACTTGTTTATGAAGAACTGAACTTTTACAGAAATGAAGGTTACCTGCCTGAATATCTGTAATCTATTTATGGGAATCTTTTCCATAGTAAACAGATTATGAAGAAGAAACACTGCCAGAGGAACTACTACATTATGTAAGAAGTAAAGAAATCTATTGCCTGACCCTCTAATGCCACTGATACTATCAGCCTACATCTGTCATTGGACTTCATTGTAGTCTGCATGCCTAGTTGGAGGGTGGGGCAGAGATCAATTTTGTTGGTGGTGTTCCAGCTTCTAATATTTCAGAAGTCACAGCAGTTCCATACCCTTCTACGTTTTTTTCAGATGGAGCTCTGTGCACACATGAAACCATGAACTCGTTAAGCTCACAGGTAGATCCAGAGCTGCAGGCTATTCTTTTTCTTCAGTCCCTAAGGCAGACCTTCCATACCCAGCCTTGTCTTACTCACAGAGGCTGCATGCTCTCTCCCTGTCAGGGAAATCAAGAATCTCTAATGAAACTTTACACAGATCGCAAAACAAGCATGATTAATCCCTCTTCTGAGAGTATGTTATGCAAAATATAGATAGCTTTACTGGGGTTAGGAATTCACATTACAGTAAGATTAAAAAAAGACAAAGAGAACCTTTTCAGCTTATTTTGCTATCTCCAGCTTGACTGACGACAGACGGAAATTCCACTTCAGCTTTATTGTTTCTTAAATCTTGAACCAAAGTCACCTGCAATGGTTCTCTGAAAAAGGCCTTTCATAAATAAGTAACTAAGGCTTCAGTGACCCTCTGAGCCCTCTGCCACCATCTACTTTTGCAATGTATTACTTTCACTGCAACTTTGGTGACGTTCCCCAATTTAAAACTATTCTAGAAATAAACTGTGGTTTGCGATGACTAATATCTTCAAGAGACTGTTCTGTCCATTAAAGAAAAAAAATGATATCTTAAGGGACTTTTGATTCAAATGCAGTCATGCTTTGGAGATACAGAAAATACCGAATGCAGTGAATATACTCGTGTTGATAGACTAGCTATTGTCTTGTTCAGACATTTCATGAGGAATACTCTATTCCCCCTTCTCAGCGTAGAGTTCTAAGATGCTTCCTGAGCTAGTTTCACATCTTTAGGCACTGAAAACAATGTCTTCTCCAGGCATTAACAGGAACTGAACTGCACCTAATGGCACACCGGCCTGGTTGTAACTGATGTTATGAAAACCAGTGATTTCTCTCCTTAGCTTTGTGCCTGAAAATCAGGTGTGATTCATTCTCTTCATTCTCCAGCTGAATTTCCTTTCGAGCAAGAACTGATGATCCTGCTGATTATCTCCACTACTGAAAACAGAACTCCTTTCTGATTTCCTCCTTCTCCTTAAGTAGTCTAAAACACCTAAGTGGTGGAAAAAGGAAAACAAGCAAAAAACCCAAACCACAAAAACAAACTTTTCACTGATAAAAGTATCAATAGAGTTCCCCGATCCATGAAACTGAAGGAGACGTGTGTTGATATACGAGGAGAACCGTCATTGATTCCGTGGGCAGTAAGCATGGTTTTGCCTTAAAGACAGGCCTCCCCCTTGCTTTAATTTCTAACACGAATTCTACTGCATATAAAATTCCAGTAATTCAGCATTGGAACAACTCAGAACAACTACTTGAAGAACAGCAGCCAAACACACATCCTTCCCATTCACTAGCATCACAGCTACAACGTGTAGGTAAGTGCTTAAGTCCTTAACTCTTCTGTGAGTTATGAAAAGGAAAACCAGAAAACAACAACACCAACACCACACATTTACTACTCCTTACTACTCCAATTGCCCCCTAGGACAAAAGAAGAATTGCAAAGGGAAATTCTTGCCTGGACCATGCTGCCATTAATATGAACAATCCAGAATATTTAAGTTCTCTCCTCCAGCTCTAAGAATTTATATAATTAAAGATATATAGAGATATCATATGTATAAGATAGCACCCCGACAGTTTGTCTTTCACTCTGCATGAGTCCTCTTGATATAAGCAATACACACTTGCTGTCTACCATACAAAACTACCAGTTTTCTGAGAGCAAAGGATAAAGATGGGCACTAGCACACGTTTTTAAATCTAATTCCCTTAGAATTCCCTCTTGCTATGGCATACGCCACCTATACCTCCTTCAGTAAAAGGGAAAAATAAAATTAAATGTTACAGCTTTTTGGATAAGACTGTTGTCCACCTTCTCCATTTTCTGCACTGTGACTAAACAAGTTTGTTGAATAAGGACATTGTCTTGAATGAGATCTTTCTGTAATGAATTAACAGAACTGAATGACACGTAGAGTTAGACGTAGCAAGATCTTAAAAAACCCAGACAAATCAAGAAGTACATACTTCTTTTGTTTGAGAATGTAATGCAGAGTATATGCAAGCAGTTGTTTCCTCCTACTGTTATCATTTAAGGTCTTATCTACACCAGTGAGTGGGACCAGATGTCAAAGATGTCTTAAAATCAAATTATAGGCTTGA
This sequence comes from Anser brachyrhynchus, assembly GCF_964034855.1. NCBI lineage: Eukaryota > Metazoa > Chordata > Aves > Anseriformes > Anatidae > Anser > Anser brachyrhynchus. The sequence continues at coordinate 18,102,675 of NC_137695.1, forward strand.
GAATTATCAACTGACATTAAAAACCACTGTCTCAAACCTGCAGAATTTTATAAATTTGAGGCTGCCACTGTGAGCCTTGTTCTGATGCAAGTGAGGAGAACAATAAATCTCTGTATAAATATAAAACAGGAAAAAATTAAAACCAATATTGGAGGCTACACAGCTGAATTGAGATAAAATTCACAATCTCAAACCCATTCTGGCAGAACACCATTTTAAAGGTTTACTTTGGAGGGTCTCCAGAGGAAGCAGAAATAATTAGGAGTTTAGCTGTGAAGCTTACAGTATGGTATGTTAACATTAGAAGAGACAGACGTACATACTGCTTTACAACTGTTTGCTATAAGACTCGCAGTCTTCTTAAAAGTCTTCTCGAGGTAGTGAGCAAATCTCTCGTTCTCATTTTCCTTGGAACCCAGCTGGAGGAATTCACCTAAAAATTTGCACAGATAGAGGAGTTTTTATTTGTGGGTTTATTGCTTAGGCAAACAAGTCTGAAGATAAAAATAGAAAAAGACCTTACCACGCACCAGATCTTCAATCACCTGAGTTAGAACAGAGATGATAGTAGTGTTTCCAATTCGTGCTAAAGCTAGGGAAGCAGCTGACAGGATGAAATCACCAGCTAGAACAGCCTAAGAACAAAAAAGAAAAATACATCTTTTAAGTCTTTTCCTGTAAGCGTTAGTAAAGACAATACCGTTTCCTTTATTTGGCAGGTCTACTCACATCACATCATTTTCCTACATAAAGTATAAATTCCTCACTGTAATAGAGAGAAAACAGAAGATGGTTGAATATTAAAATTGGAACCATTTCTGAATCCCTATCTTATAATGCTGTTTAGACTTTTCCATATAAGCAGTGTCCTCCCTCTATGCAATATCGGAATCTGTTTGCCTGTGAACTTTAAAACGTTGCCTCTCTATTTGACTGTTCTGCTGTGACTGCTATGTCACACCACCTCTAAATTGTGTCGATAAGTTCTGAGGTACCAGTAATTTACTTGTTTCCTTGCATTTGCTCATTAAGACTTTCCTACCAATACTCTGTAAAGAAATGCCTCTCTCAAAAAATCCCCATGCTGAATTAAAACCTTTTTGCATTTATTACTGAAACAGGCTATCCTACTGCGTTCTGGATGAGGTACAAGTGCAAAGCATTCCAGCAGCACCACATGGGGAAGCTGAAAGCATTAAGAATCACACTGCAATCATACCTTCTTTAATGCTTCCAAAGTTCAGTAAGAAGACATCCATTTGTTTTACCTACAATCCACAGGCACTGCTTCACACTTTTTCTGGAATATCCCAAGACTATGCCTAAGCATAGTAAAACTGTGCCCCAGCAGAGTAACATGACAACCCCCCCACCAGGTGTTTCTGCTTTTCCAGAACTCAAAGGCAAGCCTTGCACGTGACAACACACTCACCTTCCTCTCTCCCCAGATTTGATTGACTGTCATTTTGCCTCTGCGAGAATTTGCATCATCGATAACGTCATCATGAACTAGGCTAGCTGTGTGGATCATCTCTGCAATTATGGCCACAGAGCGTTGGCTTGCTTGCACCTCCCTAAAATAAAAAAAAATAAAAAAACAAGAACTGTCATTTAATTAAATACATTTTATGTGCTGCAGTACACTAGAAGAAACCTCTGTGAAAACCAAACAAACAGTGTTTTGCTGAAAACAGCTGTTGCAGCTTTTCCATGGTCTGAACCCCATCTTTCAAACCTGAAATTAGCAAGATGAGAGAAAAGTAAGATCATGTTAGTACAGTGAGCACCACGGGACATTTCCATCCCTATTAGGCCTATTTCTGCCTTCCTGCATTATTAGTACTGTGAAACTCCTAAGTAACTGACTCTAATCCCTCTAAATCCAGACTGCAATAAATAGCACAGCATTAAGGATGCTTCATTCCAAGCAGACAGAAATCTGGAAAAGGGCAGAGAAAAGTAGTTTTGTAGAGTAGTTTGAAGTTTTCCTTACTTCTGTGCTGCTCTACCTATAAAATGCAGCATCACAAACTCCCCAAACCTTGCTAACACTACTAACCAGCAAGCTGGAGAGGTCAGCAGACAAAGAAAACCTGTATTCAACATCTGAAAACATAACTCATTGATCTTATCCTTTATCTTATCTGATTATCTTAAGACTTCAGAGGTTCCTCAAAAGCCCGAGGAATTAACTGGAATTATACTGCAATCACTTTAGGGCTGTAAACACTAACTACCTAACACTTAATGAAATTCAGCCTTTGGGAAGATCTAGCACTGATGATTCAACCCTCACTAGTTCACACCTACTTTATTTTTTAAACTAGACCAAAAAAAAGGTAAGGGAAGAACATAAAACCAATTACCTAGGGATCCAGGCTGGCAAAATGAACACAAAAAAGCTGTCCTAGCTCAGAAAAAAAAAAAAGACTATCTACCTTAGTATTCATTTGCAACTGCCTCATTCTAGTATCTATCTTTTTCTACCTGTTTTCATCAAGAGTTGCATGCAGGATCCCAGAAACATCTATCCCAGTTAGCCTTGCCTTATAGCTGTAACCAACCCACATGGATGAGAAAAAAATAAAATGAAAAAAAAATAAAATAAGATTACTTTTGACATATAAATACCTTACTTCTGGTATACAGGTAACACAGCAAATCATGCTATTTTCCATCAGAGCGGAAAAAGAACTGAGAAAAAGAACTCAGAGAAAGCAGAAGATAATCATTTCAGCTCAGCTGAATGAAATTTAAAATCTTGCATTGCCTGGTCTATTAAAATCTAGCGATTAATCACAAAATGAAAGAACATCTTGCAGTCTGCTGACATAACAGAGTGTTCTGACACCTACCTCTATGCAGAAGTATGCATTGCTGTCAGTGGGAGTTCTACATCCTGAACAATAGCAGGATGTGTGGCTCACAGGCTGTGAAAATGTGGCTTTTGAAAAACACAAGAATAAGAGCTGGAAACCTTCATGGCTGTTTGGAGGTAAGTTTTACTGTGGACTAGTAATTTAGTCAAATGCTAGTTCAGTGTAAGTAGTTTTCAAAAAAAAAACCAACAACCTATTGTTACTAAGTAGGAGAACTTACCTTCAAACAACTGTAAAGGTCTCCAGCCTCTTTCATGCACTGGCCTCCTTTTGGGGACTCCCTTTTTCATTAATTATGTCAGCAGACTGGACTTCCTGCTGGGAAGTAGCAGTAAATGGCAACACTCACAGACACACCAAAATCCTTCAGTAGTATGAAAGCAGCACAAGGACAGACTTCTCAAAAGCAGGTTTTGAAAAGTTCTGTTTCACAGTGCAGTTCATCTGTGACAATGACCAAAAATGGCATAGGAGAGCTCATGGTTAACGTGTCTGGCTGCTGGGATGTTATATCAAACGGGATAATTTAAACTGAACATGTTTTTTAAAGTTACTATTTCTGGAAAGTCTCCAGCAAAGTTCTTCCCATCTCTGGCAAGAAAGGTTGCAAGAGTTTTCTACAAAAATCTTGTGAGAGAAATTCTGAATCGGAGCATGCCTATTTTAGGGAAAACACACAAGAAACAGGATCCTTTTCATTCCCTGCCATTTTTCATTCTGCTTCGCCTGAAAAACAAGAGCAAAAGGTAGCAGCAGTAACTCAAGTCAATAGATAACTGAATCACCACAAGTTCATTAAGAGAAATTATGCCATTTTTAGGTCATTCTCAAGAGTAAAGGCACCCCAAGATATATATTTACAAAAATATTCTATGTAACTGTCCCTTTGTCTTTTAAAAAAAGAGTATACTGCATGTTTAAGTTCTTGGAAATGTTAGATTTTTCATTAGGACCCCCTGCTTGATTGAATAATAAGCTTTTATAGACATAGTGTATCCTGGGGTCTTTTCTGTAACAAAACTTGTTTCAAATGCACTGAACAAGACCAAGGCTGATCTTACAGGTGAACCAACCAACCCAACCTTCTCCCTCCAAACGAACACCAAACAATATTTACAGACACAACCCAAGAGCTTTGCAATGAGCTTGTCAGTAAGTAAATGTTGCCAGTTAAAAGACAGGAAACCTGCAAAACAACTTGCAAAATTTCTGTGGTATGACCACACTCCTCAAAGTACATTTTTGGTGTTAAGTCCAGGTGGCTGAAAGGAATGAACCGTTCAGAAACGTGGTCTGTCACACAGAAGGGCACTGCCAACCAAGGGAAGTATAGAGAAGTGATGTATTAACCAGGAGCAAATTACAGAACAGCAGAAATACAATGTACAGTACAGGCATCTGACAACTGTGGTTTGGAGGAGGGAAATAAAAGAGGGCTAAGGTTGCTGGCAGGTCGTCATAGATTAGGAAATACTATTCTCTAGTTTAGCTAGGTCATTATATTTAAGTATTTATCTCACCATTCTGATGATTTATTTCTCTTCTTCCCCCCCAAATCTTTTGTGCTATTTTCTCTATTGAGATGTCTCTGTACTTCTTTGACCTTCTCTTTGTTTGTCTCTCTCATTTTGGTTGCAGAAATAGACATAAAAACTCCTATTTACAAACACCTCTGGAGAATATACCCGAAACAGAAAGAGAGATCCAGTCAGGCTAATTCTGTGAAATTCTGCACACAGGCGTTGTGTGAAGAAATGGCAGAGGATGTGTGAAATTGAGGGTTTGCATGATCTCTTTACAACAATTCTCACTCTCACACAAAGATAAATTGCTAAATTGTTAAACAAAACACACTGCACAAGGGGCATAAGGACTCAAGCAGGGATGGACTTTTGGCTCTTGGATCTTCAGGGGGAAAAAAATAGTCATACCAGCACAGACCATTTTGAATGCTTTGGACACTTTTTGATAATATTTTGGATTCCTTATGGCCTTATGCAACTGTCATTCTTATAACGAATACAACTAAGTGACCTTACTCTACAAAGACAGCTGACCTGCTAGGGGCATTCTAAATGGCTACCTTTATCAAACCTAAACACAAGAGATCAAGCCACCCAATCTGGAAGCGGTGCTACCTGGGTATCCCCCTCCATCCTCTTAAGAAGTCTCAGAGATTCTTATCTTCTCAAGGAGCTCTGGGAAAAGTCTGCAGACTGCCTCAGAAGATCAGGACCTATACACTTACAAAGTTATGTCCCGTTATTTTAACGACCAAACAAGGAAGAGTATTACCTTTCCTGGTAGTATTGCAAAAAAGGAAAACAAAACAAAAACAGACAAAACAAACAAAAACACACACAAAAACAGACAAAAGAACACGTAAAAGCATGCTGGACCCAGCAAATTCTATGATAGTTTGAGAAGGGCAGTACGATGAGGCAGAAAGTCAACAGCAGTAACACAAACCCCAGAGGCAGAATTAAAAAAATAAAATAAAAATGCTAGCGATGAAAAGCACAGGAAATTGCTCACCCCACAAGTCTACAGATGTTCTGGCCAGTATATTTGATTCCATGTGTGGGAACCAAAGTAAAACAAGTCTGAGAGAAGAATCAATATAAACTGAGCAAAAGAATGATAAAGTGCTTTAAGGGAAGCGACAAGTTCAAAGAGGAGAAACATCTCAAAAAAAAAAAGTCCACAATAGTAATAAAAACAATTGGGGGAGGCAGAATGGGAAGGAAGGATTGTTTTCTTCCCCCCTCAGGTCTAGAGCAGAGTAGTAGAGTAACAAATACGCAGTGCTTTCTTCTCTACATGTACGTTTTCCCTCATGAACAGTAAGAAGTTGGAAGAACAATTTGTCACCTGGAAACAACAATCCTCTAAGAAGCAACAATAATGAGACTACCATCAGTGTGAACTGGAAGTATACATGTATATAAAGCAGGCGTTAACAAACAGACTGCTTCAAGAAACTTGAAAGCAAAGAGAAAAAAATACAAAACTTCATCAATCCTCAGTAAGCAAGTATGCAAAATATGATAGTATATTCTTTGGCATGGTCTACCCAATCCTAAAAAGGCACTGGTCATCACGCATGAACCAAAAGCAGAATATTGAAGACTTGCGTTAATATACGTGAATTTCAATTACTAAAACAGACTTTGAGAAAAGTGTCATGAAGCAAAAAGGAAGGCAAATGCCCTGGGATTTCATTATCTTCTTTTGTTCAAACATCTCTGTTCTCCCTACTCAGAATTTCATTCTAAAAAAAGCCATGACAGATGATGACTCAGTCTGTCCTTGTGCAAGGAACATTCAAATTAACGAGGAGACTTTCAAACAAACATCAAGCATAGTTTGGAGGTGCTGACAAAAACTGCAACAGATGTACAAAAGTTGTCAAATGACACGGGTATCTATAAATCAGAGTGTTCGTGCTGAGGGTTGGCTATTTGCCTTAGTTCTGTGTAGCACTCAAACTCTGAGATCACACTTCCTCACCAGCATGGGTCAGGTCTCAAAACTGGTCCTGACCATTTCAATTCAGCATAGTGCATGGACAATAACGCATCCATGAACATATACAGGTCAAAAGGCAGCAAATATGCTTTGAGCAAATAAAGGCAAATTCAGTTCTTTCTATGGCTACTTCTTCCCTTTGATTCACTGCTCACATGTGAAGTTATATGATTCTTTACATCAATTCTGGACTTCTTGGTATTGCATGCACACTTACGTAATTTTGTTCATAAGCATCTCATGCTACACATTAGAATAAGATAAAACTATATTTTTCATTATTCTGACTAGAAGGATCTTCTAAAACCTCACTGTTCCGTTGCTAAAAGTCTCCTAAATTTCTACCCTGAATTTATATTTACTCTCTTATCAACATTGTACACTGTCTTTGTGGTTCTTTTACCCTGCTGGACAGCTGAACGCCACCACAGACTCTCTCACTCCCCCTCCCCAAAGAAAGAGGGTGAGAAAATACATTATAAGAAGAAGACACTCCTCTCCACAGGCTGCAGCTCCGGCCCGGGGCCTGCTCCTGCGGGGGCTCTCCATGGGCCGCAGCCTCCTCCAGGCCACATCCACCTGCTCCACCGGGGGCTCCTCCACGGGCTGCAGCGTGGAGATCTGCTCCGTGTGGGACCCATGGGCTGCAGGGGGACAGCCTGCTCCACCAGGGGCCTCTCCACAGGCCTCAGGGGAACTGCTGCTGCGTGCCTGGAGCACCTCCTGCCCTCCTGCTGCACTGACCTTGGGGGCTGCAGGGCTGGTTCTGCACAGCAGATTTCCCCTTCCTTTTCTCCCGGAGGCCCAACCAGTGTCACTCCCTGGCTCGGCTCTGGCCAGCAGTGGGTCCCTTTCGGAGGCGGCTGGAGCTGGCTGTGACCTGACACGGGGCAGCTGCTGACCACCCCTGCAACCCATGCTACTGAACCCCTGCCACATAAACCCAATGCAGTCTTAAATCTCCCTCTCTCACATTCCTGATACATTTGTGGATCACAAGCCCTTCATTCTCCCTGATTATCCTTGCAGTCCATTCCTGAAGCTAGCTGCAGTTATCTTTTTTTGAGCACGAGAACCACGGATACTGATGATTTCACAAAGCGCAATACAATGGTATTGGTACTTCCTTAACTGAACCAGATATTCTGTGATTGATGCATGATACATGCAAGGATCACTTTAAGGTTTTTCATATAGAATATGGCTGTAAATCTCATCGGGGTTATGCCCTAATGGGGCACTCATGAGCCTCCAAGCTCAAGCAGAAAATTTTGTTTTATTGTTCTACCTTTCATTCCACCGCAGATGGCCGGTCATCAAGAATGTCACTGGAAAGTGCCATCACCACGCTCATCCCAAGATCAGTCATAAAAATATTAAGCCAACCAGTGGTGTGACAAAGGACATCCCTGAGGACTTTCACAAATACTGTTCCTTTGGTTACCTCTAACACAATGACAAAGAGCGGTACTGTGTGCGTAACTGAATTAAGGCTGGAGTGAAGTTCATTAATTCTTGACAATGTTCTCCTAGAACAAGATGAACTGGCACACAGAGGACAAGACACTGCCAACAAAGTTTTTCTTTCTCCTTAGAAACTATATTCACATAGAAAGGGAAAAAATAAGATGTTGCTGGTATACAGGGCTTTGTGCCACATCAAGCCACAAAATATACACTGTGCTCTGAGGTATAAAGTTCAGCAAGGCAGCAAGGAAAAAAAATGGTCCAATGGCTGGGAAATCCCTTAAGACTGATACATTAACTAATAAAGAAGTCTAGAAACACTTCTGGCAAGGGACCAAAAATTTCATATTTGAAATTCTATATGAGGGAAGACTGGAAACATAATTGGAATGTGAAGAGCACTCCAGCCAACATCTTTCTTCAAAATGCAAACGTAACTGATAGGAACACGTGGAAAGAAGCATTTGCAATCAGCCAGAGCAAGGGGTGATAGAGAATACAGGCGCTATATGATGTTCTGCTCTATTAAAACTGCCTTCAAGAGCCAAGTAACTTGAAGAACATGAGGACTACAGCACCTCTAAGCTTAGAATCTTACATGAAAGCATAGAAATTTGCTGCTAGAGGTGGGGGAAACCTTGGAATGTCTCACAGCTTTGAATATAATTATACCACCTACTTCATGGCTTTTCTGTGTAATTACAGAAACGTTATAAAAGTCTCTCCTTGCCAAAGTTCTTACCTGTTCAAAGAATGTAATAGCTACAGGAATGGTTACAACTGAAAAATAGTTTTAGTTAAGTTTATATAGTGTCCAGGAGTATTACAAGTTCTAATAAAGCATTTATATAAGAAGCTAGAGTTGGCTAAACCCCTTACAAATAACAGAATTCAGCAACGTTATTTATCTATCACCAGTTCCAGCTGCAGTATAGCCAACAATTTTACACATGAAATTTACACATTTTACACTACTGGTAATGAAACCAGTAGTTCTTTTCGCACTGCTAAGTACAAAAATGCAGCTTCGAAATGGAATTTAAATTTGGGTTTTACCAAGGAACTTTTTATTTTCGTAAGGTTACTAGACATATTTGTGGGGAACACAGGAATGACAAATTTCTAGTATGATACATGTCCATATACCTAAAAGCCACGGACTCACCTGGAATTACTATGGTGAATGTTGCAAGCTCTTGCCATTAGCACCACAATCATTGGTCGAAAGGCCTTTCCTTTCCCATCAAAGTAATATTCACACATTTCCCTAAGTTCTGCTGTAGATACAAGTAATTCCTATAAAAAGGAAAATAATATATCAGCATAAAAGTCACAAAGCCAATCTGTTAGTGTAAGCAGTATGCACATATAAGGTTATTGCCAGTATTCATTCCACCTAACGTAAGCTGAAGCTGTTTTTAAAATTATTTTTCATTGTAATCTGAAACACAATTGATGTATTCCAGCAGTGTACATCAGGATAAAACAAAAATTGTGTTCTGGTTCTACAGGATATGTAGAAATGCTCTTTTTCACTTCACTTAGGATTCAGATAGCTATTCATAACCATGAAGAATATTCCTTCAATAACTATCCTCCAAAGCAAGGTTGCAATTAAAGTCAAAACCATTAGAGCATCCCAGGATAGGCACTAAAATCCCTTACCTTTTTAATATCTTCATAGAGATTCTTCAAGTCTTTTCTACCAAGTTGAAAAGGGTCTTGGTATTTTTCATCACTAACTGTCTTACTGCAGCTGCACATTTGGGATGTACTTGTATGATGAAACCTGGTGTTTTTCAAAAGAGTAACATCGTTAAAAGCAAACTCTCCTTGATTCCCCAGACAAAAATGTTTCAAAGAGCATCCTCCTCCTCCTTTCCCCCTCATACAAAATTTAGCCAAAAAATAAACACACGACATCAAAATACTGATTTTAGCCACCTAATGAGGACCAAGAACTGCAAAGCTACATACTGATGAACACAGACTTTTAGGAGCTGGCGAAGCACAGCATTTAGAAAACATAACAACCAAACCCCACACTCACTCTTGCACTTGACTGATTACAGAAGTCTTTTGGGAAACAAACTATGCTGCTCTCAATGTATTCCTTCTGAATACACCATTGACAATATAGTGTACATTTTTAGATGAAGCCTTCATCTTCCAGTAACACAACTACTTTGTTGCTTTCTTCCATCTCCTGAACCCTCCTAGAAAAATATTCCTGGCTTGGATTTGAAAATTCCCCTTTACAGACCCAGCTATATTAGATGGCCCTATCTAAATTATAAATTAAAATCAATACTTCCAGGTAATATCACAATTCCATGAAAGGTCAGCAATAAAAGGTCAAAGTTCTACCTACATGAATCAAGGTGCATTTGGCTTGGACCTAATTAATATATATATATTTTTAATATATTTCCTGGAGTTGAAGTTTATACCTCTTATTATGTCTCCTTTTTCAAAATGAGCTTTGTGGGTGCCCCTGGAGTGCTCTTGCTTTGCCCGCTGCTCTCCAGAATGGAGGACTTAGATTCCAGCTCCACACTGTAACAGTGGTCTACAATGAATTATCCAACGATATACTATAGCAAATAACCTTATTTTCAGCCTAAGCTTACAGCTCACATCTGTAACTATACACTTCACCCAATAACTGTGTCTTTACCCATCACACAACAGGAATCTCCAACTTACCGCCAAAATATATTACATATTTTTGGAAATGACAATACAGAGCTTCTTTGAGGAAAGTGACACATCTGCACAAAGAAAAAACAGGGTTAATTTAAAATACAGAATTTATAAACTGATGAAAAACTTGATTACAAAAGTACGAGTCTTCATCAACATTGCTCCACTTCTCCCTTTTAACAACTCAGCAGCATAGGCAGTCTCATAATCTCCTTCTGTATCACGTGAGGTGTAACTGCCAATGTGTACGTTAACTTCTGACTTAAACTGACTCTTCTGTTCTAGCACGGTGAACTTTCACCCCTTTCAGGAACAGCCAGGAAAGCGTATCAGTTCACTTCCAAGGAACAGCTCTAACGAAATCTTGCTTTTGCACTCACGGAAGGCGGTTTTCAAACATTTCCTGCCTTGCAGATAAATCTAGATAGCACCAGTCACAGAGCAAAGGGCAAGAGCCTTCTGTAAACTACTACATTAACAGAAGAACGTATCCTTTTTTCTTCCCCTGCAGCAATTATAACTTGGCTCACTTCTTATTATAATTTACACCTGCATATCTTCTTCCCTGCTAGATGTCAAGAACTTAACCTCCAAAGCCAACAATCTCTCCAAAGACCTCTCCCTGGAGATGGAGACCAGGTCCCTGGTAGAAGGCTTGGTCCCAGGTACACGATTGCAGCAGGGACAAGGTGACAAAGGAAACACTTCTGTTTTTTTCTCTTCATGGCAATGCTGCCAAGACTCGCCCAGCCCTGCTGCTTTGTGCACACACTGACTCAGGGGCCCCATAAGGCTGACCCACCCTGAAATCATTGCAATCTACACATTCACTGAACCACCTCTCCTAAGGCCTGCGCAGAAACACATGGAAAGACCTGGAGGTGGAGAAGAGTGCCCTCAGCGTGCTCCTCACCCCTCCGCGTCTTCTCTTACACAGCTTGAACTCTCTCTGCTTGTGCGCAGGGAGAGAAACAAGAGTACCACACACACCCCAGGGCACCCTTCTAGCCTCCCTGTGTATAGGACAAAAAAAGCCAGGCAAGTAGAGCAGAAACGAAGGAGGCAGACGAGGAGGGAAGGAAGGAGCCCTAACTTATCAAGGACTTGCAATTCACTGGTGCCTGACTCCTGTGTCCCAAGCGAGAAGCGTGTCAAGTCCCATGGCTGAGACCTCTGCAAGTCTGCTCTCCCACACCTCCCCTTTTCTGTCAAAAAACAGCCAAGCTCTTCACGCTCTTCCTTTTTGGAGGTCACAGCCGGACTCTGCCCGTTACCACGCTGCCTAAGGCTGCAAGGGCCTGGCCAGCCATGAGGTTGGGCGCAACCCAGCCGGAAGGCTCAGAAGGGGAGCGTGGCCTTGGGGTAAGGCACTGAAGGAGCCAACCCCGACCACAACCCACACCGCTAATTACACCCCCTATCAACATGAATCGCCGCCTGGGCTCCCACCTACAGAACAACCCGAGATGTCCCTCACCACAGCAGCACCCCCGGCTACAATAACCCTAAAACCCTCACTCAACCTTGCACCCGCAAACCCCCATCCCCACGGGACCCCCCCGGGGACCGCTCCGAGCCTCCCCCCATCCTCCTGCCGCCCAGCCCCACCTCAGCCCCCCTGCCCTGCTCGTCCCCGCACCCCCCGCCCCATTCATTGCCGGTGACCTCCAGGCGCCCCCCCGGCACTCACCGCCCCACCGAGGGCCGGCGGCGGGGGCCGGGAGCCGGGTCCCGGCACGGAGCCGAGCGGCGGCGGCGGCGGCGCCCGGCGGGCGGAGGCTCCGCACCTCCACCGCCACCACCACCACCCCCAGCGCAAGGCCATGGCGTCCCCCAGCCCCGCCGCACCGGCGCCGCCTTCCCAGCCCCGCCGCGACCCGGAGGCGGAAGCCCCGCTTCGCCGCCACCCTCCGGCAGGGCGGCTCGGAGGACGGACGAACAGACAGACAGACAGACAGGCAGACAAACGGACGGACGGACGGACGGGCAGCCGCCGGCCCCTCGTCTCGCCCCTACGCGCCCCTCATGTCCCCTTCCCCCCCGTCAGAAGGCACTTTTTGGGGGACATGCTGCGGCTCCGCGTCCCGTGGGCTGTCGCCTGCTTCGTCTGGGCTTGCGGGGTCGGCTGTGTGGACCTGGACCCGCTCTGCCCTTCCTGGGGGCTCTGCCGGGCTCCCCTCGGCGTGAACGCATCGCCCTTGGGGCAGGGCTGCGGGGAGATGTGGTGGGGAGCCGCCGGCCTCGGCGCCTGGGGGCTCTCCTCAGCCAGCCTCGTAGGTACGCTGCCTTCTGCCCTATCATTAAGTCATTAGCAGTCATTAAGGCCTCGTTTCGAAAGAGCTGGAGGGATTTGTGGTGATGACAAAGATGGTCAAGTACTACCTGCAATATTAAAAGTAGATTGGCCATACGGAGGTTGGTTGATTTCCCCCCCCCCATCGACATTTTATCATCATGCGTGAGTCCCAATTATATGTTAATGCAAAATTGATAAACTGACACCTGATTTGAAATGCCCAAGGCTGTGTAGTGCTCAGGCATGCAGAATTGCCTGTAATAGCAAAGATGATTTCCCTATTGCTATCAGATAAATGGTTTCTTCAGGTGGTAGAATTGCTTGCAAGCGTAAGAACAAGAATCAGGGATAAACCTTGTGGCAGCTGTCTAAAACAGGATTTGTCATTGGAGGTATTGAGGAATATGGCCAACAGCAAGTGTCCAGAGATAATAACTTAGTGTTTTTACAAATTGGTGTCTGCAAGGCATAGGAATTTTATAGTTAACATGGAACTGTGTGACTATTGCAAGCAAAAATCCGGAAGGATGTTAAAACCCCCAGCATCAGTCCAGTGGTATGAAGCAACGTTTGTCCTCTCTTACCATCGCTCAGAGTAGCTCTGACAGAAGGATGAAGTACATTACTACAGCAAGAAATGCATCTTCTGCCCCTTTCATTTGCTGTTTACATTACTCAGAGAAGACTTCAAGCTGGTTACTCGGTGTTCATCACTGCCAATGGGCTGTACGCCGCAGTTACGGGTGCACAGTGGCTTCCTCCGTTACAGTGCATCGTTCAGCTGTGCAAGTAGCTAAGCTGGAGTTCACTGTCTGAAAATACCTTTTAGAGTTGAAAATAATTGCAATATAAAACTGCCCTGAGACTGCTCCAATCACTATTCATTGAAACTACTCCAAAATAAGTTTTAGAGCTTAAAACTGGCATGCTCTGCCTGTTTCTTTAACTGCAGGACTCAGTCCTTTTCAAAAATCCCAGACAAAGTAAGACCCTAAGTTTATTTGGGCTTGATTTTCATGCAGGTTTAATACACGTTCAGGCAAAGGGTGATTTTTAAAAATTGTTTCTGAAGTATTTTCATTGGATTTAAGAGGAAAGTTATCAAGAATATGGTTAATTCCTATTTTTTAAACATTTCTCATGTGTTTCTTGTTTACAGATTCTTTTCCAATTGATCCAATCCAGGAAAATTATGTCCGTAACGTGAGAAACTGCATTTTTTCAGTTGTCTATCCTACACCTTTTAAATCCAAAGTTCTTCTTGTAGCTGTTTCAAAGGTTGGATATTATTTTTTTCTTTGTTCCTCTTCAATTAATAGTGATTGTTAACACATGTACTAAAATATATTTTAATATTCATAAGCTGTTTATTGTGAAAGTCAATAAACAATATACACTTTATATACACTTAACAATATTCACTTTAAACCAATAGAGCATTTAAAACTTACCATCAGATGTCTTTTAATAACAAAACCTGTACAGAAAACACATTCTTTGCCACTGAAAATTTGATTATATTCAAGTACTCTATATATTACCTTTTTCTTTCCAGGATGTTATTGAAAATATTTTGGATCTTCATATATCTGTCCAAGGAACATCTGATTTTCTGCAGTTTGTCAGTGGTGGGAAAGTGATACTTGGGTCTGTTCCATTGGCCCACAGATACGGAGGACATCAGGTAACGCTTGTTCTTCCAGATGGAATTATGTAGTTCTTTTCATGTGAATTATACGTTGAATTATATTATATACTTAATTATATACTTGAATTATATATATATACGTACCTATACCTGTAAGTATATGAATATGTGCCCAAAGGACATGAATGCTTATGGATGCTTAGGTTGTGGATTTGCTCTTCGTAGGGACTACAGGTGGAAGAGAACTGCAATGCTCTTTCATGGTACCATGTCTGCTTTCTCTGCTTTTCTTTATCTCAGAAGCAAATTACCCTTTAACTTTCGTTAGCTGCAGAGTCTTCTTTGCACCCCTGCAGCCTGACAAGCTCTGATTTGTGATAGGTATTACCAGCTCAGAGGAGTGAAAAAGGTCAGAGCCTCACTGAATTCAGCAATAGCATGATTAATAAGTGTTAAATTTCATTGAAATAGATAAAACTGTTCATGGAAAAGAGTGGCAGAATTTGATGTGTAATTTCCACTAAAAAAAAAGTATATATATATTTATATATATTTCAAGCCATGTCAGTTAAAAACTTTCTTATATAAAAGAGACTAGAAGCTGAAAGTTAGAGGGGGAAATTGGAATTACTCATATTACTCTTTTTCCATGGTTTTCTGATTTGTTGTTGATGTGAGTGTGGAAATACAGCCTTAGGGATCAATATCTAAGTTACTACCTGAGCAAACGTGTTGCATTGTATAGATCACAGTGAACCTGCATGTGATTTGTACTGTTTAAGTATAACTGCTATGACCGATAGAAGAGAATGACTTGGTTTTCATTTTTGTCAGTTTGGTAGCTGGGCAGGTCAGCTGGGTGATGGAAGAGCTCACTTGATCGGAGTATATACAAACAGGTGTGGTATTTTTTGAAAAGACTGATTCACTTCTGTGTTCTGTGTAACTGATTCATGCAAACCTCAAGAAGTATTGTCAGAAACTCTAAAGGTATTTTTGCAGGCATGGTGAAAGGTGGGAACTCCAGTTGAAGGGCTCAGGAAAGACCCCATACTCCAGGTGAGTTGCAGTTAATTCATAAATACCAAAACTTGATGTTTTCTTTTTTAGATTTGCATAGGTCTTATGACTGATCGGTTATTTCTTTGTTCTCCCTAGGAATGGTGATGGAAGAGCTGTGCTTCGCTCTTCCGTGCGAGAATTTTTGTGTAGTGAGGCTATGCACTATCTTGGAATTCCAACAAGCAGAGCTGCCAGGTATTTTTCTTTTCTTTTTCACAATATCCTTATTTAAAGGCAATTTTGTCTCTCAGTTTCACTGAGCATCCATAAAACAGGACAGCTGTTTTCCAGGACACATCTTTCTTTTTGCCTGTATGCAATCAGAATAGTTTCTTAGATTTGTGGATAAAACTTTCTAGTAATAACAAGCTCCAGCCATTTATCCATTCACTTTTATCTTTGGTATGCTTTAAAATATTACTTTAAAAACTATATTATGTACTGTCTTTGCATTGTGGTGAGCAGCTGTTGTGCGCATGTAAGACTGTCATAACTAAATTACCTTAATTTGAAGTCTAGTTCATTTGTGAAGAAAATAAGAAGTGAAAATTAGTTTGAGTGATTGTATCTAACACTAACTCCCCTTACCAGTTTTTATGGTACTGCAATCTGAGTTTATTCTCTTAAAAAAATAAGAGAAGTTCTTTCTTTTCTTCTTGTTCACCAGAAAGGCTTGCAAAACCAGCAGGACTAGATTCCTGCTCTGTAAATGATACTAATACCTTTAGTGAATGAGGATAATCAATGAGTCCAGTAATATATTTTACATGGTTAATAAATGAGTCTGTTATTACACTAAAGTTAAGTATTTGGAAAGTAGGAAAATGTTGAAAGTAACTATTTATGTATTGTCATAGTCATGCAGTTGCAATTTTTAAGATTGGTAGGAAAAATTGCCTGGTAAATAGATACTAATATTGGAGGTAGTATTGAGTGTAGGTAGTTGCTCCCAATTCCTTGTTTATACAACACCCCTTGCGCAGAGAGGGAGATTGCATTAAAAATTCATTTAAAACTAATTCTCTCTGAACCAAAGAGGACTAATAAATTCACTCATTTGGATGACCTTCTCAGAATGAAGTGAACTGAATTTTTCAGATGATTGTGTTTAAAATGCCAAGTTTATTTTGTGTTCCAAGGGATCTCATGTCTGTACTCCGGAATTTCAAGCTTTAAAGAAGTAAATGTTCTTCAGAAAAGGCCAGTACTCAGCTGCCTCATGGCTAGGTTTCTATATTTGCAAAGTGCCTGCAAATCTCTCTAGCATTAATTCTAACACATTTGCTCTGTTGAAGTGCTGTGTTTGTAAATGACATTTTTGATGGTTTATTCACTGACTTCACCTTGAGACCCTTTGCTGTTAGCTATTGATGCAAAATGTTAAATCTGCCTGAGTATCAGCAGGAAAGCATCTGGCAAGGTTACGTCCTTTCTTTGGTGTCGTCTCAACAATTTGCTCAGTGCAAAACAATATGAAATTACTCCTTAGCAGTGCACAAATTCTATTGAGTACACAGTGTGCTTTAGTTCTCTGCCGGCAAATTGGTTAAATGCCTGGCTCTCTTAACTGCTGTACAGGCTCTCCAAACTGTTTGCAAGACTTCATTTGGAAAAACCCCAGCTGATAATCCATATTCTTCCCAACGGGGAGCTGTAGTACTGAGGCGGGTGAGATTCACTTAGACTTCTTGTCAAGTCTTGGCAGAAGTGTGGGGAGAAGCCTTACGGCTTATCCCAGAACACCCAGCAGGTTGGTTTGCTCTATTAATTTCAAGTACTGTGTTCCCAACGGGGTGCTAGAGTTTATGACTGTACTGCCAGATATAGAACGCTTCCTCGTATGGTACCATTTTAGTCACATAGTGGGACTACTAGTTAGCAGTCTTGTGGGGTAGATCGAAAAATTGAGCCAATATGTATAGTTTTCAGAGTGAAATGGCCCTTACTTGCATAACGCGTGGTGGTCAGGCAAAACAGCATGCAGGGAGTGTAAAGTCTAGCCCTTAAGGCAGTAGTAGGGGTGGGGTGGGGTGCAGTCCAGTCCCTCCATCCTTCTGTGAATGCTCTTCCAGCTTCTCTGATGTAACAGCAATTTCAGTGCTCTGTTTCCTGTGGCTGAATGAACATCTGGTGTGCTGCTGAACAAGTAATGGTACTTAAGAACGTCAGGGGTCACGTGAAAACTATTTTGTAGTGGTAATGTAAGCATCTTTACGTGGCTGCTCAGTTATCTGTCCAGCTCTTAAGTGTTGCTTGTCCGTTAACTTGTATTAGTAACTAACAAAACATTGCTGTCCCATTGTATTTTATTTTTTGTCAGCAATAAGAGAAGTGCTGGTGTTCTGTAAGAATTTGGCAGAAAGTGTGCTAAGAGTTACACAGTCAAAATGAAACAACCCTTTTGGCAGAGGTCTGTTCAGAACAGTAGAACTGAGTAACATTATTGTTCTGACTACTCTCTCCTAGTGCTTTGAAATTTTTTGATTTTCTCGATTGATTAAGATCAATCTTCAATTAAGATCAATTCTTCCATCTCACTTATGTCAGCACTTCTTATACTTACTCTTACAGACATACCAATCATTAGATGATTGTTTCCAAAACAATCATCTGGAAAAAATTTCCTAATGTTGCTTCAGTATTAGCAGCAGCACCGAGAGTGAAAGTGTAGGCAAACCGCCCTACAGCCTCTGATATTTTCTCTGATACATTTTTAATTGTTTGCGAAGCAGTACTTTTGATATTTTAATTTCTGTATATTTTCTTTCCTGCCGCCTTTGGAACAATACGCATCCTTTTCTCTGCAGTTAATAGAGAGCATTCATTTTGGATAGCTACTAGATGCCTTCAGAAATACAGAAAAGAATTATAATATAGTTTCAAAGCCACAGTTATTGTTGATTTTTACTGTTGTAAGAATTCAGACAAATTATTCCTTCTAATGATTTTTTCACAAATATTGTGTGTATATGCATGCCCCACATTTTTGGTCCAACTAATTTTTTTCCAAACTCTTGATGCTAAAGTATGTAAAAACTATATAGTAACCTCTTAAATTTAACACTTGGGAGTTGTTTCAACTCTTGACTGTCTTCAGTCATATTTATGAATGGAATATTAGATTTGCCTGTTGTCCTTTTCTGTGTTCCTCCAAGGAAGGTTTGGTTCTGTTTTCTGTACGGTCTTCAGCTACCTAAAAGGTACCTTTACTTAGTTGCATTAAATTTCCAGTACTGTGCCATCCAGCTATTCTGAATAGAAAGACCTTTTTCAATTTTCAGCAAGCAAAAAAGAATTATATAAGATAAGGTAATTTTTCCTGCTGCTAGGCTCTTAAACAAGAGGTATTCTGCCCCTATTGAAAGGAGAACATTTCCTTCAAAAGACAGCACCAAGCATTCCTTCTGCTGAATGGTTCGTGTAATCTCAGTTGCTTTGGAGAGAAACTTCCTACACATTAACTTTAGGAGAAAATAGTTCCTTTGCATGGTTTGTGATGATTGATGCAATTTTCTTTTTCTGATAATAAAAGAAAATAGAGTGAAATTACTGATTTTATTTTGTAAGATGAGTGCAAATCGTGATGTGTTTTAGAGCAAGCACAATCGGTCATTTTCCAAGCACTTGTAAATCTCAATATTTAGATAAATGTGAAAATGCATAGGATGTGCAGAATTTTAAGGCAATTGAAAGGGGGATATTGTTTTTAAAAAATCAAGTACAAGTAGCAGTGAAGAAGAAAGGAATAATTATAATGCTTCATCAAAATTATGCCTTTTTTTGTGCATTGATACTATTTGCAGAGCTCCTGATTGCTGAGGATCCAAGATCTGTGCCCGAGGTTACTGAGACAACAGTTTTGGCTCATATAAAGGGCAGCCTCCATCTGATGCAACAATTTGGCTTCTAATTTCTCTGTCTTTCTAATTTTGCTGTTGTCCTCGGGAGACTTGTGACTTCTTTATGTTATCATCACATCAATCAGTCACTGAAGTTCCAAATGAATGCAGTACTTTTTCTGAACGCAACCCCCTTCCAAAGAACAATGTAGGTAACGGAAAGTGGGCAACTTAAATAAAAAAGAAATACGTCTTGCTAACGAAGCTTGGTGAGCCTCAGCTTTACTGTTTGCTGTGTGTTATTTGTGAAAACAAAGCTTTTTTTTTCCTGAAGTTTATAAAATATTACTTGATCTCCAATGCAAATTATTTTTCCTAAGGTAACCTTTTAATTTTCATTTCTTGTTTCTTACAGCATAGTTGTAAGTGACGATGAAGTGTGGAGAGACCAGTTTTACAATGGAAATATTAAGAAAGAGAGAGGTAACGAATGCATTTCAGAATAATACGATACAATACTGTAACTTAATTCCCCATTGCAAAAATCAACTTTAATGCCATATATGTGTAATAAAGGTGTGTAATAGGCTTCATTTCATTTATTGAGATAGAAAACCTTTCCCAAGAAAGTCGGTCCCAAACATAACTTAGATAAAGAAATGAAGCCCTATGAACAGACTTGCTGTGATTGTGGCATATGTGTTGCAGGGGGTTCATTTTTTTTCACATGCCGTTACAAAAATGATACTGAAATCTAGGGGAAATTCCCATCGTTCTGTTAGCAATACTATATGGGAACGCTGCCATGGCTGTGCCATTGCTCCATCCTCTAAACCAGTTCTGAAATGGAGTCGGATGGCACAGCATGGGGAAAAATCAGAAATGATTTATGTTGGTTCTTTCTTTGTTGCTAGCATCTCTGGGGGAATTCTAAAGTTAATACCAGAGTTTTGCTTGTGTTTGCTGGTATAGTGTATCCTACTGAACAAATGAAGATGTGGAGGAGTAAAAAATACCAATTGCTTTCCAGCAAATTAAGCTTTATCATTAGCATACAGTAAAGTAGTATTATACGTATTCATCTGTTATGCATTGAGCATACTTACAGAAATACTTGTTTAACTATGCATGTATAAATTATTTGTCTCTAGAAACAACATACAATGGCTTTTACTATGGGATTAATTTGTTTTGCTGATACTCTGTTTACATTTAAACATGTGTCTATATTTAAGGTGCTATAGTGCTACGTCTTGCCAAATCATGGTTTCGTATAGGATCCTTAGAAATCTTAGCTCATTCTGGGGAACTGGACTTACAAAGGTTTGATTTTAATCTTCATAGTAACCATTCTCTTAGTTCTCTTAACAATTAAATATATATTGGACTGTATATGTACAGTTGAAATTTAGGCATAACTTATTTAGAAAGGAAGACTGCATAATTCAGAAAGATAACATTTTTTTTTTTTTACAAACATACAAAATATATCAACTCACAGAGATAAAATCCCTTACCTATTTTTTAAGGCCAGGATCTTATAGAATGAGAGGTATTATAGCTAAAATAGTTTTGGTAATTAAGTATTGGGAGGAGGGGGAAGTTGTTTGTTTTGGTAAGATTTGTAAATTCAGTGAATAAGATCCTAGATTTTTCAGTTGTCTGTGAAGTTAAATTAGCAGAAATGTGAAATAAGTCACTAGCATGAGTTTGGTGTATAAGCTGTGCTTTTGAGGAACACATATAACCAGAGAATTATATTAGGTAAGAATTTATTGTACAGCTTTAAGCCTTTTTGCTATATTAATTTATGTTATTCCATCTCAAGCAATTAGCATGGCAAATTTTTAGTTCTATTTTAAATACTTTAATGTTGGTCATTCCCCCGTAGGAGTAATGTGCTGGTAGATAATCACTTGCAACAGAAATTGTTTTAGGGTGATTAAAATCAAGAAAGAGAAGTAGCAGCTGTTGTATTAACTGGTAATTCAAGATAAATTCCTGAATGACTCTACACTGTCTTTCTTTCTCTTTTTTGAAACCTCACAGCAGTGTTTTCTTGTAAAGTGAAAGACTGAATTAAGGAACTGCATTTAAGATGACACAATACTGCATTTTTCTTTTTTCTTTAATTAAAGTATTTGTGTTCCATTGGATTTAATGAACATGTTAATGGCTAGTTAATGTGGCGAGTAACCTTATTTCCTAAGAATTCAGACATAAAATTTTTCTTTGTGGAGTATTCTGATCTGCAATTATTCCTTGTAGTGATACATTTTTTTTTCTTCTCCACAAATTATTTTTTTCCTAGAAGATTGATATTACAGTATGCTAAACCAGATCCTAACGTGCTCTGGAAATGTAACACATGGGGTTTTAACTCTGTGGCAGTCTCCAGTCATGTTTATAACTGGAACATTAGCTTTTATCTTCAACTTTTTGGAAGGGCTTAATCCAAAACTCATAGGAATAAATAGAGTTTTCTAATACCTGTTTGCAGCAAGCTGTTGATCAGCATTATCTATTCAGAAGTAAGAATTCTGAATGATCAGTTCTAAAAGTACCTGTTTTATTTAATGAATTCTGCATCTCATATTACAGGAGATTGCTTGACTTTATCATCCAGGAACATTTTCCATTAATAGCTGTGAATGATTCAGATCGATATCTGGTAAGTCTTTTTTTATTAGCTATATAAAGCTATTTTTATTTTCCACAATCACATGAACAAAAATTATACAAAGCTATTTAATTTTTCAGTTTATAGGGTTTTAAAATTTGAGATAAGTTTCCTGGTTTTATTAGCAAAAGCAATTTTTACTCTTCTAAAAAAAAGCACAAACCAAACCAACCAAACAAAAAAACTAACAACGAAAACCTGCTTCTTGCAGTTTTTCTCAAAATCAAATATGAACATTCTTTTTTCACCACTTTTGATTATGGAAATGTTTATTGGGAAGCTTCCACTTTCCATTACTTTTTGTTCTCTTACTGCCCAGACTTCAAGTGAGCTGTGGTCATGATGGGATCAGTTATGTTCTTCCTAATATAAAAATAGTATATATTGTGTCTTTATTTCTTTTTAGGACTTTTACATTTCTTTTAGTGTACTTGAATGTACCTATTTAACTATAGTCTTTGCTGGATAAGGTTGTTCTGCAGTCACATCGTTTAGAATGTGAATTATCAGTCCCAACTGACAGAGATCAAAGATACATGTTTAAAACCAGAATGTATTAAGTATTTCTAAAGTGAATCAAATGTTTACATTATTCATTGTATTCCATAGTTTTATTTGAAGTAAAATGTGTATTTCATTTTAGGAATTTTTCTCTACAGTCGTATCAGAGACTGCAAATTTGATTGCATTGTGGATGTCTGTGGGTTTTGCACATGGTAAGCTGCAGTAGATATTGTCACTGTATTGGCTTTACAGGAGTGACTCTTTATAGTTGTATACTTAAAGATGGCTTTCGTTTGTCACTTTGTTCTTCAGTCCTTCTGATGTCTGTGCCTACAGCAATATCTGTTGCACATTAATACTGAACAGTTCTTTTCATAACACAGAGAACTTCCTGATTTTTCAAAGCATGACTGTATCTGACAGAAGCCAGGAACAGAACAAGCATATGGGCTTCTCAGAATTGTTGTGGATGTCTGGTGTACAAAGACCATGTATCGATGTCATGTATTGCTGGGAATTTGATTCACCTACATAAAAAGCTGTTCTTTTATAGTGTATAGAATAGAGTGCTGTCCACCTTTGTTTCAGATTTACATTATGAAATATAAAAGAGCATTGTGTTGCTAATACAGCACGTGGTCAACTTGGAAAGAAGAAACTAATTGACAAGTTGTGCAAGATGCTGTTTCAAAACAGTGTTGTGCTGAATGGAGAAGGAAACAGTGCCACCTAGGTATAAAAACCAGATGCAAGATAATGTAGCAAAAGTTTCTAGTTTTCATACTTTAAATGCTTGCCAGGTCAAGAATAGACACAAGTTTATTTTCCTGAATCTGTTTTCTTAAAGGTAACTGCTCCAATGTTATGTAGATTTGGTGGATTGATTTCACAGGAAATCTTCTAGAAACTACAGAGTTCAGGTAGAACTTTAACTTTTATTTCTCCTTGTTGTTTAATTGTAGGTGTGTGCAATACAGATAACTTCAGTTTATTATCCATAACAATAGATTATGGTCCATTTGGATTTATGGACTCCTATGATCCAAGTGAGTGTAGCACCCATTTTTAAATATTATTTTTGACTTAAAATAAATGTCTTATATCAGTTTATGTAATTTTGGTGTGCATGAAAACATACATTGTTATTAGCAGAAAAATCCCAAGTACGTGTATTGTTTGAAGAATTTTAGGGGAAAATATATCAAAGACCAGTTTTATAATATGCTATGCAGGTTGTGTTTCAAGTGCTAGAAGTCTAAAAATGAAATGTCACTATTAAACCCATTTTTATGAAGAATGTTTCCTAATGGATTTCTTCATTTGAATAGATGCCATAATAGAACCCCCCCCCCCAAAAAAAAATATTAAAATTGCATATCTCTATAAGCAGCCTATGCCAAATATTGTATACAACTTTGTATGCGTTATGCTCTGGCTTTGTAGTCACAGCAGCTAATTATATATTGGAGGAAAAGAAATGAAATCTACCCTTTTCTCTGAAAATATGAACTCAGTCTGAGATTAATACGTGTAGGTCTAGTACATACATAAATGTATTACATCTGATTATTGCTTGAAAAGTTTCATCTGAGTAAGCTTCAGAACCACTAGTGGTTATCTTATAATCTGTTTTCATGAGATTACAGCCTCAAATTAAGGACATCTCATGAGAGTAGATTTTATATAACTTCTACTGTATTGAGAAAACAGGTCTTTTCTGGCTTCAGATCTTGTCTTTTATGGTGAGTTGACCTCAGCCAGTAATTAAGCCCCCACCAGCCACTCATTCATTTCCCACTGCTACAGGGCGAGAGAGAGAATTGAAAGAGAAAAAACTTGTGGTCAACTTAAAGACAGTTTAATAAATGAAGAGGAAAAAAAAAGGAGAGGAGAACACAACAAGTGATACAAGGCAGTCACTTGCACCAGCAGACTGATGCCCAACTGTCCTCAAGAAGTACTTTGGAAAGAGCACTCCCCATTTTTTTTTTTCTGAATATGACATTATAGAATGAATCATAGAATGGCTTGGGTTGGAAAGGACCTTAAAGATTATCTTAACTCCAACGCCCCTGCCATAGGCAGGGATGAATAATGTGGCATGGAATATCCTTTTGATCAGTTGGTGTCATCCAGCCTGACCGTGTCAGCTCCCATCCTCTTGCTTACCCCTAGCCTAACTTGCTGGGAGGGCAGAGTGAGAATGCAGAAGGCCTTGATGCTGTGCACTGCTCAGCTAAAGCCTTTGTGTGATATCAATACGGTCTTAGTCACAAACCTAAAGCACAGCAACATACAGGCTGCCATGAAGAAAATTAGCTCCATCCTAGCCAGACCCACTGCACCCTAGAATTGGATGAAATGTATTAGAGCTAAAGATTCAGATCTGAACTGATCTCCAGACCTGACAGATGTGTCACAGGTCTCCTCCTTAATGCTGGTTGATATTGATGTCCTCTGAGGTTTCAGGCAATGCAGTATGCATTGATCAGCTTATCTGCTTTTTATCTGGGCAGGCGGTTCATACTGCATCTGTTCTAAGACCAGTGCTGTAGATATGTGTACATACAACTTCTTGATACCCTGTAGTTTACCTATCACACATTTATCTCCCAAATATGGATTTCTTTACTTGCACATGTAATTTTTCAGAAATGAATACATAAAACTTGCTTATTCAACTAAAGTCCTGTTCAGGTGGCCTATTTTTTTTTAAGTGCATGTTTGTATGTGTTACTTTTCCAAAACTACCAGTAAATCCAGAACTTAGTTGTACAATTATTTGCTTAGTCTTTGTACTTAATAGTAGCACTATATGTAGTGAAAACATTGCATACGTTTTTCCACATTTTTAGTGTTAAAAATGTTTAAACATCTGAATTTACTTTGTATCTTCAAGTTGGAAAATGCCGCCAATGACATATGGAAATGCGACTGTGAAGTATGTACTTCCTAGATTTGCAAATATTAGATCTTGAGTTAATCTACTGTAAATAAGTATCCTTGTGATCTAAGTTTAAATATTTTAATATCTTCGGCACTTTTATTAGTTTACTGTGTAAGTATAAGATTGAATGTACTTCAGTATTTTAACATTGATTACTTTTCCCCAACGGAGTAATTACAAAAACAATGCTTTGTTTGAAACAGATTTTGTTCCAAACACATCTGATGATGAAGGGAGGTACAAAATAGGAAACCAGGCAAATGTTGGGCTGTTTAATCTGAACAAGCTGTTACAAGCTCTAAAACCTTTATTGGATCCCAGGCAAAAGCAGCTGTAAGTAATCGTTAAAATATCTAAACGCTTAAAAGAACTAGTGAGATGGGAGACCCCTAATCACCATATGCATAGGAAAGAAAGGGATTAGCTTTTAAAATCATTTTTTTCTAAGTGAAAATTGATTCTGAATTAATTATCTGTCAGAATAAGGTAGAGGGAGGGGAGAAAGTATTTCAGCAATCATAAATAATAGCAAAACATAGCTAGAATGCCATACTAGATATTGTGGGGGCTATTCTTCTTCCCCTAAGGTAGGATCTTTGCCTGTAGTTTTCTATTATAGGTTCTTCTAGCTTATTCTTTTAAGGTGCTTACATAGGAAGACCGTACAGCCTCCTGAAATTATGGAGTAGTATTTTGATATCCTTCTGTAAAGATTCCTGATATGAATCTTCTTTTGTGCAGTTTAAACTCATGATTTCTTACTCAGTATGAAAGGCAGATTGCATTTTTCTTCTTTGCAACAGCTGTTGATATATTCGATGTCTGTGAAATTGTTTCCCCTCAGTCTTTTTCCCACTACAGATCCCAGTTGATTCAGATTCAGCATATTGATGTTTGTGAGATATCAGACAGAAGTTTTTATTGCTTAGTGTACAGTAGGGTCGCACCCACAGTAGTACTGTAGTTCCATAGAATTTGACATTTCATTTGTTTTTGCAGAGCTTCCCAGATTCTGGAGGGATATGGTCAACGCTATTATACCCGGTACGCAGTTCTAGAACTCACCCCCTGTAGTCACAACACTATAAATCATCTTATGTGACAATTTCCTAACTATGTTGCTATTTTCAGTTTTACAGAATTGTTCAGAGCAAAATTGGGTCTTCTTGGGGACGATGAGGATGACAACTATTTGATTGCTTTCCTCCTAAAAGTGAGTTTGGTTTGCTAATCCTGTTGGCAAACATCTGAACTTATACCCCATACTTTAAAAAACACTTATAGAAATATCTTTATTTCACTAGCTCATGGAAGATAGGAGGGCTGACTTTACAATGACGTTTCGAGAGCTGAGTGAAATTACTGAAGACCAGTTAAAGGAGCTCCGCATCCCTGAGGTATTAATTAATACAGGCACCCCATTTTAGGAACACTCAATATCAAGTGAGTAAATCAGGTTGGACAGAGCCCTGACATAATGTGGGGAATGTTTACTTTTCCTGGGAAGCTCCACTGCCTTTCCCTAACTTCTAATGTACAAAGCACAGAAGAGAGTGATACCTATAGTTAAACAGCAAGGAAAATAAAATATGTCAGCATATAAACTAAAGAAAAATAGGGGTTAAGAGCTGGAGGTATTAAGGTAGAATTTGCTGTAGCAGAGGTGGAATAATACAGATATATAATGCTGGCAAAACAAAGTAATCTAAATAGAAAATAAAGATGATAGTAGAATTTTGGGCAAAGAAATCCTTGAGGATTCATTACATGTTTCTCCTTTATATCCTCTTAAAATTTGCTCACTTTGGTTTTTGCTTAACAGTAACAAAATTCTGTTATCTACCATTAACTCTTTCTTTCTCTTTAGGAGTTCTGGGCTCTCCAGGATCTGGGTAAACACAAGTTATTCTCGGAATGGGTCGCTATGTACCTCTTGCGATTAGAACAGTAAGTCTGATGGAGTTTCAAGTTTAAAAATATCAGCAACTGTGTATTTGCCCAGAATGCCAGAATCTACAGTGTTTTCTGTAACCTTTATTGGGACTGGTAAGCTAGACTAGACATGATTTGTAATGCCTTTCTTTTTGTCTTTAAGGTTCTACATGGTGCTAACTTCTTTAATTACCATTATAGTTCTGATTTGACTCATAGGTACATAAAAATGATATGGGAGGAGTGGTCTGGTTTTGGCATCCTTTGGTGAACATCTGATCAGATTTCTTCAAGTTAATAGCTGAACCTGAAACTCAGGCTGTGCAAATAAATAGGAATGGATAGTGTTTCATTACTGGCAATGCGTATATTTTTTACTGTATACTAGTATTGCCTTAGGATGACTGGGGGTGGAAGTTGCACAGCTGTGAATATGCAGACTGTGTTTGGACAGCACTGTAGTTGTGTGGATAGGGACATTCATGTTAGAACTTTCTACCAGTTCTTTTATCTTAAATCAATAAAGACTGCGTGTATTTTTCTTAGTCATATATGCTATGCGTGGCTGACTAGTGGAAAGACGTACATATTGGGTACTTGGAAATTTTAGTCAGTAAATACAATTCTTAAGAAAAATATTAATACAAGATACAAAACCTACAAGAAAGTGCATTTTTTCCCAAGTCTAATGTGTTAGTCATGTTCCGTGTTATCAAAGTTGTAGTTACTGATTTGGTACTTAAAAAATCCACTGAAAGCACGTGTGTCAGTTATGTTTAACAAATAACTCCATAATATTTGCCATATTTGCCATTACAACTTAAAGAGTATGAGGTAAATATATATATGTATCTACAGTAGGATACAAAAGCTATTTGGAATATATTCATTATGGGAATTACAATCAGCTATTGCACAGTGGATGCAGACCTTCCTTGAGGAAACACAGAGGAGGTATGTGTACCCAAGTTCTGAAAAGGAAATTGAATACTTCATGGCTGATACCTTGAAAAAGGGTAAGGAGAAACACAAGAGAAAAATAAATATACCACTTAGTGTTTGTTCAGTTCTTGTGGTTCAAATAGTGGAATTATTGGCTTACTGTCTGTGAATAGTAGATGGTTATTGTAGTAAAAAGGTGAGAAGAGACGTGAATGAGAAAAAAGTAAATGAGTAACATTCACAATTACCTTTTTGTTTGTTTTTGTATTTAGTAGCAAGGGTGATACAGACATCAAGAGAAGAAGAAGAATGACAGGTAAGTAAGACGAAGTCATATGCTTGGAGGTGGCTACTAACTTCTTAATTACGTTGCTTTACTGTTAATAATTTTTCCTTTTGAGGAGAACTAAAATGTAACCTGATTGTCAGTGTTTTGTGATGTCTCAAGTTTGGCTTCACCTTAGTGTCCTGAAATGGTGGATGTGTTCTGGCTTCTATCCAAATTTAACGTTTCATTACAAAGTAGGGTGCTCTGTTAAAAGGCCCCTAGGATTTGATTTCCTTGTGAGAGATGCCCTTCCACTTCAGCTAGATCTGCTTTCTTGAGTCCATTCTCTTTTCCTTGAATCTTTACTTCCTTCCTTTAGCAGTCTGTGATCCTAACAGTTTGCATTGCTGAGAAGAACATTGTTCTTCTCCAGTAATGAAACTTTGATAACATCAAGAAATAGTTAATAGCCATCCTGTATTGGCTCGATGGGCTAGGATTTATCCGAGTGTTCAAATATGTCCAAATCCTCTGTACATATTATAAAGAATTCATGTTTCTGATAGGCAACCATTTTTTTTTGTGCACCTGGAGAAAAAAGCTTCATGCTTGTGGAAGTACAATCAAGAAAGGAAGGTGTGGTTTTGCGTGATTAGATATCCCACTTACTTTAATTCACCAAGTTACTCTAAATGCAAAATGGTAAAGATACATAGCTGTCTATCACAGCAGAAACAGTGGATATGAAATTCTAGAAGTTATCCAGAGAAAGTTTTTTTTTTCTTTTTTTTCTTTCTTTTTTTTGGATTTGGAATAAGCAGTGGGAAACTTGTGAAATGTGCCTACAAAAGGCAATGACAACTGAAAATTTCTGGACAAAGGGGAGTGAAGTGAATGCAGGATCTGTCAAATTCTGCACAAGAGGTAGTATAAGCTTCATTGTTATTCTGCTTTGCAGGTGCTTTATTCACATCTCTAATGGAAATGGCTGCACTCTTTCATTAGATATTGATTGGTTGCTTTGTTCAAAAGCTTTAATTGATTTTGTAGGAAATGGCAGGAGATAGCACTGAGCACTGATAGTAACAAGCTGTTTTCATCCACATTTTCTAACTAATGCTCCATACATTTTTAAGAATGCTTCTTACAATTTCACATGCATTTTTACAAAGTTAATATGAGAACAGTTACCAAGAATAAAGACTTGTTTTATTATTTTTGTATATATTGTATTTTTGTATGGTTGGGAAGTTTTAACTGTGGTGCTCAAGGCTTTTAGCTCAACTACTATTTTGAAGTTCCCAGCTTCCCTGCTTTCCTTAGCTCAAATTTAGTGCTGACAGCCATCTAATAACACTTTTCATTTTTGTTATTTTTCTTTTTCTATGTTTTTGTGAATCTGCTTTTAGTGAAGTTAGGACGTTCTGAGTTTTCATTCCAAATCAGAAAGGCTCTCAGTTTGGGAAGATTTTCTGTAAACCAGCATCACGTTTATCCACACACATCTGAGAGGATTTTATGGTATAGGAGACAGAAAAAACAAGGAGAAGGCTTTCCCCCAGGATCATACTTCTGCTACTGGTCTCAGCTTTGGTAGCAGACTGAAGCTTGATATGCAAACATTCATGGTTAAATTAGATAAGTTCCACATAATCTGTCATCACTCCGTGTTCCTGCAACAGAGCAAGCAGAAATTCCTGACAGGCTACTGAGGTCAATTTGTTATTGTTTTCTTTAAAATTGTGTTTTTTCTTTTAAAAGATCAACAGACTTTGTTACATTTTTTGCTAGCTTCTCCATTTTACGGTGTGACTGAAGTTTCTTAAAAAGTTGTTATTTTCTATGGCATCCATACATTTATGTTGATCTCTTAGGCACCTGTCTTGGTCTCTTGAAAATATAATTTTTAAAACTATTTCCTTTACCAGCTGCCCCTTGTCAATACAACATGCATCACAAATCTGGCTCCAGGCCACATCCACCTGCGTTTAATAGCAGGGGTGCCTGCAGGGGTGGCCTCTGTGAGCAGAGCTCAGTCTGAAAAAAAATATTTTTTTCTCTCTTCACTGAGTTTTTAGTTCTTAGTAGCACTTTATCATGTACTACATACACCTAGTTCCTTAGGAGTTGATCAAAAAGTTTTGATAATCCAAGTCCCAATACAAGTCTATCATTGTATTTATTGGAATACAAAAGAAATATGTTAAAAAGAGAAAAATAAAAATATTTTAGGCCAGATCATAAAAAACTTGCAAGGGCACCAAATTTCTTATGCTTTGTCCTTTTCTTATCTGACTTATCTTATTCTTTCATAATTATCTTGTCAGTTGTGTCAATTACAGGTATTTTTAACTCCACTGTAAAACTTGTCAATTTGCAGTTTTTAAGAATGTATTTCTGGGACAAATATTCTCTTACTAATATAAGTTATGGTTTTAATGTGAGTTACCATTTTTGTATGAGTCATATGTTCACTTCTCCACCTTTTAGTATTCTTTTTACATTGTTATCCCACTTAAGTATTGAAAATCCATTTACAGGATTGAATCACATGCTCAGCCAGAGCAAATTATTTTACCAAGGCTTTTTTTAGTGGTTAGGGCAGGGTGTTGTTATGGCTATGTGAGGGGTGATCAGGGTTCCCAATGGCCAATCTATTTGTCAGCTTTTGTTTAATTTATGTAAGTACATGCAGCGCAACACTAATGTGTAAAACAATAATTCCTATATCTGGATGCACTGCATTTCAGTCTTAATTCTCAAGTTAAGACCTGGACACAGTGCCTGAGTGTCATTATAAAAACCTGGGCAGCTTTTATAATGGAGGAACATTATAAAAAAGCATTTGGACAATGCTCTAATAAATATGGTCTGATTTTTTGGGTGGTCCTTTGGGGACCCAGGAGTTGGACTCAATGATGCTTGTGGGTCCCTTCCGACTCAGGATACTGTATGGTTCTGTGAACGTTCCCTTTGTCTTGCTTTGTGCTTGTTTAGTAAGTGACAGTGTCATCTGAGATAGATGAAGTGCTTCTGGTTTCAACCCACATTCTCATCTTGTCAAAGAGCTTCACATTCCCTCTTCTGGCAGGAATGTGAGTGGTCAGGGTACAGGACTTGCAGCAGAGAGTGATTTCTGCCCTTTACTTTTCTAATTAACATGAAGACCCATTGTGAAATGCTGCTTTATGTCAAATTCTGTGGCTTAAAATGGCTATCGTTAGTTCCAAACATAAAGAATTTAGTTATATTGTGAGACATAAATAATCATGCAAGTGTTGTTTCGCTGATTACATAGCTTCAGTAAATTCTAGTTTGTCAGCTGGTAAAATGGTCCTTTTTAAGAAGCAATGC
The DNA here is from genome assembly GCF_964034855.1 of Anser brachyrhynchus. NCBI lineage: Eukaryota > Metazoa > Chordata > Aves > Anseriformes > Anatidae > Anser > Anser brachyrhynchus. The sequence continues at coordinate 18,134,724 of NC_137695.1, forward strand.
ATATTACAGAGAAGTCTGTTCACTGAGCTAGGCACCAGTTCTCTGCAGGGAGCTCTCAATCATGAATTGTCCTGTGACTGTCTGACCACAAAACCTTAGGAGGAGGTTTGTCATAGCTTTCCTCAAAGCTGTCAATTGCCTCGGTAGCCAACTAGGATAAACAAGTTATGTCTGCAAGCTGAAGAAGCAGTATAAGGAGTTGCAAGAAGAGAGTGAATTGAGAAATAGAAATAAACTAAGTTTAATCTTGTTATCTAAAATATTGTTTCTCATCCTTCCCCTCATAACATGCTATTATTTGTAAATAAAATAAGATGATAACAAATTGACTACAGGAATGAATAGAGGGAAATATGGGGTGGAGGTTTTCGTGAATGCTTTGCTTTCTCTAATTTCTTTCAAATAAGCTGTAAGGGAATTTGTAAGGGTTGAGGTTTAACCCCAGTAGGCAGCTGAGCCCCACACAGCCACTTGCCCATTCCCAGCCAAAACCAGGACAAGAGGAATATACAGCTGCGTTGATTTTTTGAAAGAAATATTTCATATTATATAAAATATGAGGCTTGAGCTAACATCTATTTATACAAAACCTTACTGGGACGTCAGTGGAAAGGGAAGGAACAGATGAATTTTTTTTTATGTCCATAAATCACAGGCCATAGGTGCTAATGTCTCTGACATTACTAATTAATCTCTTTGTGGGATAAATCAGCTACTGAATTTGGGAAAATATGTAGACCAGTGTCAAAATAAGATGTATGATGCAAGCTGGAAATACGTGTTACAATTAATCTGTAAGATTGTTTTGATCATTAATTAAAGGGAAAACTGTTTCTGAAGCAGAATCCTTTGCTTTAATTGCAGAGGAAAAATAAAAGTTGTGTTGATGTTCTATCTGCTAACAAATTGATAATAAAAACCATGTAGGCTTATGAGCATTTTCCTTGGCATACAGTTTGGCAGAGCTCCTTTTTATAAGCTGTTATTTACCATCCACGAAGATGTAGCCTGGGTTATTAATTCAGTAGTCTCATTTTCAGGGTCCTTATGATCTCCCTACCACTAATTAGACACAATCAGCCTGGAACATGTCAGAGAAGCGAGGCAGTCGTCACGGGTGTTTCGAAAAAGATACAGCAGACAGTTGTGGAAAAAAATGTGGATTTAAAAAAAAAAAAGGAACAACAAAGTTGAAAAAATGGTTCCTTAAAAAAAAACACAACTGAAGTGCAACATTAAAGGCTTTTATGGCTAACCTTTTGATACGTTATATAGAAGAAGAAAAATCTTAGTATATATGGTTTTATGAATATCTTATTAGTTCCTTTTTACCTTAAATAATATTATTCGTTATTTTGGTCTCAGGAATATATTGACATTGAAATATACTTTCCAACAGTGTACCAGGAACCTAGGCTGTAGTCAACTAAACTAAAAGTCTGCTGGAAACAGGAAGTTCTTTTTCTATCAACCTGTTGCTCTACCCTGTTCTAATTTTTGTTTTAAACATGGGTGATGGGACTTTGGTGTTACTCATTGTGCAGATTAAAGAAATATTTTAGCAGCTCATAAATAAAGGCATTCATTCTATTTTCTTCTTATATGTGTTTTTTGATCTGCAAATTAAAAATTCCTGAAGACTTCAGTGAATTTTCTTCTGTGACTGTGTTCTGTTTTTGTTGACTATGTCTAACTGAATTGATCATGATTTACTTTTGGTTTCAGCTGTTAATCCCAGATACGTGCTTAGAAATTGGATGGCAGAATCAGCAGTGCAAAAAGCCAATTTGAATGATTTTTCAGAGGTAAAATTAGTTAATCCTTTCCTGATATATTTGTTAGTAATTGTTCTGAATGTTAATGAAACAATTGTTGCATTTGCACTTTGAACCCATATTACACTTTGACCAACATTGTTCCATGTCATGCCAATCACTACTTATAACAGCAATAATGCTATCAATGATATTAGCAATGTTAATAGTATTAATTATAAAAAGTGTTCATCATTATAATAGTAATTCTAATAATAGTAAGTAACTCATGGAACAATTTCTGGAGCCAGGACGGTGCACAATATAAAGTGGCAGAGACTTTTCTTAATTTCAGGAAAACATATTGTATAAAAACTTACTCATTTTAATTGCTTCTAGGTTCACCTCCTACAACAGATTTTACAAAATCCCTTTCGGAGACAGAAGGCTGCAGAGAAAGCAGGCTACTCCCTACGCCCACCAGCTTGGGCCAAGGATCTTAAAGTAAGCTGTTCATCCTGAGAGGAAGTTAAACAAGCAAGAAAAATGGTAAAGGTCTTGGCCATTGGAAAAATGGCTCAGGCCTTCAAACAGGAATCAAGCCAGAGGAAGTTGTCCCTCTTATTCTATGTGGACTGGAATCTGCTATGCTGCTAAACAAGATCTTGATGAACTTTATAAAGATTAAAGAAATGAACCACTATGGTTGCATCAACAAATCATATTGGCATTTAATAACTCTGCCCTGTGTATTCAGCTGTGCATTAATTTGAGTCCTAATATTTAAATTCTGCCAAACTGTCATATTTAACATCGCAGAATTCACATCTGATCAGGTGTTAATGTCTAAAGGGCTGGTCAATTTAAAATACATCTAATTTTTTTTTAATCATAGAATGTTCTGATTAATGTTCTCATTGTTGTTGCACACTTACCAAATGTAGTTTCATCTGAAGATATAAAGGTGAAGTCTTGCAGAGCACCACCTTACACCTAGACCTTATTACCTCTTCTCTTCTTGACCTTGTTTTGTCCCATTAAGCTGCCAATGAAGATTTAGAGGAAATTGAATTAAATTGTAAGCAAATACACCTGTCTTGGGAGTGACTTGCCCCAGAACAGGTTTTGGTATCTTTGCCAGAGTCAGGTGCCTGTTAAGCCTGGCTTACTGTTCTTTGAAAGTTTATCTTCTGATAGTAGTAGAGAGATTGTTGGTGTGTGGATATCATGACTCAGGAAACATTCACTGGTTGGATATGGAAAAGGACTTTCTTGCACCCCATTTGGTACACTGTCAGGTCAATGTACCTTTTGCAGTCAGCTTCCTGATGCTGTTGGTCTGACAAAAATATTGCAGGGAAAATATTTAAAATTCAACTGAAGCTGTTACATAGCAGTGCCTTGGATTGTAACAGTGCAGGACTCATCTTTGTTTTGAGTCCAGGGTCCTGGTATTTATCTTTGTTTAACGCTCCAATTCCACATCACAAAACTTTGTGTGTAATTAAGCTAAAACTAATATGCAAGCTCTCAAGTGCAGCGTTCTGCTAGCAAAATTCACTTATCTGGCGTTTTGTTATTTCTTGACGTTACCTCTGCCCTTCCCAAATCCAAAACGGATTGGTTTAGAATATCCAAATCTCTTCTGAAGAGATTTGGATCTCTTCACTTGCTTCTGAAATGGAATGCTTCTGAAGTGGTATTAAGTGCTATGATTAGCATTTCACAAATCTATTTCTAGAAATATAATTAGTGGGGGAAAAGAAATCTGCGTTATTAGAAATCTTTCACTGACTACAAAAAATACACAAATGCCTTTGCTTCTTAAATACAATCAGTGCAATTATTCAGCATGGTTTCCCCTCAGATATACAGTTGCTCAGCCTGAGTTAACATTCCTTGTGCGAGCAGTAAGTGCTTTTCTGCAGCCACTGGGTTACTGTTTGTGCTGGCAACAGCTCCGGGTAAAAGGAGTGGGGTGGTGAGGGAGTTCTGTAAAAGCCCTGTAGCCGTGGGCTGTGTTTACAACCTGTGGGAACATTGCCAACGATACCTGCTCTCGGGTAATTGCAAAATAAGGTGTTGTGATGAAATGTCATCCTGACTACTCCGATTTCATAATAGTGCTGCTGACCGTTACAGGTAATCACGCTGCCTTCAGGTGTTCTGCAAGGCCAAGACGATTTGTAAGTCTTAGTTCTACTGAATCTCTTCTGTTCTGTTTGTTTCCCTCAAAGAGAATATGCACGTATCCCAGTTTGTAGGGGACTGTCAATAATCCCTATGTAATAGTTGTCCTGTACTTTTGCCACAAGGTCCATTTAAATTTCTTTTTCTTGAAGTGCCTGAAATAGAGTACCTGAAAAATACATGGTTATCTGAACACTACCTTCTGTTTTGTCAAAGTAGAGAAGTGAGACCACATGATGCTCAGAATTTTGTACCACCTCACTTTCTACTTCTAGATTTTAATTATGATGGTTTATGATTACACTGTAAACATTAGTACTGTGTTTCATGATGTAATTCCTAAAATTCTTACATGGGCTTTTGCTTCCTGCTCTGGAGCTGCCTCTTCCTTCATGTTACATAAACACAGCAGTGATGCAAAAGCAGATGGGAAATAGAAGTACTGATTAAACAGTTACTTGTTTGTACTGTCTTCTCTCTATATTGGAGAACTGTTACGAGGGTCAGCAATGGTGATCCCCCATGTGTGGACTTTTCTTTTCCATGTGAAAAAAATGGTCTCTTGGAGTGGGTCCTTCTTCTGTACCAGCAATGTAAAAGCCCGAAGAAAAAGATAGCTGCTGAGACTGCTTCCCCTTGAGATACGAAGAAAGGTTAAGAATAACATGCTGCAACTTCAGTCTCTGCTAATGTACATAACTACAGGAGTAAGACAATTTCATATGGCAGAAGGCTAGATAGGGGAAGGAGGATTGATTTATCTTTTCTTTTACAAATGTTTTGAAGATCTGTTTCTATTTTGTAGCATCTTTTCTTGGTGCCAAATAAAGCCAGATAATTTTGTATCATTGAGCTAGTAGCTCTGTTATTTGAATGGAAAGTTTGAGTACTTACATTTCAGAAATTCAGTGCCACCATTACATACACAAAATAGTTGATAAAGGTCTAATCATTACAGCGTTTCGATCGATCTCTGGAGTTTTCTGTCAGCTTTGATTCTTCTTGAAGAAAGCTCTTATTTGTGTGTAAAATTAAGTACATGAGTTATGACTGACTGAGGCTGTAAAATGTATAAAATTGAGTTTATTGTGCTGTAACAAAGACAAGGGAGGAAATAGGGCAGGAGGCTGGGCATTCTTGTGAGAAGAGTGAACGCTAGGAACGCTGTGTAAAAATCTTAGTGCTTTGTGAACTCAGAGAAAATAGCTCATTGTGCAGCAGTTGCCTAAGAACATATGCCACTTTAGTTTGATGCTGAGTACATAAATCAAACCTATTTTCTTTTATGAAATATAAGTAGTTGGGTAGCAGACAGCTGGTGTCACTTAAGTGATTCAAAGATGAGCACTCCTAATAATGCACAAAAAAACACCCAGCTCTTTCGCATCTGATGGTTCTGCACGTTGTTTAAATGAGGTAGATAGGGAAAGCAAGTGAGAGACAGAACCTTTTTCATTTGTTAAGCTCTTAATTTTAACTCTCCTACTTTTAGCTAGTTAGTATTTTTTTCTCCTGCACTTAAAACTAGTTCAAGCTCCAACCTAGTTGGTTAAGCTTACGATCCTTGCACTGGTTTCAAAAGCATGTCTCAGATTGGCTCTCTGGAGATGGTAAGGTACCTTTTGAATTGTTCTTGCATGTCAGTTCAGAACTTACCGGTTTCAACGGTTGTATCAGTGAACGCAGTTCTCCAGCTGCAAGCTTTTTGCTCAGTTTGGTGAAAGCAAGGGAACTAGAAGACCACTAGGACCTGCATGGGCTCTGTCTATATTAAATAAAAAGGCCTGGTACCCTAACAGGCCATACCCACAGCACAGGTGACCTCTGCACAGTCTTCAGTCTCATCCATGTTGTCCTCTGGGAGTGGAGCCTGGGTGCTTAAAGAGGTATGTCACAAACATTTTCTGGTGACTCAGTTTGGCACTTCCCTGACTGAAGTATCCCTGTTCCGTGATCTACAAGCTCCTCGTGTCCATCCTTCCATCCCTGCTGCCTGCTTCCAGCCTCTCCTTTCACGTGTAATGCTTTGAGCTTCTCCTCCTAGCGGTGAAGTGGCGATACAACCACATTTTGCTTCGTGGTGCTCCAACTTGTCAGAGGCTTGTGTGTCCTCGATACTGCGTGTTCACCACATGTGCTTGATCAGACTGAAGTCTTGGTCTTTGCAGCCGTGTGAAGGAATATGCTCTTGTAGCCACCAAAAATTGCAAATACCGTAGGACTGCAAGAAGTTTTGCCCTGATGGGCCAGGCACCAGTAGCTTACTACATCTGCATGACCCCAGAGAACCAAAAACACCCCCTACCTCTTCCAGACTGGTCAAGTACTTCACCTGACTCAAAGACACAGCCACTGGGGAGCGCACTCACCCCCAGTAAGCGCGGTGTGACGCTGGTGTGGAGCGCGTGGCCTCCTTTACATTGCTCCTGCCTGCACTCCACAGGGGGTCCCTGCAGACACCACCCTAGCTCCCCGCCGTCTGTGCACAGACATAGTCAGCTCTTAGCATCACCACACAATCTTGTAAAACCTTGTAGTTAAAATGCTTTTATATTTTTTTCAAGTTCAAAACCAGGCGGATTATTAAAGGCAACCACCTTTGCCCTCTACAGTAGCATTCATGGATCATGCAGCCACTTCTACCAGCAATCACACTGCTTTGTGCCTTGTGCCTAGTTTAAAGTCAAGTCACTTCAGCGGCAGGCAGAAATACGTGTGGTTCATAATGTCATCACTGTTCTCACTTTTTTTTTTTTAAGTAGTCAAGTTCAGATCAATCACATCACCGCTTCAAAATAAAGGTACTTCCTATTTCTGCCAGGCTGTTCATGCAGGTACACAGGCATTGGCAAAGCAGCGTTAAACCAAAAATGAGACTACAGATGACCTAAAATGTTTCCAGGCCACGGCGCTGCCATCAGCCCATCGTTCCCTTGCCTCCCACCGCCACTTCGGCGCTGGCCCTTGGGACCCCGTTTTGACAAACTGCAGTGCTTTCTCTTCCTGCTCTGTCAGCTGCTTTTATTTATTTACTCAGACCGCATACTTCGCTTTTTATGCTTTTTGTATTGGAAAAAACAGAAATGTATTATTTATGGAAACTTAGAAAATGGTGTGCATGAGAGAAAAGACTGGAAGAAATAAATATGGAATCCAGGAGGTATTGGCAAAGGAAAAAACTGTTTAAGTGGTACCAACTCCAGTAAAATGCCTGTTCATCAACCGTGACACTTGGTGGAGTTACAAAATAGAAGCTATTTTTATTTGAGAACTAATAATGAATGCTGCCTAAATGAACAATGGAGAATTAAAATTGAGAACAAATGAAAAAAAAAAGTAGGAGGAGACATATTCATATCAGGTATGAGATAATTATGAAGTCTTTATGAAGACAGACTATTTCTAGGTACAATTTGAAGACAAATGTTAACCAACAGAAAAAGACCCTGCTTACCAAGGGAAGGATACAGTATTTTCAGATAAGAATTTTTCTTTGTCTAAAATTAACCAAATAAATGAGATTTAAAGACAGCAATGATGAGTGCTGACTGGAGTTGCACATGCAAACAGCGGTGTGTTAATACTTGGGGTGATACCCTCTGGAACCAGCCCTGTTCTTACACCGCATCTCAGAATAGTCTAGCTGAGGGTTTTCTTCTTAAGACTACTTTTTTTGAGGAAAAAAAAAGGGGGGGGGGGGAATCTTTTGATTGAAAAAAAAATAGTGTGGACTTTTCTGATAAAGAACCCTTGGGGGAATTCTGTTAAAAGGCATTTTCCCACTTCTCAAAATCGACATGACACTGCTGCTGTATTGTTTCCTTAGCTATAATTCTACTAAAGAGGCAGCCACAGTTGTGTTTGACCCACTGGCCAGCCCTGAGAGTCCTGCTCCACCATCCTTGGCTACCTGGATGGAGTGAAGCAAGACTCTGCAGCCAAATTCTTATCTTGGCCTGCTGCTGCAGTGGTAGTTCAAGGGAGTGCGGGGTGAGGAAGGAGCAGACTGTAGGGACAAAGTAGGGGATACAGGGCACCCCACCTCACTTCTTGGGCCCCCCAGCAGGAACTCTGAGAATTCCTCCTGGTGAGGCCCGACCCAGCACAACCTTCCGTGACACTACAGCTATGGCTTAAAGTCCACCAGCACCCAGAGTTCAGGAGCTGCTGCCCCTTTTCTTCTCGAGAGCTTTCATTAGGTCAGACATGAAATCTGCTTGCCTGCCTCCACCCCCAATTGGGGGTGGCCCAGCTGACCTTGGCTCTCCATCCTGTACGGTGTTTTCGTGCCTTTTTGAGGGAAGCGGCACGGGTTTCTTCGCCAGAGGCGGTGGCTTACTGGAGACAGGTGGAGGTGGGGGGGGTAAGGGCAGGTCTTCATCACCACTGCTGGAAGAAGGTGGCGGAGGAGGCACAAAATCAGGAGGGGGTTCACAGAAATCAGACGGCGGTGGTGGTGGTGGCGGCGGCAAACCAGCCGTCAGGTTAGGTGGCGGTGCTGGAAAGCTTTCTGGGTCTGCTAGGAAGATGCCGCTGTCTCGTTTGACTTTAGAAGGTAGAATCGGCGAAACGCTAATAGCGGACGACCGCCTCTCAGGAGGGGGAGGAGGCTGCAGTGAGTTCCTCTTGTTCACGTATTTCTGTGGCCTCAACACCGGCTGTGCGAGGCCAGGTGCGCTGAGGTTATTTGACTTAGCCTTTAATAAGCAGAAGGAATAAAAGCAAAAGACAGTCAGTGCACGGGTAAACTAATGCACTGCCTAACAACAGTGAAAAGACGGCAGAGTGCAGCGCACAGACTGTGAAATGAGGTAGAGCACGTTTTGCCTGAAGCATGCAAGCAGCGTTTTGTTTTCTTTCTGGAGTTGCCCACAGAGCTTTGACAGTGGAAATCTCCCTGATGAGAGTTTCACAGTGCTTTTTGAATGCTGTCCTCAGAAAATGAGAGCTTTTAAACTTTTAAAGAATTGCAGTTAATGACATATAAAGATACTTTCTTGATGTCCTATCCCACTGTTCATTTCCTAAGAACATGAAGACCTTAAAAAAAAAAATCCGTGGTGTTTTTACATCCAAAAAGTACTGAACAAGATTTGAGGACATAAAAAGCAGGTATAGTTTTGGCTCTCGTTACCATCATAATCTCCCATTCTAGCTGTGACTGTTGGGTCTCTGGGTAAAGCTAAAATAATGAAGTCACCTATCTCTGCCAAACTGATTGCACACAACACCAGCGAGCAGGGAAGAAGGTGGAGATATCTGGGATTTTAAAGCTTCTGTGTCTGGATTCACTGTGCCCATCACTCTGATGTGCATTCACGGGCAGAATACCGCACTGCCCCCTCTGTGTGGGAAGGAGAGCACCACAGAGCAGTCGGAAAGCTGCCTTTGATGTTCTGGGCAGTGCACAGCAGAGGAAAGATACTCTGGTGGTGAACAGGCAAAGGCCGTTGACAGGGCTGGAGAAGGCTGGAGAAGGGTGTTTTCTGCCTGCTGGTCAAAGCACACACACACTCCTTCACTTCTGAAAGAACAGCGTGACTAATAAGCCCTTGAGGCCACTAAGTTCTAGGCACGCTTGCAAGGTCAGTAGACATTCAAACATTCTGATAACTTTTTAAAGCAAAAATTTAATCAAAGGATCCATCGTACAAGTTAGGAAAAAATGTAGGATAGCAGTTCAGTGCGGTTATGTTTATTCTGGCAAAATTTCAGGTGGGTTTTCTTTCATGTTGTGTTTGCTTGTTGACACTGAAGATAAATAAAGCCTTTCTGGCAATATCTGAGCATAATTTTCTCTTCCTTTTTTTTTTAGGTGGCAGTTGGTAGCTGTTGACAGTTACTATACAAACATGCTATCTATCCTTGTAAACCTGTGTAGAAGTCTGTTCTCCTGAAAACATAAGCTTTCGAACAGATTACTTTTTAGTTATGTTAAATTATCAGTTTAAATCCAGTAAGCCTAGTGCTCTAGCCCTAGCCCAGTGTACCCTGAAAGACTTCAAATTGATCCTTTGGTCCCAGGCATGTAGAAGCTCTGGGATGAGAAAGGCAACATGCTTGCTTCTGTTAGAGAACAGGGCTCTGCAACCTTGCAGTCAGCAACACTAGTTTTGGCATTAACCAAGTATAACCTGCTTGCCTTCTCTTGCTCTCTCCCCTTGCCTAAAAAGAAGCAAGTAAATGAGACATTCAGGAGGAGGGAACCACTGGCTGAGTTCTGAGAACATGATCTATTACAGAGGAAGTGAGGTTCAGCGCAGAGAAATAGATCTTAAAGGAGAAACTCAAAGATAGAAATAGGAACTGTATGACGCACAATGCAGGTGAAAGAAAAATCCTAGGAATTTAGTTTTGCTTGTCATGTGCTTTTAATGGAAAATGGAGGGACGCGACTGATGAGTTGCAAACAAATGTTATTTTTTCTGTAGGACATGTATATGCTTTTGAAGTCCTCACGCTGTATCTGACTGGTATTTTTACAGCCAGAGATGGAGCAGGTATGCAAAATTAGGAGCTTAACAAAGGACTGCATTTAGCATTTAACAAAAACACAATGTTTGCCCTTACTTCTTCACACTTCCTTCCTTTTCTAACATACACATCTTCAGCTGTGAACAGTGTTTCCTACTGAAACCACTATGTAGCCATGGTGTTACTAGGGCAAGACCTGTTTTCTGTTAGAGACAGAAAACGGCACCAAGAATCTGGCAGCACAGACTCTTTGGCACCACCCCAGAAGGTGTGTTCCTGTTTCTGCTACATGAACTCACAGCTACTTGTTCTGAAGAATGGAAGTGGTGGATGGCTGTGCCTTCACTTCCTATCGGTGGCTCCTAGGCTTTTGTGTATCAAGCACAGTTTGCAGAGGGTAAAGGATGAGGAGGAACAGCAAGAAGTCAGCCGCTTTGTCCAGAAGCCAAATCCTTGTCACAAGAGCACACGGGCACTTTGAGGAGGGAAGACAGTGGGTAAAGAAAACCAAGCTCAGAGAAGTGATTCATAGGTGACATTTAACTAGTGCACTGCTAGCATCTGCTGACCTGTGCCTCTGACGTATCCACTTGCTTCTGAGTCTCTACAACTTCTGCACGGGATGGAGGAACAATCTGGGGAATCTGTCCATTTGCCTGAACAGCACCTGTGACAAATACCAAGGAGAGAGGGGAAAGAGGGTTACATTTCTGCAGTATTAACCAGATCAGGGAATATCAAACTAAGAAAGAGGCAATTAAAAAGCCTTCACAACTTCCACCACTTATGACAGGTTTTGTAAGTAATTCAGTAAAACCCATGAGGATGTCTGCTTCCTACTTTGGGCTTGCTTTGTGACTTTTCATATTCAGTTCATTACCTGAGGAAAACAATCACAAGACCTTGTATTAAAACTAATATCTGTCCACATATCCCCATGAGTGTAGCTAATAAACCTACAGGAAAAGCAAGTGGTAGAATTATGAAGACATATGGCAGAAATTATCAGTGTGTGTACAAAGGCGGTGACAAATGAGGATCTTTTTCTTCTGACTGCTGGAAATGGTGATTGCAGAAAGGGACAGCTAAGCTTGACAAAGGAATAGAGAAGGGAAGCTGGCTTTGGAAGAGGAGCTACGCAGAAATCAAACTGGCATAGTTAAGATCACTCTCTGGCCTTCAATTGTTTAAATACCTATCTTTCTTAACAGCATTTTAAAATTTGTGGTGTACTGTAATATTAACTACGCCCAGTTTTTATTGCACATTTTCCCCTTTAATTTAGCTTAGAGACTAAAAGCACAATAGTTTCATACCAATAAGAGTCACAAGAGCTGAAGGTTTGAAGTACTACAGATGGGCTGATCCATTTTTTTTTAGTAAGTTAGTTAATAGCTTTGAACCTTTTCCCTCATCTGGAATCATGGAAGCTCACTGAATTCTCAGATTAGCAAAATTCTGCTAGCTGGCTAAGCTAAAGCTCTGCAAAACTTTTGCTCACCATTAGTATGTTTGTAAGGGATATACACAAAGAGCCTAGTACTGTCAAATGGCATAAGTGAATGTAAAACTAAAGGAAAAAATTGTGGTTTTAGTTAGGAAGAAACTCCCAGCCCCTGTGTAGTCTGATGAGGATTAAATAGACTCTCCAGTTTAGTCTAGGATTTTTGGAAGCTGTACATGTCAAAGTAGTAGATAGTGTTTGGTGCCCAGATACAGACATTTGTAAACCTTAGTGACTGCTTTAACTCCATTATAATTTACAGTTCTGAGATGCAGTAAAGTTCCACTTCTGCTTTTTGGATACAAATGAACCCTTAGCTGTCTGCAATATAAATCTAAGCACAAAGATGGTTTTAATCTTAACACATACTTTTCTGATTAACCAGGAGATTCCATGACTATGATATGAAATAAAATAAAATCTTTTCATTGCCATGCCTGCAAATCACACAACTGATGAAGAAGTAAGACAAACTCTGCAGTGTATTGAATTTAGTAGGGTTATTTAGGCTTCGAGGGCTGACCAAAGATGGTCTGAAGTCCTTGTGTTTTATATCTGTGCCTACAAGCGATCCAGCATATTTAATCCTAAAAGCCATTTAGATCATTCAAACCACAGCCTGTGTTTGTTGAAGGAATGACATGGAAGTTTAATAAGGAGATTAAACCAATCTTGTGGCTGTAACTGCTCAGCAGAGAGTGATGTAAATCCCTGGGTTCTGTGGCCAGGCTCTCAAGCAGAACAAGTTACCGTCTATCCGCAGTTCATCTGTTGTCCATAGCAGAGCAGGAGTTTGGGTTCCACAATGCTCAAGGACATTGTTGCCCTCAGTGACACTGAAATTTTATAGTGTAGTAAAAGAGGGCACGGAGAGATCCATTCTAGATACTGCAGTGTGCAGTGTTCTTCTTGGCAAATACAATATATCAGAAAGTTAAGATGCAGCTAAATGGTAACCTCTTTCTTCTTCTGTTAATGGATTTCATAAGCTATGAAAGACTTGAAAGCAACAGTTATTGTATGAGCTCCTGTCACATGCCTCTACATATGGTACACAGTCAGCCACTTAAAAGGACCCCCAGTCAACTGGATACGTAAGTTCATGCATTCTTCTGTCAAGACTTATTTTTAATGTTGCAGTATTCTTTGCAAGTCATTTTCTCCAAAATTTTACATTGAAATAACATTTAAGAAAAAAAAAAAGTCCAAATGCAATGCAAAATATAGAAAACCAAGAGCCTAGTAGAGATACAGAACATCTGCAAAAAGCAGCATCCTTATTCTTCTGAACATCATGATATTGTGCTGGCACACAGCACGCGCTGCTGTTTGAGTGAGGCAGAGATGCAGACAACTGATTGTGCCTGAGATGCACCTTGCACTTGGGATGCGTCAGAACCACAAACTGTACAGTTTGGGGTATATGTGAACGCACAAATGCTGGCCACAGCAGTGACCAGGGAGTAGAGGCTATATGAACCGCGAGAACAGAAGTTCCACCTGCTTTCCTGAGCACTTCTGACTGCCACTGAAGTTGGTAGAGTACAGCCCTCTTCTAAGTTCATACAGGACTAATTTTCAACAGCAGAATTTAGCTTATACTGAAACCGACATACACAAATGGCTGATTTGTTCCATTTCTAAAATGTGAGCCAACAACTGCTCACAGTCAGTCAGTTAAGGTTATAATTTTATAGTTGGACCCCAGGCTTCATAAAAGGCAGTAATGACAACTGCAAGACAGTAAGAATCAGAATGACTTGCCTCAGTTAGAACACTAATGATCCTTCAGAAACACTTCAACAGAGACAACACACATGGCTAAAATCTTTCCAGGCTACTTAACCATTTAATGGGATCCATTAGTTAAGATTAGCAGTATATTTTATGACCACAAACAATGTCCCTGGATTCTAGTCAGGATCTCAAATTATCCAGATGTACCTGTACTTTATTAGTCCTCGAACCTGCCCCTCTCCAGTACAGACTGGAGCACCAGCACGAAGCCCCGCTGGCCAGCCGCCTCTCTATTGCCACCAACACCAGGACACAAAACGCTCCATGACTCTGTCCCATCCACCCTCATAAAAGTACCCCTGCACATGACTAGCAGTTTGTTACTACTTCTCCCCACCCCAAACAAGCATTTATTACCATGATTTCACTCCAAAGCTTAGTAGAAAGACTATCCTTTTCTTATAAGTACTGAGAAAAGGCAAACAAAAGCCCTGGAAAGGTGTTTGAAAGATTTTGAGTTGTAGTAGTATGCATCACAAGTCAGAAGACTACTGGTAAGGGTAATTGCCAACTCTGATTTTGACTTCTACTGCCCTTATAGCCACGTGTACTTGGCCAGCGTGTCCTTAATAAATAAAGCAAGTATGCAAACTAAAAACATTACTGCAAGCTACAGCTAGTATCATACACTGTCGCATCTGTACAATAATAATATGGAATAATAAATTCTTTCTTCCTCTGTCTCCTTCTCCTGACACCCACACTGCTACCCTGCAAATGAGCAAAAGGCTAGGAAAGAGAAGGGCTTACCCTGTAACACTCCCTTTCTGAAATTACTGTTCTCTGAATAGCCCACTCATCCCTTCCACCTGCTGGAAGAATAGCTCTGATGCTGCCAGTTTAGAGATGGACAAATAGAAAAGTTCAAGACCTGGACCATCAGACCGTAAAACGCAGCAGGAGGTTAATGGATTTGTATTCGGATGCCAACAGAAAAATACCTTCTTAAATTGTGCAGATTTAAACTGACCTTTGGTGGGCTGTCTGTATTCTTCAATCTTAACTTTAAAGCAAGAGCTTAGCAGATAGCTGGTTACAGGTCAGAGCTACTCTGGCCTGTTTAGAACAAGGCATTGTGTGGGACATTTTTCTGAACAAAGACTATATGCAATGCTGATGATGACAGAAGAGGTCAATAATTGTGATTTCAACTGTTCTGACAGCTTTAATACCTGTTGATAAGGATCCCGTGGGGGCAGCTGGTTCCACAGTCCCTTGATTTGTCCACCGAGAGGACAAGCCAGCTTTCTTCACTGCGCATTTGTAATTATCATATAACGTCTTGCCATACTGCAAAACAATTAAAACAATTAAAAAAAAAAAAAAGGTATTAATCTTGAAATAGGCCAACCATTCATTTTGCTCTTAGCCAACTTTTCTGACTCCACCACTGTCAGTCTAGTTTGGCTAAAATGTAGCTTTCTACAAGTGGTTTCCCTGTTTCTGTACAGGACCAGGTGGAAAGCATCTCCATAATCGCACAATAAATCATGAATCCCCAACCCTGTGACCAAATGCTGTCCTATCGATATCATTCTCCCATTTTTTGTTCATTTCAGTATCTGTAAACATCTTGAAACTTGGCTTTAAAGCCAACCATGTTCAAGAGATTATCTTTTTCTACTGCTTTCCAAGTATTACATTTTCATGTTTATGATATGAATTTTTCTTTTTTTTTTTTTTTTATTTTTTTTTATTACTGGAGACTTGGGGTGCTCGATCCTGGGCTCTACAGCAACCACCTCTAGCAGTGTAAGACAAAAAAAAGTGTCTATCTCCACCCCACACCTTTGTTAGATGTCACCCTGCAGCAAAATTGGCAGAAAAGAATATATGCCTAACAGCAGCAGGTCTGTGTGTTCAGGTATAGCCAGCCAGTACACTGTGCTATGTGCAAATCCACCTTCCTTAATGTTTTGTGCAAAACAAAACACGCTGTGAATCCAGATCTTTTTGAAGAGGTTTTTGAAGAGGGTGGGGCAGACAATTTGGGTAGAACTGCCTGAAAAACGACACACCCACAAACGACACAGCCACAGCATATTATTATTACACCAGAGAACTGCGGAATGAGTTTTATGAGTAGGAGTTTTATAGCTACAAAATTCACCCTTATGTGTTAATGAGAAAAACACACTGATCACTGGGGTACAGGAATATTCAGCAAATCCATGCTGGTCATGCTGCCCTTCTGCTCTTTCTTCCTATGGTAAGATTAGCGTGAATATACGTGTCTATTCTTGTCACAGTGCCTCCAGTTGAGGTGATGACAGTCAATAACCTGAGGTACACATGATTTTACAGAACACATATTTAAATAAATTTACTTTTAATCTTACCTTAGCGATTCTTATTCCTGTTACCCACTGATGCAGGGTTGCTTGATCATCACAGCATAAGTATTTGATATATTGGGACTCCTTTTGAATCTGGGGATGCTGTAAGATATTAATTCATGATATGAGACAAACATAGACATCACATCACAATACAAGAGTGCAAAAGCACCACACAAGTGACCTCGGTGAGAACGCTGCCTATGGGCATCCTGTTAACACTAAGATGACTTGGGAAAAAAAAAGCAGCAAAAACAGAATATAAGAAAATATGAAATATAAGAAAATAAGAAAATGATATGAAATCATTTATGATTATGAACTACACGTGTTACCACTGGCAGCATTTGATTGAAATAATTTTAATGCATTGTAATAGGAATTCAAGGGCTACAGAAATCTAATAGTGATCTGGAGTTCAATGAAGTCTAGAAGTGTCATGGTTCAAGGTCTAACACTCGATGTATAAACACTGGAAGGAAGTATGTTTTTCATTGTGGTTTGTCATATGTAAGGCATCCAGACTGAAAGCTGAACATAATTAGTTTCAAAGAGCATGTTAAATTTGGATAAGCATAACCTCTCAGCTGAAACAGATTTTTCCTTCTAATTCACTGCCTTTCTTTGGGCCTAGTCAGAGCTTTCTTCCTACACATTTTGACTCTGCTTTACTCTTGCTGTTGTTTGCCAACAATTTTGTAAAACTGCCACGTACTCTAGGTAGAGGATTACACAAAATGCAACACCATTGGAAGTAACTTTTTTCATTTGTTTGTACCAAAACCTTCACAATTTTTAAGCCTTTTTTTCTTCTTTTTGAAACAATTCAAAAACAACTCTTCCCCTTACTGCTTATAGGCAGTGACAAGTCGCTGCAACTCAAAGACCATCAAAATGCCATGCTACCTGCCTGCGACTGAACATCCTCTCTAGGACTCTGAATGGAATTGCTTCCTCTGCTACAGCAGGGAAGGCTATAGGTCTTTAATAGCGTGGATGGAACGTTATACTGCCACCTCCTGATATGTAAGGAAAAGAATGAAACCAAAGGAAGAGGCTTCATCTTCCCTCATTCATGTGTTCATTTCTATTTATATTGTCATAAATTACAGGTGTATAGTTAGGGAAATCTCGCAAATACACAAAAGTGCAGCCAAACATGCCCTGCGGACTCACTACAGCCAACCCCCCCTTTTTGGCCTGGGCAGTAGAAAATCCAAAGCCCACCTAGCAGCCAGGACTCCAGGTCAGTACATGTATCATTAAGCCCCCGGAGCAGAGCAGTGCAGGCCCGCGGGGGCTCCATAGGACCCCGCACAGCCCCAAGAGCTGCCAGCAGCCGCTGGCCCGTGCTGGTGAGCCACCGAGACGGCGCTGACGCAGCAGCCTGATGGCTCCTCGCAGACGTCTGCTGGTGGCTGGGACAGCCCCACTGCTGATGCCAAACCCTGGCCACGGCCGGGTGAGCCAGGGGTTCACAAGCGGAGCTGGATACAGAGGTCTCACTCCTCAGCCACGTGTCCCTGCTCCTGCCTCAGCGCTGCAGACACCAGGCTTGTGCTGACCCAACCATTTATGAGGCTCCAGGGTGACTCAAAAAAAGGAACTGATCTCAGTTAAATATAACACATTTTATCTTGATGCAGTTTTTAATTTTTTTTTTCCCCAGCAGTACACAGCATGGCCTCACATACCATGTGAGGATGAGGGGCACTAGGCACATGCCCACGGTGCCCAGGGAGTAGTAGCAAGAGAAGAGCAGGCTCCACTACTGCACTGTGTGGCCAGGACAGGATGACAGACACTCCTTACTTCCTTCCATCATTTCTCTATTATACGATCAGTTACAGTGAAAACCATTAGAGAACTCAGTCTTAATGGTATCACTAAAAGGGAACTGTAAGCAGGCACTTCTCTGTGTGGCACAGTCCATCCCATGCACCTGGGTTACATTACCACCACCAGAGCCCAGAGGAACAGGAGATGCAAATGGCACTGCAACCCTGCGTAAATTCAATTCTTCCAGCACTTTTTAATAAGCATTTAGCAATTTTGTTTCATTGTGTAAGGTCCCATTGAACCCAGCAGAGGGCACCCAAAGCTTTCAGAAATAAAAAAGCAATTTTTTTTTCTTCTCCTGTTTCATGACAGCTAAGTCCAGTGGGTCTATGTACCTCCCCTCATTTTCAAACACCATATGTACCAGCAGGTTTTTATTAAAAGAAAAAAAAAATAGACATCTACACTTCAACAGATAATTCATGCAAACATTTGGAAGAAAGCGCACACTATATAAAAAGGGGCAGAGAAGGACACTGCATTGAGCAAGCCAGGTAAAGGTGCTGCACTTAGACACAGCCCTACCACAGGGATCTGCTGCTGGGGAGCTCAGAAGGGCTGCTGCAGACCTCTCCTCTGGAGCACCCTGCCAAAATCCCAGTTTCACAAGAACATCCATACTGCCAGATCAAAGGTCCCTGAGCCCAGTATCGTGACTTTGACAGTGGCCATAAATGGATGAGGGAAGGGCACGAACAAGACAAGCATACATCATGCTTCCTTCTCCAGACTCTCCTTCTCCGCAACTATTTTCAGATCAGGGGATTTTCTCAGCAGGAGGTGGTTTCTCCATATTTAGATTCCTCAATGGATTTCTCCTCCAGGTACTTCTTCAGCTGCTTCTTGAGCCCAGACGGAATTTTAGCATCCGTAACATCTTTTAGCAATGATTTTCCCAGATCTGCTATACACTCCATGAAGACCCACCTCATTTTGCTCTGAACCTGACGGCTACTAGTTTCATTTATTGTTCACATTTTGGAAGAGACACTCTATGGCTGACCTCTATTCACACCTCTCCATGACGCTTTTGAGCTTAGAGGCATGCATCACATTCCTCACAGGTCATCTCTTTTCCAGCCTGCAGACTCCTAGCCTAGGCAGTCATTCAAGTCAGTTGTTCCTTACCTTTGCTCATTCTTGCTGCTCCTCCCTGACCCTTCTCAATGTTTACTACATCCTCTCTGAATTGAGAGGTTTGGAGCTTCACAGGTGAGGGGAAACCATACACTTGTGCCACAGTATGGCACTCTTCTCTGTTTTATCATCTACGCCTTTCCTAATCATTCCTAACACTTTATTTACATATCTAACCACTACTGAGCACCGAAACGATGCCTTCATCAAGTTATATACCATGATAGCAGCATCTTGCTCTTGAACGGTACACATCACCACAAAGTTAGTAATGTCATAGGTGAAGTTCTGGTTGCTTTTGTCCCTATGCACATGACTGTGTGCATACCTAGACTGTGTTATTTACAGTCTTCCTGTCCAGAACTTCAGTCTCACAAGGTCCTTCCAGAATTCTTTGGTCTGCCCTTTCCTTGATGCTTGGAATTACATAGCACCATCAGCAATCTTCCTCACCTCACTGCTTATCCTGTTTGCGAATATTTTGAGACTGTGGGGTTATCACTATTCTGAGGAGTCAAGGGACTAACAAGGCTAGAGTGTCCTATGCTGGACCACATGGGAGTTATTTACTTCCTACCCTATCCCTTTACTAGTTATCATCTCCACTGGGCAATCCATCTTAACTACTGACATTCACCACTGGGGCCTATTCCAAATTACCCCAATCAGCTTCTTGATTAAATTACTCTGATCAGCAACCACGATTAAATGTGATCACAAGTATATCCTGGCAATTAGGGTCCAAACTAGCAAGCTGCTGAACACCCAGGTCTCATAAAGAAGATTAAACACTTCAAAGCCTTGCAGGCAGGCTGTATCTCAGCCTTGTAACATCAGCTGAGAACTGTATTGTCTCACTGTCTCCGAAGAGGTTTCTCAGCACTGGCTCTCTTTTTACGTGTAACTTTACCAATGACCCATAACTGTGATGACCCCACTTTGTAGTGTGTTTTTAGCATGCAACTTTGGACACAGATGCATGATGTTTCAGCCAAGAACTGTCACACACATCCCCACCCCAGCAGCTTGCTCACTTGGGAAGTACTGGGTAGTGAAATTACTTTGGCAGCACAAAATGGCAGAAGTCTCTGCTGTTGACACTGACCTTTACAAACTCAAACCTCTATTGAAAACTTCAGGTTGCATGCAATATTTATCAGATGGTACAAAAATGCTGACTCAGTATAATCAATTCAAAGAATAAGGACACCCTGCAAATGAAAAGCTGGTATGAAGATCCGTGTAAACCAATTACCTCCTTTCACAGCTCCTGCATCTCTGGATAGTTGTTTAGTACAGCACACGGAGGTAAGGAGCTCTGGCCACTGCACATCCCTGTTCTTCCTAAACTAGATTCATAGCCCGTGTAATAACCTCTATGGGAAACTAGCAGAAGCCGTAACAATATCAATCATGGCAGAGTCATGTGAGAAATACTGTACCTCCAGACAAATGAACACTAACCTCAGGATGCCACAGCTTACATATTTCACATGTAAAGAAAGATAAACTGCTTTGTTACATGGTGCATACTGTGTCCTGAAAAGGTCACTAAAATCATCTGACAGTCTGGAAAGGTTTATCACATGCAGCACCAAAGTGAATTACAAAAGAGAACTGCTTAAAAAGCGACCACCCCAGAAGACATAGTTTGAATGAGAAGTTGTAATAAGCAAGTAGAAAGGGACTCCAAAATTTTTCTCACAGAAACATACATAGCACGGTGCTTGGAAAATAATATGGTGCATTGAAATGCAGTAAGTTTGACTAGTGAACTTTTTTCTCTGTTGATGTCAAAGCTCCTAAAATGATAAATTAGTAGCATCATCAGTACTCTATGGCTGGGGAAACAGACACAGGTGGAAGTCTGGCCTGATTTTTGCAAGCGTTGGACACGCTTCAGTTACTTCTTAAGGCCTGAGCACCTCAAATGTCAGCCTGCAAAAGGATGTGCCAGGTTCCCCCCAGGAAAGCAGCGAAAAGCTTTGGAACAGAACCCGGTGCTCTCCTCTGCCCCACTGTCTCTTTTACAAGTATCAACTGCCTGGAGATAAAGAAAGCAGAAGCACTTGAATATAACAAGCTTATTTTCTGAAGAGGTTTAAAAAAATGTGCACAGATACATTTTCAGATATAAAGTAAACTCTTTGCCTACGGGAAAAAAAATAGAGCATATTGAAAACCTGAAGAAATGGGAACTGAAAGATGTGGTTTCTATGGTTTGTGCCAAAACAAATGACTAAAAGCGGTCACGTCGCGTGTGCATGAAATCAGAGATTATCCCAATAAAATGTTCTTTTTCTTCACCTTCTTCCAACACCGAAGATGAAAAGTAAACTGAAGTTATTCAGGCATCTCATTGGATTTCTTGTGCCAAAATATATGGATCATTGCTCGGTCTTTGAGGCAGAAACAATAGCCAGAAGCATAAAAACAGTGACTAGCTTTGGATCAAAAGCCTTGGCTTTGTCTAGACTTCCTCCAAATGGTCAATGTTTTTTGATACCTTATCTTCTGACAATGAACTTGTGCTATCTTGAGCTAGATTCTCAGCAAATCTGAGACTTTTCTGACTCCCATGACTGCAAGTAGAATTAATACTCAGTACTCTTTCAAAAATCACTCCTAAGTGCTTCAAATTTGCTGTCTGCTGTTAAATGTGGCCTATTTCTGGTGTTACGCACTCCTTGCATTAAGATCACCAGGTTTAGCTGATCTTTTAAGACCTGTGTGACTTGTAAAATAAAAGAGCAACTGCTCTGCTATAAGGAAATTATTCTTCTGACTTCCACTTCTCAAATGACTGAGACAACATTTTTAGTTCATTAAAAACGTCTTATAGCCATTGTAACCAGAGAGTACTGCTTTATGCAGCAAATAAAAATTTCAAAACCTGTTATATCCCTTTTCTCACGGCCCTTTCTCTGGTCTTATTTTCCTCATTGTTTTTGCATTTATCTTACAAAACTGTGTGTATGTACTATAATTCCACGTATCTGAGAGTCATCTGTAATAAAAAATACTGCTTTTTTATTTAACAATTAATTTTACTCTGAAATATCTGAAGCATTCACACTCACATAATAGTTCAAAATTTTCACATCAAGAACTAGACAATTTTCTGTTGTGTATCCTTGTTTCCTGCGCTGACCACTTGTTCCACATCTTCCATCTCCAACACTGCTAATGTTCACCTTCTACCTTCCTAATTGTCATTGTGCTGAAAGCATGGTGCACGTGACTCAGTCTGCGACGGAGCACACTGGGTGTGAGGGAGGAGGGAATCAGCACTGGAGTGACTAAACATCAAATTACCTGCTGGAATGATGCCACTGGTGCAAACAGAAGCTATTCTTCCTGAAAATTTACTTCCCAAGTCCTTTGGATCATTATTTTTATTTTTATTTTTTTAAATTTGGTAGTTTCCAAATGACACCAGGAAAACTTAGTTGTTTAGACTGTACAGGAAAACGTACCCAGCTGTGGAAATAAAAGATGATTTGCCTTTGTCTCAGTTTATCCCCAGGAAACCAATTTTTTTCATCCTAGATTAATTCAGCATTATGCACCATTACCTCCAGATTACTCAAGCAAAACCAGCACCAATAAACTATAATTAAATTCACTCTTTGTCACAGGCACATCAGACTGACTAAACCAGCAAATTTGCATATAGATTACCTTGCTATTTGTCTGCATTGAAAGATTTTTCAACATGGTATGACAGAAACAGCTCCTGGACTAGCGTACACACACACAAAGCACCAAATAAACGTTATGTTCAGAATTTCTGCCCAGTGCAGCCAAAGCTGTCGCTAGCAAAACCCGTTCCTTCATGCTGGAATCTTTTCTTTTTTTCTTTTCCTGAAGCTTTCAGCTTCAGAATATGAAATTAATCACAAAATGTCTCATCCATTTCCACGGCATTCCCCACATAATGTAGTAGATGGTGAAAGAGAAGACCTATAGGGAGTCTAGGTTTAAAAAATGCCATTTTTAAATGCAAAGGATACTGCGAAGAACCAAATGGCTCCAACTTGCACACTTGCTGTGTGCAGCGTGAGAAATTACTTTTTCTGTGAAAGTGAGAGATTTCTCTTTCCTCTCTGCTTCTCACCCGGGAGAGGCCAGCAGTCTCTGCAGGGTGGCGGGGGGAGCCGTGCTGCTCCCCTCTCCTGCCTCCTCTGCCAGCTCTGAGCTTGGCAGATGCAGGTTTGAGGAAGGGTCTTCCTTCTCAGGTGGCTGCCCTTTCCTTCCCTCTTTTCTGCATACAGAGATGTCTACTAAGAAAAGACCCATTTTATCTGGTCTCAAAGTGAAAGGTGGGATCTTTAAATTTTTGTAAGTGTTACTTTTGGGCTGAGAAGAAAATAGGAAGAAGCTGCATGTTTGCAGTAGATGCTCCTAAAGTGTTTATTTTATTCAGGGGCTCTATTTTCAGTACGTTGAGGGGCTTTTCTTTTGTTTTGAGCTTTTTAAGTTCCTCCTTTGAGAGAGGAAGGCTTGTTCAGCACCGGTATAGAACAATTCAATTTAAGAAGGTTGTAACTCACCACAGCCCAAGTAGTTACTGGGAAATAATACAGTTTTTCAAGCTTTAGTGTTGCCCTAAAGCCTAAGGACTCTGGAAAACCAAGTCCACTGGGGCCTCTGTGCCAGGCTGTACTCTCATCCTCTGGACCCAGCCACATCTGTTCTGGTTTGCTGCACAGGGTCAGCTAAGGGTGACCTGCTCTCTGACACCACTGGGCCAGCTGTGCTCTTTTCGGTTGGTCCCAGCTGGGCTTTCCCTTGCCTGAAAGGAGCTGATATGAGGAAGCAGCTGCTTTGTTCAGTTGCTGCAGTTGTCTCCTGAATCATCCTGAAAAGAAACTCCTGAATAAGCTCAGCAAAGTGTCCTGTCTTTTGCTGGCAGACACTGCGATGTGCTTCTGAGTTGGTTTTGGCACACCGCTCTTTTCCTCATTATCTTGTTATTATTAATGTACAAGCAAAAACCTCCCCATTTTAGATCTGAGCTACAGTATATACAACAGGGTGCTGGTGTGACAGGATAAAATGATAGGCAAGGAACACTCACAACTCATCACACTACTCTAGCTATAGTGTGTACCTATATACAAATATAAATATACCATCCTACAGAATGGACGTGCAGCCCAGAACACTTAATATAAGACCTAGTTCAAAATACGTCATCTAAGTGCAGCTGCCAACATCACAGGCTGCAAAACCTACACTGGCTTCTGTCTTAAATATCAAAGCAACTTATCCATGATGTGCGTGATCTTGTTGTTACACTAACATCAGTACCTAAGCCAGCATCAGCTAATTAACCCAGGTGTGACCACTGAAGTTGAAATTAAATGGATAGATTAAAAACCAACCAAACAAACAATAAAAACCCAACAAAACAACAGGACAGAGGGAGCTGCCTGCTCATAGACTTTGTGATTGGATGCATGTTCTGTGTGTTAGCTGGGGCAGGCACTAAGACCACAGGCTCAGTCTCTGCAAGCCCATCACCTGTCTGTTAGCCTAAGAGAAGAAACCAAAGAAAAAGCCCACATACTATTTAGAAAGATGAGGGTGACGCAGTGTTCAAATCAATGTCCCAGAGACATTGAGGCAAAAGCTCATACAGTTCAGGGCAGTGTCAAGACAACCTGAGAGATCTCATCATTCCAGCTAAAACCAAGTCACCAGTGTTGGTTACAGTTAACAATAGTTCTAGGGTTCCTCTTTCCTGCAAACTCTTGATGATTCCTTGCACACAGACGCAAAAATGACAGAAACGCTCTGCTCATTCTCAAAATATCTCTTGCAGGCTCTTCCCTCCATAAATGTGCAAATGACCAGGTTAGGAGTTAGCAGAAAGGAATGTTGTATCTTTTCTCCCTGACAACATGAGACAGGACCTTTGTAGGCAGTACAGATGTTACTGGTTTTAGCCTAGTTACTTGTTTTAGAGGGCTCAACATTCAAATGGCGACTGGAGGAAAAGAAGGGATGCTTCCTTCAAGCATGAAGTCACATTCAACTCCAAATCAGACCACCTCACTGGCCATTTGCTGTCCTTTGAAGAAACAAAAGGCATTTCCCCCTTTCTTGAAGTAAGGATGCCAATTGATTTAACAAGTAGAGTCAGAAGTAAATAGGAGAGCTTTTCAGCTCAGTGCTCGAATCAGGGAAATTATGTCTGGTTTAAAATTCAGCAGGACTAGCGCAGAAGCATGATACTGCTGAAGCTAAGTCCCTGTATTTCTCCTGCACTGTAAAGTACAAGCTGGTCTTTTGCCTCTAAGCTGGGCAATTTCTTTTGTAACGTTTGAAACACAGCAGAGCAAGTAACTTGGCTGACGACTGCTCACCGCTTTGAGGGAGCAGTTTCTCTGTTCCTAAGGAGCTCCTCAGGATGCTCAGAAAGCAACAATCCTTTAAAAAAAATGTTAAAAAATGATAATCTTCTCCTGCAGCCAACACAAACAAGTTACTGGAAGAGAACCTCTGCAAAGCCCATTGCCCTGAGACACACACAGGGGCATAGAAGAGCTGTGAGGACACAGCAGGGCAACCTCGGCTGTGGAGGAATTTCCATCTGGGTTGGACTGAGCTGAGCACCCACATTCCTCCAGAAGCACCAGGTTACTAGGATGGTGAAGACAAATGTTTACCTGTTAAATCTATTGCCTTTTGCTCACTGCACCTGTCTACAAAAAGTACTGTCATTCCATCTTGAGGACTTCATTCTCAAAATACAACAGGATGAGAAATATCTCAAGGACGATGGTTTGTTTTCCTTTGACATTTCTGAACAGGTGCCTCCCAGCAACAGAAATATTTTCTTCTGGGAGACTTGGGAGACTTCCATGTGAAAACAGACAGGAACAAAGTGTGAATAAGTGTAATAAATGGCTTTACATCCTTCTCCACACACTTGTGTGCCACTAAACATCCAATCAGAGAGACCAACATTTAACTTTGTTCTTTCCCTTAGCCTACAGATCTCATGATGTATTACAACCTCAACTCCGGCTGAAGGTAAGAGAAGAAGGATATGACAAAACTCATCTCAGCTGCATGCCTTCAAAATGGCATATATTGAACTTGAACTACTGCATGGACATTATAAGAAATACCAAACTCTCCACTGCATCACCTTCAGAAAACCACTCCAAGTGAAAGGCTTCCACAAACAACAGAAGATTTGAAGATACCAAAGCTTCTTTATTCTTCCTTGGCGACTCCAGCCATTGCAAAAGACAACTGGTAGTAGAAGCCAAGTCTGAAACTGAGCCAGTCAGGAATCTACCAAATGCTGACTTGTGGGAATTAAAATGAAGAACAATCAGTGTAACGTAATCTATTCACCACAAAGCAGGGTTGCTTGGATATAATGATCTCATCAACATGATGTTTATCCTAGCATACCGCAAACACATTTAAGAAGCATCAGAGAAAACATTTTTGCTGAGTATGTCTCATACGTTTATAAGCCTATTATACATAAAACTCCCTAGTGAGCTCTTCATCTTGTTTTTCATATCTCATGTTGAGGGTACAGCGCTAACATCACACACCTAGTAAAGCGAGTATTTTAGTCTAGTGGTGACTTTTTGACTTTTTTTTTTTGTGTAAGTTCTTATTTATCCCTCTTTTCACAAAAGATGGGAATAAATCCAGGAAGTTTTCCCACTCACTGTGAACAGTTAAATACATTGCTACATACAACTCAGAAATCATGCTCTTATTCTCATCTGAATAGAACATGAATAATTGTTATTAAATTAGTCAGATACTCCTCTGACCAGTCATTTGGTTTGGAGTGGATCTTGTAATAAGATCTGAGATAAGTAGATATAAATACACACACATATGGTCTCAATGGCTTAGAAATTCTATTTCCCCTTCTTTTTTAAATCACCTTCCCTTTTCCTTTTTTTCTTTTTCCATTGAGAGTTGTATTTTTCAGAAATAATACTCACTTGTTGATTTCAGAAAGATTCTCTCTATTTTACAAGAAAGGATGAAGTTTCTTTCTTTTTTTTTTTCCCCAGAGCATTTTACAGAGAACTTTACTATTAAAACTTCTCAGCAGTGGTGATTACTTATATCTGCTACAGAAAACAAGTCAGAGTCTATAAACCACTTCTGCTTGGCCATGTGTAAATTAGGCTAGCAGACATTTTGAAACTGAACAAAAAAGTGCTGTAAGCGTGCAGTTACAGCCAGAAATATGGTATAATAAGTAACCTCTGCAGTGAGTGTTTCCTGTACCTTTTTCTGAGATGGCAAAATACCATGTTTTCTCATATCTTGTTTGCAACACAGACCTTTAAATAGAAAAGAATCAAAAAGATTATTTTCTGTCTTGTACACACTAATCCCACTGTATTCTAAAACCCGTATTAAAGACAGATTGGAAATAATGCCCAACTACTGCAACTGCAAGGCTTCATTTCTGCTACCTGAACTATATGAAGAGCCTGGGATTCTTTTCCTTTCCTGAGAGAAACACGGTATTTCCAGCCTTGCTGCAGTGCCATTACCTGGAGTGGCAGCAGTGTGATACGTATTTCAGCTGCAAGAATTTCATGACTGCATGAACAGTTTCCTTTGCACTCATGCCACAACTAGTTGTGCAATAAAATGTGCCACCAAAGATGTCTGTTCAGGCAAGATTTTGCGTCAACATACTATTCAACAGGTATGACTACACTGCAAATAAAAAAGGCATGCAGGTGCTGCCTTGTGTGCTATTTGTCCGGATGTGTCCAGTCACCTAAGGAGTCACTGGAAGCATATTCGGCCTTGTTCTGAAGAAAACTTTATAGATGCAGTGTAGATATACATCATAGGACTACCAGTCCTTTAAGTTCAGAAGATTCTCAAGGTATGTTGCTAATCAAGAATGAAATGAAGAAGAAAAAAACATGATTTTGCAGGAGGTGTTCTATCTTGTAGGGGTCCATGGACCTTGAAACTTAAATACATTTGCATATACAGTAATTTGTGTATCATATCTGCAGAACTTACTTTTCTTGTACATTACCTTTAGGACAAAGCAGTGATCTGTAGGTGCCTTATATTTCACTCTGTGTTGAGAACCGTAATAAACATTCATATTCTCAAACTGAATGAAGCATGCCAAATCCCGGGATGTCTGCAAACAAAAAACAAGCACATCATTGTTAGAACAAATTAAATTTTGATGTGAGACTCATTAAAGGAGTATTTTCAAGTGTATGGATGCTGATTTTTTTTACTTTTTTAACTGTTACAAAGTTGACTACAGAAAGAAGAATGTGTATACTTCAACATTTGGAAGAGTGTCAGTACAGATCGGGCATAATATGTAACAGTGCAATATTTTAATGTTGTTCTGGTTTTGTTATGCTTTATTGCTTTGTGTGGAGATTTTGACTTATGGCAAAAAAAAAAAAAGGAGAAGACCATAGTAAGAAATAACTTTTGTAAAATAGATACAGACCTTGCAACCACACCCTTACAATCCTGATTGTAGAATGATGGCCTGGAGTTCTAAATTGCTTTCGGAGCTTGACTGTCTTTGATATATGTAACAAATGTAAACTCCCATCAGAAAATGAACACACATTTCATCTGCTTTGCTTGGAATCTTCTCAAATTTCCTGGCAACATTCCTGTTCTGTTTATCATAACATTTACTTATTCACAATATGTTGCTTAAGTAACAAGGTTTCTGTTACTGGCAGACTTTTTTTGTGAAGAATTCTGCACACAAAGCATACCTTTTGCAATCCTTTGAGTGGAAATGCAGAAATGGCTATGCCATATGGTCACTGTTGGTTAAACTGAGATATCAGGAAATTGTGAAAACAAAACAAAACAACAAAAAAAAAAAAGAAAACAAGCCCTCATTTCCTCTAAGAATGGGGTTATATTTCCACATATGATGGTTCTTCTAGGTTGTTTTCACTCTTACTGTTACTTTCACTAAAATGTGCCCTTGAGTTGGATTTATTTACGCTACTGCATTTATAAACTGAGTTTGCAACTAAGATTTTTGGAGGAAACACTCCATATGGTATCTAGACATGGCTTCTCTCTCTCCCGTCTCCCCTGAAGTTCATGTCAGGGATTTTGTCATTGAGTGTATGAACCTAGGATCTTCTGACACTGCACGTTCCCAAGCATTCTCAAATATATGTAGTATAGTAAGGAGTTGTTCTTTCCCTTTAGGAGTGAGGTTACAGAAATAAAAACCAATATGAATGCGGTTGTTAATTTCTTCTAAGAAAGGAACAAATTTTCATGTAAGGGACAAAGGCACTTATTGCTAATATTTCTCCAGTGTTGATATGACTAGATGAAACAACATCATTAACAGGAACATTTTACAACAGGAACAATTCCAATTCTGCCGTTTTGTGGCCCTGTCCATTAACAGCACGTTTTTGAATGGTGTAAGTAGGGTAACACTGAAGAAAGAAACAAAGATAATAGTGCTGACTGGTGTCTGGTTTGTTCAACAACAACAAAAACCACTAAAGGCACGTATATAAAATCATCTGGAAATGTCCCTGTATTTTTATAGGTTTGCCCTGTATTTTACAGCCAACATGAAGTGCAAAAGGTACGCCAAACTTCTTTGCTTTTTTTAACATGTGAAAATATGATTACATGATGAATTTCAAAACAACTGCAGCAGCAGAAGGTAGTATTGCCCACCAATAGTTTGTTTCTGTACCTCAGTGAAAGGGATCACTCTACACACAACTGAAGGACTGCAGCAAGTTGCACACTCTTCATACCACCTTGACATGGGATGAACTCCCATAATTGAAGGGCTTTGCCTGAAAATCTCTATGAAATACTGTTGCAGTGCTTTCAGATGTTTAGCACGCTCAATGCATGGTGCTCACCTAACAGAGACAACTGTCTCCACAAAAGAGACGTGTACCTGAGCCTCAGCTGTTCCAATAGCAAGTCCAGTGACTAACTTAAATCACCATTAAACATCAATTTGGGCTAAGAGGCTTGATACTCTCTGCAATGGCTGAGTCATGGACATATGGAACCTTTTGCTGAAGCTGTTACAGAAGCAGGAGCAACAGTTGATTGTGGTACCTTCTTAAAGAGCTGTGTCTATTTCCTAAACAATTTGAATAAAGTTAACAAATCACTGTGAGTGGCTGGCTGAGTACACTGTTTTTAACAGGGTGGTAGAAAAGGCTGTAACAACTAACAGGTAATGAAGTGTTAAAGTACAAGAACTGTTCCAAGGTGAAGGTATGGTTCAGTCCTGAGCTCAGTTTGGAGTCCATCATCTGGAAAAGGAAAGCGCTTTCCTCATCTGCACTATAAAGGAAAGTCACTAAAACAAGCATCACTGGAGGATGAAAAAAAGGTTGGGTAACTACAAGTGTATGCTTGCCCTGCTTAGGCACTGTGCTGCTGGCTAACATTGGAGACAAGATATAAGGAAGCATCCCAAATGGACTTTTCATTTCATTATTGTTACACTCTTTCTACATTAAGTGCCTTCCACTTAACAAGATTATGTGAGATGACTGGAGAACTGAAAACTGTTATCTCAGGGTCAGGTAAAGTCACAATAAATAGCTGTAAAAGTAGCAAGGTAATCTAGGTCTGTGTTTCACTGAGATTTGATTACAAACACAGGTCACTGGAGCAGTGACACTTCCTTTACAAGCTATCTTTTTTTTTTTTCTTCCTTTGAAAATTTAGTCAGGGAATGGCAAAACAGTTAAGTTTCACAGCACAGATCATAAAAGTAAAGCTCCAGCATCAGAATTTTCAATTATGAAGCACTAGCAGAGCTGCAGGTGATAACAGAATAGGTTTTCAAAATATAAAAAATACAAACACCAGTTTCAGAAGCCACCATTCTCCCACATCACTGTGGAAATGAGAAGCCAGCTGTCCTCTTGTGCAACATACCCAGGACTACTTTGCTTCTCCAGTGTTGGCAATTCAGACTCTAAATATTATGCAATACTAGATGTCAGTACATTTGATTCTATCAGGTGGATGTTTCTGTCTCACTTCTTTCTACTCAAAGGGTAGTCTTAAAATACTTTAAAAGGCACAACACTTTCCCTAGGTGAAGATCACTGTAGGAAAAACACACATGCCATTTCTGCATGCTGGTTATTGGCACAGGAAGTTAGCATTCAATAAAGTCAGATTGTGCATTTTTTGTGATAAGAAATTAGTTCAGAATTTTTAAAATATACTTCCACAGGGAACCCATATAACAGTGAAGTACTTTAGCAACATAACACCAACTGAAAGATGCTGTGCTGTTTTTCTTCCCCCTACTGATTTCCGGAGGAGTGAAATTTCTTTAATGCTTTTATCTCTCCATGGAAATCAAAAGGAGGGAAACGTGACAGGATTCAGTGACTACATTCTAATATTTGCACAAGTGGTGCAGACAAAGTTAAAAAGCAAAACAAACAAACAAAAACCAAAAAAAAGCCACACTCTCAGATATGCCAGGCAGTGCTCTTAATATGTTGCCTTGGGAGTTCTTCACTTTCACCTCCATGAATTGTTTTATTCCTGAAAGTATTATTTGGCTTCCTGACCTTGGTTTTTCCTTTTGGTACATAATAAATTCCAGAAGCTCGCAGAAGAAAATAACGCCTCTTCCAGGACTTTTTTCCATCTTCCTTTAAATAAAGGGCTCCTTCAAGCTCTGGCACAATGACAGATGCCCCACAGAAGCTTTCCTGTGCAACAAGAATAATGTAATTCAGAATAAATGGATTTAAGCACATCCCTACTAATAAATAGCAGAAAAATGCTCCCTTGAAAAATAAAGACATTTCCTGTGATAGTAAACATATTAACAGAGGGAATGCAGTTCCCAGGGGGATGAACACCTTAGATTGGCAAAGGAAACTTTTCCAAGCTAATGTGGTAACTCAGACATGCAAGCTGGATGCTCACACTGGAAAAGAAGGCTTGCAAACCCTCCATTCTCTAAAGGGTCAAGAAAAAAAAAACTACCAGAAGTTTTAACTAGATATAGATTTATCCAATGAAGGCAATAAAACAGAATGCACTGATATTGCTGCTGTTGCTTTTTGTCTGTTGCTGTATCTATAGGTTCTGTAGAGAGAATCTTTTGAAATCACTTAGAAGAAAAATCCCCCTTAACCATCACTTTCACTTTTAAATACATGCTCGCATGTGCAACACTGTTTCAACAAATATACTTCATTGTTTGCTTGAAGGACCTGCTGATGAGCAATTTTTAATGCCAACACCCTTATACACTTAATATTTTGTTTTAGAATTCACCAGGACTTCTGCTGGTTAGCATCTGTTGCCTTTGTGATGGGGAAAATGTGATTTTAAAATGAGAATCCTCAGGCACCCAAGAAAGGCATTCCCTTCCTGATTTTTTACCAAAGCCAAAATGCATTCCAGGAAAACTGTGATAATCTTTCACAAAACTTCAACGTAACTCTGGATTTTTCTCACTCAAATCATACAACTGAAGTAAAACTTTAGCAGGAAAGGCAAGAGGCTAAACAGACTTCCTGAAAAAGTGCAAAGGTTCTTTTTCTGTTGTAGTACAGCTAACGATTTGAGGTAGTGAGAAGTACATCTGTTTCTAACACAAAATAGAATTGTTTGCTACTGATCAGTCTTCCTAATACAAAGTCACAAAAGCTGACCTGAGGGTGTGGCACAGTTGTTTCTTATATTTGTATTTGCACAACATTGCCTTTATTGGTATGGTGTCATTACTCTTCATAGAAACGCTAAGCAAAACATTTCTTTGCGTTGCGGTCTGTAACAATAAACCCATTCTCCATCATTTAATTTCTGATAGGGTACAAAACCTGCCATTTTAGTGGTGAGCAGCAGATGCAGAGGAAAAGCCAAATGTTAAACCTTAGACACAAAGCTGCTGTTAGCAACCATCACAGAACTTCCTGTTGTTGCGCTTCTGCCCACAAAGAACTGAACCCTGTTGTTACAGAGCAGATGCAGATGGTGGCAGAATTTTGGTGACAGATAAAGCTTCAACCTAGAAAGCTGGCTTACCTCCAGTAAGGCCTCTTTGTTTTTATCATTCATTTCTTTGTTTTCATTCTTCCCTTTGCTTGCCAGGTAGAAATTCTGATTAAGACACAAAAGAAATTGATGTTGTTTATAAAGACAGCAATACAACAAGTAACTAGATCACTACAAACACATTCAACAGTTATTCAGTCTTCTGATACTGAGTATGCATGCTAACAAACGTAGGAAGCAGTTGCATATGAATTCTTACAGAAAACCTCAATCACTTTTGCCTACTGATGAGTTTTGATTCTTCATTTTGAATATAATAGAAAAGTAATTCAAAATTACTTTTGGCTATGTATTTACAGCCTCCCAAAATTTAAAAACACCTTTGGCTGTTTCTCTGGATCAATGGGTTTGATTTTATCATTCCCATTTGCACGGTTTCCTAAATTATTATGGCAGCAGAGAACATAATATTTTGCGTGATGATATAAGATGAAGAAAATACAACACCAAAAGGCTAGAAAACATTTTTCCTAACAACCCAATTTGATAATTTGCATGCTTCATAGCCGGCACTCAATACCCTCAGCTCTTCATTTTCAGTAAGTGTTTGTATGTGAAGTGTTTATCAAAAATTACTTTCTCCTTTTAATCCCCCTGCTCATGTCCTGCAAAATGTTTTTGAAACAATGGAAAAGGTATTCAAAAAATCAAGAAGAAATCAGTGTACTAAATGATTATCATGATATCTTGCCACAAGCTCTCCAGACCACTGAAACACAAGCCTACACGTTGAAACTAACCCTCCACCTCTGTGACAGTGGCTATGTGAAGCTACAGCTGCCCTCAGAGGACCTAGTGCCTGCCTGCCCCTGAAAACAAGGAAGCACAGCGCCTCATGCACACAGTTACCAGCAAGAATAAATTCACCCACTGTTAAACAGCAGAAATAATTTTGCATCCATTTGCATTGTACAAGGCAGCACTTTGGGCTTTGGGAAGGTAGCTCTGGAGAATGCAAGGCTTTGCATGCCACAGCACATCCAGTGGCTTTGCTCAACAGCAAGCATGGCAGAGCCCCTGGCTGCCTGCAGACGGTAAGGTAGTTGTGAATGAAGCAGGCAGAGAGATCATGGTGTTAAGCCATGCATCAAGCAGAACCTGGGCCTGAAGTCAGAATGATAACACTTGAAGTGCTTGTGTTTTATCACCTTCTAAACAAAAGTACAGAAAGAACAGGAGCTTGGATTTGAAAATCACCTCATGCATGTGATAGTCTTACTGATTTCCCTGAAATTAATCAAGAAGTTAAGTTTGCAGAACGAAGGGCATAAAACAAACACTTTTTTCCAAGAGACAGACAAAATAGTAAAAAAAAAAAAAAAATTTTTGAAAGTTATCTATTTAAAAATTACCCCTAACTTTGTAATTCTGCAGCAATATAGAACTGCTGAACAACCAAGAATTTGTCGGACTTCTTTTCTCTCCCACCATTTTTTCAGTGAGATACATGTCTCAAGATTATGAGCATGTGGCGATGTATTTACACGGCTAGAAATCAACAAAGAGTAAACTACAATGCAAATGCAAAGCATTATTGAAAAACAAACGAGAAACATATCCATGAAGGAACATGCTGTTTCTACACAATATGAAATACACAAACAAGCAGCAAACCTGCCCTACCATCATAACATGTTTACAGCAACGAGATTTATCTGCCTTTTCTAACAACCACATCTTCTTTTTCAAGCAGTGCTGTGAAGAACAGTCTGCCAGAACACAAGCCTCATAGCAGATGGCTTTTGGAGGGGCACCAAGAGAGGAAGAGGTGTGGACGATCTCAAAGGCAGTTCTTTAAAAAATGCTTTATTAAAAGTTCACATTAAGTCAGACAGGGGACATCAAAAACACAGCCACCATGCAATTTGGCCTATGCTGATGCTGTGTCTGTGGTATGAACATAAGAAAAGAAACTTGAACATTCAATACGAGTTAGTCTAGGAAATACAGCTACATTTTTTCTGTAGGATGTGAAGTAGCACTTTGATGGCTCCAGACTACCTGGGCACATTTTGAATCCATGGATGAAGGTAAGCAAGCATATTTTGGACCACAGCTACACCCGAAGGCACCATCAACAACAGAAAAAAAACACAACAACAACAAAACAAAAACCAACTCAAAATAAAACCTGCTTGGAAGTGTGTTCTAAGCATAACCCACAGAGTAATGCCTTGCCTATGACGTCCAAAACCTACTGGAAGAAAGATACTGTCGTGAGCTCCTGCAGCCAAGTCCTCTGTACATGTGCAAGAGCTCTCTTTGACAGACTTGGTCTTACCCCATAGCACTGCTGGCTTGATGTTGGCACACACAGTTTTGTATTGAGGAAGGTATGAAGAGAAACCTCAGAGGGCACCGCGAGGCTGGGTTGGGCCTCCGGGCCTTGGGATGGGTGTGAAAAGTGGAGGGACTTGCAAGCTGAAAGCCTCTTTCTTCAGGTCATTATAAAGACATCGTCCAACCCCTACCATACACAGGGATGATTTATCAAGGTAAGTGCACCTTGTCACTGTCTCAACAAGGCCTTGAGTCATCAACTTTACTACGGGTGGGGAGAGCATTCATCTGTCTCAGTCAGTCTTCAGTGCACTGATAGTAAGAAAACAAAGCTCCTCTGATTACAACTGATTCACATGCAGGCATCTGGCATTTATTTAGAAGAAACACAGACCACCCTGTGCTGACATAATCAATGGCAAAGAGAGAAAGTTTCTAATGGTATCCATGCTGGATCTCTCACAAGGCACCTTTTTCATTAGGGAAGCAGTGCTCTGTCACCTAAACCACATTTACACAGATGCACACTGTCATCTTTCAGCTGTCAACACACATTTCATTTATTACCGATTACCTCCGTTACGTCTCTGCCCTGAAACATGGAATTATTACAGTGCTTATTATTTGTCAGCGGCTGAAGACCTGGGGAGCAGACTGAACACTGTACTTGTTTTATCACTGTGTGGTCTCCTATTTTTATCAGAAGCATTCATCCTATGGGAGGCAACCACATGTGTCCATGAGAGGTCATTCCAAGTCCAGTAGTCAAGGGTCATGATAAAAGGCAAGATCTTGCCTGGCTGAGAACACCACTGGGAAAAGCATGTTTGGTTTGGGATGTCAGGTCTTTAATGGGACAAGATGTGTGTGGCTGCAGGGCAGCTCTCAGCATATGTCTACAAATTTGAGAATTAACTATTTTTTACCTCAAAAGACAATGTCTTTCTCTTGATAGAGAGCTGA
Source organism: Anser brachyrhynchus (assembly GCF_964034855.1). Taxonomy (NCBI): domain Eukaryota; kingdom Metazoa; phylum Chordata; class Aves; order Anseriformes; family Anatidae; genus Anser; species Anser brachyrhynchus. The sequence continues at coordinate 18,171,092 of NC_137695.1, forward strand.
GCTTACTTAACTGGACAGATTCATCCTCTTATGGTGATAACATAAGAAAGCAAACACAAAGGATTATTTTAACAAACCAAAGTATGCTGGGCACATTCTGTCATTGGGTTTGCTTTGTCTATTCTGTTTGGGCTATTTAAAATTGAATGGTTCAGTTGGAAGGGACCTTCAAAGATCATCGAGTCCAACTGCCTGACCACTTCATGGCTAACCAAAAATTAAAGCATGTTATTGAGGGCATTAATCCAAACGTCTCTTGAACACTGTCAGCATCTGATGGGGCATCAACCACCTCTCTAGGAAGCCTCTTCCAGTGTTTGACCACTCTCGTAGTAAAGAAATTTTTCCTAACGTTTGCAGCAGAAGTGAGCAGTTGAGTGTTTCTGTTGAATTCTTCCCCACGCCTTCACACCCCAGATCGGCTGAAGCTAGCACAAAGCCAGTTCTCTCTCCCATGCCATTCTGCCTGAGTCAGATTAATGCAGAGCCACAGTGGCAGTTTTGGCACGTACTGCCAGCCAGGTATGACAGCTTTAAGAGACGTTACGCCTGCATTTCTCCCTGTACTCATGCAGGACGGTGGCAATGTCTCCATTTAAGTGGGAATGCAGCAGCTACTTGCCAGTACATAGCAAAAATAGGTTTTCAAGGCAGCATCCTCCTTTGGCTTTCACTTCTGCTTAGGTTGCATTTTTGCTTTCATTCTACTGAAACTGTTTTTCCAGAAGACTTGCAAAGTCCATAACAGTGCAGACCAAACACTGTGCAGTGAGATAGGCGTGAGTCTATCTTCTTCGTGCAAAGAACTGCCTGATTACCCTCATCCAAGCTGCACCTGGAATGAATCAAAAACTGGCCAGCTCACACCCATGTGCTACATGCATCCCGTTTCAACTGTGTACAGAATGCAGCATAGTTTGTGCAGAAAACAAACAAACAAACCAGAATGCGGTCATATCTGCAAACCATATCATGATGTGTCCCCTAAAAAAATGCACATTAAAAATATTACAAGATACCTATAATTGCTCTGGGGACCACAAATAAAAATAAAGAAAAGAAAGGCAAAGCTTTTTTGAAAATATGATTTTGATCTCTGCTTCCTCAATTTTATAGTGTTTGAAGAAATTGCTACAGCTTACTTTTCATGCCTTGAGGATGATGATCTTCAAGTGTTTTAGGAGGGGGGAATGTGGAAAAACGAAAGACATGCGTAAGTGAGGAGCTTATGCAGCTAACAACAACGCACTTAATAGGCTGATTGAAAGTTGCCTGTAAAACAGTTAAACTGTATATAAAAACTGTTTGTGATACTGTCCCAAGGCAGAAAAAAGAAAAAAATATTTATCCAAGTAGCATCTTCAGCTTGAAAGTATACCATCCTCTGAGATATACTAACAGAGAAGGAAATTAAGGTTACTAAACACTGGGAGCACAGTGAAAAGCACTTCCCTTTTCTCACTTCTATTTCTCTGTGCCTTTGCCAGCACACTGAACAGTCAGGTTCCCTACCACCCGTCTATGTTTCCTTTGCACAGTTAACAGTGGAGGGAACAAAATAAGAACAAAATACATGGTTCATAAAACCTGGCCAAAGGGGTTAAAAACAGAAATGTCACCTGGTGGATACCAGCCCAATTTCACTGACTTCAAAATAAACATTCAAGAGTGAAAACCACTATGTCCCGTTATGAAAAACATCACAAGTTCTTACTCCACCTTCTTCTGCTGCTTAGTATTCTTGCTTTTAGGGAGAAAAAAAAAAGAGTCAATTCAGTGTATGGGTTCTCCATTGGAAGACATAGCTTTTGCTTTTGGCTTATAAATGAGAGAGCAGAAGCATAAAGTACTTACTGTACCCAGATTTCAATTAGTTTCCCAAATAATGTCCTGTGGTATCACCTGATCACCTGGACCATTTGAAATTTTCTTGGCTGTTTTTATCAGCAGCAGAGAAACACAGGTAAACGAAATCCATGGAAGCAGTGGATTTTGCCACCGCTAAGAGGCCAAAAAACCAAATGCAATGGTCTAAGGGTGTGACCAACACTTAATAGTCAGCAGTTTAGATTCAGCTGCCCCTTACAAATAACCTTATTTAGGCGAAGCAAAAACTTTTTCTACATTCCTACATTAGAGTTTCTATTAGCTGGGGATTATTCCTTGAGCTTTTTGAAAAAAAGCATTGGGACCTGACAACCTTCCCTTTCAAAAGTCAAGCACAGCATCACTTACAGCATCACTCAACTGCATGTCATAGCATCACCCTTCCTCTATTATAAAAATTTTCTTTATCTGTACACATACTGTGTATTTTTGTTTCATTCTTTAGTCATGGACTCATGATACTGTCTCTGTAGATGAGTCACCAGCACCATTCACAGAACAGTCCTTCACTCTGATTTCCCTGTGAGGAAAGAGCAAAAGTGTGCCTGTCTTGGTGAACAAGGGGAGACCTGAGTATTTTGCAAAATGCTTTTTCCAAAATGTATTCCAAAGACTTCAAACAATGTGCTAAGGAACAAAGCTGCAGATAAATATTAGAGAAGACAGCATGACAAGAATGACAGTCTTCAAAAACAGCCAATGGCATTAGCCAAGCAGTACATTGCTAGCATAGATATACCCTGTTGCAGTGGATAAACCCTGCATTTCAAAACTTCAATTCCTCCTTCGAAAAGGAAACATGTTTAATTGTTTTTTAATCTATACCAGATACATGACCAGTTCACAGAAAGAAACAATGAATATTAGCAGAGGTCACAGATATTCTCCAGAGGTCCGCATGTTTTAGCGATGCCTCTGGACAGTTTAATTATTCAATTTTTAAAAATAATTTTATTGTATCAAACCTCTGTAATTAAAAGTTAGTATCACTATTTCATCTAAGAATAAATTGTAGGCATTTGGCTGCGTTTGGAATTTGTCTCTTCTTTACAGAAAAATATCTGCAAGTTACAGATCTTCACGGGTAATCTTTGACAGAATGAACACTAAATAAGAATACCATAAGGAATCCTGATGCTGCTGCATTACCACTGGTCATAAATAAATAAATATTAAAAATATGATATAAAAATTATATCATAATTTCCTTAAGTAGTTTGCTACATAATCATGTATCATATCTGTCCCCCACCAACTGAGCATTTTCTGCTTGGTTTACCTTTCCAGGGATTCACTCCAGATTACATACCAAACATAATCATATAATAAGTGTCCAAGAGACTTTTGTACAACGTCCTCAATAATATGGTTTAACTTTTGGTTAGCCCTGAAATGGTCAGACAGATGGACTGGAAGATCTTTGAAGGTCCCATCCAAATGAACTATTCTATACTTCTGTATGCCTGTACTATTCTGCCTGTCCCACAGTGTTTGAATTTACTGAGCCTGACAGATGGTTAGACTTTATTACTGTCAAAATACTTCAACAGTGTGATAGCTACAACTGATCCAATTTCCTTAGGCTGTTCATTTTAGAGCTTATCACAGAGGCGCAGAAGGTCAAGGACTGCACACATGTCCAGGTCAAGCTCAGTGTGCCCTGACAGAGAGGACAGAGTTAGACTCTTATTCTGTTCTTGGGTTAGGTCATGTTTATTTCTAAAGGTCATCGCTATCAAAATATCTAGAATCTTCGTCAAAGATTTATCTCCCAGGAGGCCCTGCCCTAAGCCACAGCAAACAACGCTACTAGTGTACAAGGCAAATGTACAATTTTCCCTCTGCTGCGAAGTATGTTTACGTGCACTAGTAAGTATGACATCTTGAGCCATCATGTATGTTTTACTTCCAAACTTGGCTTTGCTGTTTCATATTAAAAATCAACATTAGACCATGTACACTGCACGGTAAGTTTTCTTTCCCTGACTGTGGATACTTGTTATGTCGATGAAGGGAATTTCCTCTCCGCAGGTTTTATTTGAAACATTGGCTCATTCTAAAAAATACTTCCTAAGAATATATTTGACTCATTTTTTCAGCAATGCTGAATTGCTCATTTTTCTCTTGCTGCCCTCAGGATCAATGAGCTAAGAGGCAAGGGGAAAAGACCTAGTGCTCCAGAATCCATCACTTGTATGTGGTAAGGTATTTGTAAACATGGTTTCAACCACATATTACAAGAAAGAAATGATTTGTGAATACACCTATGTGAAATAATTTAATGCAGCTCAGTGTACAGATCCTCTTTTTACAAAGTTAGTATACACAGAAGGTTACTGTTTACCCAGTTCCTCTTCCCAGTCTAAATGAAATACAGATAAACTTTTAGTACTCAGCATACTCTTTAAGAGGTTTCACATACAACTGACAAAAACCGGACCTTCAAGAAAGTATTGATTTTCATCAGTAGGAATGGTGAAACTGTAGTAATGACAAAGGCCAGGTTTTTACAGCTCTGTGATCTCAACAGCTTGTATCATAGAATTACACATCTCATTTTATACCACTGCAGACATGATTTTACAATAGTATCAGCAAAGAACAGAAAGCACTGGCTTTCAAATCCTTGCATTTAACATTTTTTTTTTCTTTGGAAAACACAAGGTTAGCTTTCTCTAATTTAGAACTGACAGACCTGAAAGCAAAATAAAAACATAATAGACAGTGCACAGATAAAATGACATCATTATCAACTACCACGTCAGCTTACCTGAGGATTTTTAAATAAAGCATATTTTTCAGGTTTTTCCAAAAATAGAATCTTATTCTCAGTGTCTCGAGTCCAGTCTGATAACACTTCAACAACATTTTCATGGTCTTCAAAAAACCTTTCTGGTGAGACAAAAAAGATAACGTAAGACACACAAACTATCCCCTCCTAAGGCCACAGAAATTCCTGTGTCAGAATGTAATCATTATCTGATGTTCGTTCAGAATTGCAGAGCCCAGCACTCTTTTCCACTGCACAGAAGGGAGTAAAACCACATGAAAATAGTGTCACATGGAAGTTCAAATCAGTTACAGAAGATGCCTTATGTAGCTCAGGCACACCCTTAGAGTCTTCCTGCATCTCGGTGCTGTTGACCGAAGGCTGGAACCAGTGACCGACTAGGAGTGGATGGTAACGCCCATGTTTCTCAATGCCCTTCTTGTTTTGTTTGCTTTTATTTTTTACGGTTTGCAGTATCACTGGGGATATATTCTCACTTTGACTACTGAATTGGGAAAAAATATTAAAAAAAATTCCTTGACATTTCACTTACTGAAACAACTGAAAAACTACTCTTTGTCAGCAGGAAGAATTCTATGCACTGAAAATAAAATATTTAGTTTCAGGCAAATTTTTAAAAACAGAAATGGCCAAACAAAGGAAATAGAAAGATTATGAACTGATGTGAAAATCTACTGTTTCACTCAACATCTAAGCAGTTAAACTCACCAGAGAGGTGGGAGACCTACTCTCAGCTCTCTTCCTTCCTAATCTGATCTGAACCCAGAACCTCCACCCAGAAAAGCCACCAAGTTATTCTGAGGTTAGGTAACTTTTGATCTCTCCTTCTGGGGGTTTCACTCGTATAAAGCAGCTGAACAGACACATAAATCCCCTTTAGAAGGAAAAGGAATTCAGCATAATTTGACACACAGTTTTGGAAGGACCCAAACTGCAGTTTTCTACAAATTTAGCATCTGGGTGAGGAATTCAACCAGCTCTGATTTTCAAGTTTGAGTTCCCTCAGAACAGCTGTACCCCAAATTCAGTGGTCTTCGATGATCACATTTTTCAATGGCCTAGTGTAAGAGGAGATAATAACATATATGTTATATATTTTCTCTAGCACTTCTCATTACTTCAAAGAGACCAGGATGCCCCATCAAAACTAAATTATGTGAATTAAAATATCACAAACTGAGATTACTTTCAAGGACAGTTCACAATTACGCATTGGTATTTAACACACAAGCAACACGATACTTTCCATTTAGCAACTGCTATTTCTGCAAAGCACTGGAAATACAAAACCCAAGTCCTCTTTTGAAACATTGTCTTACAGTCCAGGATAACTGTAAAATAATTATCAGGTCATAACAGAAAACCTACTCATCTACCATGATTACACTGGGAGTCAAATTATGTATCAAAGAAAGGTGAGTAGGAAGAGCAAGGCGGAGGGAAGGGGTGATTTCATTATTTCATCATTTGTTCTTTAACACTAATTTTTGCCACACACACTTGTTTGCTGATTTTCAGTCCCATATTTTTCTTAGACAAAAGGTATCCTTAGGAGGTTTTTTTTTTTTTTTTTTAATAATTAACTGTACAAAGGAATGTCAAATCTGGATGTATATTATAAGACAGTACTCTTTATAGCAAAATACATACTGGTATGTACAGCCCAGTGTCATACCACTACTGAAATTATTTGTGATATTAACATGCAATTAATATAGGAGTGTAGTAGTTTACTTGCAATGATTGTATAAGATACTCTGTCTTCTGATATAAAACTAGCTTGGACTTTCTGGAATATCAGTTCAGACTGAAATATTTGTTGCTGAGATTTGCTTCTTAAAGTGATTTTATTCTCTTGAAATCTAACACGGAAAGCAAGCAGGAAGAAAAAGGGAGAGAGTGCCTGTATCCTAAGCATGCTGATAGTAATAGAACTATTTAGAACTGTCAAGAAATAATCTGACAAGAATTAAGGATAATTAACATTGTTACGATTCTGAACAAAACAAACTGCATGTTGCTGTGCACTGGAAGCAGACAAAAAAACACGTACCCTTGCATCCATATCAAAATTCCCTTCTGCAAACAAAAAAGCTCCATCTCCAGCTCATTTGGACCTGGTGAGAGGCCTCTGCATCAGGAATTCACAGACTTTTCTTCCTGAAACAACTAGTGATTTACTTCCTTTTCTACCCTTCTGTCCTCGCTTCTAAAACAGTTTTTACTCATTATGACAACAATTCTTTACTATATTAATACAGTGCAAAGCACCCAGATTTAGTTGGGACTAAAGCAACACAACTGATTTGTACTTAAAAAAATAATAATCCATTAACTCCAATATTTGTAAAATATGCTCTCCCTGATACCTCTGGTTTTAATTGTGTGATGGTGAATTAAAAAATGTCCATTCAGAAAAGAAGAAACCCAAGAACATCCTTTTTAATACTCATAATGTATGTAAAATAATGTATGTATAATAATGTATATATCAAGATATATGCTGTCATCCTAACACTCGGACATGATTGTCCAAGTCACACCAGACCAGAGGAAGCAACTTTTGAAGACGAGAAAACACTCTAAAACTACTCAAAGTGACATTTGTGACATCTCTAGGGTCTAATGACAATTCCAGCCCTTCCTTAGTTAAGATAAGCTGGTACAAAAGAATGTGGCAATATTGCTTCATGTATCATCTTAATGGAGTAGAAAGAACAGACTGGCAGATACTGTCTCCGCTGCTCTTACAAGCAGATGAGTATCTCCTTTGCTTATGAGCAGTCAGGCTTTTTCCAGCTATTTTTACATTTCTTTGTTTTAGTTTAGCAGGATGATTACTCCTGGGGCTCTTTTTAAGTGCAATATTGGTATTTAACTTTGTGCATTTTTGCCTTCCTGTTGGGTGTCTGTAAACTGAGAATGCTAAAGATTGTTTGACAATTTCCAGTTTCTGTAGGTCAAATGCTACCCTGGAAGAAAGTTGTGGCAATTTTCTTCTTGTGCTGTAAATACCTTTGCAGCCTGGACAATAAAAAGATTATGAATTAACTCATAATGAGAGAATACTCCGTCCTTAATTAAGCCTTGAAGTCTTTTTGAAACAAAACTTATTAAGTTGCAACTAAAAATGCACAAGTTTTGCACAGCTGTTTCCTAGGGACCTGGAGGCCTGGGTAGTTGCTTCCTAAGCCGTATGGTACCACCAGCAGAGCTGCAGTCCCGTTGAAGAGAAATATCCTGTTCACAACTTTGTTAAGAAAACCACCACCACAAGTGAAACGCATTACAGAAGACTGAAATGCTTCTCAGACGGTCTTGTTTAATCACTTCATTTGTTTGGCTGGTATGTAACAGCCTGCTGACAGCACTTCAGCACTGCATCCTCTCTTCAAAGAGCAGAACTGAGTACTTTTATGTTTGGGTCTGTCAGTGCCTTGGCAAATACAATAAAATTCACGTGGCCCTTTCACAGTGTATAAAACTGAAAAATGGAAATGGTGGTGAGCAAGGTGCCTACTGCAGCTTGCACCACTGACAGATGGAAGCCTTGATTCCACAGCAAGAATGACCGAAGTACATTCCTGCAGCATCCCTCAGCTTCTAGACTGGGATGTTTAATGCCACTGGACATGTGGACAGGAGAAATGATATTAATTGTATTTCAAGACTACTAATAACGTAGAATGCACTGTATCTATTTGTCATGCATCCCAAAATGCCCCTGCTGCTAGGCCACTTACCAATTTGCAGCTCTGGGTACATTTCATACAGACACCAGTCCACGTTGCAGTCACAATGAGTTTTCTCAAAGAGATTGTCCAGAACATCCCGTGTAACCTGACGCTCATCCACCATTAGCGACTTTGTGCTGTTATCATACATGTGCACCTTCACAACAAGCTGAGGACAGAGTCACAGAAGAGTCAGTTAATTTCAGAAGCAAGTAAAGGGCTAACCTGAATCTGCTAACGCAGATAAGAAAAATTAAGGCTGGAGGTTATTACTGATTCAAAGGCACCACTGTCCCCCAGTAAGCTGAGGGAGTAAAACATATTGGAGGCTTTGACATCACATTGCCACCAAAATAAAGACCTTTTCTCAGAAAAGGAATTTGAGCTTTATCCTGTACGTTATTTCAGGAAAGGTGAAAATCCTATGGAGAAAAAGCAGAAGCTAATCTCTTCTCTAAATCTACTAGATATCCAATCAAGGAAAATGCTTGATAGGGAAACCAATACAAAAAGACAGTATCCTAAATGCAGGTTAGAAATATGGAAAGATGTAGTTTAGTTTTAAATGAGAAAAAGAATGGAGGTATCTTGCCATGCCAGACTAACCTGAAATCGATAATAAGCAAATAGATGAGTTACTTACATTGACCAAATAAACCAGAAAGACACTCATTATTCCTTCATATTGTGAACTATTTGTTAAATGAGAAATTGTGTGCACCTTTTCAAAGATGAGCAACACCAGAAAATGCCAAAGTAAAATATTATAAGTACTTACATCCATTTTCTAAGTTACTGAACATCTGTAGCTTCTGTTGAGCTCAGCTGCAATGACAACTTGGGATGAGTGGGCATATTTACATGACATGCCGCAGCACTGTGCAGACACAGGCTGGAAGCCTTCTATCTTACTGGTGTAAAATTTCTTTTTTTTTTTTTTATCTTTGTACATTATTGCACTGCCATGAAAGGACTTACCAAGAAGACCCTCATTAATTCAATTGGAATTAGCTAAATCTGTATCCACTCTAGAAGTAAAATAGAATACTTCTGGAATCAGCACAGCACAAGTAAGCAACGTTTTTACGTATCTTCCACATTCTCTAAATCAATCTGTCCAGACAGTGGGCTTTGCCCCAACACTGGGGGAAGAGAGGGGGAAAGGTAGAACCTTCTTGGTCCTTTTAGAAATAAGTCCCTCAGAGGTAACATTCTCATAGAGACTCCCGTACTGGCAGATGGCAAGACAGCTCCACAGATTACGTTTTGATGTCTCAAGTTAAAGACAAAATATGAAAAAGCTTAATGGTTTTAGTAAGAACTTTATTATTGAGAATAACAAAAACAGACTTGATAGCTCTTATGGTTACATTTCAATATTTTAAGGCTCACCTTTTTAACTTTGGCTTCCTTCAGTTTCTCCAATGCAAGTTTAATTTTGTCAGCTTTAGCCTGTGCCTCTCTTTCTTCCTGTAAAGACACAAGATATTTGGTGTACTTAAGCAAGGCCAGCAATTTGCATTCACTTGAAAAGAGTTGTTTCTTGTTATTTATATCCAGAACATAAGGATTGCCATGGGAAACTTCACAGGTACAGGGAATCCCCAGCTTTCCTTGAGCTAAGATCCTCTCAACAAAGCTTTGAGACACAAGTGCAGTGTTTCCTTCTGTTTTGTAGGCATAAAGCTCCTACATGACCAACTGATACAGGAATGCTTGAAAACTGGGCTCTTCCGTGTCTTGACTGACTTCTCACTGCACTAAACATCTTTTGTTTTATCGCTGTTTCCCCTCGATACTAGCAACCCATAGGACGTTAAAAATACGAGGTGAAATGAAACCTTCTCTTTCAGGTTGCACAAGTGTGGTTGCTGTTGTCAAATCCTCCACAATGAAAGCCAGGCAATCAATTCACAAATGTCTTTTTTCCTCTTCAGGTATGGATTTGCATTGCTACAGCTCAGACATGCTGAACTTCAAGAATCCAAAAATAGTTTCTGTGGTTGAACAGAAACTGCTGGACAGAAATGACTTCCACAATAAGGTTGCTGTTCTACAGAGGGAAGTGCACACAGCCTCTCAGACTGTGGTCTTTGTCTTACCATCTCAAAACACTTCTCTGAAAGAAGCAGGAAAAGCATCTTAACTAAAGTGGTTGAGTGTCCTGCAGGCAGACTTTCTGTTGAAAAGTTTAGGCAGCTATAACTCAGGCTTCACCTCCATGTGACCTACGTTGAACAGAGTTCACACATTGTACAAATCTGTGCAGCAAACCTCTCTCCTGACAGTTGTCGTGTTGTCATAACCTTTGTCTTTCTCAATGTAGAAAAAGGAAATAATACAAAGTAAATACGCTATCAGATACAAAATTTTAGCACTGTTAAAGAAATGCCGGTTAAAAGATTCCTTCTCCCACTACAATATAATCACCACATTTTCTGTATCTTTAAATAGAAACACATAAAAGTCATCCAGATAATGTCACAGAAAATGTAGAAATTTTATTTAGCTTAAGGACAGTTTTAAAAATAAATGTCAGAGTTAATGGAAACATATGAGACAGCTCTATGCTTCCTTGAAAGAAATGTTGTACCTTTTAATTTTGGCAGAGTTAAAGGTTAGAGAACAGAGTCTTAGTATCACAGATGAAATGGGAATAATGAAATTGTGCTTATTTGACTATAGAAAAAAGGAAGTATTAAACAAAATGTCAGCTTTGATTTGCTCAGGAATCACCTATCAAGAACCCTGGCTAACAGGTGTGGATTTTGATGAAAGAAAAGACATTCCACTTACAGCTGCAATTCACCCTACTGTGCAGAAATGTAATTTCTAAGCAAATATTCACTAACAAAGACAGGAAATAATGTGAAATCAGTTCTTTCCATATGTATCTTAAACAGTTATTACCTCCATCACTCACACTGTAACTCGTGTAATAGCCCTATAGGTAATTTTCTGTATGGACAGCAAGCCATACCTTGCAGATGCCATCAGTATTTGAGTACAACCTGTACCAGAAAATGAAGTGAGGGCTGTGGGAGACAGCAGAATCAATGCCTAATGAGGAAATTAACTACTGCAGACAGATTCTTTAGAAATGCCTCTGCCTCCTGTTCCCACCCTTCTCTGCCCTCTCCCTGCATCTGGAAAGAGACCAGGAAAAACTACTAGAGATTTAACTCAGCACGCAATCTCAAAGGAGCACTTTAACTGACAGAGACAGAGGTGATTTCTGGCTACATTTTTGAATTTAGAATTCCTGTTGTGTTTAGCAAGTATACCCTCTTTTTGCTGAATAAATCTTGTTTGACCCTCAGGTAACAAAGGATGCCAGTTAACAGAGAATTAGTCCCAGCAGGGCTACCTGAGACCTGACTCCATAGAAGTAGAGCTCAGTACAAGATTCAAGGGAAGGAACTGTACCAAAATGTTGACTTCAGTGAGCTTGAGATCACAGCATCATAAAAGCAGCGATTGGAAGAGAGCTCTGGAGGTCTGGAGTCTGGCTCCCTGCCCAGAGCAGGACTGTCACAAACACCAGATCAGGTCAGCTATGGCTTTGCCAGACAAAGTTGGCAAAAATTCCGGAGAAAGAGAATCTGTGACCTCTCCGGGCAACCTGTTCCAGTGCTACACCAGATCCTGAAACGAGAAAGGTTTTCCTAATGTCCTGTTCTGAAGTTATAAAGCAACAAAACAACTGTTACCCCGTGTTATACAATCTATCACTACCATGGAAGAGTTTTATATATTTTAGGTTGTCACTTAACCACCCTGTGGCCTCCTCTGTCAGACTGAACAAGCCCAGCTCCACCCCTCTGCTCTAGCCCTCACCACTCCATGCCCACCATCCCAGCAGTGTCTCTGCTGGAGATGCCCCCCCTCAGAATGGGATGCAATATTCCAGGTGTGGCTTCACACCAGTGCCAAGAAAAACGAATAATGACTCCCTCAGTATGCTGGCCATGCTCCTCTCACCACAGCTCGGTTTCCATATTCAGTGTGGCAGCCACAAGAACCACAATTCAATGTGGCAGCCAAAAGAACACCAGCTCCTTTTCAACTGGACCTCAGCCTGCCACCTCCCAACCTGTACAAACACACAGGGTTATTCCTCCCCCAGGTGCAGAGCCTTGTACCTTGCTGACCTTCTGAGGGATTTGCTGGGTCAGTCTTCATGTTTTTCAAGGTCTCTCTGCACTGAAGCTCTGCTATTCATCCTGCCAGTCAGTGTGCTTAATTAGAAGTATCTTCAGCACATCTGCAGGCGATGCTTCACATCGTCATTCAGGTCACAGACGAAAATATTAAACAACATGAGCCCTAATGTCGACCCCACTTGTTAGCAGCCACCAAAACATTGATTATTACCCCATGAGTCTGTCAGTTTAGCCACTCTTCAGATCACCTAACCACCTACCCTTCCAGACCACACCTCCTCAGCTTCCAAATCAGACTATTTAGAAACTTGATACTTCCTTAAAGGTCACCAGTGTAAACCAAGATGCGGATATGTTCATAGGTCAATCGAAAGAGCTTATCTTACAGCATCTCTTCTGTATCAATTATACCAGTTAAATAAAAAAACCCTTCAGCTTCTGAAAGAGTTTAGCTGTTTTTACAAATGTTGATTTTCCCTTAAGATAGGAAATTAACTATTATCTTTGAAATACGGAGAAATGGTGAAGTTCCTCCCACATGTTTACAGCTTTCACTCTTCAGACAGAGCACTGAAAGGTCCTATACACCAAATGAAGCTTTATCCAGTGAACTATTTTTGTATGATCAGAAAGGTCCTCTTCCTAACAAAATTTCGGTTCCTTTTGCTAAATATGTTTGTTGTATGATGCTGAACACAGAGGCAGCAGTGATGTTGAGGTGATTCATAATCAGTTTGTGTGGGCTTTTGAACTGCAATGAAGTGTCTACGGTTTTAGGTAAAACTGACCAGTACAGTTCTACGTTGGCAGACAGAGCTCTTTTCACCTTCCCTAAAATTTTTTCCATTCTGTAAATGTCAGTAACTCCTCTCCATCATAGTCACCATGTACATTAATACTCAAAGCAACACTTGTAGATTTTTCAGGATTTCAGATTCATATTTTTTGGACTGCATCACTCTTCTAACAAACACACTCTCCACACAGGGCTGACAGGGCAGAATTTGTCTTACATTATCTCCCTCTCCACAACCTCACGTCAAAGAACTGAACTTCCAATGCTCCTGCTAGACATACCATGCTTGACTTCAGTTCTTAAATCAGATTTGCAAGAAACACAAACATGGAGGAGGTGGTGATAACTGATTTTTTACTGTACCAGTAAGTCAATTGTTTATAAATAGTACCTACTTATAATTTTGGCAACTGCTAAGCAAAGAGCTTTCATCCCGTACTACAGATGGTCTTCAATACTTCCCTTCAACAACAAGATCAAGAAGGGCAGAGTGATTCTGCACTGTGATCAGAAGAGAAGTACTTCTCCTGCTCAGCCTTTCACCCGTTCTCCAAGAAAACGCTAAGTTTTGCAAAACTGAACAGCTTTTCCTATTTATTCCTATTCCTTTTCCTGCAGGAAATCATTTAGACCAGAGATGGATGTGGGAAACATCCACAGAACTTCCTCATCAGTAGCAGTAGCATAGACTGAAAATAACAAAATGGCATCTTCACAAAATGGTGGGATATTTGGCCATGCTTTGCACAGATGCCAAAGCCAAACTCTCTATAAGAAGGTACTAATTGATCAACGCTTATTAAAAAAAATTAGTAACAAGTCTTCCATTATAGTAAACCATTTCCAGTGATGAATGCCTGACTTGGGCTGTCAAAATGGCAATTAGAAGGGCAAAGGGATGAGCAACAGGTCAAGGAATTGGTAGAAACTGCCAAAGCCACAATAACAGAAAACTATCAGTCCACCATTCGTGTTTCAACACTGCAGAACCTGCCCAAGATGTTTCTACACTAGATATCCTCATTGTTCCTATGCCAAACACCACCTGTAAAACTACACGAGCTACTGAACTCTTAGAATGAGATTCCACACAGAGTTACCTGGCTGAGTGGCTCTGGAGGAGGCGGCGGTGGTGGTGGTGGAAGGTCTAAATCAGGGACTGGAGGTGGAGGAGGCAAGTCATCCCCAAACCGTCCCGTAACGGTAACATAGGGACTTGATTTACTATAAATGTCACTATCCAAGCCTGTTGAAGGTTGAGCGACCACACTTTGCTGGTTGCCAGAAGAAGTTTTCTGGGCTTGTAAAGTTCTCTGTTCAACTTCATTTATGTCTGCTACAAGATCAGCCATTAAAGCATCCAGGTCTTTGTCTTCTAGAGCACTTAGGGATTCTGTAAAGAAAATCAAAAAATGTGTCAAAGCGAATGGAATGAAAAAGTCTGTTTCCATCTCACTGAAGATTAATTGCACTAATGGTTACTGTAAGATATAAAGATGATAGGAAAGGGAACAAATTTTGAAATGTGTTCAAGAAAAAAAGCATGTTTTAGGAACAGCCATTAATCTGGTCATACTGAAGTTTATAGTACAAGGAACTCTACGAATACAAATTAAACGGGACAGGAAGCTTCACTTTCAGTGATACA
Organism: Anser brachyrhynchus; assembly: GCF_964034855.1. NCBI lineage: Eukaryota > Metazoa > Chordata > Aves > Anseriformes > Anatidae > Anser > Anser brachyrhynchus. Next base: position 18,186,111 of record NC_137695.1, read on the forward strand.
GTCTCAGGTCTATGCGATGTTAGGAAATCTGGCCCTGATCCAGCAAAGTTCATGGGCATATGGTTAGTGATATGGATGCATGAAATTCCAGTAGCTCCCATTAGGCTATTTATTCATCTAAACTTAAGCATATGTACATGAATGCTCAGCAAGTTTTTGGTATAATATACAGCAAACTATGTAACTGATATCTGGATCAAGAATATTTTAATATATTAGTACTGTTCTAAAGATTTAAAATTAACATGAAGCAGAAATCAGAATTGGAGAGTTCTAAAACACAGGCAACTGTATGGTATTGTTTGCAGCACATCAGTAATTGCGTGATCAACCTCTGTGACATACCTCATGTAATATGCAGGGTTTTGAGGATCCTTTAAGCAAAAGAACAAACAAGACAGTCTTTTTCAAAAGAATTTTATCAACCAGATATAAATATTGTCAGAGTATAAAGCAAAACTTATACTGTATTTTGGAACTGATATGCAATTTCTTCTTGGGTTGTTTGAACTGGACACGCTGTAAGAGATCCAGTATAATAACATCCTGTAGGATGATTTAGTTTTCTAGAAGAGAAGTGTTCTTTAAGAACCACTGCATTCAGTGGTTTAAATCTCTTTGAAGAGTCTAGTTCAAGAAAGCTTTTCCAATTTGTGATTCTTTTAAGTGGAATTTTGGAAAGAGAGAGCCACGAACTACATATTAAAAATTTATAATGTAGTCCAACAAAAAATAGATCATTCAATGGACTAAGTGAGTATGTCACTAGACTATCTCAGTTTCCTCTGCTCTACCTCTTATACTAACAGTATATTTTCATAAGCTTTTATTTTCAGCTGACTTATGATCCCTTCAATTTACATACCACCTTGCTGGTAGAGGCATTAGGTAGCTTAATGGCAAATTCATTCTGGGACAAGAACACTGGTTTCCCCAACTCAGGGGAATGCAAAATAACCAGCCCCCCCCAGTAAAAAGAAAAAACAACAACAACAACAACACAAACAAAAAAAAAACCACCAACAACAAACATACCACCAAACATAAAAATAGTATTATTTTATAAACTCAGATCAATTCCCTGACTCGGTTGTCAGGGAAGCAAGCAGCTGCAAATCCAAAAGTGACAGTGCAAGCCAGAATGAGAATAAGCAATGTAAAGTAAAAGCAGCTGAAGCTAGTACTTGCACTGGAAAAAAATGCTTATGCATTTTCCAATATGTTAAATCTTTGTGTAAAAAGGTGGCATTTTAAAAAGCAATCTGGGGGACTTCTTTGTTTTCCCTTTACACATGGACATCTTAAAAAGTCTGACTTCTGTGTAAGACTGAGCAATATCCTTTTAAAAAACATGGCTCCTCTGAAGTTTCCTAAATTGAGGCACACACACATGTACCTCATCCTACAGCAAAACATTTTTTTTTTTTACTTTATTTTTGATCAGGAGTGTTTGAAGTTTTTTTGTTACATTTGTTGCTGTGAGGTATTTTAAAAAAGCATAAAAAGCATGAATGAGTCTATTCACTACTTACCATTTAAATCCTTAAAACCCACTGTGAAGCTACATTCCTTGTTAGACACTTTGGGGGATGGAGGTTGTATAGTCTCCACTCCTAAACTCTGTTAAGATAAAAGAAAAAGAAAGGTGTCTAATGACATAACTACTGTTACAGATATTAACATTTGTCAATCAATTACCTGAAAGCGTCTAATGAAGTCAATTCTTCTTCAAGGAGCAGAATGCCACACTCTAGTTCTGGGATTATGCCTAGACTGGTAAACTAAACAGAGCTGGGACAATGGTTCAAGCACCATCTCATGCCAGGTATTTCATGGCTTGCATGCTTCCTAACACAATGTCGACATATGCCAATGACAACTCTCGTCAGGGCACAGCTGGGCATGGTTTGGGAAACAGCAGAGGCTTAGGCTGTTTCACAGAATCATCGAATGGTTTGGGCTGGGAGGGACCTGAAAGCCCATCCAGTTCCAACCCCCCTGTCATGGGCAGGGACACCTCCCACCAGACCGGGTTGCCCAAAGCCCCATCCAGCTTGGCCTTGAGCACCTCCAGGGATGGGGCATCCACAGCTTCTCTGGGCAGCCTGGGCCAGGGCGTCACCACCCTCATAGTTAATTTCTTCCTAATGTCTAATCGAAATCAACACCCTTTCAGTTTAAAGCCATTACTCCTTGTCATATCACTACACTCCCTGCTAAAAAGTCCCTCTCCAGCTTTCCTGTAGGCCCCCTTTAGGTACTAGAAGGCTGCTATAAGGCCTCCCCAGGGCCTTCTCTTCCCTAGACTAAACAACCCCAACTCTCTCAGCCTCCAATAGAGACATTGAATAAAGGCAGACTGGTTTTGAGGGGTTTTGTGGTTCTTCTGGGGGAAGAGGGGTGCACGTGTTGAAAGAGTTTAGCTGTGTATGTGTACAGATTTGAGCTATGCAGTGCCATGTGCTCCGGCATTATATTTACTAATATAAATGTAACTTTGCTGTTGTTTTCTCCTGCTGTTTGAAAAACAAAAAACAAACAAACATAAAACATCCTGTTTTCAATAGAAACTGTAAATCTGCATAGATAAATAAAGAATTCCTTGTTTGTGGCTTGCTGTTTAGGAAGCAGGCAGAGAAACAGTGCTTCCTCGGTTAGGAAAAGTGCATAAAGTGAAGATAAATTCCACTTCTATTCCCCAGTGAGGAAGGTGATAGCTCTAACAAGCAAACACCGTAGACAAGGCTGGAAAGAATTTCAAGGGGTTGTCTAGACTTGTCCTACTACAAGTAAGTTACACCTGGTTTGTATCTGACAAATGTATAGCTAACCTCGTTTTAAAAGTTTGAGATCAGATAAATTCCATCTTCTCTGGCAATCTGCTCCAGTGCTTCACTATCGAGATCGCTATCCCTGTCATCAGACCTTTCTTCTGATGCTTAACCTAAACTTCCTTTGCAGCAGCTGAAGGCCATTCCCCGTTGCACTATTCTCTGTGGACATGGGGGAACCGAGTACTCCTTTCTGCTCTGAAGCTGCCTTTTATGTATTTTAAGATTGTTATCAGCCTCCTCTCTAGGCTAAACAACCCCCATGCAATCTTTTCTCATAGGTCATGTTTCTTTTTCTCATCATTCCCACTGCTTTTTTCTGGAGTTTCTCCAGTCAACCCTCCTTCTCTTCAAAACGCAGAGCTAACACTGGACAAAGTTTCCCAGTTGAGGTCGTAGCAATGCTACGCAGAACAGAAGGATTACTTCATTTATCCTACAAGCTATATACCCTTGTTCATACATCCACGTTCATCCACCCATACATCCATGCGTTGGTCTTCCGGTGCAACTGTATGACATTTTGTTCACTGTCAATTTGTACCATTTACATTTTGCAGAGTTGCCTGAAACTGACAGGCATTTTTCATGAAAGCTAACGCAAATGTTTTCCTTGGCAACTCTTTTCACCTATTGCCCACCCAAGACATGTTGGTTTCTTCTGAAGTTGTACAGAGCTGGAAACCAAAGCAGTGACAACTTTAAACACTTTAAGCACGGCTTCTGTGTTAATGCTTACTCTCATAAAAATTGACTTGGAATAAGTAGCGGGAGAGGAGAAACGAAACTAATATGAATTTCACAGTGATGGAGAAAATAAGAAGGGCACAAAGTGTATTGAGGAAACAGACTTAAGAATATAAAGGAAAAACTCCAATTAGTAATTCAACAAGGAGTTGTAACATCTCATAATGGCCATTAAAGTGCGGAATGAAAAATGAAAACGGAGAAAGTACAAAAAAATGGAAATTAAAGAGCTAACAACTGAAATGCTAAAAAATAAAAAATTGAAATGAAGTTCATAAAAACAACAGAAAAGTGCAATTCTAAATTTGCATTCAGTTTTCAAACTCTTTATACAATGTAAAGGCATCACTACGTGTTTCTATCATTTACACTTAGGAACAGACAATTGGAATGGTAAAAAGTGGGTAAAAGTTCTAGAAACTGGCTTAGGAAATTAAGAATCTAAAGGAATCAACAAATGCAAGGTTTATGTGGCAAGGGCTTGGTAGCAGGGGGCTGCAGGGGTGGCCTCAGTGATCAGAGCCCAGAAGCTGCTCCATGTCAGCTGGCTCCAAAAGGGACCTGCTGCTGGCCAGAGCTGAACCATTGGCGATGCTGGTTAGGCCTTTGGGAGAGCAGATTGAAGCATGGGGGAAAAAAAACAACTGCTGTGCCACAGCAGGTGGGAGAGTGAGGAGTGAGAACCAGCCCTGCAGCCCCCAAGGTCAGTGCAGCAGGAGGGCAGGAGGTGCTCCAGGCAGGCAGCAGCAGTTCCCCTGCGGCCTGTGCAGGGAGAGGCCCCTGGTGGAGCAGGCTGTCCCCCTGCAGCCCATGGGTCCCACACGGAGCAGATCTCCACGCTGCAGCCCGTGGAGGAGCCCCCGGTGGAGCAGGTGGATGTGGCCTGGAGGAGGCTGCGGCCCATGGAGAGCCCCCGCAGGAGCAGGCCCCGGGCCGGAGCTGCAGCCCGTGGAGAGGAGCCCCCGCAGGAGCAGGGGGTCTGGGGGGAGCTGCCGCCCCTGGGGGACCCGTGCTGGAGCAGTTTGCTCCTGGGGGATGGACCCCGTGGTACGGAGCCGTGTGGGAGCAGTTCTTGAAGAGCTGCTGCCTGTGGGCAGCCCCCGCAGGCTCAGTTCGGGAAGGACGGCATCCCGTGGGAGGGACCCCACGTGGAGCAGGGGCAGAGAGGGACCGTGAGGGAGCAGTAGCAATGAAGCTTCAGGGACTGACTACAGCCCCCATTCCCCATTCTGCTCTAGTCTGCTAGTGATAGACAATAAATTATGTGAATCTCCCTATGCTGAGTCTGTTTTGACCCTGACGATAATTGTTGAGTGATCTCCCTGTCCTTATCTCAACTCTTGAGCCCCTTCCATTGTATTTTCTCTACCCCTTTTTCCTTTGAGAAGGGGGAGTGAGAAGCGGTTGTGGTGGAGCTCAGCTCCCCAGCAGGCTAAAACCACCACAGCAAGTCTGTTAACTGTAAGTCTTCAGGCTTTCACATATGCCTGTCTCCTTCTCCCATGCAGTGGTTAGGGAAAGGGTGATGCCAGCACAGCAGAGAGGAGGGGAACCAGTCTCAGTTTTAGAATCACATCCCGTCCCAGCCGGTGCTGCACCACTGAGTGGAGAAGCTCACTCTCTTATCCTCCTCCCTGATACATACACACACACACATATATATAAAATAAACATGCATGGCTATAAAAAGCTCTTAAGACAGAGAAAGGCTACCAAGGGGCAAAGTATTGGGATTTGACAGCTAAGATTGTAATATGAAATCTTGGCTTTCACACAACCTCAATTGTTTAAGCACAATCCCCATTACGTGGCTCAGAATTATTGGTATTTAATTTGGCAAGCACTGGGATGCACCAAAATGAAAGACCCCTCAAAACAGACGCTGTAAGTAGTCAAACTCACACAGAATCCAAGAGACAGCTTAAGCGTTTTCTAACAGGCATATACTAATACGCAACACATTTACTGAGTTTGTTTTGTTTTTTAGAAATAAAAATTATCCTTTATCAGGTTTTGCAGGTAGTATTCTGTAACCGTAGCTTTAGAAATAGGCTCCTGCTGTTTTATAGTTTCCTCTCAAGTTTGTATTCTGCACTGGCAATAACATCTCTATAAATTCTTGAATTGCACCCTAGCTGTAACTTAATATTTTGGCATATCTAAAGATGCCTGTTATTGCTATATTCATACATTCAAGATAATATAAAATGTTGGTTTTAGTTCCAAAGCTTACATCTGATGCTCAGGCTACATCTCATTTACCCGTGTATGCAAGGCATTCATACCTGAAAATTTGGACTCAAACTCTTCCTGTTTTGATGGAATCTTTCAACTTCTTGGGACCAAGTCCAAGAAGAATATAAATTGCTTATTTTTATTTTTTTTTCAGGGGAAGAAAGCATCTTTCATAAGCAGTTAGCTCTCTCTAACAATCTAGCCTGCGCTGATATTACCACATTCTTCAGGCCACGTGGTTTGAATGTCAGTCAGAAAAATTTAGTTGAAAGTTTTTCAGAAGAATTTAGGTGTATATTTATTCAGAGTGAAAGAACATGAAAAATGTTGAAAGTTGCCTCTTTTCTCTAATATGTAACAGCTCTTTTTCTAATCTTGATTGGAAAAAAATATATTTACCTGGGTCAGCATGTCCATCTCCCCAAGTAGATTACTGAACATTTCATCTATATCATCACATGTTTGCTCCATCTGAAAGAAAAAAATCCACAGACAACAAATTATCACGAGTTCATTTCAAAGCCAGCAATAGTCAAAAAGAGGATATGCGATATTCTTTTACAATTCTTTCCCAGTTAACTTTAAAACAACTTTTGGCAACTTGCAAAAGCCTCCATCAATAGTTTAGGAATAACTAACAGATCAGAAGCTCAGTCCTGTACATGCTTAAACATATGCTCGGGCCCTACACTCATGAGTTCCAATGACCTCAGTCCTTGTATTAGTTACATTTCAGAGGAACCCACTAGCAAATAAATCATGGTTGTATCTTAAATATCAAGGAAATCCAACTAGTGAGAGATGGAAAAGGAAATAAAGTTTGAGGTTGAGAAACTCCCAACCGAATGCTTTGTCTTGAAAGCTGTCTTTCTTTGGCTGTGACACAACCAGAGGTATGTCTCAGAGGTTTACTAGGTATTATCTGGTTCAGGACCTGGTTATGATTAGTACATAACCAACTTTTTGTCTCAATATTTTTCCCTGTCTTCTTTCAAATACTAGTACACTCAGAGAACTCTAAAGTTACTGAACCTCAGGGCAGCTGAGGGACAGCACTGAGACAAGGCAAGGATGTACAGGCTGGGTGGCAGTAAATGGTGACTTCTGTCGCAAGAGGCAGGGTGTGAGGACAGCACCAAATGACAATAATGGGGTGGTACAGCTTCTATAATAATCCCCTTCCTCTTTCTCATAAATCTGTTCCTTTGCAAGGAGTGAAGTAGTGTTAAAGGGTGTCTGACATGGAATACTGCTGAGGACAAGATGTATAAACATCATTTTCTTAAGAGCCTCAAGCCTGCAAGGAACTGCGAACTCCTACTGGTGGCGTAAAAAGTTCTGACGATCACACTTTAAACATAAGTAGCACTATTGATTTACTAAGTTTGTGTGCGTCTTCCAGGATGAGGACCAACCTGACGCACACAACAATCAACAGAGGACAGGGACAACTCTAGCGACTGGAAAGACTGGCAAGAAAAGAAGATCAACAACTACCCTGTTCTTCAATCTCTACAATCTTCTTCAGTCTTTCCTTTGATAGAACATCTAAAGTCATGTAATAATTCCATAGTTCAATATTAAATACTACTGAACTACTAAAGTAAACATCCCTTGTTCGCAAATTATTTGGTAGCATGTTTTTAATGATAGTTAATAATGGAATAGTGAAGCAATCTGAGCTGCTCTGCCTCCTTTGAACTTCATCCTTCAGGCATCTACATAGGAAACATCAGCCTCATTTCCACGTGTCCTTTCACTACCTGTGTTATCACTGACACCAGAACTCACTAGGAGCAGGCACGTACAGCTCCCACCAGTCAGGCTCGGTGTGTACCCTACCTGCTTTAGACTTTTTTTGTAGCTGGTGTAACTAAACAAGGTGCAAGCAACCGGGAACAGAGCTTAGAATTTTCCCAGTTCTCTTAGATCCTGGCAATCCAAGACTTACAGATTTGGAAACAGGATGCTGCTGAAGGCACTGTGACACGTGGTTGGGAGGGCTGAGTGTAAGCCCCGTGGTGCAGACAGCACCGCTACGCCCACGTTCCGTAACAGGGCACGCACGTCACTCACGGCTGAGCAGACGGAGAGCTAAAGGCATCTCGGCTGCTTCATTTCCAGCTGACAAACCCACACTGGATGGCTCACTGCCTCTGTATGGATCACACCTATCACACAGAGCTTTCTCTATAAAAGTCAGTTTCTGTAGATTCAGCAGTAGCCCGGTTGGGTAAATCGTTAGGGAATGTTACTTCATTTATTTGAATCAATAGCTGTGTAGTAGCTTCCTACACACCAGGTACATGGAAATCAATTTTCATAAAACAGATAGACAAAATGTCACTTATTTGATCAGGCACAGCAAAGTTGGACTTGCTATATGACAAAAAACGGAGCTGCAGCTCATACTGACAGTATCTCCTCAATGCTTAAGTAGTAATTATTTTACATGTTCCTGTTTTCTCTGATTTAGGAGAACAAAACGATCTATTGCGGGAGTCTTACCAGCTGTACCCATTTGTATGTTTTGCATTTGGTTTTGTGTTTTAACACTGGCTAGGTCTACTTTCATGAACGAATCTTCATACTAATTCCTTTGACCAACTGAAATTCTGCTTTGTTATATTTTTCCAGAATAGAAATATAAAAAGGGGGAAAAATTCTCTTGGGTTACAACCAAGAAACCTTAACAAGAGGAGGAGAAAGGACTGTCTAAAAAGGAAGAAAACCCTATGAAACCTTTCTAGCATACATATATATATTTACAATTAATAATAATAAATTTAGATTTTAGTTCTTTGCAATCGTATGATTTTTCTGAATCTACAGACACACGATTCAAAAGGGAAATAAAGTAATTGCATGGGAAAGCAATGTGCAAAGAATTCACTAAGAATGTCCACTGTAAATATGACCTGAGTTAGTCAGCGATGACTTTTCCTTATCAATTCCAATAAATGACGTTTTACACTAGCATTTTTTAGACCTCAAGCACATGAGCTGGAACATATGTATTGAGAAGGATGTGTGTCAGTGTCCCTCTCAAGCATCACTTTCCAGGACCAGACATCCAGCACGATCACCCAACTGATCATGCCAAGTTGTCACCAAGCCATTCTCCCTACCGGTATCTCTCTTTTTCTCTTAAATTTTTATAGATTGGTTTTAGGAAGAAAAGTTAACACCATCAAATCAAACATCATCAGATCCCATGAAGAAAGTATTTTCATGTTAAAACACGCTGAATGATCTCTTAATGATCTCTTAAACCACTATGAGAACTTTCAAAATTCATTGGGGATTTTGTCAGAAGCTGGAAAAGCAAAAGGTAGCAAAATGAATCCCCCAAAGGTGGAACTGCCAGAGCGTGCCACATCCACTCTTCTCTTCTTTGGTCCATTCCATTCGTGACTCCTCTCCATCCTCATTGCTGTTCTTTCAAGGCCACAGCAGGAACAGCTAGACTAAACAACAGGCAGATACTATAGGGAACTATCCCATTCAAGGAAGATGTTGGACCAGCAAAATCTCTGTTTTGAAATAGCCTTGAATTTATTCAAACCAGAAACTCAAAGTGAAACCTGCAGGTGTGTAAGTTATTATTAGGAAAAAAGGGGAAAAAATTTACCTAAGTCCCCAGAAGAATACCGAGTTTCACATTCAGTCCTCCTTTATATCCACTAAAAACCAGTTTTTTTGTACAGTTATCCTGTACATAGTGCTACCACTAACTCATAACTAATCATTATAAAATAAACTGAAAACTCAGTACTTTTATAATGCTTCTTATGTAAAGCATTAAGATATCAAGCAGATAAAATATCAGAATTAAAATAAAAAGAGGAAATTGTGGTCGTGAAACATAAAAATAACAAGGGGCACAAGGGAAGGCATGCATCTGAAACCTAACCTATTTTTAAAGTGATTAATTTTGAAGTTGATGCCTTCTAAACCTCTTTTTTTTAGTTAACACCAACAGTACAGGAAAAGGTATTCCTTATTGTTTTCTTCCTTCCAAATTAAATTCTCAAATCTCCATTGAGCTCTCATTTCCTCACGAAAGCTTTTCTCTTCAATACTCCCACGTTTCTCACACTTTATAAATAAGGTGTGGGTGCATTTTCTCTTCAGCTTGCTATTTTAACCAACAAGTCTCACTGTTTAGTTAATAGATATTAAACTCTCACAGGTTTACCTAGAACAGAAATACCAACTTATTGCATTTTGACTCATCAATACATTTATTCACCTCGCCACTTACCAAAAGTCCCCCAGACCTGTTAGGACTATTATTTTTTTTTACCCTCTCAATTTCAGGTTTAGAAGCCTCTTTGCTGTTAAATCACATTTAAATCTAAATTTAGAGACCTGTGAATAAGAGAATTCATTGTACTTCTACGTATTTCTTTGTACTTCTTTGTATTCCAGCTCACTCCATGAAGAAAAATATGACTTCCGTTTATTTGTTCCTGTTTCTCCTAACTGAGAGAGTCTAAGGGATACCTTTTGTTTGTCAGAGGCTTTGCTGGCATTTCCAAAGACACATGTACGTCCACCCAGGTGCCCCTGAGAGGGGGCTTCCAGCCATTTCACAAGAACCAGCCTGCAGCCCTGGCTGACACCACAAAACTCTCTCTGCTGCATTTCTAAACAGCAACGGAGCTGCACAAAACTTTTTCCAGCTTCTAAATATCTATTCCCTATATACTCTCATTTTAAAGTGAGATGTAAGCATCTGTATTTCTTGAGCTATGGGCTAGGAAGTTGGAATTTAATTATCTAACCTCTAACACCAGAGAAATTCTGCAGATGCAGGGAAAACTACCCACAGAGATGGAAGGGAAACACTCCCTTGCCCGATTTGTTGCTCTTGCATGAGAAGCAGACTTTGCTGACAGCGAAGGATACTGTTTTCCCACAGGGCTAGTCCAGTACCCCAGGGGCACCAAAGAAGTATAGTGACTGGGAAACTTCTTGCTCACATGCAAGACCAGAGAAACAGTCCTTGCACTCAGTGTCCCAGTGTACAATCCTACACGAGCTAAGTACAGTCTCATCTACATCATTTAGTGCCACGCACTGACAGGTAGAGCAGGGACTGCCTCTGCTGGTCCATAATATGAACGATGTCACTAACATCCAGACTGGCTTTCTGCATGGTTGCAAATATCTTCATTTGTCAGGGTACTAGGGAGAAGAAAAACACCCACAACTATATATTTTTTTAAGAATGAAGAAAGTTTTACGATTTCATAGAATCAGGGAACCATCAAATGGTTTGGGTTGGAAGGGACTTTAAAGACCACCCAGTTCCAACCCTCTGCCATGGGCAGGGACACCTCCCACCAGACCGGGTTGCCCAAAGCCCCATCCAGCCTGGCCTTGAACACCTCCAGGGATGGGACAGCCTGTTCCAGTATCTAACCACAGTCATAATAAAGAATTTCTTCTTTATATCGAACCTAAATCTACCCTCTTAGTTTAAAGCCATTCTCCCTTGTCCTATCCCTACACCCCCTGACAAAGAGTCCCTCCCCAGCTTTCCTGTAGGCCTCCTTTAGGCACTGGCAGGCCGCTGTAAGGTCTCCCCAGAGCCTTCTCTTCTCCAGGCTGAACAACCCCAACTCTCTCAGCCTGTCTTTGTAGGAGAGGTGCTCCAGCCCTCTGATCATCCTTGTGGCCCTCCTCTGGACTTGTTCTAATACATCCATGTCCTTCTGGTGCTGGGGGCCCCAGAGCTGAATGCAGCACTCCAGGTGGGGTCTCATGACAGCAGAGCAGAGGGGCAGAATCCCCTCCCTCACCCTGCTGGCCACACTGCATTTGGTGCAGCCCAGGATCTGGTTGGCTTCCTGGGCTGCAAGTGCACGTTGCCGGCTTGTGACGAGCTTCTCGTCCACCAGCACCCCCAGGACCTTCTCCTCAGGGCTGCTCTCAATCCATTCTCTGCCCAGCTTGAATTTGTGCTTGGGGTTGCCCCAGCCCAGGTGCAGGACCTTGTGCTTGGCCTTGCTGAACCCCATGAGGTTTGCCCAGGCCCACCTCTCAGGCCCGTCCAGGTCCCTCTGGATGCCATCCCTTCCCTCCTGCGTGTCAACAGCACCACACAGCTTGGTGTCAGCAGCAATCTCGCTGCGGATGCACTCAATCCCACTGTCCATGTCAGTTACGAAGATGCTACACAGTAACAGACCCAATACAGACTCCTGGGGGACACCACTCATCACTAGTCCCCACCTGGACATCAAGCCATTGACCACAACTCTGCATGTGACCATCCAGCCAATTCCCTATCCACCCAACAGTCCATCCATCAAATCCACGTTTCTCCAGTTCAGAGGCAAGGATGCTGTGTGGGACTGTATGAAGGGCTTTGCAGAAGTCAAGGCAGATGACATCATTTGCTCTTCCCTTGTCCACCGACGCTGTCACTGCAGTTAACAGACAATTTGCACACTTCGATAAGACAACTGCACTATGTCCATGATGAACACATTGGGAATAAGTTGTTGGACAGAATCATTATCCATCAGCAAGCAGCTACCAGTAGTAGTAAAGCAAAAAATTCACACTACTAAAAAAAGACAAAAAAAAATAGCACGAAAGCTGTGATCACACTGTGTAGCTTTTAAAAGGAGGCGCAGTGCTACAGTAAGCAGAGTTGGAGCTGTTAGCACCTGATGGCTCTGTGAGAACTACCGACAGGCAGGCCCTTTCAACAGGAAGAGTGGTCTCAGGCACGTGGTAACGAGGCTTCTGTGCTTGCAATCTGAAAACAAGGCTGGAGGCCTTGTGCAATACCGAACAGGAAACACCAACGGTATCACAAACGAGATTACCATCTCTGCAACTGTCTCAGTTGAGTTGATGCAGTTTAATCAACCTAAGGGCTCTCTTTGAGAAGGGCATGAGGAACAGCACGATATCAGTAGAACAAGGACGTACAGCAGAGCTGTGAGAGGAACTGAATTAGGAACCAGCCCACCAAGAGATCTGACAGAAGTTACTGATGCACTCAATTCAGAGCGTTGCTGTTGTTCTTAACCTGTGACACATGAAAACAGCAAGGATAAAAATACATGAAGTAGAGTTTTACAAGTCACATGGAAAGATCTTCACCTCCCACTACCTGCACTACAGCACGTAAACGTCAGAGTACCACGTCCACGTGGAAAGCCACCACGTTGGCTCTCTTCTTCTGGCAGTTATAGCTCGCAGTGTTAGTATTCCTGAGAATTTCAGGTAGGGATGATGAACCTCAATGCTTCAAGAGCTAAAAAGAAGGCTCCACCAACTTGGAATCAGAGCAAAGCTTTCGTGACAGACAGGTTACAACATATCTCTCAGCAAAGGATTTCTTGTACCTTCTTGTGAAGCACATGATGCTAGCCACTGCTGAAGGCAACTCGCTGGCTAAATTGACTGCAGGTCTGAAACAGATCTAACTAGGTTTCTTACAATGATTTTACTGCTGGGTATCAAGAAAAACTGTCTACTCTGATGTCTCTTATAAATTTCAGTGAGGGAGGTGGGAAGTTCCTTAACCACCTACTGCATCGTCTCTAGCAAAAAGTCCCTAACAGCCCCTGAGGTCAATTTTTATGAAGTAGAATATGGGGGAACATCCATCTCCGTAGAATTCAGCCCAGAAGAAGAATCCAATTAGTTACCAATTCTTGTAGGTACTAAGAAATGGAAAATGTTTAAGAGGGAAAAAGTAGAAATGGCAAAGTACCCTTACTAGTTCAGAAGTCACATTTAGCTTTGGATTAAGGCACAAGAGCCTCTTCAGGTGACCATGGCACAAGCAGCATGTCACAGCATTTTCCACTGATTGCTCCAAACACACATTTTTACATACGCTGTGGAACCCATTTTCATTCCACTTGCCTTGTTATCTTGTATCACACTGCTCATAGTGGCGCTAGCAAGGCTCAAAGTACACGTGGTAATTAAACTTCTAACTCATAATCTACTCACTCCAGAATGTAAATACAAACACCTTTAGATAGGAGCAACCCCAAACTCACAGGTCCTACTTCTGTTAGACAGATACTTAAACCATGATACATACACAGTTACACCTCCTGAAAGCTTATTCCCTTTTTGATGTTTTGGAAATTCACAGTTAGCTTGCATGTATGACAGGAACAAGCATGCAGTTAGGACTGACTTTGGAAGTCCTTATTAGTCCAAAAGACCCAGATTTCATAGACCTGGGAGTTATACAACTGCTGTGATCAGTGAGGTGCAGCAGTGTTTTACCCTTGTTTCGCCAAGTCGATAGCGACAGTTTCAACATCACAGGAACTCCTATGCATGGGTACCAAACAGAGCACAAGTACGATAACAGCACGTCGCTTTCACAGATAAATTTGAGAACCTGACTTTCCATTAGCGAGAGAGAGGCGAAGAGCTTTACTGTGCTTATAAAGCACAGCGTGATGCTGACTCTGGGGCTGTCCTTCAGATGCTGCTGCCTCAGCCGCCGTCACCTCTGCAGTCCCCACCCTACTCCTCTGCCCCATGCCCTGCCCCAGACACAACCGCTCCTCTTTGTCCCGCTCTCTCCGTGGTGGTTTGGAGAAGCAGCTGTGGGTCCTGTTCTTAGGGTGAGGTGGGATGGGAAGCTTACTGAATGGTCCCAGGGGCTTGGCTAAGAGAGACAGGGACCAAAAAGTTTATCCACAGTATGTCAGAAGAAGTTAGCCAAGGCCAGAGGAGGGGTTATGCAAAGGGCACTGGTGCTAAGATGAGAGTGCAGGAAGAGCATTTAACCAGAGGCAAGCAGCGTGCGCTACAGCTGCAGAAAAGTGCCGAGGGACGTGCCGTGCAGGCTGGTGCAAGGCAGCTCATTCACCAGGCTCCTCTCCACTCCCCCAGGCACAGGCACAGCCCAGACCTCAAGCTCCAGAAAACGGATCCCACAGCAGAGAAGGACTCGAGCAGCTGCAGACTGAGTTAAAACCACCTTATGCAAGGGGAAAAGAAACCCTAATGTACAGAACAAACACACGGAGACATTTTTATCCTCCAGAACTTCACTTCAGAGCCCACTGTCAACTCCCAAAGGGGACTCCTTTGATGGAGCTTGAAAGCAGTGCCACTTCTGCTCCTTATATATCCTCTCGGCAGATAACGTGCTTCAGTCTGGCCCGTGGGTCCAAGAACATTACAGAAATATTGTACAACTACAGACATGGTCACCTCATTTTTCCATTGTCACAACTATTTACCGCAGAACGGTCCAGTTTGGGGACCTTCCCACCACGAGCCATATAGAGAGCACAAACTCTCTGTAGGGTGCAAAATGGTAGGAGAGGACATGACATCTTCACAAGGAATTGGATGAAGAAACAACTCCCAGTCCTATGCCAGATTGCCGGCACACAGAACAAGACCTCCACTCCCCAGGTTAACTTCTGGGAAAGGCAGCAAGCTGGATGTAAATGTGTCCCTTAAAATGGAATAGTAGATTAGCTCTACTCAGGTACAAACAACAGCAGACATCCAAGTTACCAGAAAACACGGATCTTATCTCTTAGGTTCTGCCTGTTCCTTGCCGTGATGGGAGAGCAGAAAGGTGACAGAGTAAGGCAAGTCCAAATAGCACACATTGGTTCCACCTCTTCCCACGTTCCTGTCCATAATTTGTAGTTTGCTAACGTTGGTGCAATGTTTTCCTTCCTGTTTTCTCCAGTTACCCAACACTGCTGCACAGAGCTAACATGATGAGACAACACTCTCCTGTATTTTAAAAAACTGCCAGCAAATGAGAAGAGTGAAATTGTTGGTACTTTCTGGATCCAGCATAACTGGATGTTCAGCCTAACATTTCACGCTCTGAGATGGAAGAGATGGACTCCAAGCATTTCATCCCCGATTGATACTTTTAAACTGTTCCCAGAATGCCCTATCCTCAGGTCTGTGAGCTATGGGAGTTTGTCTTGTGGCTCCCCACTAAACGAAGGTTTTGCTATTTAGCTTCAAACTCCATAAGCAGGCTGATCTTTCATTAACAGGTTGTCTAACCAGCAGAAAACGGTAGACAAGGAAGCCCACGTGTGAAGGAATACATGGATCCACAGAGTGGGAAAATCCGTGTGCCTTCTTCCCCGATAGCCTACAGAATCGAGACGCCAAGTGCCAGAGAATGGAAACAACAGCACAAACTTAGGAAGAGGAAAAAATGCATGAAAAGTTACAGTACAAAATTTAAGGGCAGGAGCTGCTGTGTCGAATAATCACTGATTCATCTGTCCCAATATTCACACCCTGTCAGTGTGCCATTAGAGCTATCTTATCTCTTGTAATCACACATTCTTATTATGGCCAGAAATATTTAGGGGAGGGCACACATGGTATGGGAAAGGAAGACTGAAAGACAAAAAGACTTCACCATAAAATGTTCTAACAGATAGGCGTGAATAAAAAGGGTAAAAACAAACCTGTAAAATGTTTTTGAACCCACATGTTTGTTTCATACAATGTTTGTTTATTAAAAATCGAATCAAGTAATGCTTTACCTGAATTTCTAGTATTTCACCTAAGTGCAGTGCTCAGTACCACAGTGAGTAGTAGAAAAATTAAGTGAAGACATTTTTAAACCTTTTACATGTTTGCTGCTGACTGAAGAGTTAATTTCAAGGCCTGTTACTTACTTTCCACCTAAAAAGAGCTGCTTCCTTCAGTCTGCATAGCGCACAGCAACCAGAAACAGCAATAAGCAATGGGTTTCGGATGAAGATTTGTAAGGAAGGTGGTAGCCTGGGGTCACCACAGATGGGATGGTGTGTTGCCACAGCCCGGCAAGCCCTGAACCGCACAAAGGAAACAGTTACAGGAAGAAAACGTGGCAGGATGAGAAGAATCTTGTGACATTCCCAGCGTATTTCTTCCATTTCTGTATGGTTTTCCACGAGAAGGAAATGCTACCGCCTCCTTCTCTTTTTTCCTCCCCATGTGGAGGAGGGATGGAACAACTGGTCTGGTCAGAGATAACGCCTCCATCACGGCACAGGGGAGACAAAGGAGGTCAATCACGTGGCAAATATGAAAGGCGTTGCTGAATTGCGTGGAAGAACAGAGCCACCACGGACAAAACTGCAGTAAAGTTTATGCTGAATCTCCTCCTAGGACTGACACCAAAACCAGCTGGCTCTCTAATGGTCTGACAGCTGCCCCTAAGTCTTGAAGATGTGGTCAGCAAAGTCCAAAACTAAGCTGTAACCACACCAAGTATTTGGTAACGTTTTCTGTGCTCATGTTTTTAGCATGTACTCTCACTTGCTCAGGGTCATCTCACCAACTCAGGCGTGATGAGTGATGTGTACAGCACATCTTCCAAATATAGGATTTTGTTGAAAAGCACAGAGAACAGTAACGTAGACTTTACTGCTACCTATTTATCTATTTATTTTTTAATTTGCAATCATAGAAAAAAAAACACATTAACTTTCAAAAAGACTTCTTGGGCTGAAACATCCTTCTTGATTCTGTGCTTAACGGAAATTCCCACAGCAAGGGACAAAATTGGGGTTCCTAGTACTGTTGGAAAGGTCACATAAAAATCTTTCTCTGAAAAAGAAGAAAAGTAATCATGTGCCTGTAGTCTGGGCTACCTGAAGATGCAGTGAGAGTACCAAGATGTACAATGCCACTGAGAAGCAAGTTTTCATTTGCTGCACATATGGACTGGACGCCAGCAGGGAACCAACAGGTGGACAATTCTGTGGAGCTGGCCTGCTCTCTTGGTGAGGTGCCTCCTAGCTGACACGTTATTTTGCCTAAATCAGGAGACTCAGAAGGTCATTTGCAATTTTTATTACAGCAAAGGCATCCAGTTAGTGCCACTATGATTCTGGCTCCTATCTGTACTCTCTATGCTTGATAGACCAGCAGTGCTGCTAAAAACAGATTTATTCCCTATGTACCCCCTCTTCCTGGTATGAGTGGGCAGGATGACAAAATTTTCACCAAAATTTTTATGATATCAGTTCGATTGTCTGAGGTCAACTGAGAACTTTCCGTTGTTGGTGATGTCGGCCTTGCAGGGTCTGCCCATCGCTGATAGCAGCTACACAGGGAGTTCCATCCTTTAATACTAGTGCTACATGTCATGCTTTCACATCCGCTGCTTTAGATTACAAGCAAATACACAGAGTGAAAGTAAAAATGGAAATACACTGAGGAGATGGATTCAGTGCAAAACTACTATCAGAAATGTCTTTATGTATTTCTAAACAATATCTTCTAAACAGAATATCATAGAAAAACGGGTTCATATCTACCGAACCTCCTTTTTCTTCTAGGATTCACAATGCATCTACTCCCCAAAATACTCCTATTAACCTTAACTGTAACCCTGATTTATTTGAAGCCAAATTCTTGAAATGCTGGATCCACGCTTGACAAAAAGAAATAGTGCTGTCTGCAGTCTGACATGGCTTCTGGTAGCAAAAGTTATGATAGCAATTAGCTAGCCACAGATCTAAAAGGTTACTTTACTGGAAGAAAGGCTTTGAAACTAATGACAGAGTTAAAAACTTTTTCAACAGTCATTATCAAGCTAGTTTGTGAATTCCCACATTAAAGTTCTAAGTCAGATCTAAGTCATTTGTGTTTCCTTTTCATTCACAGTTCAGGAGCAATGCTATAAATTAATATTAAGGGGTGGTGAGGAACAGATGTTCATGCAGATGCTCAGAAGTCTCCTACAGAAACACAGGGAGGACACAGGCACCCTAGTCTCTTTCTAATTGCAACTACTACCTTCCACTCTGGCAGCTGGACTGTTAGTATCTAGGGTAGCCATGAATCAACAGGCTGGATGATAAGGAAAGCTGGCTAAAACATTTTCATTTCCAAGAGCGATTTTACTGTACCATGGGTCATTCCTAATCATGAAGAGACATATGGTGGAGTTTCTGTGAAATTTGCATCTGACTTCGTCATCCCAGACCCTTCTTTTTAGTCAATGAAGAGGAAGAAAGGCAATTTTATAGAGCATGATGAGTAGCTGTCTAAAACTGGGCAGCAGAATCAATTTGATAAGTATCTCTCTCTGTTGATGAGAGAGGTGACTAAGAACCTCTGGTGACTAACTGAAATGGTCGTGTTTAAAGTTGAGTGAGGAGGATCCTGCCTATGAAGTCCACGTGTTTTGGGAGGTCTGCATGGACGCAAGTCGTCATCATCCCTAGAAACCTTCAAAAAGAAACAAGCTAAAGCTTCTATAACATTGCAGGCAAACAGAAGGTCTGATTTTCACTTTCGCTCCAAATCAGAACCTGACAAAGAGAAGCTGTCATCACAACAGGTCAGATGAGCCTAAAACAAAACAAGACATACTGAAGTGAAAGATGGAAAAAAAAAAAAAGGTCTGTGGGAAAGGAAAACACCTGTAGTTTGCAGAGACAGCGAGAAAGGACAGGATCCTGAATAATATGCGGTAAAACCAAATTTGGCTACATTCCTGTAAAGCCCCCTCTCAAACACAACTGTTCTTTTGAGAGAATCCATGTTCACAGATCTCCTCCTTGAAAGACAGATGTTGTGAATCTGCAGACAGGCAGGTTCTCTCCTGAATGAGGCAATCTCCGCTCTCAGCTCCAGCAGCACTCCATGCTGCTAGTTTTCTCAGACATTTTGTAGGGTCAGACGTAACTGCTGATCCCTCCACCAGCCCTACCTCCCCCTTCGCTACATACTGCAGAAGAATAGAAGGAAGGACTTCTACTTCTTGTTCCTCTCACTGCTGTAAGACACCAGTTCCTTTTCTGCTAACAAAAAAGATGAAACACAGCAAATGTAAAATTTTACTGCTCTAGGGAAATTCATTACTACCTAAAAAATCTCAGGCTATGTTCACATGTGCTCAGTTAAAAGGTTACAAGACCCAGCCGGCCCCTGTGTCCATCCTTCTGCCCCTCTGTGCAAGTTACTGCCCTCCCAAATGTCTTACTCTCTAAAGCTTTATTCATGAAGAAAGACCAAGCCTCTGTATCGATTCACAGATGCATGAACGTGTGATCTGGTAGGTACTGCTCAATTATAGTAAGAATCAGACTTTTAATCTGTAAAAAACAAATTAAGCTGAAATAAACATTTGATAACAATATAAATCAGCACTTCAAAGGCATCAAACTCTGTTTGAAGATACGGCAAACCAAATAATCATGAATTCCAACTTGAACAATTAAAACACAACGTATTCAATAATTACTTTGAGGCTTCAGTCATATTTGCCTCCAAATGCCAGAAGTATCTATAGTACCCACAGGAGGTATTTAAAGAAGAAAAAGAAAACACAGGGAATGATTAAAAACACCATTTCTGAGGCAGTACATTATGTTCCCAGATAGATCCAAATTCACTGAGAATACAAACCAAGGATCACCCAGCTATCTGTAATGCTCCATTGATTAAACCTCCCAAAGACATTTGTAATCCATATTTCAAGCCAAACTGTCTCCATTTAATGCTTGCGCAAAGCATGAGGTACAATTAAATTAATAGTCTCGTTAGCAAGCCCACAGGCAAAAACAGAACTCAACAGGTTCAGCAAAAAAATTAATCATTGTGCTTTAAACAGAGCTTTAACCTAAATTCACATGCTTTACAAAGTTTCTGGGAAAAAAAGGTTGTAAAGTTAGTGAAGGCAAATGAGTAGGAGGCTACACAGGTGAAGCAGGTCATGCAGCATACACAGCCCTGTGAAACACTGGGGTTTATGTGTCTGTCTGTGCTGAAGCAGGTGTGCTAACCAAAGTCCTGGAAACACTACATTTACACCCCTGCTGTGCAGCAGCGGGGTAATCAATTGACAGCGATGCCACCAGAGTCATATGTGAAATGGGTGTTGTGTAGAAGTTATTTAGGGGCAGTTGACAAAACACAGATTTCATGTAATTCGCAAAGGGGAACTAGCACCAAAGAGGAAAAATTACTGCCAGAAAACCGAAAACAGAGGTTATGAGGGGGAAGACTCGAGCTGGAGCCACGTCAGCCCCAGAATCAGCAGAACCTGTGCCAGAAGGCACCTCAGCAAGCCAAGCCAAACCAAACTGCCTGTCCCACACTGGTGGCATCCCGCACCTTTTGCTCGAGGGCTGTATTCCAGCACCAGGCTGGAAGGTAGGCTTAACAGCCCCTACCAGGTACATCTTCCTAGCGTGACAGCAAACAGATTTAGTAACTTTCCTTTTGGTGCGCGACAGGTTGAAACAACACCCCAAGCTTGTGGAGACGGTACTTTTATCACTTCTCCCTGGTATTAGCATGCAGGTATCACACAGGACGGGCCTTATCAAAACCAGGGGATGCATGTATTCCTCCCAGAGACCATGCGGCTATATAGACCGCCAGCAAGGGCTGCAACCAGCAGCACCCGGTACACACCGCTTCGACCCGCTACAGCTCCCCCCTCCAGCACCGCTACCACCCCGCTCCGTCAGGGCCAACGCATCCCTCACCACCCGGCTTTACCTTGGCAGGCGACGGCAGCCGCCGGCTCCCGGAGGCGCTGCGAGCAGGAGGCGAGGCGGGCTGGGCTCCGCGGCACCGCCTGGGGGGAAATGGGGCCGGCCCGCCGGCTGTCGGGCTTCCCGGGGCGGCCACCTCAGCGGGAGCCGCCCCGGGGCTCACAGCGCCGCCCTCCGCCTTCAGCCGCCGGGGGCAGCCGTCCCGCAGAGCCCGGGTCCGGCTCCCCTCACGGGGACACGCGGGGACTCCCCGCTGGAGGCGGCCCCGAGGGCTGTGGTGAGCCGAGGTCCCCGCTGGAGGGTGGGGGGGACCCACAAAATGGAGCCTGAAAGCCCAGGCGGGAGGTGTCGCGTTTCCCGCTCCTCTCCTGCCCCTCGTCACCTCACGGCTAGGCCGGGCGGTTCTCAGACAGAAAGGTGATTTCTCTTCCCACTACATTTAGAAAGACTGTCTAAAAACTTTTTTTTTTTTTTTTTAAATAATGCTGCCTCAAGCCAGCAAGTTGGCTTTATGGCATTTCTGCATCATTCTGTGGCATTGTGAAGTGAGGTGTACTAAAATTTCCTTCACTGAGTAGGAATAATTGTATAACACGTTAAATTCCTGTTCCCGCCCCCCAAAAAGGGGAATGTCTCCGTCTTGAACTTATGTTACTTCAAAGTCAGTTTAAAAAGTTGTCAGGTAGTTTAGTTAACTTAATAGTTCCTAAGCCATTTATACTGAAACACCAGGTTTTGCTCCAAATCAGCGAAGGAAGAAGGAATCGTGTGTTCCATTCTTCCAGTACTGCTGGAGATAAGATAATTATGGCAGAAGGATGGTAGCATTTTAAATTACCACCACTTTTGCACGGCAAATACGTGTCAATGCTTTAAGGAGTAATTGCATTGAAGAAATACAGCTGAGATGGTTCAGCTATACTTAAGACTGCATTTAGGGAATAGTACATTGTTCTACTCCTGTTATTTAAAAACAAACAAACAAGCAAAAAAACAACAAAAAAGACCACCCCCCAAAAACAATTGAAGAAACAAACAAACCACCACGCACTGTTTAATTGAGAAGCTGGCTAAAATTTACCAGAGACTTTGCTGAACTCCGAACTACATCTTTGGCCAGGCAAAAAATACGTCCCAATCTGCAAACGTACTAGCATTTGAAATATCATGCACAAAGTTAATAAACTCATATTAGTTCAGCAGCTTGGGAGTCTGAGACCCCATGGATAGTGCATATTTTCTTTGCTGACTTTCCTTGCAGTTGTTCTTTTGCCTTTTGGGATCACTATGGTGCCAAGGAAAGAGGTAGTTTAAAAATGCAGAACGGCAATTAAATATTTATCTTTTAAATCATCCCAAGGACAATTTTGAAATCTGCAACTTGAAGCAAACACTTTGCATGTGTTAGAATTATAGCTGATGGTGCATTTTCTTGCCAAAAAGTGTTACTTCACTTCTACGTGTGACCTAGCAGTAATATGGCCACACCCTGACTGTGCTAGTGGTTTCTCACTTATTTTAATTTTCTCAAGATACATGACCAAGTTATTTGTATGATAATGTACAAAAATCTATTCTGGTGATGCAAATGAGCCTTTGTTTCCTCTCTGTGTAGTTTTATTTATTGCTGCCCTCTCTAAGTGTCATAAAATACAAGTTGAGAAAGCCAAATGTTAGTATTTTCCTGCGTTCCTTTTACCTAGCTATGACAGATCAGCATCGTTCTCCCTAAGAGGAACAGTGAAGATAAGAAGAGCACAAGGAAAAGAAAAGCAAGGAGAAAACAGTAAGAAAATCACAGAAATCCCAGAAAATCTTGAATGCTGTTTGAGGTTTTGGGCTGCATTCAGGAGCATGAGCATCGTGCTCCAGTGGGATGGGTGGAGGCCATCATGTGTTCATAAGGAAGAAATGTGGTGAGGGAAATGCTGCAGCAGATATGGACCTGATTAATGACATGGTTAGAGAGAGACAACGTTTGTGGCAAGAGCAGGTGGAGATATGTAATGCTTCCTAATTCGTTTTCTCTGTTCTCAGCTAAAATGAACATGTAGCAGAATCATTCCCCTGAATTTCAGCCCTGTGTTCTGCTCTTCTCCAAATGCTTTTTGTTTTGTAATGGAAAGAAGAGGCACACTCCCCACCCACATAACAATTGTGTGTTTCACAGCAGTTGCATGACTCAAGATTTGACGAGTGCAATCGCAAATTGCTCTTTTCCTTTTCTTATCACTGGAGAGCAGATCACTGGGTAGATACGCTGTCGTTATACACCCGCAGCTCTGGGAGTGTTGTTAATCTGCAGAGTCCTTGTGGATTGCATTTACTGTAATGTAAGTTTCCATTAAGCAGAAGATAATTCAGAGTTAAAGCAGAGCATCTGTTTTTGAAAGGGAACAAACAAATGTTTTTAATGTTGGGAAACCAAAACTCCACTGGCAAAAATGTAATATTTTACTGTAGGTGCACTTCTTTAAGTTTCATTAACATCACTTTATGCACTGATAATGGTCAGCTTTTAAGGCTGACCTTCATTTTCTCATAGGGCAAATGTGACACTGTGTTGACTGTGATCTTACCTGCCATGAGAAACACATGATCAGCCCATAGACCTCATTTTTATCAATGAGAAGGCTGCAGATATATAAGATGTTGCCAAGCCATTGTGCCACTGGCCAACATTTAAAAATAAAAGTAAAAAAAATATATAAAAATTATTCATCTAAATGATGGAGTATCCTCTTTGAAGTAGCCCTCTGTAGACATGGTGAAGATCTTTAGCACGGTGATTGGAATATCCTCTGGAGTATACCAGATTGCACTAAGACATCAGGTTTTTTTCAGGAAACCTTGAAGAGGTTGCAATTTGTGCAAAATGAATCACAGCACCACATCAGACTGTGATATCAAGTAAGGGCATTTGGAAATTTTTGTATCTCTGCTTGGGATATTCCTAGATGATAAAGCTGAAAGCAGAAGGTATAGGGATAATCAAGTAGCAAGTACAGGTCTTGTGTTCTTACATTGGGATTTAATTCTATTGCAGTTTTATATATATACATATATGTATATATTCCTTTGTGATTATGCAGTAATGCAGAGAAACTGTAAACTATTAAACTTTCCTATGAGAAAGATGGAAAGCTCTCATTTGAGAGTTTGTATGTAAGCAATTACCAGAAAGAGCTTTTGAAGAATTACTGTAAAACAAATTTAAGTAAATTGGATTGGATTGGATGCAGAACCTTGTTAACAAGTACATCACATAAATCTTCAAATAAAAAAAAAATAAGGAAGAAGCAGAAATTCAAGGGCTGAAGAACAGCCCTTCTGTCCATCCGTCTTTCCATCCTTTTGATTCTCATATGCGCTTTTTAATTTAGGAGACCGCAGTTATATGGATAGAGGCAGCTCTTGATAAAGGAACGTAATTATTTGCCTTAGTGAAGGGAACAATGCACCAGCTAATCAGAGAAATCCACTTACAGAGATACTGCGTTAGCAGGAATCCTGAAGCTGAGGTGCAGTTAGTAGTATCAGAGTGAGCTGAAGTCAAGAATTATCTTGTGTCAAAGAACATGAAAGACAAGAAAGTATAAGGAACAGTAGAGCTACTCTGCAAGTTTGTTTTTCTAAAACAACTAAACGGTATCTGTTGGTCATTCAGAATTGAGAGTTACCCTCCATAACTAGTTTTAGGAAAGTTTACATGAATTTGTTCTTAAAATAAAAAACCAAAAGCAAAACACAACATTTACATGGATGAAAAGCTGAAGAAGAGGCTCTCAGGCTTTTTGAAAATGTCAGTAGTGGAGCTAGAAAATTCGCGCTTTTAACTGCAGAAAATTAGGACAGAAATAGTTTTGAAAGCTTTACGATCACAGCTTAATTACTGCAATTCTGCGCACTATGAGGATTTGAAGATAATTTCCACTTTCTTGCTTAATTTGTTTCCTTTATATACAGTAGAGGCTCATGTTAATCAGTGGCTTCCCTTTCCATATGTTCAGGCAATTATTTACATGTATAGGCTTTATGCCACTATATTTTCAAAGGCTTTAATTCAAAACCTAGAGATGCGTTTTTCCCTTGGTTCAGTGAGTTTTTGATCAGGTCTCAATTTTCTAGGTCCCGCATATAAGTATCACTCTGTGTACATCCCTATTTCTTGTGAGTGCTTATACATAGGGGATATATATCCCTTTCTGTTATTCAAAATTACCTATTCAGGTCGGCCCATTTCTTCCCAGCAAGAGCTGGGCATCTAACAAAAATTCCAACTGTGGTAGGAAAAGCGTGACCATAACTTGTTTATTAGTTTTATTAATCTTATGATATAATGAAATTGTCTGCACTGTAAATGTTGTTACATAGAAAACTGAAATATCATCTAACTTATTGAGAATGCTACTTGTTATTAACGAAAATTGTAACCTGAGGGTTTTCATTTGAAAATGTCAGCATTTATTATTAACATTGTTTCTTCAACTTTACAGGACAGGCTTTTTGCTATTGCTCAGAGCAGTGTGTACAAAAGTCAGCTTAATGAGAAGCATCATTTTAAATTGGACATTTGATTTTATTAATGCCGTGTGTTAGATTTCACATGTATGACAAACTGAGCATGATAGAAGCAAAGATTGGAAGCTTCTTACTGAAGTGAATACAAAGGGTATTTGAAGACTAAAGAAGATGGGATTACCTGGCTCTGTTAACAGAAGTAAATGAATGATGTATTTTATTCATTTCTAGCTATTCAGTCCTTTATTTGCTCACTTTTTTCCTCTGTGATTCTCTATCCCCTTCCCCTTTTTTTTCCTGATTGTTAAAAAGGCTGTAAATGTGATTTACACAGAAGAATGTTCATTTGAGTTTTCTTCCCTCCAAAAGTCAATCTGTGTGAACTTGTGTGTGAGCCCTTTCTGACATAGCTCTTCTGATCATACCTGTGTTAAACCTTCTTTACTTGATCTGTGTTGACTGTTTGGTTGCATTCATATGAACAGTAAAATTTACCCCACTGCCTGAAGGCTTATCAAAAGACTTTGAAACTCTTACAGGTCTTATTTTGGGTATATAATAGTAGATAAACTGTGCTGGGATTTCTTCTGAGGAGGAGACACTGTATCTCTCAAGCCGAAATGATTGTAAAGTCAGAAAACAACTTCATAATTTTGTTTGGAGATTTCACTTTTTTTTTTGTGTGTCAGAAAGTATCCGCGATGTCCAAGTGTGTATTTACTCTTTTTTCCATCTCAGTAGTTAGTCCAACACTTCCCTCATAAGTAAAATGAGAAGAGAGTTTTACTTCTAGTGCTGTGAATATTTCTCTAACATTTCCTAAGGACTAATAATGATGGGCAATTCTCCTTGACTTAGGACTAATTTATAGATGCAGTAATTTAAATAGCCACACGACAAAGTATAAAGTGCGGTGCAGAGTCATTTGTACCAGAAAAATCCTCCAGCAGCTGGTAAAATCTTGTCCTTCGTTTTCAGGTGCAGAGGCTAGGTTGCATCGTTTTGCACAAGCATTTGCTTTTCTGTAACTGCGTGCCAACAGGAGGCTCTGTGGTTTACGGTGAGTATGTCTGTCGCTTAGAGCTGCACTGTATTGCATTCAGCCAGTCGCAGTGTGTGTGCAGGGTGAGGGGCAGTATGAAGAAAGTGGCACTATGTGCCAGCTGGGCTTTCTTTTATAACATGAAGAAGTGAGAAGTGAAGGTTTTGCACAATCTCTACTTATTTCCCATCAGCGTAACTGTGTGTCTAACAAACTGATGGAAAACTTCAGAAATAGTCTTTAGACCTATTTTTTTTTCCAGAGCAGATGATCCTGGAAGTTCCTGCAGAGTAGATTTTAGGTGTATGGTCCTTACTTACTTCTCACAAGGGTCCAAGGTAGGGAACAGAACTTTCCTGAAGTCGCACACTAAATCTGGAAGCAGATGGGGAAAACTGATAGAGTTTCATCTTCTTGCTCCACCTTAAAGGGAAGTGAATATGAAGGTAGCTCAGTCATATGAATTTAACAAGTGATTTGGTTTGTTTAATGGATTTGTTTTGGGTAGGATGTGCTGCATTAATCCCTCTTGGTAGATGACCGAAGCAAATATTTATTGCTAGCGTGGCATTTGGCAGAGGCACAGTATTCTGATGAGGTAAATATGGAGAAAGGTAATTTTGGCTGATGCTGTTACTTCACCTCCCAAGTTCAATATCAGTCCAAGAGCTTGTGCCTCTGATCATTGGAGGATGGAAAACTGTAGACATGGCTGGTGTGGAAACTGATTTCCCAACAGGCTTTTTTCATGCTTAGGGCTTGAATTGGAGTGGTACATGGCCATAAGACATCCTCTAGACATCAGAATCTTGTTTAAGGAATGTGGTTTGTTTGTTTGTTTGTTTCCTTTAATGTGTCTTCCACTATGCCTGCTAGCTTTAAAAGTTTGATTATTATAGTCAGAAGAGTACAATTACTGATATGCAGTTACAATATCCGCTGTAATTAGTAGCTATTTGTCCTCTGTGGACCTGGCTATTGCTTATCAGTTGTTCCAAGGAATGAGAAATGCAGCCTGAGGAAGGGAGACTCACCGGGAGCACTTGTCTCTCAGTGCCAACCACCACATCAACTTAACCTACACGGGACAATGGAATAAAGCTTTTTGGTAGCAGTGACACAGAGGACACAAACTGAAGTTCTCATGACTCTCTTGAGCAGGATTCAGATATCCCTGTGAACTTCCATGGCACTGGTTTTCTTCAGTAAACGTGAGATATCTGCTGAGTTTCTGTCCCGTTTGAAAAAATATTTAGTGATCTTAACGTGCCCATCCACTTGTATCCATCTAAGCAGTCAGTCAGTAGGTTGCAGAGGCCGTCACAGAACCACAGAGTGGTTTGGGATGGAAGCGACCTTAAAGATCATCCAGTTCCAACCCCCAGACTGATTCTCACTGTCATGATTTTCACTGTCCTATTTTTCTCACCATCATGATTCTCACTGTCCTAATTTTACCCTTCATGAAAACCAAAGAAGCTGCTAATAGTATTTGTCTCTGAAGTACCAAAATTAGTGTCTGTGTGAGCACTCAGAGAGCAGCTCACACTTCTGAAAAGTGCAGACTTAGATGGAGATTGCTCAACCATCTTAACCCAGATACCTTCAGGCCTTATTTATGGCTTCTGCAAAAAGGCAGGAAGGTGGGGCTTCTTGTCTTCTGAGGGTGTGTGTGCGGGGAGAGAGCACGAATATCAACACCCCGGAAAGCAAAATATTGACTAATCTCTTCCTAGCATGGCTACAGTTAGGGGCAGCACAATTATAGCTTCACCTTTAGTTTTTGAATGTACGAAGCATTTAAATTCTGATATAATATATATATTAAAAAGCACATTAAAGCTGGTACTATGCTAGACAAACTTAAAAAAAAAAACACAACAACAAACACAACACTTTAGCCATACTGTTGATTTTTAATATATTCTAGGATTGCTCAACCTTAAACACATCTGTTTCATGATACCTTAGAATAAATATCTGCAACAAATAGTGGAAGCCATATATCTATTTTAAGATCTCCATTACTGTTAAAATACATTGTATTTTGAAACGAGCATCGATATTTTGGAATTTGGATACACAGACAGTCTTTTCTCGTAGGTCCCAATGACCCTAACCAACTTATGGCCTAGCAGTGCAAGTTGAGTCTACAGAAAAGGTCCCTGTAATATAAAAAATTGAGGCTAAGGGCTTTGTCATAGCATACAGGTATCCTTTATTAGCCAGCTCAGAACACAGTGTTAGGTTTGTGTAAGAAAGAGGACAATAGTTAAACAAATAAATATTCATCAGTTTCTCCCCTACCACAATATTGTTTGTTAAATGCTAAAAGAAAAGCTGCTTGTTAGAGCTTAACACACTGCGGCTGTGGTCTCAGCTCATGCTTGACAGTCTACACTGCTACTGGTAAATAAGTATAAGATTCCGGAGGAACTTTTAAATTTCACTTTAGTCTATCAAATTTTGCCTCCATGATTATCTGAATGGTAGTACATACCCTGCTCAAGTATGGTACAGCTGAGCTCTGAATATTGCTATGAAAAATCTGGGGACCTTGACCTTCCTATTCTCTCTTCTGCAGCCCTCCGTGGCCTGTAGTTGGTGCTGGACTGCAACCAAATGTCTGTGAGCCATGCAAGAGTCAAGCTGAGACTTTCCTTCCACTGTTCAGAGGAATGATATCAGAGGAATGATCCCTTTGGCTGCATGCATCACTTTTACTCAAGACTAGCATCTCACATGATTCACAAGAGCATAAGACAGTGAGTGATCCACTGAGATAGATAGAAGTATTAAGCTAACAGTGTTTTCCAGATGGTGCTGACAGTACAGTTTCCCAAAAAATACAAGTTGAATATGAGGTCTATTTGAATTTAATAAAATCAATGATATATGAAAGAGGAACTTTAGAATAGCTTTGTTAGTATTTTTTAACTTTAGTCAGAGGAAGTGAATTCTCACTTCCCCTTCCATTGAATAACTCTAATTTCTATATTGCACAGTTGCAATGTACAGTTCATATTATTTTTGGAATATGGTTATAATTAATATATTAAATATTGTCATATTTTCTTTATATGATAGCTTGAGTGTCCAGTTGTCAAAAAACATTTGTATTCTTGTCCAGTGACACAACCTTCTGCTGGCCACAATAGAGCTTCCAGTGACAGCAAGGAAAAACAAGCTTTCACTCACCAGCAGAAATCAGAATCATTCAACAGCTAAAGTATATCAGCCAGAATAAAATGCTTTACCAGTCTTTGGTGTTCCTGGAGATGAGGATTCCCATGTAATAGCTATGTCAGTGGTAATTATGAGAGTTGTTGCAGAACACACTAAGGCAGGATGTGGCTTTAGTTTTCTGGGTGAATTTTTTTTTGCAGCAAGTGTTTCAAATAACGTAGCTTGCCTTTGAAAAAAGAAAAAAAAACGTGTTTCTTCTGGTTTAAAAATATGATAGGCATGATAGACCCTTTGGTTGATAATTTTTCTCTGAAGGTGAGCAGATTATTTTCTCAAATAGGCTTAAATAGCTTGAAGCTCTTAACCAATTTTGTCCAGGATTTTCTGGAAAAGGGGCATGTTCTGTTTTATGGCTCTATTTCAGCAAAGCATTTAAGGAAGTACTTGTCCCATACCTGTGTTCAGTCCAATATGCTTCTTTGGACTGAAGCGTAGCATTAACATTCTTTGATACGTGATTGTGATAGCAGTTGTAAACGTTATCAATTACTTTATTCACCTACCTGCTTTTTAAAACACTCCTGTCTGGGTGGTGTCCCAAATCGCTGTAGTGGTCAGACA
The DNA here is from genome assembly GCF_964034855.1 of Anser brachyrhynchus. Lineage (NCBI taxonomy): Eukaryota > Metazoa > Chordata > Aves > Anseriformes > Anatidae > Anser > Anser brachyrhynchus. The sequence goes on from NC_137695.1 coordinate 18,216,779, forward strand.
GTTACATCTGTGATAATGCTTAGAGATTTTGAACAACCAAAAGAGAGCACCTCTCGTTGGTCTCCATCAAAATATAGTGTAGGTATGTTTAATGAAATGAGAGGGCTTGTGAATTAGGAAGGGTTTTCTATTCTCTGAAAGCAACAATGCCTATCAAAAATGACTGGCATTGTCAATGTCAAAATAGAAATAAAAATTAAAAAAGAAATAAAAGACTTTGCCTTTATTGTTGAACTGTTTGTAGGAACATTCTAAATGCCCACTAAAATTTTAAAGACTTCTTCAGTGCATATGCAAAATTAATGAAGAAACAAGAAGAGAAAAACAAAGAAAATGCTGGTTTTTATCCATTTTAATGGAAGAAACATATTTTCAGTTTTTACTCCTATTCAAAAGCAGGTTTTCTGTGTTTATTTTTCTTTTTTCTCTTTTTTTATATCCAATATGGAACAGAGCTGGAGTCCGTACATTGGGTGCTCATACATTGGAGCCCCTGGTGGACAAGGACCAGAAGCTTTCAACCTGCAAATGAACACCTGTTCTGCTTAAAGTTACTGACCAATGTGAAGAGACACTAGAAAGATTGCAGATGTATTTCATTCAGGTACGACATAAAAGGGTGTCAGAACTACCAAAAGAGCAGTAAGAGACTAGCTGTGGGTAAATTCAGTTTGTCAATGCTAGGGACTAGCACAAGTAGCAAGGAGAGGAGGCCGCCTTTCGGTGCATGGAGATTCATGACTGGTGACACAAAATTGCATGATTTATCATTTTGCGTTGTATTTCTGGGCTCTTTTGTGAGATCCAGAGGGTATCTTCTTACTCCAGTCCATGTTTCAGTACCCTTGCTTGTTCTTCATAGCACCTGACTCTATGTGTAGGCTGACCTTTCCCTGAACGAAAAACAATTACAAAATAAGGTACTTGTCAATGTGAATGTACCTGAAAGAAATTTGGTGTTTATACTCTAAGCTTTCTTGTTCATGCTGAGGTTTCTGTTTCTGCTCCCTTTTTGCCTCTAAAATTATTCTTGTCTCTCTTGTTATCTCTGAACACAGCTCAATTTTTTTGTGTACATTCTTCAGTATTATTTTTGCTCACTTTCAAATGAAATCTCTTTGCAGCAGCATTTAGATTATCCCCAGCTGTCAGAGATAGTACCTTTCTAAATACTGGTAGCACTAGTAGAGTAGTAAGTACATGTACTGCACTGTACTTGATTAAAAAAAAATCAAAAAACAAACAAAAAACACAAAACAAAACAAACAAAAAAACAAACACCCAACAACTTTTGAAGAGGCTTTTTAGAAGTTTCAGGTGTGAAGAATAAGACATGAAGGCTCTTGGAAATTTTAATAAATGGGCGAAGGAGGGGTGGGAGCTGATACGTCCATAATGAAGGAGGTCATGGTGAGTATGGAGAGTCTCTGGAGGGACCTGAAAGTGAAGATAAACAGCTTCTGTTTGATGTAAGTGCGAAGCCAGTGCCAGCCGAGGAATGCAGAGACATAGTGATAAAAACAAACCAACAAATAAACCAAACAAACAACTATAACAACAACAAAACCACCTACTGTCAGGCCTAGAAACAAACAAACAAACAAAAAAAGCAAAAACCATCTTCTGAGCCAGAAAGAATAAATGTCGGGGAAAGACCACATCTTGAGACCAAGGATAAGGATATGAAGTGAGAGCCTTGCTTCAAGCTTTGACATAGAGAAAGACAAATAGACATATCTATTTTAGAGTTATTGCAAAGAATGAATCAGCAAGCTCTATATACAGCTGATCTGGCAGGATGTGGATGTATGATTGTGTCAAAGATGATGCCCAATTCACTACACGGAAGGAAAGCACATAGAAGCACATTTTTTCTTAATCTCTTCATTGGTTCACCTTTCTCTTAAAGAGGCAACTCAAAAGTAAGCTGATGGCTGGATAGAGAGACAATTTGAAAAGCATACGTTGAAAGCAAGCCTGAAACATATAAATGTGCATTCCAAGTAAATTTAGCAACTGGCATGCACTGATTTTTGAATTGTTTTCACTTACATGATATATATTTGATTTGTTACTTGTGAAAATCCAGCTCTACAGTTTGTTCCAGTGGAGTGTTGATAATGTAATAGGACTTCTAGAGAATATTTTAGCATCTTAATCTTCATATTTTTCCCCATATTCTGTTTTCTTTTTCTTTCCTATGCAGAAAGAATTCATTAACAAGAATGCAGACATACAAAAGGAATGTCTCATTTATGTGAACATTTGCAACTTTGGGAGTATGTTCTTGTCTCATAAAGTGAAGATAGTCTTGTTTTACAATACCATATTCTACTTTTCCTCTTTAAAGGTCATATGAAATAAAAAGTGTAATCCTCTTACACTAAAAATGAAAATTTCCATAGGTTTATTCTTTCTTATAGGCTTCTTTTCCTCTAGTAACTATGGGTCTTACATTCTCCAATGTATCTGCCCTGAACGTTTCTATAAAGTTAAGGAAGCCTCCTCTTTCCCTTAGTGTACAAAGAGTGGTATTTAAGCAATGGAGAGTGAGGTGAAGGGGCCAAAATAGGGTTTGGAAGACCTCAGTTGGTTTTCCAAGTCTGCCACTGGACATTTGTAACCGGGTTGCTAAAGACATTTAAAGCCACCTAAAAATGTCAAAAGAACTAAATGTCAGCTCAGAATGTAAAATGATATTTGGCTCCCAAACTCCTGGAAATCTGCACCTTAGCTGCCTATGATTCAGATCCTTGTGGGTGAAAAATAGAGGGAGGGGAGCACTGCTGCAGGTCAGAGATGTGTTCTGAACACATGTGCATAAGACTATGACCTTCTTACAAACTCTGGCCATGGAAGTACCTATGAGGGCTTGATAGGTTATTGAACCACAGCACAGAAACTGTAACACAGCTCCTGAAAATACGGAGCAAACAGAATGTAAGGGGAACTGATGTAGTACATGAGAGGAAAGATATAGATATTTAGCCTGCTCAACGGCCTTTTTCTTTATAGAAACAGCATTATTGCCAGGTTAATATTATTTCTAGAAACAGAGGCCAAAACAAACACTTTTCTTGGACTATCTGATGAAAATCTATCTTGAGTAGAATAAACTCAGCTGGGTCTTGATCAATCGGTGTTTGAAACATTTCCAGTTTGACTGTTAATGTGTTTTTTTGCCAAAATCATAGCCTTTAAATTTATTTTAAAACTACATTGTTGAGAAAAGTCTTTGTAATTGATCCTAGCCTATTTTTAGGATTACCAAAATAAGGCCTTGGGTCTTGATGGTGGGCAAATAGCCATACTGAAAAAAGATCCATAAACATCTCACAGCTTGGAGCAAAGATCAATGTAAACTGTTTACAAAGGGTATTTGAGAGACCACCAGACAGTGGAGCATTATTGAGAATAACTTTTTTGAGTTCCTGTGCAGAAATCTAAACTACTAACCAAGGAAGCTAATTTGCTTTTCTCTTATACAGCAAGAGTGTAGTTTGTCTCTTAAAGAGAAAACTGAATTCTTCTTATTTGACAGAAAGGCACTAAGACAAGCTAATAAGAGATCTGTTTGTTGCAAGTGTTTTTATAGAATATATATATTGTGTGTATTCCAATAAATTGGAATACACACAAAACAATTGATTGACATCTGTAGTAAACTTCCTTCACATGGGGTAAATGAGGATGAAGTCTACAGTATTTAGCAGCTTGAATAGTTTTAATTTGTTTGTCTTTTCCAGAATAGCCCTCACTCTCCATTTAAAAATAATAATAATTAAAAAAATCTAGCCTTGCATTCAGAAATGCACAGGTCTAAACTGTCAGCTGGTACAATGGTGACTATCTTTGCAGAAGCATTTCATGGTGTGTTCAGTTGTTCTTAGATGAACTGGAAACACATAAATACTCCGTGGTATCACTCTTGTGCTGTTTGTCCCTTTGTTAGTCTGGAAAACAAGAAATTCTCGTGAACTAAAAGAGAGGAAGAGCATGGCCATAGCAATTATTACAACTGGAGTTTTATTCCCATTTTTGCCCTGAAAACCAAAAGAACCAAGATGCATTCCTGTCTTTCTTGTAACTCTGTAGCTTTTTTGGAATTGTGCTACTGTAAGTTATGGGGAAAAAAAAAAATGTTTTTTTGTTCTTTTTGTCAGCCTTGAGACTGAATGATGATCTTTTCAGCATTAGTGAAATACAGGTAATAATCAATTTTTTGAAATTTTGAATTTCAGGTTCAGGCCCTCATTTTTAACAGTAGCTCTATATTTGTCTAAAACAAAGTTTACCTTGGTTAGATTCCATTTCTTCATTATTGGCCAGTGTTTGACGCATTGTTTTTGACTGTTAGACATAAATTGATAAGGGGAAGGAACTTTCCCCAAAACTTTTCAAAATCTTAAGTATATGATTTTTAATATAGTTATTGTCATTGTTGTTTGTTTGTTTCAGGAAGAATAATCTTAACAGAATCCAGCAACTAAAGCAACATGTAAAGATGCCCATCTTTTCCTACCTCCATATTGACAAGGAAGAGGCTTGGAAGTTGATGTTAGGTCTCTTATTTTGATCTTGTTTATAACACAAGTCAGAAACCTCTACACAAATACTCTCTACTAACCCAAATATTTTTTTTTGTTCTGAAAAAAAGCATTGTTTTTGTGATTTGAAGACTTCTAAAGGTAAAGAATTCAATCTTGCACCCAGCTAGCTCCAGATTTTTTTCCTACTTTGGTTTTCTACGTGAAATCCTGACACCATTTATAACTCTGTGTGCTTTACCGTTGACTTTAGTGTATCCAGACTTTTTCCTCATTTTTTTTCACTTGTGTTAGCTTTTAAAAATGTTTTCTTTAACCACCATCTTATTTCCCTCAAGGCCCTTTGATGTACCAAGAGTAGTTGCAACATTTTAGTCCAACCTATACCATACTTACATATGTTTACTTTTGTAGGGGCCATGGAGTTTTGGTAGGTGGTAACCTGCCAGTGATTTATTGTGTACCAAATATTTAACACATAAGCATATACAAAACCAAAGCTTTATTAAGGCAGAAAAATAAAACTTTCATGACTTAGGAAATGCCAGAATTAAGACTGCTTATGTGAATTCATTTCTGTCACATTCTTTGCATACAGTATACAGCTTTTTATATGGCCTCTACACTTTTTTCCATAAACCACTGCCAGAGGCAAACACCTACCAGAGTATATATCAGCCCAAACGGTTAAAAACTGGCAAAAGTACAAAAAACTCAAAGCAGATCTAAAAATGAAAAAATGGGAGACAGTTTTACTAGTAAGTGATACTTTCTGCTACTTCTGTAATGAAAAAGAAAGACAACAGTCTACATTTGAGGATGACCATTAGAGTGAATATATGGGAGGAAATACAGAGTTAATAAGGAATGGTTAGGTGTCTCCTGCACTAGATTAAGTTTATTTAAAAGATGTGCAGGGACACTGCTCCACAGTTCAGAATAGCCCAAATATACTTTTGATGTGACGTACCTAAAGCACACCTTCCTCTGGTAAGAAAAGACCTTCTGTATGAGGCTGTTGAAAAGAACAGATCTTCCAAAACTGAATTCTTGAGTTGCTCGGGGAAATCTTTTCTTACAGCTTGCATACAGTTTCTACTCGCATGATGTAGGGACTGTGCAGAAAAAGACAGAATCCTTGTTAAGGTCGTTAGTTCTGGAGAATTTCTGGGCAGCCTGGTAATCTGTATTTAACTGTAAGCCTTCAAGGTAGAATGCAAAAATCTCTGTCCAAGAGATTCTCTCTATCCAAGCACAAATACGTTAACAAGTAGCTGTGCTCGTAGTGCTCACGTGTGGTGTTGCTGAAGCAAGTGCAAGCTGCTATTAGGAGATCAGCAGAAGGTGACCCAAGGGCTGTTGTTTTAGGAGGCTGATTTGTAGTACCTAACTAATGCTGATCAGCTAGCCAAGCCTGAGATGTTTTCATCATTGTGTCATCCAGCTCCGAATGCATCTCTTTGGAAACGCCATTCAGCTGGAATGCTTTCTGTCAAAAGTTGCTGGTTCGTTGAGAATGAAACATCTCATGAAAGCTTATCTTAGAAAGCCTTATAATGCAATACAGATAACTTTTGATGGTTCTCTGTTAGGTGGATTGGCTGCCAGTTTTCCATTCGTCAGCTCTTCTCCTGTATGGTGACCTCTTCCTTGTCTCAGGGACCCAGGGAATGCAGGGACCTCCTGGGGCTCAGGGCTCCAGTGCACTAGAGAAAATTGTTACTTTTTTGGAGTGCTGTGAATCGTTGCTTCCCAAATGAAATTGCTACTGGAATGCCTATTTCCCAGGCAGTATTATAATAGTTTTCATTCTAAAAGGGGGCAAATTGAGATTTCAAAGTGGTGAGATTTCTCAGAAAATGCAATTTCTGAGCTGTAACATGTTCTAACCATCTGCAACTTCTAAGTACTAACAGTATGCTCCAGCTGAGAAATCACAGTATAGGCAGAGTCTGAGAGCCTGAAGGCTTGTCCACAGGGCATGTGCAGTTTGCTTGGAAAAAGCAGTTGCAACACAGAGCATGTCTGTGGAGCTGTATGCAGCCTGGTGAGCCGGTGCTGAGCAAATTAGCACAGCAATATGATGCAGCACGCTGTTGTGCAGAAAAACTACATAGGGTTACGGAAACACTGAAATAGTATCAGTAAAGAACCGTGCTTGCAGCAACTAACTGTATTTCCTAACAAAGCGTACTAACTCCAGTATGCTGCTGTGTTGCTAAACAGCACCTGCATCTACTGCTTTTCAAGCTCTGGTGTGTGCGTTTGCCCACTCAGCTATAATACAAGAAAGAACTACATTGTGAAAAGGATCTGGTTTTCTCTCAGCAACTGAAGAAGAAAGTTTGTATTTCATGTTTTCGTACTATTTTAACCATGCTGTGTTGAAAAGAAGTGTAACTTACAAAGACTAAACTTTTACTAGCATCCTAATGATGCTATTTTTTAATCAACTTACACCAAAAATATTTTAGATGCTCCTTTAATTGTTTTAATGATCATATCATTCTCAAACTTGCTTAGAAAGGGGGGTTCATTTTTGTTTGTAGCTATGCTGCAGCATTGGGTGCTATTTCTTCTGTGTAGGTACGGCTCGTCTGTGGTCTATGGCATCGACCTTCTAACACAGAATAACTGTGTACTTTCCTTTCTTCTGACTCTCTGTACCCATAAGCTGAGGTGACTCAACTTCTTCCTGTGTGTGACTGAGCAACAATAAAGTATATCCTTTGAACTGTGTTGTTTCCCATTTTTATTATTTGCATGAAAACCTAGCATCTCTGTGGAGCTATTGTTTTATTACTGTCATTGTTCAGTAGGGGGTTTCTGCATCTTCTCCGTTTGGACACTCGTGAGTTTACATTTCTTTCCCCATACCAACTAGAAGTAATCTGTCAGCCATGAAGGGATGACAGTCTCAACGTCTAAGGGAAGTTGGCTATCTCATGAAATTTGATGACAATTCTTTACAGAGGACATAGCAGAGAGTAGCACTGCTTCACTGATGTGGAGCTCTCCCCTGTTTATCTACTTGTTCAGTCTTGTAAGGCATGATTACAGGCAAATTAGTCATCGCAGCTATCATTGCATGGCATTTTGCATGACATAAAATCATTCAAGGAAAGAAGGAATAAAAGCTTGAAGTCTATCCGCTCTGTAACTCTAGGTGATGGCTCTTTCAGAAGAAACTTGTCAGTCCCTAAGCACATACTATTAATCAGCTCAACAGTACTTTTGATTAGCAATCCTTTTACAATGTACAGAATACACTGCTTGAAAGACAGTCAAGAAATAAAAACTGAAGGTTCATGGACATTAATATGATTTTTAAACAGGAAACTCAGCAAATCTGAAAGCGCCTTGGAATACGAATTTGATAATGCTTTGAAAACCAGTGAAGGGTACAAGGTGTTGAGTAAAATGCTGGCTGGTACTGAGTTACGTGTATTACAGCAGGATTTATTTCTTCTTATTTTCTTGTCATTCCTTTCTTATTTAATAACCATGCAAAATTCACAATAGCTTTAATGGAAAAACTTGAAGCTATTCCAGTGCTTTTCATCTGGTTTATAATTATTTCTTTATCTAATTGATCAATCTTCTTTGTAAATCAACATTTACAAAAAATGACAGTAATAAGCATTTTTTTAGCCTGAAAAACAAAGTTGTGTAAGAAATAAATAATTGAAAATGACCAGACAAAAGTAATAGTTTCGGGTTTTGATTAAAGAAAAATGCATTTATTGAAAGTTATGCACTGTAAGCAGTCCTGAGGGTTGTAACAGTACTACAGATTGCTATCTAAGCATGTCTGTAAAGCTTGTAGGATCAAATAATCGCAGGACTCAATCTTTCATAAAAGATTGTGAAAAGAATGCAAAATGGGGCTTAGATCGCACCTGCCGTGGAATTTTTCCTAAACTGCTGCATGGTTAAACTAGGGATTTGAGAAACATGAATCATATTAAGCAATCATACTTATGTGTACCTGCGTTGTGTGGTTTTTGTTATCCACATTACAAAATATTGTCCAACATCAAACATGCTTGACACGGGCTGTCCTGACTTTTGCAAAGCACTGGCCCATGCCAAGAGCGCGCACTACAAAATAAAAGTACTTGAAAGCATCCAACTGCCTGAAGCAGCTGAAAACAAGAAGAAAGCAGAAAATTTGTGTCGTTTGTCAGGTTTTGGCAAAACAACCCGACTTCCACAGCGGGCAGCGCCCGCCCGGGGGCCGCGGTGTGGGCCCCGCCGTGAGGCCCGCGGGGACCCCGCCGCACCGGGCCCGGGGGGCACCGGGGGGCGACCCCTCGGTGGGGCCGGGGCCAGGCACGGGGTCCTGCTGCCCTCTGCTGGCTGCCGACCCCCCCTCCCCGGCCCCCTCGGCCCCCGACGGGCTCTGGCAGCCCTGGAGGAGTTGCTGGGCTTCTGTGAAGGGTCTCCATGGACTCAGGGAGAGGGATGTGGGCTGAGCAAAGGGAGGCACTGGGGTCGTTGTGTCTCCTTGAAGGTGGTGTGACGATTTGGAGTTTCTCCTGGGTTTGTGTGCTGGTTCAGAGCAGCAGGGCGTTTTTTGAAGCAGTTATCTCCCTCTTCTTATGATGGTCAGTTTTGGTGCTTGCAGAGGAGGTCCTTTTCGTAGGAACCTAACATAACTCCTTTCTGGACAGACACCAAATGGGCACCAGTACCGAACTGTGGTGGTAGGGGTGCAATGACTGGTTTTCTGCATGAATTCAAATCACCATAAAGTCTGAGGTAACCCGCTCCAAACTGCAAGTAGTATAGATGTTGGGGCCTCCTCACCTACTTCTTTGATCTGAGCCACTCCTGTTGTGCTGGTGAACACAGCCAAGCCTAAAAGTGCTGTGAAGCGAAGAAAAACGCACGGCAACCAAACCGTCTTGCAAACACATGAAGGACTGGCTCTCCCTGCTTACAAAGAGCCCGTGTAGGGGAGGAAAGCAAGAGTAGGGTACTTACTGCTTTATGTTTATTGACATACAGCGGTATGGATCATTGGCAGGTTTGCTGGTGACTCTGAGGCACCTATGTACTTCTACAGACTATCTACAAATGTTGTCATATAGCTTATATACTGTGTACTAGACATCAGCAACTAGACATCAGCAGAACATCTCTCTTGTTTTTGGGTCTATTTAATTGCTACATAGTTTTTTTTTTCAGTTGTAAAGGAGAGCATACATGGTTTTATGCTGCTTGTCAAACCGATGGTAGAATTTCACCCTACTGCACTCTGCAGTACAGACACTTCCAAAGTCAAAACACAAGCATGAAGCAGTACTCTTACTTGCACTGTCATGGACACGATGGTGTATATATATATATATATCCCCTTTGATATAAATGATGAAGCAGGGACAGGAACAGGTGTAGAACCACACAAATTACAGGATCTTGCTGAAGAATAAATTTAACAGCCAAATTCTGTTCTCATTATAGCCAAGAATAAAAACGATTGCACTAATGTTTTATTGTAAATTGGAAGCTGCTTTCCAGAGATACCCTGAGATACCTATACATGGTGTTCCTGAGGGCTCAGACAGCTGCCTAGTGCGACTGGGAAGAAACATATGCTATGGTTGTAGAAAACAGGTCAAGAAGAGACTTTGTGAGGTTAATTAGCTCCTGTCTCGAGAAAGGACAATTATACCTACGTCATTCCTGATAGATGCCTGTTTTGAACACCTGTTTCTTCTCAACTCTCTTCCAAGAGCACTCTGCCGATGAGTGTTCCCTGGATGGACAGATCCTGGAGGTTTCCTTGCCGTTTATTCAATGTCCCTTTGTGACAGAGATGATGGACACCACAGGAAAGAAAACCTAGAATCTCTGAGGAGTAGTTTTTCCAGGAATCCTGCTTCAGTTGAGGGTGAACGTAGAGATTCTAGAAACTGTGGGGAGTTTCGTGTAGGACTCCGGCTGAGGGAACTCTTTCCAGATTTCCCTCTCCCAGGCTTGAGCTCTGTAACGTGGCAGATCACCAGCCCCGCAGAAGTCAGCTGGGGACACCATACCTCTGTGCTCCTGGAGCTTTTGCTGCTGCTGCAAGACATTTCTAACAAGCTGGTGTTTTCAAAAGAAATCATGATTAGTCAAAAAATGGCCAGCCTGTTGTAAGTGATGCATTTGGTATGCTTTTTCTTTAGCAAGGGAAGCATCGGATAAGCCAGACTGAGTCAAAAAAATTAGATTCCCAACAAGTTTAACATAGAAGTTGTAGGGAAAAAGGGAAAAAGGGAAAAAAGGGAAAAAGGGAAAAAGGGAAAAAGGGAAAAAGGGAAAAAGGGAAAAAGGGAAAAAGGGGAAAAAGGGAAAAAGGGAAAAAGGGAAAAAGGGAAAAAGGGAAAAAGGGAAAAAGGAAAAAGGGAAAAAGGGAAAAAAGGGAAAAAGGGGAAAAAGGGAAAAAGGGAAAGGGAAAAGGAAAGGAAAGGAAAAGGAAAGGAAAGGAAAGGAAAGGAAAGGAAAGGAAAGGAAAGGAAAGGAAAGGAAAGGAAAGGAAAGGAAAGGAAAGGAAAGGAAAGGAAAGGAAAGGGAAGGAAAGGAAAGGAAAGGAAAGGAAAGGAAAGGAAAGGAAAGGAAAGGAAAGGAAAGGAAAGGAAAGGAAAGGAAAGGAAAGGAAAGGAAAGGAAAGGAAAGGAAAGGAAAAGGAAGGGAAAGGGAAAGGGAAAGGGAAAGGGAAAGGGAAAGGGAAAGGGAAAGGGAAAGGGAAAGGGAAAGGGAAAGGGAAAGGGAAAGGGAAAGGGAAAGGGAAAGGGAAAGGGAAAGGGAAAGGGAAAGGAAAGGGAAAGGGAAAGGGAAAGGGAAAGGGAAAGGGAAAGGGAAAGGGAAAGGGAAAGGGAAAGGGAAAGGAAAGGGAAAGGGAAAGGGAAAGGGAAAGGGAAGGGAAGGGAAGGGAAGGGAAGGGAAGGGAAGGGAAGGGAAGGGAAGGGAAGGGAAGGGAAGGGAAGGGAAGGGAAGGAAGGAAAGGAAAGGAAAGGAAAGGAAAGGAAAGGAAAGGAAAGGAAAGGAAAGGAAAGGAAAGGAAAGGAAAGGAAAGGAAAGGAAAGGAAAGGAAAGGAAAGGAAAGGAAAGGAAAGGAAAGGAAAGGAAAGGAAAGGAAAGGAAAATGTGCTGTTTCTTCACTTTTCTGCACAACTGATAGCAAATATGCTGTATGAGAGCATTGCAAGGATAATGAGAGGGAGGTTACATGTGTGTGAGCCGATGGATGGAAGGAAGCCGAAGATAATGAATCAATAAATCGTATTTTCTGTAATTTTTCATCTGTCCATAACTATTGCATCTGCGCTGGCCAACTTCCCAAAGACAAAATGCGGCATCTGCAGTTAGTGCTGAAGCGGCCACGTACGTGGTGTCGCCTTCCACCAGTAACATGTGGAAGAGATTAGATAAGCGAGGTGGCTCCTGCTGTGGGGAGTTATTCCCGCTCCGGAGCCCTGCAAGGTACGCTGCTTCTCACACGCCGGTGTGAGCGCTGCTTGAGGCGTCTAGGGAAGTCGCTTTATCAAAAAGCAATGCACATCACCACAGCCGTATGGCTGATTTCAAGTCAAAATCGCCCCTCCGCTCCTGTTTAGGCTTTAGGTAGCATCAGAGCAAGCAGCAGCCGGCGATTGTGCTTTTATCTTTGATGCGAGTTTCTGGCGAGCAAAGCGGGAAGCCAGAAAGCCAAACAGCTCGGCCCGAGCCGCACGAAACTTACTTATCGGTAGCCGCGCGGTGCGTGCGCTTCATTCCTGGCCTTTTGGGGTAATTATTACGATTATTTTTTTTTCCTTGTTTTCAATGGGAAGGCCCCCGCGGGCTCCCCGCCCGCCGCCCCGCCGGCAGGGGCCCGGAGGAGCGAAGGAGTTAAAGGGAGGCGCTTGGGAAATCCGATGCTGAGGAGCCCCAGGAATGCTGCCCCTTCCCACTCCCCTCCGGCTCTCGGAGCAGCTCAGTCCCCCGCCGCCGAGCCCCGAGGCCGCGCACACTCGCTCCGGGCTCTGCCCCGCAGGTTCCTGGACCGGGAGACGCGGAGGGCGGGGTGGGGGGGGGGGGTGGCGAGAAGGCTTAAAAAGTTATTTTAATTTTTATTTCTGGGTACTTTTTCCCTTGCAGGCGTTGCCGGAGATGCCGGGCAGGAGGCGGTGGTGGGCACGCTGCTGGCTGGGCGTCTGCCTCTCGCTGCTGGGCGCCGGGGGCTGCAGCGGCGGCGGCGGCGGCGGCTCCGAGCCCTGCCGGCTGCCCCCCTGCGGCGGCGAGGCTCCCCCGCCGCCCTGCCGCGGGGCCCGCTGCGGAGCCCGTGCCGGCCGGCCCGCCCGCTCCTTCCCGCACACCGCCACGCCGCTGCGGGCCCCGCAGGGCAAGGCGCAGCCCCCCGCAGCCAGGGGGGTCCCTCCGGAGGCCTGCCCGGCCGGGGGCTGCTCCTCCAACGGCACCCGCCGCGACTGCCAGGGCCTGGAGTGCCGCCTGCCGCTCCGCCTGCGGCCGCGGCCCCGCGGCCCCGCCGGCTGCGCCGCCTCCGCCACCGCCGAGGGCTGCCCCGAGCCCGCCCTGCTCCGCGCCGCCGAGAGGGCCGCCCAGTTCGCCGGGGACGACTTCGCCTACGGCGGGCCCGAGCTGGGCGGAGGCGGCGCCCTGGGGGTGCAGCTGGCCTGCGACGTGAAGCCAGGTGCGGGTGGCCCGAGGGGGCCGGGGGGAAGCGGGTGTGGGGGGGGGGGGGGGGTCGTCTCCTCGCACCCGGAGGTTGGTCGGAGCCCCCGGGGGTGAGAGAGGGGGTTTTAGCACCTCCGGGTGCTGAGCGGGGTGAGGCGGGCTCGGAGGGAAGGTTTGAGGCACGTCTGTGGTGCTGCGCTGTGGGGCACGTCGGGGATGTGCTGCCCCTTCTTCCCCCTCCGCACACACGCACATGTGTGGACGCATGCTCGTGAGTCTCCAGCAATGGATGAGACATGGCTAAACGGGGAAATTTCGTTGCTATTTTAAAGCAAGTGTAAGACCTCTAATTGTCTTCACAGCCCAGTATTTCTCAGGGCTTTGGTTTACAACAGCATCCTACGAGGCCTCAGAGGTGTGTATGTGCGCTCTGCAGCCTGAATGAACGGGCTGGTGCTGTGAAACTTGCTGCTGCTGACAAGTTGGCTTACAGCGATAGCCAGCAGAAAAAGAAATCGCAGGGCTTCTCTTATTGCACTTAATTCAGAGCATGGTACAGCTCTCGTCAGTTCAGTATCCCTGTAGAAAGTCAGATACGTCCATGGTTATACTCACAGGTCAGCAGAAGACGCTGTGTAATTGCCTGGGATATGTGGATTTACCCACACTAAAAGCATCAGCCAATCTTTAATGACCGCAGAGCAGTTTGGGTTCTGGTTTAATGCCTTATATGAAAGATGTAAAATTTATGAGGAAGAGTGATTTATTTAACCCCTGATTGATGGTCAAAGCTAATGGAAAGCGTAAAGGATACTTAAACTTTGTCACGTCCTCGTGGCCAGTCTGAGGGCAGTGGCTGCTCCAGACAGCAGAGCACATGTCAAGCCTCATTTTGGACAACTACTTAGTGAAGTGATGCCTCCTCTGAAATAGGCTGCAGCACTTAGTGGTGATGCCAGTCCCAGGGCAGAGATTTAACCCCCCCTGTGCATATTACCATGATGCTGTGAGCCTTCATCTTGCCTGATATTGCTCCCAGATGTCTTACAGAACCTCTGTATGCCCCCTGACCAAAGGTGTACAGAAAACTGAGAAGTCAGTATGCTCAACCTCTTTTTTCTACTTCTGTGCATATTCTTTGTACACTCATCATGCTTACCATACCTCCCTTTTGCAAAAGGACCTAGGATCTTTGCATTTTCTTTGTGTTCACCAAGATCCACCTCCATGTAATAAAAGTCGTGGCAAATGACAAGGTCATTCTGCACAGGCAGAAAAGACTCACACTTCTTGGATGGTGCTGAAAGCAGACACACTGTATCTTCGTGAAGGTCTAACAAAGAGAATCCAGCCCAGCGTAACCTCCTTCTCCAAACATCCTCTTATTCCATGGCTGTCTTTAGTGGACCGAGATCAGTCTGTGCTGCCCAGTCTCCAGTGCCATCAGCTAACATGGTGAGTTACATATATCCGTCATCTGCTAGGCCGTAGGGTTAGGGTTAGGTCCTCTGTCCTCTCGGACACAGGACAGAGGAAAACAGAATAAGCGAAGGTAAAGCAGAGGGGTTGGACAGTGAAGACACTGGGGATTTTGAGACTCGACACAAGAGTTCACTGTAATCTTTCAGTTTTGTGCTCCTTGCAGGCATGGTGCCAGGTGAAGTCTGGGAGGAACAGCAGTATCATTTTTCCCTTCAAGTTCTTCAGGTCATCAAGAATGGATTATACTTATTATGGCCAACGGCTGTCATGGATTTTTGCATTCACCTCCTTCACGTGCCTCACTGGACCCAGCCATTCTCACCTGTGGCAGAGACAAGCATCCTGTATGTTGGAGGGAAAGCGGTGAACAGCATTGCCCACTAAACCACCTAATACTGTGGAAGGCGCTGTCAGCATGGAAGCACACAGTGAGCAAACGCGTGATAACACGTGAGCTTCTGTGTCTGAGTTTCCGGATGAGGACAACTACACCCACAAAGGATTTCCCTTCTTATCTTGCAGCCTGTGAGTGACACAGGTTGGCGGCAGCCCACACCCAAGACCACTCCAGCAATCATGCAGTTGGTGTGAACGAGACCTGGGCTGAAGACTTAACTTCTGTCCGGATTGCACCAAGGGCCTGTATGCATGTTTTGCCCATTCCAAACACTGGACCCAGTCCTTCACAAGGCACCGTTCTTTCCCAAGGGTGGAAGAAAATCATACTGGATTCATCAACATCTAGCAGAAATCCCATGCACTTGGCATCAGGAACAACAAAGTAAGCCGTATCTACAGTCTTTGTTTTCCTTCAAGCTGGTGTACAGGCGAGCATCTAGTATTCTGCTGTGCCTCTAACATTCTCTGCATATGCCTAAGACCTTTGAGACCTTCCTTTCGAACACAGATGAGTGGACTTCCTGCAGTAGTGCAGAGAATGCCTTCTTCAACCCCCATTTGCAGCTGGAGTGCTGGGTCTTGGAAACGAGCATGGTTCTGCATAGCAATTCCAGTATGGCTAGAAAAAACCTGCCTGCTAGAAAAAACAGAACAACGAAGTGTGGTAATCACACCTCGAAGCAGGGGAAATGCACTTGCTGTTGTTTGTGGAGAGCTGCTGCTCAAACAGCACGCAGTAAATACGATGGGGCAAATCCAGGTAAATGTCATGAAGAACATCCTTTAGTTCTAGTCCTCTAAAGAGCCGTGCTAGAGGAGACTGAGAGCTCATGCAAGAGGTGTGCCCTGTCTGTATGGTGGAGGTGGTGGCTTTCCTGTCATGAAATTGTGAGTGAATCTTACTGTGCAGGAATGGCAGGAACCTGTCTCAGTTAGGCTTACAGATGTGCAGTACAGATGTAACTTCATGAAGAAGAAGGACCAGATGCAGGGGGAACTAGCCGTGGTGGTCAGTAGTGTGGTCAGTAAGAAGCCCTTGGGAGGAAATGTAGGGACCTCTCCAGTGCAGCAGTGAATATGCTGCAGATAGGCTGGGAATCTCCAGGAGTATACGGAGTTGCCTCCAGTACTCAGAGTAGCTGCTGTGTTCCCAGTCTTCTTTGCAGTGTCTGGTGAGATGAGGCTGCTGCATGTGCTCAGCAAGTGGCTTAAGCAGGGAGCAAAGAAAATACCAAGTACTTTAAGTACAACTTTTGCTTAACTGCAGGGTGATGTCTGTACATTTTGCAGACAGCACAGGTGATCACACATTTACATAGGCTCCAGGAACTTACCAACACAGTTGGAAAGAGCACAGGCTTATGACAAAATTATCCAAAATTATCTGCCACTTCTACAGGTTCACCCATTCTCCTGATTCTTCCTAAATTAATCACCCTAAGAGAGGTTTCTTTGGCAGACACATGCAGAGAATTTATCTTGGGAGATTTCTGTCAGTTTTAGATCAAGTATAAAAGTATAATTAGAAAGAAACAGAAGGCTGTCTGGCCCTTTAGGTGTACATTAGAGATGCTGTAGCTCAAAACAGAGGAAACCATCTGTAAAGAAGAAATGGGTCAGTGACTGTTCCTGTCTTTCTCTCATTTTTAGGGGAATGTTCCTGTCTGGTTACCATGCTGGCACGTCACTCTGAGGCCAGCAGCATGGGGTGCTTGCCATTGACCTCTTCTCAGACAGCAGAGGAGCTGGAATACACGTGGACTACCCAGGTGACCCTAAGGCCATTTTCTGCCTGTACTGTCACCATCCACAGGTGGAGGAGACCTGTTGGCCCACCCCAGCCTATGAGTGCCAGCTCTGTGACAGTGCATGAGTAGATTTGCAACGGTTCTTCAGTCACTGAGAGAAACCTTCCCTCCAGATTGCCTGATATAGAAGGCTGTGTTTTGGTGAGCAGAATAAGGATATATTCAACCTGTTGTGTAAACCCAAAGAAGATCGTTCATGTGAGGTGCACTCTACTCAAATGCTTGCTGAAGACCGTGCCTAGTACCAATTATCCGAGATAAAGGCCAGCACCAGGGGCTCTAGCTGATTCCCAGCATGATGTCCGTGTTTGCAGGTTTATCTGCACGAGGCAGGTGACTCTCACTCTTCACCAGCTGCCTGCCAGAGCAGGCACAGCCCTGCTGTGGAGATCACACCAACATATTCATCATCTCTCCATCCAATATCACCAGCACCATAGGTACTATCTAGAAAGTTCCTGCCAACTGCAGCTGAACCACCACTTCTGTTGGCCAGGCTCATGTGGTCAGAGGAAGATACCAGAGTGCAGACCTGAACTCCCATTTCAAATCAGATGAGACCATTCCTCTGCAAAATTGTCACTGCTGTTCCTCAGCACCAACTTGAGTACACCTTACTCCAGATGAAAGACTGGCATGCCCAAAGAAGAAATGCAGAAAGCCTGTTTCCATTGTCTTATTTTGTATTCCTCTGTGTTTCTCCCCTCATTCTTCAGTTGCCATTAAATTCTTCATTTTTCCCATCCAACCCATCTTTCTGTTTTCTTTCAGACAGACAGTTAATGTGCAGCTGCCATATCTCATACCTACCAAGCCCAGTGAACAAGTTTGTAGCTTCTCATGCTGTTGCACTCTTCTGAGCAGTGCCTGCAGCCCTGTGCTCTCATCTCCTGTGGTTACCAGAAGGGCTGGCACCATCAGGTGGCCCCGTGCCCTTGAGACCCACTGAAGATCTCAGAGGGGTTAGTCTTGAGACCCACTGAAGATCTCAGAGGGGTTAGTCTTTCTGCTGCCCTTCCTCACGGTAGGATGCCTTCCTCACAGACTGCCTGCTTTTAGTCTTTGACCTCCTGGAGTGGCAGGTTGTGCCTGAGGGCTACATTGTCCTTGCAGCACACCTCAGGGTGATGTGACCTTTCCAAGGCATACTAGAGAAATGTAGCTGCAGGTCACGGGTAGTTACTGTGTTTGCACCGTGGATCCTGGAAGTGCGGAGCAGGAGGCTACAAAACAGACCTTACCATGGCTGTGTGTGGTGTGTGTGTGTAAGAAAGGTAATATTGCATCTGTGGTCATGAGAACAGCTGGGTGTTGCAAGGGGATGTACCTGTTTGATACTTGTCTGGGGAATGGGGAAAGGTAGTTCAGTAGGATTGCGGGAGTGTACTAATTTCTAAATATCTCTTGCAGTGGAATTCTTCTCGTATAATTTTAGGTGACTGTGATAGAGTCATCCCCATCTGACATTCACTGTGGGTTACCTTTGTATAGTTAACAGAGAGAAACAGGGCCATTGGTAGGGCATGAAAACTCTGAGCTATTTAGACTTCTACTTCAGAATTCTTTTGGCAAACAAGATTCCCCTTCCGCTTAATTATATGTCATTTCAGTAGTCGTCTTTTTTTCTGCAAGAGCTTTATTGTACTCTTTGTTGCTCTGGCATTGTGAACTGATTGTAGCACCAACTAATGTGCAGTGGAGGGTCTCTTGTACTGGCATAAAACTAAGTTTTGTCATAGTACTGTAAAATTAAAATGAGGATAAAAACAGTTGTGAAGGATTTCTTAGGGCTCATATTGTCACCAGCTGAGCTTTAGACAACCAAAAGGAGCAAAGGTAAATTGACAGAAGGGAATACTGCTATTGTTACGGAGTTCTGTAAGCCTGTTGTAGGGAGAGAGAATCACAAGGGTAGTTTCACTGCAGTCAGCAAGTTAGCCAGTTTCTGGCTGAAGATGATGCTTCTCAAGTACGTGCTTAAACATAAGCTGTACATGATGGGTTTTACTGAATCAGGGCTTTAGTTAACCTTTGCATTGATAGATCTGCTCATGTTTGTGATGAAAGACCTGATTCGAAGAGGGGAAGGTTACAACACAATAATCCCGTTTTAGAAGAGTCTGTATGTATTCTTCCTGTCCGTAACTTGGTAATGGCTGAAGTAAGAGCTGGAGAAAAAGTGGTTTTGTGAAAAAAAAAAAAAAAAAGCTGTTTTGTAATACATCCTTAACTAACTTCCATTCATAGTTTCCCAGAGGCAATTTCTTGGACTGACTTCTAAATGATGCAGTTGGACTTCTCCTTACCTCTTCTTTCCTTTTCCATTAAGAGGGTCAAAAGGCCTAGAATAGGGTGTTTTCATACAGTTACTTTAATTTCTATTTTTTTCTTACAAACCTGGATTTGTTAATGTTATTTGTTAAGCATAAAGTCAAGATCATCTCTTTCTCTAGTTATTGATAAAGGCAGACATGTACGCAAGCTCATCTGACAGCAAGGCCAATGGCTGTTAATCTATGAAGCAGTTCCCTAGGGGAATGCATTTAGATTTTAGGTTTTATGATATAACAAGAATATTATGCTCATTAATTTACTACGTTTATATTATTTTGATCAAAAACTGTGTTGCAGTACTGGCATGGAGCCCTGTTTTCACACATCATCTCAATGTGTAAGAAATCATATTAGTGCAGGACAAGAGGATGAAGCCCGTCTCAGAAAACTTAGTCTGAGTATGGGAGATTTACTAAGAAACAGTTTAGTACCATGATTCATCAAGAGAACCAAAGCCTTAATATGCCAGCTTTCATCAGCTATTTTTCTAGGTGCATATGCTTTATTTGGCCAGGTAAGTGCTGCCCTTTACTTTTCCATTTGCTGTGAAGGCATGACTCTTGCTGCTACATAGTGTGGTCCATTGGCACTGTGTTGTCGCTTGTATGGTCAAAATACTTAGCATAGATCTGTGCTTTTCTGCCCACACTCACAATTGTAAGCCAGATTTCTGAGAGCACAAGTCTTATGGAAAGGAAATCGTGTATGTCTTTCCAGCCTCAAACACAAGTGGAACCTATATAGGTCTATGAAAATTCCCGATAGCCAGTCACAGCATGCATGTAACTGTCTTGCTGCCCAGTAGCTTGAACCTACGGGCTGGTTTCATGCAAACTTTACAAGGGGTAGAGGTATTAAAAATAAGCAAGGTTGTATAAACTTTGTAGGAGGTCAGCAGCTTCTTGGCATGTCTGAACTACTAGCTTGTATTGAACCTGCTGCCTTCATTTAATGCCCACTAATTCTTGTATTGCAAGAAAGAATGGAGCGTCTTTCTGTATCTGCTTTCTTTAGGGCTCCTGTAATACAGCACAGTTGTTTTCCCAGCCTGAAAAGGCTGGTAAATATTTAAAATACTTTAAAAAAATACTTTCTCATATTTTAGGGTTATTATATGTTAGATTTTCCTTATTGCCCTTTTGTGAACCTTGTCAAGTTTTTCTATGCTCTTTTTGGCATGGGGAACCAGGACTGTATACTGTATTAAAGATGCTCTATTGATAAATACAATGTTGTAATTATATGTTTTCTTCTGTTATATAGCCCTCTTCTAATTACTCCTAACATTTTATTTGCCTTTTTAACCTCTGTTGGGCCCTGAACTGATGCTTACATGGCTTTGTAGCCCAAGATCTGTATCTAGACCTGCTGTATTAGCTCAGGATCATTTTGGAGTGCTAATAATCATCTACAAGCACAGCTTTTTTTTTATGAAAGACTAAGATTATTTTTTTTTCCGGTGAGTGCATCATTTCACCTTTATCTTCTTAAAGTTTCTTCTTGCCATTTTATTGCTGGTACTCAGTATCATAGACTCCTTTTGCAGTTCTCTGTAATTGACCCTTATTTTTACTACCCTAAATAGCTTACTGTTCTCAACAAGTTTTATCACCTCATTTTATCACCTCTACAGTGAAAATTGACCGTTTTCTCTCTACTGTATTTGAACATGTACATAGAAATGATTAATCTGTTATTGACCCCAAGTGATGATTAATTTATGCCCCGAAGCATGGGGTTTGATTGTGATTTTTTTAGTGTCTCTGGCTATAAATGTTGCATATGAAGTGGAAGAGCTTGCAGTCCCATGAAGGAGCTATAAAAATAGTAAAGGAATTGGCCTTATAATCATGACCTGAATTTCATGAGACTTTTCATTAACTTATTAAAATGTGAATGCCTTTGAAGAGATAATACAGCAACCTGGAAAATCATTTTTCTTGGATATTAATCAGTCAATTGTATTTCAGGAGAAAACGAAGTTCCATCTGAAGACGCCCTAATACTACAGCTGCACCTTGCAAAAGGACACGAGAAATTTACTGAAATGCTAAAAAGCCAGCAGCAAATCATTGTGGATTTGCAGCAAAAACTTGCTGAACAGCAGCACATGCTGGTTAGCCAGCAAAAGGAGATTCTTGAACAGCAAAGAAAAATGTATGAGCAAATGGATCTGATCAAAGTCCAGTATGGCATGCTTTTTGACACAGTGAAACAAATGTCATTTCAGAGTTTGCAAGAAGATATTCAAAATTATTTTGAAAGTCATCTTCAAGGACTTCAGAACCAGGTCAGGAATCATCTCCAGAAGTCATACTCTGTCCATAAAGTAGAAGTGGATGCAAAAGTGATTAATGTTGGGGAGTCTTTGCTGGACTGTGGTCTTTGTGAAAGTGATGAATTTTGCAATTTCCAAAAGACACCTTCACAATGTGAAAAATGTACATTGTGTCCTGCTGGTTTTTTCCAAATGGCTGAGTGTTCTGCAAACTCTGATCGGATTTGCCAGGTGAAATATCATTCTGTATCTTTCAGTTTTTGTATATGAAGTATTGTGTTGGACAAACGAGGATGACATTCTGGAAATAACTAGTCAGAGAGCTAGTATTGAATGGGTCTGTGGCACTTCAAAGTTTGCCTGTAGTTTTCTATGGGTTTTCTCTTTACCATTTGCTGCTGTAAATGGGGCACTAGTTTACGCGTGCTGGATGTAAAGTTTTACCAAGACTAGGAGCTGGTGAGACATCGATTCTGTTCATGCTGGTAGGAAAAGACATCCTAAAGCACATACACTTATGGATGCTAAATTTGTTTATTTAATCCCAGTCCAGTCTACATGAAGTGCTATACACATTGGAAAAGTAGAGGAAAGCTTTATTAAGTAAAACTGAAGAAAGGTTTGTTAATAAATTGAAAACAAAAGTTGTCAGTTAAAATAAATGTAAAATCTAGTTCTAGCTTAAACACAACATACAAACATCTAAATATGATTAACCCTGATATTGTTAGTATTAAATACATTTTATTATACAAAACCAGCATGTAAACAAAATAAGACAGATCTTTGGTCACTTCTATTTATAAGTCCTAAGATATGTGAGGATTTCAATATCTAAAGCAATATCTTTGCCAAGTGTTGCTCCCAGTTCTTGGCTTAACGTGAACCTGAACAGCTAGACACCCAAGCCCATGCTGCTGAGAAGAACCTGAAAGTCTGTGCCCTTCCCTCTGATAGTCTCACTTTTCTTTAATGCGCGTGTTTGAAGGCAAATTTAGCCTTTTGTTCTTTCCCGTCTACCTACTGTAGGGTGAGGGTAGGGCTTGTAGACAGGAAAGATTAATTTATTTAATTTAATAATTTAATTTATACTTCCTTGGATGTTTTTCAGTTAGTACCTTCCTCCCAGACTAAATGTCTCAAGGAGCTTTTCCTAATGCTTTCTTGGTTTTTACAACATCCTGAAGACCAACTGAGTGATGGAGCTGGTACTGTGTCACAGATTATGTGCTGTAAAAAGTGTTAGTAGAACAACCTACCCATTTAGCTTGTGGTCTGTACGCTGCTAGCTTTTTGTGGAGACCACATAGTCTGTTTCAATACCTTGCTAAAACATGTCACAAATCCAAAACAAGTTGTCTTGCTCCAGCATGTTTGTGCAATCACTCCTCTCTTCCTCCCCACATATGTCTGGGTGTCACAGAGCCTGAAGAAGTGCCTGTTTCAAATTCAAGTGATGGCATTAAAGTGTTTCAATATGATTCTTGTGATTTGCAGGACAGAGATGAATGTACTGAATCTCCAAGCATTTGTGGTGAGAGGATAAAGTGTCTGAATACTCCAGGTAAGTTATATTCTCCGGTAGTTAAAGAGTGAAGATAATCAGATCTTCGGGAACAGGCTAAAGAGATAGATAAAGACTTAGGGCTGTGTGTTTGTGAGTAATGACATGCTCAGCTTGCTGGAATCAAAGGGGTTGAAAAACATTCAGCTCTAATTTGATAGCAGTTCTTGTTTGCTATTTAGAACATAATATGGGCTATTTAGAACAAAGGTCCCCAAGGACCTTTGGATGGTCCTCCTAACCTTATTTTCATGGGTTTTTGTATGCTTTGATTTTAATTTTCACTGATGACCTGACCTTGTTTATGCTGGTGCAAATGGGGTGAAAATCACTGATATTATTCCTAATGGAGAAAAATAGTTGTCATTTTCCTTCTGCTGCACTGTGGTAGATATTTGATTTGATCTAATGAAGGTTTTTATAAAGCCTTTCTTCATCAATCTTACTCTCTTTTAGCAATAATATTGTCAAATATTGAGGAATGATCAACAGTTGTCATCATTTGCGGGTGCACAGGGGAACTTTCAGGCACAGATTTGAATGGAATTGTGCACTTCAGACGTAAGCTTCATTATTTCTCATGGCAGTCAGACACACAAGAGCAAAATTAATAGATGTATTGAGCAAAATATATCAAGATGCTAGTTTTCTTTCTACATGTCTAATTTCTGGTTGGCCAAAAAGTTTGAAAGGAACTGTGTGATCAAACAAAGCATTTCAGCAGTTGTGGCCTCTATCTGAGGGCTCCTAGTAGAATAAACAAGGGAAGACTTCATCAGCTTATATGTTTTTCCTCCTCTAGACTTCTTAATTGTAAAGAAAAGGTGGAGTCTCTGAGGGGCAAAGGCCATTTTCTGCTCTTAATGAGTGATTTTGTACTATTTCTGCCCTACCACTGATGAAGAAAAAAGTGGAAGAGAACTAGTCCTAGGAAAGGGTTAAAAGAGGACTCGTGTTTGTGTACATTGTCCTTTATCTGGGCAGGAACTGTTGGGGGTTGCATGGTATTACAAAAACACCATAGGAAACCGGACATGACTAGAAGAGAGCACCGAGTGCTGCCTTACCTGGCAGATGCTGTAGAAGAGGTACCATCAGACTTAAGAAAGAAGAAGCAAGACACTTCTTTGTGTCTTTCTTTTCTCTGCCTTAGTTGTGGGCAGTTAGAGGCAAGACAGCTTAGGGCACAAAATCCGAGCCAGCACATTGGGAAGGTGTAAGGCTTTGTGTCTTTTTTAGTAAGGGCTGGGATTGTTGCTGTCAAGTTGGTGGTTTTGTGGAAGGAAGACCACAGGACCCCAGTCAGAGGAAAGGAGAGCCACCGATGTGGTAGTTGCTTTATATCGCTCTAGTTTGTGGCTTGCAAGAGGGAAGAGTGTAAGGAATTTATCCAGAGGGCTGTATGCGATCACCCAGACCGAGGGTAGGTCTGTTTGACTGCTGGAGTTAAGTAAGTGTGGGCAAAATACTACTGTGAAGCAGAAGGGCAGTGGCGGTGTGTCAGACCACAGAAAGTCAGTAGCAATGTTTCTGAAAGGAAGGGACTCTTCCCCTGGTTCCTCTTCTCCCATTTGGTAATTTATTATTTAAATTTCTCCCATAATGGTAATTTATAAAGATGCGAAGGCAAGCTCTCTCTGTCACTTGGATCAGGATTCAGTATCCTGTCGATGTCTTTCCCATCTGTCATGGAAGAGAGTGCGCTCTCGTATTTTTTATTAGAGAAGACTGCTGCTTTCAGCCTGTTTATGGTAGCTCATTATCTATACAAGTGCAATTAACTTATCAAAAGGGAGACTGAAACTGGATGTCTGTTTTGGGTAATGTAGGGTATATGGGGTTGTGATGTGATGTATGAGTTCCAGATGCTCTATGTGGTTTCTTGAGCTGCACGCAAAGGTTGTTGGATCTGTAGCAGCTCTTGTTCCCTTGACAGCGTGAAGGGAAGCACAGCAAATAACGATAAATAAACATGCAAGTAGGAGCCTCTCTGTCTTCACCCTTTCACTTTTTTCACAGACTTTTGTCCTTGGTGTGATCCCACTAAGTGGAGCTGACCAAAGGCACTCTCCCCACAACGCCATGCAAACTAAAGGGGACTTAAAATAGAACTTACTGTGGGATGCAGGGGGGAGAGGATTTGAGGGTTGCATGGGACCTGTTACGGAGTGTTTTAAATGGATATGGGAATATACAAAAATTATAGTGAGTGTTTAGGGGAAGGTAGTGAGTGCTAGCAAAATTCAAGCTGGACTAGCTGGTGAGTAGGATAAGAGGTCTGAATACCAGCAACTGTACCAAGACCTCAAACTTTGGGAGCTTGTAGGTTCAGATGCTCACAACTGGAGGAGACCATACAGTGTAGGAGCAGTTATTGGAGTGACCCATATGGTGTGTGCGTATTCCACTAGTGGCCTTCAGTCCCAGGCATCTAGAGAAGAGGAACAGGATTGAACCATCCATGCTATCCGTGTTTGTGTGAGTACTGATAAATATTTTAAAGAAGCAAATAGCACGAAAAGTATGTCTAGGCACTTCTGCAGTTCTTCTCTGCTCTATGAAACAGTTGTGTTTGTGTATTTAATAGCATTTCATCCTGCATTTCTCACTGTTGTGGGAGCCATTGATATAAGAAGTAGAAGTGGTTAAAAGGTGTCATGTGAACAGTTATGCTATGGTGCAAGTTGATCTATTTTCAACAACAAAGCTTGTCAGGGATATTCTTTTATATTCCCTATTGAATATTCACAGTTGAAAAAATGTGATCTTATTTATTTGGTATTTGCTTCTCGTAAAAAAAAGCGCAACACTTTCAGGGGGAATAAAACATTATGTTTCTTTTGACTTACTTCAAATGGAAAAATCTTACTTTTTCTGTAACAAGCTCTTTTGAGAAAACCATACAGGGTCTCTGAAAGAATATTCTCACATCATAAATTATGTAGTCCTGCATATATCAGTGTTAGTGAAGAATCATCACTTCAGTGAATGAAACATGAATAGGCAAAGATATGAGGGTGAATATATGAAGTCTGTATAAATTAATACAATGTCTGGTATTCTCAGCTGAATAACGTTGTATCAGAAGTGAATTTTAGCCAATATTCTGACCTTCCTTGTGTGCCAGGTGCAGATGTAGAAGACTGCTCTGTCTTGCAGTTCTCAGTACGTGTGGTGTGCTTTTCTGCCTGCATCAGCAGTCTGGTGATAGCCAGCTCCACCCTGGTTTTAGCAATGGAGAAAATTGGCCTGCTGGGCTCCGTGTCAAATGCTTGTAGTCCCAGTCTTGGAGCAAATCCCTGCTCAGATAGAGCAACTTTCCAGCTGAGGAGTATAGCAAATGTATGTGATTAAAAAACGCTTGTGAATAAAATAACACAGTAGTTAGATAGTGAAGGATATTTAAGAAGAGCTATAAGAAAGACGATTATTGAGTTTGATTATGTGTGGTCAAAAAGCAGAAGCAAGTGCCGTGGTGATTAAACTGAGGCACAAACTGCAAGTGGTTATTCTTTAGGTCGTCTCAAATCATGTGCAATGATTTAGATCTTGAAGGCCCTGTGCACAAAGGTTTTGGGCACCAGCTGCTCCAGCTGGAGGCAGTGGCAGCTGGTAATGCTCTTTGGAAAATTGCCATAGAAAATTACAGGCTGTTTTTAAAACCTGCTCTTCGGGTGTGCATTCTTTGATCCACCGAGGTCATGGTATGTTGGGCAGCAGCACAAAATTGCCTTCTTTCAAACTAAGTAATTCCAAGTGGCACCTCTAGATTTTCTCTGTGCTGCTTACAGCGGGGTTTTATTTATTCCTGATAACTTTAAACTATCAAGACCACTGCTGTCCTGTGTCTTAAGGCAGTAGTTTTGTGCCTTTCACAGCGTGGACATCTGCATATTGATTTTAAGCCTGCTGATTGCCATTTTGCTTTTCCTACTTGTCTTTTGCAGGTTCTTTAAAAACAGTACACAGAATGCCTGGGGTCCACGTCCCTCAGGTTGAAAAGCACTGCTTTAGAAATCACAGCTACAGCAGCGCTGCCCCAAAACATTACTGGGCAGTCAGTGGGCATTTCTTGTATAGAGGAACTCTGCATTGTTGAAAGTATCTTGTCTGCTTAATGCACTATGCCTTTTACTTAAGAAAAAGAGTGTCTTTGGAGCAATGTCATTGTATCTGACCCATTAGAGGTTTTGGTTAGAATTGCTCCTATGCAGCCCCGTCTCTGTCCATGCTCCTTCCACTCTAAACCAGTGGATTCAGCTTGGACAAGGTGAGTTACCTCTAGTGTTTCCTCTGTTTGCTAGCAAGGATCCTTTAGTAGTGCAAACTGATCTAACGTAGAATCACAGAATGGTTTGGGTTGGAAGGAACCTTAAAGCCCATCCAGCTCCAACCCCCCTGCCATGGGCAGGGACACCTGCTGCTAGACCAGGTTGCCCAAAGCCCCATCCAGCCTGGCCTTGAACACTTCCAGGGATGGGGCATCCACAGCTTCTCTGGACAACCTGTGCCAGTGCCTCACCATCCTCATAGTAAAGAATTTCTTCCTGGTTATCTTCATTTTCATCATGGTTGTCTTCTGTTTTCTCTCTTATGATTAGATGTGTTATCAAAGTTACTTGATATGTGGAGCTGTAGAGTTCTTATATTTAGTGCTTTAAAGGTCTAATGATAAAAATTGCCCATTTCCTGTGAACAGGTGGCTTCCGATGCCTCGGAATTGCTGAGAAAGATGCCGCTTTGGGATTGTGTGGCGAGGAGTATTTCTTTAATAAGGAAATGCAGGAATGCCAGGCATGTTTGAAATGTGAAGATGGAATGGTGGCCATGCCTTGCTCCACTGTCAGTGATACAGTTTGCTCAGCAACCAGTGAAAACAAGCTGTCAGAGTCTTGGGCTGCAAACATCATTTTACCATCTGTAAAGTCTGGCATCTCTCAGGTCTACTCTGGTTTGAACTTGAAGATAAGGGAAAAGCTTCACCGTGAAATCCTGTCCATTGAAGATACCAGCCTGGTATTCAGGCAGCATGGTCTGTTGTGGACTGACCTAAATTTTGCAGTAAAACACAACTGCAGGAATTTTTTGCAACTTTCTTTAAAGCTAAATGGCAGCGAGGAAGGCTACGAACTGGGTGGTGTTCGCATTGAACAACCAGAAGGAAAATATTTCCAGAGCACTAGTTTAAGCAGTGCTGCTGAAGTGGAACCCAGCCAAACTCTTTCTGTGTTTTTAAGGAGCCCAAATCAGTTCTGCAATCAAAGTAAAGACTTACATATTTATGATCTTAACACACCACTAAGTTTGTTTTGGTTGTCTCATGACACGGGTGCTGTGGCAATTAGTGCACAGATGTCAACAGCAATGCATTACCAAACCAACTATCGACCTACCTTTAAAATAATTTCTGTTTCCGACCCTTACATGCTAAGTTTATCTCACGATGGCAGAGCTATAAAGTTCACTGAAACCGGTGTTGTCAAATTTGTGTTCCACCAAGCATTGTATTCCATGGGTCATACGTGTGTCCGGGAGGGTTTCTCCTTAATTTCTTATATAAACAGGAATGGCACCAACAGAGAATTAATGAATGTATTTAAATCTGGGGTAAACTACAGAGACACGTCAATATCTGCTTCTGGGGCCACAAAAGTTGCTGCTGGAGATCTGATTAGCTTTGAGATACTTTCTCCTGCACAATGTAATGTCCGGTATTTTGGAGATAGTTCTGGAATTAGTATTTTTAGCCTCATCTGGATACCTTCAGCAGTTTCTAGTGCCATATCAGCCACAGTTTCTGTTACTGCTCTGCCTACTGGAGCTGTGAGAAACAAATTACTGGATTTCACCCAGGTCTCATCCAGTGAGAAACAGATACAGCTGGTTTCTTCTGGACAGCTTGCTCAGAAGTACTTCGTTTTTACTGAAAAGGGAGTTGCCAGCCTTGCATTTAACTTAAAGCTAATCCATTCATGCAACATGCTTAAAGTGACTCTCAACCGGTTGACCATGGATCACATGCAACCCACAGCAATTGCTCAGCAGATTGGAGGTCAGATGCCAGAGGGAAGCATATGGACCAGTGTGTCCCTCCGTGCATCTTTTGATGTACATAACGGAACGCTGATATCAGTTTCTCTTGACTGTGTGCGTGGAAGGATCAATCAGATCACTCATGAACATGGAACCAGTATATCTATTTTATGGATTTCATCTTAATTTCTGTACAGTGGTGTTAGCACAGGACTGGGGTTTAAATTGGATTTGGATTCTGCTCTGATTCAATGTCTGTATTTGACACCTTACTCTGTGTTGACATGAACATACCATCCTGCTAAAATGCTCTCAATTTTAGGAATATTTAAAGGTAATCTTAATTAAATGATCAGTATTTAAAGAAAAGAGCTGTCATTGTTCCAAGACATTACTTCTGTTACCATCTTCAGGCAGGGGAACCACGAATTCAGCTCAAACTTATTTTTAAAAAAATTGTCTTTTAAAATCAGTTATTTCTGGACCACAAAAATTGCAGTGAGGATAAATACATACCTTTTAGTGCTGGCACTGAAAGCAGCACAGCCAAGTAATGAAAACCTGCTTTCACTTTCTTCACTGCAGCAGGCTAACAAGAAGACTAAATGCACTTTGATGCTAATTTGTCCACATCTTATAAAATGTTGTGCTTTCTATAAGTGCCTCAAACATGCCACAGGCTAGAAGTGATAATATGGTAAAATTCACGTATACATGCACAGTATTCTTGAAGTGGAGCTAGGTCAAAAATAGAACATTGTTTTTACAAAATATAATAATTGTGCTCAACAAAATCATTGGAACTAATGGTCATTCTACTTTAATTTGGAAATTGTCTGCTTTTAAGTAATTTGGGAAGGCTTTTTCCTTTTTTTTTTTTTTTTTTTTTTGCCAGTGAAAGGTTGCATGATAAGAAGGAATGGAGTATGAAAAGAATGTCTTAGAAATTAAACTTTTTGAATGAAACAAATATTTATTCCGTTTATTACAAATGACAAGATATTTTCCTGACCAAAAAGGAACACCATTCACAAGCATATTTATTTTGCTGAATGCTTATTTTTAAAAGTTTTTTGGGGGATTAAATCACTCAGTTAATTCTAAAAAGAAACAATGTATTCAATGACACTGATTTTTGTCTTCTACCAACTCTTCCATCAAACTGCTCTACCTGATCGGTGAAGAGCATTTCCTCTCATTTTCTCCTTTCTCCATCAATACTGCTTCACTCTCCATTCTTATCTCTTTTGTTAGGAGCAAATAGCATGCTCTGGCATCTGGCTTGACTCTTTCCAGACATCCCTCACCATTCCTACTAAAGAGTGGGTGTTTGTCACACACGTAACTATGGGAGAGGGACATTAAATGGGGCCCTCACAGGCTGCCTTACATCAACCTTCTTGAAAGCAAGACTACTGTGCATGATACAGCTTTATTGTAGGTGTCTGCCTGAGCATGTATATCTAAATGCATGCTCTTTCCTGTGCGCTTCACCTATTCTAGAGTTTGTTAGAATTTTCTGTAAAAGCAAGAACCTTAATGCTAGACTTCTATCTGCTGGTTCCATTTTTCCTGGTGATTTTCTAATTCTGTCATTACCACCTGTGGTTACCTTTCCCACATCCTTTTTCTTCAGGTTTATATTCAAAGATGTGCAGGCTTTGGACAGATTGTTCTCCTGCTCCGAATGGAGAACACTGGTTTTCCTTGCTTTCAGCAGTAAGGTCCAAGCAGCCCATCACAAGATACCTCACTGGATGCTGTGTTGAGGCCAGCATAGCTGTGCAAACCGTAGTAAGTTCAGTCCTGGTGTCACTGAAGTCTGTGACAGAGGGCTTCGTGCCTTTGTCATTCATTCTTTCAGGGACATAAGGGAAGGACGGATTAAAGCTAATACTGAAAATGTTCAACATTTGCAAAATACTGGTATTGTTACAGATTTTATTTTATAGTGATAAAAGAAGACTTCTGAGATTAGAGTGCTTGAAGGGCTGCCTTACTAAAGAACAGAACAGTTTTTCTGATTTCTTTACCCTGGGAGTCTAGTGAGACTGAACAAATATTAAATACCATAGGGGTTGTAGTTTTCTGATCTGCCTGACTGCTTAATAAGGCAAACTAATCAAATCATTCCTAGGAGGTATCAAAACCATCATATCTTCTCTAACAAACCCAACCCTACAAAGAGGTGATTTTGTGAGGAGTGGGTCAAAGTGCTTCTTCCTCTCAGAAGGCAGCTCGTTGCCGTATAAGGGATGCATGTTCTGTAAGAGGAGCTCTGCAGAGAGCAGGACAAGGTATTTCTAAGATAAAACTCCATCAGAAGACAATGTTAGAGAAGGCTTGAAATGATATGCTTATACTTTTGTTTTAGAAAAAGTTAAGAAAGTCACTTTCTCACAGATGTAACCCCTTATTTTTCTTTGCTGCTTTGCCATATGCAGTTGTTTCAAAGGCTGTCAGCCCCCAATATAATAAAAACTTGAGTCATTCTCGATTTAAACCTGTGTAGCAGATAATCAGAATCTGATGCTAGACGTAATCTAATACATCTTCAGCAAAGTGCAGATGTTACTTGAATATAATAAGCATTTGCCTGTATATAGCATATAACAAATCTAATGGCATGATTTGTATGTATATGCTTGATTTGGGTGGCTAGCGGAATTGCTTGAATAAGGAAGAGACTGATGCTCAATTCCTGTATTATGCACACATTGGTGGTACTTGCATTTAAATTCACCATTATTAAAGGATGCAGAAACTACCGGGGAAGTACAAGTGAGCATTATTACAGCTAAGAGAGAGTTCAGAGTATGGATTCTTAAACGCAGTAAATCTTTTCTGAGGATTCTTGGGGGAGTGTTCATAACTGCCCTTAAAGAGTAGATTTTTAGATACACAAGGGCAGACAAACAGTATTTTGGACCCATCTGGTAATGGTAGTGCATTTAATACAGTTTTGTTATTGTCATTTGTGATACAGTACATAGTATTAATTGCAATTTACAGCAAGCTTAGCCTTATTTCAAGCAAGAAAAGGCTGTTTATTTGATCCTAATTTTCATTTCTCCCTTGAAAAAAAGAAGCCTGAATCCAGAGCCACTTGCTGACCTTGATTACAGTAACATGAATTTGGAGCAAGTGTGCTTGAATCAGTGTTGATTTATGGTAGTCTAACTAACAGCATAGTATAGCCTTTGTCTCTATGAAAATGATATATATTACCTCATACCATGCAACGTTAAGTGGTGTACTACAATCCTGAGTAAGATAAAGTTCAAAAGGAATCAGACAATTTACAGTGAATGCTCATTTTATGGCACTTACCCCATTTGCTGTAATTAATTGCATGCTTTATTCTTGACAGGTATATCCTATTAATTATATTTACAGCTTTGAACTTTTTTATTCAAGTTTTCATATCATTTCTTTCTTTTAGTAGCACAATATAATGCTGTGAAGTACAGAATTCATTTTAAAACTTTTTGTTTCATCTTTTGATGCCATGTTTATGATTATGCTTAAAAAACCTGGAGATAGTCTTCCCAGCCCTCGCTTACAGACAGTGTTTCTAATGGGGTTACTTATAAAGTAAGGTCTTGTAGAGTAAGTATGAGGCTAGCAAAATCCAGTCATACAGAAGGAATTAATACATCTAGAAAGTCAAGTGGTTATTTCACTTATGTGATGCAGATACCTGCAGCAACAGGTGGTTATGAAAAACTTGACCATTACAAGAGGAAAATAATTTAGGTTGAAAAGTCCTGCCATTGTGAGAGGAGAAAGGATCTGGTTTATAAAAAAAATGAATCATTTTGTATCATGAAACATTTTGCAAATTCAAAGATTTTACCTGAATATTTCTCATTTCCTATACATTTTTATACTTTTTTTTATACTCAAGTCAAAACTGGGCAGAATATGTCAAGTCTATTTTAATTTAATATTTTGGATGATTCCTTTGTTCTGTGGTCTCTGCAGATTGCAGTACACTGTGAAAGCTACACTAGTTTCAAGTGGTGCTTTTTTATGAAATTTCCTATTTTGAAATATTACCTTGTGTTAAAAATACTGTTTAGTCACTTACCTCTGTTAATATTATATTGTAATATGTTTTAAGAGAACTTTACTGAAATAAATAAAACAATAAGGCGTCATTGGTGCCATTGCAGTTTTTACTACTGACTCGTGGAAGACAGGATTTCATGTTATCTGAGTTAGTTTGCTGAAGTGACTTTAAACAAGAACAGCAATAATGCACATTTCTAGAGATCATCCACTCTACCTTTTTTCTGTTCCCATTGTTGTCACTATAGATCTGAGAAGACGAAAATTGCATTTGATGGTACTACACCAATAAACACTTGTATCAGAAAAGCAGTACGGCTCATCTTGGTCCATCACAACCACCCTTAGCAATGCAGAGATGAGACGTGAGAATACAGTATTTTAAAGGAGAATTGTGTACTGCCTTGGTACTTCATAGGCTCTCTGTCGTTTATGGGCAATTTAACAGCATTGTGTGGAGTTATTCTGATCAATGAGATTGGGTGCACCCACAGCAAGCTTGCTGCTGACACCAAGCTGTGTGGTGCTGTTGACACGCAGGAGGGAAGAGATGGCATCCAGAGGGACCTGGGCAGGCTGAGAGGTGGGCCTGTGCGAACCTCATGAGGTTCAACAAGGCCAAGCGCAAGGTCCTGCTCCTGGGATGGGGCAACCCCAAGCACAAATACAGGCTGGGCAGAGAATGGATTGAGAGCAGCTCTGAGGAGAAGGACCTGGGGGTGTTGGTTGACGAGAAGCTCGTCACAAGCCAGCAATGTGCGCTTGCAGCCCAGGAAGCCAACCAGATCCTGGGCTGCACCAAAAGCAGCGTGGCCAGCAGGGTGAGGGAGGGGATTCTGCCCCTCTGCTCTGCTGTCGTGAGACCCCACCTGGAGTGCTGCGTTCAGCTCTGGGGCCCCCAGCACCAGAAGGACATGGATGTATTAGAACAAGTCCAAAGGAGGGCCACTAGGATGATCAGAGGGCTGGAGCACCTCTCCTACAAACACAGGCTGAGAGAGTTGGGGTTGTTCAGCCTGGAGAAAAGAAGGCCCCAAGGAGACCTTACAGCGGCTGCCAGTACCTAAAGGGGGTCTACAGGAAAGCTGGGGAGGGACTCTTTGTCAGTGCGTGTGATGATAGGACAAGGGGGAATGGTTTTAAACTAAAAGAAGGGAGATTTAGATTAGACATCAGGAATAAATTCTTCACTCAGAGGGTGGTGAAACACTGGCACAGGCTGCCCAGAGAAGCTGTGGATGCCCCATCCCTGGAGGTGTTCAAGGCCAGGCTGGATGGGGCTTTGGGCAACCTGGTCTGGTGGGAGGTGTCCCTGCCCATGGCAGGGGGGTTGGAACTGGATGGGCTTTCAGGTCCCTTCCAACCCAAACCATTCTATGATTCTATGATCTCTGTATCTATACATCTATAGATGTGATTCACAGCCTAGCTCTTGTTGCATGAAAGCAGAATGGCCACAAAAGAGGGATTAAAGAATCTCTTGTTTGCATTAAATAATTGAATAGTTATTGCCGAAACAGTTTCTTGGCCAGCTGCAGTATGTGTAGCTTTCTTCAGTCCTTCCTTGGAGCTCTGCAGTCATGTTGTGACCTGCAGGATTGCATCTTTTGTTTGTGGGCTCTTTAGAAGAAAAAGTAAGCATTCTCCCAGACAGCCTACTGCAGTCTTGTTAAATGGCGTCTCTTGAAAGTAGCCTTAAAAGGCTGGATGTAATTTCCTCACTAAACAGGTGCTAATGCTTGGTTTTAGCAAAAGCTTGAAGTAAAAGCCTTTCATGTTTATATATATATATATCTCCTTGGGTTAAATATAATTTTCTTTAATAGAGCAACTGTGGAAAAAGAATTTTTAAAAGTTTCTACATCTTCTTCAATTTCTCCAACTTTCCCCTTTGCCATCCTTCCACTGGAAAAGTAGAAGATAGAAAGGAAAATTAGAAAGTGAAGGTAGGGAAAATGGAGATAGAAAGTGAGAAAAGTGGGAGAAGGAAGAAGCAAACTCTAATGTTTAAGTTAACGCAGAAGGCTTTAAACTGTATTTGTTCAGAACCTTCTGAAAGAAAATCTTGTTTCTTTCAACCATTTGTAATTGCAAATGTGTTCAACTGAAAACAAATTCTATCACATTTGGCTTCATTTCTGTCTCTTTTCATTAAACCACTTCCCATCCACAAACTTCTGTAAACCTCAGAAACATTAGAGTATGCTAAATATGCTTAGGTATTTTGCTGAGCTGGAACATTAAGTTGTGTAATTGAGTAATTACACGACAACTTATATTGTGAAACCTCTGGATATATTTGTGGGTTTTGGCATGCAAAACTCATCATTACCTTTTAAGTATGTTTATATTGGGAACTACTTCTCATTAGATAAATGAGCCTTTTCTGAGCTCCACGTTATCATCACTTGCCTGCTGATGGTACCAAATGTTGCTCATTTAAGTCTCCGTCAGGTATTTGTCTGTTATACTGCAGTGAATAATGCAGACATGTACTAAGTGTCTTCAGGACCTCTGTACATGTTGGATGTCAACAGTGTTCTTGTCTTAGTTTTTCCTGACTTGCTTGAGTGTTTTAAATTATAAGTTGAAATTTTTTTCAGGAGTCCATATGATAGATACGGGCTTTCAAAGCAAATGTGACCTGGTGAGTGATTTAGACTGGTAATCACATCTGAGATGCATGATTGCAGCCTTTTTTTTTGCAGAGTATAAAAGACTTCTGAGACTTCGTAGATTAAATGCAGGTGTCGAGTGAAGAGCTGGAGATGCTTTGCATCAAACTCAAATAAAAGCCTCGTACTCTACTCAGAAGGTCAAAAAAGTAAAAGATTTAGTATATATTGTAAAATATTCTGTTTGTTGAAGGAGAAGTACATTTGTTGGTTTTATTAGTAGAGGAGAATAAAAACATGTGCCTTACGCCAAGTAGGTAAGACAAATTGCTTAAGATGCCTTTATGGCTGAAAATGATCTCCACTTCACTTTTTCCTGAACACATACCTATATTTGTTTAAAGTTACTTCAAACTAGTATCAGTGACTTAACACAGACTTGATCCATGCTAAAACCTCTTAAAGAATATTTTCTCTTCATACGCTTAAATCCCAGACAAAAATAATACTCCGCTCTACTCTGCGCTGGTGCGGCCTCACCTCGAGTACTGTGTGCAGTTCTGGGCACCACAGTACAAAAAGGACATTAAACTGTTGGAGAGTGTCCAGAGGAGGGCGATGAAGATGGTGAAGGGCCTAGAGGGAAAGACATATGAGGAGCGGCTGAGGTCACTGGGCCTGTTCAGCCTGGAGAAGAGGAGGCTGAGGGGAGACCTCATCGCAGCCTACAACTTCTTCGCGAGGGGGGAGTGGACGGGCAGGGGACCTATTCTCTGTAAACACCGGTGATAGGACCTGCGGGAACAGTGTTGAGCTGAGGCAGGGGAAGTTTAGGCTACATATCAGGAAGAGGTTCTTCACCGAGAGGGTGGTCGCACACTGGAACAGGCTCCCCAGTGAAGTAGTCACTGCACCAAGCCCGTCTGAATTTAAGAAGCGATTGGACTGTGCACTTAGTCACATGGTCTAAACTTTTGGGTAGACGTGTGCGGTGCCAGGAGTTGGACTAGATGATCCTTATGGGTCCCTTCCAGCTCGGGATATTCTATGATTCTATGATAATACATTTCAAATGCAACAGTTCAGTCTTTCAAAAATAGTACCCAGTGCTGCAAGGCTCCCCAGAGTCATAAGCCTTGTGATCCTGGCTGAGGTAGCTGTTGTTATCCTCTGCTGCTTCATCCTCCTGAAGCCCTGTCCCGAGGTGGTCAAACTTTCCCTCACCTTTTGATATTGCTAGAGGGGTGCAGTGACAGCTTTCTTGCCTGGGAAACTGCAAGTGTTTGTTTTGTATTGGCCGGAAATGTTCTTTTTCTCTGATTTCTGCCATTCTGCTTTCCACCCTCCTTTCACGTTCAGCATGCGGCTGAAAATCCACTGTTCCCACAGCTCCACCTCCAATGTGCACCACCACTTCTGCTGTCATGTTTCGGTGTATAACTGCACTTTGAATAACTGTTTTGTCGTCTGCAGGCTTCCCCGATTCTCACCTGTAAAACAGCACATACACATACACACCACATACCACAGAGAGACTGAACCATCTAAGTAATCAGAGACCTTTTGTCCCATTTGGATCTGTCTACACCCCTGAAAGATGAGGGTGGTGGCATTCTGCAGGTACAGTGGGAGTCATTACAGCAGCATTTCTGAAGAGCACAAGGTGGTTAAACCATGTAAAATCCCTCCTCCAGCCAAGGCTGGATTTTGATATTTTGTGTTTTAGTAACTCTAGAGAATTAAGTGTACCAGTACAGGTTAAAAACACTTCTAATGCGGAGAAAAACTATGCATTTTTTCTTCCCTGCTTTCCTCTCTAACAATTGTGTATCTCAACCTAAGGCAGCAAACAGCTTGCTTCCTTCTGTAAAGTGTCACTGTGCTCCACGCTGCAAGCTTTGAGAACATTTTGACAAGCCTGATCCTGCCAGCATGCTGTGGACCTTGGAGAACCTGTCTGTAGCCATATGTGTTCCCAGCTGAGGCCTGATGAATTTTAGTACTTAGTATGTTCAAAGGGAGCAATGGAGAAGAAAGCCAGATGCCAAAGTAAATTGTGGAAAAATCACATGCACAATTTAAGACTATCCATGAACATCTTCTAATTCTGCTCCTAAGAACAGTAAGTTTTATGGAAATGACATTTGGTGAAGTAAGCATGACGGCCAATCCAGAGCATAAAATGTGCTTGCCGATTGACAAAGCAAGCAGTTATATCCACTCCATAGCTTGGAGTAACATCCAGAGTGGACTTGGGTGCACCACTCACACATAGGCTGTTTTCAGTGGAGGTTTTTGTTTTCTCAGTTCCCACTTCGGGAAGTATATAAGTTCAAACCAGATCTCCACAGTTCTGCTTTTCCTACCTAGAAGTGACCTGTTTCAATGACAGTGCTCTTCAGTGTTTTGCACATCTTTGCACCATACCTCGCTCCAAGACTGCAGAAAAGCTGCTGTCCTTGAAAACTTCTTTCAGCTTTGTGTGTGGGCACATGCACCCGAGAATTCACTTATATCCTGGGAGAAAAGGGAATACATTTCTTTCCTTACCTTTTCAATTGCTCCAAAAGTCAACTACACAGAAAAGATCTGCTTTCATCCAGTCTTCCTGGCAACTGATTTCCAGAGGCTCAAACACAAAGCATTGTGTTTGCTATTCTGCATATAATATTTTAATAAATACCTACAGTATTGTAGGTGTGCTACTTATAAAATATATTTCAAAATTCATAATCTTTAAGTTAAAGATAATCCAATCATCAGGTACTTCAGCTGGTTTAATTATTACTCTAAGGTTAATACTCCAAATGCCCTACTACTAGTGTTAGTATTTTGAATAATAAGAAATACAAGTTCTTTAAGATTTGCAATACACAGTTGAGGAAATGGACAATATTTTAGCTCATGGCAGAGTTTCTAAAAAGGTAATATGGTGAAGACTATCATAAAGATGCCTTTTCTCACAACCCCACTTACTTAGATATGGTCTTGGGAACTGTGGCAGCTACATAATTTAGAACAGTTTATGGCTTTTTCTGAAGTTATGCCAGAAGCCATTTTATTTCTAGTTGCTCTTAGAGCTACAGAAGTGCACAACTGGATTAAAATTCTCTTTCTGCCAACCTGCTCTGCTCCACACAGCTCATCTGGTATAAATCTGACAGCATTATGAGGCTCTGAAATGGATTTAAGATTTCCACTGGGCAAAATAAACAGAAATATCCTTGGTACCTGCCAACAGTGGCTGGACAGTTATTTCACATGAAATATGCCCTGACCAAAGTCCCTTCAAGTGAACTTCATGTTATGAAGAAGATACTAATACAGACCTTGACTCTACGAAGAGTTTGTTTACATAAAAGGTACTGGTATGTGCAGGTGTAGAAGCGTAAGTCCTAGAAGTAAAGGGAATACTCATACGTACATTAAATGTGGCTGATAGTTAGGATCTGGGTGACTTGAGCTGGAAGTGCTCCCATTTTATGTACATAAAGCAAATATAGAAGGTGTATGATGCTCAATGACTGGTCTGTGACCCTTGATCTATTGGCTTGACATGGTTATTTCCAAAAAGGCACCAAAGTGCTAATGCACTTTTTGTAACTTCACCTACAGTCACAAGGGCTGGTGAACTCTTCAGGCATTATTTAATTGACAAGCCAAGTATGAATGTTGTTGAAGTTTTGTTTCTGTCCAATCTGGGCACAATATTTTTTGATCAGAAATAGGTCAGAGTACGTAGACACAGCAAGGGAATAGGCCAGGCTGGCTCTGCGAGAGGGACCCCTTGCTGGAGCTCAGGAGTTGGCGTGATGGCATCGTCTCCTGTGGCCTGGCCCTCCCAGGAGCAGAAGTAGGTGGGATCTGACCAACCTCCAGAAAATGCTAAGTTCTAGGTGTGGCTGGGGTGTGTTAAGCTGTTTTGCTGTTGTAGCATTTCTGTTGTTGATTGCTGTATTCCTGAGGGTAAGTAAAGATTTACTTGGAAGGTTGCCCACGTTCAGTGTTGTATCTAACTGCAACTTAAAGCAAATTTGTTCCAGGAGCCCAACCTGGTTTGAATGTCTGGAAAACCACCTAGAAATTAGAGATGCTGTAGCACAGAGATCTTCCTGAATTGGGCTGAGTTTTCACAAGTCACTGGGGACACAGGACGTTTGAAAATAGTGAGACTTAGGCTGGGACTGTAGTATATGCCTTCCATGTTTGTACTCTAAAAATGCAGTTCTGGGGGACTGTAGTTCAGCTTTCAGCCGGTACCTCTCTTAGGGTCAGAGGTACCGTGCACAACATCCAGGGCATACCCAAGGTCAGCAACCATATCTCTACCATTGTGCATCTAGCATGACTGCAGCCAGTTTCACTAGAGAAAGCTCACATGAAGCACTGTAAATACAAAGCCGTCTGCACCATTTGCTCTTGAGCTCTGTTTTATTTGGTAGTATAGATGTGCCCTCTGAGGCTGAACTGGGAAATAGCTAGTAGGTGGACATTTTGTCTTTCTGAGTTTTTATGTAGACACGTCTGTGGTGATGTGCTTGTTTATGTGTAATCTTGTTTCAGGTGCCTGAGAGATCAGATCTAAAGAAAGAGTTGTCCGGCCTCCTGACTGTTCTTTGAATCCCTGTTTTTCACTGTTCTGCAAGGTGTTTTGC
Organism: Anser brachyrhynchus; assembly: GCF_964034855.1. NCBI lineage: Eukaryota > Metazoa > Chordata > Aves > Anseriformes > Anatidae > Anser > Anser brachyrhynchus. The sequence continues at coordinate 18,257,229 of NC_137695.1, forward strand.
CAAGAGCTGCCTTGAGTGCAGCACAGAGCATGGCATACTGAACCATGCAAGCATCCAGTCCTAAATCTGTGTTAGGGATTGGGGTAATCTTGTGGATATAGTCCTCAATCTCATGAATGATAAACAAAAACTGCTTGGGACAGAACTCAATGAAGACAACCCACCCTGTGTGTGCTTCAGTTCCCCACATTGGCAGCATGTGCTACATACCTCGGTGCCTCCCAGGAAAGCAGCAGGGGGAGTTCACTGGGTCTTGCTGACGGCAAAGTGCTGAGGGCTCCCAGTCACCTGCATCTGAATTTAGGGAGAGAAAATTATGAAGTCTCTTCTGCAATCATTGTTTTCTTTCCAGTTATCTAAAAGATCCACATGGATCTGCTCTCTTCTAATAAATAATTATCTCAAACCAAGTATTTGAGTTGCAGTATTTCTGGTAAATTTAAAATGCTCACCTCAGTAGCACTCAGTAGCACAGAGAACAAGCTACATCAGTGAAGTCTGGATCCTTGCTTGAAGTGATGGGTCATTCAAACCTTATCCAAACTTCAAAACCGAAATACCCAGACTGATCACCAAGGTAGCACTGTAGTCCTATTAACAACACCATTGCAGTAGATGGCTGTAGCGCTGACTGTCCCTACAACACCAGGAGGGCTGATCATGTTCATATAGCCCCATACAGCCCCATGTTCATATTGCCCCAGAGGTGTTTCTGTGCCCATCAGGGCTGCTGGTAGGAGGTTTGACTACCACAGAGTCTCTTTTTTTCTTGTGTGTGCAGAGCTCTGAGCAGGGGAAGGTCTTAGTTATCACTGCCTTGGCTTAGCAGTCATAAAAGTGGCAATAATAGTTAGCTGATAAGGGCAGTAAAAAGGCAGGTCTCTAACCCTGGGGAAGGTTTTGACAAATGGCTGCTCACTAGAATGGAGATGTTGCTGGCCTGGAGACAGATGGGCTCATCAGCTGAATGTAGGTAATGCGGCAGGTAAATGACAGAGAAATTACTATAGGCGTAGTTGAGGTAGTTACAACAATCTCTTCATCTACGGTTGGCATCTTTGCCTTCATAGTTAACTCATTTTTCTTTTAAAGAGCTCTTCAGAGACCAGAGAGATGAATGAGCTCTTTGAGCACAAAGAAAAGGATGTCTTTTGATTTTTGTGCCATACATTAAACAGCTGTGTTTGTGACAAGTCTTTGCTCCAAATTGTTTTGTTGCAAGTTACATGGGCTTCTGATTTGCAATTAGTTCATAATAGATTTTCATTTCAGTCCTTGCTCTTAAAAAATTTTGTCTTTTTTGTTTCCTTAAGTGTCTCACAATATGAATCAGCTGATATTCACTGTAACCATTGGTTAGATATTTCTGTATAGAATTAGATGAACAGTAATTTAATGTTAAGCCCCCATACACACTCCTTTTCAAATGGAAAGAAATACAGCCTGTTTGTAGTTTGCCTTGTACAAAGATTTGAACAATACAGATTTTGTTGTATTTCTCCCCTCATACTTCTGAATGATCAAAACACTGTAAAAATGTGTGATGCGTTTCAGATGGCTTTTCTTTTGGACTTGAGTTAGTTTCTGAATCTGAACAACCACACTGACTTACCATAGCTGCCTTGAGGTCAACACTGAAGTCGTCAAAGACTGAGTTATCTGACATAAGAAAATATTGCAAACACTGAGGGTATAAGAAGGAAAACAGAGGAGGTCACAGTCACTGTATTCCTTCGATTTTTATGTATCCTAGCTAAACCATTAACCTCATTTTACACAATGGGGTATGTTGGTCAGTTTTATTAGAAAGAAAATGTGTGTACATGGGAACAAATCTGGGAATTTCTACATCACACTCTGAAAACATTTGGGAGCTGAAACTTTCATGGCAGAAGTATTTAAGAGTGTTTCTAAAGGCAAGTTAGATGTGATTCTGTGCTCTGACATTTATTTATTTACTTATTTCTCTTTTTACAGCTTGTTCATATTTTAAATTTGAGAAAAATCTGAGAATATTTCTCAGAGGCAGGTGAATAAGTTCACTTATACAAAAAGGTGGGATAGGACAGTGGATATCTTCAGAGATGGTTTTAGGAAGCAGTGATTTTCCCTTTTTGAGGCTTATAGAAGTCAAGTCTGTGTTAATAATGATGAAAGTGCCGTCTTTAACCACGTAAGCAAACCAATGCTTAGGTACCTGTATGTCCAACCCACACAATCTACCTTTGTTAATGTACCTCTGACAAATGAGCCCAAGCCTGACAGCACATAACATGCCATTCCTCCTTTCCACTGCTCACAGTATGCAACTCAGCCTCATCTGAGGGAACTCCCCTGTTCTGTGGCCAAGCTGGTAGGCTTTTAAAGCAGGTTTTCAGACATGCTCGGACACACAGAACTCACGGCAGTGACTTTGAACCTATCGTAATTCCTGAAATCATGATGGACTGCTTTTTTCACTGTGGAGCATTATTTATCTTTTTCTGGTGCTCATGCTACTTAGCTCCAGGTTTATTAAAAGGGACTGAGAGCCTGCTACCAGGGACTGTGTTTTCATGGTTCTGTGTTTTCAGCTCCTCTGCAGCTTACGTCACCAGATCCCCATCGTTTCTTCTTCACTAGGAATCTAAACAGTGCATGTATCAGCATAGCGATTTCTACTGTAAGAATAATAAGAAATCATATTTGTACTTTTTTTTTCTTTTTTTGTTCTAATAAGAACAAAATTTTCTGAGCATGTGATAGGGTAGAAAATAAAATGAAAACAAAGAGTGAGGAAAATACAGCCTGAGCATTAGGTAACACAGCGAATGGTTTATTAACCTGTGACTGGGCTCTTTCTCCATCATCCCCGAGCTTACAGGGAGCTGGTGTTTTGTTATCTACCCACTCTTCCCTAAGAGTTGGCCCATGTGCAAGTCACAACGCTGGCGGGATGGCCGGTACAACTGCTGTGACTTTGCTCAGATTTCAGGAGTCTGAGTCAGCTGAGAGTGGAGGCATGACTGGGCAGGTGGGTCACTCCGTTCACCCTTGTTCCTTTAAAAACGGGACAAAATGCTACTCGCCGACAGGGGTGTTACAAGGGTAAAATTCATTATTAAGACTGCGAGGTATTCAGATGCAGTGGTAATGAGGCTGTATGGATGTCTGGAGTATGTGCTTCACTGCACAGCTGAGGAAAAACACGTCTGTTTCCTTGGCAACCCCTCTGCATCCATGCCGCTGTAGCTGCTCTCCACCCTACGTGGAAGCATCAAGCATCATTACTGAAGATTACTGGCATTTTGCTCCATTTGTATTCCGCTATTAAAGGAATTCTTGTGGTTGCATTGACAGTGTGCTTATCTGGAGAGTGCAATCCTATTCTCCACTTTTTCTCCCCATATTCCTTCCCAGTGCAGTCTCCGCTTTTCCTCTGCCATCAGGATTGACCCTCACCCCTTCAGGGGGGCCGTTCAGTTCAGCTGGCTGGCAGCAAAATAACCTTGTGCAAAAGAAAAAAAAAAAGGGGAATAGTTTTCTGCTGAGCTGCCTTTCAGAGGGGTCAGGGTAGAGTTTGATGCTGTGGGGGTAGGGGGGTAGTAGCACGCCAAGCAAGAGCAAACGGAGACAGGGGAGAGGGGAGCCGTGGGGCAGGATCTCCTCTGAGCCTCTCTGCCCGCAGCAGAAGCCTGAGGACACCCCACCAAGGGCTGGGAACAGCAGCGCTTCCCTACACTGCGCACAAATGCGGTAATATGGAAACACATCATGTCCACGTCCAGGCATTGCCCTTGAGGAAATTAAAACAACATGAACTTTGCGAACAACAATTAGCGCTGCCATCTGTTACTGTCAGCAGATGTACGTGATAACCTTGGGTTTGCTTCCTTGGAACGAGCTGTGTGCATTTCACTTATGTTATCCATAACATTTTTCCTTTTAGCGATGTAGAGTCGTGTCGCGTTATCTAACCGTTTTATCTTGACATGTGTCAGGGTTGTATGAATGCCTTTGCATGAAACAAATAGCAGAGGGATCTTCTGCACTTTTGAGCCACATGTGGTCCCTGTCTCAAAACAGGTGGGAGTTTGCAGTTCGTGGGAGCCAAAATGTTTCTCTTGTGAGGATGTGCTCACCTCAATGCCCGAACTTCATGCAGCCTCGTCCTAATAAAGCAGCCAATGTCTGCATCTTCCTTTGAACCCCTGGATGTTCAGATGATTTGTGGCAGCCAAAGACCCAATCCTACACACGGAGAAAAGCAAATGTCTTATTTAAGTGGTGGTCACCATTGCAACATAAAAATTTCAGGGTTCAAGAAGTCAGTTTGTCTCTCCTGCAGTCTAGCTCTGTTGCCATGTACAGACCCAAGGGGAATACAGGTAACAAAGTGGTGGAATGGCACCAGAATTAAAATGCCAAAGCTTTGCTTGTCCCCAGGACCCTTGTCCCTGTGGCTTGATACCCCAGGGGTTCATTGCACCCACCAGCATTTCACTTGCTTGCCCCTCTGCCAAAGAACGTCTTAATCTCTGTGCATTTGCACTGGGTCATGTCTTGGGAAAAAATGCCAAACAAGAGAGTCAAGGTGTTGCAAGGGCTGCACATAAAAATCAGTTTTTGGTTAAATATTTTTTGATTAAATGTAAAATGAAGTACAGAAGGTGGGCCACAGAGCCTGCCCTGTATGTAAATTATATCTTTAGTGCTGGGGGAACTCCTTACAGTAACGGGAAGCTGCAATGTGAATAGCTGCAAAAGAAAAGAGAACCTTGGTTATTTTTGGCAAGCACTGAAGGCAGGTCAGGTAGACCTTTCTCTGTGAGATCTGGGAAGATTACCCTAGCAGTTCCTCCTCACAGCACACACTCCACCCTGATCAAGTTTATACATCTCCTTTTGCCTAACAGAGGCAGGTCCCTACTTAAATCTCTTTTCTTTGCGTAGCAATTGTTGCAAATGCAGACATAAGGAATTGCTTTACCGTATCCTTGGGAGACCATTTTCCATTTCAAAATTGCTGCTAATTACAGTGTACATACTTTAATGTTAAAATAAATCAGTTCCTAATTTGCATGTTATCAATACATTACAAAACATCATTTTCCTTGATTCTAATGAGATCTTCCCTCAGTGTGTTTTATGCAAGTTAATTGAATAAGTAGTTTTGTTTTTATGTAAACACACATATACATTATCTACATGTGAAATAGAGGGAAAATACAACAGGATTTAGCTTTTTGGTGGTGATGTCTGGGCCACAGCCAGAGAGCTGTGGTCAGTGGCTCTATGTCCAGGTGGGGGCTGGTGACGAGTGGTGTCCCTCAGGGGTCTGTCTTGGTGCTGTTTAATGTCTTTATCAGTGACATAGTGGGATCGAGTGCACCCTCAGCAAGTTTGCTGATGACACCAAACTGAGTGGTACAGATGATGCAAGAGAAGGAAGGGATGACATCCAAAGGGACCTGGACAAGCTTGACAAGTGGACCCATGTGAACCTAATGGGGTTCAACAAGGCCAGTTGTAAGGTGCTGCACCTGGGTCGGGACAATCCCAGGCACAAGCACAGAGTGGGAGAAGAACTCACTGAGAGCAGCCCTGCAGAGAAGGACTTGGGGGTTCTGGTGGACAAAAAGCTCGACATGAGACAGCGGTGTGCCAGAAGTTGCCAGAAGGGCAACTGTGTCCTGGGCTGCATCAACAGAGGGGTGGCCAGCAGGGGAGGGAGGTGGTTGTGCCCCACTGCTCTGCCCTTGTGAGGCCTCACTTGGAGTCCTGCATCCAGGTCTGGGACCCCCAGCACAAGAAGGATGTGGAGTTGTTAGAGTGGGTCCGGAGGAGGGCCAGGAGGATGATCAGAGGGCTGGAGCACCTCTCCTGTGAAGAAAGGCTGAGAGAGCAGGGGCTGTTCAGCATGGTAAAGAGAAAGCTCTGGTGAGACCTCATTGCAGCTTTTCAATACTTAAAGTAGACATATAAAAAGATGGAGGACAGCTTTTTACTTGAGCAGATAATGATAGGACAAAGGGGAATGGTCTTAAACTAAAGGAGGATAGATTTAGACTATACATTAGGAGGAAATTCTTCACTCAGAGGATGGTGAGGCACTGGCCCAGGCTGCCCAGAGAAGCTGTGGATGCCCCATCCCTGGAGGTGCTCAAGGCCAAGCTGGATGGGGCTTTGGGCAGCCTGGTCTGGTGGGAGGTGTCCCTGCCCATGACAGGGGGTTGGGACTGGATGGGCTTTCAGGTCTCTTCCATTCTGTGATTCCATGTTTCCATGATTCTATGGTTCTGTGATGTGGGTTGAAATTCCCCTTAGGCATGGGACCCCACTGTAGCCAAATCGACTAAAGCATGTTCTAAAAAAATACCTTGCTACCAGTTCAAATCTCCTTATGTGTGGCTGTGAGAAAGCACTGACTTAGATGCCTACTTCCAGCACAGGCCTCAAGGGTAGCTAAACCAAATTGAAAATAGTCACTTTTACTGCTTTCGTATAGAAGCTGAATTTCCTGGGAGAGATGGAACTTAGCTCCTCCCCATTTCTTACTGGCTGTTTCAGGCAAATCTCCAGCCTCCAGGAATACTGACTTTTGTTCAGGATGCTCACTACCTCTGAAAATTATGATTTGAGCATTTTCCTGCCTGGCAGGTATCTTAAACATCTGAGCAAGGACACAGCAACAGAGCTGTTTTATAGGAGATGTGCAGAGATCAGCAGAAAGCTCTGTGCGTTTGACGTAGGTACCAAGAAAGCATTGGCTAAACGACAAAGAGACCTTATGGTACACATGTTTACTTTAATGAAGGGCAGGGTAAGAGGACATTTATATATATACAGACAAAAATACACTGCAGGAATGTGGGAGCCATATGGGGAAACGCAGCAATTCCCTATACTGGGAAAAGACTCAAGTGTGACAGACACCCCAGTGAAAATAAACTTCACAATTCAGTAGGCACTTCTGCAAGAGATTAACAAAGCAAATGTGGACCTGCCTCTAACAAGAAACAGAGCCCTAAATTCAGTACAGACCGATTAGCCCCTTATATTTGGTGGTGGCAATACTGTGAGAAGCAGGGAAGCATGCTGCCTGGTATTATGGTTTACTGGGGCTGTGCACCGTGTTCCAGACTGACTGGACTCCAAAAATGCCTCTGATCGACAAAAAGCCCAGGATTCTCCATGCAGTTCATGCCTTTGTGCTGGCTCCAGTGGAAAAGCTGGTTTCAGAAGCTCCTTCCTTTCTTCATAACTGCTATAAACAGGGGCTGCAGTCCTACGCTGAAGTTCGCTGCCTCTAACTTGTGCTGTTATGGCTGGTTTTGAGGCCCTGCTCTAAAGCAGGTCACTGAAATGTTTTAAATCGTCACCGGAGGCTCTGTGACAGGTACTTTTGAAATCAAATTTGTCATCACAGCCAACACTGCAGAAGGCTGGACAGTAAATGTTGTAGCTGAGAGCAAGTCGATGAAAAAAACATGGAAATCTATGAAAGAGCAATCACTGGTGAAGGGTGCAGCTCACCTGTGTCTTCCAGCCATGCAATAAACAGCTACCAGCCACAGCAGCAAAGAGGAAATGAAGCAGTATCTTGACTTGTAGAACTGTTGGTGGGATAAACCCCATCTGACTATCCTCAGGATGCTTTATTTCTGGCTATTGCTGAATGAAATGTTTCAAATTCATTAAAATGGTTTATTTCACTTTATTTAAAATTGAGAAGAACCAGCAACCTTAAAATGCCCTTAAATCTAAACAAGGTGTTTCATTTCATCCCAGCTCATCCCCAGCCTTGATAGACTTTAGCAACCATTGAGAGAAGGAGGGGCTTAAAAACAGATGTAAAATCCCCCCCCACTTTTTTTTTTTTTCCCATGGAGATCCATGATCCTTCTTTCAGAAAACTTCCTTCTTGCAAGAATCTGTTGTAGGATTAAGGGATATAATGATAGTAGGCCTCTGATTTAGAATATACATCTCCCAGACTACTAGAAACACACCCTGAAAGCAGGTCTGGGGCACTCTCATGTGAGTTTCTGCCCCTACAAGCAGATCTAGAGTATATAAGTCAAAAATCTCTATTGTCCTTTGGAGCAGGAATCAGAACAAACTCAGTGGGAGGATGCTGTATGACACAGCCCAGAGTCTCTAGGTATAGACAGTGTGCTGGACCAGAATGGGCTATTTGGTGCCAAACACACGAAGCATCACTAGCAGCCCAAAACACTACACCTCGGAGGAGCCTTGGTCTGCTTTTGTTTCAACAAACTATACAGTGCACTACAGCTCAGTGTTAGGAGGCTGCAATAGTGACTTAAATCTCAGACGTCTTTTGTAGTTCAGTGTATCTTCACCAGTTCTTGCCAGCTGTGCTTGGTGGCTTATGATTATAATTAGTTTTAATGGCTGCAGTCATGTAGTGTTAACACAACTTTTCCACTGCTGGGGCTGCAAAACTCTTCAGAGAGAATTCAGTGGGTATGACAGAGGCAAGATAAGGGCTGTTCAGATGGTCTGTTTGGATGGGTGTACCCAGTTCTAGTTCTGGGACATTACAAGCATAATGAGAATTGCAACTCAATTATGTACCAAGAGGTATTGCCTTCAGGGCACACTTTCATTAAGTTCCTTTTCTTTTTTTAGTGGCTGACAAGGGTTATAATCCATCAATTGGAAAAATATTACTTTGAGTCTATCCTTACAGAGGACTCATCCATTCCAGCAGTCTGAAAGAGTTTAACATCATCAACTGCTTTATTCCTATATTCCCACGTGTGTGTAATTGCCTGGAATCCCAGGATTTCCCATCTGCTTTCACTAAAGAGTGGTGCTTTTCTGCCTTAAAGAGATTAAAACCAGGCCTTTTACTTTCCTGAGCTGCGACCATCAGGCATCAGACGGAGAGGACACTAAAATTTTGTTTGAAGCAAATTAAGTGTAACAGGAGCTTTCTTTGGGAGAGTTGATGTGTCTGTGTGTGTTTAACACATAAATGATATTTTATGCTTCACCAAGGACAAAGACAAAATTTCCATGGTATTTCTACTGTTTGAAAGCGTCTCTGAAGTTGAACCCTGAAAACTTGATAGGGGATAAATCTTCACTTTCTAGTTTAAGTATAAAGGCTGAGCTTTCCTGGAGACAAATCTAAAAATATGCAGTCGTGAAGAATTTCTGTTAGTCAGGTAGAGCCCTTACCAAAACAGGACACGATTCACAGGCATGCACTGAGCCCTTGAATGGTAACAGGAGAGAAAGCAAAACATGTAACAAATGGTAGCTGCATCACTTGATGCACCTCTGGAAGATGTTCAGATTCTACGATATTACAGGAATGCACAAAAAATAGCATATAAATTTAACTATTCTGTTTTTTATCACAGACATTATATTTTCTTGCTTTTATGGGTTTGAACTTATTGTCCGTAATCTAATTCTTCTTGACTTCAGATAGAGGTAACAACGTTCACTCGTCCAAAGAGCAACTGCATTAGGACACAGAGGATACACAGACAAATTGCTAAGATCTCTGTGTCTGAAGACTTGTATTGTGGACAAGTCCTGATATTCTGTCTGTCTTTGCTCCTTACCTTTCCAATCAAACCTCCAAAAAATACACATGCCACAGAGACACAGCTGGGTGTTTGCCCAGCAGTCTCCTTGCACTCATATTTTCTGCTTCCTAAGGCTGCCCCAGTGTATCTTTGTAAAATAGTGATACTATTCAAGATGGTGATAATTATGTAGGCTTTTAAAGTATTGGGATGAAAGATTTGGTTTTACCAAAGAAGATTTCCATTGTCTTCAGTGATCTTCAAAAGAGGTGCTAAAGCAAATCAATAATATAATTTATGATTTGCAAACAAGATAGTGCAACACATAAAAGCTTAATTCTGCTTCCAAATAATTGAGTGGCAAAGTCTCCCTTCACCTTCCTAGGGTGGAATTTGGCTTTTGGTACTGATCTTGCATGCTTTAAAGGCAAGTAGTTTTTTGTAGTGAATATAATGAAAGTACAAACAGACACTAAAACAACTGTGCAATATTCAGAAACTCAGAAATTCAATACACCTTGTACTTGATTAAAAAACAATATGGGAAAAATTTACTTGTCATTTTCTCTGCTCAAAATAGAAGCAGATTTAATCGCGTTTTCTTAGTTTCTCTGAAATTATAATTTAAATGTCATTACATAATAACATAAATTTTAAACTTTAAAGATCTCTATTTAATGTAACATTTTGATCCCTTCCCTGGAGCACATGTAGGCTGGCAGAGGTATGGCATTTGGCAGGAACACTGCTGACTGCACGGCGTAGCAGCCACCTCTCATGTGATACTATTCACCATGTGGCATGTTTATATTAGTTAGACTCAAGAGTGTAATCCTGCTGTATAATCAGTAATACCAAACTTTCTATTCATTGTTTTCCAAGGGGTGATGTTGGTAAGCAAGTTGGAGGAGTCTGTTTATACATTTATGTGTTCAATGCAGTGCAATGCTGTATGCGCAGGTGTGTGTGTATGTATATAATGTGTGGTATATATATACATTAAAATAAAATATGGGAATGTTAAAAACCTAAAGCTTTAGTTTGATAAGAATGTGATAATTATTTTTAGGAAATGTGCACAGTGTTACTCATCACACTGACCTGGAAGAAAGTATATGTCCCCCTGGGATAAATATACTTCTCTGGAGTGAGACTCACTCACCAGCTCTTACTCAGAAAAAAAAAATGTTAGGGAAAAAAAAGGCTCCAGCAATAAACATCTGAAAATATTTTATAGTTCAAGGTACTTTTACTTGAGTTGTGAGATTAAATCCATTAAAGGAGAGGAGAGAATGAACTGTCATTGCCCTGCCTCTGACCTTCGATGCCTGAAAAAGGGACAGAGCAATATCTCCATGGGTACACACTGAGCCCCATCCAATTTTTGTACGGAAGGGAAGTCTGCAGGGCTGAGATGGTCAGAAATCCAGTTTGTAGTCCTGAAAGACCTACACAGAGCTAATCACCCACTAGCTATGCCAGTATGTAGATTCCTCAGGACATGGCCAGAATGCCACCTTGTAGGCTCCTATGGGCTGGCTGTAGCAAGGACATACGTGCCCCAAAATGCTGGGGCTGCAGGTTTTGAAGATTTACAGGTGATTAGATCTAGTTGCTTTTGCTCTGGGTTTCAGCCCAAAGTAAGCCCCTAGCTTGCAGTGCTGCCTTGGCCACAAAAGTATTTTTATTACTCCCATTTACAAGTTAGGGATCATACTGACGTTTTGAGATATATGGATTTCAAGTGCTAATTGCTATTATAAACATTAAGTGTACAAATATCCCTGTATTTTTTTTCGCAACAACAACAACAAAACGAACAAGAAAACATGACTTAGAGTTCATACCATGCCATAATTATCTGGGTATCAGATATTTTGCTTTATAAACAGGAAGAGCATTACAGTTCTGCTGCGATGAGCCAGGGTGCCTCCTTGAAGCAAAGTACTTGTCGAGCAGCTGTTGCTGGCAGGATTGTGCCTACCCTGTGGAGGCACAGAGCCCCTGGAGAACTACTCACATAAAGACAGCTTAATACAGCTTCTGGTGAGAAAGTGGAGTTTTTCGCGTTGCCCTTTCTCATAACCTTTTCTTCTCCTACATTCTTTTCTCTGGCGAGAATTTCTTGGTGTCTGTCTGCCTCCATCTTGCTGTCGAAGAAACACAAGAATTCAAGCAGAGATACCTTCCTTACATCTATAAACTCTTACATGAGGAAAAACGTAACCACAATATACCATTTAAATAATGGTGTACTTAAGAAGGACTTGCAGTGATCAATCTCCTTGGATTTTGTATGGTTGTGGATTGATTTTTTTAGGAAGCAGTTGCAAAATTTTCCCAAACAAAAGCATCAATTTTTCCCAACCTATTTCTTCTTGCTGGTAGAAATGTATCACTACCTTTGGCATAGTCAGAGTGTGTTGACACCTGCCTTTGCACAGCTACTTGAGCTTTCTGCAGCTGTAGCAGGTAAGATGAGGGTCAGTAACCAGAAATTGGGGTCAGTTTTCCAGATATCACATTACATATCTCAATCACCAGCTCTTTCTGGAATGTTTCATCTAACAACGTTAAAGTTGAGCCACCTTTTTTAAGCAAGGTCACTCTGTTTCTTTGGATTTGATCTCCATCCTGTGGCTTTTTACAGGAAGACCCAAATAAGATCTGCTCACAGATGTTTCTTAGCACATGAGTGGGCTTAGTTTGCTGGAAGGCGATGTGAATATTGACAGAAAGCTGAAACAATGCTGAGTTAGTGCTCCAGTCCACTGCCTTCTCAATTTACAAGAGGGAATTGAGCCTCAAAACGCTGCAATATCACAGTGCTATTTCTACTATGTGAATTTTGCATACAAGTCACAATAAGCGCATACAGTTCAGAAAGCAATGTTTCCTGCTGTTGGATGGAAAAGATCAACACAACAGCAAGTGGATTATGGATAGAGCAGTAGCGATGAAATACTTGCTCACTGTGCGTGAAACGATGGGGAAAGCAGAGCTTTTCCTGCTGTGCTCTGATTTCTGACTTTCCTCCAGGGAAAACTCAGCCCTGGCCCCATGGAGGCTCCTCAGGGAGCTCCTGACCATGGCAGTACTACAGCCAGGAGTGAAGGACACCAGCAAAGGCAGGGCTGACGTATCTGTGTGACTCTGCAGCTAACTCCTGTGTATTTGCAGGCTACTCCTCAAACCGGTGGGTGTTTTTCACCAAAGTGATGTGATGACAAAGCTCTGAAATATATGGTGACACCAGGGCTAGGAGATACAGCTCCTTGCCATTGCTGTCCAGATGATTTGTGATTTTCATTAAAGCAATATGATAATAAAATCAGAGTCCGGAGAAGGAAAATGACAGACAAAAGCAGACGCTTGCCAGTACTACAGTATAACAAAGTCTCTTGCTCTGTCTGGAAATATAAGACTTTTACATCAGTAGAAAGCTATTCAGTTCATTCTCATTCAATTTATTGGTAGGGTGACTTTATACAGGTTTGACACAATGACTCAGTAGAGCTGGCCATTGTATTTTTCCAAGTGTCTTTTTTTCTAGCACTGAAATGGCCCATAAGGCAGTAAGCCTGGCTTTAGCAGCCAGCTTCAGCAATTAGAGGGAGAAACTAGTTAGACAATGCTGAGTTTTACAAAATGGTTCCTTCTTCTATTTTTAACCACACCTTTTCAAAGAGATGCTGAAAATTTGAGAAAGTGGTACCAGGGAATTCAAGCTCCAGCACTTTTCTCTGTATGTGTTAGGAGCTATAGTAGGGAAAAAAAAAGAAACAAAAGAAACAGATGTTGCATGGTTAAAAGGTTTGGGCAGAGGGGGGAGGCTTGACCTTGGTTTAAAGCAGAATAGTAAAAAAATAAAAAGGGTCAAGATTTTTGCAGTTAAAAAAAGCTGACGTCAATTTTCATACCTCTATTTTTCCTTGTTCTAGGGGATTAAAACAAAACAAAACAAAACAAAACAAAAAAACAAGACAACAACAAAAGGAATGGATAAAGGAAGTTTTCAGTAAAAGTAAAAAAAAAGGCAAGTAAAACAAATGTTTTTATTAAACAGAAAAGCATTTTCCTCATATAAATATTTTAAACAAAATACTTAGCTCAGCACATCTGCTAGGGAAGAAGCCATACCCTTCTTGTAGGTCTCCAGGTTTGTTGGAGAGTCTGTGGCACTTTCACGGCATCTGGCCTGGGGAATTAATGCCACAGATGGATTATGGATGAATACATGACAGTGTATTACCTTCCAGCTCACAGCAATTTATTACTTTTGTTTGCAGGAAAGCTACAGGAGTGAGGATCGTACTAGAGATAAAACAGAAAGGAGGGTCAGACAGCACTTGGGAGGGATGTTGAATTAAAGGGGATGCCTTCAGCGGTAGAGACAGAAGATAAGCTCCTTAAGTAAACATTTGTGATGCAATAATGTAATGACTAGGGCTGAGGAATCTGCAAGGAGAAGAGTGCCCCTAGGTTTATATTGCAGGTGATGGAGGCACACTTCAGTATGGCATGGGAATGAATCACAGAGGGCAGAACCTGTAGCTGCCTGCCTTTGTGCTAAATCTCCCGTGGCTTTCAAAATGGATAGCTGCAGTTTCTCCACCCACAAGGGAATCCCTGGCAGATGGGGAACCAAACCTTTGGCTCAGAGGACGAGACAAGAGCATGCCTTGCTCTAGCACGGTCGGTGCAGCCCCAGCAGGATGTGCTCCAAGGAGAAGGTTCGGCTTCTTCTTGCTCCAGCCCTTGGCTAGTCCCACCTACTGCATTTCTTCTCACTGGTCAGTGTCTGCTGGATGTCTGAGCCTGGACTCGGAGGAATTGAGCCTGTAATCCATCTCTCCTGAGGGCCTGATTTTTGAAAGATTGTCAAGCTGGTATTTTTAGTTCCGCATCTGTCACTACACTGTGCTTTGGCTGACACGGCACCTTCCAGACTGATTTCAGTGGCTGCCTGGTAGCTTTGAAATTATTGAAGATTGTTTCAACCAGGAAAGTCTGCACTTGTTAGAAGAAAAACTTTTCTGATTGATATCCTGAAAAAAACAACAGTGCTGATGATACAGGCCAAGAGAGGTGACATGCTCCTGAGTGTGGGACATGAGATCTAGATTAATTTGCCTTATACTAAATTCCCCACTGTAGTGGTATCCCAAATAACCTCCAGGATACTCAGAAGCAATAAATGAGGTGAGTTAATACTGGGCAAATTCTTGCTGAATAATAAAATGTCCCACAATCTGACTTTCAGTGTGTTGTCATTTTAGGGTTTGACAAAGGAAAGTGTGGAGAAGCATCAGTAGGCTTTCACTGTGAGGTGGGGTTATATTACTGGTTTAATTTTCGCTGCCATTTGCCTTAAGAAAAGCAGAGATTATCTGCTTTCTATTTGTAGAAGAATGTTAAAGACAATGAAGCACCAGATAGAAGATGAGGACTGGTGAGCCCTCCTAACACGCTGAGCATCACAGGGCAAAAGGCTATACAAAATGTGCTTGCGCATTTTCTGTGGGCATCGATTACACGCAGAATATCTATTCTAGTTAGATAATTGTGGTTAACAAGTGTCCATCTGAATACACTAATGACCACATGATTATTCAAGTGTTGAGTTTTGCAAGCACTTTTTGCTTCTGGCTCTTTAGCCAAATAAGGAGGACAAAAGCCCAATAAAGTAGACTTTTGTTGTAAAATAGAGTATGAATTTGAAAATAAAATATATCTTACACACCATTTCTCAATTGTTTAGTTCTCAGAGCAGACCAAACAACTCAAAATCTATTACAAAGATAAAAAACATATGTCTGAGAAATTCATTTCTCGTGCTAGAAACAGACTAACGCAATAGTTTCCATTTAGAATTACATATGCAACCAAATCCTCATAATTTCCTTACAGTTCTGTAAACCAACTCACGACCACTACAGAAGTATCCTTGTCTTCACTGGGTTTACAGAAGACTATAATGAATTTAAAACAGCCATTTAAAAACTGAAGCACATGTGTTTCTTCAGAATTTTAGAACGGGGAGATTGTTAAAACTATGGCTCATTTTTTTTCACTGCATCTATATGTATTAAGGCCTCTTGATTACTAAATATTATTATGACTAAGTGCAGCTGTGTTTATTTCATTTTTAAACTACAACTCTCAGTAGCAGCTAGACTAAGAATATGTAAAACTTTTATTAGACAAATAATGCTTGTTCTTTCTTAATTCAGGCTTAGAAAATGCAGAGATTTCTTTGTACTCTTGGAAGCTCATAAACAGGAAGAAATCTATAGCATATTTGAAAGTAGTTTCCAAGTTATTTCTATAAAGAAACAGTTTAAAGTAGCAGTTTAGTCACTAGTCATGAAATGGAGTTTGTGTAAATTCTAACAATGATTAATGCTTGCTAAATAACAGAGCATACATGTGTAATCTACTTTTTTTGGGGTACAGAAAGGCACAAGCTAACACAATGTAGGCTAATGTGTACTTTGAGGCTGTCATCACGCCAGTGAATCTCATCTTGATCCCTGTTCTCCTCCTTTAAATGTCCCAGGCACATTCCACTTAGATTTTTTCTAATAGAAAACATCAGCTGAGGATAGTGAAGGAAAGACAGTGCCTCATTGGACCCTTGCAGATTTACTTTAATCTTTCAGTGACTGCTTAATTTCCATATTTTGTGTGCCAATTTTACAGCGCTGCTTTCTGTCCCTTGTGTATAGCCAGGGTGGCTTCACAATTTGGGTCTAAAGTGGCCAAATCATCCACGCATGGCAGGCTTGTACTTCTCACAAAAGCAGGGTCTGGAGAAGGCATCGCCTTCCCAGCTGTCAAAATGCAACCCCTCCATCACTGCAGCTCATCGGCACCCCCAAAAAACCACCATCAAACCCAACCAGCCTTGGTGGGAGTGGGAGCCAACAGTAAAGATGCCCAGTGAGTACCTGGCACCTGTAGCCAGCAGCACTTTTGTCCTGGACTTCAGCACGGTCAGGATTTCATCCGCCAACTGAATTACACAGATGCATCTCCAATATTTGCAACTTTGCAACTTTTTTTTTTTTTTTAATAGTCTTCTGACATACGCTCTCCCAATTTGGAGGCAATCATGACCCCGACTGCCACCTCTCTGCAGGGCTGGGGCTGCTCTCAGCAGAAGACTCAGCTTGGGGTGGTGAGGTGTGAGCAGACCTCACCTCCTACCACTGCAGCATCGATACTTCCGCTTGCCTTGATTTTTTAAAACCCCCCACTGTCTTGATTTGTTTTAGAAGGTGGCTGAAACATAAAAGCACCAGGAAGCTCTCTGCTCTTTGTTGCTGTTCACCGAAACCAACCCTCCTCCTACGCTCCAGCCGTTCCTTTCAGTAACCAATTAATTCCTGCAGTGTGACAGCTCGGCTTCATGCTCTGCCATAATCCCTGACTCACTCTTCCCCAAACCAGCCCAAAGATACCTGTGCTTTGAACTTCTCTTTTTTTAAGTTACACAATGTAAAGTATCTTCCACAGAAGAGTAAATGTTTCCAGGCAGAAGGTTAACTACAAAGTACAACTAAAGTTTCTTTTATTCATGGTTCTGCAAATTTAATTCCACATTGCTATTTGTCTCTGATGTGTGCCTCATTGATAAAAATATTATCTTTATAAACATATGACAGTAAAAAATGGATGAAAACAAAATATGATAAGGGTATGAACATGAGAGAAAAAAAGAAAAAAAATGAGGTACTGGAGAGAGACAGATTCATACATCAGAAACACTGAGAAAATAAGATAGGAGGAAAGCTTTTTTTTTTTTCCTTAATGAATTTATGAATGTTGGTTATTAAAATGCTCAGATCAAAATATGTGGTTAGTACAAATATTAGGAATCATTGTAATCATATTTAAAATCCTGTTTAATTGCATCAGCATCTTTCTCCAGCCAGCTAGCAAGGAAGGGTAAAGTACAGCCCAACTGCTACTGCTGTATTATTAGTCTGTTTACAGCTTTAACAATTTAATTTCACAGTACTAGGGCAGCTTGTCTCTTTTTAAAAATCATGACATCCAGGGTAAAAACGAAACAAAACATTTCAGGTTGTTAAGTCAGCCACTGGGTGGGAAATTATAAGGTCTCCTGTATACAGCTGAGGTACACAGAAATCAGAGAAAAGACTAACAAAGAAATCCATCTTCCCCAACAGGCATCTTGCATGGGTACCGTTGTGTCAGGTAAATCCTCCCGCTCCCCTGGGTCGGTGGAGCTCTGTGTTGTTGATGCCTGATGTCTACAGCAGCTTTCTGTCCTTTCTTACATCATGTTCAGGTTTCTATTAAGCTGCCAAAGCTGCAGCTCCCTGGAAACCTGATTTTTGTAAGAAGAAAACAAAATCACAACTGTGTGATACAGAAAATAACCATCCAGCCTGGAAATGCAGTCTTTTTCAAGGAGAAAGCCTGCCCAAGTTTACAATGCAGCAAGACTGTCAGGGATAACGTGCCATCCTGACAAGAAATGGGAGCTTTGCTGCTGACTTCTGCAGGGCCAGGACTTCACCCAGCTGCCAAGGTGAAGGATCTATTCCCATGGCCAGGGCGCAGCTGCCTCGGACAGCCACTACCACAACTCAGATTATTTTAGTTTCTCATTTAAAGATGGGTCTTAGCTTGGTTCCATGATTCACTTTTATTTTTATTTTATTTCTTTCTGAATTGAAACTCCTGTAGTCAATAAAAATCACACATTTCCCATGTCAAGGACCTGCAATTGATCTATAGGTTTAAAATACTCAGCCTGCTGCAAGGGCTGCACTTGCACACTTTCCGTATAAATTCAAGTTTTGCTCTTGGCTGCAGGAAAGCCAAAGATTTACATTTGCTTTCTTTCTGTGCACTTTCTGTGCACCTAACTTTTCTCTGTCCCTGCAGTGTGGCTCCCGAGCTGAAGCAAGGACATCCTTTCTTGAAAAGACACCCATCTTTCTCCATGAACTGTATGAGGAACTTGGGTGTTTAGGTAGTTAAAGTTTAAAAAATGGAGTTGTCATTTGGAATGGTCAAACCATACTGGTTTAGCCACTGTTTGGTACTTAGCTGCTTTATCCCTAAAGCACTGCAGGCAGATAGAAGGCTTTTGGAAACCGTTACAGGTACATATGGGATAGGGCACCTGGCTCAACAACAGCCCCCCCGTGCTATCTAATGTTGCCCAGAAGCAGAGACAGCGTTGTGCTGGTGCCTTCACTGCTCCAGAGCACCATGAGATAGCAAAGATGTCCTCACGAAAGGCGACTGCTGCACTTCACAGGGTGTGGCTGGCATCTTGGCTGGCTGAAGGCGTTACTGCCAGCCCCAGTGCAAGCTGGAAAATGGGCCAGCTCTAAAACTGAGGCACCTGCCACAGCCAAATGGCCAGCATGTGTCACCTTTTGCTTCCCTCCACACCCAGGTGCTGCAAGCACGTGCACATGGCAACTGTGGTCATTTGTCTTGGTGCACAGCTTCAAAACACCTCATGGGCTGCAGTTCTGAGTGGAGGAATTTTTTGCTTCCTTTGTAAAGGAGTGTTCCCAGCATGATGTGATATTGCAGCACTTTTGACCCAATACAAGCTTTTCCTTCTGCTCCTTTGGCCAAATTCTTGAAAATGCTCTCAGTGGAACACACCTGCAGGAAATCACACATCTTCGCCCACCAGCCCTTTCCTCCTTTCAGCAGGAAAAAAACGCAGACAGTTAAAACCACGTTAACAAGCTGACGGTACCTGTGGGAGCACCTGCTGCCCCCTGAGCCCTCCTGTCCCCGGCCCCCAGCTGTGGCTGTGCTGTGCATTTCAGCTTTTACCTCTGAGCTCCTCCACTGCTGGAGAAGTTTTGACATTGGTTAGTTTTCTCTCATCTCTTTTCAACCCCAAAGATAGGGGTCTGGTGCCCAGGGGTCTGAGTGGAGTGAGGGCAGCGCTATCACGCCATACTTCGCAGGCCCATGAAATTCCTCATTCCACATGGGGCAGCTGCCAGGCTGCCTCTGCCCAGCGGGCACTGACATTCCACAAGTAAACCTTCAGGGGGATTGTAGCAAGGAGTGAGAAAAAAAAATTATGGCTTCATGAGACTGAAATGAGTGAATTTACGCACGGTAATTCTCCTGTGGTGGAAGTTTTTACTGAAGCAAGAGGAAATGCCTTGCCCTTCACAGAGGATATGGGGTCACCTCCCATTCCCGTTCCCATGTGGATGGTGAGAGGTGGCCAGGTTTAAGTTGTTTCCTCTCCCCACTCCTTTGCATTATGCTCACCTTGCTGTCAGGGGCAAGCTGATGCAGAAGGCGAGCACTGATGCGTTTTATTGCAGGTAATGCATGGCTTGCAGCCTGTGGTCCCGTTGGCAGGCAGCACAAGGTTCTGCATGGCAAGCTGGGGCAGATACTTTCCTATAGACTTGGCATAAAGAAAAAACTCCTCTGGAAATGAAATGAAGTCTGGGAGGAAAAAAAAAAGCTGTGTGGGCTCCAAATGGGTCAAATTGGGTTTGATGGCTATGCTGGACAAAAGTGTACTTACTGTCTAAACACTTTCAAACTACATAATTTCTGCATTTTTAAGATGAAGATGTGATATTAATGTTGAAATGGCAGGTTTTGTTGAAAACCTCACTTAGTTTAAAAAACAAAAACAAAACAAGCAAACAAAAACAAATAAGATTAAAAGGCTAAATAACCCCATAAGGAAGTATTACATTCATTTTTAACAGCAGCTTTTTGTTGACAGGAAATGTTTGTCAGCTGTCATGATAAAAATTCATTTCAGATCAATTTGAATAGATTTAAAAAATATTTCCTTTCCTTACCATTGAACTGAAAAATCCATTATTCTTGTTCCAGCTCTCTTCACTGTCTTCTTTCTTATGTCTTCAATTTTCCATCTTCATTATTTAAGGTAAATGTGATTTCCCTGTTTGACTGTCAGACTACAGAAGCTGCCATCCAGTCTTGGGTGCCTATTCCTATTACCTGATGCACACAAACTGAGTATTTCCCCCCCCAAAACCAGGTGCAGGTCAGGTATCAGGCTGCTCACAGCATGAGGCCCTGGAGAGGCTGGGCCAGGCTGCCTCCTCCTGCTTCAGCCAGGCCAAAATGTGCGTGGGCCAACCCTGCACGGGGAGGTGGAGAGAGACCATGAGCACTGCTAAGAGGAAAGCTCACTGAGGCATTGCCATGGGTGAGGAGAAGTACTTCGACATGGATGAGGGGATGTCTTGCAGCCATGGTGACAAGTCAGGACTCCATGTGGTCTGCCTGGCGGGCCCTGCCTCACCCCAGGGCTCAACCGATTTGTTAGGAGCCCTAAACGGCATCCAAACAGATGGACATTAGTTCAGGCAGCGCAGACATCATGTAAATGATGTGGTTCATAAACTCAGTCCAAGCCCATTTGCAGTCAGTGGGAGTTTTGCCATGGACTCACGCAGAGGCTGGATCAAAATGTGGCTTGTGTGTGGGGTGCAGAGGAGCAGGATTTACAGCTACCTTCCTCCAGCGTGGATCTGTCAGTAACTAAGGCCACAAGGATGTTTCATCACCTGCTCACTGCTGCACTGGGTTAATTTTTAAGATGAGTCAGGGTATGAGAGGTCACCCAGCTGGAAAGATGAATTGGAGCCACCACCAGCCGGACCTGACTTCTGTACATCATTGGGGTCCAGACCAGGAGCATCTTGCTGCACGTAGTGTCGATGCCTCTCCCCTCATTTCTGGTCCCAAAGGGAATTCACAGCCTCTTTCCAGCCACCCTGCTCCTGCCCCAGCCTCTCCTTGCTCCCCTGGCCCTGAAGGCACAACCTGAACTAGCTCCATGCACTGTCTTGGCTTCTTAAAATCCCATAATATCTATACAAAAAAATGACTCGTGTCAACACATAGCATGACCAGAATATGTAGGCAAAACAGGCTGACAAATTAGAAAAATACACAGAAGACTGAGTTTGTTTTCCCAGTCCTGGTTTTAAGGGACAAAAAAGCACACCGGGGTCCTCCTCCAGCAGAGCTAACTGGAGCAAGCCTGAACTCACATTTTCTCTTTCTTTTTGTTTTTACTTTGTTACTTCAAAATACAGTCACAAATTTAATCTTCTTGATTTCTTCTCGCTCACAGTACTCAGATTTGAGAATCTGTTTCAGAAATTTTCTGCTGAATTTTTAATGATTTAGGAGGTGACAGATAACTGTGGTTAGGGTAGTGTAGCAGCAGTCTGGGGAGCTGGCAGTTCATGAGGTCATTGCCTTTGCGAAAGAAAGGTAATCACCAACATTCCCTAAGTTTGTTGTAACGTTGATCTCCTGAGACCTCAACAGATCTCTTGCTGCATTTGATTCCCTAATAATTAACTTCACGTTGGTCTACAGAACTGGCACAATCTTGTGTCGTTGAAATGAGTTGCAGGAAGTCACAAGTTAACTCCAGGTTGCTGCCTGGAGTCACAAAAAAAAATGCAGCTGGAAGGACTTCAGGACGGTTCCTGGTCCACCCTTATGCTCAAAACTAGGTCAGCTGTTTCTCTCTGTCTTAACATTTAGCCACCCTGTTCTGGAGACAACCCATGGCATCCCAAAGTAATCTGTTTCAAACCTTTATTACCTTTACCACTGGAAAACTATTTCTAATATTGAATCTTTTCTGCTAGAGCTTCAACACGTTATTTCTTCTCTGAGCCTTCAAGGCCACAGAGAAAATCCTTTTCTACAGCAAACTTCTTAATGTTAGAAGATTTTCATCATAATTTTGACATGGTTTTCAGGCAGACAGCTCCAGTTCTTTTACTATTTCCTCGCAGGTTGCACATTTTTAGATCTCTAATAATTACTGATGCTGTCATCTTAATGTCTTCCTGGAAGTGTGATGCCTAAAACTGAGTATTATGTCCCAACTGAGGCTGTACCTGTCATCACTGGAGAGCAGAACAGAGGGATGACTCAGTCTGTGTTGCAAACCATTTTCCCTCACATAGATTCCAGGATTCCATCCTTCATATCTCTGACGGGATATTGTTCGCTAATAACTGAACCTGTTTTTTGAAAAGCTGCTGCATAGCCTACTGCCCCTTCTGTGAGTGATTTGTCCTGCTTGAAGTACCGTTCTTACTTGCTTTTACTGAGCTTTAACTTTTATTTATTTATTTATTTATTTTTAAGACTATTTACCCAGTTTGCCAAAATTGGTTTGAATTCAGTTGTTGCCCTTCCACTGCTCTTCCCAAACTTCTGCTTGTCCTTGCATCATACTATATAGGCACTTGACAAACGTATTCTGTATTTTACTGTCCAAGTCATCAGTGAGAACCCTGAATAAAGTCACACTTGGGACAGGCCCCTTCAAAGCCTCTAGCTGTATGACCCACAGAAAACTCTCTGGACACATTTATAAACCAGTTTTGTACCAGTCCCTACACAGGTTCCTCCAGACTATCTGCCAGCAGAAAGGATTAAAAGCATTTCTTGCCCCTACAAGCACCAATGAACACTTTATCAGAGTACATTGGTGTGGATTCAGATCTTGTTAGACGATATTAGAGAGTGGACCCGAGACTCCATGGTGTTGTTTTTGAAGGTCCCAACCACTGAATGAGAGGGGTGGCTGCCTCCTCTAGGAGCCTTTCTTGATCTTCAGCCTATTTTGTGTGCTGCCCAGTGTTTGTTGCTCTCCCTGTGGCAATCCATCCTGGGATGTGACTCGACGTTTGTTCATGTTCAATGACAAAGAGCAATGACTATGCAGTAACACAGCAGAGGATGACGGACACCAACAGCCAACAGCTCGTGCACGGTCCTGGCATTGAGGTTAGGGATGGGTGGCCAGAAACCAGCACCCACCCTGACTTTTGTAAACTTCTGCTTGCAGAATTGCCTTGGAAAGTAAGGACCTCTAGGTAGGGTCATAGCAGCTGAAGCAGTAACAGAGGCCATTGTCCCCTCATGGGGACTTACTGTACAAGGCAGATAAGAACACAGTCATTTCCATTCAATTATTTTATGGCACTGAGCTAAACCCTGATGCAAATGACATTTGTCTTCCTAAAGGAGGGGAAGATAGAGAAACAGAGTGCTGGAGTCCTTGCTGGGCAGGAATTGGGCTGCTGCAGTCACTGCAGGGCAGAGCCTGGCTCGTGCCATGGTGAGCAAAGGTCCTGTGACAGGGTGAGATTGCTCAGGGGTGAGAAATACTTGGGCAGCATTATTTCCCTCTCCCCAGAACAAGGACAACAGGGAGCATCTTGGTTGGGCTGGGAAGCAGGAAAGCATAGAGAAGAGAGCTACTAATGGCATTGCTCCAAAACGCTGTCCCTTCTGCTCTTTTTGCAGCTATGCTGTCTGCTTGCATTGGGCTCTGTGGTGACCTTTCCTGTCAAATGTGTCCAGTTTCCCATTGAAAAGGATTAGCTGGTTCGCTCTGAAAACAGGCCTGGGAGCAAGCGAGGTTACCTACAATGTGGAAAAAGAGCCAGACTTTCTGTGTGGGAAATATGATAGTTGGTGATCAATAGCTACAATTTATTTGAGATTCCTACCAGAGTTACTGCACAAAAATTGCTTTCAAGAACGATAATACACCAGTAATTTCAACTTCATTGCAATTGAGACATCTACAATCAGATCCAATCACTGGAAGGTTTTTTGAGTTTGATTAATTCTCTCTCTCTCTCTCTCTCATTCATAACGACTGTAGCAGAAATAGCTGAAGAAAAGGAGAAAAGTGATTGCAAATTGTCATCTGTAGCAGACAAAGTCTGCCACAGTGGTAAATAAAAGGCAGACTGTTTCAGAAGCAATGGCTAAGTAGTACGATGATCCATGCGTACCTTTTGGGTTGCCAATGTCATCCCAACAATACATGCTCTGCTTGTAGATTTTCCTGCAGCACCAGCTCATAAAAACATGACGCTGTGAATTAAGAGAAATGGCAAAGGGGGCAATGAATCAACACAAATTGAACCGCATTATGCACAAACAAGGCACTAAGGGAAGTGTTCGCATCAACTGACACTTTTGAGCACTACTTATTTTGTATTTCATTTTAATGTGATTGTTTCTTTCAGTTACTGACATCTACTGAAATTTTAGTAAATGTGAAATGTAAATAGACAGATCTCTTCAGTTAAGCATGGAAAACACCTCTGTAGGAAGCAGTCACACAGCTCATTTGTATTGAAGGTGAAAGGATAGCGTGAGATACAGAGGCCCTTGCAATATTTCATAACCCTGTCATTTATCATTGCCTATTGGATTCTAAGTCCCGAGGCAGCTGATTGGGTCTGTAGACTGCAAGCAGGAAATGATTATATTTGTATCCAAAACTATTATAGAAAATGACCCAACAGTGATCTTGCAGTCTAAAAATTTCTAGTGAAGCTTTTGTTCAGAATTGTCACAAATGTCCCTGACAGTAAGGGTCTACCAAAGGCACCCTGCATGGTATTAATAACATCCTCATCAACTCTCATTAGTATCACTGTTAATATGGTTTAATTCTCATTCTCCCAAATTGAATGTAAGACGGCTTGTCTGGAGTAGTTGCCTAAACATGGCGCAAGAGCTATAGCCATAGAATAAGGGATGGGGAATATATGTGGAAACAAATCCATTGCAAGGGATTCATAACTTGCTTGGATCTGTCCTGCTCCCAGGCAGGACCTCAGTGTCCACTGCAGGAGGAAGGAATAATATCCCACTCCACCTAGGAAAGGCAGCTTTGTTGGCCCAGTTTCTGGGAATCCTCTTTGCAAGCACTGTGCAAAAGCATCGTCCTAGTTTCCTTGAGCTTCCTGCAGCCAGGAGGTGTTGTCAGACACCTTGGTGGGAGTCATGCATCTGGGCACGGGTGAAAGGGAATAGAGCAGCTCTGCATTCCCTGTGTGCCAAAGTCAAATTTGTTGGGAGAGGAAACCAAAGAGAGAACTGTCTGCAAACTTCTTATTTTATTTCCATGGTCTCTCCTGATGAGAAGGAAAGATTGGTGAAAGGGAAAAATCCTCATGTGAGACGAAATCCTGAGGCAAGCTTTATGTACCAAATCCTTTTGATGCTTTCCGATCTCGAGCTCATTGTAAGAGCAGCTGCCTCTGCCAGCATTACAACATCAGCTGCTACGAGGCTGTGGCTTCAGCTGGGTGCCAATGTAACACAAACAGCCGTGGTTCAGCTGAATGGGGAAATTAGCTGGATCAGCTTTAGCAGAGTAAGCTATGTGGCAGGAGCTGCTGTGGAGCAGCTTCCCATGGTGGGCATTGCCTCTGCACAGGAGGGTTCACCGGGGGAGCTCTGCTGGCAGTCCCCAGCCACGCTGCCTCATCGCTCTTTATAGGCTGTCTCTAAAAAGCTGTGCTCTGCAGCTACCTATTACAACACAAGCCATTTCCTTTTAATTCCTCAGAGCAGCAAAAGTGTGTTTACATCAAGTTCCAAACATCTGTGCTTTGTCCCAGAACCATTTTCATTATCAGGACAGGGGAGGATGGGAAGGAAAATAGAAGTCCATCCTGCAGGCAGTGCAGAAGTGTGAGAAAATGGAAATGTATAGGATTATATAAAATAATAATAGAATAATAGTATCAAGACAATGGGACAAATTACGTAAACTAGTCTTGTACTTCCTGTCTTGCATGCTAGTTTGATGTCTGTTGAGCAGAGTGTATCTTCTGGCTGTTACATATTTAAAATATTGTGTGATCGTAGTGCCCAGGCCAGATGCCAGGCACTGTTCCTTGTGATGCAAAATGAAATGTTTTAGAAGGAGAGGTTGCATAGTTGTGTGGTTTTTAAGCTCTCCTGATTTGTGACCCTCTAAAATCTCTCTGTGGACTGAGGACCCCTTTAGAAATGTCGCATACTGCAGAGCAGTACATGAACTTGTTCTTCCCAGTCATCAGTCATGGGTCTCTGAGAAATCAGCCGTGTGGGTTTACGGGTCACAGACTGCGAATGAGTGGTGTAGTGGGCTGGGATTAAGCCACCTGGGTTCCTACCATGGGAGTTAGGTATCTGAACACATCTGAAAGACTTGGCACCAGGTATCAGTTGGAGTGAGAGCACGTACAGGGACAGCTATTGCAGAGCGTTTGGACAACCGGAGGTTCTCCCCCTAGCTTAATTTGTGACTTTTCTGTGCCCTGAGAAACAGCCTTTGCCCTGTTCGTGCACTGTGAACTTACAGATTTTTCATCCATCTTTCTAATGCAAGAATTTCAACAGCAAAGCACACAGGCTTTTATTCTAACACAAAAAGAAGCACATATTCCTTTTCTCTGACTGAAATCTCAGACCCAATTTCTTGCTCCACAGTACACTGCAAAATCTATACACCTGCCTCCTTCGGTGCTGTAATGAAGAGAGCTGTGACCTGCAGCTGTTCTGTCTTCTCAGTGAACAGCAGAGCCAGGTCTGTAATTCTCCCAGCTGCAGCACTTGGCTTTCCCTGAACGGTAAGATTGCTCCCTTTAGTCAGGCTGGTCAGGTAGAAAGCTGATAGTGCAGACATTATCAGGCTAAGACATTAGTGGCAGTATCCTGTGGATTTCTGTGGGGCTCCCTTTCTACCTAGGATGATTTTCTACTGGCAGCTAGCCTAGCTAAATTGGATGAAAGATACACTATCCCTTGAGTTCTGATTTGCTTTGTTTCTTCCTTAACCATGCTGGAATATGAGTTTAAAGCAACTGACTTGATATTTAAACTTGCCTTTCTCTGAACTGTGTGCTGTAGGGAAGGTGAAGGCACCTCTCTGGGAGGAGGCCATTTACAGTAAAGCAGGAAGCATTCACGAGAAACCCCAATCATGGAGGTTTGAGACCCAGCCACCTCATCGGCCATGTCCTTGGATGGTCCATCTCGTGGTGTCAGGCCAGCTGGGCTGACAGCTTCCGCCTCCATCTGCCCTTCAGCCTCTCTGGGGCTCTGACCAACACAGCTCCAGGGCTAAGAATTTGCAGGAGGCGCGGGAGGACACATCTGCCTTGTAGTTTGTGCATTAGCCTCCCAGTAGCTACCAGCTACTGAGCATCGCTTCTCCAGGCAAACCTCAGGCCAAGAAAATGCTTTGGACTTCTAAATCATGTATCAGTTCTTGCAAAAACAAACAAACAAACAAACAAACAAACAACAAAAACACCCACAAACCACCACCACCACCAAAAAGCCCCCAAAAGCCTCACAACTTTTACATAATTTGACATGTGGCTTTTTAGATGCGAGCACACAGCCCAGTCTGAAGTTCTGCTGGCCATGAGTGGTGCCTAAGATGGTTGTGAATATATTTTCTAGTTCCTCACGGCCCATAGGCATCGTCAGTAAAATGTGCTGCTGTGCTTTACTGACAACATGCGGTTTTGCACTCTGTATCAAGAAATGGACACAGTATTTATTTATGGAAGAATGGCTATCTTCAGTAAAAGGGTATCTTCAGTAAGGAGCTAACTGTCAGTCTGGATGAAATTGTGACCCTCAGAGTAAAATTCCAGAATACAGCAGATGCCAACTGTGTCAGAGTTGCACAAGGCCACCATCAGGTCTGCTCATTCAGCCAGCCTCTGCTTCACAGAACCTGGTTTATCTGCGATTCACTAAACCAGAATTTATTAAATCCAAATTTTAGAAGTAAACTATGAAATACTTCAATAGCACTGAACACACTCAGTGGACTGTGCTGTGATGGATGTGAGTCAATTGGGTTGGCTCAGAGTAGGTTTTGAGGCCTCCCCAAACTCTGCAAAGCTCTTCCTTCTTCCCCTCCATCCTTTCACAGCAGACTGTCTCCAGGGTGGGGCCACTCACTGATATTGTGCTTCTCCTGGTGTTAGCTTGGACCAGGACCA
Organism: Anser brachyrhynchus; assembly: GCF_964034855.1. Classification (NCBI taxonomy): domain Eukaryota; kingdom Metazoa; phylum Chordata; class Aves; order Anseriformes; family Anatidae; genus Anser; species Anser brachyrhynchus. The sequence goes on from NC_137695.1 coordinate 18,285,628, forward strand.
TCCCATGCTAAAAGAAAGGATTGCCACTTCTTGGACTGAGGACCCTAATCTTGAACTAGACTTTTAATTGAATTTGCAGGCTGCGTTTCAAAAGAACCTTTAAGAAAAAAGGTCCCATGGTTATGAAGATGGTTGAGATGCTCACGTACATCCATGTTGTGGGGAAGGGGCAAGAGGGATGAAAGAGGCGTGAGAAGGTAGAGAAGGAGGTCTGGTGTGGAGAGGCAGACACAGCCCAGTGGGGTGGTCAGAGGACCTGAGGGACTGATGGCTCCTGGGACCTTCAAGTGATTGCACAGTGGCTTGGGAAATGGCCAATGCAAGCTTGCCGTGAGGGTATGCTTCTGCAGTGAGATAGGTCATCTCCTCTTCTAGATCCATGGCTCTCCCCATGCAGAGTGCTCTTCTGGGGGCCTTGTGGTAAAGAGCAGAGAAACAGCAAAACAGCTATAGTTACAGCTAAAGTCTCATATAGCCAAAAGGAACCAGTCTTCGTGGAGAGCTGTTATCCAGGTTCTCGTGATATCCTCTTCTTTGTCAACTTCATTTTGCCTTCCTTCAACGTGGCCAGGAGGTTCTTGGCTGGGACAGGCAGATCTGCTCCATCCCCATCTCACAGGGACACGCCACGCAGCTCTGGGTGTGAAGAGTTTACAGCAAAGCCCAAGCTTCATGGACACATGGGAGTAGGCAAAAATAGGAAAACTGCTCCCTGTCCCAGCACCAAAGAGCTTCATCAGGGTAAGGAGGATGTGCTACTGCCCAGCATCTTCTCCAGCTCTGTTTCTCCTTACAGAGTCTCTAGCTGGGCTCTTACTAAGTACGGGGTATAGGCATTAATCACAAATTCTACTGCAGACTTCAGATACACAAAACCTCATCTCAGACAAAAACTTCCTGAACAGCATCATTTTGTTTTCCTTCTCTGCATCTGCTGTAGGCTATGAAGCTCTTCAGAGAGAAGGAAAATAGGGCACACAGAACTTTGGAAGAATGAGGCCAGGGGAGACATGCAGACTAAAATCTTAATTTTTGCATCCGTTGTTTTGTCTTTTATTATTATTTTTTAATTATTTTTTAAATTTTATTTTATTATTATTTCATGGCCCTTTTAAATTGTTGCCATCATATAGTTTGTGTCACCCTGGAAAGCATCCTGACAACTTCCACTGTGCTGGAGGCTGATTACAGTCTATGGTTAATTTGCAGATAAGTGCTCATAGAATGAAAAGACAAAACAAAAGACAAAAAATTGTTGAGCTTGTCTGAGGAGAATAAAGCGACTAAATCTGTCTTGTAAAGATAAGGTAAAGGAATAGCAGATGGCAGATTTACACTTGTATGTTGGTGCCAAGTATTGCCTCAAAAAGGGTCTGGTGATGGAATTGTTTTTATGTTACGATAATTAACAGAATGAATCTTGCCATGAAAAAATCCAGAAGGAGACACAGAAAAGCAGTACAATTAAACATTCTCTTTATTGGGGCCTTGCTCCAAAGTGGCACAAGTGATAAATATGTTTTCTGCTGACAGTGCCCATCAGTGCTGCTAATGAAAAGACCCACAGTCACATTTTACACTTTTATTTGGATTTAGATCAACAACACATATAAGATACTTTGGTCAAACACAAGAACAGGTTGCTATGCCGCTCTTTCCGGGCTGCAATAAACATAGTAAAGTGGAAAAAAATGCTGGTTCTCCTGGAACACCGAATGTAAATCTTGGATTGGCACATACAGCTAATAAATACATCGTATGCACTTAGCACTTTAAAACAGAATTGCACATGCAAGATGTAACCAGGCTATTCATCACCTTCATCATCGTCCCTGTACTATTTTTTTTTTAATGCTTTCTGCTTGCCTTTTTCACGGCAAGAAAGACTGTAATTTGCTGCTCTACTCAGTATTTCAGTGATTAGGCTGGTGATTTTGACACGTTCAGCAAAGGTCACATTGAAGTCCTTCCTGACAGAATTGGCATCTCCTCTATAGCTCAGCTCACTCCATTATGCACTGTAGGCAGCAATGGAAATCCACCAAAGTGAGGTGAGAGGTCTGCCTGAAAGCTGACAAGAAGAGGTTAATACCAAGCAAAGATACAGTAGAGGGACTGGCGTGAATGCAGCTCTTACAATATCAAGAGTAAATACCACTACCACACAAATAATGACATATCAATAATATATTGTACAAGCTTATACAGCAACACATGTTGATTTGCAACATTGTACAGTTTAAATCTAAAGTGCACAGCCTCAATCTGAGGTGACAAAACAGTACTATCAATATAATAAAGGCAACACAATTACAGACACAATTTATTTCCTTCTTAGTTCATGTCCTCATGATATTACATTAATACTTCATTTATGTATTTTAGATTAAATTAAAACCACATTGCACTTCTTATTTTCTCTTCAAGTATTTTAGAGCCAGCAAAACCATATTGCTTTACAAACAGAAGTTGGCTGTTTAGGCGAAGTTAAACCAAAACTTCAGTAGGGTTATAAATAGGCAGGCCTAAGCCCCGTAATTCATACTAATGCTTCCAGATACCGAGGGGAAAGAGGATAAACTTCAGCTGCCATCTCGGAGTCACCACTAATGTTAAGGAATGATGCAGCACATGAATTCTGCAAGAGCTGTGCCTGTGAAGGCCAGTGAGGCTCCGTGTGGACTGTTCTAGGCAGATGTAGCCTAAGCTCATTTTTTTTTCTGCAATTTCAAAAGCCATGGCAAACAGGGATGTAGCCCAGTACTGGGAGAAGCCTCTGACAAAGTTTGTTACTTACGCTCCATCACTGCCATTTGGACTATAGTCACGTTTAGTTTAGGCCTTGTCCTGCAGACCTGTACATCTGTGAGAAGTCTTTACCCTCTTAATGTAGCTTTATTTAGAAAGAATTTCAGTCAATTTGTATTTTCAGTGTAGCTTTGCACTGCACATAGAGGAAATTGTTACAACATAAGCATTTATTCAGACACATTACATTTTTTGGATAGGCTTTTTTACCACAGGACAAAGAAACCATCCAAATACAACCTTATTTCAGTCTTGGTTAGCACTGTATACTGATTGTGCGTCTGCTTAGTTAGGCCAAGTGGGAAACATAATTAGGAATAATAGCATCCTATTGTTGTACTGTAATTGATCTTATTAAGTGGTTTTAAGAGCTGCAGTACTCTTGAGGTTTTTTCAGTAATCAGTCCTGGAGATCCACAATCCATGTGACATGGAGAAATGAGGTATGGGTACCTCTTCAGAATGTATGTGGGCTTATGGTTTAAAATAAGCAGTAATAAACATTTGAGGCACCTCCATCAAAAGAAAAAGAATTCTAGTTAATTTTCAGCTTCTGTCCTTGCAGTTTTATAACCCATATAAAATAAAAATATATAGTTTACAAAATAGGATTTTTTAATATATATATATTTTTCCTTTTGTAAAACTATACCTATTTAAATACATTTGAAATGTTGCTATAGGTAAATTAGAAATTCTTTTCTAATACTACGAAAAAGGCAAAATACTTTCACTTTTAAACATACAGCTTGTATACTCTGTTTCTCGCTACCCCCTCCCCCTTCCCCCAATTTGACTTTGTCACCATTTTGGGCAAATTTTGCATCATTCAGTCTGATTGCTTTTCATTTGAAGTAGTCACTGTTAAAATTTGGGGTAACATTTTAAGTATCTTCTGTTCTTCCTTATTTGTTTCAATGCAGCTTTTTGTGCAGCTAATTATTAAAGAGGTATTCTAAAACGCAGGAAAGGACTTTAAAGGAGCCATGTTTCTTGATTTTAAACTGTACTCTACTCCAACGCCACAATATAGAAATAGATTTACTTTGGAACAAACTACAAATACATTCGCACAGTTTGTGACAACTTAATTGTCTACTTAGAGGTCCAGGAACAGACTTTCACACCCGCCTATTATAAATCTTGTCCCAGGCGCTCTATTTCGTCAATCAGGAAATCAATGTCCTGATGAGTTGCTGCTGGGTTTGAGATGACCATCCGGAAGAAGTTCACTTTGTCTCCCAGAGGCTGATAGCTCACCATGGTCGTCCCATACTCCATCATCCTGGCTTTTATCACTGGTGCCACCTGCAATGGCATACAATGAAAAGCAGGGGATTATTTTTACTAATAGTAATATTGTTATTATTACTATTATCATAACAAAAAGTGGAGTATGTTTTCTTTTTTTCTTTTTTTTTTTTTTTTATAAGGATGAACAGTTACAAGAAGTGTTAAAATGAAAATATGTCCAATGTTAATAAAAAAAGTTAACCTCTGTTAAGGAGTAAATGGCTTATTGGAAAGGCATTGGGTTTATCTGGTCTCTTTGCCCAGCTTTTAAAACCATGGGGGAATTTTCCCTCTCTACTTTCTCAGTATTGCTGACAGGTAACTGGACACAGTAACTTGTGCTCGTAATGCTCAAAAAATTGTTGCAATCATTTTCCATCTTCTTTTTGTATGCCAGAGTGCCATAGTATTACCACGCAATTATTACATTTGCTGGGTTTACCAATTGTAGTTTACTGTAACCAAAGTTGAATACACACTCTAGAGAAGAGGCAAACCCAAGGAATACCAAATGTGGAGACCAAAGCATGATGGTGCCAGTTTACCTGCAGTAAAATGACGATGGATGTGTCATTTGCCAGAATAAAGTGACCTGAGCCCATACTCTGGAGCTCATTCTGGGGCCTGCCTGCCTGTACAGATTTCACTGTTCACCGCCCAACATCCTGGGGGAATGCTTCTTACCTTCATAAGGCGGCTCATCCTTTCTTCGTTGTCTTCCATGCTACGCAAGCTGGGAGGTATATACCAGAAGCAGACATTTGTGTGCTGAGGCTAAACACAGAACAATAATGGTTTATGCTGCAAGAAATGCTCATAATATCTCACTTGCAATTAAACTCATGCCTTTCCCCCTCTCATGCATCATATTGTGACAGCAATCAATGGCTTTCATTACTGTAGTCCGCTGAGAGTCATCATCATCATTAATACAGAAAGGATAATTTTAGGCAATTTATTCCCAGGATGTCAGATGCGGAAACACATCACCCAGCTGTGCAAATATATTTATCCCCTACTGAGAAGCATCTAGATTTTGTAGGTGCTGTCCCCCACGGAGGCTGAAGGGAATATGGATAAGGCAAATGCCTATTACAGATAATTTAGAGGCAAGGACCGTGTCATTTACTATTATGACATGACAGCATAATGTAAAATCTGACCCTGTAAACAGGAGTCACAGGCGGTGCATGAGATAGTCTAAGATTTTTTTGTACATTTAATGAAATTTATTACTTCTCCATTTGATTCAGCTAGCTCCTGAATTAATATGTATGCATCACAATGCCTTAGCTACTTCAACTTACTTGGGAGCACCAAGTGGAAAGGCAAAATCAGTTGACATTTTCTGTATTTTTGCAATCTCCCAACAGTTGCCTGCCTCACCGCGTTCCTCTTCGCTGGATGCTAAATGCATGAGTTAGAGCAGCCCTGACTGCTGTCAGTATCTTTACCCATCATGAGACTCAGTGGACCAAATTCAGTGATGATGTGTAAGGTGTGGGAACTAAATTACATAGTGGCATACAAGTGTGGATCTGTGATCTCTGTTGGAGGCAGAAGGGTGACATTTATCCTTGTGCTGTGGGTACTTAGGCACTGTGGGTACTTAGGGACTGCAACACGGATGGTCCCCACAGGTCACCCCAGGTCCCTGTGGGGCCCCCGTGCCTGCTCACTAGAGGCTGCTGATAAATGAACTTTGCACAAACAACCTTTCACAGCTACATGGGGCACTGTAACCCACATTCCTAACGGGCCATGGAATTACAAAACCACAACCTCTTTTTATTGTTTGAAATCTGGTTCTAATTGTGCGTGTGCTGCTTTACCCTAAGATGCCTGTGTTTAGGTTCAGTGGGGTGAAACTGTACGAACTGGTAACTTATGCACAGCTGCCTTGTCCCTGGATCCCATAATGAAGAGAGTTATCAGCACAACAGGTTTTGTTACAAGGGACGCTGGTTTTTGCTATGTGCTCTTTGGTTTGAAGTGTTGGTAGCATCTAAGGCAAGTGTTGCTGATCAACTGGGAAGAAAAAAACAGTTGCAGTACATACCTTTCCATCAAACACCATTTCATACCCTTCTCTGTTCTTTATTTTGTTGTATAGGTATTCTGCAAGTTCCAAGCACTTATCAATTTGTGCTTCAAATCCTGTGGTTCCCTTTAGAGGAAAAAGGAAAAAAAAATAATGATGTGACTCTCTGTTCTGTGACCAGAAGCAGTGAAAGGACCACGCAGCACTCACCACAGCACCAGCACAGGTCACCTCTCTGAAGTCTCTGTGGGACAGATTAAGGATCTGATTCTGTTTGATGAAGGATGCTTTCCTGCACGCAGTTCGTGCACCTATAGGTCTTGCTGCTGACTCCCTGAATGCACAATATGCCCCTGATAATACTTGTTTCTCAGCAAAATATTGGTAACATTGGTGATAAAGGGTGGCCTCATCCGTAGATTTTGGAGAGAGGCCTGGGCTGGCACAGAAGATTGTCTCCACAGGAAGATGCTGAGTTGCATACATGGGGAATCTGGGGCCATTTTTAGAATAGGGGGCTTTAATCTCTAAGAGGTAATGAGCCGGGGCTTTTTCCAAGAATAATCCTTTTTAGTTAAACACAAAAATAAGCTTTCAGAGACCAGCCTGATGCTGTGGAAATGCACATTTTGTTCAAATACTGCCCTGCCTCCCTGGTGTTTTTCCCCTTTTTATTCTAATTGACACCACATCAAGTCAGAAGCCGTGTTTTTGAAGAGCTCCAGCAAATCCTGCTTTTTCTTCTCTGGCAGAAGTCATAATCCTCTGTCTGTGACATCATAATTGTTCCTGCAGTCACCAGCTGTGATGCCACAAAGGATCCAGCTTTAAGAGGGAGGAAGGGGAACAAACAGCTGGAATAGATAAACCACTTAAGAAACATATATCTTATTTTGTAACATTAATATTACAAATGGAGTGTGAGAAGAGAAAAAGCAGTATAAGACATTGAAAATACGGGGTTTAAAAGAAGAAATGTCTCTGAATAATGGAGGCACATCCCTGCTAAATCTGTTCTGGCAGTGCAGAACTGACTTAAAAGCTCGTGTCATTATCCCTCTGTATACAGAGATTTTGAAACAGGGTAGAGCTAGTGTAGCCCCGGGAGAAAGGCCTGGAGCTGAAGAGAGACATGTGGCTAAAACTGCCTGCCGTGTAGGGGCCCCCAGTTAGTACAACAGCTATTCCAACCTCTGAAAATTGCATCCCCCTTTACAGACTCCCACACCTCCAGCCATGCTTGGTGTCTGCCTCAGAACTGTTTTCAGAGTTTTAATGAAGCACATGAGGATCTTTAAGGCTTTCTGGAAATGAAAACAGTGATGTCATCTCCTCTGAAAAAAAACCTGAGGCAACTTGACATAATGGATTGAATAAATATATGGAAGAACTTATTTAGCACCATTTTACAAATACAGATGAATTAATCTGAGGTGGTGTTTTCACATTTCCTAGAGAACAGATTTTGATGAGTTTTCATCTACTCCTTCACAAGATGACTCCATGCCTACTTAATGTATCGAAACTGGGTATTCCAGTCTTGATTTGCCACGTTTAATTTCTGAGTGTCATTAAAAAAACATCTTTTTACTTCCAGAGATGTATATAACAACGTTCTTAGGCATATGATTTATGCTGTTAGACTCCTACAGTTACACAAAGCAAATGCTACGCAAAGCCATGGAGTTCAAGTTTCAAAATCATGTGTGCTGCTTTGAAGCTAAACTGTTAAAGGTATAAAAAGGAGGAAAACAATAATGTTCTTTCTTTCATGTTATATACATGAAATTCAGGTCAGGTATTTTCTAAAATGATGATCACAGAAAAGAAACCAGTACCCGGTGTGCATTATTTTAACGCAAACAAGTGCACTGCAGGATGTCCTACCTTTGCCCTCCACATCAGCCATAGCTTGAAGACATCAACATGCCGCCCACACTGCAAAGCCTTGTCTCCAGTGTCATAAGACAGGTCGTAGTGCTTATCTTGTTGAAAGAGGTAGGAAGCATGCATTTGATTGCAACTCTGCATCAGCCCCTTATAGAAACAGAGACACATAAAAGTCCTGTTGGCACAAGTGTGGCTACTGTTTCGAGGGTTGCTTTGGGCAAGTGGCTGCACAGCAGAAATTACAAAACACCCAAATTCAGTGGAATATGTGTCCAAGCACAAGAGAAAGGTCAAAAAAAGGACAAAACCAAACTTAGTTGCTCAGTGGTCTAATTCTTTCACACCTTGTTCGGTGTCCAGGACATGCTGGCACCTGACCCACCAATGTGTAATCCACTCCCAGAGCCAAGGTGTTATTCAAATGAAGCCTGGACTTTGTGCTTCTTAGCATCGTCATGCGTAAGTTCATTTTTGGATCTCACTCTTTATTCCGTGATCTGGTTCCTTTTCCTCCTTTCCTTGGAAGGCGTTCCTCTGGTTGACTCAGACCAGGCCAATTTGGTGACTAATGTAAATATCATCACACCACTTTTCTAGTTGCTTTGGTGTCTAAAATTCTGATTGTCATTGATTTTGTCCTTTTTATGTAGGCACAGCTCTTTTCCGAGAAAGATATCTGCAAAGCCCCCAGCTCAGGTTGGATGCCTAAGTGGTACAGAAAGCTTTGAACAGACAAAAGAGCATATGGCTTTTAAACGGCCAGCTAGAGCTATTTCTGGGTTGCAAGATACTGTTCAGAGAGGCAGCTTTGTGGGAGGGCCAGCAGGCAACAAGGGGAAGAACCTGGCTCATGAAAGCATGGTTCAGCTTTTTAAGTGAAATGCAGAGAGTCATGTTCTGGCTCTCATGAACTCCACAACCAAGTTTAAGATATACCTTGTATATCTGTTGCCTAAAACTGCAATTTCCAGCCCAATAAGAAACAAAACTTGGCTGTTTATCATCAAGTCCAAGCTTTATGTGTAACTCAAAACTGAGACAGTAAAATGAAGGGGGGAAGGAGGGGGAGGACTGGTTTTCTCTTAAACTGAGCCATCTGTTCTTGCCAGAGGTCAAGGATGGTACTGACTTCATCAGGTGGGATTTGTTTCAGGGAACTGACCCTGAGGGCAAATAAAAGTCAGCTTCTCTATTCCTAAGCGCAATCACTTTGTATACAATCTGTTGTACAGCTGTTAGCAAAACAGCAACCAGCTTTTTGATAGCTGGTCTAGTAAGTAGTGGTTGTATAGCAGCTGTCCCAGTAACCGATGGTTTTATGGAAATTACAGGCTTGAAGGGTAATTCAAGTTCTAGTACTGAATGAAATGTCTACTTCTTATTCCAAGCGAACTTCAGTCTTCCCTTTTTATTTTCATGTGCCCTGAAGTGGATATATGGATCAGAGCTGTATTGAAATATCTATCATAAAAGTTTAGAAAGTGTAATGATGCCGAGATCCCGGAACAATTGTCGTACTGCATTTATACCACACCGTTCATCCTAAGAGGATGAGATTTTGCCTACAGCCACTTTTTATGCTACACAGAAGCCAGCGTGGCTACATAGCTAGGCACCCACAACTTAACGATAGACATTATGAATACAAAGCCACAAAACTCTGTGAAGATATTGCCATTAATTGCATCTATCATTTCTGCTTGACAGCTACTTTAATTCCCTTTTGCACTCACAGCTTTGAGTACACAAGTAGAAGTCTATTTCTCAGTTTCTTTTATAACCTTCATCACATTAGCAAATGCTAACTATGACACACATACGGAGAAAACATGCAGGAATGCAAGAAGGAAAATGTCAGAAGAGACCAGAGAAGCAAGTATTTTGGGACATACCTCTTCTCTTACTAGCAAGGCTGAACACTGCAGTGGGACGCCCATCATCTTGTGCGGGTTCCAGGTCACTGAGTTGGCCCTGGGAGAGCAAACCACATGAAGCTCAGACACTGTGGTGAAACCATGGAGATATTTAGTAGTAATCAGAATAATAACAAACATAGCAAGGCGCACCTTTTTCTTTTTCTTTTCCTTTTTTTTTCTTTTTTTTTTCTGAAGAAGCAAAGCTGAAAGTAATCATGGCTAATTGGGAAAGCAATGCCTTCATAAGGGACCCAGCTCTGGATTGTTTTTGGATGACAATTTCGGCAACTTATCACAAGATAATTGCTCTATCCACTACATTTAATTAGTATTAAACTTTCTCGGGAGTCATTTATACTTCATAAACATACGGTAAACTTCTCAAAAACACCCACTTGACTGATGAACTTCCTAAAGGCACACAGCTGATCAAAGATGTACATAGGAAGGTGGCAGACTAGCAGATTCCCTCTCATCGAGTTCCATTTCAGTAAGATTTTAGTAATTAACGCACACAAATATTTCTGAAAATTTCTTTACATACTTCTGTGTACTTCTGAGTCTCTGACTCTCTTGGAAAACCTGGCCAAAAGTAATTTTTCTAGTTGCTGTGCTGATGGTAAATTTTTGTAGCTCTTTGATTTTAGGTTGGCTACGGTAATTCACATGACTGGAGGACTGGGTACAAAATTACCACAGTAATAAGCACAGAATTGATTCACCCTTCTACAGAAGAGCCTGTGCCTGCCTGCCCTCAGGACACAGAGACTGCAAAAATAGCTGTCCGCCCAGATCTTGTGAAGAAACAGGGTGCTGTCACAATTCAGACTAGAGACGAGACATTTGGGACTGTGGCAAGTGCTGAATGGCAGATTGTCCAGTTGTTTATTGTTGTAATTTTGTGTTATGCTTGACTGGCTATTTGCTAATTACTATTATTACATATGATGATTAGCTGATAGATGTATACATTTGCATCATATTTGGCAAGCTGTCAAGGATGCACAGTGAATTTTATTTTGTGTAGTACAATGATTGGAGATTTGATTGTGTAAATTGATACAAAGGAGTCAACAGGGGCATATAAATACTTAAAGGACTCAGGATGCACTTGCAGGTAATGTTTTCCTTCATAGGATTTGGAGACAGTTTTATAGATTCATGCTTGTCCTTATCATTTCCTACCAAATTGCTTTCACTCAATCAAAACAAGCAATTCCAAAATGCACATTGGACACCGCAGCAGTTCTGTGCTTTCTTCTTTGCTGTTTAAATGGGACTGCACAAGTGCCTGATGCAAAAATCTGTAGGGAACAGTCTTCCGCAGGCAACATCTGGCCACTTGGCTTGGCTTTTAAGTATTTGGCAGCTTTTAATCAGCTTAGAGTCAGCCATCTGACTACAACACCAGAGCTAATGATTCTGAACATGCATTCAGGTCCACAAATTTCCTTCAATATGATACTTTTTCATTTTTATCTGTGCCTGTGCTGAATCAGGCAGAAATTCCTTAAGAGACTTCTAGGTAACAGTAGTGGTATGGGTTTTTCTTAAGCAAAGGGATTATGTACTGTCAACAGCCAGATATTAATTATCTGCCTAAAACATTTAATTTACCCTAAGGTCACAAATTCATCCCAATTGCATCCAGAAAAAAATAATTATTTAAATAGTAATATCCCACTTTTCATTTGTTTTTCATCAGTTTTTCTGGTCTTGAGCCATCAGTATGTACTTGAAAAAATTGCTGACTGAGAGAAACAGTGAAGGAAAGAAGCTACATGGATCCACAGATGTTTTTTTTAAAGCATTTTGCATTCGCCAAAGTAACTGCACACCAAGCACCTGGGTGATTTTTTGACTGTGGATCACAGACAGAAAAAAAGAAGAGGAAAAGTTTTCCTTTAGAGTTTCCAAATGGATGTCAGGAGAAATTCAAGACTGGCAGAATTTGGTCCTCAGCCATTATTAAAAACAGACTGAGGTGCATTCACTGGCCAGGCACAGCTCTGGGAAGGATGCCCAGACCCTACATGGGAGCGCTCACTCAGATGCGAGCATGCTTTTCTCATGTAGTTGTCAACCCCTGCCTGAGACCCTGGGAGGGGAGCACCAGAGTGCATCTCCTGGCAGTGGCCAGACCTATCTGCTCCAGACACCAAGAGGCACGCTTTCTTCAGGGTGCTGTTGAAATCTGCTGTGCAGGGCCTGGAGGGAATCGTAAGGATAGCCCTGCAGTTCCCCTGCCTTTGATGGTATTTTTTCTGGACTGCCTGTTACCAGAAGGATGGGAAAACTCAGAGCAAGAGTGCTCTATTTAATGGTCCCTTCTCGTCCCTTCCCTATCAAACACAATGCCACTTCTCGTGTATCCAGACCTGTAATGATTGAGTTGTACCATGAAATGGGACTGTCCATAGAGATCGGATCTAGGAAGTCTCTTCTACAGGTGCCCACGTTACAAATCTGGACAAACTGAAGTGAGCTGCTGTGTCCATCAAGCAGGGGAACAGGACTGGAAATGACAAATATCATTAATTTGCCTGCAACATGGAGATGGTGCTTCACAAACACTGGAGGAACTCCAGTGGTGTTCAGGATCTAAGACACACCGCTTGGAAAATTCTCCAACATAGACTCAACCTGACCTTCTCATGCCAGCAGGACTTGGTCAGCAAATTTGGAGGTAAATTCTTTTTTTCAAACTCCATCCTCACAGGCAGCTGGGTAGATAATGCGATGGATATTTGGATATATGTCCTTTTAGGGGAAAATATGTTAAGTTTGGAGTGCTGGAGGCAGTCTTAACTAAAGCATATCAAATTCATAGAACCACTGGCTGCTTTCCAAATTTTGCATGTGAGATACATAAGAATAGGAACAGGATGAGGAAGTTGATTGTAATTTTAATTGGCAACTTGATTTAGAGATAAAAAAAGGCAGGAGGGAGTAATAATTTCATCTCAAGCAGCATGAGCTTCAGAAAATACACAAATGTGAGGACTCCACCTAGCCCAGCATACTGTCTCTAGCAAGTGGCATAACTAGATGTCTGGGAAGAGGGTAAAACAGGGCAAGCATATACAAACTTCCTCCAAATACTTGCTGAGTCCTGTCAGTTGTGGCTCACAGAAGTCCTAAATGTTTTTTCTTTGTCTTCCCTTGAACTCAGGTAAATCTTAACATCCTATGGCACGGAGATCCACAGCTCTACTAAAAGTTTCTGGGTAAGCAGTTGTTTGTAAGTTTAAGCGCAGTCTTTCCAGATGCTGAACTGTTTTGCCATCATTTATGCTCATCTGTGCGTATTTGTAATATTGATGAGCTCATGACTACAACTGTGTATATCCAGACACAGATTTACTGAGGGCATGTTGTTAGCACAGCTGGGAGGGGGGCATTCTCTCCAAAAGTGGCAGGGCAGTGGTTGGTGACTGCCACGGCACCTGTCCAACTAGCAGGTGCAATCACACGTAGACCTCAGCGTGCAAACCCTCCACGGTGCGTGTCTTAGAGAAATTCAATTGCTAACTAATTTTGGATAGTGAATCAGAGGATGTTGCAGAAACCACTCTGGACTGCAGAATGTATGCTGGAAGGAATGAAAATGCAAACAAGAAATGCCTGCTGTTCGTACTGCAAAACAAAGTGCTGCCACACTGTAACACTGAACAAAGGCACTTAGCAATGCTATTTCAACTGGAAGAAGAGTTTGCATAATTTCTTCCTACTGAATCCTGGAGATAACACTGGCTGATTTTTATTTGTATTTATAGACATTGCTATGGTAATCACAAGTCTGTTAAAACATACTTAATAAATGTGTTTAATTAATGTTAATAAATCATACCTTTCAACACCATTTAGCTTCCATTTGTGCTTTCTTGACATCAGCAGCCCGCCACCCCACGCTCCCTAGAAGGCAAGATACATCATCTTAATGGGAAGATACCTCTGCCTTGCTCCAGGATGACAGCTGTGCGTTCACATCACTTTGGGGCCCTTTTTTCCTTGCTGATGTGGCAAAATGATCCAGGCAGATGGAGCCTGGAGCATCCCCTGCACTAACAATTCTCTTCCAGCAGTGCAGAAGCAGCATTTCACAGCCCGTGTTCGGCTGCACCGCTCGCTCACCCCTCCTTCACCGTCACTGCCGCATGGGGCTGCCCCACACCGTAATTAATGACGTGCAGAGCTGCTCCTGGGCAAGCTGCTTTCTTCCTTCTACTGTCCAAGTGATAAAAAAATACACCAGGATCTCAGCTCCTGCGGTGAGTCTTCATCGTATTTCTGACCTGCGTGCCTCCCACCCATTTGCTTTTGCTCACAAGAGATCTGGGACGAGTAGACACTTCATGTGACTGAGAAGTAGTTTAAGCAAATGTTAATTCTTCATTTGAATCAGAATGATTTTGGTTGACAGAGTAATCCAAAAGCAAGATACCCAGCCCTATGGAAATTCAATTGCCAAGCCTCTTTAGAGAAAGGTTTTGCAAAAATGACACAAAACCAATTCTAGGGCTGAAAGATGATCCTTCCGAAAGACTTATTGGCATGAACCCAGATAAAGCTAAGAAAAGCAGCCAATCTGATAATTTTTTTTAGCATTTTGATTAATCTATTCAGCAATTTGGGGTACTTTACTCTAGAAACAATGCAGCCTTTTTCTTACGCATTTATTTTACAGCTGCTGCAGAAGCTGAGCCAGTCTGCGGTATGGTTCTTATGGATTTCTTGTATTAATGATACTTAGAGATAAAGCTGAAGGCCAAAAGCTCCCAAACTAGGTCATCCATCTTAAGTGTCCCAGTTGCTAGAAGCACTGCATAGTCACAGCTTCTATAATGTCCCCCTCTCCTGAGCCTTTCAGAGGAGTGGGAAGTCAGTGCTTGGACAACAGACTTAATTACAGGAACCAAGTAAAATGTTTTTTTTTTTTTTTTTTTGTACAAATTAATAAATTCACACTAACACGCCTTGTAATCTGTCTCCTACGCTACATAAGTTGATACTTACATCCACGTGCATCCAGATTTTGTATTTCTTGCAGATATCTGCAATAGCTATGAGTGGATCAAATGCCCCATACACTGTTGTCCCAGCCGTGGCACTCACTAGAAAAGGTACAAATCCCTACAAGAAAGCACAGAGGCATTTGGCAAAGTCAGACCGCAGCAGCCCAAACTCTTCTTGCACTGCTGGAACTGGCATTGCTGGGATGGCTGCTTCCATAACAAGCCCACAAGTGTCTCCTAGAGGACATACCTGCTATATTACTTTTTTTTTTTCTTAATTTATATGCCAGTGATATTACAGTTTCTACCTTAAGGTGGCAGCAAACTTCCAAACCAGTACCCTCCATTTATTTAAGATTCATGAGACAGGTAAGGGCTCCAAAGAACAGTTCTGCTCCGCACCACCTGCCTGAAACAAAAAGGTCTGCTCTATGCAATGTCACATAAAAACAAAGCCTCGTCCACAAGGCACCACGGTGCAAGAAAACTCTCTGGTGGATTGTGCCCAGGGCTGTGCTAGAGTTATCCTAGAGAGAGTCCAACCGTGCAGTGGCCCAGTCCTGTCAAGGGGAGCATCTTCTCCAGGGGTGTTTCCTGGGGGCACTGGGCAGGGGGGATGTGGGGCTCACCTCGCACACACAGGGGAGACAGCTCTTCTGAGAAGACATTAATCTCCACGGAGCCCAGGGACCACCTCTTGGACTCCTGCTGCTAAATCCTATGCTTCACCATGAACACACAGTGACCTGGCTTTTGCACTGTAAGGTCTTGAGTATACAGTAACTCTCACCAGTGTTTTATTCTCAATTCATTAGTTGTTCTAATTTTGCCTTATTTTTTATATACTGCATTACTTTTATTAGACAAAGTGAGCTCTTAATGAAAATTTGTGTCATTGTGCTTTTAATACTGTGTTTCTAATGACTATTTAGATAAAAGTTGTTGAAGGAACAGAGCCAAGTCCATTGCATACTGCAATCTGATGTTTTAATTCTAGCTTCTGTTAATGAACACATACAAAAGTAGTGTACTTTAGAGAGTGTGTGGATCTGAGTTTACCTCCAATTGATTTGGTGACTCTGTGAGAAATATTTTCAATGCATTAAAGTACATATGAATTCCCCAGATCATTTCTTTGTTGTTGCTAATATTCAGCTGAGGAATTGCATCAGAGGCTGATAATATGAAAAAGGGAGATGTTACGCAGAACAACATATAAAAAAGCCAAAAAGCTTATGAAGATTATGATGTAGCTCTAAACTTTTTTTTTTTTCTCAGCAACTCCTGCCTTCCTAATTACCAGGTCATATTTCTAAGAAATACATCAAAAGTTAATGGGCAAGCCTATGTTATTTTACCAAGAAAGCAAACAGCTGTAACATTATTGTGGTTTTTGTTTTTTTTTTCCTTTTCTTTTTTCTCTCTTTCATTCTTTCATTCTTTTTTTTGAAGTAGAAATGCTAGTAAACTTACTTTCTGTTTGGCTTCAAGAATTCTCCTTTCAAGGTCTGATGGGATCATTTTCCCTCTGGGACAAAAGAAAGTTATATTACAAATTTGATCCTGAAATCAGCTTTTGCTATTACTTCTTCATTTCGTAGTAAACCCAAAAAAGGAACAAAGTGACTTTTTTGCCCATGGCTTATGCAACATTGAAGAGCTCAGAAAGACTCTGTCCATTAGTCTATGTTTTTAGCCGGCTTATTTTGTCAACCAGCTTGCATCAACACAGTGATGGTTACTGAGAGAAGTTATCTCAGGGTCATCCCCTATTAAAGACTGCATTAAATGACAGCCTTGGGAATTGCTCCCAGGCAGGGGCTCAGCCCAGGGTCCCAAGATGTTTGCTGGGTGCCAAGCCCCAAGGTCCCTATCAGCAGGCACAGCAAATGCCAGCAGAGCTGCATAGAGATGAGAAGAAGCTACCAGTCCAGACACAGTGCACTGCCAAGCCCTCTGTGCTGGCTGTATATACTGTATTTGCAACACATTTAGCATGAACCATTTACCTGAGATTCAGACTCAGTGGTAAAAGGCTTGACGGCTAATTTATGAAATCCTGCAAGTGAATTAAGTGCAAGGTAAAACAGAGCTGATATTGAATACTGAGGTTAAATTTCTCTTTGCTTTAGCCACAAGCAAGACTAGCTAAGAAAGAGTACACATAATGGCAATACAAACATGACAGCTCCCCACATTACAGGAATAAACTCTTCACTGGGTTTAAGTGTTGTCCAGTTAGATTAATATATATATATACACTGCAGGACTTCCTCATTTCTTAGTACAGCTGGATGTATTTTTTCTTTCATTAAATGGCTGATTTCCTGTTGCTCTAAATAAAAAAAAGAACAACTTCTGCTAGAGCTTGAAATAGCAGTTTTAGGAAACAAATAAAACTATGAGTTTTAGTTTTACTTTTGCATTGAAAAAATGGTGCTTTCACCGTATCTGGATGGATGTAAATAAAACAAAATATTATTAATTTATTGTAATAAAATAATAAGGCTGACAAGTTTTAATCCTTACACACCTCATGGTAAGTCAGTAACTCTTTCAGTAGAAATGGGTTTGCACGGCTGATTTTTTTGCACTATGTCCTTCATTTTACTTATTCAAAACACTGAAAGAATAATTGAAACTAGAAAAGCTCTACTCGAAAAATTAGCCCTGTTTTTGTCATACAAGTTCAAAATATAAAAAGTATTGAACTCATTCTGAGTTCCCTCAGTTACCTGTACAGGTTCAGACAAAAGCAGTAATTGTCTCATTTTCAAAAACTTCCTGGGACTGTTATGGGAATAAAAGAAAAAAAAAGCATGCTGTGGGAAGGTTCTGAATTCTTCCTCTAAGCATAGTTTAGATGTTGTTCTTTAATGGTTTCTAGTTTATTGAGAATGTGCACAGAAGAAAACACAAAGCTGGGCAGACCCCTTCACTGCCAAAATTTGCACCAAGGTAAGTGATCAGCCAGTTCCTGGTCATACTGAACACATGCAGGAACTCATGGCCAGGTGAGTGCAATGTCCAAGCAATGCTGAATTTTACCAAGAAGACAGCAGTACATTGGCTTTGAGTATAGTCCAACACAACCCCCTGCTCCAAATCTAGGAAATGGCCAGTAATATTGCACAGCATTTTCTTGTGTTGTCACCTGAGCGCAGATGACCTGAAAGTCTTAAAAGGTGCTGAAAAATAATAGGCTTTGAAGTACCGAAGTACTTCAGTATTGAACTACCTCAAATTAAGTCCTTATACAAACTTCACCCAAATAACATAGCACGGGGGTTATATGAGATGTGCAAGGCAGCATCAGAAGCAGGAAGGCTACTGGGGAAGGCTGAAGGGACTCAGCAGCAAAAGGACACTGAGGATGGAGACTGATGGTGTCAAAGTCTCATCGTACCCATGGCTGTATACAGTCTTCACTGCTGCCATATCAGACCGAAGAGTTTTGATGTCAAACCTGCAGGTAATATGCTATTACTATCAACACATGTGCGTGGTGATGAAAGAGGCAATGGAAATGTACAGTTGCCCGGTCCGAGACATGAGTAAGAACACGATTTTCTGCATGTTTTCCTGGCTGAAATTTACCACACCTTTACATAGTCCCATGAGACAGCAAAACCAGGCAAACTTGGTGGGTGTGGAACAAGATGGGGAAGAGAGAAGCCACCAAGAAGGATGCTTGGTCATGCGGAAATGTCAAAAAAATCTCATGGTGCTTCTTCACCCTCCTAAAGGTCTACAACTTCATCAGCCCACATCCTGCACCAACAGCCTGCTCTGTCCTGGTGTCACCCCCTGGGATTTGGTGAGAAATGCAATAATCCTAGTGCTTATTTCAGGATGGGTTGGATAAGCATTGTGGTCTTCACAGAAAACCATCACGCTGAATTTACACAAGAAGAAAAGGAAGGCATGACTTCATTGATCCAAGTCTGTCTTTAGTGAGTAGAAACAATCAGAAATTTACTTTGATGTGTGTTGGTTGTATGGAGGTTGTCATTAATTCCTCTTCAAGGTGTGTTCAGTCTTTTGTTAATAAAGAGATAATAAGTCCACAAGTCAATGTGCAGGCACTATGATTAGCACTGTAAATTGCTTAGTTGGTGCTCCCCTTTTACAGTGGGAGTAGAGCATTTTGGCTGCAGTAAAACCTTCAGTTTAAGCTAGAGCCATAAATAATTCAGAACCTTGGAACAATGATATTTGGGACTCATAGTAAGAGTACACTTTACTGAAAAGATTCTCAGTAGAATTGATCAGTATTTTCAATTATTTTTTGTCCTGTAGAAAATGTGCTTTTCCTTAAATTGGAAATCTTCAGCAAATCGTGTTGATTTTGTTAATATTCCTTTACTTTCACAAAATGGGTTTTCAAAGAGAATTGAAACCTTATACTTGAGTGAGCTAGGAAGTTATTTACAACCAATTTTGTAGTACCTATGGGAACTGTAGGTAGCCTGCTGGGCTACTCCTTTCCAGGGGCCATCCCCTGGTTGGCCTATGCTGCCCACGACACTGGGAAGACCCTTCACTGAACTGATTGTACATCCCACTGCAAAGGTGTTCCTGGTGACATGTAGTCCAGCTGAGAAGGATGGCGGGGGCATGAAGTGATAGAATTACATTAGAAAAGGTTCCTCAAGATTTCACTCCTTTAAAAAGCTCATTTCAGCTCATTTTGTTGGTTCAAAATGTGACAGTATTTAAATGCTCCGTTTTGATCAAAACCTTCATGGTTTCTTAATAGAATGTGCAAAGAATGATTGCTAGTTTGACTTTTCGTTTCACTTCAGGAAAAAAAAAAGAATGAGAAATATCAGAAATCCTTGAGGAGGGAACTTTAAGATTTTTGATGAGCTCCAAAAACTGATTCATAAAGAAGCTTACAGACAAAGCCAGCTCCTTGAGTGGGATAAATCAGCGTAAGGCTGCTGAAGATGACAGCCCTACAGTGAGTTATATTAACTGTTGACTGTATCCTATATGCTCTCTCTGAGCTGAGTACCTGATGATCCTCTTCTCTGTACTGATAAAAGGAGTAGCATTCAGCATCTTTACTTACCTTTCATCACATCTAATCAGAATCACACTATCTGTACCAATACCCAAGGCTGCAGCTCCTTTCTTCACAGAAAAGTGACTCTGAAAAAATACATTTTATTATTATTTATTGTTTTTATTACTATTTCTTATCCAATTTAATATAAAACACTACAGTCTTGCAAGCCCTTCAGCAAGATGTTCCACACAGGTAGTAATTCTAGTCATAGACTTCTTTGAAACTGATCACTGCAATTTCAGGCTTCATATTGGGTCACTACAGTTGATTAGTGAAACAGCAACCACTCTGATAGAGATTTACTCCTGGAATATTAAATACACAGTTGTGGCTGGTGATGGATCCAAATTCTGCCCTTGATGCATATTTGCACTGCCTATTGCTGGTATGTATTCAGCAACGTACTTGATTCTCTGAAACAAAATCTTCTCCCCTAGAGAATTCATTTGGTTTGTGGCATCAAGGGTGATGAGCTTCTGCTATATAACTTCTGGCCAAACAACATACTGAGAGAATTTAAGAGAGGGATCCTAATTGTGATCTCATGCCAGTGAAAGCTAGTAATAACTCCCACTAATAAACAGAGTTATTGCAGTTTAAAATCAGGACTGGGCTATTATATTAGTAAGACTATTAGTTAATCTGTATGTACAAGATAAAAAGTGGAAACTATATTCTGGAGTGCAAGTCAGCCTAATTTTCTCTAGCTCATAGGACTTAACTCATGTTGGCTTATAATTCTAATTCAAACCCTAGTGATTACAATAATGAAATAGTTTTGTATCAAATTACACCACCAAGAATCATATTTTCTATTAACTCAAATCTAACTGTAATGATATTGTCCAAAGTCATTTTAACTACAGATTATCAAACGTCAGAAGAAAAAAAAAAGGAAATTATTTTTTGTACTACAGTAGTGTTAGCTCAGGAGGTAACACTGCAAAAAAAGATCAAGGCGATATATATCTAGTACAGCTTTTTAGGTTCCTGAAATGTTAAAGAAAGGAAAAAAAAATACAGTACATCCTCCTGTTGGTACGGAAGTAGAGAAGCAGACTGCAAGGCAAAGAAGTATTCACTGCTGTTGTATCAAGGAAGTAGTTGGCTTCAACTGCAGTGCAGTTGTATGGAAAGAGCTGGGCGTGATGGCTGTTAACATCTGCTTCACCTAAAGGCCTTGAAGTCAACAGGACTTCACAGCATGCTTAAGGGCTCCGTGTGATTATGAACACTTTGATAAATGAATATCAAATCTGCATCAACTTTAAGACAGAGAGGAAGAAGAGCAGAACTGCAACATGTGCCTTCAACTTATTAAGTAAAAAAATCACTGTGCTTTAAAAATGACTCGGGTAATTTTCATTAACAGCCTTGACTACTCTGGTTAAGGTTGCTCCTTATTCCATACTAGTTAAAATAGATTTATTGCTGCAATTTGTTTTTCTAATAGAAAATAGAACTATTCAAAGTGCCTTAAAAAAGGAAATACGGATTTGAACAGTTTACTACGAGGAAGAAAATTAAGCCCATGTGCTCAAAGGCATCCATTGGAACATGGCCAAGCTCAGCTGCCTCACTGAGAAGTCTCATGGCACTGCTAATAGAGCACTGGGAATAAAATGAATGTACTGCTGATATCTCAGATGCCTGAAGGCTTTTTACTTGCTGAAGGGAATTCAGTGGTCAGGAACCAAAACAGGTTTAGAGATAAATTGGGAAGAAATACACAAGTCTATGGATGGAAGGGTAATGCAATTATAATTTCTAAACAAACTTTGAATATGAAATTGCTCAGTCTCTGTACACAGGCACAGATATATGAATGCTGTTACACTTTTGTGTCTCAGGGTAACGTCAGAGGAATCACTGCAGCCACTCGAATGGCTATAAAAGAGCCAGGATGAAACTTAACATGGAAAAAAAATGCAGTTTTAAGAACAAAAAGGCTTTACTAATGATGACAATTATTGAACATTGTTTCAGTACTCCTGGGACAATGCTGAAAATTTGGGTGTATGCATAACTAAAAGCAGACAGAAAAACATACAGGTCTAAGAGAAGGAAAGATCTCTGGAAATAGTCCTGGTTATACAGAACTACTGACAGATTCAGGGGGAAGAAGGACATTAAATGTAACCCATTCTGGAATATGGGGGCTACATACTGCTTAGCCCTGCAAGAAAGTGAGCTTGAACACCATCATTTATTACACAGCCATGAAGGAGTTAGAGCTGAAGTCCTATGGTGGGAGTGCCAGGGCCACAAAGGGAGGATGGGGCAGTCCTGATGCCAGTCCTGAATCAAAGACCAGGCTAGGAGAAGTAGGCAGGACCAGTTTCACCCCTGTCCTGTGCTTATCAGAGACAGGAGGACGTGCAGGTGGGAGTGGGATGTCTTCCTCCCTTCCTCCTTCATGCACCCTTGTGCTGCACAAGGTTGACTGGAAGATTACACATACATCCCCTGTATTTCTTTTCTCCCTGAAGAGAAATACATTTGAAGTTCAGTGGTGAATGAGGAAGAAGAGAGTTTTAGTCAATCTTAGTGACAAAAGCATATTAATGGTCAGAAAAATCAAAAAAAAAAAAAGTGATATCGAGTCAGGGGAATCTTCCCTTTGTCTGAAATTTCAGATGCTGTTAGGAGCAAGTTTGACAGCCATTTTTTCATAGTGAGCTTTGTAAAGTAAAAACACACTGCAAAGTAATTAAAGGTGCAGTAATGAAATAAGTCTGTTGAAAAAAGGAAGAATTGTTATTGCTAAAAGTGTTATGATGCTGAAAAGTATGCCATTTTTATTTTAAATGAACAGTGCTTTAGTATACAGATGCTTCTATTTTTATAGCTTGCTGAATTATTTGCTCATCATCTGGCAGGACTGAAGCTGTCACGAAGAAGTGTCCTCATGCTGTAAGCCCCAGAGCCACGGTTGGTTTTTCAGATGTCAGCACAAAAAGTCCTGAGTGATATAAGCTATTTGGAGGGAGCTCGTCAGCAGCAAGATCCCAGATGCTGAGCAAGCCGAGCCACCCAGGAGCCAAAACCTCTCTGAGGTCTGCAGGTTTGGTTATGGCACCTTGGTGTCCTGCAGACCTGGACCCCCAGCATCATCCCACCAGCAAAGGAGGTGAACACGCTTTCCTCTCCACCTCCCTTGGGCTTGAAATAATGTAGGATCCCTGAACCTGAAGGCTGGTCTCCTTCTCTCTGTGTTTGAAGCATCTAAAAATGTGTGTTTGATCTAGGCTAGCTGCTTGGGTTCCCTCAGTAGTGGGGAAGAAGCGGTACCTCCAGAAGGCACTGCATCCCTGAGGCTTCGGCACCAATTTTAGATTGGGATGAGTTGTCTTCTGCAGATCTCTTTTTATTGGCTATAAAAAGTGCATAGACTAATTCAGATTAAATGTTTACACTTTCGGTGATTAAAGTTAAGTGACATAAATCCTACCTCTAAAGTCTCGTTGTAAGCTATAGATTTTCCTTCAGTTACCTACAAAAAAAGTGTACCGTGTCCCACATTTTAAGTACACCATCATGATATATGTTTGCTGTTGTTTCCTTTAGCTACTGCTATTCAATTTTTAAACTTAGTTGCTAAAGTCAGGAAAGAAATTAATACATTAATGTTTCTGCACAACATACTAATATTCTGACCTTTTGCATATTTGAAAGATGTCACTCAATAGTCCTTTGCTAATCCAGCAAGACTCACGACTTGTTTTTTTCCAGTGCTGATGGTTTTATAGTGCTACCTGTGGACAAGAAATGTTGCACTGAGCTCACAAGGGTTCTGTGGCAATGTGAAAGTCATACTGACCAGAAGAAGGATAAGACCTACATGACTAATACGTGCTTTGAAATAGGCTGCTCCAGACTGCTGTTTTTCTGGAAAGTGGTTTTACTTTGATTTGAATGGAGTTACTTGAATTAAGTTGCTCCTCAAGTAACACCAGCTTTTTCATAGTTTCTCTCTGGCTTTGAATACCACCCCAAAAAAACAACAAAACAAAACAACAAACCTTTTCTAGTTATTGAGCATTAGGCAATGCAAAAGAAGCATGCCTGAATCCTCAAGTTTGATTTTTAATTTCCTCGTGAGGAAAAAATACCACTCCCTACTTACTCTGTGTGATTAGAAGTGTAGCTTACGGCTTCAAAACTGATGCCACCAAATGGAAAATGGGCTCTGCAGGCTTCTCAAAACTTCCCTGGCCACACTCGGATTGGTTCCTGCAGGTGACAGCCTCGAAGGTTGCCTCCAAGGAACCCGGCTAGAGAGCAACATTACGTGCCACAGCAATGCTGGGATGAAGAGATTGGCCTATCTACAGTGAAACAAAACCAGACTCTTTTGAAGTCTGTAAGAAAGGGAGGTCTGTCAAACTGTCTGCTTTGGGACAGAAGCCAATTTTAATTTCTTTCTGTCTCATAGCCAGCAACCTCTGCGTTAGATTTCAGCAACTGTTCAGACAAAAAATATCCTTCTCCTGCAGTTACTAGTAGTTTGCTGTACTCCCTGCATGTAATGGGGCTTGTCCACGAAGGGAAATCAGTGTGCAAGAAGCTGAAGCAGCGATTTATCACAAATTACCTCCACTGATCTGATCGCTGTGGGGATGCTACACACACTGTCCACGCAAGGGTGCTCCCCTACCACCATGGACAAGCCACTGCTCCCAGCTCTCCCCCAAAAGGACGAGGTCTATGTCTGTCTATAAAGGACTATGTCTGTCTACAAGGCTGACTTCTTATACCTGAGTGGCCAACAGACCTTCCCTCCTCAGCCAGTGGCTGCTGGAGCTGTATTGCCAGTGAAGCCTCAGACAGGTGCCTCTTCACCCCAAAAGCCATGCCAGTGGGGGAATGCCAGACGCAGCAAGAGCCTCTCCATGCCCCGTTGGCTTTCTAACTGGATAAAAGGACCAAGGACTGCTTTGTAATGGGAATCTGGCTAGTTCTCTGCATTTCAACTTTTCCCCTCTACAGCCCTTTTCTCCTCAGAGTACAGTGACTTTGTCCTTTTCACCTTCCAGGGATGCTCCCTGCTCCACGCTATTCCCAGCTACTGCCAGATGCCGTCTAAGAGAGTGCTAGCTGGACTGGTTAAAATGCAATAGCACTTGCCTTGTAGACAAATGGATCAATTAAAATATTCTGAGAAGGCAAAAAAAGGACTTGCTCATCTGAACACTCATACCAACCTAAAGCTGATGCAATGGGGACATAGGAGAAGGCCTTCACCTTAGATTTTTCATTGCGTGTGAAACGATAGACTAAAATAGGTTTCTACAACTGGCATCCATCACTTTTACCCATCTGAGACAAGGTCTCCTGCGTCACAAGCAGTCCAGAACAGCTGCCTTGAAGGACATCACTCTGCTCCTGCACCAGTGCAGATTCAGGAATGACTGATGATGAAATGGTGAACACAGAGGACTAAATCAAGTTCTGAGTGCAAGTGCACCTCACTGCAATTATACCCGAGCCAAGCCCAACCTAAGCAGTTATAATGTACTTCAGTGTCCCTGGTGAAACAGAAATGAACAGAATCAGAGTGTAAGAGATGTCACAGTCCTACTGAACAGCCTGGGAAAAACCTGCTTACCAGGCACGTGCAAGGTTGGAGCAGTCACATAACCTACTTTAGGCACCCAGTGTAGGTTGTGTATATCAGGAGACGGGTGTCTCTGTACGGTTAACGCACAGAAGTAGGTGAACCCCTCCTGAAGGTGATTTAGAATATCTAAATTAAGCAACATTTACGTTCCTAATTTGGATGCTCAGAGTTTCACCCCAGAGATGCCTCTCTTCACTGATTGATTGTGCAGGGAGTAAGGCTCCTAATTTAGGCACATGATGACTCCTAAATTAGGAAGGGAATTACTTAGGAGCTGCAAATTACTCCTCCCTTCCCTTCTCTTCCACTGACAGCTGAAACCATCATGGCATCAGATTGAGGCCAGATTCTGATTACAGTAATATTGGTGGCAACTGTGGAGTAACTCCACTCATTTATAATAACAGAAACTCTAGATTGGCAGAAATGAAAATAGAGTCTGGTCCTTGATGCTGATATTCTTGTCTGAAAATTGCTGATACTGGAATCTTTGCTTCCGACTGAAAAATCTCAAGAAAAAAATCTCAATGTTTCTAAGCAGATACAGTAACTTTAAGCTTTGTTTACTATCATGACGTGCATATCATGGGGAAATGACGGTATCTCATTTACAGACTGCTTGTTCTGTGGCCATCATCGTACAACAGCATCCAACTGTGGCAGGGAGAAACTAGAATCAGACGGGGGAATTTGAAAGGAAGCAGAAGATCAGCATGTCATGATAAATGAGACAAATGCCATTCTCGTATCTTCCTGTCTATTCAGGTTCTGCATGACATTTTCTAACTAAAAAGGGATTGTTTTGTACAGACTTCTGCAATTCCTTTAACAGTCTCTGCTATTTTGAAGGTTAAACCTTGATCCCTGCCTGCTGGGCAATTAACAGTTAAACAATCCTGCCTGCCTTCACTTAGTGTGGTTTCTCATCTGCCCTAGAAGATGTGCTATTACATACTTTATAAAAACTTGCTTGAGGAAAGGACAAAACTGCAATTTCAGGCTACTTTTAAAATGTAACATTTCAGACGCTAGCCTGTGGATTCACTGGTGTATTTGACTTTGGAATGTTTAATTTGCTAAGGGAGCTGCTTCTTCCTTGGCATGAAAACACAATTATTAAAGCTCATTTCATTATTTTGAGACTGATAGCACAATTTGGCTCATTGTTTAACATCCCAATGCTATGAATACAATGAAATTCTCTAATGATTAATAGGATTTGTTATTTTAAATAATCATGCTGAACCTTATTTGCAATACTTATTAGGTTTGTAACTTTCATATGAATAATGGATCTCTAGCTGTGCAGCGAACTTTGGAGAGCTGCTACACACTCATAGAATATTTTTTGTCCGACTGCTTTGGGGACAACTATTCTGCAATGTGGAGCCTGCCGTTCTGTATTGCATCTCATCCTAATGCCATGAAAGGCATGCTTGGAGGGATTGCCTCCCAAATATTTCTGATCAGTTGTTAGGACACTGAGCTCTTCACAATCGCACAGACTGGAAACACATTCTCTGGTAAGTCAAAAAAGGCAGCCAGGCAGATGTTGTCACCTAGCATGGATGGTATCCTGCTGAGCCCAGTCATCAAAGAGTCCTGGTGGCCAAC
Source organism: Anser brachyrhynchus (assembly GCF_964034855.1). Taxonomy (NCBI): domain Eukaryota; kingdom Metazoa; phylum Chordata; class Aves; order Anseriformes; family Anatidae; genus Anser; species Anser brachyrhynchus. The sequence goes on from NC_137695.1 coordinate 18,312,896, forward strand.
CCCACCTAGCTGAAGAGAAATTTAGGAAGGGACCATGAAGCCTGAAGACAGTTCACAGCCCTTACTGAGTACAACCCTTTTTTCCCCGCCTTCGTCCTGCACGCACACTCTCCATTATAAGCTGCAAGGAGCTTTAAATGGCCCTAAAGCCCAAATAACCCCCACAATACACACAGAAACATGACTTAACATGACAGAAACACGGTTGTTAAATAAGCAAAAAGCCACATTTCTCCCACATGGGCACTCTGGTCCCCTCATGCCCACCTCCCTTCACCTCAGCAGCCCCCATTCAGCACAGCCAGTTCTCGTTGGTGCCTGCAGCGAACCCCGGTACGCTGAGGTCCTAGCTCAGAGATAGACCCGCAGCGAAGCCCAGTGCCCCACAGCACACCACAGCTGCTGGCTCTACACACAGCACTCCAACACCACTGTCTTCATGTGTGTTATTACCCTCTCGCTAAGGAATGGCAGGGGCGGTTTCAGCTAGAAGTACTCTGAGGCACAGGGATCTGCTGTCCCCGAGGGATCCAGGTCACTGGACAGATTCAGACTAGATATTAGGAGGAAATTCTTCGCTCAGATGGTGGTGAGGCACTGGCACCGGCTGCCCAGAGAAGCTGTGGATGCCCCATCCCTGGAGGTGTTCAAGGCCAGGCTGGATGGCGCCTTGGCCAACCTAATCTAGCGGGTGGCATCCCTGCCTATGGCAGGGGGGTTGGAGTGCGATGATCTTTAAGGTCCCTTCCAACCCAAGCCTTTCTATGATTCTAGGACCCAAACACTGGATACTCAGAAGCCCGATGCTGAGCTCTCACTGCTTGCTGTGGTACTTGCCATCCATATCAGTGCTGATAGAGACACAAGGCAGAATAAAAAGAAGGGCAATGGTTTGTAGAGCCTGCTCTCCCTGGGTTCCAGCCACAGAGAAGTGCACAGCTCATCCCCCAGGTATCAGGAAGCCAGCCCCTTCCCATTTTTTCATCCCCAGTGAAGGAATAACAGAAATGAAGACAGTTGGCTACCAATTCTTGTTTAGCTATTTTCTTCGTCATGAATTCATACAAACAGGTGTACCAGACAGGAAAAAACAGAAACACATACATGTTCAGATGTGAAGGCAACCAGTCTGGGAATAGCTGCCATTCCTTTTTCTTTAACTTCTGGGAACATCTTGAAACGTGCAATCAACATAGCATACATGTTAGATATGGCACCACCTGGAGTCCACAGTAATACACTGTTACTTTTTCTATGCATTTTAATACCATTCCAGTACAAATGATATCTCTTGCTACAGTTTTCCTTACTCTAATGTTAATGTTTCTGCCCAAGAGCAGAAATGTGGATTCTTCATCCTGAGGTTCCTCACAGCTGGGTTGTACAGTAACAGATCTACTATGCCCGGGTAACAATTTATGCATAAAGTACTACTGAAAAAAATGACTGGAGTTTCCTTTTATCCTCATTTTTTTCACCATTTTTCCTTTAGTCCCCAGTCTTATCTTTCTATATACTACCTACACATTAACCCCACTCCTTTCGACAGATGCCACCGCAAGGCAACTTCCTAAGTGGCTTCCAAGAGCAACCTAACCCATGCTCTCCCTTCCCAAACCAGGGTGATATTTCACACCCCAGTTCTGAAGAAACCCACACAGTGTGTCCCAATGGATACTGCCTTCTAGATAACTGAAGGGGGAAAAGGAAGAGAAAGGAAAAAGTGTCATTCCAAAACATATTTTTCTTTTCATTTGTCCTGATGGGAGCAAGGGGAAAAAGTCACATTTCCCTAACACTGGCCTTAAAATCCCTGAGGTACATTGACTTAAAATACCCATTTCAAGCATCAGCTGACAGGTTTACAGTATTCTGTTTCTGTATTTCAATTATCAATGCGTCCATTAAAAACATGCTTTTCGTTCTTCCTTTCTAAGATTTTCACTGAGCGTCTGTGCCCACAGTCGAGCAGTGTTTGGCTGCACATCCATACTGCATGAGCACTATGGGAATATAATGCAGAACCTGAGGCAGAGTCTGGGTACTTTTACATATGAACACACACAGCCACACACACACAAACATACATGTATATATAAAACCCATCAGCTTTATCCTGTATATATAGTGTATATATACATATATATATAGTGTATATATATAGTGTATATATATATGTATATGTGTATATATATATGTATATATATAGTGTATATATACATATATATATATATCGGTTCTATATTGATGCTTATGCACATATATTTATACAAAGAAAAGGTGTATAGCAATCATGGTTTTAGGCTTTTAAGTGAACAGGCCTGACTGCAACCTAACTTTCACCCATCTAAAAATGGAGTGAAGAGCACGAGGCAGACACTTCCAGAGGATGGCTCAGCTCATCCTAAGGTAGCTGTCAGCAGTAGCTGGGATGCTGTGCACTGCAGATGCATCCACCCCTCTCCCTCGAATAGACAGGAGCTGCCGTAATGAGTCCAGGGTAGATACCCAATGCTTGGACAGCCAAAGTGAGATAAAATAAAATCCACAACCTAAACACATCAAGATAGCTCTGCTGAAAGCAGTAACATTACAACACGTTACACCAGCAGACTACACGTGCTGGTAAATTTAACATAGCTTTGACTTAGCATGATTTGTATGTATCCCGATGGAAGTATATATGTGTGTGTATATATATATACGTATATAGTGCTCCATAGCTCACAGAAATCATGCATTGCCCTTCACTTCTACTCAGTGTCCTAGTTCTGCTTTTGCAGTGAGGCCACTCCTGCTCTGGGCTTTCCCTGACCTCACGGGCCCTCATGTGAATCCAGGTGAACAGAGAAATGGCACCACTGGTATGGGGCTCAGGGCAGACCAGGGGGCTACTTTTTCCTCCTCTCTCAAATATCTTGAGAGGTATGAGCATACTTCTACACCTCTTCTGACAAATGACAAAAGAAGAAATGGAGAGATTTAGATGAAATGGTCAGGTTCCTGTCCCTAAAACATGCAGTTGTCATGCAGCAGCTACTGTTGATGATTTAGGTGACTGACCTAAGGTGTCCAGGTTTAAGAAATTTGGCCTATCTTGTCCAAAGTCACTGGCTCAGCGTCAAAAGAATCAAGACTGAAGTGTTAGGTTTCCAGGTTTTCCTACTATTTATTTTCTAGCCATTCTACCTTAAACTTATTAATGAGTCCACATTCTGCCTTTAATTCTGCAGCTGTGTTTACACCCACCGTTAATTGCAGGCAACAAAACACACCAACAAAATTTGGAGATCCTAATCAGGCCTTTATGTTTTGCACGTATCGATACTGTATATTTCATTACAGAGAATGCAGAGAGCAAGAACCTTGTCTCTGCAGCAGTAAGGTCTTCACTAGAAGCTGTGATAGTTTGAAAAGAGGAGACAGCACAGAGGTGATTTTGGCTATTGTCTAAGAAAGCAGAACTTGCACCCTGCATACTTCCCCTTTTACACAGTGAGTTAGAAATATGCACTTTCCACAAACCAGACATTACACGTACATATGCCTGATAGAAAGCCTGTCCTGGTGTGGCTGGTGGCCCAAAAAGCTGCCTGCCCCAGCTCTGGCTGCCTCAGAACCTATTTTGGCTTGCCTGGCTGGGAGCTGGGGATGCCTTCTGCTTGGTCAGATAGAAGAGTTAGAGACCTGAATTTGTTTGCCTTTACTTTTAGCTCAGACAACAAGCTCAGAAACACAGAAGACACATCCCCCCTTCCTCCTCTGTTTGTTTCTCTTTCTTCTGCTACATTGCTCCTGAGAGCATCGGCATTACAGCTGAATGAAGTCAGCTCCATTATCCGGCACGCCAGGTAGCATCCTAGCTCTGCTGACGTCAGACCTGGACCTCTCTCCTCCCGAGGTAGATACGTTTCCTGACTGACGCTATCTCAAGCACAGCATACCAGATTTGGGCACATTTGTGCCCATCCTCTGCCCATCACATCCTGCCGAGCAGCACTGCTGTTGCTCTCCTCTCCTTCACTAGGTGCTACCCAGGATAGCCAGGGCTATCCTGGCTGAATCCTGAAAAGTGAGGACCTGGAGACCAGATGTACTTTGTCAGGTCAGGACAGTAACCAATCGCTGTTAAATTTCAAAAAACATTGTCTTAGGAATTGGGCTCATTATATGTGTTTAGCTGCTGTCCTGTGTGATGAATCATGATCTCCAGATCATGGCTCTGGTCAGGACCTCTAAGCACTACAGTGAAAGCTGCAGACCTTTTGCTCTCACTGCTTTTTTACATAAGGACTCAATGAGAAATAATGTAAACTCTTCTTGCCTTTTTCTCCACCTCTGCGGAAAGGACCAACCCAAAATTCCTGCGCCACCTCCCGCATGTGCATTCAGATGCCAGAGGTCAGCAGCAAATGAGTCTTGTTTGATCTTCCACACAGCACAAACTTCATCCTTTGTGCACTTGGAGGCCCATACATCCTAGGCTGTTATCTGTAAGGTCTTTCCTTTGCTTGACAGTCCAAATGCTCTTTCCCTCTCTATTAGGTCAATGAACATTTTTTCCAGAAGACCTCCTTCTCCACCAACTATCAGTCTGTTCTCTTTTGACATGCCAAGATGTTGTGCCTAATGCAAATTCTTTATTTTTTTTCTCAATCTGTGGAGACAGATAGGCCAAAATTTTTAGCAACAAAGTTCCAGAGTGAGACAGGAGGTGACAAAGTAAAAATCAAGAATAAGTGGAATGATTAAAAAAAATTTAACAATGTAGTATGTGTCAAGAGTCAATGATTCCCCCACAGTTAATTACACTAATTTTTTTGCCTTACTGATGTGCCCTGAAGGAACCAGGTTTCTGAGCCTTCAAGCACTCAGGGTAACGAGCCACCCAGGTACCCCCACTGAGCCCCAAAGGCCAGCTCAGACGTGGAAAGCTAAATGCATACTGTAATGTCGGTGGGATCCTACCCATCCACTCAATTTACTTAAAGGCATGCTACATTTTTCCCTCCTCACTCCAATTCCCCCTGCAGTGATGGAGAGCATTGTTGTGTTTCTTCGCTCCGTTATTAATACAATATTCCTTCTGTTTCATGTAATCCATGAAAAGTGGGGGCAAAGCAAAACTGCAAGGCAACGTCTCTTCTGATTATGTTTCCCATGTGCCATTACAGCTGCTCATAATGCAGTGCAATTTGCTCACAGACTCTCATAATCACATCCCTGAAATTCATAAACATGCAATACTTTATCTCAAAGAGGCCACTGGTGGTTATTAGCAAGTGTCCTCTTGAACATGCATATTTAATTATGTTTGATCTTTAACTACAGGGGATGTCACATAGCACAGTCTGAAAAATAAAGAAAGCTTGAAATATCATGTACCAGGTGAAAATATCCCATCGCCACAGCCCCCTGGCCAGCCAACCATCTCTCTCATTTTCCTTAGTGTGACATATTCCAAAAGTACAAACACTGGAGCAATTTCATAGGTGAACCTGAAATGTAGTAATGTCCATATTTAATGCTTTGAGCTACAACACTAACACATCTGTTACCAACATTACATTACATTATACCCACAATACACTCTATCTTGCACTGGGTAGAGTTCTGTTTTACTATACTTTTGATAATCTTCCTTCTGATTTCATGTCAGTTGTCTAAAAGGAGAAATGCCGAGAGCACTGGACACTCCATTTCCACCCAGTTCAGTGAAACAAATCATGCCCACCTCCTCCAGGCTCAAGGCTTTGCCTGAATTCAAGAGCTGCTGGCCAGAACCAGACCTTCGCCTTGCCAAAACTATTTGCATATCTAGATGCATGCACATTACGAGTCCTGTTCATGATGACAAGACAGTTCGTGATCCTAAACAAGTGCACAAAAATGCCTCCTAGCCCCTCAGTGCAAAAAATACCAAAAACATTTTAAATTCTGCACCTCCTTCTTACAGAAAGCAATGGCTCTAACTGCTCTGAGTATGAATTATACCTAACCCCCCCTACATAAATGCAACTGTTTCTTAGGACACCTTCCATTTCACATATTTATGCATGCAAAAGACTAAATTATTTTTTCTGTACATTCTGGGGGGTTAGCAAAGCTGACATCGTATTTGTATGATGGAATTTCATAAAAGACAGTCTATAGAACAATGTTGAAACCTTCATGTAAATAAGTAGAGCAATCATTTAAAAGGCAGACAATAGTTTTTCCAGCATGCTTAACATTAAAGTATTCCTTTTTCCATTCAGCTACAGCAGCTAATATTGTACAGTATAACTGTAAAATTATATTAAATATCATGGAAAAATTCTGCTACTTACATATTAGTATTTGCTGCTGATGTCAGCCAGTCTGCTGCCAACCCAACCATGTCCAATCCAGTTGAAAGTTGATTAAAATATCTAGGATGCCCTGCATAAAATGGAAAATGTTATCAAAAGGCTGATGACTGACTGAAACTATTCAGTGCTGAACAGTGTATTTACCTAAGGATTTCTATACAGAAGGAAGTGCTTTCAAGGTATGAAATAAAGCAGACAGCAAAAAAAATATATATATTTTTTGGAAAAGGCAGGATTTCTCTTCTTTCTCATTCCAAATGAAGTAAATCTGAGTAATTTCACTGAACACAGAATAATGCATTCCGGCATCCCCCATTATTCTTTCAATGTGCTTTGAAAATGAGCATGATGGTGCCTCACAAAAACAGCGGCTCGCTCCTGTTCGTGTGTCACATGTTGTCACCGAATGGGTTTTTGCCTGGCTAGGTTTGAAAGGCACGCACGAGACACCATCTGAGGAGCTTGCCAGTACATATAACATCAGTGATGAATGGCTAATGATTATAATAGATGGGGCAAAATGAGAAAATGGAACATTTTGGTGACTGCTCTGCACATGACTCAAAGGCTGATGATTGCAGGAAGATGGCAGGGAAGGTGGCGGTACTTGTCATTTCTTCCCTGCCAAGCTGCAATTACAACAGCCTGGCTGCTTGCAATTGTGATTTTAAACAAAACCAGCATCGCTGCCACATCAGGAGGATGCACAAGAATATCCTCAATGGGCTGATCGTCCATTTACGTGGTTAATCTAATTGGCTCCTGATATTTTTCCAAAATCCTGTCAGAGATTTTTCTTAAAAATGTGTCTAGAGACATTAAAACAAGGAACAGAAACCATTAAAACTCATTTTTTTTTCTAGTTGCTCCCTGCAAGCTGCTGTTAAGTGGCACAATTACCAGTACAAATTAAGGAAGGTTAACAATTATCTGAACGCTGTCTGACGTGAAGGAAAGCCTCCTCCGCCTTGAAAACACCTGTCCTGACCCGCAGATGAGGCACTGTTATTGCCGATACAGCAAGATGATTGAGGAAACGCAGACCCAGAACCGAGGGAAAACTTATCTCTGGTCTCCGGTGGCCCCTTATCAGGCGCAGACACGCGGCTCGCGGAGCAGCACGGGGAATTGCTCCTGGTTCCCAGCTCCCAGCGCACAAAGGCACTGGCTGGGCTTTGGGGGCAGAGCACAGGGATGAGGGGCCGGAGGGGCACCAAATGCAGTCCCTGCATCCTTCATCTGTGATAAACGCAGTGCTCTCTCTGGCCTGTTTGGCTGCGTTTTGCCCTGAGATGCCTCCTTCCCCCACCAGCGCCGCCTGGGGCACGTGGGCAAAGTCCTCCAGAGAACCAGCAGCAAAAGCAGGATCTGACCCCTGCTCTCCCCTCGGATGGGTGGCTCTGGGACACGTGTGTGCCCTGCTACTGCCACCAAAGCCACACACAGCCACAGCCGTCCTGCACCAGGGGCTCTGCATTTCCCCGGTGACGTTCTGTTTTATCTATTTATTTATTTATTTTTGAGATTTCAGTATTTGTATCTCGGGTTCGACATCAGCCAAGCTCCTAGCTAGCTCCCAACTTCTGCCAGAAAGCAGCAAGGAATTACGAGCTGAAAGCCTCTGGTGAATCTCTGGAAGACTCGAAGAGGCCAGAAAAAGACTCTTGTTTACAAAATAAACCCACCCCGAAAAGCTGCGGAATGAGAGAACTCCTATCTGCAGCCACGGCGTCTCAGCAGCTCTCCGCCAGCACCCAGCCCCAGGGGACAACCTCGCTGTCGCTGCCTGTTTCTTCACGGAAACCTCACAGCCCACCTCGCGCTTCGGGGACGGCTGCACGAAAGGGGCTGGCTGCACGGGCGGGATGTGACAGCCTTGCCCCGGAGCACGGAGGGGGGAGCAGTGCTCTCCGCGTAGCAACAACTCCCTGTAGTAACATCTTCAGAGCAGTACTGCTGCTTGCACAGCCACCTTCCCTCAGTGCCCCGCTCTTCTGCGACGCGCCCTCAGCATGCCACGGCCACAAACCCACTCCCACAGCCTGACCCCGATCCCAGCCGCCAGGGTTTTTCCATCCCTGTGGCACCCTGGTACGTGAGCAAGCTGCGGAAAATTGCGGCTTCGCTTGACAGGCAGGCTCCGGGCAAGACGTGCTTGTGAGAGGGGCTCAGAAATCAGGGCTCGGGTGCCTCCTGCCTGAAAGGCGCTTCGTTTGTCCTGGCCGTCAGGAACAAAGCGGTGACCATGACAGACAAACAGGACGTGGGGGCGGTGGGAGAGCTGTGCCCCACACCGAGAGGTTTACCACATGCAGTGCCTTCACACGCACCCCAGGAGAAAACGTGAGGTGACGGGCTGGGGCCGCGACAGGCCAGGGCCACACTCACACCACACCACACCACACCACACACTGCCCTCACAAACCCGCTTCCACCGCATCCCCGATGGACAGACACGGCAGGGGAAGGCAGAGAGGCACGGGTGCCTTCCTCCTGCAGCCCCTCAGCCCACCACACTGCCCTCCAGCCCCTCGCATCCCCACCGGGCGTCAATGCCGGGCTGCGGGGCGCTGGCTGCGGCCCCAAGGCTAAAATCGAGGTGATGCGATTTCTCTTCCAGAAACCTCACCTCTCTGAGGGCATTTCAAGCGTTTTACTCTGAATAAAGGGGGTTGGGTGGAAATCTGGCACATTTCGTGCCCCCCAGCCCTGCCACCCCAGCACCGCTCCTCCAGCCTGGAAAGTGCAATTTGCATCAAAACAACAACAACAAAAAGTGCAAAGAAGGGAAAGCCTAGCATATTTACACAAGGGAAGCGATAATGTTGTTTTGAAGGGTCTTTTTTGGATGCAGAAAATACTCCGTTACGTGAAACAGGCTTTCACAAAGCAGGTTAACGAAAATCGCTTAAGAAACCCTATTCTTTGATTTCACAGATTCACAGACCCCGCGTTTCACAGCTTTCAGGGAAAATATTTCCTACGCCCTGTCCAGACACATCACAAGGATCACTGGACTCATCGACTGTGTTCCAGTGGATATCATTTACCCAACTATTTATTCCAGTATTTTACAGATGTTGTGACAGCACTAGACTCATATAACAAAAGCACTCAGCTGGATATTGGCACCCCTAAACGAACAGGATTACAAAGATCCCCCCCAATGGTTACTGGGATCAGTCTGTTCCCAAAAGGTGACAAAACCTGGTTTTTGTTTTCCCCACAGCCTCGATTCACAAAGCAGCCTTTTGTCTCTCTCAGTAATTGGCACGCACTTATTTTTAGGCAATTTCTCAGCAATTCAGATTCCCACTAAGAGCTCTCTGCACCCCACATTATTTCCCAGTCCCGCTGATAATTGCCGCTGTGCTTTTTGTCTGCTCCTCGGCGCTTTATTTAAGGTGGCCCCGGTGCCGAGCTGGGGCTTCCCCACGCGTGGGCAGGCCCCGTGCCCCAGCTTGCCCAGGCAGGCATCAACTCGCCCCCAGTGAAAAACTAACAAAAAACGGCTATTGAAACAATTTTGGGGGGGTTTTTATTCCTCGAGCCTGAAAAAAAAACCAACCCACCACAATAATAATCCTGCAGACGCTTCTGCCAAATTATCCGGGTTTTATGTCCTCATGCAGGTAAGGGGAGAGAGGTGGCAAATGGCCGCTGGGAGCTCGCACTTACAGGATGCTTATTGAGATTTTGGGATTTTGGCTGCTAAATGGGCTGGTCCCGGTCCCTCCTGCCCTCCCTGCAGGGATGCCCCAGCCACCCCTGTGCCCGGCATCGCCCTGTCTGCGAGGAGCAGACCCGGTCCCAGCCCCTATCACGCAAAATGGATGAAAAGGGACGGCGGGAAGTTGCGAAGGTGGCTGCTGAGTGCCACACTCGGCAGCCCCGACGCACGGAGGCATTGATTTTAAATTGGAAAGGGTGCATGAGGCTGCACTGACTGCCACCGTGACGGGGCTGCGAGGGCTTTTTATCGTTTAGGAAAGCGATCCCCGTCCCTGCTAGAATCTGCCTGCAGCTGGCAAAATACAGCAGCTGCTCAAATCTCTGATGCTTCAAGATAAAATGAAACGACACCTTTAATCACTGGGTGAGACCATACGCGGTAGAAAAGGAGGGCGGCTATTACCTGTTTTAATTGCATACTTCAGAGTTGTCCTGCAGTTCAATAAAATTTCTTCCAAGGTCTGTGGCTGGTCTGCCAGTTCCCAGTTATATTCTTGGAGCAGCTCATTTGGGTAGTGGAAATCAATAACTTTTGTCGATCTATCAAAACTTTTGACCACATACTGAAGTAAAATGTCCACAACGTCTTGGAGGAAAGACATCGTTGTTATTTCTCCGTTGCATGCCGGCAGAAGGTCTGGGAATGGAGAAAGGAAAAGTTAACTTCGTTTTATGACCATACACACAGACACTGGGCACAGGCTTCTCCCGTTTATGTTTGGGAAATCTTTTCTCTCTGTTCAATAAAAGTGGATTTTATTTTTATTTAGTAAGCAATTTGGTAAGATTGTGTTTTAAGGAATGTTTTCAGAGATTTAGTTAGGTTTTCATTTCCTACCTAAAGCAGCAATTTTTGCCTGCAGTATATTTCAGACCAATTTTTAAGACAATGAGAGAGAGCAGGCAACAAGAAAAAAAGGGAAAACGAAGGAAAAAAAGGGAAAAATAAGGATTGGAAAATAAACGTTACGAGAAGCACTCAGAAACCTGTCATTTGCCTTGCAAAAATAAAAGACCTTCCTCGCGAGTGCCCAGCGCAAGGCTTGGCAGGTAACTTGTTGATAACCGAATGTGTTTTTCGGGGGCGATGCCCGGCAGCCCAGCAGCACGCACCCGGCACCTCTCAGCGGGGCTGAGGCGAGCCCTCAAAGCCCCGCTCGGGGCTGCTTGGGGTGCCCGGGGGCTGCAGCACAAACGAAAGGGGGAAAGGCAAAAATAAGAAATACCCCGAGCCGAAGTCAGCCGGTGCGAGCCCGCTTCTCCCTCCTCGCCGCCACCCTTAATCGAATCCCAGGTGCTCCAACGGGAAGGTCGCTGCTGTCGCTACCCGTTATAAAAAAGCGACCTGCAGGCTCCAGCACGCCGGGGGGGCTATTTTATTTTATGCTGCTTTATTTTTTTTCAATTTTCAGTTTTTCGGGATTTTTTTTTTCTTTATTTCTGGCGGGTTTCGCGGGGCTCGGGGCCGGGGCCGGGCGCCCCACGGAGCCTCCTCGCCCCGTCGGGTCCCCCCGGCCGCGGCACTTCCCGGCCCGCAGCATCGTTTTTTGGGGACTTTTTCGGTCTTTTTCAGAGCCGCGCCGCCGCCCGGGAGCTCCGTTACCTGTTGAGTGCAGGAAGGCGTAATTCACGTCGGCTTTCTGGCAGCCGCAGGGTTTTTTGTCGCAGGTGCACACCGGCCGCGGCTCCGCTGCCCCGGGGGCTGCCCTGGCGCCGGTTTCCACGGGTTTCTCGGCGTCCCCGTAGAGCAAAGCTTGACAGCGACACGGACACACACGGGCTCAGCACCGCGGACCCAGCCTCCGTCCCCCCCCCCCCCCGTCTCCCCAGTTCCCCGGCTCGGGGGGCGCATCCCGCGGCCGCCCCCAGCCCCCCGCCGCCGGGGGCCGCCCTGCCCTTACCGCACAGCTTGTTCCCCAGGCCTCCCGTCAACTTCTGCGCCGCCTGGCACCAGGCTCTCGCTGCAAGACAAAACGCGGCCGACATCCGTGGGGACGGGGGGCGACGAGCCCGGCACCCGCCGCTCCTTCCCCGGGACCTCCCCCCACCACCACCTCGGAGCCCCGGTGCCCTCCGTCGGGGCCGCCCGGTGCCCCCCTACCTGTGCCGGGGCTCTCGGCCGCCGCGGAGCCCTCGTCGGCTCCGAAGGGCCAGAAGCCGGAGCCGGGGCTGGCCATGGCGCAGGGGAAGGGAAGGGAAGCGAAGCGGAGCGGCGAGCTGCAAGCCCCGGCGGCCCGAGCGGGTGTGCCTCGGGAGGGTGAGCTGCGGGCGTGCGAGTGTGTGCGCGTGGAAGTGCGCGTGCAAAGTGTGTGCGGCTGCGCCGGGCGGCGGAGGGGCGGGGGCGCCCCGGGCACGCGTGGGTGGGAGCAGCGCCCGTGGGCGCCCCCGGGGCCGCGCCGCGGAGCTGCCGCCGCGATCGTGGCCCGCAGGCGCCGCCCGCCGCCGCCGCCCCCCCCGGCTCGGAGCGAGGGGGGGGGGGGGGTTCGGGGAGGGGGGAAGCCGCGGAGCCCCCACCCCGGGGCTGGCACCGACGGGAGCGGGGAGAGCAGCCCGACGGCGGCTGTGAGCCCCCCCGGGGGTGTCCCCGCAGCGGGCTGCGCCGAGCGAAAGGGGGGAAGGTTTTTTTTTCCCGTCCCGACTTAACTCTGGGAACCCCCCCGGAGCTTCGGGGGAAGCTTCCCCTATGGCAAAAGCTGGAAGGCGCTGAGAAAATGCCCCCCCTCTTTCCTCCCCCCATCGGCAGGGCATCGAGCAGGGCATTCCCGGGGCGGGGAGGGGGCTGCCCCACCGGGGGCCCCGTCGGGCCGGGCTGGGGGTGGCGGTGTCCCCGCTGCTCCCTTCTCCTGGTGTCCCCTCTCCTGGCGGAGCTCTCGGCAGCCCCGAGGGCTCCCCGGGCCTCCCCGCACCTTGGGGAGGCCGCACCGGGGGAAGGAGGAGAAGACCCGCTCCCCTCGCCTCCCCGACGTCGATTTTGGAGGCACCCGGACCGCCCCTGGCCTCCCCCGGGGGCTGCAGGAGCCGTGACACCGTGGCTGCTTCTCCTCCCGCAGATGTCGAGTCTTGAGCCCACAGATTTTGAGCCCTGATCCCAGGAGGGAGGCAGGGGAGGCCGCACCAGGCCAATATGGGGCCCTGCAGTGAGCCCTGGTCACCCAGAGCCCCCAGCCAAGCCCTGGGGCTGCCACAGCTGAGGGCATCTCCGAGGGCATCAGCTTTAGGGAGATGGAGAAGGGCACTCGGGCTTTCCATGGCAAGAGGCCTCTGCAAGGTCTTCCCCGCCTCGCCCTGTTGTTCCCCAGTCCCGTGTTTCGTCACTTCTGGGTTTAATTCAGACACAGCCAACCGCATCACTGCCTTGTGCCTTTTTATTTACGGTTTTAATAATACATGAGAAAGCAACTTTAAAATAGATTTCAAAATTTAAACAATTTACCACAATTTTTACATTGCATCAAAGTTTAACCCGGTGCCGTGGCCTCATAGCTTCTTCAAGACTGGGAAGCAATCGCTACCTGTCCCTGGGGCGAGGCCAAGTGTCTGGGTGGGGGAAACAAAAAGCCAACCTCTGTGGCTTGCTGCTGCCGGTAACTGTAGTATTTAGGAGAGCTAAGCAAGAGAGCAGGATCAGGCCTTTATATGGGCTTCATGAAATTTGCCTTCTCTTGTTTTGCAGCTGGGAACGTGCAATTATGAATCCTGAAAGGAAGCAGAGCAATTATCTGCGTGGTTTCTGTGAAATAAGGTCTTTTGAATAAGGAATCGGGGGAAATTTTGAACGCAGTGGCTATTGCTTTTATTTCTATTTAATTTCTAGTGGAACTGATTAAGAATGATCATTGCATTTAGGCAGCAATCAACCAGAGAGCGTCTTTCTATTTCTTTCTTGGCACCCCAGAGATTAAGATTCCTAAAAAATCTAATGCAAAGCAGAACAAAGCAACACGATTTAGAAGTTCTTCGTTTAGTCACAAAGCGCAGAGGCAGAGGACAGGGCTGGATATACTTCCCATAAATAGATGTCTCCAACATAAAAATTATACACACGATATTGACCTTTAAAACTGGCTACTAGCTTTACAGTAAAGTCAATAATGAAATAAACTGCTATAGTATGCTATCCAATTAATCAATTCATTTGTTTTCATTACAGGGACACCACATACAGTTCATCCTCACATTTAGGCATTGTAAACCTAAAATAAACAGAAATTCCCCTATGGTGTTCTTGTAATTTTTTTTTTCCTGTAAGTCAATTTATTAGAAACAATAACTAAGGTTTTCTGAAGGTGCATATGGAAATTTGAATGCTTAACTAGGAAACTGTAAACTAAATGATCTATTTTAATTGGGTAAGACTGATGAAATGCAGAAGGGAAAGTGATATGCACTGAGACAAGTAACCTAGATTTAAGCCGCTTATGTTTAATAATTTTAAGATGTAGCAGTGGTATGTGAAGAAAAACCTGTTTTTTTTTTTATTATTTTTAAAGTATATGGTACGTGACTGACAGTGTCCCTTTGCAACGGTGTTGGGCTGTAAACTACAGTAATTCATATTCACATGAACACACACGTAAACTTGAAACATCGCAGATTAAAAAAAAATAGGATGCTCATGATATAAAATGATAAAAAAGATTGATAAAAGCCAAATGGCAGCAGCAACAGCAGCAGCAGCAGCTAGAACTGCTGGATAAGGCGCCGGCGCTGTGAGGTCTTCCGCAGCAGTCTTCTGTAGTCATAGGGATTATCTTCGGGTTTACTCTCTTCCAGGGGGCTTTCAGCAACCCTTGACCTAGGGATTAAGCGCAGAAGTGTTTCAGAAATTAAAATCAAAACATTTACCTTGGCAAACACTCCTAATCGACTGCTTAACCTCCACCCTCAGGACAGGAAAAAAGAAAAAAAGAAAAAAAAAATCAACCGATTTTGCAAGGCCTCGTCTCCCTGTGCTGCATCAAGCAGGCACCTCAGAACAAACACATTATCCGGAGAGCAGATGAACACAGGAGAACAACATGTTCTTCTGCAAAGGGGACATAATAAAAGGACATAAAAACACTGAGAACACGTGGGTGCTTTGCAGCAGTTTTTGCCTGCTGGCTTTGAACCAGATTTTGAGCTGGTGTATGTTTGTTTGGCCTGTAAGTTTAACCTGCCTGTTGAGCTCATTGTAAGTGTCCATTTCGTCTTTTTTTTTTTTTTTTTTTTTCAGATGGCAAGCCAGCTTGGGAAGCCAACTCTGACAGGCTGGAATGGTGGCCTAACACCAGATGTTGCCATGGAGTAAGATTAAAAATAAAACTCAGCTGTTTATTAAGGAGATTAGTCTGAAATAACTACACAAATATATACTACAGGTGTGCCGCACCGCTGGTCCTACACCAGTGTTGAAGGTAGACTGCCAAAAAAACTTTCAATGGTTCATTTCTCCAGACCAAATTGACTGTATAGTTTTTACATCCAGGTGACCCCATTCAAGAGATACTGAAGCGCAGAAATTGTATCAATTGAATTTAAGACAAAGATAAATCTGCCCTCAAAAGTAACAGTGTAGATTTAAGAGTTACACAGATTTTTTTTTCCATTTTGGCTATTTAGGATGCAATCAGACAGCATGCAATACAAGGCCTGAATTTCCTTTCAGTGAGCTCAGTGGCGAAATTCTCATTCATCTAGAATGAGAAACCAGACCTCATACAATTTTGCAGCTTTCTAAACAAAGGACGAAAGATTGGAGTAATTAACAACCCCGGAAATGCAACATTTTCCAAGAGATGTAAACTGTGTGGTAATTCCCTGATACTATGTTTAATTCCATGCCTTCACAACACCTTTCTAAAACTAATTGAGATGCTACACGAAGAATGCCAAAAAGTGAAATAAGTAGCAGGCACAAAATGCTCTACAAACATTTTTGCTGATATGTTTTCAAATTCAGCAATCATCCTAGACTTGGCGTTTTCCTTAGGCTTTTACTTAGACCATTTCCAGGTTTTCCTTATATATATGAAGACACAAGGAGATATATAAAGATATATAAATGTGTGTGTATGTGCAATGTGTGCCTAAAAGAATATGAATTTCCTTTGCCCAGCAGAGGTCACCCTCTATGAAGTCTATGTGGGAAGAGAAAAGGTAGGGCAGACCTCAAACCTTTAGGGTTTTTTCCTGACTGTCCACCTTGGTGGCGTCCACTGCAGGCTGTAAATACACATGCTGCTACAGGACAGTAGGAGGAGGCAGTCAAGCAGGTGTCTTATCTGCAGAAAGCAGGCAGAAAATTTGCCACACATCTACCCTGTTTAAAGCCAGGCTGAGTCAGAAATACAACTTCGAAGTTCTGCTATACTTGAATTCAATTTTAGATCAAAGATTTACATCTCTGTCTATCTCATCTGGAGTTTGGGAAGCCAAAGCTGGCAGGCTGAAGACAAATCATGCTACGGTTTGTCCCTGTCAAGTTTTCAGCTACACATATTCCAAGCTAATTTGGCAAGATTCCACAAATTTAAAAATAGATTTATGTCTAATGTGAAAGTGCATCTTTTTTTGTTTGTTTGTTTTGAATTTGCAGACAGGTAATATGCATATGCATTTTTTTCTCAATGAGTATATACAACATTTATTTTTTCCTATTATTATTTTGTATGACTTACCGTTCAGTAGCTCTTAAAGTTGAAATCCTGCGCTCAGCTGGATGTCTCTTCTTTTTTGTGACAGAGCTGCTGTCCTTTGAGGTGGAATCAGGAGATGAAATTTCATGGTAATAGACATCTAAGTCTAGCACTTTGCTCAGACTGTCAATAAATAAATACTCCAAATTAACAATTTCACTTTTCAACATTATATTCAACATTAAAAGTAACATAACCAAATACCACTTTTGGTTGTTTTTGTGTTGAGGGTCTAAGGAAAAAAATATATAAACACAAGAAATATGTCTTTGGAATGTAGCTGCTGTATGATGCAGATAGAGAATTTTGCAATGCTAAATACTTTTAGACGTTCATAAAGCAAACATATATCACTGAAATAGCATGGGTTTGCCATTATACTCAGTAGAGAGGTATTTTGATGATACAGTTCATCTGGCCTATTTTAGATATTTCCTTTAGGAAGATATCAATAGTTTTCCTAAAGATTTTTTTTTTCTGTGACTACAAGAAGAGAGTCTAAAGCAACTAGTAGATATTGGTGTCAATAATGCAGATGCCTGGTTTTTGTTACATGAATGTGTAACCAGTGTATCATATGTACAGAAAAAAATAATCTAAAAGCAACCTGAAAAGAATCTTCAGAATTCAATTCTCACATTGATGGAAATAACTCCTTGATTTCTGTTGCTGTGTTTGACTAATACAGTCAGCACAGGAAAGTAGATGCAGTCATGGAACTGTTTAACTAGATTTAGGAGGAGTGAAACCAAACTGAGGCCAGCGAGGGCGAAACACTAGATGATGATGATTATGATTGTTTTCTAAACATAAGATAACTGTAGATGTGGATTATTTTCAAGATCCAAATGGTATCAGAAAAGCTGTAACTCAGAACTGACATGGGAGACACGGATGTTAAGTGAGTCCTTGAAGCAATGGCATAATGAAGGACAATTTAAACTCTGGTTTAATGATGATAGATGCTTTGAGCCCATCTTAAGGGCGTATAATGTCATGTAACTTCATTGAAGATACATTTTTTTAGATATGGAGCTTGACTCTGCAACCTCAGCCAAGGATAGCACTAACAGCTCATTCATACAGTGCTCAAGTATCTTGCATCTATGAAGAGGCCAACGTAGCATTACACAGGGTCACTGGGGAACAGCAAAAAAGCTTATGTATAGAAACACAAACAATACAGAGCTAAGATGTAAGTCAGAAGCTGTGAACAAAGTCTACAGCAAATGTGAGGATCTAAAATACAGGAAGGCAGGATATATGATTCTATGATTCTGTATGCGCTGCCTCCTTCATTTCTATATAGATCTATCAAAACAGCTTAGTTACAATGTGAAGAAAGGCTTCAGGTTGAAATTTCAATAGCTACTCTTCTTTACCTGTTATTAATGTATAACTGTTATACTAATATCTTACTGTTTCCATTTTTATCATCTATTTCCAAACAGTCGTATATTTTTAGGAGAGAAATTTAACAGCCTTTGTATTTTTGCTACCGAAAAAAAAGTGGTTGCTCATTTAGTTTGACTGGAATTTTAAGCACCTTCAATTATTTTCTGTGTCAGAACTATCTTTGATGCGGACCTTATCTTAACTTATTATTGTGCTTGTGTTGCCATGGTAAAGGGCCATGCTGCAGTAAAACTGAACAACTGAATTCCATAATGGATTTTTGTTGCTGAAAATTGCATGTTTAACTTTGCATATGATGCCCTTCCTGTGAATCACCAAATCACCATGCTTTTTTAATGCTTTATTTTCATGGTTGAAGTGCAGCTAAGAACTATTTCTAGAGAACTAAAATGGCAATAGTGAAATAATGGAAAAAATTACCTTTCTTTTCTTGGTTTCCGTTTTTCATCTTGCATTGATTTCTAAAAAAGCACAAAATTATTAAAAAAAATACTGAAAGGAAGGTTTATGCAAAGATACGACTCATCAATATGCTAGGTAGGAAAGTGTTGCATATTTTTTGTTTAATGAAAATACAGAGAACTTAATTTGTTGAGCAATAGAGCAAGTGCGCTGGCAAAATCTCTCTTCAGACTCTGTGACTATGCATATCACTGAGAATGTGTTGAAATGCTGTGAAAAAAAAAAGCTGAAGTAATTGTGACCAGAACAACAATAATAAAAAGTAAAACTTTCGTATATCTGTAGCTGTTTTAATGATGTTCACAACACTATCTCACTGAGGCAAGTTTACTTGGATGCCATGAGAATTACCATGTATACAGGCAACACGGTGGGAGAAGGCATAATCCTGTTCTCATTAATGCCAGTCCAGCGTCACAAGTTTTAGTAGGATAAAATTGACAAAGGCCCCATTTAATAAGAAGTATGCTGGGTGGCAAAATCGTCTTTAGGATATGAGACATCCAGAAATGCAGAAGAGGAAGACTGATAAGGAATGTGAGTAATTTCTTATCTCTAACAGATTTCTGTCTTTACACTCAGGAAGAACGTTATGTTGCAGCATCTAAAGCGTTATGTAAGCAGTATTTTTAAGTGCAGATGGTCTTAAATTTGGTCTTAACTTTGGGCTTGATTATGTGTCTCTCAAACTAGGGAACACTCACTAGAATTTATGAATTGTAACACTGTAAGGCCATGAGAACCAGGAATCCTGACGGACACGCACCTCAGTCTGCAGGTAGATGCACAAGACATATAATTTCTAAATGATGGACTGATTTTAAGTAATAACCTCCCAAATAAGCTTTTAGTGGCTTGTATGAACAAAAGCCTATTGTCAGGCTTCATTTACACTGGTGTACCACTTTAGTTCATTTGATGTGCGTGAAGATGAGTGAGAACGGAAGGTGTCTAATCAACATCTATAATGTGGTGTGAGAGAAATACCTGTTTTTGCAGAAGGGGACCATAAAACAAAGTTTTTTTTTTGTTTTTTTTTTTTTGCATTCATAATGCATGCCCTAACTTTCAGGTAATCTGGTCTTGATAATGTGTGAATAGCTGCTGATCACAAAGATTTTTGGTAAGGCAGAAAAGCCATGAAAGCTGGGAAAGCTGACTTCCAATGTCCAAGAACAGAAGAACTGGTAGGTCCATTTTCTAAGTTTCAGTGTAGTACAAATTTATTCTGACTCTTTCCCTTACCAGTAAATTTCATGTCAGGAAGACAGGCTTCTCTTTTTCGCACCTTCACAAAAAATACAACTAATCAAAGTTAATAATATTTTATACCTTGCAAAACTTCTGCTAAAAATTTGTTTAAAAAATCCCCAATATCACTGCAGTTTTTGTTTGCACTGATGTGATGCCCATTTTCTGATATGGAGATGGCCACGGAACAAATTTGTGTCCATAAAATACAATGGTCCTGCCTGCATAATCTCAGCTTTCTAAATATGCATTTGCTTTGGAATTACACATCTCCTCAAACATTTCCCAATACAGAATTCAGTGTCATGCCTTTCACTTCAGTCCTTTATCTCACCAATATTGTTTTCACAAAAAAAATCTCATTCTTACAGGCCAATTTATTTTTAAGGATATCATTTCTTTTCAGATTATCATTGTTCCCAAGCTGTGTTATTTCAAAGCCCCCATAATAAAATATAGCTGTATTTGTCTTTTTTGGTATGCCAGACACAACTCTCCCTAAAGGCCCTTGTGACACCTTCTGTTGAAAGGAGAAGCAATTGCTACGGTTAGTTTATTAGCTGGGCTCTCACCGGCTGCTAAAATAGGTCACTAAGATACAGGCACCTCGAGCAAATGACATTAATTGCTTTTTTTGTTGGAACTGCTTTTTGAGCTGCTTTTACATTTTCTCTCGTTATGCTTACTTTCTTGCTCTCTTTTTTTTCTTTTGGTTTCTTTTTTTTTTCTATATATTTAAGGGCACTGAAGTCAAGAAAGGAAAGCAGACCTTGGTATCTGAACTTGGACCAAAGGCTATATATAGAGACGCTCAAATCCATTAGTCTCCTGAGCTGTTTGTATTTGCCAATTCCTTCATAATCACAATCTGACACATTTGTAAAAGAAGTTACCGTGTGCATACTAATACAGCCTATTTTAATATTTGCTCTCTCTGCAAGATCGAGCACTAATTTAGACACTCAAAATAGCTCTCCAAATGAACCTGTTTTTCTCCCATGACTTACAAAGAAACTACGGAGAGTAGGCATTTCCTCTAGGTATTGAAAGTGCAAATGCTGCTTATGCATATAATGAATGTACATATGGTTGGGTACAAAAATAAAAATTGGCCTGATGTAGGGTCCCAAGCTGGGTAACTCTGAATTTTAATAATTTCAAATCTAGTTTGAAATAGGATGTTTATGGCATGCTTCCTTTCAGTAGGGCACAGCTTTTATGCTATATCAGAAAGGAATACAGGAATCAGATAATTAGAGAGTATGTTTAGGTGGGAATTGTCTGGCAGTTTTAGCCCACAAAAACTTGCTAAACTCACATGTATTAGAGTGTAGTAGGTGGAGTCTTCTGGATTATTTAATGTCTTGGGCTTCCGTGGCCTCCTTGGGGGTCTCTGCTTTGGGCGAGAGTCTTCAACTTTAGCTGCAACTGTGGAAAAAGCAGAAAACAGTAAGGCTTATTTCTTCACAAAATGGAAGGCTTTTACAAAAAGAGAATTTCACCGGAGAGCAAAAAAATCCATTTAGCCAATTTACTGCTCACAGTCACTCAAGAAAGCAACAGTTTTGGGCATTCCCATGTCCAGACTGGAAAGGAGAATGGGTTTATTTATTTGAGGCCTGACTACCCACATGGACTCACGTAATGAATGTCACACTGGAACAGCCCAGCAGCCTGTCTGGCATGGGCTTCTCCTCTGAAAAGGGTTGATGCTGCACATTTGGAGCTCAGAAAGCTGAGCAGGGAGGGTGATGTTTTTTCAGACTCAAGTCAACCGTTAAGGTGTCAAATGTGGGATCCAGCATTAGATATCTTCCCTACCCTATTCAAAGGTTGGTCCTCTTCACTATTATGGTGTAGATTTTCCCCCGCTGAGGCTGTTCTGTTTCAAGCCAAATGACATACTGTTGGGCAACACAGCGTGACCATGCCCATAGCATCCAGAGCAATCCAGTTTAGATTCTCTGGTTTAGATGTACTCAACTCAACGGTCTCTACTTGTACAAAAACTTTCTACAAAAATACCAGGAATGTATTAATTCTAATGGAAGCAAAACCAAGATTTTCACACAAAATGGAACTGCTGTCTTCTGGTAATCTCCAGACTCTAGGTTAGAGACTGATTTGTGGGCTACATAAGAGTCTATAAAAGAAACACCTCTGCACTCATCAATGATGATAGTGTGAGGGTGGAATAAATATCTAGCTTCAATAAATTACTGAAATGTGTTCTGCTCATCTACTCCTGTTTCACATGAAACGACTTTGACTCCATAACCCAGATGTGCTAATTACATGTGATTGAGTCTTAGAGGGAAGAATGTACTTTGTTCTCTAATGGCCACCAGAAACTCTTTCTCACTATAAAAATAAAACCTCTCCCATATACATCAGACAGCTTTTTAATTATAGAGGTAGCATGATCATTTAAAACGAGAAATGGTCAGTAATACATCAGTGTTGACTCCTGCAAAATTAGCTGTGTAAGTTTTTTGTTATGTGTGATAAATAAAGGCTTGTAAAGGTCATGGATATACAGAGGAGCCAGAATGAATAATGTTAATTTAAAATGTAGTTGGATAATGATTACATTTATTGTTTTAGTTTCTTATCTAAAATGCAGACTGCTTCTCATGTAATGAATGAAAAAGTACCTTTTAACATTTTGCACTTAAGAGAACGATGGTGTTTTTCTAAGTCAGGGTACAGATAATTCATGCTAAACAATGAGATTTAGATGCAATACATTCGTTTCACTAACCTGTATTAAATATAAATTACATTCTTTTATTTGAGTAGGTATGGAAGGCCTGACTGTGCTCTATGTGGGCTGCTGGTACCCTGCTGCATTTCAAATGGGCCACCTGGAGTTATCTGAGTTTCCATTTGTGACTGAGTAGAGGCAAACCTACCCTGTTGTATTTTTAAACACAATGGGAGCCTAAACTGGAAACAATACCTTAAAACAAACAAACAAACAAAACCAAAACCAGAAAACCAAGCACATAAAATTCGGTGTAATTGAAGAGAAATACCTAAACTCTTGTATGTAGAACATTTACAAAAACTGTATCAAAGATCCTGACTGCATGAAAATCTGGAAAAAGAAAATGAAATCAAATTGGAGGCTCTAAGAAAATCTCAAGGAAAAGGCTCTCGTAATACCTAAAGATTTTTTATTGTCCACCAAGAATCTGTAACGATGTATGCTGTTACATTATTTAATTCATCACTGTCAAACACATGAAAGCATTCTCATATTCTAGACAACAATTATTCCACCTGAAATTAGTTGTACACTTCTTGCATATGTGCTCTGCAAAGAAGACTCGTCTTCCATTTAAAAAAATAATTTTGACAATGATAAGGGTTTTAGGAAAAAAATACCTAATTATCTGGGCTCATGCATGTTACATATGTACAAGCTATGCAAAAGAACCGAAGGGACAGAAGTATCCTGCTGGGGCAGCCAGTATTCTAAGCTTGGACATCCGTTGTTCCTTTTTAGAATTACACAGGGGGCTGAAAAAGCAATCCTGAATTTTGCCTTTAAATCACACAGTACGTTAAAAGTAGCTTGCTGGATTTAGCTTTCTTTGTCTCCCCGGAAAGTAAACTTGTGATTTCCCTCTGCACTTAGATGTCTGTGTTCATTGCTACTGAAATACAGCCGGT
Organism: Anser brachyrhynchus; assembly: GCF_964034855.1. Classification (NCBI taxonomy): domain Eukaryota; kingdom Metazoa; phylum Chordata; class Aves; order Anseriformes; family Anatidae; genus Anser; species Anser brachyrhynchus. The sequence continues at coordinate 18,336,459 of NC_137695.1, forward strand.
GTGGTAGTTGTTTGTGGTGTTGGATAACTCACTGCACAAAGTAAGATTTACTTTTTATTAGCTGCTGATAGTTCCAGAAATCATTTACTTGGTAGAGTAAAGGTGGAAGGCAAATTAAATGCCCAGTCCTGATAAATGGTGAGTTTGATGTGCTTGTTTTCTAGATGGCCTATACCTTTCTGCATTAAGCAATGAAGCAGAAAGGTGTAAAATCATTCACTTATTAATAGGCCAATTATGTTGCTTCTGTAGTCCATAACAAAGAAAATGTTTCTTTCGAAGCCTGATCTCTCCATAGTAAAACACCTCATTGCTTATTTTTGCTAAAGATCCTCCTGTAGGAAGGTTTTTGAGCTTAACAGTGAATGTGTGCCATGCTGTAATCCATGCCCAGGAAGTTAAATCTCTCCGCTGCCCAAACCTGAAGCAGACCATCACAACATACATTTGATCAAGTGATGGTGGAAAGTTTAACAAAAGTTAAGTTCACTCTCCAAGAGAATGAACAAGTTACAGTGCTAAGGGTCAGCCAAGGTGTGTGAACAGTGTGGCTGCTATTTAATGTATGCGTATCCTGAACACCACCTCAAACCACGGAAACTGCAGAGAGCAGTGCATGTTTGAAACATTCAAGTACAGGCAAGAAATGCTTGAATAAAGATGAGTCAGTAACACCAGCCCTTTACATTGAAATGTATCTGCACATCCTGACGTACAATGATAAACTTGGAAGATAACAATCTAGAGGAATCAACATCCATGGATGCTAATGTAAATTAACATATGACTTACAACAGATCTTATACCGAAGACTGAAGAAATAGCGTGCTTACAGCTGTGATAAGCATCTAAGTGATGAAAGGTCTCTGTTTCTTAGGCCACCTGGAGAAACAGATAAACCTGTCTGCAGGCCACCTAAGTGAAATGTTACTTGTTTGATTCAGCGTTGCTCCACATCTTATGGGGACAGGAAGTATAAAGCTAGTCTCAGAAATAAGCAGGAAAAAAAGAAACAAAAACAAAAAACAATACAACAACAACAACAACCACAAACAAACAAAGAGGCAGTAGGACCTGTAATTGTCTGGGTTTTGTTGGGGAGATTGGAAGTAATCAGAAAAATGCAGAGACAGTAACTGGAATTCCAGGACATGACAACAATAAATTAACAGCTATTACTGCTTACAGCATTTAGGTGCATTCCTTTTTGTTGTGTTAATTGTACCAAAAAAAAAAAAAGTAAATTGAGTTTGGGGAAATGCATGTAGAAAAAGCACTATTCTTTAATGTTCTGGTTAGTAATTTTTAGGGCTTGTTTATTCATATGATGTTCACCCATGCCAAGAATTGGAAATTATGGTTGATGGACACAAGCTTTTAGCAATCTAAAAAAACATAGGGGGATTATTCTGGCACAGACTTAGAACTAGGAACTGCAAGAGATGGAGAGCTTTCTAGTTGCACCCAACAGTAGTTGACAATGTTTGATCTCTCATGCCTAAGTCCTGCCCGCCTCACCAAGGGAGGCAGTTTCAGTCTCTGGCTGATACTGATACTCTCATATCTGAGAGTCTGGTGGCCTAGCCTGATTGTTGTTTAGGAAAGGATGTTTTAGGGAAATGGCTTTGCTCCACTTCCTCACCTTCCCTCACCTCATGCTCTGCCAAAGGATCTAACCAGCTCCCAGCACAGATCTTATGTGCCCTGGCTGCATGGTGCCCAAAGAATGACCAAATAGCACAAGCCCTTCACTGCCCTGCTTTTCTCCAGTCCCACTCTTCAGTGCTCCACAGCTGGCCACTCAGTTCCTCTGTGCAAAGAGGAAAAGACTGGCCTCTCAATACTGCTCTGCTCCCCTAGCACTAGAAGAGCTCCCTTTTTCCTGCAAAGGCTGCCCAAGTACTCAGTGAAAACAGTGCTGCAGCAACCTACAGCAGGAGGAATACCGGGTGAAAACCCTGCCTGACTCACGGCTTCGTGTAGCTGAATAGGCTCTCAGCTGCACAGGAGCTCCTTGTTTCCAGTGAATTTCATTTTAAATATAGAAAGTTCTCTTCCAGAGATTTCGTACTTGAACTGTCATTTAATACTTACAAAGATGAGCACCATTATTCATCTGGTAAAAAAAATAAATCTGTTCCCATCATGATCAAATTCCCACGCCTTCAGGTTTCGACCTCAAAAAACTAGATAGTGCATCTATGCTAACACTGCTGTAACCCCAAGGCTCACTAGTAGTCCAAAGGTGCAGTCCTGGGATATAGCCATTATGTTTGCTGAATGTATTTAACAAGAAAATATAACCTACTTGGTGATTTGAGCCACGGGGAATATTGTTTATTCCAGTAACCTTGTGCAGTGTACCTTGTGCATTTTAAATTCACTTATGAACAATTTAACCTTGTAGATTTAAGACTCATTTAACCTTTTGGCTCATAGGTTCTTTAAATTGCAGGATTTGCATTTTTATTAAAATAAACAACTTTGAAAATCTGAACACTTGTCACAGTTCGCCACCCAGATGTCCCGCAGTTCCTTCCCTTCTGTGGGCAGCAATACAATAAAATATTTTATTATAGGAGCAGGTAAGTTCTGTTATAGGAGCAGGTAAGTTCTAAAACTGACAGTGGCCACCTACCCACTGATGAAGGCAGACAAGCATTCCTATCTGGCATAAAGCTATAAAAACAATTCACATGTTATAGGTGTAAAATGACATATAAAACCAGTGAAGCTGAGGAAGATATGTAAATAAGTGTAAACCACCAGAGTAATTAGATGCAGGCAAATACTACATGATTTAAACAACTGCTAGCAACCTCTGCTTTCATAAGGGTAGGGCAGCAAAGGTTGCCCTAGAGAGAAACCTGCAGTAAAAGTGTATCCTTCTGTAAATGTGTGTTTATAAACTGTACTGTAACACATAATGTACGCAAGAGGACAGGAAGGCTCCTCCCTGTTTAATAACAGACAGTCATCACTCACCATGTCTACCTGCTTCACTTTAGCATGGCAGTCTGCAGCACATTATCTCAAATCTTTATTTTCTGTAGTTGTCAGAGATCTCACTACACTGCATGCAGAAAGTAAGAAATCCAGGCCGCTGGTAACTCCTGTTTTGTAGACAGTGCAACCTACATGATCATAGGCATACTTTTATTTACCTATTCTGCACATCCAGGTAGATCGTATTTGCTATAATAAATATCTGCTTAAGTTGAGACAATGCAGCCTTGTGATTGAGTTCTGTAACGCTTAGGCTCCAACCAGCTCCCAGGCACACCTGGGAATTGCTGCAGCATCTTCTTTTGACTGATCTTAGCTGGAAAGGAAACAGTTTTCCTGTTGTGTGAATTATGTTTGAATGTAGAAAAAAACCACATTCACGTTCCATACCAAGAAAGGTCTTTCAGTGAGGCTTAGCAGTTATAAATACGGCTGCAGGGATGTGAGGAATCAAGGCTCAGGCCCCTGCTGCCATCCCGCCATGCCCTAGGCGAGCGGCTGAGCTGCTGTTCACTGTCAGACTGACCGTGGTGTGGAGACTGAAATTTCACGTCATGGCTTGGAAGGGACAAAGTTTGACTAGAGGCCAGCTGGCTTGCCTTGCTTTTTTAACATTCACTATCTGTCAAAAGTCACCTTTGTCACATCTATCACGAGTAGCCACACAACTTGTGTGAGGTACGACGGGAACGCAGCACACAGGGACTACAGCTGCCCAACTCAGACCACCTGGGCAAGAAGGGCCAAGGAACCAGACCCAGCTCCAAGTGTAATACTGCCTGTTGTACCATGGGACAGCTGGCTACAAAAAGATTGGGAACAACAGTTATAATAAAAGCTGGCTTTGGAGCAGTTTTACTTACTGGAGCAGAGCATTAAGTGAGTTACTGGCTGGAGAGCCGTAAGCAGGCTGGAAAGGCTGGTTTGAGATAGAAGAGGCCAACTCATGATTTACAACATTTAAGGGCAAAGCAGGACACTAGCAGGCCTGTGCCTTAGTAGCACATTTCTGTTTGTACTGAATTCATTTGTAGCTTTGTGGTCAAATAGTACCCACTGTTTCATTTGAAATGCATTCACGTTGAAAAGAGTAACTCTGTCCAAACATGGATTATGATTACCATTGCTGACATTTTTTGCAAAAGGCAATTAGACATTATTAACAGTCACTTTTTTGCACCTGTAACTTAAAGAGAAGAAAAAAAAAAGGATCAAAACATTCCCAAAGACTATGCCTGGTACACAAAAGAGCAAAGTGCTGTCATATCACACATGCACACATTGCCAGGAGAAAAAAATAAGAAAATAAATCCTCCTTTTGTTAAAGCCACATAATACCAGCTTGTAAAAATGTCGCATTTCTTTCTATTCATCAAAATGAGACCAAAGTCCTTATGCCACTCAACAACTGTTTCACTGTTGTTTTAAAAACTTGGGACTTCGTTCAAAGAAATGTATGACGCTCTTCACTTCCACGTTCAAAAAGATACAAGCAGCACTTTCACACACTTCACCATTGGAAAAATACTGTATTATAACACCACAGAGATGTAAAACACTGTGACATTTTCAAAAACAAAGGGAAGTTAAGTGGCTGACTGGTAACCAATTTAAGCAGGGTTGCTTGCACAGGTGACAAGCTCTGACATTCGCTTGCCTCTTGCAGAGCTACTTAAATTTATAGCAGCGCTTAGGGAGGACGTTGTTCTATTCTGCGCATGGCATGAACATACTGATACACTTTCACTGTGTTCACTGGTGTAAGTAATGAGACCTTTAACTGGTTAAACAGGGATTTTTTTATTCTCATCCCTCTATCTACCTCTCTTCCCTGGCTTCTGGAGGAAGAATGTGTAAGAACCAAGAGCTATTTTCCATAGCACGCATTTTTAATCCCTCAGATCTACCTCATAAAAAATCTGCAATATTTAATAAAGAACTCAGTACAAACCCAAACATTATTCAGCCTTTAGTGAAAGATCACGAAACTTCGTTTTTAACTTCACATTTGTATTCTTTTTGTTATTTTTTGGGAACAGGTTGACCTACACAGATTATCTAGGAGCAGCCAGTTTATACTTGGAGGTTTAGATTTTCAAAACACCAAGCCCTCATTTTAGACGCTTGACCTCTTGAAAGGACTGCAAAGTGGGGGTGCAGTACCTTTAGGATCTCTTCCACTTAGCCATGGGATCTGAATGATGTTTTAGCAAACATGGCAACCAATGCCACAACGTTATAATGCAAGTATTACAATTGGCTCCGGGCGGCCAGGGGCACTTCTGCATTTGATCCCAGCTGTACAGAGGTGAGCAGAGCTCTTCCCCAGAGGCAGGGAAGTGGCATAGCTGGCACAAGCTGCCCTGCAGAAATGGAGGCCCACCCAGCCAACTGCCATGTTTGCCCTCGTCTTCCTCTGCATCTGTGGCCCAAAAAACAGGCCGAGGAAAACCCATTACGTCCACTCCAACTGAAAAGGCTTGAGCGACTTCGTCAGCTCTTTGTGGGCCTCCTGGTGGGGCACACTCTGAATGCCATGTCTTCCACCTACCAGTACTCCTCCCACTGCACCTAACCTGCTCCAAGAATGGTTACATTTTGAGAACCCTACTGCCCATGCTAACTGGAATATATGTATCTTCGGAGTGTGTTTTCAGAGGTAATATCCTCTTAAGTATATAAGTCAAATGGATGCTAATTATTAATAAGAATTTACTTATAATTTTAAAGTCATGCCCACCAACACGGGGAGGAGTTGCAAGTATTGCTAGACTCAGTTGCACTTCTGGGTAGCTAAAATTTTTACTCAGCATAAATGTGATAATCTGTGGCAAAGTGTTTGACATAGTACCTAAAAATATTTTGTTTTTAAAACATAGCTGCATATCTCATCCATGACACATACTGCTGAGGAACAATGAATAAAAAAGAGTCAATGTGGATTTTTTACCAAATAAAATTATTACTAGATATGCTGTGTCTAGGCCTCATGATGATCCATTCACCAATCTTAAGAAGCGCTGAAACAAAGTACCAAGAAAAATGGTAAATGTGTAAATCCCAGTCATGCTTGGACATTTCTCTGGAAAGTATTTTTCAGACACATACCGATATGAGGCTTAGTACAGAAACAAACAGCCTGAGTTACATGAGAAGCCAGAGCTAGTTCCTCTTCTAGTCCCTGGCCTTTAAACCATGAATAGGAGTTGTTTCTTGACAGCCCTGTTAACAAATGAAAATTCGGCCTAAACAGTAAGGTTCAACATTACCTGACTGACAAACATTAGAAGAAAGTTGGTCATTAGTTTGCTTATCTTTGGACAGCATCACAGGTCTCAGCTGATGTGACAATATCATTTCATTTAATTTTTGCTGCAACGCTAAGTAGTCTTCAGATAATTTCGATATCTGAAAAAATGTAACACAGGATTTCTCATTATTATATAAGTAAGTATATATGTTCCAAGGTAAGCAAGGGTAAAATGGTGGGCTTGATAATGAATTTAAAAGGTATTGCTCCAGCTACTATGCAGGCCCCTACCACACTTACTTCCCAGCCCTCTCCTTAAAACCAACCAAACAAAAGTGTAGGAAACCCCACACTACTGCCCAGTCCTGCAGCTACTTCATATTGGTTCACTCAGGTGAGCAGATGGTGTCTTGCTGATGTCGGGATGCAGAACAGCTTCTGCAACTGTAGGCATGCGTCTTGGCACACGTGCAAGTCCCTGGCACTGACACAGCAACTTACAGTTTTATTTACAGAGACATTTCAAATGCTGAATTAAGGGCCTTGCTTGGTAAATGCACATTTCAATAAAGCCAGAGCTTCTGCATTTAGGTTAATACTGACATAATTTTTCCCCATTTTTCTAACTTCATCTTTCCCTCCTTCCTGAAAAGGGTATTTCTCTTGCAGCCCCAAATATGCCTTTTTATGCAACACGAATTAAAAATACCATCAATCTCAGTTGAGAGAGTGAAAACTTGGTTCCACTGAAGTCAGTTAAATAACTTTGCCATTCTGTCATTGCTCAGTGTGTTATGTTTAACAAATTTAGCTTATAAGCTTCTTACCTGCCGCGAAAAAGCTGCCAAATCACAAGGCTCTTTCTCTGAACCTCCCTTCAGTGTCTTAGAGTCCTCAGCCTCCATAACAGTGCTTTCCCTATCTTTTGTTGTTTGGGGATCATTATTTTGAATGTGTACTGCTTCTGTTGGCTCCTTTATAGTTTTCTCTTGGCTTTTGCAAGGTAATTTCCCTTCTTTTCTGAGTTGTCCTCTCCTTCTGTAACCCCTGTAATTGCTCTGAATAACCACTGCTGCCTTCTCTTTGTCTTCTGAATCTCGTTTTTCTGCTTCAGCATGCTTCCGTGAGCCTCTTATCGACTCTTTTCTTATAATTCCTTTACATTCTCTATGCATCACCACTTCATGTTTCACATGGTTTCTTTCCACATCCCCATTGGTCTTGGGCTGGACCACAGCAGATTCTTGATTTTGCCCGTCTGCACTGAGTGTGTCTTGGTTAGTTTGCCCTTGCTGGAGATCAGGTTCAGCTGTGATTTTGACAGAAGCTTTGCTGGATGACTCTTCCAAAGACGCCTGGTCTTCACCTTCACCAGCATGCTCTACTGCAGGGTTCTGCTTCATGGAAACTGTCTCTTCTTTAGTAGGCATCTTCTTTTGCTCCTGTACATTCCCTATGTCGCTATCTCTAGTGCGCTCACTATCAGTAACAGCATCACCTTCATCTTGAATCTCCTCATTCACTGCTTCTTCTAGTATAACATTTTGAAGTGGCTGCAGTTGTGCTTCAAGGTATTCGACAGCAGATAATTCTTCCTCTCCTATTTTTTTACACTGTTCCTTTATTTTTTTACGGGCTCTGTAGCCTCTGTACTTGCTCTGAACAATAATAGCTGCTTCTTCCTCTGTTTTTGGAAGGGCACTCTTCACTCCAGCTGGACTTTCCTCATTATCTTGAAGTTCTTCATCCTTTTCCTTTTCACTAAAGGATGATGCATTTTCGGTTTGTTTCTTTCTAAGTGATTCCCTGAATGGAATAGAATTTTGGGAGAAATTATAGCTGAAGGAGATGAAGGATAGTAACAACTTTGCAACTACCTTTGGTGATGCTTGTGTAGTAAAAGGCAATTTGATGCATTGCATGATGGGAAAGATTTAATGCACATAGCTGGAATTGAAGATAGAAAACCAATCTATGTTTTTCTATTGACTAATACTTCTTAATGTTAAAAGGGATATCCCTGTTAAACTGTTCACAGAAAATTGCTGCACAAGGGCAGGTGATAAAACAGAAAAAGAATTAATTGAAAGTTTAACGAGAATGTAAGGCAGAAAATTTGTAGCACCTCCACTGTGTATAAATACACACAACCCTAAATGTATTAATGAAAGAAAACTGCCTCACTTCACACTGGACTGTTTTCTTTCTGTAATCCTGGGCATAGGTCCAGGTCAAACTTCAAAGACTTATTCCCTCCACTGTGTTTGTTACTGTCTATAAAACTTAAGTGCCAGGTGAAATCTGCCACGCTGTTCCTCCCCTTTGCCTCCTGAGAAAGGCTTTTGACTCATTCACAGCTGCTTTCTACCTCTCTGGAGTAGTCTCCAGCTACTGAAATGCTGTCACTGAAAACAAGATGGTGATGTGCAAAGTGCTCCTCTTCAGTGACTGGGAATACAGCCATCTTGCAGAAGTATTTAGAAAGTGGTTTGCCTCCCCTTACTTTCAGCTGTCTGATCTGAGCAAGTCTTCTAGGTTCCTGCTTGTCATCACCTATGCTTATCAGACAGTGACTTAAGATGAGAGCAGTTCCTTGCAGATGCCTATTTCTTGCTCTTGTCTGAGCATTTTTTTGCAATGAGCCAGTTCCAAAAAGAGATTCATTTACAAATTACATTAACATTACAGGTAAAACACAGTATTGTTTATCTTTCCGCTAAATATGCCATTATTCCCTGAGCTTGAAAATATGAGAAAATTGCCTACTGACATTGAAAGAACTCCAAGTGAATGTACATTACTACATATACATCTAGAATAATTCTAATTTGCTTCACTTTTAGATTATACCGTGTTTTTATCAGTGTAGTTACTAAAAAGGGGCACAGTGACAGAAGAGATGGAAACATTACTACCTCCTCTTTTTGAAGTTCTTCCTCTCCTTATATCCCCTGTAGTGAGACTGAATTACTGTTGCTGCTTTGCTCCTTGCCCCAGTTAGTTCTTTCCTCTTCTTCCTGAGTAAGTATCCTCTGGCAACTGACATAATTTGTAATATAAAACAACCTTAGGCAACAAACAATGGGTATCCCAAACATTTCAGAGAGTTAAATGATAACATTATTAAACAAAACAAATGACAAAAACAAACAACAACAAAAAAAGGAGAAATAAGAGCATACATACTGGGGCAGTAATTATGATTACATTTCAGCTGAAATGATTCTGTCCCACAAAACCTTTTGGGATTTCAGAAAGCTGCAGCCGTTCTACATGAGGACACAAGCAAGATCTTTCTCAGTATTTTATTGGAATGAAAAAAATAAAGGAAGATGTTGAAAGACACAGAACCATAGTGCTGTTGAAGTGCATCTAGAACACTGTGCTCTCAAAGCCACGTACCTGCTTTGCCTGATTCAGGCAATTGATTTGACTCAAGGTCTTTATTTCCCTGGGAAACACCTGGCAATCAGACTATAGAGATTACCAGCCTGTCTTCTGGCACAGGCTTGGAACTTTAATTCCTTAGCTGAACATTCACCAGATCAGAGAGAAACTGAAAATTTTATAGCTCAGCAGTTGTATCAGACCTCGCTCATGCTCCTTTTGCAAAGACTCATTATTCAAAATGAAAAAGCTCAGCATGAAAAATGAGCTAAGCTCCAAAATAACCAGGCACACTGTGGCAAGCATACTCAGTACTTTTGCTTTGCGGCACGTTTAAGTTCAAGTTTCTGTTGTGAACCAGGATAAATACTCAAAGATAGGTCTCTCACCAGACACATATGCACCCTCACCACTATACCAGTTGGTAGTGTAAGGACTGGGATTCAGCTCCAGGCGAAGGTAACTAAAGTTAGGTGTGTATATGAAGGTGTTTGCAATTGTGCTAAGTCTCTAACCTCTTGTTAAAGTCAATGACTAGTCACTAGGGGCTTAATATGCTTGCTGGCACGTGAGTATCTAGTGCCATCTGAAATGCTCCACAATGCCTAAAGCATCCACATGGAGCTGGCAGACACGTTGAAACAGACTGGGCTTTCTGCTGAGAGAAAGTTGGGTGTGCCACATGAAATAAAGCTGAAGGCCAGACAGGATAACCTGGGGCATCTCAAATGGCACTAGATACCAATATAGGTACAAATTTGCTGAGCATTTGGTGGTTTAGAATAAAATTACTCAAACTCTAGGCTCTGCTGACTATAAGAGGAGTTTAGAAACCTAGGTCACTTTCAGAGATCTACACTGAGGTGTCATAATCAGAAACTGAATCCCATTCAGAATGTTGCTTCAAAAATTCCTGAAGTTGCAAATCATTTCCCAATGGAAACTGGCACACTCTCCACAGTGCTGTGGTTTGGACAAGCCTGCAATTTCAAAGATGCAGCACAAATCCGCTAATCCCTGGCAAAATAAGATGAACAAAGTGTTTTGTCAAAATATTTCTGTTGAACTCTAACTCCAAATGCAATAGCAGGACTATGGGGATAGAGGATTCAGGTGATTTAACTACCCTGAGGAGATGGTAGATATGGGAACTCTCATTCCAACTGTGCTGAGTGTTGTGCATCACAGAGGAAGGTCAAGCTCACTTAAGAACAGGAGAGGAGCATAAGCAGTCTGTCCTAACACATTCATAAAACGTTACGTTAGTTTTTTGTTTGTTTGTTTGTTTGTTTTTGCTTTAGCATTCCCTATTCACAATTTAGACCAGCTTGGGCTACACTAGTTGCAGTGGATCGGTGTAAGAAGCACTGTATGAAAGGGCCATAAATTACATATTGATAACTGGACATAGAGTAAAGGAACTCAAATATTTGTTCAAAGTGGCACACTTGGGTTTCATTTTGCTGTCTGGCAGGGCTTTAGAAAAGTGCAAATTGTAAAGCATTTTGAATACTTTCAGAGTTTCTTGGACTTCTTGGGCAAATTCTCATTCCATTTCCCTTTAAAAATAAGTCAACAGGAGATAATTTTAAATATATCAAGTTACATTGTCAGTGGACATGCTATGTAAGCCAAATATGGCCTTTTTAGACTTATTCTGGTTCACTTTTGAAGTTTGCTTTTGTTTTGATATTGTGGCTATCTAAGCATTGCTTTCAAACTGGAAGAGAGGTTTTGTATTGACTTAAAAATAAATAGGAAAAAATACTCTGAGAGTTAAGTAAAAATGGACTTCCTTCTGCTTTAGCTTCTTGTGCACTGAAAAAAACCTTGAAACTATGTTCAAGATAAAGAAGGTGGACGAGAGGAAACACTGGGGAGATCAACAAACTGAGTAAAGTGATAAATTCATAGTTTTGCATTTGCAAAATATTCTACAATAATTGACAAGTTTCAGATGGGTAATTATTTTTGGCACATCACTGAATTTTATTCTGGTTTTAGGTTGCTTTTTATGCTGATAAAATTATACCGACTGCAGCAAAGTGCTCTTCAGTACACTCTAACATTGGCTCAATGTAATTAACAGATGCTTGTGACAATGATTAAAACCAACACTAGTGTTGGTATATACTCATGAAGGCATATCAGAGGAAGTTTACATCTAGATAGCCTGGGTACTGGCAGCATTAGCCTATGTTTGGGGTAACTACCTTTATAATTACTAAAAGCACTGTGCAGATTTGTGCCAGCTGTTTTCAGACCTGTGCCTCTCTGAGTTGTATTGCCACTGATTTCAGAGCTGCCTAGACTACATCTGGCTCTGGGACATCTCTGCAGGGACAGGAGGGACAGAAAGGAAGGAAAAAGGGATGTCATATAGTATACAACAAGGTGCAAGGTGATTATTGCTGCAGAAGTGGCAGAATAATTTCAGACTGAGTCCTGGCAAAAAAAAAAGAATCAGATACAAGTGAAATTACAGGTTGTAGTCTTCTCAAACATAACTGATATGTAGCAAAACCTATTCCCAACTGAACAGCATGCACACACACATTATATGCACATAATCTCATACAGGGCTTCAACAGCATCAGCTGCAATAATTAGACATAACAAACTAGGAGTGAAAGTCTTGCCATGGCATTTAACCAGCCCACCTCCCAGCTGTGGAAAGGGCCTCTATGCTGCTTTGAGGTACACGTAGTGGAATACATTGACCTGCCTCAACCACTGTATATAGATATATAATAGATAAATTATACGTCAGAATCTGTAAATGAGCATAGTCAATCAGTGTAGCTAGGTAACAGCAAAGAATCTGGATCAACATATTGTGTTTGGATAGCATGTTAAAAACATGGAAAGCAAACAATTCTTACTTGCTTGAAGTCTAACAATGTATTTTTCCATTTTTTGATTACGTTTTGCTTTTGTGTATTCTTTACGAGCAACAAAACCCCTGTAAGCTGAAAAGAGATGTGAAAAAATAAATAATCCATTAAGATACACAAAAAGGCTTTAAAAATAAAAAGAGTCTGTAAGGAATCATAGGCCTCCATTAAAATATTCATATTTTTTTTCAGGCTTTATCTTCCCAAAAATGGCAAAAAAGCACAAGCAATACGAATCTCCATAAAAAACTACATTTTATGGTGAGTAACATTATTAAGAATGAAATAAATACAAACATGAGAGAATCAAAATATAAAATAAGATGCTGTTTGAAATATATTAAAAATTTCAACTGACGTCTTCATCAAAGGCATAATTGGTCTTATTGTCTTGGACAGTTAATACATTATATTTTCATTATTATATTGCACAACCTTGTCAGAGCATGTCAGAATATTATTAATAACAGTATCATTTATGCAATCATGTCCTTCCATTGTTAAAACTGTCTTTAAATGCAACATTGATAAATGTAGCTTTGGTAAGAAGATTGTCATAAGCTGGTTAAAAGAAATTTTTCTTCATAAAAATAAATATCATGAAGTATTAGATATTTTGTAAAATGTAACAGCAGAAAAACAGCAAAATCCACATCCAGCATGCACATCCATCTATCAGCTACACACATGTGCTAGATTTAAGGAAAATGCTAAATGTTTTAAAACTATTACCTGACTGTATTTTAATAGCACTTTGTTCCCTTTGTTCCTTTATCTTTTTGTATCTCCTTGACACCAGCCACCCTCTGACATAAGCCTGAATCAAAATAATCATGTCAACTGTCTCCTTTCGCATTAAATTCAGCTGCTCCACGTGATAGTATTTGAGGAACACCTTAAAAAGAGTAAGCAGACAAGCAGTAGTTCTAGTTAATGCGGCTTAGACAGAGTCGCCCTGTTTCATAGTCCCAGTGCAAAACCTCGGGCTGTAACTACAAATCTGTTTTCAAACCTAAGAGTCTGACGGTTTCACTAACCTCAGAAATCTGATGTATATTGTATATAGGTGATCCAAATCTAAAACTTTCCCAGTTTAAATGTAAGGCATTGTTTATTTACTAAATTGCTTTTATCAAGCATGAAGCTCATGTAGATCCTTAACAACTAGCCCAGCATGAGGGATACAAACACATTCCTGGTTTACATTAGTATAAAATAGAATATGTAGATAGAGCTTGTGCAATTAAGACAACAATTACTCTCATTTTACAGAATTCCCCGTGATCTTTGATCACTCTAGTACAGATACAGGTTAACTCTAATTAAGTAAACATACAATATAGATCTCATATCTCAAAACACCCTTCCCTTCACTACATGTTATCCATTAGCCTCACTAAGACAGCAAAGGGAAATAAATGTTGAGGAGGAGGTAACTTCATGGCTTGTCCGGCCTATCCAGGAATATGTCTCAGAAGAAGAATTGTTTCTTCTGCTCTGAGGTGTTTTTGTATTTCGTGCAGTTTAGGATCCATCTAGGATCCATTTGTCCCTCTCCCTTTTCCATGCACTTCTGTTACATTAGAAGACTGAGACTTGGTGCAGTATTTGTCTGACAGCTTATTTTTTTTCTGGCAGATCTCCTGGGATCCATCATGTCAGGGCCGGGGGGGCCTCTTGGGTGCACTGGGAAGGCTGGTGAGCTAGAACCAATGGCATGAGTATGGGAACAAACATATTTCTTGTATATCAAGAAAAGCCTTCCTCCGACTTCACATATCTGAGATCTATGTCTTCTCCCAGTGCTCAAAAAACTCTAGCACAGATCCCTCTAGCTGGAAGGTGAAAACCTTCTCCCCTCCCCTTGTGAGTCTGACTGCTACAAGAAAGAAGTATGAGCTGATCCTTACTATCACATTTTTGGAAAAATGATGCAAGCAGTGTCATTGTCACATACTGCTTTGTACAGGTGAGGCAGACTGTGGCCTCATTACAGTCAATCAGAATTTTAACACACTACTGGCTCAGGATTTCAGCCAGGAATCATGGAACATTACCCAGCAAAGTCTGTTTTTCTGTTTTGTTTTTGTTTTAGTACCAGGAGAGACCAAGAGCTACACCAATCAAATGGATGAGAAAACCAATTGTCTAATAAATTAAGTGACATAGTGCAATAATGCTGTTACAGTGTATATATCTATATCTATATCTAATTACTTTAGTTTTTCCAAGAACCCAGTTGTCCAGGTGAGCTTTTTCCAAGATGGCAGCACAGGTTTCCGGGCTGACTGGAGGATCATCATTTGTTTTGTAACAGATGAGATAATACCTAAAGACAAATATAGGATTCGTTATTCCATTAACGGTGAACAATATATGCAAATACATTTAAATCATTCATTTAAACAATAAAAACAGTTGCATGAAAGAAAACACAGCACTGAAAAAAAAAATAGCTCACTAAAAAAATTGCTGTGATTTATATGCAGCACTAAGAAACTCAATTAAAAGTGGATGAGTGACATATTGCACACCCTGGAGGGCTGTTTAATTCTATGTCAACATTGAAAGGTTTAAAAAAGTGTGCAACCCAAATGGGGCTGTGTGCCAGTGCTTTGCTGCTCTGACTCTCTGTGAAAGTGATTTCAGTGGCAAGATAAAAATGTTTGTGTTTTTCTGCCTAAATTAGCTTACTTCATATCTAGAAATGTCACGAAGATTTCCTGTTTTATTTCAAGTGCTTAGATGGTAAACATGTGAGATTCATCCCAGCTCTTGTTACCTTCTTGGATTCAGCTTTATAGATCCTTTTGGAACATAATATTTGATGTTTTGACATATCATGTAAGCATTTAATTTGGCAAACTAATTTCTCAGAACTAACTCTGACTGAGAAAAGAGGTCAGGATGCTCATGCATAAAAATTACCTATAACATACCGACTCAGCTGGTAGGTAGGAAAGCACTTGCATTTTCCAGAATATAATTTCATTACAAAATGAACTATACTTGTCTTGTTTTGATTTATTTTGTCTTGTTTTGTTTTTTAATTCAGAAAAAATATGTGAATACCATTACGTGTGTTCCTGACACTGTGTTCTGCTTTTTCTCTTGTTACTCAAAGTTTATACACTAAGTTGGGTTGTACCAACTTGAGATGAAGATAACAATTTCCCAGAGGACTATAAAAAAGGAGACAATGCTTATTCCTGTATTATGACCACCAATTCCTATATATATATGTATGTATATGTACATATATTTTTTTTATTACACAATGAATTGGTTTATTTTAACAAAATAACTTTTCAAATATCCCAGGTCTACCTGTAAGTCTCAACTACTAATAAAAGAAAGACAAAGAGACAGGTACTTATTAAAAATCCATCTCTATGTGAGCGCCATATCATCAGTGCTTCAGGCCTGCACAGCCTCACTGCAATCAGGGGCACACTCTCTAGAGAGCTTCCCCATTGTGCTCACTGACTGTCTCTCTTTTACCTGCACAGCAGCTTTTGATAAAAAGCAGCAACCAAAAGCCACAACACATCTTGGTGCAGTGATAACTACCTTTTCTCATCCTGCACTCTTCCAAGACAGTAATAGTCCCAGCAATACTCCTTCCAGATACTGAGCTATAAAAACTTTACTTTCTCTTTCCTCTCCTTATGTGCCAGCAGCACTCTGCGGCTAGCTCTCTGTTTCTAGTGCACTGTTACTTTTACGCATTTCTGTCTGAGTGGGTGTTGCTTGCTTCTTCCCAGTTTTACTCCCCATTCCATAAATCTTAAATTCTGATTGAGGCAAATAATCAGCGTCTTTATTTGTAAAGGAGAAATCTAGGTTAAATGCTCAGTATTAATTTTTTGAGGAGGCAGAAGAAGAGAGTTAAAGGGATTATAAAATAATAGTGAGTTCATTATTCTTCTTACATATGACTAATACTTAGAAAGCATATTTCAAACAGAACTATGAACTTAATGAACTTCTCAGTCCTAGATTAGCCATTCCAAATTATCACCCCCCTGCAAAGGCAGATGTTGCACAGTTCTGAACGTCAGGAGCTAGAGAAATGGTGGTGCTTCTCAGAGGCTCTTACTCCAGATTCTCCATTTTAATTTGAAGCATTACACTTCTAACCCTCCAGTCTTTGAAGAAAATTTTCAGATTATAAGCACGACAAATAATTTAATCAAATGCAGATGGAGCATAAAACAGTCATTCTGGGATGCATCATCTTTCCCTACCAATCCAAAAAGGCTTACCAATCTTGTGCCTGAGCTATCCTGTCATCCAGCCTGTAATCTCTTTTCTAACAGGAAATGTCTCTGTATTTTTTCTTTAAATACCATGCCAAACGCATTGCTGATGCTTAACCAACACTGAACAGCAATGACAGAAGAGAAAAAGGCACTTCTTCACACCAATGTTACCGTTTTATGAAGTTAGCAAAGAGTATGCGGTGTGAATAACCCTGTCTTCGAATCCTTGCTGTCTCCAGAATTCCGGTGTAACGCAGCTGAACCAGCACTTTTTCTTTATCAAACTTGTTTGCCTGCCGGTCATTGTTTGGCTTGATGCACCTGACAAAATGAGGCTGGCCAACGACCATTTTGGATAACAAATCCATCAGGGAATACTGCAGAAAGGAACAAGATATTTGCTATCAGGAGAAGTATAAAACTTTTATGCAGGTCCAGGTGTAGCTGAAATTTCATTTCATATGATCAGATTTATTTCATGTGCAAATCCATTTAGATTTCAGTAAGCTGGTACTTTAATGATAGATGAAGTAAATTGTGTAACAAGAGTTCTAGCTTTGAAAAGATCAGCATATACTACTTTAGAGAAACTGACTCCACATGGGCGTATCACAGTCCACCCAGGACATTCTCACAAAGTACAGTTTTGGTATATGCAAAATTTATGGTACTGCCAATAACTGAACACCTGCTTTGGTCTTGGAAGCAACATTATCTTTAATTATGGTTCTAAAAAATGATCTCTTTTTTGCAGGCTCCCTTGAAGACCAATGCATATAGCAGCAGCTGTTAGGCTGAGTCTGCCACACCAAGTTCATATCAAGCCGTACATTTAGCAGAAGCAAAGCACTGTTTGCGAAGTCATAACTGAATTCTGAGTACAACTGCAGAAGGGAATGTTAAATGAGGAATATTTCTAAAAGCATACCACTTATTCTCATGAAATGCACAAGCACATGAATGCCCATTTTATGCCTAATACTGAAGACAGAGAACAAATAGGTGTTTGGGGCAACTGCATCAGTTAGCCTGGCATTGGATTGTGCAGCTGTTACTGAGCTTTATTATTGACAGTGTGGCTGTTAAAGGCTGTTAAATGCTGTCAGACCTGATGAAAGGGTAGTGTCCCTGGAAGCCTCTCCATGCTTGCCAGCTACATCAGCTCATCTAATATACAACAGAAACTCTCCTTATACTTCTTTCCTTTTCTTGGACTCTTGTTAGGCAATTACAACCCACTTGCATTTTTTTTTCCTGTTGTCACATATTTGAAGATCTTTATTTGTCCAGAGAGTAAATCATCAGTCTAAGGGTGGACAGTGGAAGTGCAGCAAGCCAGTAAATATTGCCATCCTTTCAATAGGATGGAGGAACCTAAAGTCACCCTGGAAGAGGGGCTGCTTACTCTATTCTGATACAGCATATCTTGTTCATTAGGGCTGATGGTGACACTACAGCTGCCCTGCCAGGAACAAACCTTTGAGGAGGGTAAAACTAGAAATGCACAAAATCACAATTCAAAAGTTGCACTCCTCCCACCTCACCAGGGTGCCAGACTAACAGAGGGATGCTGTCTGTAGCTCCCCATGACAACTGAGGTGAATCTGGCTGTAAACAAGCTTGACTTGTATTTCATAAAATTGCTTCATGGGAATATCTTATAGAAACACAAGTGAAGAGGCTCATTACTCAGGATTCAGCCTGACTCAACAGAAAGAGGCAGCCAGGATGTAATGCAGTTCAGCAGTAGGTTAGATACATGAAACTGGTGTAGGCCATCAAGAGACATATGTTTCCTATTAAAATATGCAATCCCATTTTGGACAAATGCTGCACCAAGCAGCAAAGTGCTTAATTAGATTTATCACTCGTGGCAATGGAACACAAACAAATAGGGCAAGCTAATGGACATATATATTTTTTCTACTCAGCCTGAGGTAGCAGATGCTTTTCTCAATCACCCTTGGATATCTGCATATGAGTAAACCAGTAGGGATGAAGCTGAATCTTCATTTGAGAGCATTAGCTAGCATGATCTGAGCAGGGATTTCCACTACAGCAAATAGTAACAGGAAAGTGCAAATATAATGAATCCTTCACAGCTTCAGTTGCTACATTTGTTGGTAATGCACTGAATCAAAGACAAGAGCTTTGAAGTAGATTCAATACATTTCTCCATCCAGAACGTTAAAACGCCATCCAGCTTTGGATCACCATGATACCTGGGCTGGAATTATCTTTGACAGTCCCAAAAGCCATGCAATTAAGTCTACTAAACAGAGATCCTGCTCCTTACTGCTCTCTGTCATAGATGTAAATGAGCTCTTAAAGGTCATGAAGATTACCTGAGCCACCTTTACATTTTTGCTGGGAGATAAGAGGAGCTGGAAATTCAGACCTGGGCACCATTAAGCCAACTCTGTGCATGACTTTGGAGGAAACAGTGCTTTTCACAGCTATTTTCTATGGCAGGATCAGCAGCACTGCCAGCACTTGGAAAAATGAAGAGCACTGATAAAAGAGCCAAAAGAATGCACTCAGAATAGCCTCTGAGGAGTCAAGATCTTTCTCTGTAGCTCCTGCTCCAAATTAATTAATTTTGCTTTTTTACTTCTTAAACTCTTAAGGAAATGCTATATGACTGATATCCAACTTTCCCTTATCTCCTTTGGGGAAAAGCAGGCGAGTGAAAGACAATTAGAATCATAGAATCATAGAATCATAGAATATCCTGAGTTGGAAGGGACCCTTAAGGATCATCAAGTCCAACTCTTGATACCGCACAGGTCTACCCAAAAGTTCAGACCATGTGACTAAGTGCACAGTCCAATCTCTTCTTAAATTCAGACAGGCTCGGTGCAGTGACCACTTCCCTGGGGAGCCTGTTCCAGTGTGCAACCAATTCATATCAATCATCCTGCATCATCGTGATGGAAATGTGGCTGTGTGTTTGAGTACAATTAGAGATGAAACATCACGATCTCCTTTATATATTTGTACTGCATAGACTGCTGAGCCCTATAAGCAGCTCACAAACTCTAAATGTATCACTGCTGACTCTAACTCAACAGGTGCATTTCAAAAGGTGAAAGAATAAATATGCATTCCACTCTAGAAAAAAAAAATTAAAAGATCTGATATCTTACTCTAAAATAAGAAGCAACTGTCTGTGTTTTCATACTGGTTGTCTCTCTTGGATGATGTCCGGTATCTCCTGCTTCATTCTATATGGATGAAGAAAAAAAAAAGACACTTCTTATCTCTGTTGAGTATGTAATGCCCTTCCCAATGCCTCAACAAACCACCCCTCAGAGAAAATCATCAATTAAAAAAAGTACTCAAAACTGAGAAAGTTACCACATGATCACTAGCACAAAGTAGTTACACCATTACATTACTTTGCTACACAATACACAAACACTCACACACCAAGGACACAATTTGATAACAGAACATCTAAATAACTGCTACAAATAACCTGACAATGTCTGAGGTCCTGTTTGTTATTCTGGTGCCACTGCTATTGTGGTCACTCTCTGTGGAACATGACCGTACTCCACACCAAAATTTTAATTTCTCTTTTTGCTACAATATAGCTAGGAAGTATTTTTTTTTCTGAAATTGTTATAAAACTATAGCCAGAAAGAAGGGAAATGTTAGGTTTTTACCTCACGGAAGGAATATGAATTGCACAACACAAAGATATCCAGCTAAACAGAAAAGAAAACAGGAGAGGGAAAAAAAACCATCGAAGGGGTTACTTGCTCACTTTCAGTACCAATAACAGTATTGCCTTTCTAGTTTAAAATAAGGTTAAATGCAGAATCACAAAATCAGTTTTCTTACCTTTGTATGACTGATTGATTTCTGGGGGGTCCACATCTGGTAACTGATTGTAGTTTTGCTTTTACTGTGTGCCAGGTTACCTATGGGAAGATGAAAGAATGCAACCTACCAAAATGCTTAGATCTCATCTAAACTAAAAAGTATGTTGAACCACCTTATTAAGTGTAACCATATGATTATAAAGGTCGTTGACTTTTTCTGAGCATGTCCTCATTTCTCTTTTCACCTTGGGATGGAACAAGCTCTGAAGAAATTGCATGATGATGGAACATAGGCTGAATTTTCCTCCTTCAGCACTTACGTCACCTACTAGAGCAAAAAAATAAACACACTGCTGCAGAAGGTAAAAAAGGTGTATCTTCTAGCATCCGTGAGCTTTTACCCTAAGGATGTTATTTTATTATCCTAGTTCTAAGGCTACACATATATTAGCTAAAAATATGTGCTAGCACCCCTCTCTGGCCCTGAGGTCGTGACATGGCATGACTCAAGTCTATACAGCTAAACTGTATACTTCTCTACTCTTCTAACTAACTGGTAAAAATAGGGTTGTGTCCTCCCACAGAGCTCACTGGAAATCATTGCTGGCCTGCACTTTGTTGTGACATGTGCCTGGGTATTCCTGGGAGAATGCTAGCTGATGTGGACCAGAAGTGTCCCAGGGAGGGCTGCTTAACAATTAATCAAAATGGGCAATCCTGTGGCAGTGTTTCAGCTACTGTTCACTGGCCGTGTTTTGTTTACTATCATAGACTTTGTCTTAAAACTCCAACCTTGGAACTCTTAGTCAAGTACGACCCCTATCATAATGATTTGGAAGAGGTTCACAGAAGTGGTTTATACAGAAACTGATCTAAAGGAATAATGAAAATGCTTCTGGCCTTTACACAATGTCACTTTATGTTGATAAACCCCACCCAATGCTGCATGCTGCAATTGCTTCTGCTAATAACATCATACATCTGACATCTCATTACACATTGCAAGAGCCTGTAATCTCTCTCTGTGCTCAGGTACTATCAGTAACAGGTGGATAAGAGTTGGATAAATAGCTGCAATTATATGGATGCTCAGCTAATGTGCCATCTATTATGTAATGATATCAAGTGCCAAAAATCCCCTGTGCTTAGCTGAATGTCACAGGGTGGGATGCAAAGACAGAGGATTACTTATACCTAACATTAGCTGTCTGGACATAAGGTGTCTATAGGATTCCTGTTGTATTCCGTGAAGAGAGGAACCTTCAGAAGAGATTTATCCCATCCTAAGAGAAACACCTGAGATGGCAGAGCAGGATGGGCTGGACTCTGGATATGCCTCTACATTTCCACTGATTCTAGATGAATGACAGACCAGAAAACTAGCTTTTAGTTGGCTGGATGTGGATGGTTTAGGTCAGTTTCCAAAGGCTACAAACAATGTTTGATAATGTTTAACAAGAAGATTAACTTTCAGAGTTATATTGTAAAACATAACAAAAGTTCTTGGGACCATTTGGGCTCTGACTTTGGCTCCATAGAAATTATAGTTTAAAATCTCAGCAGATATCAACACATTAAAAAGTTCAGGGAAGGACACTGTGCTTAGTGCTTTTTTAAGAATACTGGCTTAAAAAAGACCTTAAGGACTGAATTTTGCACTTCTCCAGCAAAGCTACCTTTGTGAAGAATAGTGGCTTTGCCAAAACCTCAGTTTCTGTAAGCTATGATAAAATTTTAGATAAATTTCCATTAGGCTCTTCCAATTTAGCTTTCCTGTTCTCCCTTGTAGTTGTACAAGAACGTAATGTTGCAAAGTACTTACTGTACAGCATCAGTGCCCTCACACAGGGAGCAATACTACACAATAACAAATAACCCCTGCCTGGCTATAATATACATAATGTAACAGCAGTTACTGGGTAACCTCTTGGTAGAATTTAAAGACAGGACACAAATGGTATTTGCCACTTAGATTTTCTGGTTGTAAGGAGACTTACCTACCATCTTAAAAAGGCAAATAGGACACTGTACAAAGGGCCTAGTTCATCTGAGGTGCAACTTAGGAGCAATTTCTGTAGAGCCAGTTACTTTCCTCCACCCCCTTAAAAACTCCCTGAGGAAGTGTTCGCAACTAGGACCTCAACAGTTAGACACAATAAAGAACTAAGAATGGGAAAATAGAGGAGTGTCTCCTCACTCTTTGCAGTAGGTGTTAGGACTACTACTTTAGTTCCTACTACTTTAGAGAAAAATTGCACTGAGACAAACAGGCAACTTACATATACCCTGTCCAAAAAAGGCCAGTGACTTACCTGATCCTTTCTGTTCAGTCCTCAACAAAAGTGATGCACTCCACTCCCTGTCCCGTGCCCCTAACCTGAAGAGGGGACCCTGAAAGAAGCCTCTACCACTTCCTTTGCACTTGACCAGACCAGTCCCTCCCCTGCAGCTTGAGACGGCAGGGGCTCCATTCTGTATAGATTCTAGGGTTGGAAAGTTAAGCCACAAAGTGTATAAAGTCATCAATAAATGGTCATATGAAACCCAGCAGTGGTCAGCATGAAGGCTAGAGAAGGAGGATAGGAAGATTACCAGAACAGCAATACCTGTTTTTGTAAGAGGGTGGGTTACCAACTGTCGTGTCAGATTGTTTTCAGATGATCGCAGTAGCAGCACGATATCAGCTGGCAGGGTATCTCTGTTTTTGGCTAGGAATCCACTCGCATTATACAGAACCTGTTTAAAAAGTGCATTTATGCATCTTATGGGCTTTTGGAAAGTAACTGTAAATTTAAGTAGTCTGGCATGTGGCTTGTAATATATTAAGAGACACAAATAGTTTTTCTGCCACAAGGCTTACTCTCACTCACAGTCTTTCTTTAGATCACTGACAGTTTTAACTTTTCGATACTGAGAACCATTATGGTGCAGGTCACTAAAAGCAAATCTATTACTCCAAGGAAGTTTGAGACACTTCTTTTCCCTAACGCAGATGTGTTAACACTAGTTTTAGCCAGTGTGGATCCAGCAGTAGGACAACCACACTGTAGTCCTCCTTTACACCAGTTCAGGTGTGAACACATAATTAACAATGCACTTGCTTTCAACCCTATCACACAGTATTACCCATATGATTGTACAGTCATTCTGTCCCACTCATATTGTGCCGCACCTGCCCCAGAGGAGCAATCCTCTTCCTAGGGATCCTCTTCCTAGAGATTTCTGTATTAATTATAGAGGCAGCCTTCAAAGTCACAATCTGCAATTGAAATCTCTCTGAACACATGCAGGTATGGTATACCTAACTCAAAATGTACCTCCAGGACTCATGAAATGAACCACAAGAAAACCTGGCCAAAAGGTAACAAAAGGTAGAAGATACTGGCATGTTTAATTTCAAAAGAAAGCACAAAAAACAACCCACTGACAATCTTAAATTAAAAAAAAAAAAAGCTTGTAAAGGAAGAGGAAAAAATGTTCTCCAGGTTCACAGTAAATGGGACTAAAAGTAATGAGCTTAAATCACAGCAACGGAAATTTAAGTTAGGCAGTGGGAGAAACTTCCTAATGAAAAATGATGTTCAACACTGGAAAGGGCTGGTGGCATCCCCAGCTTCAGTGGCTGATATTGGGAATGGTACAGGCAGAGATGTCTCCCTGCTCCTCAGCAGTGACATATGCCACACTTGTGAAATGTTAGTCAGTTGAAGGTGAGGTTCAGAGGAGTCACCCCTGGTCCTTTCTAGCTGGCTGTGTTATACAAGGGGCAAGTTATCTTCCATCAGCTGATGGGCAGGATGTTGCCTCTTTCCAGGCCAACTGCTCCAGTACTGCAGAGGCATAACACAGTTTCCCATGTGAGACAGTGATGCCCAATCTATACCCCTGAAAAGAGCTCAAAAGGAAGTGGGAGCTCGTGCTTCCACAAGGCAAGGTTCAGCTGGCCAGTGGCATCTTCCCTCAGCACATCAGCAACTCCTCCTGAGGTTGTAAAGGCATATGCAATAAGTCATCTAGTAGAGGAGGGCAAGATGCTGTTCATCAAATGAAGCAGAAGGCAGGGCCTGCATTGTCTGGCTGATGACAAAGTACAGGACTAAGAAGTAAGGCTGATGGGGTGAATGAGTTAGGATTTGGGCTAAAAGGGAGAAAGAATGGAGCTGGAGCCTTATTTGAAGCAGTAGGAGAAAGCACAGCAGAAGACTTAGGGGAGTTAGGGCAAGAAGATCCGAGTTGCGTTACATAATGGTGATTTTTTGGTTCTGCTATAGTACAGTCAGTTCATTT
Source organism: Anser brachyrhynchus (assembly GCF_964034855.1). NCBI lineage: Eukaryota > Metazoa > Chordata > Aves > Anseriformes > Anatidae > Anser > Anser brachyrhynchus. The sequence continues at coordinate 18,361,372 of NC_137695.1, forward strand.
ACTTGGTGACATCTAAGAAAAAACACAGCTCTGTTATTGATTTTGTGTGTATGTGTGTATGAAGGAAAATAAATTTTCAATTTACTTTTGAGGTATATGGCACTGCCAACATTTCCATGTCAGGTCTGAATAGATGAAGGCTGAGAACCAACCCAGTTGACCTCTTCCATTTCCTTCCAGCCCTACAGTTCCCCAGTCCCCAACCAATATCATTAGGTCTCTTACCTTTCCTGCGTAATGATAAATCCCAAAGGTTAGATCTACTCTTTTGGGTCTCCAAAAATACTTTGACTTCAAATTGTCTTCAAATTTTTCTGAAATGAAACACATAGTTTATCTTACTGGAGTTAAATTTATCTTACTGGAGTTATTGTACAATAATTGTGTTCTGAAGCCAGATCCCTTTAAAGATATTGTGTAACTTCTTAGACAATGCAGTGGCACAAAACAGACTGATGTTTTTAAGGGAAAAGGAAGAAAAATGTTCTTTGTAACAAAAGGCACTGTGTAGAGAATATGGGAGCTCTTGAATCAGTTATTTTCTTTTTACCGTTTTTTAATGTGTGACCTCAGAAAATCATTTACCTTTCTAAGCTTTTGATCTTCATGTATGAAACAACGTAGTAATCTTTCCTGCCACACTGGGGAATTGTGAGGAATCATTTACCAATTTGTCTGGGGCTCTGTACTGGAGACTCAGAAGCACTGAAATTATCAAGATCCAAATCACAACATATTCAGATGTTTTAATTTTTATTTCTGAATAGAAAGAATAGGACACATAATTTGCTGAAAGACACTGAAGCAGGTTTGCAGCCATTATCCTTAAAGAATACTAAAATTATTGTTCAGATATGGTTCATTGACAATCTCAGAGCTGAACTTTATGGCTGAACATCTTGGCATATGAACCTAGAGCTCTAGCTCAGTTTGATCTTTATTTTTTAAGCCCTGTAGCTAAAAATTCCTGAAGGCAGAAGAATTAAAAATGTGGACCAGCAGCTTAGGTTCATTTCTACTGATCATGTTTCCTAAATCAACTTCAAAGATGTTTCCATCCTTGCATGCATGCCTCCCTGAAATATGCTGTGATACTGAAATGTGGGCTCACTGAAAATATACAGCTAGCATATACCCCAAACTGGACACTGCAAACAGAAATGTAACAGGGAGACATCATACAAAACTTTTTAAATAAACCATAAACTTACCTACTAGTGTCTGATCTGTTGCTTGTGGGAATCGACTTTCCTCATCCAGCAGGGATAATAAACCCATTGGTTTCTGCAGGAACATATCTAAGAGTGGTCTGTTGTCTTCATATTCTATAACTCTTGCATCAACACCTTCATATAAATACTCATTCTGTAACAAGCAACAGAAGGCACATTTTATCAATGTATTTAAGGGCTTCCTCTGGCATATTTGGTAAAGATGTTTCCCACGAATATGCAAGAGCTAAAACCAGTCTTGTAGAACTGAAAGATTTGCGGAAAGTATTTGCAGACAGAGATTTCAGTCTCTACTTACTCCCCTGGTCTGCAGTGTAAAAGATATTTCTTAATCATCTGGAGCTATATTTACATTCCCAATCTATTGCTTAGATCTATCTGATGTACAGTGGCCAAGATTTGCAAAAGTGACTCAAGATCAAAGAGGCCTCAACTGTTTGACTCCCATCCTCAAACACCTGGAAAAGCTCTTACTTTGAGAAGGATGGTGTGTATACTTTCTAAAAATTAATTAAATAAATTGTCGTGGGTTGACCTCTACAATATTTTTACTGCTTTTAAGGAACTGCAGAAAAGTATTCAGCATGATTAAAAGACGATAAAGGAGTTTTTTTTTTTTGTTTGTTTGCTGAAGACTGCAAATATCCTTGACTTCTCATTGAGACTGAGAGTAACCTATTAACAAAAGCTGTGTCCATGGTGTGTTGCAATGTTTTTTTCTTGAAAATCTAGAAAATCAGTTAAACTGTATGCGATGAATAGAAGAATGACTTTCTTTAATCCTTCAGCATGTCAGAGGACAGGCATGGATTTACGAAGAGAAGGATGTTCTAGGAACTGCCACCCCTCCATAAATTTTGCCTGTATTACCTAATGGAGTAGCAGTTACCCACTGCACGGTGCTCCCATATATACCAGGGCTACCTTCAGTCCTGTGTGTACTGCTCCCCACATTATGAAACACGTAATTAAGCCTTTTGATCTATTTAAAAAAACCATCTCTCTTCCAAAGGATAGGTATAAAAGTGTTTTATTAACTTATGATGTAATGTCACAGTTGTGCTATCCTGAATTCATTGTAAATTGAGTATCATGAAAATGAATGATGGCTAATATTAATGAGTTCAAAGACCTCTAACCCCAATGACCTTTCATTATGTGTCATTCACTTGAGTCTGAATGGCAGTCAAGGTTGAGTGAAGAAGGCAGCACACGGAGTGTTTCAAAAAGCAGTTAACTGCCATATACAACAGAAAAGCACACATTATTAGACTTCATACCTCTTCATTTCTAAGCCAGAGAGAAACTGTAAAATGAAAAAAAAAATCAATAACACTGTCCTGGAAATACTGACCTAAATAGATCTGCTGATCCATTTGAGAGAGAAGACAGAATATATACCTAAACTTTTCTATTATCCAGATTGATCTAATTTCTCAGGATGCTCTTAATTCAAAGGATAGATTATGGCTCAGTCTATATGATCATACAAGGGTGTGAACAATAAGAATCTCTCCTACAGCCCCATGAAGGCTCTGCATCTCAGGTGCATAATATTAACTTCATTCACTTTTCCCCTGGAGCAGTGGACAGGTGGAGTTTTGATTCTCATTTTAATCAATGACCAGAGTAGCAGAACAAGACAGAAGAGTAATAAATGTATCACTGATATAGGTAGGAAGTTAATTATATACCTGTAGGAGCTAGTGGCAGGAAAGGAATGAGTCTGTGTTATCTCCCAAAGATAACACTGGCGTAGGGGCAGCTTAACCGCGGGCTATGGCTGTACGGACACACGGATGTTACATTCATGAAACCAGCTGTTACTGCTCAGGGTTATCAGGACTACTCTTATCAAGGGGGAAAAGGGAAGATATTGGAGAAGATACTGCTCTGGATGAATCTGTCAGAAATGAGTGTTTCAGTGACACTGACATCCTCAAAGAAGCTCTCTTAGACAACAACACCTAATGATTGACAAAGGACTTCCTCTCTTAGACAACACACCTAATGATTGACTTTTTCCTACTTCAAGTGCTTGTGAGAAGGGCTGGTTAAGAGAACTGATAGAGGAAATCTCCTTGAAACTGAAAGGAACTCTTTAATAGCTTCTCTGCAACACCATAGCAGCAACATCAGCTCCCCCTTCCCGCACTGCCAACGCGCAAGGCCTGACCTTCAAAGCCTTTGGTGTATGTGACCACTCAGCCTTTTGTGCCTGCATCCTGACAACTGAATGGGATGTGAGCGCTGACAGTTTCTGTAATGCTACCATCTGCCCAGTAGGATATGGAGCGAGTTCACTTCATCACTTCCCATGGGCTCCTGGAGGATGGCTGATAACCAAGTCTTCCAGGCTCCGGCATGACAGATGGCTCAGAATTAAGAGATACCATATTACATTTTCCTATGCAATTGCTGGTCTTCAACCATATTATTAAGATACAAGCAGCAAGCAGAAAAGCTTCCATGATGCACATCATGAAACTGTAATGAAATAGATCTTATTTGAATTAATAAGCTGAATCAGCTACAGGATGCTGTAATCTCCCATGATGTTTTATGACAAGAAGGATCCTTAAAATAGCAGCTGCTCATTGAAATTCTAAAGCATAATCCACTAGACAGTATTCCTATAGATGGGATGTCAAAAGGAATGACTGAGTTTCACTTATACTTGGGCTCCTATCTCATCTCAGTATTTTATGGTGACTTCTCTGTGATCAAAACTAGGTAATATTAGCTTGTGCAGCCTGGTTTCACTTAATAACAAAAGAATCATTAGTTACATTAGGAAATTATCTTCATGCTTAATAAAAAAAAGTAATGCAATTTTTTCTGAGAATGTAGTACAATGACACTTTGGTTTAAATAGGAACACCAGAGAGTAATTCAAAATAAACATTTTCCAGGTTAAGGTAGAAGATTGTTACACGAATGTAAAAAAACAAACCAAAACAAACAAACAAATAAAAAAAAAAACACATTGCATATATAAAATGCAAAAAGTAGCATCCTTCTAACTGACAATAACCTTACCACTTTCCAAAACATTTTAGATATTTGACATTACACTGTTTAATTTTTATAGAAGAATCCAAAATGAGAAAGAAATGGGAAAGCTGGCTGGCTGGACGATGTTACCTGCAGAGCAGGGAGCTAGCACAGAATTAACTTACATCAGTACAGTAGCTTACATGTTAGAGAAACACCATGAAGGACAGGACTGAAGGCACAAAAGTTGTCCTTTGCTTACTATTAACCTAACAAAAGCTCATGCCAGCATTCATTCCACTTAACAATATACACATAAAAGAAGTGACTAATTTGAGAGCCCACATTACCTCCCCAGTCAGTGGAGACAGATCTACCTGTTTTTCTCCATTGCCTACAGGGAATCTAATCTAGTTTAGGCTATACTCAGCCTTCTTCTTAAATCAGGGAAAGGAGATTGTATTCAGGCCTAACCTATTTTATTCTTAAATATAAATATGTACTCAACAATAAAGAAAAAATGCCTTTAATTTTGACTTCTGGCACACAGATACTCTGCTGTAGTAGATACCCTGAGCCTCCTGCTGCTACATAAGCAGTGTCCCTTGGAAGTCTCTAGGCAGACTCGATCTCTGTTCATGAAAAAGCACACGATGAAAGCTGGGCAATCTCTGACAACATGGTATTAGTTGTACCCCTGAACCAGGCTGAGATCCAACAAAGTATTTTAGCTCCAACTTTTGTTTAGGAAGTCAAAGGTGAATTGGGAACCTAGAGATGGAGCTTATGTGCTTTGTTAAATCTGGAACCAAGGAGTTAAAAAGGTTGGTCTGAGAGGGGTGCTGCTGAATGGCTTATACCTCATCCTCTTAGTTCCTTAGATGTGCATGATAAGGGAAAATTCATTATGAAATGCAATTATTCCTTTTGATTCAAGAAAATTATATGATGTTTTCACATAAGGTTTGGATTTCCACCCAAACAGATTCAAAATCATTATAAAATTTAAATATTAAATAGGCAAATTAAATATTTTATCTCATTCTAATCTGCATATTCATCCATGAGTCCAAATTCTAGATTATTATTTTCCATCACAGAATAGGAGCAATCATTCCAGTTGCCACTACACAATTAGCCTTGTGCAGAGGCAGATCCTGTGACTACTGACAGCCTGAACACCCCACAAGAGGCACAAGTGTAGCCTCAGTGGTGTTGCAATACCATTTACACAAACACTGACTTTTGAGGTCCTTTAGAAGAGAAAGAAATACTATTCTATATTTTCAGTAACAAGGAATTTTAAAGAGCAGCCCTGGGTATCCCCTGTAACCACAAAACATTTTCTATTATTCTGCATTGGTTCTGCAAATATTGATGTGGGGCCATATATAGTTTTGGACTGGAAAAGTGTGGGCACAGTAGGAAAGTATTTATATTCTGCGTGAAATTTTATTACAATAATCAGAATCATCCCTTTGTGAACCTACTTTTTCTGCCTGTTCACCTCATCTTTGACATATATGGTATACACCAAAAAGTTGGAAAAGATTATTGAAAACTAGCAAAACCACATCAGGAGTATAACAGTGACATTACATGCTATGAGAAACATTTAGTATAATGGATTTTTGAATACTGAGCAATTCTCTTTGTAACTTTCATTCCTGTAGAACTTTTTTCAACATCACTTGGTGCAAAAAAGTTAAAGGTAAAACAAACAAAAGCTAAAGGAGAAAACCTCCTATAATCAGAAGTCCATGGAAAAAATAAACTCTTCCTTAGGGAAACCAGAGGCTGTTCTTCCTTACACATTACTCAGACTGCTCTCATTTACTGTATCAATGCATCAAAGACTAACACAGAGATGATAAACGAGCAGTAAGACCAATTTTTCTCTGTTCAGTGAATGGGAATGGTACAATCCAGTATATTTTGGTATGTCTAATTGTTTTTTTGTCCACATCATTTTTTGGGCCACTTATATCACTCCAGTAAACATGTGTTATGTAAGACATATGACATTCATTCATTCTTTTGAGACAACTGCAGTGAGGGTGCTCCGTCCTGAAGGGTCATGGGTGACTGCTCTCTGTAATTTGCCCATATAAACGGGCATCTTTGTATGGTAATGAAGCTCTTCAGAGAGGCTGCCTGGGGAATTTCCTGAACAACAAAGCTCAGGATTTTTGATCACATTCTAAAATACTATTCCTGTCACTGCTGAGGCTATATTTTAGTAGGCCACACCTCTGAGGAAAGCAAAGCTGTGATCACTTTTCAGATTCAGATACAGGAAAGAACCCCTTGACAACGCTAAAAACATGTTACCTGCAACACTGAAAGTACAATTTAGTCTCATGAGTTCATTTAGTATTGGCTTTCATTGCTTACCTTGCCAAAAAAACGATTCACCTTCCTTAGTTATGAAACTAGCTTGACATGGGTTTATTGAGAACTAGGTTATGATCAGTTGATTTAGGCCTTGACTTATCACCAGATATACTTCATCTATTTGCATGTGGTATGGAACTGAACTGAGCAAAAAAGAGCAAGAAATGAAGAAAAAAGGTACCTATACGTTTTACTTAAGGGAAGTGGGAAAGAAATGAAATTCCCCAGTCTTCCTTGGGTAGATCTACAGAGTGCAATGCAATGTCATGTTAGAGATTTCTGAGAAAACATGGAACAATCTGACATATCTATCTGGCATTGCACAGGATTATGGGGAGATACTAGCCTGGGTCCCCAGTGATAAGATAGCTTCATCTGCATGACATTCAGATTGGGCTAAGGAAAAGTCATTGCAAAGGTCTTGGTAACTGCTGGCATCACACCTCCAAAATACAACACCTGTCTTTAAAATTAAAAACACGAACCCTTACATGTGTGTAAAAACTCTTACATGTGTGTTAAGTCAGGCAGACACATTAATGAAAGGAGGGGGTGGTCCTATTGGTTGGCTTTTAAATAAGTGATACTTCATACCATTAGCAAAAGCAATTATCTGCTCAACTTTTAATTTCAGTCATATGATTTTGATTTTTTTTTCATATATAGAAAATTTAGGATTTTTTTTTTTTTATATTTTCCTGCAAATGGCTTTCTCTGATTTGTCTGCAGGTATGGTCTGTACTCGCAATTAAAGTACATTACTAGTGCTAACACAGAAGAAGCATTACAATGAACAGAAAAGATTCTGAAAGCATCTGCATTCTCAAAGACTTTCTTTGTGATGTAAAACTGGAACAACCATGCTATAGACAACTGAAAAGTGATGTCTTATAATAACTATGAATCATACTGCAAATCATCCTGTGCCATTGGGTTGTAATGAAGAATAATAACACATTTGTCATTTCCTGGGTCTGAAGCAGTGGGGATTTACACCTGTAGTTGCACAAACATAATCTAAACATCTCTTTCTACACTGCTGTAGTAATGTCTTGGGAGGCTGCTACAAGCCAGTATTATGAAGTTACATATGCCTTTTCTTTTCCTACAAGCCCACCAAGAAAACAGACTGTAGTCATAAAGTTGCATATATACCAAACAAGCAAAATCAGATAATGACCTGTCTTATAGAAGTGGAAGAAAAGGTTCTGAGGCAAAGGACAGCCCCATAACAACTACTGACTCATAAAGGGTGTAAAAGATCTGTCCAAAAATTGTTTCAGCAAGAAGAACTCAAGAGACATGATGAAGACTTTCCAGTTGTGTCCTTTATTGTCTCTGTGGCTCACAAATGATCCAGGCCAGACCACTTTAAAACACGCATATTTTGGTGTTTGGTGTGAGGATGTGAGCCAATGAAATCTATGAGAGAATGAGTGCAGGTGGGTCCAAATGACACAGTGATTTTGTAAATAAAGATCATCTTCCCCTTCCATGAGGTATGTCTATTGTCATACATATTTCCTACAAGGAGAAATGGGTAAACCATATGTTGTCAAAATCAGCTCATTTTTCCCCCAGTCTCCTCAGTAGCAAAATAACCACTCTGACCTATCTGTAGCATGGTGTCTGCAGGAGAACAACCTGTACCTACTAAATAGCAAAACCACAAACCTCTTAATTAATATATTTGGCCAAAATTTTCTGTATAAGTATACCTAGAAACAAATAAAGGCAGACTACACTGAACTGGACCCATGTCTGATTAAAAAAGAGGAGTGATACTAAGGCAGTATTAGAGCATAGAGGGAAAGCCAAGGTCTATCTACAGTTGAGTCTGGTAAACGAAGCAAAGGAGAGCAAGAAAGGCTTCCTACCGCAGGTATTTTAGAGGTAAAACAACAGCAGGGACAATGGGGGCCTGCTGCTGAATGGGGCAGGGACCTATTGTCAGATGACATGAAAAAGGCAGAGATACTCGATGCCTTTGTTGCCTCTTTTTTTTTTTTCTTTTTTTCTGACAATCTTTGCTTTTCTTGCCTTTGGCAATTCCAGTTTCCTGAGACCAGAGGGAAAGGCTGGAGAAAGCATGTACCCATGGTGGAAGACGATCAAGTCGGGGAATTTATGAGCAAAGTGGAAATATGCAAATCCATGGGACCTGGTCAGTGCCTGGATTTAGCTGGGATGAACTGTTCATCAGTCTGTGCTATTTCAATTTCAAGCTGTTAGAAACAGCAGTAGCCAAGAGCTCTTTTTTTTTTTTTTTTTTTGTGAACTAATGCACTTTGGAAAGAAGACACCTAAGTAACTAGGCTAATTTTTCTCTTAGATCTTATTAAAGACAAGAAAAGACTTGTGACCGAGAAATCTCCCCCAAACCTATAAAATAACTACAAGATCTAAGAGTGCAAGACAGCATTTCCTGAAACAAGTCAAATAAGGAAAAAAAACAGTGACCAATTAAAATCAAATCCTCTTCAGTCCTCTAGACTAACAGCACACACATGTACATACCTGCATACCTAGACACATTCCAAACTTCTACCTGTCTCATCCTTAAAACAAGCAGTGCTTAAAACTGACAAAATAGTCTTTTTGTACTAAAAATAAGTATTCAGGAGCAGTTTGCTCTATGGATTACAAAATCAGTAATTTCAATAAAACATATAAAGTATTATTTCACCTAAAATGTGAAAGTTGACTGTTCTGTTTTTGACTGTTCAGCATTCTGATACGTATCTGTTTTCACCGAGATTGTTATTTTTTCCCCAGACACGTAATTTCTTCAAATAACAATACTGAATAATGATTTCAAAATTATTTTTATGGAATTATTTAGAAAGTTGAGATAATCTTTTTTTTTTCACTGTCCTTTTCAATTTCATAAACTATTATAGTTAAAATTCTGTTCCTTTTCTCTGTTTCACATCAAATTATTTAGATTAAATCCATCATGATTTAGCTTAGATGATCTAGTTCCTGAACAAGAACAAATTAAGTGTGATATTTTCAGTTTTTATTAATGGAATTTCAGTGTTCATTAAGCTTATTAGTAAGCTATTATGAACATTGCATTTAAAAATTATGTTACCACTCATTTATGTTTTTACTGTGGAACCATACACTACATCACTCATGTTATTCCTCAGAAAAACAACACTGCATTTGCATCAGTCTGATTATCACTGTGTTATGTTGCTTAGATACTGTACATTTCAAGTTTAATGTATTTTTTGCAGGCATTTTACTTGCAAATAGCAATCCAACAGTGCTTCACATAATGCATACTTGGAAAACATTTGTGATAATCTGCAATTTATGACCTACTATGGAGAAGGAACAGTGTAATTTCCTGAGACAAGCTTTTATATGTTCAGCAATACTGAAGCTTTATCAAAATATTCAAGACATACCTGTTCCCAGGCAAAGACATGTTGATTGAAGTAGAACTGAATTTGTTCATTGGCAATGTTGATACAGAGTTGTTCAAAAGAATTTTTTTTGAAATTCTCAAAGCCAAAGATATCAAGAATTCCAATGTTCAAACCATCATCATTTCCACTGTAAAGATTAAATAAACTTTTTATTGTTGTACCTTAACTATTTTATAGTGACTATCTTCATTATTGTTTCATGAAAGCGCATAACAGGACAAACCTATGCAGCAGTTGAACAGGATAGTTTTTGCTAAGCCATATTTTTCTTAAAATAACAATTCATTTTTATCTGAAATACAATAAATGCACATAAATTCAAAGATATCTGTATTTGCAGACCAGATATACTGAAATACGTAATGACCAAGTCAACTGATAAGTATATGGAAGATTTACAATTTATTTTTAAACTAATATTTGCTAGTTAATAATCTGTTGTAAAAAGCTGACTTGGTACAGAAACAACATGCAGTTCTTTTTGTTTCTGTTGTAATATAGCAGGCATTACTCAATAGCACCTTGAAATGAAAGATTGATGACATTAGATAATATTTCTTCATATTTCTTATTCATAGCAATTAAAACTGCTTATTTTAACATGAAAGTCTGAAAAATGAATAGCTAGATCTTCTATGCGTCTAGTAACTACTTCTAGTATTCAGTACTGGAATGTGACATGAATTTAAATTACCAATTAAGTTCCAGAAAACTACTACTAGTTAAAACTTCAGTTTGAAATTTTAACTAAGACATTTTGAGGAATATGTAGTCATTTCTGCAATTGTAACAACCCTCTAATATCTCTAATTACTTGCTGAAACACAAGATAACAATATAATTTAATAACAACCTATAGTTGACGTTAGCATTTTTTCCAAGCTAAACTAAAATAAAAAACACATTCTATCTATAGCTACCTTGGAGGGGCTATCTGTAATGACTTTCCTTTTTTTTTCATAAAAAGTGTAGGAAATTGGATATGGAGAAGGAGCTTCAAGATACTAATGAATAGCACTTTGAATGCTATCTTTGAATAGCATCTTTGAGAATTGCATTGAATAGCATCTCACGAATTTCATTGTTTCATGGTGGAGGGACCAAAGACATTTACTCATTTTGACCTATATTTGTGACTATTTTATCTGTCTGGAAATTACATTTCTGTTGATCAGACTATTGCAATTTGTCTTTCCAGTTCCTTTCCAGCGTTAATTACAAAAAGATAGCAAAAAAAAATATATTACTACCATAACAACAAAGCAGACTTGTTTTTTTGTTTTGTTTTGTTTTGTTTGTTGTTTTTTTGTTCTTGTATAGTGAGTATTTCAGGTCAAACTTTCACCTTCCTCACCAGCATGGTAAGTATTCAATTTGAAAAGGACTCTGTAACAGGCACATGAGAGAGGCACACAGATTCGTAGTGCTGCCCATCTATCATGCATTTAATTCTTTTATTTACTGATTAAAATTCTGTTTAGCGCTGTTCTACTGTAACCAAATATTTGAAAGCTTGGACAGATTTTAGGATTGCAGCCTTGGCTTTAATCTGATGTTACCAATAGATAAATAAATAAATAAATAAATAAATAAATAAATCCAGGAAATCCAGATTTGCAAAGCTATTTGTTGTTGATATTCCGTTTGAAGTAGTTATAAATTCATGCCTTTTCACTGCTATTAGCAGCCAGAGAGGGTCCTGACCTACAGAATCTACAATGTAAGCTGTATAATTTCTTCTTCAGTTAATTTGCAAAAGGTATCGTATCCTCATTCCCAGTATCTTTTTTGTCTGTGTGTTTAAATGTCACTCTGTAAGAACAGAATGGACATTAACCTCAGTAAATGTGTTCAGAAACTACTCATATATAAATATATAACCACTCGTAAAAACTGCAACATAAGCAACAACATGGCTGCAAATAAGAGCAGAGTTTAACCTATGTAATCAACAGATGAATGAAAGAGTTAACCTGACTGTTAGGAGTAAATGGTATAAGGGAAAAAAATAGTTAGCATGTAATTTCAATACAATTACACATACTTTACAAAGGGTTAAATGAGTAAAAGTTAAACAGGAAAACACCAGATGCCTGTGCTATCCGTATCTACTGTATTGTCACTGCATAGCATAAATAGGATTAAAAGTATTTAGTGCTGTCATAAATAAAAAAAGTAGCAGAGAAAAGTAGATGAGGACACTAAACGCTCCAGTGTAGACCACACTTCTCCCACAGAAAAATCTCTCTTTATTCTGGAAAGACTTCTTTTACCTTAAATGTTTATCGGGTTTGAGAAGAGTGTTGATGCGATTGACTATCCAGCTAAAGAGGCGCCCATAGAGTGCTTTGGCCATGGCATCTCTGACATCAGTGGCTTTTTCCACAGTGTTGGGACGGATGATTGTTTCTCCTCGAGTTACTACGCAGTGAGAGGTAAGTGCCTCTTGCAGTTCATCTGCCTGAATACACAGCAAGGATGCACCTGGGAAGTAAGGTCACAGCTCAGAGGCAGACTTCTGAAGAAAAAATATGTATGTTTGCAATCAAGGCTGCAAGTACAATGTTTTATGAAATAAGGCCTTAAACTATGACAAAAAAGGGTGTTCACACCAACCAATGGTCAGTACCTAATTTAGTCACCAGCCTTCCTACCTTCCACTGTAGCCAGTAAATGGGACAAAGCAGAGGCCTTTAGGTGGTCTAAATTGCTCCATCAAGGAGATTGCTTCTCCAAACTGTCTATGGAGAAATGCTAGGGAATCTAAGTGACTATGTCAGGAGCATGAAAGCTGTGAGGTGTGAATAGCCCTCTCAGTTATAATCCATCCCTATAATCTGCAGCTGTCTTTGCTCCAAAAAAGGGTTGCTTCTTTCCCAGTTGCACAATATTTTTCTATGATGGGAAAATGTGCAAAATACAGCATTAAGACTACATTTACACCCCAGGTGTAATGAGCAGGAACTTCCTTGAGAATCTTTGCCTCTTCCCCTCCTCTGCTTCCTTGCAACCTATAATGTAAGATATCCCTTCCAAATAATTAGTAAGCTATAGTTCAACATGTACATGCAGGGAACAAGTAATGAGGATCTAAAAAAGAAACTGAAAACAAAAAAAGATATTCAAAATGTTAATGATGTTCTCCATCAAACGTTCAAATAACCTTGGAAAAATTCCAAAGATTTTCTTTTCAAGCATCTGCAGTATTAGTCATGTTTCCTGAATGCCAGTAAACTGGTTAGTCAAATAAGGTGCATAAATTGGGTATTTTTCTTTCAACGCTTGAATTCAGGTGGGCTTGGAATTAATCTAACTTCAACTTTTAATTATTCTTGCAAAATTTCCATGTGAATACAGTCTTCACTGATAACTTTCTTACAGTAACATTTGCTACTAAAATGCTAAAGGAATACAATGTTAAATCAAGAAAAACTCACAGTTCTCAAGGGCTACTGGATTGGAAATGTTGCTCTTGTCAATCATATGTTCAGATACCACTGCAGAAAATTCAATGTTACCCACATTTAAAATGGCAGCCAGAACACTGTACACACTTCCAAGTTCCTGAAAAGTATATTAAAAAAGATGTAATGCTTAATATCCTGACAAGTTTGTCACTTTGGTTTGTGTGATGGGCATGCTGTTCTGCCATGTGTTTCCTGCACGTGGAACAATTACTTTCTATCGCTGTCTACAACATGACCCCTTCTTTCAGGAATACTTTCTTTAGCAATTATTATCTGATCTGTACTCACCATAGTCTTTCAAGCATAAGACACCCAGAGAGGGCAAGATAAACCGTTGCCTAATCTCTCTTCTACACTTGTCTACAAAACAGGATTGACGTGGAGTAGGGGAAGCTCAAAACAGTGGTAAACATAATCCTCTTGCACAGAAGAAATTCAGAGGGTATTTATATATAGCCTTCACTGTGTCTGCAGGCACAGCCTTGTCTAAAAATGTAATACCTAGATCAACAAAAATATCAAAAAATCTGTATTGAAGTTTTTTGGATCACAGAAGCAATGTACTCCAAATAAAAGGTCAGCAACAGCTCCTGTCGATGTCATTGGAAAAAGAGCTTCAATGGGAGAAGAATGAGGCCTCACATCTCTATTTAGCAAAGCACTTTACACCTCAGAATGTCACTTAGGAACTGGGTACTCACCATAGCACTTTGGTATGGACTGTATTTAAACATATTTAAACATCTATAGATTTCAAATGGTTTAGTAGTTTCTGAATAGGGATTCTACCTAGAAATAGGGTTAATATTTGTCTGGACAATGAAGTGAAACATACAGTAAATAATTTTAAGAAATTACATAGGACAAAATCATATTTGCAATTAATGAAAGAATGTTTTCATTGCAGGTTTGACTTAGATTTGAACTGTGATTTTTCAGCTATGAATTTTCACCTGAACTGTGAACATTTATCAGTATACTTGATGATCTGAGTACTTTCTGCTTAGAAATGCTGAGGTGTTCCTGTAAAGTACACTAGGTTTTAATCTAGAAATCTGTGATACTATATATTCTGAGGCACACAGTAATAGTGTATTTTATAAATAGCAATTTTATAAGTTTTATAGTAGTTTTACAAGAAGCACTTTTGTAAATTTGATTAGTGTGTTACAATGATGGGCTCTTCATAATTCCACAGCATTTTTCTTAATATTCAAAAGTTTGCTGGTACCACATCAGGCATCATTTACTCAGATAAAATTGCTAATTGCTCTTAAAGACTTGATCTTGTTTTCAGCACTTTCAGAAGTTAATCTAGCAGTTAATAAATTAATTATTCCAGTGACAGCAAGACAAACTAGACCATCTCACTCTAAAAAAATATGCTCAGGATAATTGCCTCACAGTTTATGCAGTTTTTAAGCAACTGTTTTCATTTTAAGCTTAGGGACACATAAAATGCAAAGAAATGGATAGCTTAACTTCTGCCGTTATACCGTACAATATGTATTGCTGCTGACATTTCTGTGCCCTTTTCCAGTGTGTTTTAAGTCTGGCTTGATCTATCTTATATAGCAAAATTACTGTTCATCTCAGCCAGTCTTTTCTATTAATTTTGCCATGCAGCCTGAAACAAAACAGTCTGGTTTTAAGACTGGAAGTAATGACAGTAGTTACCATGAAAGTCTGTCAGTCAGTTAAAAACAAATTTAAAAGAAATAAAGTGTTGTTTAGGTCTCGGTTTTAGTTGGAGTGAAGAAGATATTCTATACAATGTTTTCTGCTAATGAAACACAGAACATGCATATATATTGATCTTTCTCTGCACTGGGATGAATGTCAAAGCTTAACGCTGCATTACTAAGAAGTGAACTTAGAAAAGGAACTCACTGTCTTACAGTATCTTTTTCCTCAATGAAATGAAATTGTCCCTGCACACACACACTGATTTCTGGCAATAGCCATCGCTCCACAAAGAGGGTGGTGTGGACACCCTGAGTTTACTTGGAAGTGTTAGGAAGCTTTATGCAAACCCAGTCCAAGTACTCATCAGACCTTTGCCACCATTTGGAAACAAGTCAATCATCCCTCCCCTGCTGGCATCATTCTCTGCTACCTGATGCAGAAACAGGCAACGTAATGCTCCCTTGGCAGTTCTTGAGTGATCTACACGGGCACCAGAGCTGGTTCCCTGCAGTTTCCTTGTGTCCCATATCAAAACCTCAACAGAGAAAGACTTCTGTATTCCTTCACTCTTGCAGACATAGCCTCAGACAGGCTAATTCACCCTGCAGAGAATGTG
The DNA here is from genome assembly GCF_964034855.1 of Anser brachyrhynchus. Lineage (NCBI taxonomy): Eukaryota > Metazoa > Chordata > Aves > Anseriformes > Anatidae > Anser > Anser brachyrhynchus. Next base: position 18,377,198 of record NC_137695.1, read on the forward strand.
AGACAGGCTGTCGTAGATAGGGCTCAAATGTAACCACAGATTGCTTATTCTACTCAACCTACATTGGAAATTGTAGGGAATCTACATGTAGATGGTTCTTTACAGACTAAGCTCATGGTGGCTCACTGAGTTAATGAAGTGAAGATGCATGCTAGACCTGAACAATGCAGCCAGTGACATAGCTGCAACTGAAACTTCAATATGTAAAGAAGATCTCTTCTTCTGGATGATCAGCACTATTGTTTCAGTCTATCAAAGTGAACAAAAGAAGTTGTAACAAGAACAAACTTCCTGCTTTACATGGCATTAATTAGGGCTTATCAAGGTCTTTGGCGTTGCGATAAAACTGCTATCAGTGCTGAACGGTGCATATCCTCCCAGGCTGCTTCTGGAACACTGGAAGTACAGGTGTGAAAGGATGTGTGATATTACTAAGTGCAGTTGTGAATAAACACATAGCGGAGAAAGACTGTGAACTCTGCTGTTACTGCATTTGTTAATGCAAAAGGAGTATAGATGAACAGAATAGATGAATAAATATGTTCTGCTAGCTATTCAAATACTCACATTGAGGAAAATAGAAATTTTCAAATGAATAGTCTTCTGTGGAAAGCTCCTTAAAACATATGTTTTTTTAAAGAAACTAAAACATATATCCATTCTGCAGCACTAGTTCTATATTTCACAGATATTGTATAGATCATACTCCTATTTGTGATTAATAAAGTCAGTGGTAAACTACAGCCATGATGCACTGTTTTTTCTAAGAGGAGACAACTAGGGTGCAGAATGGGGTTTCCTTCCCTTGCATCCTATTTTATAAACAAAAAGGCCTGTTTTTTACTACAATTACATGAGAAACAACCTGATAAGAGGGGTTTAGTAGCCAGCAGAGCAATGATATGAGATGATAAAGAATGGTTTCAGTTAATGTTCAGTGATCAGATTCACTCTAAAGGGATGTAAAAACTTCACTCAACTTTGCCCCTGGAGCAGTGAAAATTTATTGAATTCATCAAAAATCAGATAAACTCAGTGAATTTTTAGAACTCTCACCACGGACATCATCTTAAAGCAGGGATGAGACTCATATTCACAGCCCTAAAATGATAGGCTAATAAACAGTTACAACATTTTGTATGCATTTAGTTTGCAAAAGATTTTTTTCCCAATTACTCAGCTGATTTCAAAGTCTTGTTGACTAACACCATTTTATTAGTTTATCAGTGCCTTGAAACCTTAAAAATTTAAATGTAGCAATATAACAGTAATTTGACCATGTATTATCATTAAATGTAAACACACTACTGCTAAAGTAAGAAAATAACAAGGATGATTATTTGAATTATTTTTGTAAGCTTTTCCTTCTTAAAGAAGTCGTTAAAATTCATTTTAAAAGGGTTATCAGCACTCACCTCCAGTGTAAAACCTATGACTTTGAAGCACTGTTCAATTAATTCGAACTGAGACTTATAAAAGCTATTGTTCATAAAATCTTGCACTATTCTGAAATGATCATTTTGCAGATATCTGGAAGAGTTGACATATACAGAGTTAGAATTTAAATGAGGACAATAATTCAACACCACCACACTTCTTAGTAATCAATTTATGTAAAAATAAACTGTATTACCTGGGAGGTCTATATTCTGGCAATTTGTAATGTGCCAGTTTTTTCTTTTCTGCCAGACCAGCATAAATATAATAAAAAATATGGAAATTTTTCTCTCCTCTGAAACAATAGAAGGAACAAACTTGTTTAGTAATTTAACTATGTTACATTTATTGATGATATATTATGCTAGTGTTAAATGTTATTTTAGTAACAGGCAAGGTTCACACAAATTGACAGAAGACTTTAAAAGAGTTTTTATTACCCAAATTCATGTTGCTCAGCCACCCGCATCACATGGGCTGCTTAACTTTCATTAACAAATATTCAAATATTTTTTTTCTGACCAAGGGAGAGCTGTACACTCCTGATTAACTTAATCAAATATATTTGCTGAGTCCTTTAGCCATGAACCAAGAAAACCCATAGGCAGACATTCAGCAAAGAGCCTTATGACTTGGAACACTGCCTATAAGTTAGGTGCCCAAACCCGGGACAGAAGGCTTATTTGCACAGACAAGATTCCTGTGCATCTTCTGAGCAGGAAATGGATGCTTACGTGGAAATTCACAGCCACCACTGAACTCTGAGATGGCCAAATCACTCACTATGAAAGAGCGGAAAGGAATTGTATTCAAACTGCTGGCTTCTGCAAGAGCTGAGGCTTGTGTCTCAGGAGCATCACTACATGGTTCTGTGACATGGATTCAGAGCCCAGTGTGCTGCTCCCTGCATAGAGGTGCCTAAATCAGAGTTTGGTGCCAACTTAGTTTGTGTATTTTACTGTGGACTGTCACCAGTAGGAAAATAAAAAAATCAATTCAAGGAGCATGAGCAGATCTTCTTATCTTCCCCGTGCCTTGACCGTTGGGTTGCAGAGCCGCACTTGGAACATTCTGTGAAAGCTCAGCGTGTCCTGATGGTTTGTGTATTCTCTTGTGGGAGACACAGGTTCGAAATCTCTGGATTTGAAATGGGTCTGGAGTTTGGGTCTTCCATTTCCTTGGTAATTAAACACTGCTTTTCTGCAAAAAATTGTTCCGAGATCTCCCTCAATGTTTCTTAGTTATGCTCTCCCAGAAAAGCAGAACAGACTGCCCGTGCAATGCGGGTACCAGAATTCCAGTTCTCTGCACTGGCATGGCCGTATGGACTAGCCACCCACACAGCTCAGCAAAGAGGAGAGCACTGCTCAGCACAAACAACTTCAGGCACCCTTGGAAGTTCGTGCTTCAAGCATTAACCTCCTACAGTGGTTCTCATGCTATGTTCAGTGGCATTTTCCTGTGAATTCAGATAACTACACACATACCTAAAGTGCATTTGAGGCACCTAAATGGTTTGCTGACTTCCTGTCTCAGCATGTGGCTAAATATAAATACCAATGGGCAGTGACAAAAAATAAATAAATAAATAAATAACAGTTTGAAAAAAAAAGGTATTTTAGGGAAAAGCAAATTTTATTCTGAAAAAGTAGTTTCTTAGTAGTTAAAAAGTAGTTTTATGTTCAACTGGGGAAAGAAAACAGCATTTCATAAAATTGCATCTAACTTTAAATTATTTATTAAAACATTGCCAGTGGGACTTAGAAGTCCTTCACATCACAATATACAACAGACAACAAGGTCATGCAGAACTACAAAAAATGTAAAAATGAAAAAAGATCAGTAAGGAGAAAAATTTACAACAGTGACAAGATTCCTTGTCTCAATCTCTGTCTTTTCTATTGTTATGATGACAGAAATAGAGTTGGCAAAATATTTTTTACCTGAATGTGCTACATATTAGGACAGAAAATAAATTCCAATGATTTTAATTGAATGCAGAGACCATTTAATTTTTCTGTTATTTTATATTATGAGATACACACACACAACAGAGTTGGATCTCTACTGTATTTGGTGTATGACCCTGTATAAACCAGATCCTACTAGATGCTCCAAAACAGAAAACGAACAGTTTGCAAAAAAATATCTACAAGACAAGAAGAAACTTAGAGGAATTAAATCGAAGTCATGTACTTAGTACAATACTAAACATTTACTTCAAACTTCCACAAAGAAATGTATAACAGAACCACTAGAAAGCTTTTAATTCTTTAGATATTCTAACATTCTGTTTATATATGACATACGAATCTACGGGATTTGTTTAAATAACCCAAGAAATAATGAAAAAAATACTGGGAGTAGTTTTCAATTAACTTAGAGATCTGTAAGTTATTCATATATCATTTATATATATAAAAATATATAAAAGAGACATATATATATATATATAAACAAATACACAAAACAACAACAATGAAAACCTCACAGTACCTTATTCTTCTTTGTGTTTTGTCCTGAAACAATTTCCTGTATTGTAGGCCTTCTCTGTAAACCCCAATTAGGTCAAATACACTTTTTATACTTACACTGCCTGGTGGACAACCCTGGATTTTTCAAGGAGGTACTCTGAAATCTGAGCTCCTACTACAGTGCCACCACAAGTGAATTTCATTTCCAAGTATTTTCCAAATCTGCTGGAGTTATCGTTGATGATAGTGCCTGCATTTCCAAATGCTTCTACAAGGTTATTCACCTGGAGGATCTTCTCCTGTAGAGTCCTGTTATTAGCCTAGATATGAAAAGATATTGCTTAAAATGAAAAAAAATCATTCAAATACATTCCTTCTTAAATGCTTCTTTCCTCATCTAGTTGGCACCATGAAATGTGACTTTTGTGTACTTCAGACTGTTTGTTGCATATGGGCCTGAGAAAGGAAAGACTGAAGGCAGTTCTTCCTTTTTTTCCTGTGTCATTGAGCGAACGGAATATAAAACAATGCTTACTCATAGGCCTAGATTCATGCACATGATCTCAAGGAGGCTACTTCAATACTTCAAGCCTGGGCATAAACTTCTGCACAAGAATGAACAAATAGGGGTGCTGTATGTCATTTATTTAGCCACCTATCAGATCTTCTTGCAGCTTTGTTACAGTGAATGAACAGCTCAAACTGTATCTGTAACAAGGTTAGGCACATCTCGCACCTGTGTTACCTTGACTCATTAGCGTACATGAAAAAAGTAGTGAAGGTGTTGTGGCACAGGCTAGCAACTACAGATTATACCTATGTAAGTGTTGAACCATGTCCTCCTCATTTTCACTCCAACTGCAACTGTATGAACGACATTAAAGCTAGCTCGCACGTGACCACCTGAGCACAAACCTCCATTTAAACATGTAGCCATACCTCCACTGAGGGGGTTCATAGGAGTAGGAATGTGAATGATTTCAGAGTGAACAAGATTTCACCTAGTATGGACAAAAACAGTCTTTGAGTTTTCATCAATCACACTGACCAATTAATTTTCCTCATCAGGTGCATAGGTACCCTGCCTTGCCTGGATCTCTAAGAAACATAGTCCTGCTAACTCAAAAAAGCATCAAAATGCAACGGAATCAGTAGATGAAGTCTTTCTTCTCAAATTGACTGTGCCATCCCACATATACAGCTAGCGTTTGACACACTAGACTTTCACAAGCTGACACATACTTGGCTGTCCACTGTACTTGTGAATAAGTAGACATATCGTCAGCACAGCCATTCCTATGTAAATTGTATGGAAAAAAAAGGCAGGTATATAACGTGAAACCTGTCACAATACAGCATTCTGCTGAACTAATGTCTGGCTGGAAGTGATAACACAATCATATGAATCATATATATATATATATATCATATATATACGTATGATCATAATGACAATAGAGCTAATCTATTTCTGTGGTCCATCATTCTGAGATGGCTAGTCTGCTTTTAGGATCAATGTCTACTGCTGCTGCCATCTGCCTACTGCTGCATTGCATCACACCAATAGGTCATTTTGTTTTGCTTGCTTTTGCACTTGGGAAATGCAAAAATGACATTCTATTTGTCCAATTAGTGTGGTCACTTCCCTGAATGACTGTCCCGCTGACAGCAAACTGGTTGTGGTTGAAAGTGAAAGGCTAGATCATTTTATGTAACGCAGTTTGGGTGATTTGAAGATAGACAGTTAAACAAGGACAGGCCCTCACTGCAGGGAATGCTTCCTTGCAGAATCCCTGAAATGTTTCTGTGTGACCTACTTCAGGAGAGAGAAAGGGCTAGATGGATCAGCACCAGGTTCCAATCTGGCCTTACAGGAGCTTTTTGGAAAACGGATTACAGTCTTGGCCCCCTACCAGCGCATTGCCCCCAGGTTCAGTCATTCAATTAGGCCTAAGATATCAAAGCCTTCAAGGCATCCCCTTTGAAACATACCTTTCCCAGGACAGTGAGCTGCTGAACTAGAAGATGGGCACTTTGTGTCTTGCCGGCTCCACTTTCTCCAGAAATTACAATACACTGCAGAGAACAAGAGCATGAGTCTTAGTGCATTACGTATCTCTCAGCCTAGCAAAAGATGTAAGTAAGTCATCTCATCTTTACCTGATCGGAGTTGTATGTCACCATGGACTGATAACCTATATCAGCAACAGCAAAAATATGAGGAGGGTTGGCAGTCCGTTTAGCTCCAATATACAGTTTGGAATGCTAAGTGTAAGAAAAATGAAAACATTAACTGTGTCCCATTAACATCTCTTTTTGCACTTACCGGAGTTTAGTTCTATTCTCAAATTAGTAGACACCATGCTGAGGTTACCAGCAGTGAAGCTTCCTGAGTGAGTTGTTACTGCACTCACTATACCATGAATCTGTATTTAGAACGATAAGAACTACTAAAAAAGATGAAGTACAATTTTGCATGATGTCAGCCCTATGCTGTGAAACTCAAATTATTAGAACAAATTTAGTGTTGCCAAATATAAAGCACCTATTTATTTATTTCATTTAGAATGAAATTATACTTTACATCCTCTTTGTTCTTCTGCATAATATTGATGGCTAAACGTAAGAGAAGATTGTTCCCGTACCTGCAGTAACTGATACTTAATAACTACAAATTATTGTGTTACCCAGATTTCATGTCTGTTCCCTTTGTATAGCAGGGGGGAAAATTCACAAAAGTTAAAATTTTACTGTGTTGAGCAGGGGGGCAAATTCACAAAAGTTAAAATTTTACTGTGTTGCTTTATGAACTGTATGATCAATTAAATAGCTATGGCTTCCCTAGCTGTCCTGAGAGGAAATGTTCGCAGCTCCTACCTCCAACCATTTACCTAGGTACAGAAGTTCTCCACAGGAACTGGAGGAGGAGGAATGCTCTCTTCTACAAAAGGGGTAAGATTCAGCCATATTAATGCATGTATCTGTACAAATACTACTTCTAAACTAACTGTCCATGGCAGTTTTTACACTCAGTGGTGGTCTAGTCAACAAATCTCATGAATTTGAGTTGAATTTATTTCATTCTAGAACTAATGTTGAAAGTCATTAAAAGAACAATGACCTAAAAATCTCATTTACATTCAGTGATTAAAATGTGTGACTTGCTCGGATGTAGCTATCTGCACCTAAGATATGATGTAGACATGATCTACACTATAGACATAAAGATACCTGAGATAAATTTTTTTTGAGTTTCTCATTTCAGTGCTGAAATTCAACATGATAGGGATGTGTGTCAACATGCAGTCGAAGGAACTACTGTATTCTAATTCTGTTTTTCAGAGCAAACTGAAGCAAATCTCAAGAATGGTCTTACTTTATATTTAACATGAACATTTATACTTTAATGGAAATCAGTGCTAGTGAAAAAGAACCAAACCTAGATTTTCACACCTGTGAAGAATAAATGTCTACGTTCCGAAATGGATTGACAGCGATGAGAATGTCCCCAACATATGTGTAGATTTGATCCTTGGCATAACCCTTCTGCAACTGCTCTGTTACTGTATTCTGATGGAGAAAGAATAGGAACATTGACTCACAGGAAAAAAAAAAAAAAGAATATTAGGAATATTAGGAAAATGTACAAAACATTTATATAGTTACAATGAGTGAGTAGAAAAGAGAGGGAAGGCATTAATGGTAAGGAATACAAATGATCTTGATCAGAAGTGAGTAATACTTTCAAACACCCTGGTATTCATAATTTGTGTCCAGTCTCCCTTTGAACAATACACATTTACAGATCCCCAAATGGCTGTAGAAAAATTAGTTAATAAGTAGTGCTTTAATTTAATTAATCAAAGGTTTTCATGCGACAATCCCATGTTAATTTCTAACACTACAGCTTCATGTAACTCATCAAGCAAAAGCCATATGCTTGAATTCATAACTGCCATTACAGCTGCTCTAACGTTACTCTCAGTTAGGATAGGACACAGTTATTCAACTGTTTGGATGCTGTTAACAAAAGCAAACAGGTATCTTCCTATATTATCAACCAGTCTCTACTGTGATTGTTCTTTGCTCCTGCAAAGACAATTCTCTCTGATCCAAGAAAAAAACAAAGCCCTCCTACTGGCATAACTATTTCCTTGACAAACTTACCCTAAACAGCTTCTACATACATAGCTGGGCATGTAAAGTGCCTGGTTAGATTTCCAATCAAAACAGAACATACATCTGGCTGAAGAAATTCAAACCAGCCTTGAGATTATACTGAGTTATATATGAAAATATTAAGACCCTATTCCCTCTGGAAGAGAACCAAAAGCAGCAGGGGACTACAAAAAGAATTGCTTTCCCTCCATCTATTCACAGTGTTGTGTATTGTGTTATGCTTAATGCACTTCAAACCTGAAGTCTTAGCAGCTGAAGAGGCTGCATTCCCTTCACAGGAAAATATAAGAACAAAACCCTGGTTTTCCACTGACTTGAAAAACTCTTCCCTTTTTGTCTTTGGTACCTTGCTTTTGGCCATGGCCAGATTTAACAGATTAACAGATTATTATTTTTTTTTTTCAGTGCAATTTCTGTCATTTTTAAAGTTATTTCTTGCAACTATAGCCAAAATTCTAGAAGGCCTCCTGTTATGCCCTTTTGATGGGGTTGTTTAACTGGAAGGGAAGTTTGAGGAGTTCTATGAAGCTGCCATTAATATATGAAAGAGGTTATAAACTGGATCAGCTTGTGCAGAGGACTTTCTTGAGAATGTTTCACCTCTGAGGAGATGGGATACACTTCCAGCTTGTCTGTTGTTTTTTGTTTTTGTTTTGTTTTGTTTTCTCTTTTGCTTAGACTTTTTATACACTTCATTGCCAAAGACAAAAAGCAGTATTGATAGCATATGACTATACCTAATACAAAAATGCTTAAAACTGAGCTTTGTGAAGCAGATGAAGTCTGGATTAGCTCAATTATATTAACTAAACATTAAGCTACTATTACTAAGCTCTTGGATGACGGAAGAAGTTCCATGGGCTGTTCACTTCAGGTAACTTACCAGCTCAAGAGCCACATTTAGTATTCTGGACTGACAAAGATACAATGTACCAGAGAAATCTTATAGATAAGAGGATGTGAATTATAGTATGCACCAGCCTATGAACAGCCTGGTAAAGGAAAAATGACAGCTTGTTTACACCTACTGATGGCCTCTATGACCTGCAGATAATGTGCTGTGCCTGATTCTTGTTTGGGGTTTTGAAACTTATGCTATAAACACAACAGATTTCCCTCCTTCCTTACACATGCTTCCCTGCATATCGTGGAGTCACTTCTGACCTTTGACAAACCAGTGAGATTCCTATCAACCACTGAGTCAAAAGTTCAACAGAAAGCATTGACAGGTCAGAGCCTCAGCTGACGTAAATTGATATCAATGCATCTCCATACCAAAATAAGTCAGAGAGAACCCAGCCACAGTAAGGTAGTCTAGGACAATTCTAGATGTCCAAGCAACAGATGAGAACATGCTTGTTCTTGGACCTGGATCAATTTCAGGTTAACATATCATGGCAGACTACATATTTAGCTGGAATAAAATCCAGTGATACAGATCCAGTAAATCAAATGGTGCTACTACACTGCTCAGTCCGAGGCTTTGACTGCAGTGGAGGTTTTAGCATGGAGTTGGAACCACTCTGGACACAAAAAATCTCATTTAAAATGTTTGTCATATACTGGCAAAATGCTATTGTACACTTACACAATTGAAATGTGTTAATATATATGAACTTGAACATTAAGCTCATCACTGTATTTTAGTACCTGATTACACTTCTTCAGGAAAACATGAGAAAGGACATTCTTACCTCATCCAGTACCTCCAAGGTAGCTAAATCATCTACCTCTTCTTGGTTTGAAACTAGTGACTTACTGTAGTTCCCTTTCTTTGTATGAATACGTTCAAACCTAGAAAAGACAGACATACAATTTCTTGATGAAAGGAAACACAGAATAGATCTTGCATCTGTAACCATCTTAACAGCAATTCAGCCAAAATATTCCAGCTTTCCATTCCTCCAAACTCAAACACATGGATGTTTGAAAAGCAGGACAGGATTATTTTTTTTTTTAGTAAAACACATCTGTATTTGAGAATTAAAAATTTATAGTCTGATCCCACAATTGATACCATTAAGCACTTTTTCATTGTAACATCCCCCACTTGATCACATGACTACATCAGATGCAGGACTGGAGCTATGCAGTACAGAAAAAAAATATATATATGTATATATTTATAAAGGATATGACAGTCAAACTCTAGCACTTGCCTTTAAAAAGAAAAATGACCCACATAAACATTATGGATAGGACAAAACCAGGGGTGTATGATGAAATAATATGGCAAAAATGATGCAGAAAAGGCATTCAGGATGATAACATATCTAGCTTAGTAATGACAGTGCTCTAAAGCGTGGCTGAGATGGTCGCACTGTTGAGCAAAGTGCTACAGAACCACTGGAATATGCGAAATACATCCTGACCCAGAATAATTTTCTTGGACTCTACAGGAAAAAAAATGTAAAAAATAAAGAAGCATTTCAAAACTTCAAATCTTCTTTTTATTAGGATTAAACTTCAGTAAAGTTTATTTTAAAATTTCTTCTCTCTTTTAATCAAAAATAAAAAAGTTATGCAGTCTTACAGAAATTTGCAAGAACATTCCCCCCAAGTTGGACTGTTTTCTATCCAAGAGAAAAGGCATTGCTAAACTCAGTGAATACAGCAATAAACATGAGATTTACAATTTACATTAATTATACTTGCTCCATGACATGGGGGAAAATCGGGGAAAGGGACACTGGATAAGTAACAGCAGAGCTCACAAACTAAATCAAAAATGTGCAATACGACAGAAGACTACTAAGCAAATTGAATCTCCTGATACGATCTCACTCCCCTTGAACATATACTTTGGTAAACTGAGACAGCAGAGAAAGTGTGTTGTTTGAAACACAATCACTTTTTACCTCAACTCCAAACAAGATCAGGGTAATCGCTTAATTTTGACATTTGGCATGAGTAAAAGCAGACGTTTTCTACCCAGACAAGACCTTTAATAAACAGTGAGCAGTCCACTGACAGGAGAAAGAGGCAGCTACACCAATATGGAAAACTAGAATGAATAAACATCACACTGGCGGGGCAAGCTAAGACCCTTCTGAACTCTCACAGTAAGATTTACTGCAGGTAACAGACTGCACCCACTCCCCAAACATCACCTACTTCATGGGTACTAGTTTGGTTCACACAGGCTGTCTGCTGGCAGGGATGCAGGTGCAGAAAGTGAAGCAGGCACCACTTGGCATTATTTGTTGATTGCCAGGCCTGAAGAGGGGCTGGAAGAAATGGGCAAATGATGCCCTCCCAAACTGTAAGCGTAATCAAGATCTGAATGATGGAAGTGCAGGCATGAGTGCACTTCATCTAGCACTTCTTTCAGCTTCTCTTGTGTGTAATGATCACTCTCTGAGGGTGAGAGAGCGGCCTGTCCTCACCCAGGTGCCAGTAATAGAGCAGCTTCCTCCTCTCTCAGGCAGGTGTCTGCTATCACTGGAGCCTTTCCTTTGTCCGTAGCACAAAGGCAGGAGTTTCCCAGCCACTACAGATGACTAGTTCTGCAACCTTAAGATTCAGACATGAACATGTCAGACTTCATTGCAAGAGCCATCACAGTTTCATGGTCTTTGTCCCAATATCACAACCCAGTACCTAAGGCCGTGAGTAGGAGGCTCACCGTCCGGAAAGCACAATGAACAACATGGATCAACAGAATCTGCGCTGCACTGATGAAGGACAGGAGGCAAATTTTGCCAGTTTTACACCTGGATATTTTGCAGACTACTCTCAAACTGTCATTAGGACCCTGGACCTGCGCAGGAAAGCAATCCACTTCCAAATGAGTTCTTTCCGTCAGTATTTACTAGAGGCCAAATAGACTGTAGACCCAGCTGTAATGACGGTGGTGAAGCTGAATTACATGGAGGGGAAAAAGCAATGGGACTTCTACACAATCCAGTAACAGAGCCTTATTACTACCGTGCAACACATGACATGCAATGCATGTGCCTATTTCCACATAAGCTGTGCAAATAGACAGAGAGATGCAAGAGGACAGTGTATCTCTTTGGGAGAAACAAAAGGAACTTTTGCTGCAATAAATCCATAACTGGGCTGTAATTTTGCATGTAGTTAAACATCTTGAAGCAGAAAACACACAAGCAAGCAGCATTGAAAGGGATGGACCTGATGTAAAGCAATTAAACATCTTCTGGATCTCATCTTTTCTTCCCTTTCCTTTGGAACCCATCTGTACTGCAAGAGCTGTCCTGTTAGTACTGTATCCTTGCAATAACACTCTGAGACAACTTTTGGTTTTATGTACCCCCAGGTTATATTAAAAAGACCGTGGTAATATTAAACTTTAAATTGACTCTTCAGCCTTGCATGGTCTGCCAATGCTTGATTTCCATTTACCATTAAAGGATATTACTGCATTCAAAGCCAGAGGTACAGACAAAATCCCACCCCCTCCACAGAAACCACTTTTCTTTGTAAGCCGGGCTTTTTCTATTTATACTTCCTCTTATTTATCCTCTTCATTTGAAAATTTAAGTTTGGGCAGCTGAAGCAATTTCTCCTTTGTTCCTGCAAGAAGGTCATTTTATGTCCAGAGGATGCATCTAATATCACCATGGCTTTGAGAAAGACTTATCAACATGCACATGAGGGAAAGGTGTGGGAACCGCAGTACTGCAGTACTGTGTCAAGCTCTGCTGTTCTGTTTTATCCATCGCCAAAGAGCAACCCAAAACAAGACATCTATTAAGTTATGTTTTCCATTTCTGGTGGAATTCTTAAACACTGGATACAGGAAGATGTTGCTGTGCATCAGTGAGAGTGTGATATTTCCCAAGTTTTGTTTCAATTACCTTTTTCATTTAACGTAGGAAGTTAACAGCTGCCCTGCAAGAAGGGAGAGGGGAATGCTGTAGTCATGGAGCCTTTTCTTTTCCTAACTTTTTTTTTTTCTTTTAAGAAAACAATTTTTATTTATGCCAGAGGAGTTTAATTACATAAAATTGATTCTCATGTAATCCTCTTCAGCTGACATTATGAGAACAGTAGTGCTTGTTAAACCAGATTATATTTCCCATTCTCAGAGTACAGCAGAGCAGCAGATTTGCAGAACACAATATTTTCCTGTTTTGTTGTCAAAGGGCACAGACCCCTCAAGGGCAGTTATACTGCTTCACTTGCTAAAACTGCAACCACTCAAAAAAAAACCACATCAGTGCTGTTGACATCTACGCTGAAATTTCATTACCATCATGCACATCAACATGATGAACCAAAATAAGCACTTTTCTCTGTTCTGTTCAGAAATTATTTGTTGGAGGCATTAGATCTCACAGCCATGCTCAGCAAGCAATTGAAGCAGCTAAAGACCAGAAACATCAACCCAGAATGAACACAAAAATGAGTCTAGGCAGCATTGTTCCTGTGTGTCCTCCTTCACATTCCCCCCATTCTTGTCTTTCAAGATTCAGTTAAATCAAAGTGAGGGAACTGCAGCTTTTTCTTCTTCACGTTGTCAGAATGCATTTAAAAGATTTCTGATAGTTCCAAAAATACCATGAAAAGGGAAGTGTGACTCACGATGCCCTGCTGAACTCTCTGCCGAAACTGGTTGGAGAATCATCTACAGTCTAAGAAGTGACAAGAAAAGGACTGGCCTTAGTCTGGGTGTAAAGAAGAAACTAAAAATAATCAGGTTTCCTGTAACATGAAGGTAGTAACAGCTGTACACCTCCCAGCTGTTACAAATATCATTAAAAGTGTCAAACAGAAAAGAAGCAACACAGAGAAATCTGTATAGGATCTGTCATTGCTGGTGATTCTGTTTCTCTAAAGGCTGTGAAAAGCAATGTTAATTCACATTTAAAATCAAAATTATGTCTGCAATGGATGTATCTGGTGAAATACACTTAAATAAAACTAGTCTTCTATCTATGCAAAATCTGAATTTAGAAGAATGTACTGATAGATTCCAACTGCATGTGCACAATGCTTTGCCGACAGACCTGCGCTCCCTCTATGTCTAAGTGACTGCACAGCACCAGCTCCACTCAGAGCCGTGCTCAGACTTACGCAATCTTGCTGAGAGCACACTGCTGCTAAGCAGAGCTCCGGGACTTTTCATTCAGAGGTGGCCCATGCCCAGCCAGTTGGGTCATGTGTGGCTCAGTACAATGTTTGCCGCTCTGTGCTGGTTTACCATTCCCTGCAAACATGTAGATTACTGGCTCTTTGTAGTAGGCTCAAGAAATGGCTGTATCCCTGGCAAATTTCAGGAAAAAATGTGTGTTCTTAACAGAGTAAATAAGATATCTGTAATATTTGTTTTGGATTGGTTCTTTATTGCCCTCATGAGTCGGGCCCATGTTCTACATTCAGAACTATGCTGAGAAGGCAATGGGGAAGCTCCAAAAGTGAGCAATGCCTGGTGAGGTATCCCACCTGCAGGAGAAATGAGTTGCTGAGCAAGTGTACTGATGCGACTGTGAATTACTTTAAGGGAGTCTCCTAAATGCAGGAGGAACTCATTTCTCCTGTTTTGCATCAGGAGTTAAATTTTTCTCCATTTAGGCATTACTGCTGTCCATTGAATTGTATGGAAGGAGACTGGAACCACATTCCTATTCAGCTATGGAGATGGGTATTACCTAGGAGCACGCAGGACTGGAGATCTGCTTATTCAAAGGCCTGTGTTGCCAGAAACTCTTTATTGACTGAGAGCAGTTTGCAGCACAGATACCTACACAAGAGCATCCTCACTGCAGTAATACACACACCCTGCTGGCACAACAAAACCCATTCTGAACCACAGGAGAGGAAGAAGTGGCTTGAAGGGGTCCAGGATTAGTCTGGAACTCCAAAGCCTCATGTTTAATCCCCTGCTCTGCTACGGGTTTGACCAAATCAGTACTGTACTCTGTGTGAGCTATCTTACTCTGTTCCTCATATTACCTTCCTCAAGCTAGTGTGGCAATCTCCTACTCTCCATTACATTCTGCCCGGCACAGTTTAGCTTGAAGGGCTGTTATCAGTTGCTTCAACTGGCAGGATGAGTCAAAGAGAGAAAGAGCGAGAGAACCCCTAAGAAATAAGTGACATGAGTCTGGGCAGTCACTCAGGGAAAGTCATGGAAGAAAATGATATGGCACTGCTTTTAATACTGGTGAATAAAATGACAACCCTCTTTGAGCATTTGTACGTGAACTTCTATGAAGTTACCTCCCTGAAGTTTCCAAAGAGTTAAATAGAGTGAGTTAAAGAGTTAAATAGAGAGTTAAATTGTTTAGCTGTATTTTTGAATTTTCATCCCTACATGGTCAACACAGCAGGACAAACACTTAGGAGAGTAATTCAGCTCAGCCAAAAGTCCTTGCTGTGAATCACTCTGCAGCAGAACCAGTCTCTTTCCCACATTTATTTAGAGGGCATATAAAGATAATTGGGGTCCACTTGATTGCTGAAATCTAGGTGCAGCGAATAACCCTCCCATATACAGCTCATTCTGGAATGAGTCATAATTCCCAGGAAATACACGTTGTACTAATCATTGCATATTTCTGCAGAGATTATTGTAAAAGCAGTCAAGATTAAGAGAGCCAAACAACTCAAGATGAAAGTATTGCAAGCCTGACTGTCAGGTGTAAATGCGACACTTCTTGAAGGCCATTTCAAAGACAGCTATTTCTGTTGCAAAGTAAAACTCTTTACAATGCAGTTTTTTTTCCCCTCAATTGGCCTGGTGAGAAGTGTATTTTTAGAACAGCTTTTGGGTATATGCTGCAGCACTCATTTCTAATAATTATTTTGATCAGTAATTATAACTTTTAATGGCTATAAATGTGACTTACAAAAATGTAAGTATGTGATTGAGGGATTGGCTAAAATCAAGCGGAAACTTAAGCAGTGCCCAAAAGTGAACGATAAGGCTCAAATGAGGTTACTACTTCTTCGTGGTAGAATTTGTCTTATTTTCTGTGATCTGTTTCTCTTGCTAGGTGTTTGGAAAGGATGCAGCACAATTATCTAAAACCAGGTTCACCTTTGATAAAACAGCCTAGTGCAATGCCCTAATAACTCAAAGACTGCTAAATGCTAGAAAATACCTCAGGAACAATGACGCTAATGGGAGTGACTATAAGGTGACTTCACCTCGTCTAGAGATCACAAACTCGTCCTGAGCAGACATGGTACACAAATATTTTATCTGAGGATCTGGCCTTCTGCAAAAAAAAAACACCTCTGAGAATGCGACATAACCTAACATGATCTCTTCTACCTGAACTATACCAACAGCACATTTAGCAAGCAACAAGACAATATCACAACCACAACAAACTGCCACTGCAGGGGGCAATCAGAGCCAAATTACACATTGGCATGCTGGGCAAAAAGGGTGGTTGATTAGATACTGAGTGAAAACAGAATAGTGAAGTGAAAAAGAGTGAAAAAGAATAGTGGACATGGGAAGACCCAGTGGCTGGCTGGACCTCAGCTATTAATTTTCAAGGGTTTTACTCATTTCTTTTTTAGTAAAAAAAAAAAAAAAAGTATTAATAAAGTGTAATTTGAAGAGGAGAGGAAACACATATTGAGAAAATAACTGGATTCCTTACTTCCAGCTTTAAGCCAACACTACCAAGTTTCACAGAACCACAGAACCAGCCAAATTTCTTGAGTTTATACACTATGCCCATTTACATAACACTACACAAGCAAAAGGATTTCTCCACTCAGTGGAAGGAAGGGTTCTTTCATCCCTTTAACTACCTGCCTCCCAGTGACAGCCAGCAGGAGAACTTTGCCTTCAAATTAGGGACTGAGAGAGACAGATGGAGATCAGGATGGAGCATTACAAAGAAAGTTGCCAGCAACTGGTGAAAGTTCAAGAATCCCACAGTAGGGCCCTAACACAGCAGTGTACAAACAGCCCCAGAACAGACTAATCAAGAAAAGAAAGCCAGGAGATTTTAAGACAAAGCCCTGTGACTAGTCATTACACAGCCTGTGTCTTGACTCTGAGATTTACTTGATAATTCTGCACAGACTTCTGCTTACACCATTTGCTCTGTGCAGATCGAAGGTCAGAAGATATATCAAATTTGGATTTAAAGACTTTTTAAGAAGTACAACGACTGAATTAAGAGATCTTTGTACAATCGTTTTACTGTTCAACAGAAGAAAACAATGCTGTTCTATATTAACGTCCTTTCCAGGCCTGGGATTCTAGTTTCTTCTAAAGTGAAATGTTATATTTACTACAATTGCAGTGACTGGAAAACAATTACTGCTGTTCTTGCTTATACAGGAATAACAATAGATATTACAATGGGTATTCGTGCTGTTTCTGGGAGATGGCTAATCTTTTTATGCATTCACTGCTAGCAAAAGGCAATCTTCCTACAAATGTAACCAATAAACATATTAAAAAACATATCAATAAACATATTAAAGCTGAAGTGACTATATGTACAGTGACTGTAAAATGTGACTTTTACTTGCAGTCTTTCATACTACCTTCAGTAATCTCAGGTAGGAATAGATTTAGTTAAATCAATGTAAATGAGATTTATAGTAATATACTCCCTTAAACTCTGTCTCATGTGAAGAGCAGTCAGTTAAAAAACCACAGTCTAAACAGGACAGAGAAAGTGCCAACAGATTGTTCTGCTCCTCTGCCATTTGACTGCTCTGTGCACAAGCAAATTGGGCCACTTTCTTTATGCTTGGCTTGTATAGGAAAAGAAAGATCATGTAATTTGCTTGATGAAAAATGAAGTTTTAGAAAAAAAACACAACAAAGAATAGGACTTAATAGAAAACATAAGTATTACAAAATGTGTAAAAAAGCTCAAAATACTCAACTGACTTAGAAGCCTGATTTTCAAAAATGACTGAGGCATTGAAAGGACGAGTGTCACAAGTGTTATCAGGATTTAAGTTCATATTGCTTAGGGTTTTGGATTTATTTTACCACATTTAATTGTGCCGGGTTTTATAAATATACATATATAAGTCTGGGGCATTGTTTGAGTGCTCAGCACGATCTAAATAGCTAATTTCAGTTTCAGAATCTTTCTGGATTAAGCAAATGTCAAGTATGTACCATACAGAACATACAAATCCAGTCTGAGGCTTAAATTTAAGTCAACTGCATAGGTTTTCACAGAAATGCCAGAAAAGAGAAACTTCTGCTCATTTCACATCCACTCCCACTGAGTCTGAAAAAGCCTGAACATGAAAAAATATTTAGAAATATATTTATTATTATTATCCTCAAATGACAGAGTATATCATAAAATTCTTCAAAATCAGAACTGAAGACTGTCGTATATATTGTTACTATAAATATGTGTAAAAGTAAATGTGGCAGATTTTAGTAATTTTTTTTCCATATAGTTCATAATGTCAAAATGTCTTTTAGATTTTATGTTCCATTTTAAAAATATCTATCATCATTTACCTTGAAGCACAGCAGACATCACACCAGCAGTATATCAATACTAATCTTCTACTGCATTTCACATTTGACACACTATTTTAGTGTAGTGGATTTTTTTTTTTTAATTAATTGCAATATTGAGCCAGGACATTTTCATTTGTTTGAAATAAAATTCATCAGGTGCCAAGTGATTTATGCAGAATTGATACTACTAAATACTAATAGAAAAAAGAAAACATCTACTCAATAAGACAAACATTTTATAAAATATTTTTTAATTTGCAAATCAAATCCTGGTACCACTGTTAGTGGTTTCAGTCAGTAGCATCTGATTCTTGCAAGAAGTTAATTACTTGCTTTTAGCACACTCAAACTAAACATCAACCACGGAAATGTAAGAGAACTCAAAACATTCACCTACCCTAACCTTACCTTTCTGAAAGCTAATCTGTATCTAGAGTCACAGCAAAAAGGGGGGGCACTTCTAAAGACTGTCTTGTCCCACCCGTGAATCATGACGTCCCTTGCTTTCCATTGGCTCTACAGGGGGTCCCCAAAATTAAACACCCCATTTTTCAGTCAGCTGAAGTTATAAGAGGTGAATCTTTCTCTGAGCACTAGCCATTTGGAAACAGTGAAAGTATAAAGGCTGTACAACTGTTCTACTTTGTAGCTATTTTTACCTTGCCTTTTCAGTGACTCCCATTTGTTGATGAACATCGATAAATTCCATGAGTTGCCTTTGTAGCACGTTTTCCTTTCCTTCAATTTGCTTAATAAAATCATGCTGCAAAAGACTAGATACTGTTGGGCGCTTCTCATAATCTTTAGTCAAGCACCTGTGCTGACAAAAAACGTATCATCATTCAGGGCTCACTGATAAGTTTTGAAGTGCCTGTCTGTAGTTCATTCATACCTACATAATAAATACATCCATCTTAATCATAACAGCTGCATACTGGAAACTTTACGTTTTCACAGAATTGATATGGCTAAGAAGTTAAATCACTCCTTTTTGAAACTAAATACTCTTTAAATTAAGAAATAAGAAAAGCAGAAGTATCAAGTGTATTAGCATGTTATTTCATGTTTCAAACCTGGAGCCTCATTCAAAAGCCAAAGTAAAAGTACAGTTACAGCCTAGAAGTGCATATGTTGATTACTCCTTAGGTAAAACTCTTATTTTCAAGTGTCCAGGCTAATCTAGGACACCTAATTTAGAGCTCATTCATTCGCAAAATCTTAACATAAAAACCGTTACATATCTACAAAGAACACCAACCCAAAACATTTCTCATTTTTACAATTTAAGGAAGCAGAGTAAGAAAAATATTAGCGGCAACACATTTCCACAGAGAGTACAATGATATTTTACACCTGACATTTACACGTTCCATATTCAGTTACAGTGGCCTCAGTTGTTACGCACTTGTTAATGAAGTCATTGAATTCGGATGACCACAGTTCAGGCTGCTGTAGTGTTGGAGGAGGATTCCTGCAAAGGTCAGTGTGACAATAAGTTAATAAGCTACTCAGTTGACAACAACAATGTGTGAAGGCAGGCTGAGTAATGAGTTTTAGAAGGCCACTAAAAAAAAGATATCGATTTCCACTGGTAAAAGGAGCATGGGCAGATGACACAATACCTTGGTGGTTCTCCTGCTTTACATAACTAAGAAGAAGAAATAGCAAGGAGATGATCTACCAAGCGTAGCCAAGAATTACTGTATTTTTTTTCAATTAATCAATAAACAGAAATGTAAATAACAAACCATTAATCACTATTCACTTATAATGGCAAGTTTCTCTTTTCGAGCCTGAAACAATATACTTTCTTAAGAGAATTTTTAAAAGAAAATCTATTTTAAGTTTTTCCAGAAGGACTGAATTAATCAGATTGCTGAACAAGGTGTTGGAAGAGAGTAGCTCTTTATTAACTATTTCTGATTCATCAGAAAATAATCAGAAGTCAACTGAAGGACTAGATACAGATATACTGTAGATACATACTTCTTTCTTTGAGTTGAGTTAAAGCTGTTTTTTCTAGGTGTTAATGTGATTCTGATTGTTTTAACAGTCTTCTTCGATTCAGAAATGCCCTTTCTACCAAGTGTAGTCACTTGGACAAAAGGAATCAGCTACAGATGAGGTGACTCTTTTCTGTCTATTTCTGGTTAGTCATTGCAACTGCTTTCTTCAAGTGCTGCTTGATGTTAACTCTAGCGCTTTCATGTTTTTCTTAATGAAGTTAAAAGGTATTGATCTTATATTTGCTCCAGGGAAGAAAGGCACCCACTATTTCTAAGGGTATAAGTTAGATGGCCTTTTGAAGGTCTAGCTAAAATTACTCACCACAAAAGTTTGTTACTGCTTTTCCTGTAGAAAACAGAGGTAAGAAGAGCATTCACGTTCTGCTTCGGTGTCAAGTCAGACAAGATTTCTTAAAATTGAAGGTAATTTAAACCAATTTGGGTAACTTGGCTGAAAAGGACTTGAAGCACTGATATATGCTATGTGGCCTCAAATGTTGCGGTATTACTTCAGCTGCTAGAGTGAAATCCACTAGCTGCTGTATGATCATCCCCTTTAGTCTTTGAGACTGATGTTGTTTGAAACACTGTAAGTGGTAGTTTGGGTACTTTTATCTCCAGCTTCACAGAAAGTGCAAAACAAGTTCCTGGATACACTGCCTGAGGACAGCAACGCTGCAGCTGGCGGGAGCAGCACAAGCTAATCAAAGGTAGGGGACTAAATCTATGTGAGTGGTGGAACAACACCTTGCTTCAAAGGACATGTGCTAACTCTTGAGGACAGCTGTGAGGCCTGTTTGCCACACTGGCCCACTAAGGCTCTACATTCCTATCATAACACATCTGAATGAGAATATGTGAGAATAGGGTATATGGGACTCAGCTGAGTCCTGTGCTTGTGCATATTGGGCAGCAGTCCGCAGAGAAAAAAATTTCTGGCTTTGTCTCAAATATAGACAAATCATCTCTGAACTTCTCAATGGGTGCGCATGGTTGAATCTGAGTCTTCAGAAAATATATCTGGACAGAGTATTTCTAACCTTCTCCTAGTATAAATAATGTAAAGAAATGGTACATACTTAAATAGTCTAAGTTTGAAGAAAGTACCTGCTAATGGAGAAAGTTCAGCCTAGCCTGGCAAGAAATAAACACATCAAGATATTACCTTGGTATTTTGAAGAGTGCCCTCATAGGGTGCAAATCAGCAAGGGGTGGATCCCCATCTCCCAACTCTATTGCAGTAATACCCAGTGACCACGCATCACATCTGGCATCATAGGAGCTATCTAGCTGCTGCTCACAGGCAATCACCTGTTAGAGGAAAAGACTTGGTCTGTCACTGTACAGTCAAATGTCTGAATTTAACAGCATGCCCACAGCTGAGGGAATCTCTTACAAGATGAAGATAGTGGGTGAAATAAACAGAACTGCACACATTTAGGAAGTTAAAACATCCTGAGGCTGAAAAAGCAAGGTTAAAACTACAGAAGGTAGGTCTTTTGTGAACACCAGGCTGCTATCTGGTCAGATGTCCCCTGATCTGACAAAAGGGTGTAAATCCTTAGCTTATTTAGTTGAAGGTGGAAAATTGCACCCATGGCTGAGGGAAGAAAAAGGAAACTCAGCAACCATAAACCTCTTATCTGTGGATTATTCCTGAAAAGAACTAATGGAGTTGTGTTGCTCTTTGTATAAAGTGAAACAAGAAGGAAAGTAGGAGTTGAATTCATTATTTCCCATTGGGTTCTTATTCAGCCAATTCAGACAATTTAAAGATGAAGCCAATTTATCAAGAATGTGGTTGCTACCAGATATTACAGCAAATATATTTAATTTCATAGATATTTTGGTTCATTCACAATGCCAGCTGAATTACCTACAGGCCTAAGCAAATGTGTATAAATAAAGCATGTTTATAAACATACATGAATATAGACAGAGTAATTTCATGTGTTATAAATGGATGTATAGGTATGTGTGTGTACATGTGTTTGTGTGCACACAAATAGACTAAGTGTATAGGCTTATTAATAACTAAATTTTTTCCTGCCTCATCTTAAAATGCGTATTTATATTTTTCAGTTTCAGGCTGGAAAAATCACCAAAGATGCATAATACATCTTATTTATTCAAAATAACGTCTTTCATTTCTTGCTGTCAGCTATGAATATGATGTGTTAAAAACTGTCCAGGTGTAGAATTTTAAAAGTATAAGTTATAACATAACACAGTACCACCCTAGACTCCTTCCACCCAAGGGAAGATGAGATGCCTGGCATAGTCTGAAAAGTTGGAAAGGATCGATGGTAGTACTCTTTCCTCTTAAACATTTTAGTAAGCAATTCAACTTCTTGCTCCCTCACTTTAACTTTTTAATTTCAAAATAAAGACCCTCTTAACTTAATCCTTGCAAACATTTAAGAATATAGCTTAAAAACACATTTTCACCAAAAGAAATAGCAATATGCTTTGAAAGGTCCAGTATTCAGGAAGAAAGACAGAGAAAGAGCAGAAATGCAGAATGTGGCAGCTTGAATACCACTGACAAAATGTTTTGAAACTTGAATCTAACCTCTGGAGCCATCCAGAACGGGGTGCCAACGGAGGTGTTCCGGCGGAGACGGGTGCTGGTCAGCTGAGCAGACACACCTGGAAGAACGAAGGGAAGCTATCATCAGAGCAACTGCTATTTCCATCAAGACTGTTCTTCTGAATGGTACCATCCTGGTCTGGTTTTGTCATGCTGTGACCTCCTTTGCAGGTGAATTTCAATGTTATCTTTCCAGTTCTCTGCTATAGGCCCAATCCTCAAGGGTACTGAGCACTTCAGCTCAGGCTCTGCACATCCTTCGATTCCAGCAACTTCAGCAGGACTGAGATTTTAGTCCCAAATGAAAGTTTCATTAGTAATCTGACTCCATATATTTTGACTGGCTAATTACCGTTTTTCTGTATCCTGTTTTAGGAGAGCAGTAAAGCATTTCATGAGGTTAAAAAAAAAAAAAAAAAAAAAAACCCCTCTACATCCCACTGTTTCTTTTTTACTTTTAAAGCTCATTACTGACACTAGACCTCCGTTTCATTATTTATATATTTCAGGTTAAGCACTATAAATGATACTTATCTGCATCTTTTAGCTGTTCTACCATAAAGAAGAAACAACAAAATGGTGAAACATCAAAATGCTTACAAAAACAGAAGTCTCCCCATTCTCAAAGCAACATCAAATGCCTGCAAATCAGCTTTGCAACATGAGCCGCAGTTTAAGGAATTAACTATTTCAGGCCATGAGTTGGAAAGTGAATTCTGAAATCAAAACATTCTTTTCGGTTTTAGATTAAAAGACACACTGAAATATTAGAAATTCTAGTGGGCTACAGCGAACTTCTGATCTGCCTGCCACCCATTTCCTGCCTTAAATATAAGTTGTATGGAAGTAAGGGTTGGAAATACCTCTAGTGTGTGCAAAGGGGAGAGCACAACATGTGTAGAAAACCAGCCCTTCAGCTAGTAAGGCCTGAACTGTTTATGAGTCATAGCCAACTGTGAAGTCCACCAAAATCATATTCTGAAGCGCCAATACCAAGGATGGGATGAAAGATGCTGTTTTCTACTCCTTTTTCCAACCTTATTCTGATTGACATTGAAGCTCATTTATTTTGCCTTCATACATAAGCTTATTTTCTTGTTCAGAAAACAAAAAGCTTCAGTTTCACTCTGTGAGTACCATTTTGTCTTCTGAAATGTGTAGCTCCACTAGCTCCACTGAGCACCACTGGCCAGTTTTAACTCGTTGTATTCTCTGGTTTCAATATGCTTGACTTTACTTTCCTGAAAACCCTGTGGCTGTTTCATAACGGGCGCAACTCACATCAACGGCCCAGTGGAAATACTCTCACTAAACCTATATCTGGTTATAATTGTTGTTTTTTGTTTGTTTTGTTTTGTTTTCAGTTGGAAGTCAAGAAACTGCAGAGGGCTTGATCTGCTTTTTGCTCTAAAGCGAAGTGTTCAGCCCTGATCAAAAAATTATCTGCATTTGTCTATCACAGAAACATACATAACGGCTGAAAATAAGGCAGCAAGATCTTGATTTCCAAGTCAGCCTATTCCTTTGAGAGAAACACAACTGTTGCCTTTGGGGCTGCCTCCCTGTATTTTACTCCAAGCATGAGAAACTTGATTCTCTTCCTCTGTGCATGCCTGTAGAAATTCCAAAACAGTGTTTGCACCAAGGAAAGCAGGAAAATCTGAGGTTAAGCATAAAGTCCATCAACCCTGCTGCAAGCTCAGCTAAGCAGGGGCTTTGTTTTTGCTACATCGAGGAGCTGTCTGATGTCTGGCTTCTGGCTCACAGAGTCCCTGGCTATTCCCAACCTCCAGCAAAACACATCATTCAGAAAGCAAGGAGTAAGCACACGTCACCATGGGTCTGTCACCATCGTAGTGATACAAAAGGACATCATTACGTGATCCTTGCTTTTAGAGGGAAAGGAGGCTACTGTCTCTTTTTAGATGTTGTGGGAGTCTCCTATGCTAAGCTCTTTTTTTGTAGTCTTGGAACAGGAGCTGGGATTTAGATCTGCAGGCGAAGGCAGGCACTAACTGAATTTTTATTATTCCAGTGTCATAACTTTCTGTGGAGATAAGAAGCCAAATATAAAAAGAACATTAATGTGCACAATCTTCTCTGTCTATGCACATTTATTTTCTCTTTGAACTGTAATTATTAAATAAACTGAAGGATTTTTTCCTTTCTGAACCCTCCCCTCCCTTTTTTTTTTTTTTACTTCAGTAAAAAGCTGATTGAATTTGAATTGTTCACTACTACTTTCTTTAGGCTCTTTTTTTTTTTTTTGGTGGGCTTTGTTTGTTTGTTTTTATCCTTTTGCTCTTAGCAGAAAAGTGGCATTTCAGATTATGGAGTGTAGGTCTTATGAAAAATGATATTTCCTTGGGCTTTTTCTGTGTATAGGGGAAAGATGATGTAATTCTACACTTAGTAACATTTCTTCCAGCATTTCAGTAACCAGTCAAGCATATAGCTGGCCAGCTTTTTTTAACTTGTACATTTTCTAACAATAACATCTTGCTCCTCCTCCATCTCCTTTACTACTGCTTTGTTGCAAAAGGAGTCAGATATTCTCCTATGGAGATTTAAAAATACGTCACAAAGCAATATTTTATTACAGAGATATTGTAAATCTTATGAAAACAAATGTCTTAATAAATAAATGCATTAATAGTATCAATGCACACTACAGTATCTTTTCTAATGTGCAAAAGAAAACATTTGGAAAAGTATATTTTTTACTTTACGTGCTTATTTCAGGCATTAGTTTACTAGTTAAAAATATGAAAATTAGCAAACCTACACCATGAGTATTAGATAAGCTTTTCATTACAAAAACTGGCATATAGGAATAACACCGAAAGCAAAGCCACCTACTTATGACCTTAGCGTTCAATAAAGAAAAAATAGGGCAGAAATGATCTCCCTATTATTAGGAAGGATTTGTCTCATATTTGCACCCAATCTGAGCAGACACTGTTCTGATCTAAATTGGGAGGCTGTACAACACCGTTTTATGATTATGCTCTGTGACAGAAGTATGCACGTTGTACTGGTTGATGTTAATGGGGGAATTGCGAGCCCCAGCAAATTCTGCTAAATTGACATTTTGCACACAGCAGGGAGACTGCATTTCTTGCACACTAGGTACTGCATCTGTACATAAAAACACACAAGCTACCTCAAAGGGCTTACACGCTATGTATCTCACTGCATTTGTCTACTTCTTTCATAACCCTCTTTCATTTGTGCCTTCAGTGTCCATTCCCCTAACAAAGCATCCCCTTTGTGAAAACAGCCCCCCTCCTGAAAAGGACTGTGAACCAAATCCTCCATTTTGCCCTTCTTGAAGACAGGAGTGACAATAGCTTCTTCCAGTCTTCAGGAACCTTTCCTGATTTCTAAGACCTTTCAAAGATTATCAAGAGTGGCCTTGCAATGTCATTGACCAGCTCCCTCAGCATTCATGGGTCCATCCCACCAGGTCCCCACGGACTTCTGTATATGTAATTTGTTTAAATGCTCACTAACCTGATCCTCCTCTACCACAGGTTTTTCCTTGCTCAAGACTTTCCCACTGGTGGCAGAGACCTGGAATTTCCAAAGATAAATTTCACAAGTAAAGACTGTGGTAAAGATGACACTGACTGCCTCAGCATTTCCCATGTCCTTTGTCACCACATCCCCTGCCCTTATATATTGCCTTAATGCAAATGATGTTTTAATGATGAAATAGATTATGAAGACAAGGAAACTGGAAAACTAGACTTTCCCAAACACTCAGGAAAACACACATTCCAGATGCAGATCTTGAACTAAAATAGGGCATGTCCAAAAGCTAACCAAACAGCGCTTTACAAATCCAGAAAGATCAAAAGCTTAGCATCCAGGAAGACCATGTACATGAACTGCTTAGGAGTTGAAAAATCCATGGTGTTTAACATAAAACTAGGAGGCAAGAAGTAAATGGGGGATAAAAAACAATGAATGTATAATATAAACTTAAAAATATAGGTCATGTACACAGAGAACTAAAGAAATCAAAGTCCAGTGGCTTTCCCAGTAAATTCACCACATGGATTAAAGACAAAGAAAAGGCACTTTTAAGTATATAGAGAACAAAATGAAAATCCTAAATAAGATACAGAATCATTGTAGGGTACATACAGATGATAAAACAGCAATCAGTGACCTAAAAAAAGCAGAACGTTCACTACATCTGTGACAAAAGTAATCTTTTATAAATGATTTATAAAGTTTTAATACAGCTTCTTTAAGAAATATGAGGACTTTCGTATTACAGGAGACTGGGCAGGATGGTTCGGTGGCATACTCAAGCTTTCCCAAGCCTACAATTCTGACTGCACCATTTCTCCAAGGCCCTGGATAGAGCAGGTGACCACGGGCTGCCCTCCACATGCTCCTGACAGTTCAATTCAGCACAAGGCTAATGATTCTAATCAAATCTCATGCTTCAGGGCTTCAGCTGGTTTCCTGAAAGAGATGCACAGGAACATTTGTTTTCCTGATGCACAATTGGCCGGGTGGATTTTGTGAGGAGAACGACTCTTATCTGGAGCCTTAGGGATTTGTGCAGCTAGACACAATCTGGTGCAGTATGCTGGTGAGGAAAGTCCTCCTTCTTAGATGTTGCCTTCCTTATATATTTGGATTCAAACTGACTACCACTTTTGAGACCCAAGAGGAATTTTTACTCTGTGACTGGAAAAAAAAAAAAAAAAAAAAGGAGATTTTCTCCTTATATGAATGACATATTTTACCTGCTAAGATTATCTGGGTTACTAGCAATACCCATGCTGATGTGACAGAATATTTAAAACACCTAAGGACAAAAATACGTCAGTTCAAATTGAGTCACTGGGTTCAACTTTCAGGTAAAAACGGTAAAAATGAAAAAAGTCAATGAGACTTTCAATGAATTCTAGAACTACCTCACCTCAAAAAAAAAAAAGAGCATTGCAGCATACTTTCCAGATGGCCCTTCTTGACATCCTCAGATGCAAAATGGTCTGGGCTGACTGAGAAAAGGGCTCAAGAGATGTATATTTTGTGACCCTGGAGAAAACCAAGAAGTCTCTGCTGGCCAGAAAGTGCTATTTTTTTTGCTTCATGCGTCTCTGGCATTTGACACCAGCATTCTATGTCAAGCTTCTTGAATGTTTAAAAGTGACATCTTTATGAGAATTAGTAGGGAAAAAAAAC
The DNA here is from genome assembly GCF_964034855.1 of Anser brachyrhynchus. Taxonomy (NCBI): domain Eukaryota; kingdom Metazoa; phylum Chordata; class Aves; order Anseriformes; family Anatidae; genus Anser; species Anser brachyrhynchus. The sequence continues at coordinate 18,405,518 of NC_137695.1, forward strand.
ACAAAACATATAAAAGACCAAGTGAACAGCTTATTCTGGGTACAGCACTTGGCCACGTGATTTCTTTTTTGTTTTTACTGGACAGCACAAAGGTTTTCATTCACCCATGGCCCATAAAATAATTTTTTTAAGACTAAGCCTTTGACAAAGAATTAAACATTCACCAAAGAAAATATTCCACAGCTCAAGTCAATGCAATCCATCTTATCCCTGCTGACCCTGGTTTGAAAAATTTGGAATTACTACTTCGATTGGGTTCAAAGCACTTTGACAAGCTGCTCATGAAGAAAGCTTTCTTCAAAGGTTTTTTTTTTTTTTCCCCTTTTGAGCCCTCATAGAAGACCCCTAGTAAATGCTTTTTAAAAGTAACATGTGAGTGTCATGCTATATGGTATGCAGAAATGACAACACAATAATAGCCTGTTTTTGATCTGAACCGGTGAAGCAGACAGCTCTATTATGGATGCATGCTAGAATGACTAAGGCAAATACAAGTCTTGCTATGACTCATTGCTTAAAGTAAGCTAAAGGCAGAAAGATTTTTATTTTTATTTTTGAATACATTCAAATGAAATTATTTTAATTAATTGTTTCATTTTTTGCAGAATGATTCATACAGCATTTATAGCTAATGCGGGGCAAGAAGAAGGAGACACAATAGGGTATTCTGACTACTCCAGAACAAGCAATCTACAGAAGTTTGGAAAACTACTCAAGGTCATGCTGAGCTCCTCTTCAATGTCAGCAGGACATACAAAGCTGGAAATCATTATAATATATTAAAAAGGGCAGAGATTAAACCAACCTTTCCCGAAATGCCACAGTACTCCAGCTTGGATCACTCATAACTGACTTTTCAACCTATCCATCGAGCACAAGGTGGCTCTCAACTTGTAATCCATGCAGCTTAACCTATACTGCAAGCATTTGCAGTACAGTGCTGTAAGCCTTCTGTCCCTCTCCAGTGCCACGTGTCACACAAGGCTTGCTAAACTGATCTGTGATCAGTCAACAAACTACATGTACCAAGCGTGGTAACGGCAGGGAGAGGCCACTGCATTGTCACAGCAAGGGAACGTGAGAGTTGGTGAGGTGTCATGGTGAAAGACTCAATGCTGTGGTTCCCTCTCCAACCTCTGACCCATGATTTCAGATGCTTTCCCCACAGGACCAGAGGAAGGAACCTCTTCTGTGCATCAGTAAACCAGGAGAGGTGAGTAATTGAGCAGATCTATTAAGCTGAAATCTTACCATGGGCTTATTAATTACTTTGAGATTGGCCCTAATATTTTGGACATGCTGATTTTACTATTCTTGGTTTTTCATTACAGTAGATGCTGGCTCATCAATACTTCAAAAACACTTAACCTGTTTAATATAGTCAGTGAATTTTAGAGATTTGGGCTATATTTCTGCATCAGAATAGGCATGAATATCATGCAACAAAACAAAACAAAAACACCCATGCAACCTGACTTATAGTGACCAACTGTTACTGATCACTGATCATAGTAAAGCAGTACCAATATTTCATAATCTGCAAGAAAGGGGTAGCATACCACTACTGAATCATCACAGAGAATGCTGGCAGAATTACTACAAATTCTTTTGGGGTGGGGAATAACCAAGAAATTTAATTTATGAACTAAACTGAATTATGAAATGAACTGAATACCTTCATTTAGTATTACCTAAATGAAATTATGTATGCATTTTAAAGCAGAAATTAATTCATTAAAAATACACTACCAAAAAGACCATGTCCTACATTCGGCTTGTTTCACAGAATTGCAATTTTGAATAGTAAGAAGGCCATCCAGAAATGTCAACTTCAGATTTTCTCGTCTCTTAACTTTGGATGACTTCAAATGGCTTTAAAAGAAGAATGATCATTCTCTCCGTAGCAAAATAACAACCCTATTACATTCCAAACACAAAGCTGACCTCCATTTATCTGCAGTTTCCAAACTACATGGAAGAAATAGTTCACACAAAAGCTGACCTGTGTTTATCTGAGTTTTCATAGTACACGGAAGAAATAGTTCAAGTATTAATCAAAGTAATGTCACTTTCCAATATGTCTAAAAGTAATGCAGTATTCTCTTTCCTAATCCACTTTTTCCCCAATGAGTCATACTCCAGTTAAACCTGCTGTTAGGCTAATCTGTTAGGCTACTATACATCCATGCTAAAATCGTGTCAGCTACATGCACAGGAGGATATCTGAAACTGCATTTGGAATGCCAAGACAATATTCACACACAACTTTTAAGTGCAAAACTTCTTCTGAAGAAAAAGCAGAAAAATACAAACTAAGCGTGTCTGAAATACAAAAAACATCTTCATTATAAATATACTTTATAAATATGCTCCATTAATGTTGCAATACATGTTTTAATTATGCAAATTGTGATCTCTTTATCCACAGTACTAAAGGAACCCTTGAAGTCATTCTATTAACTGCGTGCAGAACACTTTGTAATTTTCCACCATCTGCCAGCAGCAGTGAGAATGCATTACCTTCTTTCCATGTCTTCCACTGGAACCTGTTTTACCCACAGCAAACTTGGAACCTTCCTATGTATTGCTCAGCCAGAGACTTCAATGGAGATGTTTAGATACCATTAGTGAAATGCCTAAGAAACTGAAAATGGATAGTGACAGTCCTTTTTGATATCATCTTTCTCCCAGTGACAGTACTAGGTGAACTGGGAGAGTCATGGGATCTCTTGTAGTTAGAAATAGGCTTAAATTCCAAAGAACAAGATTTAACCTCTGGCTTTTTTTTTTCTCCTCTTTCTCAGCCCCTTTTTCAATGACCTTTCATGGTAGTAACTTCAACATGTGGTAACTTCAATTACACGTGGTATGAATTTTCATCTGATGCATGGGCAGGCATGGTCTTCAGCAAGGAACAGCGGTGCTGAAAATCTAAGTGGTAGAGTACAATTTATATGTTCTTTTCTGGCCATTTCCAAGGCAACAGCTGCTCATCCTGAGATACTTCTAGTCTGTGACAGCAGGCTTCAGCAGTCCCAGAGAAGTATAAGCTACTTCTGCTCTTGTTCAAGACTCTCAGCCTACAAGGTCAACCCTCAAAAACACAGCTGAAGAGGAATTTTCCGTCAGCATTACACTGTCCTCTTTTTACCTAAAAGAATCACTCGCCCCATGACTTAGATGTTTCAAAACTTTTGGGATAAGAACGGTTCTTTCCTCACACGTGATTCTCCACACATCATCAACCTGTCTAGCTTCCTGATAGTTGTGACCTCTTCTTTCAAAAACATAGAAGCATGAAAGTCTCTCTGACTTACGAGATCCCAGACTCACTGGGAGGGCAGGGGATTTAAGAAATACATCAAATCTTTGAAAATGAAACCGGTCTTTGTCAGAACAAAATTAAACACTAATAATAATACAGCTAAGTTTATTTTCTCCCATTTTGGAACAGCACATTTTTTGACATTTCAGAATTTCCAAAGGAATGGGAATTCTGTCTTAGACTAACTGTATTTAATACATGAAAAGCCCTGCACAGCATCCTGATTTCAAGAAATGAAGTTGAATTGAGAGGGACTATTCAAAGAAGCAAGTATTTGTCAGCATAAGCAGATGTTATACACTCAGCTCTCTATGAAATTGGTCACACATTGTAAGATGCAGATGAATATATGAATTTTTATTACAGATGAGGTACGCTATGCATGCAAGTAACTTCAGGCAAGTGACTTTTTAAACTGATGAAACAAGGTCAGACACTGAAAGATATCAGGCACTACAAGCTGCAGATAGAGTGGTCACAAGACTTTCAGAAGTTATCTAGCATTTAATTCATTTGGATTTATGTCATAGAAGTTTCTAAAAAATTATTAAGTGCTTATCTGCATCTTTAGTGGCTAAATTTTTTTTTTGAAAACTGCCTCTTTAACATAAAGAATCAACTGCAAGCAACCAGAAATCTGAGAAACATATCCAAAGGACTTCTAAAAAGTGAGAACAAAAACATTTCCTTCATGGAAAACTAATGAGCAGCTGTGAATATAACTAAGAATATTTATAAAAAGGGGATTTGCTTCACACCTTGTCTGTCTCCAACTCTTTTTATTTAATATTATGTAGCTTTCATCCTTCAAAGTGCTGCAGCACATTTATTTTTATGCAAATGTGTATTTTTCTGTGAAGTCTCTATCCTATACTGAAAACATAGCAGTTACACTTGAAAAAAGTTCAGCTATTTATTATTTGTTTTGACACAGCAGAGGGAAACTGGGAGCATAATTGTTGCGATTCTCAGGTGCAACATCCTTCCCCAAAGGTTTTCCTCCATAACAGCTAAGCAGCTAATTCCCACAGATGTTCAGGTAGTTAAATTGCGTTCAGTCAACCTTCTCTCACAGAGGAAAATACAAATTTTGTAATGTATCTAGAAGTCTAATGAATTCAGGGACTGAAACTGTAGTGTTGATCCCCTTGGGTACTTCTCATTATCTGTAGTCAAAAAGAATGATTTTATTTATCTCTGCTGATCTAAGTTATCACACTGGATGGAAGCGAGGGGAGAAGATGCTTCCCTGGTAACAGTATTCCAAACTTCTAGCTTGGACAATTTAAACTAAAACATCTATCTGCTAGCTCCTTGATAAGCAATTTATCTCCAGAAGCATCGGTACAGAGATACTATAAACCCACTTACTTTGTTTTGATCATTAATTCCTCAATTGGGATTAAGGTGTTTCGGAGACGTGAGAATAATATAATACTGGGGTGAGTTCTATACAGATTAAGCAATATTGCAGCAGAACTTTGAGCGAAAGCAAAAATTTCACTCTTCAAAACAACCTGGGTGAGGCAATGCCATGGTATTCCTTCAAAGTCTTTCTAATCTCATTAACTATCAATATGCCTATGAAAGGCTAACAAATGGCTAAGACTGTTTTAAGTTTGTTGTTAAGACTGTTAAGATTTTGGGAGAGCTTTTCCATAAACTTTCTGTATTACATCAAGCAACTCAGTCTCTCAGGGTTTCGGATCCTCAGTCTGTAGCTGGAAATTATAGTAATCTAACTCCTTGTATGGCACTGTGAAGGTCATCTATTGCAGACTGTGCAGTATTCAGAAACCACGGTCACAGTATACATAAATGCCTATAACACAACAACCATAAGGCAATGTGTATAAATTGTGTCACAAAATGAAGCTTCTAAAAAGTCAGTACTGCTGTGCAAGAAAGGACTCACCGTGGTGGTACATTTCATAACTGAAGTTCAGTGAGTACAAAAAGAACAAAGAAAAGAAAAGTCATTCTCAAAGTTGACAATTCATTGAAAGTTAACTGTTTTTTTTTTTGTTTGTTTTTCACTTGTGACTTTTAGAAGCTCCTAATAGTAATTCAGAATGAAAAAGTGACACAGCAACACAAGTTCAATATGACCACTCAACACATACAGATGGAGAACATCCTTTTTGGTATTGTGCTCCATAGGGCTTCACAGGCCGGTTTTTCAGATATGGGTTTTATGCACCTGTATAAATACAGACCAGCATAAAGAGTATCAAGGGAGGAGAGCAAAGGGTTCTTCAGGATCATCTCATCATCAACCAGCATGTAGGAGAACAGTGCAGCCAGAACTATCTTGGGAAGGGCTCACTTCCTCTGTCAAGTCTTTCCTGGTTAAAGGAGCCCCTAATCCACTGTCATCATTTCCCTCTACACAATGGAAAAGCTGCAGGCATGCTAGAAAGGGCTGTGTGATTATTTGTGTTGTTGTTTTGTGTTTCTTTGTTTGGCCCTATGTAATAGTTGGTTCAACCTAAAATAAAAATGTTGTTTCCACTGAGTACCTACTGAGAAAGAAAGAAAGAGATTGTGTCCATGCATCTATATCATTTGTAGCCTGTAGATTCACAGGCTTATTTTGTGTATAAAAAAAAAAAAAAAAAAGGCAACGAGTTTCAGTCCCTGATCTAATAAACACTTACATGCAACAGTCTGTAGCTGTGTCAACGTGAGAGATTTTAATCAAATCACATTCCTTGCTAAAAAATACTCTTGAAATCTGATTAATGTGGTTTTAAATCCTCTTAAGTAGAAGACACAAACCTCCCAAATCCCAGCTGAATACCTTAAACATCAGCCTGAAGGGTGAATGGTCTTCCCTGATGGTTTTGTGAAGACTGCATAAGTTTTCCCCATTTGAAAATACTCATTATTGGCTTCAGATTGGCTTTAGGGAAAAAAAAAAGACTTGAGAAAGTTTCTATTTATTTCTAAATTAGGGTGCATTTCCTATACTCCTTTAGAAGGACTACTGGCCCTTATTCAACCCACGTAAATGTGTGTGCACGTATGCATGTTTATTGCACACATTCTCATCTATGCTTTGGCATCACAATTCTTTTCCCACAAGATTTTAAAATTATTTTTTAATTACAGCCTTAGCAGTAGATTGCAGTAACTGACAAAGAACTGAGGTCCTCACCCCTAAAGCTTGTACATTTTGACATCTGCATAAGTGATTTAATTTTCAAAAGCATTGATCCTCCACAGCTCTAATTGCCTTCAGCACCTTAAAAAATAGCATTTGTGACACATTAAAAACCTGTGGGCAAAAATATTGATTTTGCCTCACATTAAATTTCCAGACAATCAGAAAATACTAGTAACTGTATGGCAAATAATTTATGAGATCTGGAGGCTTTGCAACTGAAAATTTTATCTGAGTAATAAAAAAAATGAACATAAATACATACATTTTCAGAATTAGTAACCCTAATAGTTGTGGAGTTTTTGTGTGTGAAGTAGGAGGGTTGTACAAATACAATCTACTAGCAGGAAGACACTAGACTAACGGAAGTTAAAATCCCATGGTTAGTTTAAACAATTGTTATGTATCAATTAAATAAATCTCATTAACAAGATAGGAGGGTAAAGGAAAACGAAAATTTTCCATCTTCTGAATGGAATCATGACATTTACAACGGGTTGCTGTGCTATGAAGTAGTGACCTATAAATTAAATTTAATCATTAGAAGACAGTGTGCTACCATAGAATAACAGTTCATAATAAGAAGCACTGAAAAATTACATAATCCCCTTAAATAAAACAACAGTCAAACTTTTTAAGGCAAATCACTGTGGTATGTCTGAGAAATAGCTGGTAGCATCATTTACCTGTGTCACCGCTTCTTGCCTTCTGGTGGTGAAACCAGATGACAGCATTCAAGAATCATTTAAGATCTAGCAGACTTGAGCAGAGCCTTTTAAATAATGTCTTAGGTTCAGACTTGCCAAACACTAATCCATTACTCTTCACGGAATTTGGAAAGTGGGAATTACCTACATAATATATCTCCTTTTGCTGCATTCAGGTGGTACCCCTTGTTTCATTTCAAATCAAACAAATTAAGTATACATAACCAAGATGGAACTGTCCCATTCTTCACAATTTCTGTTAAGTTCTAAGTCCTCTCAGTTACAAAATAAGGCTTTTGGCTATCAGTTTCTAACCTCACTGAATCAGCACACAGTCCCTGAGGATCTGAATATCAACCTTATTTTGAACCTATTAACTTGTTTTGTCACTTTACTTACTATGCCTGCCCTGAAGCACTTGGCACTTACTAACAACGTATTATAACTTACTCTTTAGCCATGCTTTTTAAATGGCATTAGAAAAATTGCTGGAAAAGCCAAAGTTCTAAAAGCACTGTCTGTGAATAATTAATTTCTATCCAGTCAAAAAGTGACTCTCGTTACCCAAGTGATTTTTAATGAAGAATTCAAAATCTTAAAAAGTTATTATAACTCATCTTTTCTGATTTGTTTTCTCTATTTTATTTTCCATGTTTCAAATGTACAACATTGGTTGTATACATAAATAATGTAACATACCAAAATCCACAAGCTTGACTCCTCCTTCAGTGGTCAAAAGGATATTATTTCCTTTAATATCACGGTGGATAGTTTTGTTTTCATGCAAATGCTGAAGTCCCTGGAAGGTGAGATGTAACCATGAACTTTCTACTAACAGCTCTGATCTCTATATTACATTTACAGAAACAAAAAGTAGCAGATAATTATGAGAAAAAAATAAATATATATAATCCAAAATCACAGAGATGTCATTCTTACAGGAAAAACTCTTGGCACACCATGAGTAATATATATTTTTAATTGCTTAACTTTATGTCAAATAGAAATTTTAAGATAATAGCAGAAAAAAAGCACTATAAATGTATGCTATATATTACACCTTTAGAGTATAAACTCAAAGAAAACTGCTAGAGCCTATCAATAATTCCAATGCAGGAAGTCAAATTCTGATTAAAAGACAATGAGAAAGAAAGACACTTGATAAGCTGATTTTTTTTTTTCTTGTGGAGGTGTCTGAATTCACTAGAACCAATGATCATTTCGCTATTAAAAAATACCTTGGAGCCAGACATAAATCGAACAGTATTCTGTGTATATTTCTGCTATTTCTCAAAATAAAAGTAATTTTTTTTTGCCCCTGCCACGGGCAGGGACACCTCCCACCAAACCAGGTTACCCAAAGCCCGATCCAGCCTGGACTTGAACACCTCCAGGGATGGGGCATCCACAGCTGCTCTGGGCAGACTGTGCCAGTGCCTCACCACCCTCAGAGTAAAGAATCTCCTCCTAACTTCCAACCCAAATCTACCTCTTTTTTTTTTTTTTTTTGCCATTTAACCATTCCTTCTTGTCCTATCACTACACTCCCTGACAAAGACTCCCTCCCCAGGTTTCCTGTAGACCCCCTTGAGTACTGGAAGGCTGCTATAAGGTCTTCCTGGAGTCTCCTCCAGGCTGAACAGCCCCAGCTCCCTCAGCCTGTCTTCATGGGAGAGGTGCTTCAGCTCTCTGATCATCTTTGTGGCCAAATTTAATTCTTGCAGGGCTTTAGCTTTGCTAACATGATCCCTAGCTGCTCGGATGATTTCTCTGTATCCCTCCCAGGTGATCTGTTCACCCATGCAGGCCTCCTGGTGTTTTTGCCGGATTTCTTCTTTGTTGGGATGCATTGCTCCTGAGCTTGAATGGGGGGTGATCCTTGAATATTAACCAGCATTCTTGGGCCCCTCTTCCCTCCAGGGCTTTGTCACATAGTACTCTACCAAACATCCCTGAAGAGGCCAAAGTCTGCTCTCCCAAAATCCAGGGTAGCGAGCTTGCTGTGCTCCCTCCTCACTGCCCTCAGGACCCTAAACTGCACCATTTCATGGTCACTGCAGCCAATTCTGCCCTTGAGTTACACATTCCCCCCCAGCCCCTCCTTGTTGGTGGGAATGAGGTCCAGCACAGAACCTCTCCTTGCTGGCTCCTCCGTCACTTGGAAGTTATCATCGATGCATTCCAGGAACCTCCTGGATTGCGTATGTCCGGCTGTGCTGTCCCCACAACAGATATTGGGGTTGAAGTCCCCCATGATAACCAAGGATTGTGAATGTGACGCTGGTTCTATCTGTCTATAGAGGGCATTACACATACCTTGATTTCACTAAACACTGCTATAAAAGTCTGTGTTAATGGGGACATGACCTTAATTCAAAGAAAAAAAAACATTTACTGAATATTGACTGTCCTTTCACTGAGAGCTTATCTTACCATCAGAGCTTCACGTAAAATGTAAGCAATTATAAGTTCATTCATCCTTTCACCTCTCTTCAGAAACCCTTTCACAAGATCAGTCACAGATCCACCATTGCACAGCTGCAAAATAAAATTGGAATATAAAAAGGAATTAAGAAATGTTGGAGCAGCCACCTGGTTTTATTTTACAGTAGTTTCTTATATTTGTGCCTGAATGAGCTCCTTATTAAACTGGCAAACCACAAATTTGTTCTTGCATCTACCATTTATACAAACAACAAAAACAGCAACTTATACCAACTTCTTTCACCACTTTCTGCATTTAATTCTTCTTGCCCAAATGCAAGTACAGCAGTCTATTTCTTTGTTTTCCTATATAAGCAATTGCCTTTCACTGAAATGGAAGTAGCTTATAGAGCAATAAATTTGCTGTGAAAGCATGTTCTGTGGGGCACGCTAATTGCTTCTTATATTCATCATGTGCAACTCACCAGCAATGCGGATTATTACAGCATCAATTCTCAGGTACAAAAGCTACATACAATGTAAAATGGATTTAAGGCATCAGAAGGCAGGTGGCAGAGAAACTCCCCCAACAGGAAAATCTTCCAAGGTAAAAGTTACCTTCTTTGCCAAGCAGTATGTAATTTGTAGTGCAGAAGGACATTATACGCAAGGGATGGGCTTCATAGATGGAGATGAAAGCACAGTGGAAAGAAAAGTCTCGTTTATCACCAAAACAAGGTGGGTCGTGGATGTAAGATAAATTATAGCCCTTGTAGCATCAGCCCTCTCAGCTCCTTGTTCCAGATGCAGAGAGCCACAACCTACTCTTTCTCCTGCCTCAATTCCAGACAGACTCCAGCAAGATCTGTCCCTTTGCTTCTGCATACACAAGAAGCACAGGTTTGACCTTGTGCTCTAAAGATTACCAGCAGTTTAGCCTAGAACTGCAACATTTCATGTTTATTCTTTTACCACTTAAATTTTTTAGCAGGAAGAAGCAACAATCTAAGTCTGTAGCAGCTCTGTACCTGCAAAGATGAAATCAGTACTTAAGGTCTTAAACTATCCCTAATGATACCTATTCTGCATCACCTAACAATACTCATTGATTAGAGAGCCACTGCCTCTTTAAAGGAGTAGCTGCTTCTAATAAAACAGTGAAATAATCTATAAGTTTTACACTGTATCGTCTAGTAGCTTTTTATACCAAAATAAATACCCACATAAGACATTTTACCAAAGTAGCACAAAATTGTAAATCCTTCTGAGTGCAAATAGGGTAGCTTATTCATGATGGCTTAATTTATCGATAAAATCTTTCAACAGAACTCCAGACATTGGACACTTTTATATTTGATATTTTTTTAATCTGTTCTTATATACCTCTACATTTTTTTTTCTGTGCAGCAACTACAGAAAAGACTTGCACCTTACAGCAAAAAACACTTTACATCCCTTTGTACCCAAACAAAACAATAATTTTCTGACTACTGTAGGAACCCTGGGTTGCACTGAACTTGCACTGCGTGAACGCCTACACAAATATCATTCAATACATAAGTGCTGTGGCAAGATATTTCCCCCCGTCAGGTCAATGAAGGCTCTGGTCTGATAAATGCTGAGCTGTATGGCAGCAATCTTGGTATTGCTTAATCTCACCCCCTAACTTCAGTGGGACAATATGTATGCTTAGAGAAGGGAAAAACTCATGTGCGTAAATGATGAGATTAAGTGCTTTGTGGGATCGGGGTCAGATTCCCAAGCAGGATTGAATTTACTGTCTTTAGGCGTGCTGGTCTGCCTTCTCCACTGCCTTTTGCTACTTATTTTTTCTAAAATGCCATTCACCTTCCCGAATCTCAGCTGTTTTAACTTTGTCACATCACTGACACGTTTAATCATACCTAATGGATGATGACAAGTCCAGTTAAATTAATGCACTTGCATTTCAGGGCACTGACACGGTCTGACAACTGGCAAAACAGCTGTGAAATAAATCATATAAATACAATAATATTCTGTAAATTACTTTTCTTCATTATCTAACATTAAAATTTTGCTTCTTATAGATGGGTCTTCTATTTTGTTTACAGAGCTGGATATCTGTTAGGCTTTCTGCTCAAGGTAAAGAGAACTAACGCAGAAAGGAATATATTATTTCTGTAGGTGGGAGAAGGAAAAATACTTCAGAAATCACCTTCTTCAATACATAGGTAGTAAATCCAACACTGAATTTAATTGTCTGGGAGAACAATGTTTATTTTTACTTTAACATGTTGCTTTAACTAACTTTTCTACCACTCTTGTAAAATATAAGCACCTGTTATAACTATCTGTATTATTAGATAGAAATTATATAAAATTCCAGGTGAAGTAAGGTACTAAAACTGGTAATTTCAGATCAAACCAAAACTGAACCTGGGTATGTAAAAGCTCAGCTGAGCAGTTCTTGAGCAGAAAAACAAAAGTCACCCACATCACGGGGGAGGTGATCACATCTACAGTGACTCCCAAGGCAGAGCAGCAGTTAGGCTGAGGTCAGTTGAGGATCTCAGAGATAGAGGCTCTTGCATGCACAGGGCAAATTTTCTTTTGCTACTTCTGTCTCAAAAAGCTGTACTTCTACTTATACCAGATGATTTGTATTTTTTTCTGACCACCACCATAGGAGGATGAGGGGAAATAAAGCTAGGTAATAGAATGGAAGCAGCTAAATGAAGGAAAAGGGATTATGAGAATACAAACCACAATTAGAAAAGCAGATTATGGCAGACACTGTATCTGTGTGCTCTGAGATGTGCGGGGTGGGGAGGGGAGGAACGATGACGACAAAGATGACACAGGTTAGCATTAACCTTGTTCTATTTTTCTGCATGCCACACAAGTCCTCGTGGGTAAAACATTGACTCTGATCTCATTTCTTATTTCTACTGTTTATTTTTGCAGGTGAAGCTGCCACATGTCCCTATAACCATACATGCAACTGAAGTTCAAACAGTGACTCTTTTTCCTAAGACTATAAAATTACACGTGTTTTCAATAAATGCTTATCATAAAACTATCAAAAGCCCCTCTCATTATAAGCCACGTTCCTCTCTTCCCCCTCAAAAGTAGAGAAAATTACTACTTTTTTTAGTAGTAAAAACTACAGAAAATTACAATACTACTGCCTAATGTACTTCTGGACCATGTCTACAGGAGCTCCTTTTTTGTTGTTGTTTTGTTTAGATTTCTTTTTCTTTACCAAAGCTGACAGCTGCAAGTGGGAATCTGAGTAGGCAAGGAGATAAAGTATCCTTGGAAATGTTGATCAAGATCTGGACAATGTCATGAAAACTTAAATAAATATTTTAAAATCACATTTTCTTAAATCATGCAGTCCTTCAATGAGATTATTGGATAAATATTACTTCGTAGTACTGCCAGACTGGAAGTTTCCTGAGGTGCTGATAAATATTGCAGCTTGTAATTATGATCTCTGCAGTTTCTTAGTACCATGCTGTCCACAGAAAAAACTTGTGCAATCTCCTACCAAAGTTACTGTGTTTGAGTGTAGCTAACTGCAATGCCTGTACAACAAGAAATCATGAAGGCAACAAAAATACATTTTTTTAAAGATCTTTTTCCTTCCAGTGAAACATCTAGAGAATAGAGGTGTTGACAGCTACTATTTTGTTGCAAGCCAGCCCATTGTCCTAACTTGAAGGGGTAAACTGAAATCTTTGTGCTACATAAAAGAGGGTGCAGAAGACAGAGACAGATGATTCCCAGAGGTACTCAGCAAAAGGATAAGAGGCAACAGTCACCAGCTGCAGGATAGTAGATTCCTACTGGACACAAAGAAGGCATTTTCCCACTGACAGTCTTATGATCTGGAAGACATCACCCAGCAAGGATACATTATCCTTGAAGATACCAAAATCACAGATGGAAAAGACCTGGTGCAAAATTGTGACATTGAAGTTAATCATTTTTGAGCAGGAGGGTGGACCCAATAACCCCTGAAGGTACTTTCCAACCTGCATTTTTCTATGGTTAATAATAATTGAATTTAAAAATACTCAGTCCCTAGTCTGGACATTCAGACAGACAGGTGAAAAGGACTGAGGAATTCTTGCATACTCAGAACTCGATAGAAGACTTGATCCATCTGAAAATGTGCTTATGACTTCTACAGTGGTGACAAAGAGCTCCTCCCTTATGGTTTTCTGGCACTCAAAAGGCAAAGACTCATACCAGGATGACACACAGTCTTCCACCCACCCATCTGCCATAACCTTGTGCTGCTGTAATTGAGCTATTAGAATGCAAAGCTCTCTTCTGCAATAGATTTGTAAAATAGCACGATTCTAACACAAAATGTCAGTTAAAATTGTCACCACATCACAGTCATGCAGTTGTTCTTTGTAGGTCTTACTCACTCTTCACCTGACCCAGCTGATACATTTCTCTGTGCTCAGTCCTTCTGGTTTCTGAAGCCCACTGAATAACAATTCAAGCATCAGCTTCGCTTTTAAGAGAACTATTAGTTGCACTTTTGTTAGGACAGCCTTTACACAGCCTTTATACAGCCTATTACAGCCTTTAATCATCCAGCTGCTCCTAATTTATGCATCTGTGCTGAGCTGTCAGGTGAAATTTGCTTGCATCCTACAGTTGTCGAGGCACTTTCATCTTATTTCAGCAGCTTGGATTCGAACAGCTACAGTAACAACTACTACAGTTACTACTTGCCCCATCCTTACAGGCTGCACGGACAGAATTGGCTGGGTAACACCTCACGCATGCACAACTTAAGGCATACACAAGTGATAGTTATGAAAAAGTCGCATTGTCCTGCCTTGCTTTAATGTCTTCACACACAAGAATCCTAAAACCATCTCAGGCACTATTTTTTTTTCTCTCCTGTTCTAAGATAGATCAATAAATTTCAGCTGTTTCTGAGCATGCAGTACAGCAGTGCTGCCAGCCCCTGAGCTGGCTGTACCTTTCTTTTGGTCCTGGCTTTTTTAAGAACAAAAGATCTGTATTGCTGCTGCTTTTTGTCACAAAACTACAGAAACATGTATAAACAGGAATTTAACCCACTGTATTTTCATTGTGTAGAGATCTAGTACTTTCAAGTGGTTCTTGACAGACGCTTGGCCTAACCTACTCCTAAAAATCTCCCAGGGAGGAAGATTCCCATTTAAGCAGCTGGTGGGTTTCACTTGCCCTGTAGTCAGAGCATATTTCCTACTGTCCAACCCAAATATTCCTTGCTGACAACAAAACTGCTTTACTTTTACCCTTCCCTGTAGCTTTTGAAAATAAATGATTGTTATTCTCTATTTAACATCATCTTTGACTACTGTCACGACATACTATTTTTCTCTTTTGTGGGCTGAAAAAAAGTTAGTTGCTATAACCTTTTGAAATAATATACTCTTTCTGAACCTAGACTGTGTACAATTTGCCACTGATGTTTGTGAAACATTTTGCACAAAACTGAATATGGTATTCCTTTGGGAGTCTCAGCTGGGAAAAACTGGAGAGAGCAGAAACATCCGCACTTTGTAGAGAACCCGTTCTGCAGTCCCATGGCCTAGTCAGACATATCCCACTTCTTCCTCCTATAGGGAGCAGTACTTTGCGTGTGTCTACTGCATTTATCCCATGATTCCAGGAAGTTCCTCAGTGTGTCACAACAGGGCATCTGACACTATTCTCCAATGTGCCCGTAATTCAGCTAGGTGTCCATTTCGGACTTTTTATACAGACTTTGTTTCCTCACCTAGGTTATTAACGAACAGAAACAGGCCAAAAGCAGATGCCCACTTGTGGTTCTCCCTGCCTGAAAGTGAACTACTTACCACTGTTTTTTGAGTAAAGCTTTACAAAAATGAGATTGTTTTATTGTTTACGTGAAGTTTCTGCAACTTCCACATTTTCCTCACAAGAATGTCACATGGAAACACACCAAATCCTTCCAAAAGGCATAATGCCATCTATTGCTTTCCCCTTACAACACCAGTTATTCTGTTAGAGATTTTATTAACATGAATTGTTGTGGCCCAATCCAAGCTGACCACTTTTATCATGATACTGTGTTCTAGGTATTTCTATGCTGGTTTCTATGGGTTCTGGAATCATTCTGGGTATCAAAGTTACACAGACTGCTCTATATTTTTCTATGTCACAGTTTTTCTCACTTTGTAAACACTTATTAAATATTCTTCTATCATTTCTCTATCTTCTTAGTAACACAATCTTGTCTTTGCCATGCCACATTAATCTCTCAGACCTTATACTTAAATGCTTGTACTCTAATTGTGCATTTTTGTTTCTCCTTTACGAACACATTCTAAAAGATTAAAAGAAACAAACCCTGATGAATTTTTACTGCTCTCTGACAGTGCTTGTATCTTTTGTCCACATCAGCTAATTTGCTACTGTGAGTTTGATGATTTCTTTCAGTAACGGCCCAACTATCCTGTTTTCCTTCATTTTTTATGCTATTGCCCTAAGCACAGCTACCTACCAGCTTCCCAAGCCAGGTAAAGCATACTTTTCTAAAGCCGGTTACCCTTACTCCACTGCTCCACCAACCTTCCTTTCCTCAGGAAAGCGAACACAATTATCTTGGGGTCTCTTTCACTCAAATGTCCTTCCACCTTCAACTTTTCAAAACAGAACTTCTCCATTAGAGCAGAACCAACCTCATATGGCCATTTCCATTGTCACTTCCTTTGCCTTCTGTCTCCAAGAATTTGATGGACTCCATTTCTCACCACACTGGCTGTCACAGTCAGTTGTGACCAGATTCATTCCTATTCTCTGCCTACGGTGTGACATGTCTCTACAGCTGTCTACAGCCAAAGAGCACCTTCCACTGACAGCATCTCATGCCAACTACAGACACCAAGGGTCCTTGTGTAGACTTAGAGAACCACATCGGTTTCTTCAGTGGGCCAAGTGGTTCAACATGCAGCTTGTTTGTACAGCACGTTTTTAATTTCACATCAAATGGAGGAAAGATGTGCACTGTGACTCCTATTTTTTTCCTAACAATAGTACAAGATAACCTATAATCCAAAGAAACCATACCAATGCTCCAGGCTTTTAGGTAAAGCTGATTGCTTTCAATTTAGCGTGAACGAGACATGTCTCTGAAAGACATCTTTCCTGAGTTGTTATTTAGCTTCAGTGATCACAGTCCATGTGCTATTTGTAGTTTTGCTCTTTTACATCATCTAGCACCTTTAGGGCCGTTAGTCACTGCCTCACAGCTGTTTGTTTGTTGCTTCTGATCTCTTCACTTTCAGTTTGGCTTTTAACTTCTCATTTTCCTTGTCAAGTTCATGCAGTGACAACACAAGCACCCAGAGGAAAAGTTTGTCTATTCCATCTCAAGCAATGGTGTCCTTCAGTCTCTTCTTTTTCTCAGTCAGAACATAGAAGTCTCCACCTCACACTGTGGCCAAAATAGAAAAGATCACATCTATGCCAATAGTGCTTTTCCCTACATACAAAAGCTTGTAGCTTTTAAAATGCAGCATTTCATGATACCACTTTTTGAGCTGCGGAAACACCAAAAAGGGAAGTTTCTTATTTTAGTGATGGTTTGCAGAGCTCATTTTTACTTTTGAACTGTATAAAGTCATCCAAACGTAACTCTAGGGCCTTAGTGTATACAAGAAACCTATTTCCCACTACATTTCTGTTCAAGGATCTTTTTGCAAAATCAGCGCTAACTACAAAACCGAAAAGCACTGGTCAGTAAAGAGTCCAGGACTTTCTGAACAAACACAAGAGACAGCTTACCAAGATGGAACATTTTTATACAAAAACCTTAGTGCAAATAATCGATTTATTTTCATTTATTATTTTACACAAGGAGCAGTGGTAAAAATAACTTTCAGAATGCAAAACCACTCATTTAGGTAGGGAGAAAAATAGGAGCCTAAGTTAGAGATCAGTAACATCAAGAGAAGCATTTCTACTGTCTGCTGCAAAATTAGATAAGACTCTGAAAATATAAAAAGCCTAGCAGCAAGGTGGGCTGCATAACAGCAAGCACTTCACAGCTTCTATTGCCTGCTCAGAAGCACGTTGCCCTTGTTCAGTCTTTACCAATTACGAAATGTTTCAAAGCATCTTCCTCTTCTGTAGCCTCATTTCTATATGATTCAAGGTTCAGACAGTAGTTCCAAGTACTATCATGTCCACACTACACATAATTCATTTTATGTCTGTGTTCCTAGATGAAGACAACAATTTAGTATAATTCACTGTAATTTAAATGACTGTAATCGAAATCATCCCTATTGAGTCTGAAAGCATGGCTTGGGGAAGCACGGATCGAAACAATGGGCCTTGTCTCCAGTCTCTTTTTATAAAAGGAGTGAAGCTGAAACAGACTCATCCTAAAGGCAATTCCTCTCCACTCAGCAGAGTGCAGGACAGGTCAGCTGAACCACTCTCTGGAGTTCCCTGCCTCTGTCTGGTGACTGCAAAAGCAGCTATGGTGACTCAGTAATTGTGACGGGATCCTAAACCTGCAAGAATATTGAGAAGTACATACCAAATATACAGAGAATTTTGTAAGAACCAAAAGGACTCTGAAATCAGAAGTGTTTTATTTTGTTTTAAATAAGCTACTGGAATACTTAACTCAGAGAGATTAGCTCAGAGCTGAAATCAAAGTGCTCTGTAAACCAACCTCCCCCTGCTCACAGTGTGTATGCAAGACAGGTCTTTGCTTCCAGGGTTTGACTCCAGCTAAGCCAACATCTTTCTGAGCTGCAACAAACTGACTTTCTTTCTGGACTCTAGGAAAACTTTCGTTTTGGCAGCACTGACACCTGTCTGCTTCCTGCACATTCCAGCTGCTGGTTCATTGCTGTAGTGCTCTTCTCCCAAATTCTGCAGCCTCCAACCTCTGCCTGACAAATACAAAGGAGGAGGAAGCTCCCTCCCTGCAGGCAAGTCCACTTGCTCCAGTCACACCCTTTATAAAGGGACCCAACATATAAACTGAGAGCAAAGACAGAAAAAATATCACATTTGAATTTAAGTATTTAACCTTCAGCTGTCTAAAGCAAAAAGAGAAAAATCCTACCCCAAGCACTCTTATGACTGATGCTATCCTCAACTAAAGCTAAAGAAAGCTTGGTAATCTGGGATTTAACCAATAGCTACACAAATTCATTGTGGACTTTCTTAAAATAACTTCATATCTTTAATAAAGATGTGATCAAAAATAAAATTTACAGTAAGCAAAGTAATGTTAAATATTAGAATGGGGGGCATAGTATTCACATGCTACTTAACTACATAGTGGAATAATAAGAATCTCTCTTTTTTTCCCTCCCCCTCTGGTAGCAAAGTTGTTAGAGATTTATCATACTAAGCTCTTTGTATTTGCTATATTCTTCAGCAATGTGGGCCATAACATATGCTCAACAGCTGCCTACAAGATGTGGACCCTGCAAACCACAATGTAATATAAAATACTCATCTTGCAGAAAAAAATACAAGTATTTACTAAAACTTTGAAGCATCAAATAATAGTTGTAGCCACACAACTTTGATCTTGGGAAAATGGGATATAATTCAAGAGTGAAAAATTGCTATAATTGGGAAGCGAAGAGGTACACATTAGAAATGGAGAAATCAAGGCTGATTCAGATGTGTAATGGATCAAATTATTCAATGTTGGTCAGAGTGGAGCAATTATAACCAAAGACATTACTGAAAAATGATCCACATTGAATAATATGAAAAAGCAATTTCCAATTGTTTAATTTTTCTTCTATATGTGTCATTTGGAAATACCTGATGTTAGACAAATCACAACTCCCTTCCCTCCAACACTCCCCCACTGAAAAAATGACTGTTTATTTTCCACTATGCTTATTTCCTGAAAGATGGTTGTTTTAAAGTAAATCTCCCATCTAAAAAAAAAATTGCATACCTGCTATTATAGGATTTTATTAGACAGACCAACTTCCATCCAGTGTGTTTTCGAAACTCCGCCATGTTTTCAGACCACCATAAACCTGCCTTTATTGTCTCAGATGGTAACATCTCTGTGTACAGCAACCGTGGTATCTAACAAAGAAACACTGCAAGCTTTCAAAAGGAAAATCCCAAATAAATTATGCCTCTGTACAAATCAGAAAGTCCACTATTTAACATAAAAAAGAGGTAATATGTACAGTAATGTCTTTATTGTTGCTAGATAGGCTCATCTCTTTGAAAGCCAAAATGAGACCACCAGGACCTTTCTGTGCATTCCCACAGACTCCTGTGAGTCACTCCAGATACCGTGTAAGACCCAGAGAGGCCTCTGGTTTCCATATTCCTACCCATTCCTTACAACTATTGTTATTTTAAGACAAAATCTTCACCTGATGAAGTTCAGCAGCTTCAAGAACCATACCCTCCCCTGCTCCACACCTATGACAGGACTCCATGCCCTTTCAGACTAGGGCAGGATATGGGACTGAGGTAAAGGCATTGCATTCCTGGTCAAGGACTATTCAGATAAACAGCTTTTAAAAAATATTGATCTGCTTACCTAGCACAGAGCTTATTAATACCCCTAAAGAGCTCATAAAATCACAATTAATGAGTCAGAAGTAAATACACTGTCACCTACTGCAAAATTTCAGGCGAGTGTAAAAGTAGACAGCTTCTTTTCCAGTTTCTTGTCTCTCCATGTTTTACACCACCCAGTCTCCCCTCCGTCAAACAGCTGAAGTCTCATCCACGTTAAACCATACAACAGTGACAGAAATATTTGGATGATGTGTCTCTATCTTTCTTAATGTATGTCGAGGTAGGAAAGAAACCTGAATTTCATAATACATTGTTACAGTTGTCCTGATCCTAGAAGTTCTTATCGTGCTTCTGGCAATTTCAGCCAACACATACACACTCTGATACCTTGATCTTACTTTGGATGGTGGTTGCTTCTCTTTTGTAGCAAACCTCACTGCAACCTTGAATTTTAGGGACATGGTTTAGTGGGTAATATTGGTGGTAGGGGAACAGTTGGACCAGATGGAGGAAGGTCCTTTCCAACCTTAATGATTCTATGATTTCTATGCACTGTCAGTACCTCAGTTCTCTAGTTACAAAACATCTCCCTTCCCCAATGCAATGCAGTATCTAGACCTGCTGGGATTTACGTCTTTAGATGCATAACCTTACTTCACACATAAGATGCTATATGACAAAACAGAGGATTTTCTTTCTTTTTTTTTTTTTTTTTTTAAATAAGGACACACTTCAGTGAGTCTCACCATTTATTAGAATTAAACATGGTGTCTAAAAGGCAACGTGAGAGACTTCCATGTAAAGTAGGTCAGTGAAGGATCCAGAACTATTAGCCACACTAGATTTGGGCATTAATTACTCTCATTTTTCTCAGTCTGACACATATGTAAATCATGCTGTCACTGTTCATTTATGGATCTGTGAGGAAAATTTATGCATATTTCATGAATGCTAGGGCTCTGTCTGTGACTACAGTCAGCATTTGCAAACATTTGGAAGCATCTCATCTGCTAAACTTCTCTTTCCAAACACCAAATACAAGAGTGTAACAGCACAGAAGATTCACTGAACGCCACATGCATAGCAGCAGGTATACTGCTCATCTTTCATCATTTTATCCAGGAGTTACTGCAACACTTTCCTGAAGGTCTTGGAGACTTCTTACCCCTAACTAGCCACCTTCGACCATGCATCCTTCCCTCAAATCCTCATACTGGCTGCCCCTTCTCAATTACACCAGACACGAGCTAGCTGCTTTTACTGTCAAGACCCATAGCAGTCCTAATACCTTTCCTTAGGCAGTAGCACATCTATCTTTACAATGCTGGTATCCATCACTGGCTAATTGTCAACGTGACATGCTTGCTCTTCTGCTTTGAAGGAGCAGCCAAAACGAAAAGAAAACTACACCACTATCCTTCAAATCCTCCTTAATAACTCTGCTGCAATGCTGACAAATGCTTGCAGATGCTTGAGATCACAACTGACTTCTGTTATCCCCTTGGATCTCCATTTCAAAATCCATTTGCTCTATCTTGTTTTAAGCTTTGATGTAAACCCCCCAGCAATGAAAACTGACTTTTAGTATTGGAGTGGAGAGAGTAACTGATATTCTACATATTGTGCTGGACTCTCCATCTCTTGGCAAATTCATGAGTGGAAATTCTTCTAAAAGATCTGCAGAGAAACATAAAGGATTTGCATTATGGACTCTCAGCTTGTTATATACTCAGCATATGTAAGTGACTTACCAGACAATGGCACCTGCCCTTATCATTGCTAATTAAGACTACACCAAAATGTCTGGCTTCTCCCCAGGCTTGCTGCTCTCTGCTTACCACACAGATTTCCTTTGAGAGTCACGTTTTGTTAGGCAGGTTTTCTCACAGTTACTAGCATTTTAGGTAGATTTTAGCTCAGGCTAAGCAATCCACTAGAAACAATCTAGTTCAACGGACCTGTTACCCTGGTACAGCAGACTATCAGTTTGGTATGCTGGCATTTTATTCCTTTTTTCCATACAGGACTACCTAGACAATTGTTAGAGTAGAGATTAAATGGTATCTACACAATGTATTTGTACTTTGTCTATGGTTGGGAAGAGTGCCATATGAACTGGAGCACTACAATTTTCTGTGTTCAGTTTAATTCAGACTCTTAGGGGTTCTATTTACTGGGTTTAATGATTTCCTTCTTCCTTAGAAAAAGAAACACAAATAGAAGTGTCCCATGGATTAAAAAAGATAATTTAAATATTTATACATTTTAAAAGTTTCCTCCTCAAGTTAAATTTAAAAGATCAAAGTAACAATTTTGATTTACTTCATGCAGATTTTAAATCAGCAAATACAGCTGCCAACTGGATAGCAATAATCCTTCATGATAATCCTTCTGTAATTCTTTTGAGTTATCAGCGTCTGATCAGCAAGTTCAATTAACATCAAGAAACACACAGAAGATCAAAAAAGTATACCAATTGGCCTGTAACAATGTAGAATGATAAAAATTATCATTTTGTTTCTCTATTTCTTTAATCCTTTTATTTTCCCACCTTAAAAGGTTGAAGGAATGGAAAAGGCTAATGTCACTTTAGAGAAGCAGGTTACAAAGCACAAGCTATTCTATACTTTCACATGATTACTCCACCGAAGATTACACTGACACAAGAAAAGGTTCTACATGAGAGCAAAAATTAATCAGGTTGATTTCAATCTGGAATGTGCATAATTGATATCCATACAGACTGCACTACCTCAGGTGCTGTTGCACTACTCAAGTATTGTTTGTGAAGGTACTTTTTACTATTAGAGCTGATCAGAAAACAGAGCATGCAGTCAACTGGAAATTTTAACATATTCTTCCTTCGAAACTTCTTACCATAAATTCAAAAATATTTTGATTTGGAAATGTTTTCATCGCATTGAAAACAGTGTATTCTAGTATGTGGAATATTATACACAGTAATAATTATATAATAATGACAAAATTAAAATTGCATGCTCTAAGAGGAGACTGCCGAGCATGACAGTACAACATCAGGTTTAGTGTGAGCATATACGGACACTAAACAGAATAGGCAGGGACACTTAATACAACCTGTTTGCTGGACAGCATGAGGGAAATGGACTGCAGAAATTGGACAGACTCACGCTGTGCTACATGGACCGTTAGTCTAACTCAGTAGGGCACCGCAAATATTCTTAAAATGTTCACATACACACATGGAGGACCAAAACACCTAAAAAAAATGCTTTGACAGTCTTCTTGAAGTTCAGCACAGTCAAAGGTATTTATTTCTATAACTTCTTGGCAATTTCCTCCACCAATCGTTTTTTATGCTTTTATTTTCCTACCTTAAAAGGTAGAGGGAATAGAAAAGGCTAACATGCCACTGTCTTTAGAGAAGCAGGTTCCAAGCACAAACTGTTCTGCACTTTCACATGATTTCTCTGCCAAAGATCACACTAGAACAAGAACACGAGAGGTTCCTACAAAATATTTTGATATCACAAGACGGCATGTTTGGATGGGAAGTTGCTCCAAATGTCTTCCCCTACCAGGCTGTTCTAACTCAAAACAAAACAGAATTATCTTCTTACTATAAAAATAAAAATAATGGATGTTTTTCCTATTTCCTAAGCACAAAAAGATACTGAGAATGGTAAAAAAAAAAAAAAAAAAAAAAATCACTTACGTGATCACAAACCCAAACATATCCCAAATATGACAAGCGTAACTGTGTGTCTTTTGGAGACAGACTGAGATGATTCTTAAAGTTCTACCCGATCTGTGTAGGAAATGAACTATAAAAATAAGTTGCATTATGACAGCAGTAAAAGCTGTATAATACCTACTATTTACCTTGCTGTTGTACTTTCAGCCTTCAGTCTTTACTTGGTAGTTCTTTGCAGCATGTTTCAGGCAAGGGCTGCGCTACTTGTTCTCCCCACCTGCCCTTAACCTGCACACTTTACCTGTAAGATCCAATACGATGTGCCCCTCTGCTCCATCTTCCATCAGCTGATTTCCAATTACCTCAGATCTATTCCCTTCCTAATTAATAGCCATAGCTGAAACAAATGGGTTATAGCACACTCTGCCTTAGCCGTGCCATCATGCTGATGCCTGCTGACACAAAACTGCTAGGCTGATTCATCCCAAGTATAATACTTAAGTGGTTTCTTTTCAACACAGACTCAATAGGCCAATTTCTTCTGCCTACATCTCTGGAAACACATGACAAGGCTTAAAAAAAACAAACTGGCAAGAATCCTCTCTAGCAATATTCTTTATTATAAATGTGATTCGAACAGCATCCACACAGGGGCAGATGTTCAGCCTAAGTGCAGCCTACAGAGAGAAAGGCATTACTGAACTGAGTCAAAACTACTGTTATACCATATAGATCTATTTTTACATCTATACATTCATTTTTACATCTAACATTTATTCCTGTAGGTGGTTTCCTTAAAAACAGTGAATTGAGCAAGTTAGCTTTTATTATTTATTTATTTATTTTTGTAATAAAGTAACCTAATCACATAAAACACTCTTGCATTGTTTTCTTTTAGTTTACTATTTAGTTAATTTTTATTCTATACCAGTCTCAAATTTAGGTCCTCATGTGTTAAGATAAACACTATTTGGTAACTTTATTTTCCTACAAATACTCTACTATAATGTCAAATACAGAAAAAGTGTTATGAGAAAAGGTTGTTCAATTTTATTTTTCCATGTAATCATTATGCAAGTTTTTTAACTGATAAGACCTACGCTGAAAGGCTACATCAAAGTAGGAGATTGACTACATCTCTCTTGATACTTTATTACATCAAGAAAGTAATTGTTTCTTAATTGTTTCTTTTAACAGATTTTTTTTTAGATGAGCAATAGCTCCTGTTCTCCCAGAAGCGCATTTCCAGCTCACAGCACCGCAACTTCAAAAAGCTTTACAAGATCATTTAGGTAATCCACACATCAGCACAGAGACACAGCAATACAACAAAGAAAATGAAATTAAAATATTCAACAGAAAACTAGGAATTTCACTTCAAATTAGAAAAATATTTTCTATAAAGATACATGCTATTAGGCAACTATTAAGCGAGGAGATTAGGAAAAAATACTATGTTTACCCAGGATTACCCTGCAACAGATCTTTCCCATCACTTTGAAGCAACTGGTTTTGGTGCCTACAGACACAGAAACTGTCAGATGACCTAAACCAATAGGTGAGATCCTAATACCATTTAGTTGTAGGTAAATAATTCTTGATTGTCATCTATTTTAATGATTTCTATTCAGAAGACAGTATCTTCAACCTGAATTGTGAATCTAGTGCCTCACTGTTGAGATCTTCACCAAAAGGCCTTACAGGGAGCAGCAAATAAAAATTGTAATTTTAGATAAAAATTGAATGTACAGCTATCTTGTCCTGGAATTTGAGAGTACAGGTTCAATAGGTAACAAGTCAAGTAAGGGTAGATTAATCCTGGAAAACAGAGATGAAAAGTGGGGTGGACTATCTTACACCAAGACATCAATAACCTCATCACAAACCCATCCAAGGTCTTTTCCAGTGTCCAGAATATCTAATAACTTATGCCTAATATGACCATTTTATGATAATTCACATATTTGGGACTAAAAAAATCTCGCAAGAACCCTTTACAACACTATAGAGTCTTTTTGGCTACTTGGCCAGTTCTGGCCTCAGAACTGGACCTCACAGCCACTTCCCTTAGCTTAGTACAAATCCATTTAGTAACTTTTTCCTCCCCCAAAACCAAGCACGATCAAGTGCAATATAAAAAAAACTACAGAGAACTATGGGGTACATCAAAAATCATCATACTGTAGTCGTTCAGATGAATTTCATGGTGATCAATCTGATCTCTATGATGAGAACGGTTTTGCACATAGCTATACTACCTTATTTCCATTTAACCATACCAGAACTGTTTAATCCTTGGCAGAAGGATTAGGCCAGTTATTTGAGCTTCAGAAATGGACATACAGACATGTATGTCTATATGCAATCACCTTTCTCTGCATTTACCTTCCTTCCATAACAGAGGTACCACTTCTAGTTCAGAAAAATCTCTGAACTCTCTCGCAGTTGCTGAACTGCTAGGAGAGCATTTTATAGAATTCTCCCATGCTTCATAAGGAATCCTGTTACTGATTTGCTTTGTCCCATAATATTCCACAGATATCTACAGCTGACCCCAGTCAGACAGAGGATACAGGCTAGATGGACCTTCATCCGATTAAAACAAATATGCACACAGGAGCAGCCATACTCTGTCACATTCACATGCAACAGTGATAGTTTTACATGACTGTTATACTAGAAATGTGTAAGAATTTGACAGTACAATTCATATAAATAACGTCTAAAACAGAATTAAGAAAAAAGAAACCTGAAAACTATCTTCCCAGATAAGCTTGTTGTTATGTAGTATGGGACATGCCTTTGAAAACTGAGGATTTCCCTCTTCAGGAAAAAAATTATTTCACCACATCTACATAGGTAGAGTCAAATAATCCAAAACCAGCAAACAAACGACAACAAAAAAATACAAATCCAAACCAAACCAACAACAAAAAAACAGACTCCGAAGCAATGGAAACAGAAGTCTCTATAAGCTAAAGCAAAGACTAATTGCTGCCATTATGAATTTATACAGATATTAGTTAAACAACAACAACAACAACAAGCAATACCAACAAACACACAAAACAAAACAACAAAAAAATCACTCATAAATTTTAAGACACCTATATAGCTACTGTGAAAAAACGATCTGCAATGGCCCTGTAAAACTGCATGCAAGCTGGAAGAAAGGTGATGCGTCAGAGGAAGCTATGCCATAACAGGTTTCTTTCACAGACCTTTGTATTAGATGTACAGCTTCACCAAAGTCACTGCTGGAAAATTAGTTTTCTGCTCATGTATACGCACACATACACACACCAACTGAAATCCTTTGTACACATGGATCTCCATGTGCAGTGACAGAAGGCATCCAAGACTATTCCACCCAACCCACAGTGGCACTTGCACATGTGCAGCGTGGCACGTGAAGAGTAAATATAAAACTTGTACTCCAGATGTAGCTTGTGTTCTTCACATCAATAAAGTAAATCCATTCAAAATATAAAAGTTAAAATATAAACACTTAACTGTTCCTCACAGTCTGTTCTATCCTGGTTGTTTGGCACCCATCCTTTACAGGCCAGAAGTTTCACAGATGGAGTCTCAAATGCCCAGCAGACACAACAGAAGCTAGATTTTTCAAAGATGCTCACTACACAAAAGGCTGACATCTTTTGATGTCAGTCTAACCTAACAATTTATTATCAATTCTAGTGCAAACTGTCCTGAAAACATATTCCCAATGCAATTCACAATTTGGAAAAGCTTTAGAAGTTAGGCTTTTTCTTTTTTTAGAGCTTGTTTTCAGGATTAGGTAACACTTATCTGAGATATTTGGCAGAAGGATTACATTCATGTAGCTGGCATTATAAAATACCACCAATTCTTCAATCTCAACCTTATCAAACAATGATCAAACATCAGCAAGGAAGTTTTTGCAGAACAGATTATAGTGAACCTACGAAAATAGTAGTGATCAAGTTCTTTGCTCCTAGATTAGTCAAAATTAAAGACTGAAACACACAAATTACAGGCCTTACCTTGCTCTCATTCCATTTGGGGAAATCCTGCTGCTTTCAACGGTATTTGCCAATTAGAACAGGCTACTACTTGTTCAGGCTACTTGTTTATTTGTCTTATGTGTATATTTATGTGCATAAAAAAACATAATTCGTTTCTACCATTTATTTTTGAAAAAAATCATCATAGCAGTTACTTTACCTGTTATATCATATCTTAGTCATATTTAAACAAATACTACAGAAGGAAGATTCCCATGACACACTTTTTGTCAAAGAAAGATCTAAAGTAGCAAATCCTATCAAGTCCTATTAGCATTTACAACCTAATTCTGAAGGCACAGTACTAGCCGTATAAAATACCTAACAAGAATAGTGAAATCAGAGCAGAACATTAATTCAAAACACTGACAAAACTAAACAACAGTATTTATCACTTCACATGCAACCACTCTAAAGAAAGCCATCAAACAAATAACTTGCATCTCATTCATTGTGTTCATACTCAACATAAGAATGCTGACTTGAAGAAATTTTTTCCCGAATTATTTACCTCAAGAACAAGCCAAAGCTGGTCTCCATTTTTCACATCTTTCTTATAGTACATGCCATAGAATTTGACTACATTGGGATGATCAGAGAGAGCTTTCAAAATGTTGTACTCAGCTTCAATTTCTTCATCAATATCCTGGGATTACAAATGAGAAATACATAGCAGTTAATAAATAATAAGAGCAATTAAAAAACAAAACAAACAAACAAAAACCACACGGTTCTCAGGCTATTCAAATCTAGTTTGAAATAATGCAAAGAGAAAAAATAATAAAACAAATAAATCCAAGTATTAATGTGCCATTTGCAGAGTTACAAAGCTTGGTTTTGTTTACTTAATGAAAGTCATCTTTTTTTTTTCCTTGGTCTTCTGCCTATTCAACTAACAAATGCATGGGGTATGGCAGAGGAGCTCTCAGAAGAATGGGCAAAGAACATTTCAAGTTGAAACCTGGGCAATCCACAAGTGTATAGGTGCAGACTGATGAGTTTTTGGGAAGTGCACGCAGATGCCTTGGGAAGTCACCAGTTACTTCTCCAGTCTCAAGGGTATTGCCAGCCAGAGATGGTGCAGCTGGAACTACCTTGCTACCTCTCTGTTCACAAACGAGTATGACTGCAGCCCCATCTTACTCATTTATCATTCCACTTTCTGGAATCATCTGTGAATTCTTTTCATTTTCTGCTATCATAGAAATTGGTGATATCCATGATTTCTCCAGCTTTTCCAACGAGCTGAGTAGTGGCTTTTTGGTCAGTATGTTTTATTGTTGTTTTGTTTTTAAACAGACCTCATGTTTCTTACATAGCAAGCCAAGTCCATTTGGAGGCAAGACCTGACAAATGATTGTCATCACATGCACCAGGGGCTGTGCAAGGTCCTTCAGGCCAAATACAGATGCTAGCAACTATGGGCACTGGACAAGTCAGGTAACCCCTTTCACCTGTGCACTAAAAGAGCTCATTGAGGGATGTTTTCAGACTGCTTCCATCATGCTGAGAAAACATTCAGTCCATCCGGGCCACGTTCTGCCATGTAGAGGCAGAATAGCTGCAGCCATTTTCCCTGCATTGTTTAGATCTTGAATAAGTATGGACAGCATACCTGTTACCAAATTTAAAGTGCTTTTAATACAATTTGCTATTTACACACAAAGAGAAATAGATGACAAATCACTTGTAGAGGGAGGCTACTCATGAAGTGCACTATCCATATGAATGGATTTCATACCAATGAAAGGCACCTACTCAGTGCTGAAAACCTTTATCACCTGCCTCACCACCACCAAATGGAAGTGACTGTTGGGGAGAACAGGGATGCTTTGTAGTCCTAATGAATGACAATCCTCATTTTGTTCACAACATAAGACACCTGTGCCTAAGAGGACACCTGACCTATGCGGATCTCTCCAACACTAAATACAAGTAACGCTCCCCATGTTAGCCTTGGGCTATTTTTCTTGACTGACCTCAGTGAACTTCCTTTGTCACCAGTATCTTCAGGAATTGGGTTGTTAAACTTTCACATTGAGCTTACATGAGTAAGTCTCCTTACAAGGAAGAGCTTTAGAGATTTTTTTTTTTTTTTGGGGGGGGGGGTGGAGAGGAGGAAGCAGCAGAAGTTTTCCTCTATTTCAAAAAAGAAGGAATTCACTCTAAGAGAATTTTCCCACAAGCACAACACAACGTAGCCAAAAAAATAACGAGGAAGGAAGAAACAACCAAGGTACTGGAGGGAACAGAAGGACAAAAATGGAAAGAGACAAAGATAAGAGGCAATAAGAGAGAGAGCGAGCATCTGGTAAAAACAAAAGGACAAACTGAAAAGAAAAAGTCAAAACCAAAATACACACAAAGCATACAATAGACCTAGATGCCTTGGGGAAATTGGAAGAGAATTACCCACTGTCCCACTGTGATGTAATAGATGTTTGTCTCCTGAGGGGTACTCAGATTTTGAAATTTTTACCAATATGAGGAGAAATGAAGAGAGGGAGAGTGAAATGAATAGAATACTTATTCTATACATACTAGAAAGAAAAATCTTCCTTTGCATTTTATGAAGGAAGACAACTTGATTTATTTGGTTGAATTTAACATATTTACCTGCATAAAACATAGCTAAAGGGAGAGCCTCTTCTAGAAACAGTAGATGGAATATTTTCATGTGAACTTAGATGTAAGATATTTTGGGTAAGAGTCTTAAAGTACACTGGTGTTTAGTTATAGCCCTAAGGACAAGACTAAGATTGTTCTCAGTTCCATCTTCATATACAGTCATTTCAACACCTTTGCTTTCTTGTTTCAGTTTCAAAAAATCTGAGATGTTATTTAACATAAAGAATCTAGAAGCTCTAAAAAGATTAAATGTGAAACGCTTATTTCAGTTTCATATCACCCATGATAATGTAGTTTCTTAAATTGGTATTTCCAGATTGAATTAAGTAATATAAAAGCATATTTCTGCTCTATTCTTCAGTCCACCCCTTATAGGTTGCGCATTTCTGAAATCATCTTTAAAGAAAAAAATAGTAAAATTTAAAGAAAACATATAAAGTACCTTTTTCATCATTGCAATGGCTCCCTCTGCAGCCATTAATAATACTTTCAGTTTAAACAAAAAGGTCTGGTTTTATAACTTTCACTCTATTTCTAATATTGGATTGCCATTTTATTACCAACATGGAGATACAGCAGCTACTTCAGACCTCCTGTGAATAGGAGGGGGAAAAGAAGAGTGGTATTCTTAGAATAAAAAAGAGAATATATTCAGTTAAGAATTCAAGTCTTGTACTCTGATGTTGACTGAATTATTGACTTTCCATTATGTATCAGTATCCTCAGCTCACTTGTTTGCACACTGAAAAAAACCACCTTTAATACAGGCAATAAAAAAAAATCATGAGAATATTTAACAGAAGAAAAATCTAATTTTAAAACAAAACTAGAATTTTAATATAAGTAGATGACTTTTTTGAATAATATTGGGGTATGCTGAAAAAGAAATTTCTCAATTCTTCCAGTTCAACATTCTCAGTTCATGGAAATTCTGGGTGGCAGCTTACAGGGTTTTCAGCAGCTGAGATGAACAGAAGTTTAAAAGTCTCAGCTGACCAAGAAGAAAATTTTAAACTGCATGCTTTTACAAAGAAACAAGAAAAAATGGAACTTTTAAGTCAACTATTTCATTAAAATTGGGAATCTGTTATACCTTAATATTTTTTTCTTTCTTCTGTTTCTTATATTGCATCTGTATCCATTGTTTTTATTTCTTCTGGCTTCTTCACATGCTACTCCCTTATCTCCTATTTAATCTGTTTCTCTTTCCTTTAGCATCATCTTTACTTCCTCTTCTCTCCCTCTGTATTCATCTTCTACCCTTTTCTTATAGCCTCTAAAGCGTGTAGAACATTGAAACTTTACCTGATTCTTTCGGAACCAGTTGCCTGTTAAGAACCATTCCTGAACACTTGCAAAACAGATTAAAGCAGAAATTTCCTGCCATACTGGCATTAGATGAACACCAACTGCAAGAAAGTCCTCTATTCATTGTAAATGTGCAAACTTCGTTTACAGAAAGCAATAGAGTCCAGAGTTTCCAATGCATCTGAATTCACCAAGAGCCTTACTGCTCGGCTGTAAACCACGTTTACTTTGGGAGAGGTACGTGATACTGCATTGAGGTTAGCCTCCTTTTGTTACTTTGAAAGTATACTGAAATGAAAAGCAGATTAACAGGAAACACAACAAACACAATGCAAGACAGTATGTTTTCACATTTTGTGGACATGAAGGCCACAGGAACATAATGAGACATGGCGTGACACACAGTGTTTCATACAACACAGCGTGCTTTTCTCCAGCTGCCCAGAGAATTGTGCACTGGAAGCACATGCCTCACGTCGAAGCATATGATGTCGCAGGGTCACAGAGCCAGACTGTGGATGGGACTGGAAACACCTTCTCTTGCCACTACAGCATCCTTGCTGCTATGCAGTCCATAGCTTGTGCTCACACGCAGCAGCATCTGCTACGCAAGACCTATGAGCCCAACAGAAATTGTAACACGGTGCTGAGAGTGCAAAAGGTGAGCTCAAAGGGGCCACTTCAAAAAAGGAACAGCTCCTTGTCCGTGTTTAGCAGGTTACTGTTCTCAAGAACAATCTCACGCCATGTGCAGCCGTCACTGAAGTCAATGGAGTTCACCTTATGAACCAGACTAACATTATTCCTTACTCTTTGAGCATTAATCTGTCACCCAACAAATCTCAGTTATAGAGTACAAAAACCCTCTAATACATAATTCCACATCCCCATCACCTGGTGCTTTGTGTGTAGGAGTTACTGCCTTTGTATTTTCCATTTGAAAAGATGGATCTCTAAGTGTTTTGGCACATTCTGAAAATGCAGAACCGATAATAACAAAAAGAAAGTATGTTGTTTTATTTTTAAAGTGTCACTCATAGCACTTAACTCAGCTAAAAGCACATACTCAAAATAGATGCTTGAAGGGACTTCTAAGACACTTAAAAATGCATAGCTTCCTTACTGGCTAGCACGTCAAAAAAAGGAAAAGGAACAACAATAAAACTATAAGAAGCTAGGACTCTGGTATTTAAAAGGAAAATAAGCAGGTCTATAGCTGAAATTAAAAGATAAGCAAGGCAGAACCAAAAGTAATAGAGTTTAGGTCTACTTCTGACTTCTACCGTATGCAACCACTTTCAAGATCACTCATCATACAGAAAAAATGCAGTGATATCTAGAAAATATATTTCACTTCGCAGGTTGGAGCTATCAATTCTATTGTAAATGACCTATTGAGATTGTAAGTAAAAGAAAAAACACTACATAATAAATTCAGTTACAATTAAATAAGTACAAACACAAGTAATTTAAGTAGCTTACATGAACAGGATCCAAGATTTTGACTGCTGCTTTGCTGCCATTTTTCTTATTTAATACCTTGAAAACTTTTCCATATGTTCCTTTGCCAATAGTCTCAATTATTTCCCAGGTATCTGAGGGGTCGGGAAAGCTATCAAATATGATTGTTTTCCCAGTCAGAGGAAGCATCTCAAATGATGGCTCCTAGGAAACATTAAAAATTTCAGCAATCAGTGAACAAATGATTATTCTCAATTGTTTTCCTACAAATATGAAAATAAATACATATTCCAATCTCTAACACTAGAATTATTTTTTTTCTCCATGTAGTGTACATGCACTGAAAGCATAACAAACAAGAAAGTTTACAATTAATACAGGTACTTAACATGGTCAACACATTATCAAATTAGTACAAATGATCATTTGAATTTCCCTTAATTTCTGGCTTGAGTGAAGTCAGTAGAAGCTTCCCCATAATGAAACTAAAATGCAACTCTAGGATTTTTTATTTTTTTATTTTTTATTTTTAAGGGGCAGGGCAATGGGAGTCAAGCTCAGAGATTACTGCTGCATAAAATTGAGAGGAATCCTACTCTTAGCATTTGAATTTTTATATAGAACTGAGCCAAGCAGACTGAAGTGGTAGATCTTTTCACAATATTATGGTCTTCTGACAAGCAAGCATTCAGTCATGGAAGATGTGTTTACTGGTGTACATTCATTAATGCACCTATTTTACATACTGTATAGGAAACACTGCACCTATGCCCTGGTCAGTGATGGATACAAGTCACTAGCACATGCTTTTATACCAACTATCCAGCATCTACAGCGTTAAAAAACAAGACACAAACAAACCAGAAACTCCCACCTTTCCTGTTTTTTAAGAACAGGCAAAAACCTGGTAGAGGGGTGTTAAAAATTATGTTCTTGTATTCCTAATTGCAGAGCCAAGACTGAAAAATGAATGGGGCAGACAAGAGGGCAGCCTCAAACCCTTACTGAGTAAGGACATAACAAATAAGTGAGCTTTGGAGAGTCATTTTCATACACTCATTTTTTAAGTTTTGCAGCCACTTTGAAGAGTATTATATCAATTTAATTATTTTTGGATTTTTCATTTTCAACATCATAAATCCATACACGACGCAATTTATATCATGATACGCCAGTTACAGAAATAGTATTATACTGCACTTTTCTGATAACGTACAGAATACCTTCAATTTCAGCTTCATTTTTGCCTTCCAGCATACTCATCATACTTTCTTTATTCATCTGCTTATTCATATAACCACGCTACAAATGCAGTATGTATACCCCCTAGAAGCAGCTGAAATGGACTGCTACACAAACTTATGTTGTATCAGCTCTTTAAATTATCCACTATGCACATTGGCACATTGCACGCATTCAGACAAGTTTTCTAGCTCTCCTGGGGAACTTGAGGTTCAGAAATCTTCCCATTGTTCTGCTCTTGGCTGATTAACTCACTCATCACTGAGAAGATAGGGTTTTCTTCTCCCCTTCTCTTTTTTTTTTTCCCCTTAGTTTTAAACACACACGTGACTATTACCAGTTTCTACACCAGCTCACAGCAGCAAAGTAAAGTAATACCCTCTTAACACCAGGAAACCCACAGGAGTCTGTTGCCCACTGAACACTGTGGCCGTGGCCCATCACCTTGACTTCAGTGCCTGTAAGAACAAAATGACCCAGTTTTACCCGTCATAATAAAATCTCCCTTAACACAAATCCAAGTTAAGGTCAAAGCAATGGCAGGAGATCAAGACGTAGAAACCTAATACGCAAATCCCCAAATTCCTATTACAGATTCAAAATTTCCTCTCTCCTCCTGTCCACCTCTGCTGCTTGGATTCCTATAAGCACAACCCAGTCGGGAGATTGACTGCAGTCTCTTCCAATGCATAACCTTTCCACCTCGTGCCTACTATTTAACTATGCCTTGAGAGTTTTATTGTTTCCAGGCAAAGCCTCCTCTTTCCTAAAAAGTGAGCACAATTTATAACATTTTGGTCAAGGATTTTTTTTTCTTTTGCTACAGAACAGTGTTCAAATAAAACTGTAATGCTTATCTTTTCTTAAAAACAAACAAAAAACAAAAGACCACTTTATAGGTATATGCAAATGCTTTACAGTTTGCTCTTAATTGTGACAATTATTGATTTCCATTATTAAATTGAGAATAATTTATTTGGGGCGTGACAGTGAGATTGGATTCTTAATTCCAAACTTTTGTTTTGGGAGACATGACAACGATGAAATTTCTGTCTGAGCCTAAGTTTTTAGAACAGAAGTCAACTGTTTGCTTAAAGTTTTACTGAATACTCAATACATAATGGTTGATTTTCTAGAAAAAAAAGGTGGAGAGCAATTGATGGACACTTTCATAAGAACCAAGATGCCCAAATCATTTTGCATGTAGGCATACTCCAATGTATTTTCTACAGAATAAATAGTTTTCCATCAAATTCTAGGTCCTGCTAGGTCTCACATTGCAAGAACATGCAGCAAGCATCCCTGACCCGAGAAGCTTACAGGAGATATGCAAAAGTTATGAAAGGAAGAATTATTTCTTTCCTTTCAAAAACGAGTACCAAAGATGAAGGAGGGATTCAAATATTCAAATACGTATCCTGTGCCTGAGCCATGCAGGAAACTCTGACACCCTGAACCTCAAAATACATCCTTAATCAAAGGTCCACCCTGCCACACAGGGATTTCACAGCAAAGGGTATATTCTAAGAAAAACACCCCAAAACAGCAGCTTCAGCCGGCTTCTCAGGTTCCATTCATTTCCTACAGATTAACAGAATGCAGCTGAAATTAATTGACTCCCTGGATCACCTGCGTATTTGTCTGCGGAGACTAGTGCAAGGAGAACTGTGAAAGGACTGAGGAAACATGCTCCTGCAGGTGTTACTGGCTACCAGAAATCAGTGCTAGAAAGTTATATGCTTACCTTTTCTTGTCTGAAGTCACCACATACTTAGCAATAACACATTCAATAACTGCCATACTTAGTTCAATAATTTAAAGCTACTATTCCTGATAGAATTATTTACTTTAATCCTTTGTCTTTTGATTTGCAGCTTCAAAATCATGACTTGAATAAGTTATATTGAACATATTTCCTCACTTCCACCATGTTTAAGAACAAGCCTCTGCAGATAAATTGTTTAGCTTCCACTTCTGTTATTAGAAATATATTAAACCGAATGATTTCAAGTGTTCTGTTCTGAGCTATGAACAATGTTTTATTGCATCTCAGTGAAGTTGAGACAGCTGATAATGATATAACCTCATATTTCAGCAATAAATAGGACTGTCTCTGGAATACGTCTGGATGCTTCAATAACTGGGTAATTTATCACACCCCTCACTATTAAAATTTTTCTTTAAAAACAGCTTATGGCTTGATTCAAGCTTCATGAGCTAGGAATGTACCCTCAAACCTCTATAAATACTCTTTAAAATACCTCTGGTGTGCTCAAAAAATTACTAAATTTAGGGCTTCCAGAAACAAAAACAATAGGTTGAGGAATTCCTGGACAAGGCGGCAATTTATTTTTTTGATTGCTTCTGGGTTTTTTGTTTGTTTTGATAAAGGTAGGATGTGGTGTCAGTGATCTGATCACAGTTGTAACAATAAATTGGGAGAGATTTTTTTCGGATAAGCTAGCTTTATATGATTTTTAGCTTTGTAGCTGATATCAAACATACACACTCCATTCAGCAGACCTCAGGCATCATGTTAGA
The DNA here is from genome assembly GCF_964034855.1 of Anser brachyrhynchus. Classification (NCBI taxonomy): domain Eukaryota; kingdom Metazoa; phylum Chordata; class Aves; order Anseriformes; family Anatidae; genus Anser; species Anser brachyrhynchus. The sequence goes on from NC_137695.1 coordinate 18,442,578, forward strand.
GACATCCAGAAACGCCCCACTCAGATCACTGAATTCTCCATCATTTTCAGTATCTAGCTAGTTTGGAGAGGGAAGGGGAAGGGGCAGCCTCATGAAGAACGCAGTATATCTCCTGTAGGCCATCCGATCGCTGCAATGGCAATTCACTGAAGCACATTCATCACACCTGAAACTTGAGACACATACCAATTACACTACCCAGGGCTTTATGGCCAAGGCCACAGAGCATTACAGATGATGGTGTCAAGTGGGAATAAGCAATAGTTTTTGCCTCTGCAACTTGAGCTGCAAGCACAACAGAGCCTGAATTTCATAAAGAATGCTACAACTTAGCCCAGTATTTTTACTATTAAAAAAATAAATAGCAACTTCCTTCCTCCATCCCCCAAACAGTTTCTGACTGGACCTCCATCTCACTTAGATGAAAGCATATCAATTTGCTCAATAAAGAGCTGATAAAACAAGTGGGGCACCTCTTCTCATCCTTCTCCATAAAGGGAGCCCAGATGATTAACAAAGCAGGTATCTATTCATTTGCGACTAAAATGAAGCCAACCTTAAGGTTCCCACCAGCATCTTGTCTCCAGGCTACCAAAATCTTCTGTTTAGTGGTCTTGAAAATTAGAACCGCAACCTCACAGATTCAGTTGAAAACACAGCTACTGAAGTGATCTTTGATCTCTCATTTTATTTGTCTACATCGCTCCCCCTCTCCCACTGCAAACCCCGCATGTGTTTAACCAGACAGCTCCTGCACATATGGTGACCCTACCCTGTAATCTGCCAAACAGATTCACATTTGTCACAGGATGTAGATGTCAGGAGCAAACAACACTAGCTTACGTTGCCCATCGGATCTGTTTCCCCACATGGAGGTGATAGTTTCAGTCTTCACAGCACTCCTGCTGAATCTGAAATTCAAATCTCTTGCCTACCAGATGCTAGAAAAAAATTATTTTAAAAAACAAAACAACAACACACACACACAAAGAGAGAGAGAGAGAAGAAATGCCAGGCAGCGTTCACGTACAGGCTGCTAAGGCTTGTTATATCAAAGAAAATGAATCTTCCCACTTCACCTTTTCTCCACCTGATGCATTAGTTTGATATTTACTTTATAAAGGTTTTGGTCTGGTACTGAGCACCACACACAGTGGGGCCTTGAAATACTTGATGCAATAGTACAATAAAATCTCACATGTTTTCTCTTGGTTCATGAGTTTGTGCCTACACTGACAATACATTTTTAATAAGAAAGTTAATGGTTGCTGCATGGTATTCCTCAGATGATCCAAGTGCATGAGGCTGCTATATGCCATTCACCAAACCAACACCTAATATTTTCTGGATAAATGTCCAAGGAATTTGATTGTTCAACCACAAACATAGATTGCAGCTCAGATCCTGAACTAGTATAAGCCTAGCTGTAATGAGCCACTTACACAGCCTACTATCTCATCCAACATTCAAAGAGTACATTTTGCTCCTGAAAGCCCAATACCTTCTCCACTTAATTCAGAAAGATATTTGGCTTCCAATTTTGCTAATGACAAAAGCAATACAAATCTAAGCTCAATGTGAGCATTTTTTTTTTTACTTCATTTGTCTAAAACTGAATACACTTAACACTAACATAATTTTGAAACTAAAGACCTTCACAAATTTTTGCATTATTACCTAAGTTTTGTACTATCCATGTATCTACCTGAATTGTTGTCTTTGACTGTACATCAGTTTGCTTATTACTTTCTGCTCTATACAACCCCCTATGCTTTCCCAGAACTGAACAATTGCCTTTGCCATCTACAATAAACTTCCCAGAGGGAATAAGAATAATCACCAAACAGCAAGCCATTTACAGACACTGCAGTAGTAGCAAGCAAGCTTTGACTGCTGCTTTAATTAGGCCATACCATCATTTTGTGGTTTTGGCCAAATAAAAGCCCTATAAATCACATTAAGCCTAGGAAAACCTGACAGTAAGACATCAACTTTAAATTCATTTCCATAATGAAAATTTAAGATCAACTACCACCTTCAAATCAATTCAGGGAATATGAGATCAGGTTTACTTTTTCAGATATTACGCCTGTTGTCCAGAATAATGCAGCCTATCGGAGTACAGAATTATATCCAAAAGTTTTCACCACAGTTTTCACTCTACTACTTAGAGGTAAAAGTGTTATTTTCAGTTATTCATTATTTGGAAAAACAAATGTAACATTCATCTTTTCAACTGAGTGATATCTAAAAACATCATAGTGAGATGTGACACATTTGTGATGAGAGGCTTTTTATCTCTGTTCTTATAGATAAGAAAGCTAGATGCTTTGCAGCTGTCATTAGCCCCAGCTATGGTAGATGAGGAATGCAAATCAGCAACATTCTCTATGAGTCTACTTCTTTCACTGTTGTGTGCTCACACAAGTACAACACTATAGCTGGGATTTGCCTAACTTGGTATGTGTACAATAAACCTGTTGGAACCTAAAGTAGATATTATCATCTCATTTTAGACCTAGCCAAAACAATCAAAAAAATGATTCACCAGATCAGGTTGGTATCTACCTTAGAATGAGAAGAGTCACTCTCCAGATTCCATTGATTATACTGGCTAAATCTTCATTGACTGCAGGAGGAACCCAGTTATCTAGATTCAGATATAAATGGTAGGCAAAATGAATCATATCCTACCTGACTGCTGGAAATAAAGAGTTACAGTTTAAGAACTGATAAAAAGATTATCAGTTCCACGCTATAGTCAGGGAAGCAGCAAACCGGTCATGTTTCATCACCTGAAAGTTGCCAGTCTTAGACATTGTCTGATGATGCTCAGAACCAAACAAACTTTGAACCCAACAACTGAACATTGAATTAATGTAAATGCAGAAACGAATGGTTACTTTACAGTATCTGGAGGCAAGGAGGATGATAAATTAAGCTTAATTTCAGACAATGTATTTCCTGAGCACAATTCAAAGTATATACATTAATCTTAGGGCTGCTCAAGGAAGAATTTGATCCACTTCTGGGGGCACCTTTTAGTGCTCATTCTCTGAAGAGCCAAGTAACTGCTTCTTCTGTTTCTAATAAACACTTTTTCCTCTTCTGACTGTTATCCAGCAATACCTTTCCCATCTAAGCAAGACAGCCTTCAGAGAAACTTGATGCCTCTGGACTCCTTGACCTTGGTAAAACTTCTACACACAACAGAGGAACAGCACTGGGTGGTATTGGTACCTGATCTCCTATTGATAAATGCATATTGGGTGTCCACACTGACATTTCATCTGCTGATTATTATTCAGCTGATCTTGACATTTGACTTGCAGCAGACTGAACCTGCCAGCCCTGCTCGCAGGTGGCTCCACCTCTTCACTCTCTAAATGCTCTCAAAGGGTGCTGCTGGAAGATGTCTACATCAGGTTCCACATCGGTTTTCCTCCATTCCCCTCCTACCACTGACAGTAATGGTCCAACTCTGTGTTGAGGCTTACAGTTCTCAGGAAGGTCCATCAGAAGAGGCTTTTTGAAGCAACAGGATGTAAAATCAACATGGGCTATAAGCACTCAATTCTACCTTCACGCCTAGGGCCTGCCCACTGGGTGACAATCCTTCAGAGCTCAAACAGGCTGGCAGTACAGGTTTCCAGTGTTTTGAAGCCAGCCACCAGACACAAAAGAACATGGAAACAAAGTACTAAATTTAATTATTGTGTTACGAAGTCAATTTTAAAAGCTGCTATTTTGAAAACCAAAGAGAGCTAAAGATTTTCACGGCAATTGTCATCCAACAGAATACGTTTATCCAGGGGCATTACAATTATGAAGACAAGATTAATAACAGAAGGGGGAACAGTGTCATTACCAAATTGTATTTGGACCTTGTGCCACCAGAAGTAATGAGCTGACACTGGCGATCCATGAACTGAATCGCACCCCGTTCATTTTGCAGCTCCAGAAGAGAACAATTTTTCAATGACTCCACACTCGATCAATATATTAGCAGAGAACTTAACTTCCAGAGCTAAAGCATCACTTAATTTTCTTCTTTTAACACAGGAAAACTTTATAAAGCCGTAAAAAAAAAAAAAAAAAAAAAAAAAGCCATACAGCGTGATCATACTCACTCCCTATTTCCCCAAAACTCCTAACAATAGAGCAGCCCACACCTCCACACACACACACCGACGGACGGACCCGGCCCGGGGAGAGCCCCGGCCCGGAGAGCCGGCGTAGGGAGGCACCGGCCCGACCCCCCGCAGGACCCTCCGGGGGTCCAGGCCGCCATGTCGGGGGGCCGGGCCGCCATGTCGGGGGGCCGGGCCGCCCCGAAGTCGCGTAGCGCGGCGGTGCTGCAGCGCAGCTCCCTCACAGCCGGGTTCCCCAGCGGCCCCGTGCCCCCGCTGTTCTCTGCCCGCCGCTCCCGAGCCGAGGGGCTGGGGTTACCCGCAGCGAAGCCTCCGGTCCCCGCCGAGCCAGCCCCGCTGAGGGGGCTGGGGCCGCGCCGCCTCCGCCGGCCCTGCCTCGGCTTCGCTCTCCTCCTGGCTGCCCCGGCCCCGCCGCGGGGTCAGCGGCGGATGAGCGGTTTGTCCCGGTAATCCCCGCAAGCAAAGCCGGGGAGGCTCGGCCCGCCCCGGGCAGGGCGCGGCGGGGGGCGCAGGGGCGGCTTGGCCCGGCCCGGCCCGGCCCGGCTTCCCTAACGGGGGTCGCCCCGACCCGGGGGTACCGCAGTGTGTCAGGGCTGCCACCGCCGAGTGGGGCTGGCCCGCGTCTACGTTAGGATCACAGTCTCAGGGGCCTGATCCACCAAACGGGCTGCACCTGACAGCCACAAAACACCGATAAAGTTTGCAGGCTTGGTAGGGGTGAACTGCAAACCCCAATACTGGGTCTGCTGACAGCCTCGCTGTCCTGTGCGAACGTAACAGACTTAGTGGTCCACTAAAATAACTGAGGTCAGGTGTGGGCAGTGGGTACATCCTATCAACTGTTGCGTGGGGTGAATACATGATAGCAGTGCAACTTTAATAAGTGAGAGCAGTGTGAAGTTGCTAGGCGAAGCACTTGAAAGTTAGGAAATGACTGAAATTTTATCAGTACAGCTCTTATGAGACAGTCTTTAATTATGTTGTGCTTATTTTCTTTGGAGAAGCCCTGCAACATCCACTGCAAAGAAGCCAAACTCACCACCTCAGCAGGCTGTCTTCTACTTCCCCTTATATTAGCACCAGGGAACATGTGACTCCATAGGAGACTTGTGCTGTCATAATTAATTTATCTCCTTCCATTTTTCTAATATTTGAAGCAGTCGGTTGTTTTCAGATAGCTCTGACAGTGGTGAAGTTGTTTCAAAGCTATCAAGCTTCTCAGTCTTTCATGAAAGCACAGCAGAAACAACGTAGTTCATGGATGGCCTTAGCACGTGAATACATCAGTTAGGGGAAAGGCTGCTCATCCCATCCCAGACACCAAAGAAGTCACATAAATAAGCAGCCTTATAAATTCCTCAGTGTAGGAAAATCATCAACAGAAACATCTGTACTCTTAAACCCCAGAGCTAACCATCCACGAGACATACCTGTAAGGACAAGAGGGGTGATCCTTAACTGCCTTCATCAAAACACTACTTCTTTACTATATTGCATGAAAATTATTAACATTTTTAGCCTGTGTTCAGCATTATGCAGGCAGAAATTTATGAGGGAATGTTTAAGGTGCCATTGTCTTTATTAATTCCTTTCATTGCTGGCTGCTCAGTCCCTTCACAAACTTACCTCCTCCCTCGATTAAGACTATAAAAATACAATATGAATTTCCTGGTTTTATAATGTCGTTTTACTGATCGGGGTTGGAATCACTAGTGGAATACGGCCTCAGTTGTAAAAACAACCCTATCTTTTAGGCCTGAATTACTATGTGAACAGCATTTATGCAAAGCCTTTTCCCAGTCTCCCCCCGCTCCCAAGCAAAGCTCTTGCTGATTTTAGTTGTGATTATGAGTAGCTAGCACCCACTGCCTTTGAGCCGTGTGTCTGGTAGGATGGCAGATCACATGAGTGACTGCCTAATCCTCCGATCATGCAGAAGCTTGACCCGAGTGCACCAATAAATAAGTAAGTGAACAAAGCTAAAATTCTCTAAGTGGAAATCCAGGTACAAAAAAGGGATGGTGCATGCTCACACCTCTCTATGCATCTGAATGGTCTGGAGCCAGGAGCCGAGAAGCGCCTAAACACAGTTTTAGGAACCAGAAAAGAAAATAACTTCAGTGATCAATTCATACATCCTCTTCCACTTCTAACAGTGCTGGCTGAAAACAAAAATAGCCCATAGTGAGCCTAGTCTGCTTCTCAGTATCCATGTGCTGATGTTACTTTCTCCTAGCTATGAAAACTTGAAATTCCCTATGAACACTCCCTCTTCTGACAAAAGGGCCTAAAATTCAAAAATGCACTGCATGACTCAGATAACTGAGTACATTTGGACCGACATGTCACACACATTTTGGTCTTCTGCATTGACTAACTGCTCAGGTGAAGTGTGCTGTGAAACTTCCCAAAACTAGTGTATATTTCATCTGATGATCCTAAATATAAATAATGACAGCCCGTTGCTGCAGGAAGAGTGCTAGTTTAAACCAGTAAAAGTCACGAACAACTTCTGAGGCTTATAAAGGTAGGCACTGTCCAAACAAACAGGGAGTTTCAGCTCTTAGTGAATGACAACGTACATGTTAAGTAGCCATTATTTGTACTTGAAAACATAGGCATGAATCGATTAAGTGATGCTCAGTGTCATGCAGCCCATTGACATTTCTCCTTTTCCTTTATAGTTTTTCTTCTTTCTTCATCTCAATATGCCTTGGCTATTACCCGTCTTTTTCCCCATAATTGATGTCTTTGCTTTTCTCTAAGGCTTCCAGATGAGTCTTCAGAGTACTGAGTGAATATGGGTATGTGGTCCCTGTCCCATGAAACAAATTTTAAATAATTAAGGGCAAGTATTGTATTGTGTACTGGCAATATCTAATTATGTATTGGAAGATACATTAAATGTGATAATCTCCAGCTGTACTCAGTGTGACATTAAGTTGTGTTTAATGCTGTGAGAAAGCACCCATACTACGCTATCTTCTTAATACATCATAGTTAGATTGGTTTCAGACTCTCTCCTTGCCTTTCAACATAGTTTTCAACTGCATAAGAAATATTGCAGGTATAAGTCTGAAATCCATTTTTAAATTAATTTGTGGACAATGTAAAAGCAATATGAACAGATGCGCTTTCAGAGGGCATCACACTATACAGTTGCTTACAGAATACATCTTACTCTTTGTTGTAATACAACAGACCAAAAGCATACTTTAGTAAAGCAGACCTTTTTTAATTCAGAACTGTTAACTTAGACTTTCAGGTTCCTAGAAGCTTCTAATGAAGAGAGAGAGAGAGAAAAGATGCTTGCTACACAAGTGCAAGTTTAAAAAAAGCCCTTGCTACACATGCCAAAATACATACAGGATGCTATGCTGGGCACTGTGGACCACCTGCAAAAGGAGGTCCTCCTGCCTCTGGGCTCCGAGGTCTAGGCAGAGCTCAGCCATGTGTGACTTAAAGCATGTTCAGCTTGTGTGACTTACAGCATGTTTCCTCTTTTCATCTATTTTCTTTTCTTTATAACTGAGCCTCTAATACTGTTCTACCCCTGAGGAGGTCTTTCGATGCCTAATTACATACATATGCAAATAACAAGTGACACACAAAAAGATCAGCAAATACATAAATGATAACTTAAGAAAATAAACTAGCATGTTTAGCTAGCAGAAGAGAGACTACCATTACAAGAATTAAAGAACTTACCTCTCTGGGGAACTGCTTTTTGACCTCTCTGGCTGCTTAACTGAGCTCAGTCTGGAGTAAATATGAGGAACTCCTCCCCTTTTGGTGTTTATTACAGATAAACAATACTTCTTGTGACACCTGAGTAAATGTCCTCTAGGAAAACCACCACATTGTCTGTCTATATATCGCTTATTATCCCTTTGATCATAAATACAATCCACAATAGTGAATTACCAAACATGCCCAAAAGTGTCAGTTATTATTGAATGCATGGTTTTCTCTGAAGCAACCCCAAGCTTTCCAGATATTTTCTTTAGTTTATCAAAAGAGCTCTGTAACCTCTTTTGAAGGTCTTAAGATGCGTGATCCTTGTAATCACATTTGAAGGGCTGGTTATCTCAGGAGATTGTTAATAGGATACAAAACCTTTCACATCCAACCCAGATCAGCAAAGATGAAAAGTTGTGACTATTTAACAGCTCTTATACATCCTGTGAGTTAGCCTAGTTCCTAGTGGAGAAATGACTGTGTTTCTTTAAGTTTACAGCTTTTTTAACTGCATTTGTAATACAGAAGATTTGGCAAACAGGAAAATAATTAAAAGCTCAGTGGTAATTAATGAATCCAATTAAAACTGCAATCAAAAGAATTTTCAAATTTGTCGCTCCAAAACTATCTCCACAATATAAACAAGCACAGGTAAATGTTAGAGTAATCAGAAAGCAGGCATTGCTGAAGAGTAGAAGTGATTTAGGAAACTGACAGTTCCTCACTGAAATTTCCCTGTATCAGCCTCTGTCATTAGATCCAGGAGCTGCATGCCTAGCACAGAAGTATTGCCTTTGAATGGTGATAGCTTAACTCACGTTTATTGATCCACATCTACTGGGGGTTGTGGGGAATGCAAAGAAACATATGCAAGGTATTTTGTTGAAAGTTCACAGCTCCTTCTATTGCTCAGGGTTTGAGGTAGCAAAGTTTTAGCATTTTGCAGATACTGTTTTTGATCTAAGAAAGTTCTAAGTCAGACCCAATTTGAACTCATATCTGAAATTCAATTTCAAAAGTGCTCTTAATTTTATTTTTATTTTTTATAAATCAAATATCAAGAAAAAGGTATTGGAAAATTTGGAATATAAAACCTTCCATACTTGTTCTGAAATCACAGGAGAGAAAGAGGACAAGTGATAACTGCAGAGAGGATTTATGCTACAAAATGGCTTCTAATGTCAGTAGTTACTTACTGAGAACACTTATCCCTTCCTTGGAACTCACTGATCATCAAAATAACCTTAAAGGATTTTGATTACGTACGGTGATGTGAGCTAGTAAGAAGAAAGCAGGATATTTGAGGATTGCTGCTTTCTGAATATCTGCATGTAATGTGAAATGCTGATCTTGGAAACAGTAAAAAGTTAGGATTTGCAGTTATAATACTGCCATTTCCAAGTGTGCAAACAACAGATTCCTCAGAGTCATAAAGCTGGCTTGAAAATTATAGGATTAAAAAACTAAACTAAGCAATAAGCACTAGTCATGTGGTCATAGTGGTCATGTGGGTTGTGTTGTTAATACAACAGTTCCCATATTAACTGCTTAGATATTTTAGGCTTGGTGTTTTATAATTTTTGCAAAATATTTTTGAATCAGTTGTGCAGTGAGTCTCAGTGCTCAGACATCCAAGTTCTATCCTTTATATCCTGGTTTAGCAGCACCCATGTTATGCACAATCGAAGTAAACAAAAATACATAATATGAAAACTGTATTTCCTTATAGCTGCCCTTCTCCATGGCCCATGAGGATTGAGGTAATCAGCAGTCTGAGATTAAGAAAATATCCAGGAAACAAATATCATCGTTTGCAGTATTAAACACAAACACACTTTGCTACATAAATAGGAAAGGAAAATAATGAAGTACAAATCGGCATCAATGTATCAATAATTCAATCAATTAAATTAGTGTTTGGTATATACATCTAGTTATCTTCTGTGCAGTTCTGGTATGTACTTACTGGAGAGTTGAAGAGACCTTTAGCTAAACAAACAAACAAACAAACAAAAAGGGCACAATCTTTTTAGAAGATTATTTATACTTTTCCCACAAATTAAAATAAGACCTAAAACTGAAAGGTTCTTTGGAGTAGAGGCTCCTACTTAATATATACCTGTACAGCATCTAACATTCAGCCTCTTGAGTTTGTTGTGTACCATGTGCTACCTTTAACCATGTATATTAATGGAGTGAATAGATATTTTTCATATCAGATTATAAAAGAAGGCTCAGTACTGAGCAAATGTGACTTCTCTTCTGACTCTATATGAGAATGCATGTAAAGGAGAGAAATTCAGTCTTGATCAGTAGCCACAGCACATATACAGGAAGTTCCCCATGGGATCCACCTAAGCGATAGGTCTCCATATCACTTGCCCACTTTTCTTCCACCTGATATGATTTTTTATTTCAATCAGCACCGTCTAGTGACAGAAGATTCTGTATGTTCAAAATCCCCGGCAATACCCATCACAATTATTCAAAGTTAGATTTCTTACAACTTTCCTCAAGACTGAATCAGTTTCTGTAGCTTTGGCAAGAGTCACAGGATACCAGTTCTTTAATCTGTTGATTAAGCAGACATTGAGGTTTCCATTTGGAAAAAAAAAGCTTCTAATCCTCATAATATGTAAGAAACCAGGAAAATGTAATCTAAATGTTCAGGAATAGGGTAGAAAAGAAAGATAGCATGAAAAATTTCATGAGTTTTATTTTGCATGTCTTCATTTTTAATATCATATTTTTTAAAGCCAATACCATGATTTTGAAGGGTTCTGACTTGTGAGGTTTGCAAATTTGAGGATGGAAGTACTCAAATTATACATAATATGGTAAATACTTCCAGTGGATACACAGAATGTCTCAAACATTCTTTTTCTACTCATTTTTTTCCCATATTTTACACAATTTCACACATACCAGGAACTTTCTGTCAGTCTAGATATTCCTCCCTGTGGTGCCAAAGGTAACAAGCACATTGCTAGACTTACACCACAAATCCACAGCATGTTGGTCCCAAACATTTGCAAAATAACAAATAAATAAATAAACCGTTGACAATTTACAGGCACTGTAAGAAAGAGACAGGTTGGTTGTATCACACCAGTCCCTAATGAACAACGACAACATAATCTGAGAATAGTCTGAAAAGTTTGTTTTGAAGTTTTTCTACATCATTCTGAGGTACTATTATGAATTCCTCAGCTTCTTAATCCAGAGGCACATCACAAATGATGCATATAAACAGTTTTCTATTTGCGAGTCTGTCATTAATCTCTGAGGATGTTCCAAAGATAGCCTACAGAGGATTTGGATTTGTCTTCTTTTTCTTTTTAATCCTGTTAGGGGGTGTAGTAAACAGTGACACAAACATGATTACATCTTGAAGGGGGCCCATGCCTAGTTATGCGAATGGAGCACAAACATTTGCAGCTCCTATTTCCTGCTCTGTAATTTGCTCTCTTTCTGATTTCTCCTTTCTGGTTGATTGTAAACACATTTGAAAAATCCTACTTATTTTGGAAAAAATGCAGATATAGGGAAAAAAAAAGGAAAAGGTGGAAAGCTCTTTGCCATCCCAATTCCTGTTTTGTTTTGTATTGTTTTGTTTTGTTTTAACCATACTTGTGTCCCAGTGCTCTACCAGTTAACTGTATGCAGCATTTCCAACACTTCCACACCCTGAACAACCAGAAGGCCTTGTCATCTCGGCTGAGAGCAGGAACTGCGGGACATTGAGGCCCTGGAGCGTGTCCAGAGAAGGGCTACGAACCTGCTGAAGGGCCTGGAGCACAAGTCCTGTGGGGAGAGGCTGAGGGAACTGGGGTTATTTAGTCTGGGGAAGAGGAGGCTCAGGGGAGACCTTATTGCTCTCTACAACTGCCTGAAAGGAAGGTGTGGGGAGCTGGGGATCAGACTCTTCTCTCAGATAACTAGTGATAGGACAAGAGGGGATGGCCTCAAGTTGCGCCAGGGGAGGTTTAGGTTGGAAATCGGGAGAAATTTCTTATCAGAAAGAGCAGTCAGGCATTGGGACGGGTTGCCCAGGGAGGTGGTGGAGTCACTGTCCCTGGGGATGTTCAAGGAAAGGTTGGACGTGGTGCTTAGGGACATGGTTTAGTGGGTGACATTGGTGGTAGGGGGATGGTTGGACCAGATGATCTTGGATGTCTTTTCCAACCCTAATTATTCTATGATTCTATAACTGAGGCAATTCTTCTCTGCTTCTGGAGAGTGTTTCCAGCATTTTTGCAGTGACATTTTCTTTAGGGCCAAATATTCATTAGATTGTATTCCATGTAACCATCACCCTTTGAAATCAAAGCACTTATTTTTAAGTACTGAGAGGAATTTATACACTGAAATGAAGTAATTAAAGGCACCAGTAAACTTGCTATCAGAATAATTTCAAATCAAGGCAAAGGATTTAAAAAAATGAAGGGCTGTTAAAAGTATCAAAAATTGTTTGTTTCTGGAAGTATTAATTGCATATTGATTATGGGAGCTGGTTTGCTAAATGATCTCAATTGCTCTTTCCATGACCATTTGTCTTCATTATTTATAACTCCTCCAATTTCTCTCAATAGCTGCAAATGTTGTCAGAAAATTTCTTCTTCCAAGATATTGTCAGCAAACAAACTCTTTAGGTCCAAGTGATTGATACAGATGTCCATTAGAAACATAACTGGTTTAGGATGGTTTTTCATTTCATGTTAGATTTTGAAACCTACAAGTAGGCAGTTTCTACTCTGTCCAATGGTGACAGACTGATTTTATAGCATCTCGTGACTGATATAAACTGTCTAGACTGACTAGCTTTGGTATTTCATATAAGCTCCTATAGTTTGCAAGGGTTCACATTTAAGAAGATGCCTGATAATGTATTCTGGCAATCAAAACAAACTTAATAACACCTAATTTTTTCCAACTCAGAATCCCAGTTCTCAAATACATCTTACCTGTGCCATGTTATGGTTGGCGTTGTAAGAAATTAAAATGAACGTCACAGAATGCATTTTGTAAGTTTATATAAATTCTACATCAGATTTTACAATTTCTGTTGTTCATATACTTATAAACTTATGCCTCAGATGGTGTCTGACATGGTTCAATATGATCTGCAAGTCACAACAACATGGGAATGTAAATTGTTCTGAAGAAAGAAAATGATTGAATAAGCCCTGCAGATTTCAATAAACAAAATTTATATTAAATCAGAAATCCAACAATCAAAAACACAAAGCCAACAGTCAAAAAAAAACAAAACTGTTTCCTCCATTACATTATATAGATGACAAAGAAGACTATACTGTATGTGTTTGTTAAATAATATACCTTTGCAAAGCTGAGGTAAACTTATCTGGCTGTTCTTTAAAACATTTAAGTTGCAATTAGTATAATGGTCCAGCAGTTACTGTGTCTAGCTGCTATTCAGTGCCAGAATTAGATCTTTAGTTTGCCTTTAATTTAATTTTATTTTTTTAAAGGATTGCTAAACAAAAACTAGGGGAGCAATAATGGATCTAAATGTGCCCAAAACTGGAGGTTTCCAGTCTTGGAGATGAAAACAACTTTATGAAGGTGTTCAGAGTTAAAGGTTCAGTAGAATAAACTTTGCTGGTCAAACTTTGCAGCCCTTGCAGCTGCTAATACTGAGGAAGTGTCTCTGATCTTGTAAAGTAAAATTTATTTTCAATTCACCTTAAATTATGAGCTTCATGTAGGTGACAGGTTTTCCCTTGCAGATCCCTGACTGAACTGGACTTTGAACTTTCACACCAGACCACTGTGCCTCCAGAGTTGAGAAAGTGGTGGTAGAAATGTGTTGCTGGAAGTATAGGTAGGGCTATTTCACCTGTTGCTGTGAAGCTGGGCACTGAGAACAGCTTTTCCCGAGATGACCTGGCCTCATGCCATGGCAGTCTATGCTATGGCACAGCTGGCCCTAATGTCTGTTCATCACTTTGCAGCCATAATAATGTTCTCTTCCTGTAAGCTATGTGCTGTAAATAATCATTTATAATAACTAGCGCTATTTCCACCTCCCTCACCTAGCCTCACACAACTGTGAACCCATGTGCACACTGTGTGGAAAGACCAGATGAATTCTCATTTCAGATGTTAAGCCACTGACAAATTAAGAATTAGGCTGAGGTATTTTATATGGGGTCAGACTATCCTATCTTTGCCTATTATAGTGCTTTGTGTACTTTCCTTTGATGAAGCTATAATTGCTCGCTGCTCTAGACCAGGTGCTGTACTGGATAGCCCACAGGTCTGGTTCATAGGTGTGGAAATCCCATGTTTCCACAGCTGCCACTTGCCCCCTTTCCTGTCCTGTTGTTGCCTGCCACATTCGTCTTTGGAGAACATCCTTGGCACAAGATGAGTATCTACTTTATTCCCTTTTTGATAAATCACCCTAGTTAATCATTGCTTTCACATACAATTGAGGCAACAATGCAATTTTTGATTGTTTTGCCAAGCCATATGGAGGTCAGGGCTGCTGCTGCTATCCTGTGTGCACTGTCATCCTCAATCACCTCTCCTAGTTCAGGAGAGGCTGTTTTCCCGGAGATGGTTTTGTGTCCTGAGGTTCTAGCTTTGATTATGGCAACTGCCTTACTTAGCAGACACCACAGGACACAGAGGGAAAGAGAAATCAGAACAGCGGGAGGAGGCCAGCACTCACCACAAACACACATCAAAGAGCAGGGCCACCCACGTCCTCCCCTGCTTGCATCTGACAATCGAGCTCGGATTTATACCTTCAGTTCTGCTTGAATCAAAGGATCTGTGTGCAGCAAGCAGAAAATTGCCTGCAAAATTTCTGCAAATATGAACAAAATGGTTTTTATAAATGGACTGCAGGTTAGGACAGATTCAAAATGTTTTTCTGTATCTTGCCATGCAGTGCAAACCTCCTGACTGCTCTGTTTGTGAGTGCTCAAAGTACAGTGAGCCTGATTCTCTGCTACAAGTAGCTGTCTGACTTGAGAAGGAGCTCCAAAATGCATTATGTGAAAGCTACCTCATTTGGCTTATTGCTCAGAACACTACTGCATGCAAGGAACAAACAGCTGGTTACTATATTTGTCTTTGGATGAGGGAGTTCAGTATGGTACTTTTTTCTAGCTGAGGAGCAGATGTGGGTATCTGATGATCAGGTGCACCCATTAGGATTTACATTCATTATCCTGACCTCATTCAAGGTAACAGTGTTGGTTTGGACAGGTTGGGAATGGGCTAGAGACTGACTCTTGAGAAACAAGATATTACAAATAACTGAATGAAATGCAGTTATTTCATGTGCTGCTGTTTAGATACATGATGACATTAAGGAGCAATACTTTACAGTTTTTGGCACTTTTTATTCATAGGATTTCTAAATGTGCCACAGCCTGCACACATCATCATCAGCCTGTTGCCAGACATTGCACTAGGCAGAAGAGATCTCCATGCTCACACACAGCAGGCAAGATTTCAATTTTGAAATCTAATATAGAAGACCCTCTGCACAGAACGCAACAGGGCACCTCATCTACCTGTCTCAGAAGGAGCAAAGCGCAGAATATGATTTGTTTTGCACCTGTTATGCAACAGAGAACAATTTGCCAATTAATTCAGGTAGTGTTAGAGAGAAGAGATAACAAGTCTTGGATTTCCTGCTCTTAATTTATTGAACAGCTAGGCCCATGGGACTATAAAAAGTATTCCATCAGCATGCAGGAGGTCTACAGTTTCTGATATGACAAGAAAAAAAAAAAACAACACAGCTTTCAGAATGGCAAAGTATTGTTCACCGACGCAGGCCTTCTACATAGAGAATCTCAGATGGACTATTCAAGTAAATGTCCTACCTTACCATTAAACTGTACACCCTCATGGGGAAAATGATAAACAACAATGTACACAAGGTTAGTATTTGCTCATTTCTTACCCCTCTGTTTCTTTATAGTGACTAGAAAAAAAGTAGGAAATAACCTTTCAATCACTTTCTAGCTAGCACTGATGTGGTTTGTCATACATAACCTGAAATTTTCATTTTCTAGCCACATCTTACACAGGGCTATGTCCTAGGACCTAGGTGACAACCTGAAGTGACTTAGGTTGTAAGTCACTAGCTAAGGAGTATGAATATAGAGGGCTCCATCACATAGTCTGATCACTTAGGCAGCTTAGGAAATAACTGAGGAAATAACTCGTGAAAGACTCTTAACTCTTAGTTTCTTTCTCTCTGCAGCTTCATTAATACAAATTGGAAGAACAGGTGATACAATAGAAAGTCTTTTGGCTTGACAGCAAATTCCCAGAATCTTCTCACTTTCAAACTAATGAATAAATCAAATGTTCCTTATTCATGAAGATGGCAGTACCATCTTACAAGGTTTGCTCTGATGCCAGGTGCAGTTAACTAAGACAAAGGGTCTTATATTTATTCACATAGAGGCAGATGGCTTTGTTCACTAAGGTAGTGACTGCTCTAAAAACCATAATGTTTTTTCTGATAAAGAACATTTCAGAATGAAAAAATGTTGAGTTAATATTCTTCAAGGAACTTTTTTTTTTTAAAGAAAAAACAACAACAACAACAAAACACAACTAGTTCTAGCTTATACCAACATTATAGAGTCTGTCTATTGGAAAGCCTGTATCGAAGTTTGGATGATCATGAGTTTCCTGATCTGAGTCTTCTTGTGGAGGCCTGCTAGGATGGATTTGTCAGAGAAGCAGGGGAGTTTTGATCAGTTACATCAGTTGATCTGGTTTAGAGTCCTGCCTCTTCTGAGTAGATGCATTATCTCTCTTCCACTCTTTTTGAAATTGGCAGCTCTGTCTTCACTAGTTTAGTGACATACTTCTGGTCTTTAAAGATTGTTTCACCAAGTGCTGAGGTTCAATCCCAATTTTATCATGTGATTCAGGATTGAAAGGCTCAAAGCAAACTGCAGTGACATTCTTTGTTTTATTTTATTTGAAGTAGTTGTGCTTTCTTTCACAGAGAGGAAGCTGTATCATCTGAGATGAGATATGTGTAATTCATTCTAAGGAAAACTGGGAACTAAACCAAATCTGTTTAGTTTGGGAGGTGGATGATGTGACAGTCTGTAAAAATTTCAGTGCAGAAGCACCTACTGGTGCAGCCACCTAACACAGACCAAAGTGCCTACAGTCAAAGAAGCAGTGACAAATCAAAATTATGTCTGATCTCCAGCCTTTAAAGCTTTGGAGAAATCAAAGTGATTCATGTGACTTCCAGGCAAACCTCATCAGCAGTACCTTTCTTAAAATTCAGACAGGAACTGCTTGGTAAGTTCCTTCCAGGTTCTGTCAGTCTTCTGTGAGTCTCCTTCACATTTGTCACTCTGGGCCAGAAGCTCAGGCTTGTTATAGTCCAGGTTGGTTGTTTTGGATTTCCTCACCAGCACCTCACAGACTCCAAACAGAATCAGGGCCTGTGCTTTTGTGCTCTAGGTACTGCAAGGTATGTTTTATTCTCATGTGTCATATGGTCTGCAGTTTCTAAATCCAAATAGGTAAATGACAATGATCAATGACTTAGATTATAGTTTACAACTTTACCTGTGCAACTTACCTTGAACTGTTTTTATTCAATAAGAAAAACAAGAAAGTTGCATTAGATAGGTGGCAGAATCATTTTTTCCAGTTACATGTAACAATGAGAATGTTTGAGTTTGATTTTCTGTTTGTTTCTTTGTTTGTTTTCTGTCTTTTATGTTCCATGAAATCTTTCTCAAAGAGGAAAGATTCACTGAAGTGGTAATGGAACATTTTTATTTACTATTTTCTCGATATTTACTATTCTCCATATGTACTATGTTTCCATATTTTCATTTTAGATTTAGAGCCAATAGAACTAGGAAAAAAATGTGGAGGACAAAATTTTAAACTCATTATTTTAGAAAATACTCCTCGATGCCAAGATACCCTTACTCTCAGTTCTTCAAGAGGGTAACTTGCAAAGAATCCAACACAAGACACTGTGCAAAACGCCATCTTTATTAATTTCACACAGGTCTGTAGGCAGCATACAACTGCCTCCTGAGCAGAATTAGGTCTGCATTGCTAATGAATGACTTGGCTCATAATTATCAAGAGATTTTAGCAAGTAGCTCCTATTAATGCTAATAGGAATGTGACAAATCAATCTCTCATCTATAGATGAGAGAATAAATCCTTCCAGTTACAGAACAAAAATATTGTCAGTGTTTGAGGCATTACAGATACCTGGATCATGTAACAACACCAACAACCAGTAGAATAATACTTTCAGCTTGCTAGTACCGTGCAGTCTAAAATCAGTACAGGTATAAAGATAGTGCTGTTTGTCTCCTCACTCTCCTACCTCTGCTGGAATTTTCCTTTGTAGAATCACATTGGTAAATTGCAACAGCATTATTCCAGCTTCTAAGAAAACCTGGGAATGAGTAACATAAATATTTACCCTGAAATACACATTGTAAGGGCAGAACTGAAAAAAAGGCAGTATTTAAAAAAAATCAAGAAAAACCATTGATTACATTTGCTTTGGTAAAACAAGTATTTTTTATATTCACTTGTTTACTCTTTAGTTAAAGCATGATTAAAGTTATGATTCCCATCATAACACGTACATGCTTATTTGCAGCACAGGAATTACTCTTCAGCTATTTCTGGTTTTAAAGTGTCATTTCATAGCTTCTTGCCAATAAATACTATTTGTTTCCAGTCGTCATCCAGCCAGCCGTTCAGTAATTCAAGCAGCATCCATCATGCAGGTTTTTTTTGCTAGACCTTAATCTTTCTCCTTCTGGCAAGCTAAAATGTCAGGAAGTTTTGTGTCTTACCATAATTCTGCTGTGCTCTCCCATTGTAGAGCCAGGAGCAAGGCAGCCTCTGGGGCAAAATTCACTGGCTACTTTCTTGGTTTGAAAGATCCAAAATAGCACTTCTTGATTTTGGCTACATAAAGCTACCCAGGAACTGCTTCCTTTCTATCTGAAGCTTACCTGATGCCCCACAGCCATTTTTTCAACTATAAAAAAATGACTCCTCATGTCCGTGGATTCAATACCACGTCTGCAGTTTAGCTACATAATTCAGGTTTGCCGTACTAACTTTCTCTTTTAAAGGTCTTTGTTTCACGTGTACAGAAAATAAAGGCATCTGCAGCTAGCTAGAGGCTTCAGCTAGGTGCTTCATCTGTCACTCAGGCTTGAAGTTCTGCAATTTATTTTCTGGCTTTTTAATCTATGCCCTATAGAAGGTCAGGATTTTAAGCACCATTTAGGTAAGAAACTTCACTTCCTAACTTCAGCCTCGGAGCTGCACTCTGTCAGTATGAGCTGCTAAGATCATTTCTTTCAAACTGCAGAATATAATCTTCTCAGATAGATCAGCTCTGCCACATTAGCCTTGGGCCTAAACTTCCATGTGAGACCAACCTCCCAGTTTATCCTGCTACCCTGGTTTTGGCACTTTGTCTTGAGTATGAAGTGAGCCAGCTAAGTTGAAAACAGCAAAGCATGGGAGGATGCACTTGGCTGAAGCTCAGCCCCTGCCATGGCAGGCCCCACGGCCACAACCATCTTCAACAATATTCTGTGGAGAGCTCTGGTCAACACTAGACTAAAAGGAAGTAGCAGCTTATCCACTTCAGTATACCAAAACAAAACTAATGGAAATGGTGATATTCTGTGTGAAAAAATGTCACGTTTGGGAGTCCCAAAGGCAGCACAGCGTTGCAGCCAGGGAGATGGCCCAGAGCTTTGAGTCTGGAACATTCGTGGCATGTGTGTGTGACCAGCTGAGAGACGTAGCTGCTGGAGGTGAGGATGATCACAACTCAAATCCAGAGTAAATACAGAATGAAATGTGTATAAGAATCGTCCAAACACACCTACATTTCTGTTTGAATTACCAGAAATTATTATGAGTAAAGACTAGCTAATCACACAGTTTGGGGCAGTCACACACCACAATGCTGCGATGGAGCCTGAACCACAGTGTGCTCACTCAGCACGGCTTTTCAGATCAATGAACACCACGTAATGGCCATGGCTCCTCATTACAACAATTTCCTTTGCTACCTCAGCTGAAAACATATATCTAAGCCAATATATATAGGACTGCAGAAAGTCAAAACTGCAGCTGTAAAGTATATTTGGCAATCAAGGCAGACCAACAAATTTGAGAGATCCATACATTGAGCACTTTCATAAATACATATCGCATTTTTTAATTGAAATCATTGGCCCACAAAGTCACAGGCAAAAGGCCAAACTTTCCCTTGCTTTTTAGGTGAGAGACAGTAGGCCCTGGGGTATTTAAAAAGAGCCAGGAAATATCAGGAAACTGAGAGCAAGGACTGCTATGGGGCTGACATCCTATCAGGCATCCTGATACAAATGGGAAAGAAAGCTGGACTGTGGAGAGAAGAGGGAGAGCTACTCCTATGCTACAGACTGGGCCAATGGGAGAAACAGAAAATAGCTGCTCAGCTGCCTGATCCTGTCTGGCAATGCCTGGATGCTAACAGGGGTAGTGCAGACTCAGCAGCTAGTCTGTGGCTGTGAAACAGGTACCTGAGTGGCAGATTGAGCTCTTTAGTCTTTTCGTTTTGTGAATAATAATAAAAAAAGCACTTAAAACTGAACCTGAGATCAAGTGTAAGTACCTAATATACTCAGTGTACCCCCTTTCACCCTGTGCTGTTGAATTCTTAGAGGACTGGGTAAATGATTTTCAGACATTTTTTTACTTTTTTTTTTTTTAATTTGAGGATCTGTGTTAATGTGTCACAAGTCACTGGGTGGCCATGCTACTAATAGACTTTAAATAAAAGTATGGAACAGTCTCTTACCTACATAAGCATATGTATTGGGTTTATATGGCAAGGTTTTGGTAGTGGAGGGGCTGCAGGGGTGGTCTGTGAGCAGAGCCCAGGAACTGCCCTATGTTAGAGTAGAGCCAGTTCCACCCAGACACAGATGGTCTCCATTCCCACATCCCTCTAACTAGCTAACAAATAAAGCTTGAGAGTTTAACAGTACTTCTGTGTGCATTGTTCCTCCTCTGCAGGAAGGATTCCATGTTATTTATTTTAACGTACCAAGCATAACAATACACTGCTTTTTTACATGCTTTGTACATGCATGTACATATAATGTAGGTGCTAGGAGGTGGTTTATAACTTTGGATGACATGAACCAAAGCAGCACCTTCTGTTCAGGAAAAATCAGACATAGTGGTGCCATAAGAAGAAATATTCCACTGTACCAGAGTACCATGGGGTGCTTTGAGCAAGCCAGGGCTCTCTGGGATAATCAAAGGACAGAAAAAGCCAAAAATCAGCTATCCAACAATTAATTAGTATGTTGTCAAAGGTCTGACCACTGTTAGCGTCTCTTTACCCATGAGGAACCACAACAGCTTTTATCTCACTCCTGTCCTGCTGAATTGTCTTTTCTGCCTGCATTAAATACCCACTGAACAAATCTAAACCTGTAAATGCTTCTCTTCCTTAAAGAAAATGGTTTTCTGTATTTGTTCTGGCTGCATTTTTATGAGCCAAGATAAATGTGAGTTATTAATGCACTGCTAAAACACTTATTCAGGTTTCTGGGCTTGAAGAATCAAGATAAGTACATCAATAAAAGGTCTGCATACAGCACACTGAATCTATCTCACCAGATCCTAATTCCTTCATTTTGGAATCAAATTCCCAACAGGCTTTGTCCTGCAAGTCTTGCAGAAAGTAATTTATGAGAAGAGGTTATATGAAAGGGTATGGTAATTGGGCATAAGGATAAAAGAGCACATATAAGAGACCAATCTGTCCCTTGGTCCCTGTCATACTTAGCTTGTCATTAGTAGTGTTAGGATATGAAAGGAAGACATCCAGAGGGGTCTGTTAGCTCTGCCCTTTCTCTAAGTACCTTTCTCTAAAGCATTACTTCAGTCTGCTCTGATCTCACCCTGGAATCAAAAGTCTGCAGCTTTAAGCAACTTGGTAAGACAATCAAAACTTCTTTTTAACCACTGCTTGTAAATAAGACAATAATTCTCCTATGAGCAAGAGATGCAGTTTTCCAAGTAATATCTGCATATATAAATAGAGATGTTTTATGATTTGTAGGCAGGTTGTCCTTCAAAATCAGAAGTCACTGGGTTGGTTTAGACATTGCTTGACTACCTGGAGTTTTGTGGTTCATAACTGGGGGACTGTACACACTTGTTCAGACACTAATTTTCCCCTATTAAGAGTCAGCTTGAAATTCTAGTCAATAATAAAACAAAGCAGAACTGCAAACACTCTGATCAGCTCTATCAGATTGCCCACTGCACAAATATTTGAGAAGTGTCCCAAGGCACTTAGCTGTGAAGCTGTATGCACTGAACCACTCCAGTAAAATGCTCTGCATTAGGGACTGGTTACACCTAGCAACTGGCAAATGGTGTGAAACAGGCTGGAAAACTGTAATGGTCACATGCTAGCATGTGTCTTGGATTCCAAGAAATTACTTTTAGCCACCTGCAACATTTTTTGAAGTGAAGTATTGAATGGGCCGATAGTTGCAATTGACCTTTGTGAAATACTTTAACAGTCTAAACATTGCCGATGAGTCAAGGGTAATAGCAAGCTACCATACACATATGTGCAAGAAAAATCACTTTATCCATGTATGAAATAGAGTTTGCTACTGTAATTGCTGGCAACTGATTAGTAATGCACCCCACCTCTTACAGTTCACACCAAGATACACAGAGGTTTGTCATGGGCAGCTGAAATTGCAGAGGGCACTTCACTACAATAGGACATAATTATGAAAAAAAAAAAGGGGGAAGGGGGGGTAGGAGGAGCTGAGCCTATTAATCCTTTCTTATGGTAAAATATATGTAGTAGGAAATCATAGACCAGCAAAGCCAGAGGTTACTTGGATTTTCCTGTGCTCTCCCAGGTGCATGGAGAGAGCCCAGACATCTCTCATCGTTTAATAAAACTAAGGGGACCATAACCTAATGTCCCTAAACCATTCCGAGATGCAACATCAGACAGATTCAAAAGGGACTACGCTACCTGCTGCCTCTCTGCAGGATCCAGATGTCCTCCTCTCAATCCCTAACCCAGCCTGCCCATATTTATGTTACCTGATAGAGTCACAGCCTGTGCAGGCAGGTCTGGAGATCCAGCATGCCACAGTTCATAAATAATAGCATTATTATTTATGCAAAGTCTTCGAAGGCACCTGTAAGTTCCATACAAACACATGATAACCAGTGAAGCACCTTAAAAGAGCTCTGCCATCCATTCCCCCATTCAAGCTGGAGTTTCTAAATGTGTGTCTGTCCTCATTATTATGAGGTGGGACTGGCAGAGAGAAGAGCAAAGACCTAAAGTGTCTCTCCTGCAGAGAAAGGCAGTCCTGATTTAGAAATCCCTGTTGCCATTAGTAGTCACTTTTCAGGAAGGGACCATCGAGGCAGAGAGGGAGGTAACAGCCAGCAGTGTTGGTAACAGTGATTTTGTTGGTTAGTTGATCCTCGCAGCAGGGCAATGGGAGCCTAGCTCGCCCTGGTCCAGCAGAGGGCAATCCCAGCAAAAGCTCAGGAAATCAGTGCTGGTGCTGGAGTTCAGTTCCCCTGGGAAAGGGAAAGGTTTAAAATGTAATAGAGTCACAGCCACCAGTCTGCTTGCACCTCCCTGACTCTGCTGCCTGCACCATCCTTGTGCACAGGTATTGGGTGGGAGCAAGGAACGTGGGGGAATAGCCCGCTTTCTACCCATTTGGGTCAGCTTGTGTCCTCAGGAGCTTTGTGCCATTTCCAGGGGGTTCCTTTCAAAGGTTTGTGGGGGTTAGGAGGGCTGAAGGGGTCAAAACCTCCTGGAAAGAACGGTCTTGAAGAGCAGCTAGGTCCTGCAGACATGGAGATACGGAAAGACTCATCCTGGGAGGACAGTAAGTTAAACCTTGTTAATGTCTCTATTTTTGCACACCTCACTTGTATGGCTTCAAATCTTTTCCAGGCCTGCCTGGAAGAGTCTTCACAAATAAAAGAAAATCAGAACAGCTTGTTAGCCTGACGATTGCTGGGTGCTTATTTCCTCTCCTAAAAGAGGTGACTCATTTCTAAGCTTCTAAGTACACCGAGCGTACATTTCCAGTGTATGCTGGAATCAGCAAACGTTTTCACCATAAAGCATATTAGTTAGTCATAAGCTCTTTTTGTCTATAACTCAAGGGAATGTATGCAAACTCCTGCTCATCTATGTAGGTATTTGTTTGTTTGTTATTCTATGCTGTTGATTAGCACTGAAAGTCAGTTGATTAGCACTGGAAGGCAGAGATAGCATAGAAATAATGAAATACCAGATCTCACTACATCACTTTTCTATGTAGAAAGGAAATTAATTGTTCTTTGCAGTATAAGTATACAAGACAAATAAATGAAAGAAAAAAACATACCTATTTGAGGTAATCTTGCAACAAGGCATTTGACGCTCCCTCCATCAGCAGCACTGCTCAGCAAACAACTTAAAATAGTTACACTACCTAGACAAACCTGGCAGAGACAGAGTCATGGATGAATGCTGTAAGGTCTGCAGTCTCTTGGCCAGCCAAAGGTGATTAACAGCAACACAGACTTGTGTACTGTTCCTTAAATGCTGCTACAGGAAGGCAGGCTGGGCAAGGCAGAAATGATTCTAGGAAGCACCATCGAACGGAGATCTTCAGTATTAGGATAAGGGTCTCCTCTAGTGATGTCCTGTCATCCTTGTGAGAAGGAAGCGACTGCCTGTGATTCCTTGTTATTGTCACACAGCCCATCACTTCTCCCACAGCACCAATGGAGCCAGGAGGGAATAGTCAATGTTAAACGTGTGGTACATTGTGTGGTATTTTCTCTCTGACCCATAGTGGCAAGTTAGGATTCACAAGAGCCAACAAGGAAGGAGTGCAATTGTTACATCCTTCTCTCCACCTCATCTTAGAAGCAAATCTACTAAAATTGAAGTCTTCAAGTAATGATTCATCTCAGTCCTCCTATAAATATATGTGTACATAAGCAAATAAATAAGTAAATAAATATGATACAATTTCCCTAAGCATTCAAGTGGATTCTGTCCTACCTATGTTCATCAGTGCATAGTCACTTCAAGCACCAATGAGATTAAAGAATTGCTGAAAAGGGAGTTCACGATTAGGTATTTGCTGACTCGTCCAGCAATACTCCTTCACTTTGCAATCAGCCTGATGTGAGGCAGGGAATCATATCAGGTCATCAAGCCATGAGGCCATCTCATAAACCATACAAAGAAGGAATTAGTTGCTAGAGGACATATTTGACATTAGTTGGTTAATGAATTAATTAGTAGACCAAGAATATCAATTTTCTACTAAAATAACAGAAATCAGCATTAACGCTTATACATTAATCAAACACAGGAAGCTTGGTTTTGAAAACTTGCATGGTAACTTTTATTCCAGCAAGTAATTATTAAACATTTAAAAACTTCATCACAACAATTTATTAAATCCATGAAGCATTTTTTGCTTCATGTGACTGTGTTGTCACTTGGCTTTCTCTTAGGAGATGGGACACAACAACAAAAATGATGTTGACAATGATACAATGAAATGAATGCATAGTTTTGCAATATGAATACAGTACAAGCATGTAATTTCAAACCATTTGTAGTTGTACGCTGTGTGGACTATTTTGCTATGTACAATGACTTTTGCTAAAGTGGCAAGAAAATGTATTGGCCACATTTAAAATCATAGAAGTATATACTAATATTTTGGTATTTTCTTTCATGCTCTACAAGGGAAAATACTGTAATTTTGTCATTGAAATGAAAAGGACAGAAAGAACAGATCAGAAGCATATTATTGGAAATGCCTTGATGTAAATATTCATGGAGAACTTCAGACTTGGAAGTGGATCATTTCTGCTCTTGGAGTTGCAGTTACAAATCAAATGTTACTATTAGAATTGTGTAAATATATATATTTTTTCTGATACTACTGCAAAGGTGAAGACTTGAAAAAAGCCTGTGTGTCTCCTCCTCCTGGTGAAATGACATTTCCCCAGGCCAGTGTGTTTTTAATTCTCTTGTTTCCTGAGGCATCTCAGCCCTTTCATATCAATCACAATCAAGTGGCCTTGTCATGCTAGGCTCAGGGAAATTCATTGCCCTCGAGTCATCTATGCCCTGCTCAAAACACAGATGTGGTGGATGCACTGGACTCTTGAACATGAGTGCTGTATGGTGCTGTGTCAGTGGAGAAGTCAATTGTTTTTTCATACAGATAGAGGTTTGGGGTTGAAAGTTTGACACTGAAGTGCTTCATGCTATTGCACAAAATAATTTTTAGAAGAAACAGATGTTTGAGCCCACATTGCTTTCTCAGCTTGCCACTCTATGCTTTGTTTTGCCAGGCCAACCAGGATAGGGCTATGGGCCATGCAGCATGGATGGACAGACTCTCCCCATGGCAAATATGGACTGAAGCAATATCCCACTCTCTTTATTTATGGATTGAATTAGCAATCTGCTCAGTTCCCTGGGACTATCATCTCATGGCATCTGCAATTCAAAGACATCATGGCTTCATTCTCCTTATGCCATGGACTGTCCTCTCCTTCCACAAACCTTTAATAACCCCTATTTTTTCCTCTTATACTGAAGTGGCAAATTGCCTTCAAAGAAATGTTTTTGATACTTCTATTGGAAGTCTCTTGAGAGGATTCAGCCCCTCACGTGCAGGGCAGAACATGTCAGTCCTGGCACTTCCATCATCCTCAGTGGTGTTTTGTGGTCCATCTGGAAGCCTTGACCCGCTTAATGGGGTGTCTGCTAGGTCACTTACTAGAGCTGAGAAGGTGATCGTTACGATCTAATTTTGAAGTATGAGCTCCTCTGATTGATGTGTTTGATGTGTCAAAATCCAGGCAGGTCAGGCCCTCCACCTCAGTTCAGCTGGGACCACATCCAATGGGAACAGTGACTGCCTCCTCTGCATGGGCTAGCTCTTCCTTCAGGGCAGTCCCTGGCTGAGCAATGGACACATGCCATGGTTTGAGGTGATCTGTACTGGGGTAGAAGTACCTGGCATCGGGGAGGAAAAATCCAAACCTGGTGAAGGTGGGCTGTATAAAGCCTGCTCAAAAAGGGGAACGGGGACAGCCAGGAATGGACAGCTTGAGCCATTGCAGGGAGAAAGGAGGGGCAAAAATGGCAAGTAAAATGGCATAAATGAAAACATTAACTTTCCCACATAATGCAGAAAGATGCTAACTTTTTATATACATATATATTATATATATATTATATATATATATTTGCTGCTTCGGGCAGACTAAGCAGTTCAGTGCTTTGAATCAGATGGTGAATGTGTTTTTGGTATGACACCACCTTCTTAAACTCTTCAGTTAAATGAGCATCTCCTTTCATTGAAAGGAAACATGCAGGCATTTCATACTGCTGCTGAGCCTGGGAACAGTTTCTGAAGTACACTGAACCAAGCACAGAAAAGTTTAGGCAGAAACCTGTGCTGATTTTGTACAGTCAGAGTCTTTTCCACGAGCTGGTTGACTCCACATTTTTCCCACAGGACTTACCCACACACAGTGAATTGGGCTCAGTGCTTTGTGGTTGAATTCTACCTTTGAACTTGATAATTCTCACATCTCTTAATCTCCTTTTCTGTAGGAACTGGCAGCCTGCCTGGTTTTAAGCAGAAGCAGTGCCAGTGATTTTGCATTTTGGGCTTTTTTGAACTTTAGGGCACTGCTCAATCATGAATTTCAGATTTCCCTATCTAATCTTCAGCTGCAATGACAGAAACAGAGAAGAAATCAAGTTACAATCAATTCACTCTGTCTCACAGTATGAGAAGTGGTTATTCCCCAGAGTCCTATGAATCCCAAGATTCTCCTGATTGGCACTTGGGAAACATAACGGCGACAGTTACATATCACAGCTGTTGTATTGTGGTCTGTAAATGAATACATAATTCCAAGTACCGCAAATGATCCCTGGGGACATTATACAGAAGAATCAAGGTATCTGTCCTCTGATTAGATGTTGCTCTCTGCTTTCTCCTGTGTAGATATGGCAGCCAGCAGTCTTTCTGCCTGTGTCAATTTACTTTCAGATCGGAAACATTCAACTCACGTTTGTGGTTTTTTTTTTGTCCGTCAGGTTCTTGTCCCATGCTACTGTGTAAGTTGGTTTTTCTTGTTGTTTGTTTGTTTTGTTTTGTTTTGTTTTCCAACAGGTTTAAAAATATACCTTTTGAAATATACGAGAAAGTCTGGAACCTCCAAAAGTGAAATCAGCATCAAGGTCTTCCTGAAGCCACATGTGTCTGAACACCAAAACCTTGGACTTTATTATACAAGGTCATTTCTTTTCCCTTAGCCATCTGGCTCAGAATACTTTGCCCAGACTATTAAAAAAAAAAAAAAGAAAAAAAAAAGAAATCTTATATCATTCTTCCAGCATGACTTCTGAAAGGCTTTGGCACATTGCTCCTGAGTGAAATAATCCAAATCTGCCTCCTGAGACATGTCCTGACTCTGATGAGGTTCCTGACCCCATCCTGCACAGGGGGGTCTGACAGTAGGGTTCCTGATGCTCTTCCAAGCAGTTCAGGGCTGGATTTCCAAAGGTATTAAGAACATTTACATCACTCCTGCAGTATTATGTCAAGCACATTCTTGCTAGAAACATTGTGAATGAAGATAGCATTGACCATATAATGACGATAGTGTTTTTGACCTAGAGATTTTCTTCCCCATTCTTTAATGTTTCTACTGCTTTAAAGTGATAAAGACGGTGCAAAATCTTTCACTATTTTATTTGTTTCTTTTTACATTAAACAGTATCTACTAGATACTCACAGAAACTGGAACATCAACCTCAGGGGAAAATCTTGTACTGTTAACTCTTCATTATAGAAGATATGAATAAACAGAGTGGGGCCTTGGGAAGTACAGTGCAGAGATACTGGAGCTGCTTGGCAAGAATTAGGCTGAATCCAGAAGGTCTGTTAAATGAGAGTGTGCTCTGGCTGTGCCAAATAGGCCCTGGCTGTGTGAAAAAAAAATAAATAAAATAAAAAATCACTCTCATAACTCCCCAGGTAACAGAAATTCAGGATAGGCAGATCTGAACATCTGTCTTCAGTTTGCAAGGGTGTATTAGTACATGCAAATCTCACGGAAGACAAACTGTTTTTCCTTGCTCTGCAAGCAGGCATGCCCTGCTGCATCTGGCACAGGGAGGTGAGAGGGGTAAGTATTGCTGCTGGAAGGGAGGAGAACGTGGTGGTTTTACCCTGCTATGCAGCTGAACTCCACCACAACTGCTCTCTCACTCCTCCTTCTCAAAGGAAAAAAAGGGGAGAAAATACAATAAAAGGACTCAAGGGTTGAGGGTTGACAGGGAGACCACTCACCAATTATCATCACAGCAAAATAGACTCAGCATAGGGAGATTAATAAAATTTATCATGTATCACTAGGGGACTAGAACTGCAAGAACTAAAAGCAAACTACAAACACTTTTCCCCCTATCCACCAAGAATGTAGCAGTAAAACTCGGTCTTTTACTCCATATAATTCCTGATGATGCACATTTTGTCAGCTTTCATGCTTACTTCTGCACATTGAGTCAATGATTTCAGAGGACTTGAAGATCCAAGGTCTTCCTGTCTTGGACCTGTCAGTTCCACTCACCATCATCTGGCATGGTTTAAATTTTATTACTTTCTGTTAAAGCTTGATACCATCTGCAAAGCTGGAGTTTTCACTGTGATTGATGAAGATGCTGAACAAAACTCACCCCAGCACTGGTCCCAGCTGCCATCACACAACATCGTGCAAGCGTTACACTGGTTTGATATAAAGGACAGCAGGAAGGCTGCATTGATTTGTGGTTATAGCAGCAGTCTGGGGCTGCTGTAGGCAGGGATAACCCTGGGCATATGTTCTTTCAGACCACTTGTGGGAGGGCCAGCAAGGGGCTGGGGAGGCCTGGGAGACCTTATGTCCCATCTGTCTGGTGCCCAACCTGCTCTGAGGTCTCAGAAGTGGGACAGTCAGACACTGCCATGCAGGCACAGTAAAAGCTGCTGTTGTGGTGATGGTACAGAGTAGGTCTGAATGAGCAAAACTGGTAGCAGAGGGAAGTCACATAACAGAGGAGACCATCACTGAGAAGAAGGAACTTTCAGCTTCCATCCAGAAAAGGGAGGAAATGGACAGAGAAAACTATAGTGCTGGAAGACACAATGTGCAAAGCCCATTAGAAAAGCAGCTGCCATAAGCTACCAGTGACCGAGGTGCAGGTACTGTACACTCGACTAAAGTTTGAGAAATCTCTAGTCAGCCCTCATATTTTTTACTGATGAAGCCATGAATACCAGTAGATCACCAGGATATAAATGCAGTGAGGATTTATGCACTTCAGTAATTACAAAAGTTATTGAGAACTTTTGTCCACTAAGATTTACCAAACCTAAATGCTGTCAGCTATAAGGAGACATTGCTTCGCCTTTGATTTGGGAATGCTAGGGTTTAAACTTTTTGGCTACATAAATTATGGCCAACATAATACAAGGCATCAGCGAGAGAGACAGCCAAAGGCCAGCATCTCTGAAAGGGACAAATAGAGATCCAGTGTGAAAGAGAGATCTTTGGGAAAGTAATAGATGTAGAGTGATGCTGACATTTTTGAGTCTTTATCACACATGTCTGAATGCATCAGAAAATATGAAGAATGGGGGAAAAAAAGAAGCAAAAGGCAAAAGTCTATGAGAATCATTAATCAATGATAAGGAATCCAAAAGCATGGAGTAATGACTTCGAAACTTTATCACATAAGACTGGTATATCACTGAATAGGAAAAGAAAATCAAAGGAAAAGACCATATCAAAACAATGGACTCCCTCTGTCACAAGTTGTGAGGAAGGAACAAGGGCTGCTCTTGCAACAGGGAAACAGAGCTGTTACACCTGTCTGATGACCCTTCAGGCTGCTGTGTGGGCAACAGTGGAAAGATGTTGGCAGTGGTGTAGTGCTGTGCACCTGGGAAGGGGCAACCCTGGTTATACGTACAGACTGGGGTACAGATGTTGGAAGGCAGCCCTGCAGAAAGGGATCTGGGGGTTTTGATTGCCAGCAAGCTGAACATGAGCCAGCGGTGTGCCCTGGCAGCCAGGAAGGCCAGCCGTACACTGGGGTGCATCAAGCACGGCATTGCTAGATGGGCGAGGGAAGCTCTGCTCTGTGCTGGTGCGGCCTCACCTCGAGCACCATGTGCAGTTTTTGGTGCCACAGCATAAGAAAGATATAAAACTGTTAGAGAGTGTCCAAAGGAGGGCCACAGAGATGGCAAAGGATCTAGAGGGCAAGACATATGAGGAGCGGCTGAGGGCCCTGGGTTTGCTCAGCCCAGAGCAGAGCAGGCTGAGGGGAGGCCTCATGGCGGCCTGCAGCTCCCTCACGAGGGGAGCGGAGGGGCAGGCGCTGAGCTCTGCTCTCTGGGGACAGCGACAGGACCCGAGGGGACGGCATGGAGCTGGGACAGGGGAGGGTCAGGCTGGGTGTGAGGGAAAGGTTCTGCACCCAGAGGGTGGTCGGGCACTGGGACAGGCTCCCCAGGGCACTGGTCACAGCACCGAGCTTCCAGAATTCAGGAAGAGTTTGGACAATGCTCTCAGACACATTATCTGATTTTTTTTATTATTATTTTTGGGTGGTCCTTTGGGGACCCAGGTGTTGGACTTGATGATCCTTGTGGGTCCCTTCCAACTTGGATATTATATGATACAATATGATTCTACCCAAGGCAGACTGTGATATGGAAATCCGTAACAGTAACTATTGTTGTATATTTTCCATAGTGCAGTAATCGCCAGCCTAGAGATCAAACCAAATGATGTGTGGCTCATAAGATTAGCATTTCAAGAAAAAAAAATATTAGTCAAGCTTTGCAAAGTTGTCCAAGGGAATTTAAATGGATGAAAGGTATGTGTCAGAATGCCCCAGGCAACTGTGAAGAAGTTTCCAACAAATTGATATTTCTGGCTAGATGGCAAATTGCTAATAGAATTATGCATTTTAAAGGCAGAGAGGGACCATTGTGTTCCTTTGGTTATGACATCCTGTACAACATAGTTGCAAACTTTCCTCCAAGAGGATTTTTTTTTAAAGAAAAACATGCAGTCTTAAAAATTCAAATGATAAACTAGTACATTTCTAATGTATTATTTTGAATCATTAACTGCCAAATAACATGAAAGACACATGCTTTATCAAGCTGCATTGTTCAGTTTTAATTTCTCCCTAGTAGATTTTATTGCCTATCTGTAATATGACGTTTAGATTAAATGCCTTAATTTACTGAAAAAAATGAACTTTGCGCTCTGAGGAGACTTCATCCTCTCCAGATACTTACAGACAGCAGTCAAGTCACAGTCATTGCTCTACAAAAGGTAACCAAAAGTATTTCTAATATGTTACTGGTCTACATAGTTGTATCTGATAACTTAATTGTCAGTGTTCAGTTCATAGCTTTCTTCTCTCGTTTCTTCTTTCGCTTATATGAAAGTTCTCTGGTTTGCTTCCTATACAGAATTTTCCTATAGAAAAAAAGAGGTAAAGATATATTATTAGTGCATTGTCTTGCCTTGTCTTTCAATATCAGCAGGCACTGAAAACTGGCTTTTGTCAAGAAATTTATATTTCTTTCTCAGTCTTTAATAGAGCAGTAGCAAAGCCATCCTAACCAGGATATATGTTGCGAGAATATGGTTAATGCAGAGAGGGTAAAGAGGGAGGGGATGTCTTTATAAAGTGAAGTAAATTAATATGTTTTCTAATACTACTCTCTGTTTTTCTTAGAAACATCCTCTTCTCCCCAAATTGTCACATCCACAAGATGGAGGAACTTATATCAACCTCCCCTGCCTGCCTTGTCTCGCATGGCACGCCTCTCAAACACACCTGCCCTGCCATGGCACCCTCACACTGGTTCCATGGTGCCGAAACATCCCTTCCTCCACAGACCACATCACCCTTCTCCTTCCCACTGTCTTGTCCATCTCCCAGTGCCCGGCACCTCCAGCTGCCCAGCTGTCAGCCCTGGTCCCAGACACTCTTGGCACTCAGATCTCTCTTGAGAATCCTGGGTATGGAACTGGCAAGGAAACTGGTTGATTAATAGCAGGTACAGACATACTTAAATGGGTTAAAATAGTATTTATTCTCTATTTGTTTTGTTTTATTTCTGTCTGGAAAATACCAAGAACAATCAGAAAAGGAAATCTGCCAGTGATAAGCCCTTATCTGGCAAGGCTAGCCCTCTGCTTGTCTTCAGGGATGGAAGGCAATTTGATAGAGGGGGATTTCAGACAGATCCTGTCCTTCAGGCAGGAATTACCTTGAAGGTCTGAAGGCCAAACAGATTTCTTCAGGAGACAATCTCAGAATGAATCTCAAAATACCTAAGGAAGACTTTTCAAAAAGTGTATGAGAAATTGAATGTCTGTACTTGAATTACAAGTTTAAAATGCAGTTTATTCCCCAGGGTAGTTTAGTTCCTTTGTTATAAGGGGAGGCCCAGTCATGCAAACGCTATAAAGCAGCTCTTCATGGGAAGAAGCAATAAATATTATCATGCAGCTGAAAGTCTCCATTTGTGGATACCTAGAAACCAGAAATGAACACAACAAAACCTGCACAGCACGCAGGCCCCTTTCCTTACAGGAAAGCCCTTGTTTATGTAAATACTGATCTCGAACAATTTACCGCAGCTGCTAACCACAAGTGTTTTAATTGCTGCTGCACTATTCCGATTACTAATCTCTGCTTTGTCCCTACCTCTCCATGGATGAGCTGTAAATTATTATAATTTGTTGTGATGGACAGCGTTAGAATGGCATCCATTAGCACTGCTATAGTTGAGAGAACCTCCTAATGTCTATCAGCAACCCTTGTGGGTGATGGCAATGATGGAGGGGAGGGACACCATCATATATCTACTGTCATGTGAAATTCAGGCAACTGAG
This sequence comes from Anser brachyrhynchus, assembly GCF_964034855.1. Taxonomy (NCBI): domain Eukaryota; kingdom Metazoa; phylum Chordata; class Aves; order Anseriformes; family Anatidae; genus Anser; species Anser brachyrhynchus. The sequence goes on from NC_137695.1 coordinate 18,476,555, forward strand.
TTCTGAATAATTGCTCTATTTCCCCCTCCCTCCTCTTTTTTTCTTCTTCTCTCTTCCAGACATAAATATTGAAATGTGTAAGTAAAACTCAGCCATGCCCAAATGCCTCTAATAGAGTCCTGCAGTATTTTGCAATACTAAAAGCTATGTTAAAATCTAGCTTTTTTACAGACAAGGGGTTCCTTATATGCTCAATGCTGATTTTTGGTGCCTGGTTTCAAATATTGGAAGAGAGTAAGTTAACATTGTAAAAAACAGGAGGCTTATTATATAGTGGGTGCTAACACTGAATGGGCTAAGGTGAGAGACAGCTTTGTAACCTTTCTGACCCCTGCAAGCTGTAGAAATCAATAGGAGAATCAAACCAATTAAGGGGTACCAAGAAGTTTAGAGAGGCTGAAAATGGAACTAAGGGATGCAGTCATTGATTTATTGTCACAGAATGATCCCAAATAATAGATTTATAATTCCATTGTTTGCCACTGCCTTCTTTTTCTTCTTTAAACCAATTAAATACGAGTCCCGCTTCTGATGCAGGTGCATTATGTAATTATCCTTGAGAAAGGTGCTTTTGTCCTTCTTGCTGTATAAAATACTTGAAGATTCACTGAGACAAAAACCAAATGAGTGATAATGGTTTATGGTTCAACAGGTGAGAGCATCATTCTCACTCCATTTATGTGTGGGCTGGAGGAGATGTAAATGTTAAAAAAAACTGTAAGAATTGTGCTTCCTGCTGTGACTCCTTCCCTAGTGATAAATACCTTAGGCTACAGTCTCCTGAGAGATGTTCCAGTCCTGAATCTGCACAGAGGAGAGCATCAGACCCTACCTCCACCACACATCCATTCTCCTAACCACCAAGCAGGATGTCACACCTTCCTTCTGCTGCTCTGGCCTGCTGTGCCAATTGCCTGTTAAGGGTGTGGGTCTAACATCTGGTGCAGGTACACTGGTACAGGGCAGTCCCCTTCTCAGCATGCTTGAACAGGCTTAGCTGCATTCACATTGCAGAAATTTAGTCTCTTGAATGATGCCGTTAAATAGATACACCCCTGAGTGAAAAGGTCCTTACCTTGGTTTCATGGCTAGCTACACAGAAGTAATATTGACTTGCTGTCGAGGTATCACAACCACTGCACAAGGCACCTGCATTTGGCCTTAGTTTGCTTTAAAATATCTCCAGATTTTGGAGGAATTTCCCAGAATTATCCCATGCTTCAGCCTCTCTGGGATCCTTCCTGGGTAATGTGCTGTCTGTCCTTTCTCATCTCATGGGAAATGGGTCACTGCAGCCCAGTGCAATTATCTCCCAAGATATGAGCTGCTTGTGCATAGTCCTCCTTTCCCCTCCAAACCTGGAGCCACTGTGGGATACAGACGAGCAACTCAGGATCACTTTGGGAACTGAATGGCTCCATCTTTTGCAAAAGGCTTTCTCCATTTCGGATAATATTAAAAATGTGTAGTTGCAACCGAAGAGATGAAACACAAATGTGTGATCCATGTCTCATTGCCCTCATTGCTCCGGCATATGGCCAGGGGACTCCATACTAGTGAAGATTTGGGAAAAGCAGCTGAGTCCTTCGTCTTAGTATAGCATTTACTAAAAATCTGTCTGAGCTGCTTGTAGAGATCTTGAAGTCTTGCCAAAATATAAGAAATTCTGGCTTGAATGTCTAGGAAAGTTTTTAAATTACTTTGGCTATGCATGATGGGAAGTTCCAGAGATGATTTAGTTAATCTTTCCCAACACCTTAAGGATAAAAAGTGTCAATTATACCTTACTAGAAGCAGTCATTATACTCCTGTGTTATTCTCTTTAGTAGTGAAACAGCTACTTCAGACTAGAAGTAGCTGAGAAACAGAAGGGACGCAAGCACCCAGGTACAGAATGCTACTGATTGAACCCCAGTACTTTGCAAGTACAGTCAAATGAGATTCATTTTCTCCTCTGTTTAGTGATTTAAGTGTGTGACTCCCCCAAAGCCACACATCATCATGATAAAATTCCAGAGCATTTTCCTGACTGCTGTGGGTTAACCCCAGCAGGCAGCTCAGGACCCCATGGCCGCTTGCTTACTCTCCCCAGGCGGGATGGAGAAGAGAATTGGAAAGGTAGAAGTGTGAGAACTCATGGGCTGAGACAAAGACAGCTCACCCGGTAAAGCACAAGCCGCACATGAGCAGAGCAGAAGAAGGAATCCAGTCGCTGCTTCCCACCGGCAGGCAGATGTCAGCCGCTCCCAGCAGAGCTGGGCCCAGCACGCGTAGCGGTCCCTTGGGAAGACAAATGCCATCACCCCGAATGTCCCCCCCTGCCTCCTTCTTTCCCCCAGCTGTTACTGCCGAGCGTGTCACCAAGTGGTGTGGGACATCCCTTTGGGCAGCCTGGGTCACCTGTCCCGGCCGTGTCCCCTCCCGGCTCCTGGCGCACCCCCAGCCCCTCGCTGGCCGGGCAGCATGAGGAGCTGGAAAGGCCTTGGCTCTGTGAGAGCACTGCTTGGCAGCAGCTAAAACATTGGTGTGTTATCAGCACTGTTTTCATCAAAAATCCAAAACAGAAAATTGTGTGAGCCTCTATAAAGAAAATTAACTCTATCCCAACCAAAACCGTGACACTGACAAAATTCTCCTTAAATAACTTCATTACCATTTACTAAAATACAATCATTCATAAAGTTTCAATTCATCAGTCCCAATACAACTGCACAGTTTCTGCTTTTCTAGCATGTAAGTGGCACTAATGTTATATTGAATTTGGTAAGAAACTTACTTCCGTGGAAAACCCTCCTTGCACATGTACATCCTAGAGACTCTGGCGATCAGGCAGCAGCTACTTGACACGGAGGCTTATGAGCTTTTTTTCTGCTCTGAATAGGCTAGGGCAATAAAAGAGCTAAAATGGATGCCATATGCTGTGTGGTGGTTTCACAGAACCCTCTTCCAGCAATCAGCATCATGCTGTTTGTAAAAATACATATATTTAGTCTTTAGCAACATACACGTGAACTAAAGAAGGTAAAATAACTCACATTCTCCAAATGTATGAAAAGGTTTAAAGCCACCTTTTGAAAACAGACACCTTACAAAAATGGGATTATGTCTTGTTAAAACAGTTCAGAATAGCAACTTCACTCACTGAATTTATATAAAATCAATAGGCATAGCATATTCCCGGATGATGGATGTGCAGCTTCCTGCTACATGCTAATAATGGCATGCATTTTCTTCTAATTAAAATGGCAAGAGCTATTACTTTCAAACTATCTTAACACGACTGATGGAGTTTCATGTTGGTTAATAATATTCTCCATTTGTTTCTCAACCGTTTATATGCTACCGCTCAGTGTTAGCAGAGCGTGACACTGCCAGATGTGCCCGCGGAACTGAGGTGAGGACACACAACCAGTGATAGCCATGCATGCACTTCAGCTCATTGACATTACTGCGTGTCTAGGAGGGTGGAGGGGGAACAGCAGAGCAGCCATTTGCTTCTTGGCAGAGCCTTTTACTGAAAAGCCTCAGTCACACCATCCTGCTTATTTGAAGGGCCTTTGTCAGGAGACGTTCCCTCTGGTTTAGTGTGAACTTTTAAAGATTCAAGTTCTTTGTTGACACGAGGATTTTAATCTTTACTATATTTACATGTGTTATTAGAATTCAAGTAATTGCCCTGGGTGAGATTATTAAATTTTACCTTGGCTGGATACAAATTTTTTGAGAACGCAGAAGAAAGGCACTTACCCTCCTCCCCAGGGAAAAAAAAAAAAAACTTTTTAAAAAAGAGTGTGACACATAGTCGGCTAACTTCTTGTTTTCTTTCTTTTCATTACTTCTTAAATTTACAACTGGCATCTGCTTTATGCTAGAGATATGTGTGGATGCTGCAGAGGGATTAACCACATGTGTGAGCAGCTCCTCACACAGGCAATCCCTGGCTCCAAGAGTGAGAGACAAGTCTGCGTCTACATCCATGTGTCAAAGCATGGTGGCAGCACCTAGAAACCCCTTTCTTGACTACTCACATTGCTTTGCTCTGGGCATCCAGCCAGGTGGTGGCACAGGCATGCCCCACTAACAAACAAGCCAGGAAACCATCTCATCACCTGTGGAGATGAGATGCCTTCCATTGCCTACCATTGCCTTCTCTCTTACTGCAGTGCCTTGGGAAAGGAGCTTCCTCCTCAGGCTTTCTCCTTCCTTCCCCAAAACCTTACGTGTTGTGCGTGGCAGGGACAGCAAAGGCTGGAGGTGCAGCGATGGCCCCTGGGTGAGTCATTTATCCAGGGCTGGGGGCTGCTGGCAGGAGCTGGATGGGTCTGTGGTGGGACAGGGACAGGGCACCCTCACCACAGTGTCCCCACGGCAATCCAGCACTAGTGAGCACTAGTGCAGAGGTGAGAATATGGAGCTCAGCAAACTGAACAGATTTCAAATGAGGCCTTTTATAAAACAGGGAGAGCAATAAGCCATGGGAACAAATCATTACAGATGAAGTGTCCTCGCTGGCACCACCTGAAAACGTAAGTAGATCTTGGGTTTCTTTTTGAAATATTTGCCCTGCTTCCTCTAGCTCTTGCAGATGTTATGACTGGGTAGTGCAGTTATTAATGATGGGGGGATCTTTGTCCTTTGGAATAGCCACAGTCACACATGAGTGAGCACAGCAGCCTCCTTCTGCCCTTACATTATATACACTGATCTGTCAATCCCGTAACACCCATCGGTTACCAACCACATCTAATACAGTGCTGCCACTTGCTCGTCCGACATCATTTTTCCTGACACAAGGCATGAGTGCACAACCAGGCCTGTGACAGCAGGAAAAGAGGCACAGCAGCAGCAGCACTGCTGCAGAGCGAAGCAGTTGGTGCTGAGGACCAGATGTCCACACTGCCTGCAGCTGGGGGCTGTCTTGGGCCACCTCCAAACACCCAGAGCTGGCGGGAGCACCCAAAGTGTGCCCACAGCGTCTGCTCAGCTTCACCCAAAAAGAAGCCAGTTTGCATGCTCTCAGACTACTCCGTGTGATAAATGGTGATGATTTGCTTAAACTGCGCTCTTCTGATCAGAACCACAGTGATGACGTGGACACATGGCTGCTACCATGGCTTTGAAATGCCCCAGTCAAGGAAAAACCTTGCTTGTGACAGTCATCTGCTCTGGGTCCTCAAGAAACAGGAAACATCACAACTCATGATTCCTGTGGCCAATGGTGTAACACTTTAATATGGACTGGGCTTAATCAGCCTTGACAAGGTAGCAGGATCTGGCTATTCAAATGGCAGAAGTATAATTTTGGATCTCTAGGACATATGGTTGAAGTCACTTACGTACAAAGAAAAATATTTACATCATCAAAACTAGAAATGCTGAAACATATGGAACATTATTTCTAACAACCTAGAGAAAATGTTGCCCATTAGCAGTTCTTGTCTTCTCTTTAGCAAGACTAATATTAGTCTTCATTTGTTTTCCAAATGACATTGTTATTCAGTAAATAGAATATGAAGCCAAGGAACAGAAATTGCTCAGTTCCTGGCAAAATTTTTTCCCATTTTGCTCAATAATCATGATTATAATGATTTTATTCATAAGTCACATTAAGTTTTTCCCTATGGTAAAATTAAAGGCAATGAGAAGTGAATGATCTGTTCTCTAAATGCAAAACTAAAAGCAATACATCTTGCTCCTACATTAAATAACCCTATTTATGCTCCAGATAGTCAATGGCTGAATCAGAAATGACTGCTCTGATGAACCCTGGCATTCAACTCTTCCTTTTCTTCTTGTTTAATAGCAGAACAAAATGTCAGTCTAATAAATTAAAACATCAAGATCTATATATCTATGGAGACCCCAGAATGTCAGAAAGATTGATACTAAATTGCTGGATGCAAAGTCATCAATGTCATCTGAGAGATCAGGATACAAGAATCAGATATGACACTGAACAGATAGATTTGTACCCTGATTTATTCTAAAACATGTGCCATCAACTCTTTACGTTTCTTCAACTGAAGGGGACAAGCCTTATGACTAGTAGGATACTTTGGTGTGAACGTTTTGTTAAATCAGGGTATCCTATGAAAGCAGATTTGCTGAGATTTTGTTTTACTAGAAATTAAGTTCTTACAATGGGAGGGAATACTCTGAAAATCAGACACCCGAGTGAAAGCACCTGGAGCCTGAGGTTAGCAAGAAAAATGTAAAAAAATAAAATAAAATAAAATAAAATAAAATAAAATAAAATAAAATAAAATAAAATAAAATAAAATAAAATAAAATAAAATAAAATGAAATAAAATAAAATAAAATAAAACCACAAAAAAAAAATTCCATCACCACCAACAACCAAAACCTCACTAACACTCATTTCACTATTGCCTCTTGAAAGGTCTAGCAGGCAGCACCAGGACATCTCTTGATAACCTTTTCCTTTTGGGACTAAACCAGCCGATCTTTTGGAGGAGGAAGGAGAAAAGCAGCTTGTTCACCCAGCTTGACACTTCACCACGATCCTGAACCTGACAGAGGACACAGAGAACTGAAAGTAAGATAGGCTGCAATGACTCACTCAGCTCAGAAAAAGTGCAGCCTTGGGAGATGAGCAACTGATGTGTTGAGAAATGAGTGACTGATGTGTTTGTAAAATGCACTGCAATTTTTTAATATTTGCTTGGCATTTGGGGGGTGGGGTGGGGTGTCAGTCTTCTGAGTTTATACCTGTCATCTACAGCAGACTGAGGACATTTTAGGGAAGAAGACTTAATAAATCTGTTAAGCCTGTATGAATATAAAAGGTTCTGTAATAACAGTGACAGCATTTACCTGAGGTATCTGAATTATTCTGGGGAAACATTCACATAGAATTTATGGTTATGATGTTCAGCAACTCACCAAAACTAAAGCATGTTTGATTTTATGCTTAAATAATATTTCTTGCTTTCACCAATGCTGTGCCATGTCCAAGGCACAGCTCTTGCAGAAGGAATGTCCCATTAGTATTTTGAAAGTAAAATTAGTTACTTGCATGTAACTGATGCGTTAAGCATCAAGGGGATGTTTAGTACCATACAGGTTACCGTAGCGCAATAAAAAAAGAAATCTATTGGAGAACAAAACAATGCAGTTAAGCATGTTATGCTGTGCTTGTCTTGCCAATAACATTTTCTAGGATGCTGAATTTTCCTCAAGCTTTGTCAGTGAGGTCCTTTTTAGGATTATCTTTTGTTAACTTGGAAAAACTGATGGTGATTCCCTGGGGTGGTGTGAGATGGGAAAATTACAAAGACATCTCAGGATATACCACTATGTCACCCTACATGCATGTGAATGACTTCAGTTGACAAAAGCAGCTCTGACCAACGTAGATGTAGGGTAGCCTGATCAACACGCTTAGCCTATAGCAGTTGAAATGCTTTAGGCAAACCAAAGGAAATTAGAGACCAAAAACCTCAAAAACTTGCTGGGCCTTGAGTATAACTGTGAAAATAATCATTTGTTTGCTCATGACTCCGCTGCCTGAGACTAAGCATAAGCAAATAGTGATATCTATTTCTTTATTCATTCGTCTGTCTTGTTTCCAGCTGACTGAATTTCAGGAATTCTTGTCTGTCTAGTTTATACTGAATTGTTTGATTTTTATCGATAGTGGCTGAAGGAAAATGTAATCAATGTTGAAGCCACATTCCCAAAATAAGGAAATTAATTGCCTATTTCAACATAGAACATTTGAGAAGCAACATGTTTAAAAGAAATAAAAGGTCTCAAATAACTTGCTTTCATATATATGCATGCATATACATGCGTAGAGTGTGTAAGAATTTATATGTATTGTACCTGGCATGGCTGTGGAGTACCAGGTACTTACTTGAAGGGAAAAATATGTCCTCTTTCTGTGCCATGAATTTACCTCTCCAGCTATATGTGGAAGAACATTAAGATTTACAAAGCTATTATAACTGACAGGTTAAATCTCATGGGGATATGTATCTTAATTGATAACCATAAAGGCAGTGCAGTAAAGGTTATCTTGCAAGTATATTTGGAACTCACTTTCATAACATCACGTACTTCCTCTAGAAGTTATCTTCAATCAAAGAAACTGTTTGCTGATATTATTAATTAGACTTTATCTGAAAGTGACCCTATTTTGTCTTGCTGTGACCTTATCTTATGTGAGATCCGACAAGGACGGGAACTCGTACTTCCCACAGATCCTTTTGCTTCATATATCTTAGGTGGATTTTCTATCCCCAGATTGACTAGATCAAGCATACAGCCCCTTGCTACAGCGTCCTGAAACCCCCGCTCAAACAAAGGCTGGCGTGTAATGGTGTCCTCCAGCAACTGACTGCAGAATGTTAGAAAATCAGGGCAGAAAGCTGTTTTGTCTTTTTCTCTCCGGTTTTTGGAAAATTGAGATTTTGTGGGGGCAGGTGCACTGACAGAAAAAAATAGTATTGTACTGTCACATATTACAAATTATACAGAATCATTTTCATTGTGAAAATATATAAAAAAAATGAAATCTAGTTTTTGTCTTGTAAGACTGGCTTTCATCTCCCCCCAGCTGCAGGCGAGAAATCCACCTACACCTATCAGAGGCACAGTTTGCCTCCTTGCAAATGATCAGGGATCCACACCCTGAATGGTGGCATTGTGGGAACAGCAATTTTAAAATCTCCTTAGCCTGTGAAAGAGCATCATGGTTTCAGGCAAACATAGCATCCTGTAAAGCTATTTGACTGGCAGCTTTGGCATTGTGGTCTGTATTTTCCCTTTTCCTGTCCAGGGGACACATGAGTGACATAACCTCACTTTTGGCACTTTACAGCTTCTGAATGGTTTTTCCATCCCCAAAATGTTCGGCCAAACTGATTTATTCATGTGTGCTATCAGCAGATGTACCGAATTGCTGGACCATTTTCTCCTCTGTTCTAAGGAGGAGAGGAGGATTTGTACCACTTTCCTATTTATTTCTCTTTTTCCGAACAACATTTACTGTATTTAGTAAGTACCACATCAAATTGTTAGCAAAGAACAATGGAGTGTGAGGGAGTGTATTTGTACCGTGCATGAAAGAAAAAATGTTTTAATTACTTCAAGATGTGAGAAGATGTGAAACGTGAGCCCTGGTAATGCTCAGGCTGTTGTATCTTCAGGGGTGCAGGACAGCATGAGCCAGGTACAGCTTGTGCTCCAGCTGCTGGTCATGAATCCAGGACCAACTACAACAAAAAGTGAGGGCATTGAGGGAGAAAAAATAAATACATAAAACACATAAGATATAAAATCAGTGTACGCTGCTGTTGGATAACAAGATTGTGAAAATAAATGTTGCTTCCCTATTCACTAAGGAGGAATTTGGATCAGTTCCTTCCCAGGAACAGACTCACCAGAGGATTTGTCCAATCTGAAGGGCCAATGGCAAAAGTTATGGAGCAGATATGGATTTGGAGCAAATCAATTTGCAACAACTTGCTTGACCAGATGATTTCCAGCCAGATGCTCAAGAATGAAATGGATGAGCTACCAAGTGGAGTGTGCAGCCTACCACTTAAAATCAGACTAGTACTGATGGGCTAGAAGAAGACCAATATGATGCTAATTTAAAAAAGGATAATAATAAATAACAAGGTCCCAGAATGAGCCACAGAGCTATTGACCAGTAGCTCTGGCACCTGTAATGCTCACACTATTAGACACCGCCATGAAGAATAGAATTAGCAAATGATATAGTGGAGGAGACCTAACTGTGTTAGGGTAAGAATAACCAAGACAGCTTTTAATGAAGCAAGTTGTACTTTGTTAACTTACTGCCTTTCATTTGAAGGGGTCAGCAACCCAGTGTCTGAGAGCTCCAGCTGGTGTCATGTACTTAGATTTCCAAAGTTACTTGACAAGTTCCCTTATCAAGGGGCTCTTCACCTAGTTTTGCTGCCAGAAAGGAAGAGAGACGGCCCTGGCCTGAATAAATTAATTGGATAAAAGATAGGAAAAAGAGGATAAGAATAAGTGATCAGTGTTAGCAATAGATGTGGTTACCAGTGGGGTCTGAATGTTGCAGCACAGTCACAGATGATTTGGAAAATGGGAGAGCAGAGAGGCGGCATGGCCTGCTGGTGACTCGGAGTTATTTGAGGAGAAAAGGACAAGGGCTGCTTGTAAAGAGCAGCAGAAGAGCCCTGCAAGTACTGAGGAGCTGGGCAAAAAATAAAAGAAATGAAGTTGTATGTAGATACATACAAATGCAAAGCACAAAGAGTTTGAACTGACTGAAATGCTTGGGCTATAAGTATCCCATTAAAACTGTCAGCTCAGAGTTAAAAATATATAGACCAAACATTAGGAGTTATTAAGAAAGGAATAGAGAACAAATCCAAACTGACAAACCTCTTACAGTGCAGTAGTGGATCCCATGGTATTTAATATCTTGCTGGTGTCTGTCTGAGCAACACATTTCTATGCATTTCTATATGCTTTGCCCATCTGTGGTAGGCTTGAACATTTTGACCTGTGATCATACTGAAAAAAGCAGGCAGAGTAAGCCTGCACTGTTCAGGCTGGCAAAGGAGTCAAAACGGAGATGTTATAAATGACCCAGTCCCCTGAATCTGTATGGCCAGCACGGAATTGATTAGAGGCCAGAAAATGACTGTGCTCATATTAATTTACCAGCTAGGATAAATAAAATTTTTTTGCTCATATAAGATTATCAAATTAAATCATTGCTGGCCTTTATGCTACTGTTTGCAGAAAGTATGCTGGGACTTTGTTGTTCTTCTGTTATTTCTTAGGATTGATTGAGATTAATCAGAAAGCTCCTGAAACCTTTACATAGCATTAGAGGGATTATGTGAGTTCATCAGCATCTCTAGTACAAGTTTTCTGACTGCATAACAAGTATATATCCTTTCACTTTCCCCTCCTGCACTTTGAGTGAGTTCAACACATGGAGACTGAAAAGTTCAGAAAAGTAGAGATGTGTTAAGGGAAGAACGAAAACAAAATAATTCAGTATCTGTCAAGTGACAACTTCAGGAGCTACAACCTCCCTTTGTTCAGCAGTTAAAGAGCAACCTTGGTAAAAATGCAATCTGACTTAAAGAGGAACTTTGACACTGGGAAAATCTGTTGTACAAAAAGAAAGGAGGCGTTACAACAAGCCTTTTCAGGGAAAAGGTGTGTTTTAGATATGAATAAGAAACAACAGTTCTCCCAGGGCTGCTATTTTTACTCATCTTTTGGCGATACACACCATGTGATATATTTAGCTTAAATCTCATCTCACAATTTTTATAGGTTCAAAAACCCTACAGAAATGTATCCTACTAAATTTTGAGGAGTTTTTTTTTTCTTTTCATAAAATAAATATCTTCCTTTCCTAGTTGTTTTCTCTATATACATCTTCCTTAAAGGTTTTGACTGAAGCTTTCTCCTTCATAATAACCAGGCACTGAGAAAATAGCAGTGCCAAGAAACCCTAATCAAGACTTAGAAGAGCCTGTTGCTATGGAAATAACTGTGTGGTTGCATCTTCAGTGAGATGACTTGTGCTGCCTTAAAGACCAGGCTGGAGGAAAAACAAACAAACAAATAAATAAATAAATAACAACACGTAAGTAAAGCACACATGAGTAAAATAAATCAATGGGGTAAACTATATCAACAATTCATTAATTGTGAAAATCTAGTCTTTATTAATAATGCTTGCATTGGCTCTTTGTACCTGCAGGCAGAGTGACCACCTTCCCCCAGGCAGGGGGTGGTAGGTAGAGGAATTGCTTGCACCCAAGTCCCCCAGATGAGTTCTCTGTTTTGCTGCATATGTTTGGTCAGGGTGGTTGGATCTGTTCTCACTAAGTATTGCTGACACCGTGGGTTCAGAGATCAGGACTTAGCTCTGCAAAAGTTATGAGTTTTCAGAGGTAGAAAGCAACCACTCTGAGGGGAGTGTGTGTGTGCAGGTGCTGCAGTTAGTGCTGCCAGTTCTGGTGGGGCTCCACAAGCTCTACATCCCAATTGTTCTACATCCCAAAATAATCCAGATACACTGTCTAGGTATCATTTCTATCCCATCAAAATCCAGGATGCAGTAGCCTGGATCACCAACCTGCCTGTCAGACAAGCCCCCAAACACCAGTTTTGTCCTTTCAGCTCCCCCACGCCCCAACTGTTTGCTTCATTTTGGCCATCCAATATATTCAATTTTATTATATATTGAATATCTAATTCACTTAAATTGAGGCAAAAACATCACTCTGTACTGCAAAAATTAACATAATGTCAAGAGTAACAAGGTCTAATCCTATCACTACGTCATTTCTTGAGAGTATAATAGTCCTCCTTTTGCTTAGTTGGATCCCTAGGTAAGTGATTGAAGCTGAAGATGTAAGTCAAAAATTGTGCCTGGAGTGTTGGCAGCTTTGGTGGTGAGGCATGGTGACTTGGACCTCTGGTTCTCATTCAGGATATCTTGTTTCAGATGGATCTCACCACTTTGGTAATGTTCAAGAATGTAGAGTCAATTTAAAGATGAAAACTCAGGTTGTTGAATGACAGCTGAGTGGCTCCTGCCAAGAAAGTTGACCAGATGTGCAACCATTCTAGAGGCATTCACAAATATACGGAGATATTGGGCACCCTGCACCTGGATACCTGGCTTTAGATCTGGACAATCATCTGACTGCTGCAAAACCTTCCTGCAAAGCTATGTCTCTCATGTTTTTGGAGGAGAATGTGGCATTTGATGTGCAACATGTAAAAGCCCATATTATAGAAGATGCTTAAGTTAGTGTTGGGAGGTGGATCTTGTAAGCCTTTGGCCTGTATGTTGTGAATTCACACCTTAACACCAAGCAGATACAGCTTCTTGTAAGCCATCTCATGCTAGCAATGACTGCAGTGATACTACTTTTATAAAACAGCAAAACTGTTTAATTATTTCAACTTCTCAACTGTAATTCTGCACCTTTTAATTTAACCTGCTATGGCCTCAGGAAAAAAGAAAAACAACAACAACAACAAAAAAACACAGGAAGTGTTAAGTCCAATGTTGGTAGAAGGACATGCTCTAAAAGCCCGATTATCCAGATGGAACAGATAAATCTGTTACTCTTTCTCTAAATATCAACACTGCATAATTAGCAGCTGCTAAAATAATGGAAGCCAATTGAAGAAAAACATGGTATGTTCTACATTCATTTATTAAATACCTTATGTTTCCAAACAGAGCTTTCCATATTTGCTGCAAAACTCTGTGGCTTCATCCTCTAAACAACCAGGCAAAAATGACAGCACTGAAATGAGCTATTACTATTTCCATCAGGAAGATATGGGGAACTATTCTATGTCTTTGAGGCAAAAATATATATTCATCAAATGGAAAAGCTTTAAAAAGCTGCACTATCTAAGATATCAGCATCCCGTCTCCCTTGGAGACAGCTAAACCCCACATTTATCTAAATTATCTTGGTAATATGACAGAGTGATTGCTCACTAATGGTCAGTAACAGTTTTCTTTGTCATTTTCCTAGTCATTACCTCCTCAGAATGAACTCCAGAATAAACTGCTGATGTGTCGTGACTGGAATATAAAGCACTCTTTACAACAGAGACAATTTCTATTAAATTCACGAACCTGTACATTGGACTTCTGACATTTTCATTTACGAAAAATAATACCCCTCTATTACAAACCCTGATGAGCTTAGAGATATTTTGTGCTTAAAACAGAGGCAAAGCAATATTTATTTTGCACAGATGTCTTCTGTTTTCTTCCTTTTCTCCCCACAGCTATCACTACACAGGGGCTATGTTTTGTGCAAGGTGAAGAGCACTGTTCAAAGAAGACTAGTATTGTAGATACTGTATTTTACGGCCCATTCAGCTCCATGCTTTAATTTGGATGTTTAAGTCTATTTGCCCTTTTTTTTTAGGAGGTGGAGAGTCACGCTGATTACAGAGTGAATTTCATTTTCCGTGCTGTGAGTCTGAGAAAAGCCCTTGCAGAGTGTTCATGCACATGGCAGCTGATTATCGACTCCTTCTGCTCCTCTTAAAGAGCGGAGATTTTCCATGCTGACCTCCGTTGCCTTTATTTCTAATTAAAAGGGGCTGATCTCCGTGCAAGGAGGGAAGAAATGAAAAACTCCAGCAGAAGTAGCAAAGGAGCCAGTGTGCTGTCGTGTGAAGCTGCATGATTGTGAAATACCACACCAGGCCAAGAAAGAGGGTTTAACTAATAGCATCACGGTGACCACAAAAGAGGACTGTATCTTCACCAGTGTCACAACAAACAGGTGCAAACAGATCCTTCAGGATGTCCAGGCAGCTGTGTGCCATCGCCACTGCCTGGCATTGCAAGAGGCAAAGCCAAAAGGCAGAGAAAAAAGGAGGTCAGCACAGTGCTACCACAGAAAGAGCCACCACAGAGCTACCTCAGTGCAATTTATTAGTACAGATACAGTGCTAAATCCTGAAGAGTTGGGGAAATGCTGTGGAATAGCTACGTATGTCTTCGGACCTTCTCTACAGGAGATCCTGCCTACTTAGTATACAAATGGGTGCTGAAAACATGGGCAGGCATGGGCATTGACTGTGGTGCTTCATCCAGTGAGCCTGTCCTCACCTCACAGCTCTCAAATGCACTTCCAACTTGAAAAAAAACAAAAAAACAAACAAAAAAAAACCAGAAAAAAACAACACCATGCACTAATAAGCTACAGATCCAAAATCTATCAATACATATTTAATCTTTGTTGTAATTAGGGAGGAGGATCACAGAACGATCTGACTCCAAAGAAAGTGGGTCATCAGAGAACAAGGACTGTAAGATCTAGGTGAAACTTTTCTTTTTCTTAAAACAAGCCACTAAATCACATAACATCCCTCTTTCTGTGGAAAATGCCATGCATATTTGCTAACCTAGCTTAACCACAGAGTTCAGGTCAAGACATCCATCCTCAGTTTAGCTAACCCAGAGGTGCACAGTTCACAAAAGAAAAACAAGACATAGGTCATGCAGTACATTGCAGAGCCGCCTGAGATGCCTTTGATAGCTGACTTCCAAGAATAGGCAGCATTTATTTAAAAGCATTCAAGTTCTTCCAAAAAGTGCCAGCCATTGTTGCCAGTTGTCAGGACATCCCTATCCCTGGACAGCAGAGAGAATGGAGAGGAGCAGCTCCAAGCTGCAGTTCAGTGCTGAGCCATGCCCAAGGACTGCACAACCCTACCCTCACTGAGCTTTTGGCTTGTTTGTGGCAATGGATGGATGCAGCAATTTGTTGCCAGCAACCTTCAGGTAGAACTTTCGAAGCAACACAGTTATATTCTTCCTTCTTAAAAAGAGAGAAGGAGACATGGAGCTGAAGTCTGGCCATGATTAGACTTTTTGAGTTGAAACTGTCTCATATTTATTGCCTTCCCTGAAACACAATGCTGAGGATTTGCATATCTCTGTGCATGTTAACAGCAGATCTCCTTGGCAGGAAATGTGTTTACCTGAGAGGACAATAAAGGACTGGCACAGAAATGAAACATTTTTCCCTGCCAAAATGTCAGTGTGTCACGGCTTGTCGTGTCTATTCAGATTCTGTTCTCTTATTTTCAAAAAGCCACCTACCATCTGAATGGGATCGGTCTCCTTGAGGGCTGTGAAACAGAATGGTGCATCTGTTCTGCACGCTGATAGATACATCGCAGGAGGATAGGGCTGGGAAGTCCTCCCAAACAGTGTGAGTCCTGGCCCATGGGGTGAGGGAGTTAAGCCCTTAGGATATATGGTAAGAATCCCCACTACATCCATGTCTTAGCATGGACTTAATTGTTACCTAGTATTCTGAAACTAGATGAATCTCTAAATTTTCTAGATGCAGAGTAAGAAATACACCAAGAATCTGAGAGTGTAAGAACCAACAGGCTGAGCCAGATAAAAGCTCAGAGCAGCTCATTATCTTATCCCCAGTGCCCAGCATAGCGTGGACATTCACATTTGGCATTTTGTGGCAGCAGCCAAGTTCCACAGTTTAATTAACCATTTTATGTCAAATGCTTCATTCTTTTAGACTTGCTGAAAATGTCATTTAATGCCCTTTAAGTCGCTGCATGGTGAGAAACAGTCACTTATTTTTCACCTTCTCTATACTTCTCTATAAGCCTCTATTTCCCAAGTCATTTTTTTTAAAGCTGATATTATATGGAATGTATTCCCTTAGACAAGATTTGAATATTAAATAACTGATTTGCAAATCAAGCAACTTAATGAAATGTTTTTAAATAAAGCTAATATGCCTAAGAAGAATAGATGTTTGAAGGTGGAGATCAGTTTAGATAGAACTGAGTCAGATTATTTTCATCATTTAATCTTCTACTCTTGAAACAAACTTCAAGCACCCAGAGATTTGAAAATATATATATTGCTATAAAGAAGTAGTACAAATATCAGCAAGAACCACCCAAGTATGTGGGAGAGGTGGGAGGAGGCAGGAAGAAAGGCAGAAGGAATTTAAGCTAGCATAGAAAATTCCCTCCCCAAAATCATTTGAATGCAATAAGAAAATATTTTATTCTATGCATTTCCCACTACAATGAATTATTTTTTGACCAAGCTTGCCAATCTATTCTCTTGAGAAAGACCCCAAGCCTTCAAATGGCCTGCATCACACTCGTGCAGGAACTGAAAATCTGCCCTTAAATGTAACAGAGGGTTAAGAAAAGATATAACAAAGCTTTGCTAAATCAATTGAATAAAAAACTGTCAATGGTTAATTTATAAGAAAGTCATTTAATTCTTCAAGGTGACCGAGTCTCTCTGTCCCTTACCACTGTGTCTCAGAACTTAGCAGGCTACATAAATGTGATAGCTCTTTTCACTATGCAAAAAGGATCTCAGACAGATGTTTTAACCATTAACAAGAGTTTAATCCATGCTGGAACAAACTCAGACCCAACCTTCATAGAATCATAGGATCATAGAATCATTTATGTTGGGAAAGACCAATAGGGTCGTCAAGTCCAACCACAGTTGTCCCATGGTCCTAGTGTGAAGGACACACAGGGTAAAGGAAATAGCAATACTGCAAGGGAACAGCATTGCCCCAATGCTGTGGAAGGAAAGGAAGTCTAGTAAGCAACTAACGGGCCAAATCATGTTCCCTTCCTTGTACTCAAACACAAGTGGGAGGCAACCAAGGATTGGGAACTGAGGCCACAACTGGCAAGGCAGGAGCAAGCAGAAACATCGGGTGGTTAGGAGGTGAAAATGAGACACGATTAAGAAGGGGCATGGAGAGTGACAGGAGCCATTCAGTAAGTAGATTCGTGGTCAGAGGAAGACCAGTGAAGAGGTCAATCTGCTGCTTAATGGACTGGGAAAACCTCTAAGCATTACAGGTTGCTTTTTGCGCCAGGGTTTGCTGCAGCCAAACTGTCATCACAGTTAATGCTTGTGACAAAAAATTGCTAAAATGTCAGCTTAAACTAAAGAAAGAACCTTCTGGAGTGCAGGGAGTTTAAGGGATGAGGGGAAAGAAGGGTTAAGGAGTTTGGATTCTCCCATTAACTGCTGTGCCATAGCCCGGGGCATTGGCAGAGTAATGCTGCAAGGCATCTCCAGCCCTGCTGCAGCTGCACCCAGCCCAGGCAGGCCCCCTGCTGTGGGACCAGGCTGCCAAAGGACTTGAACTCAGGAGCTGAGGGCTGGGGGCACCTCAGGACACCCCTCTGGAAGTGGGAGCTCGAGGCAGTCACCGCCGATCACACACTGGATAAGTCCCTTACCAGGCCATTCTCTGAAGTGGACAAAGGATAATTTCATTTTCAGTGTTACACATATGCTTGTACAGGTGTGGAAAAATAGATTTAGGACAATTTGGTATTTTGAAAAGGAATGGGAGGCCTTTTTGACCTTAAATGACATGCACAGTTCTCTAATCCTCTCAGAAGCAACCTCATCACGTCATGCTGACAATTTAGAGGAACTCCAGGCCACTCTAAAATCAGAGGACATATGATTAGCATTAAACTGAAAAGCATTTTAATCCTGCCGCGAGATTAAAAGGGTGCTGAAAAACAAAGGAGCTCTCCTGTCTGCCTCTGAATGAAGTATTTCATTCAGTAAAAGCAGGGAGTTATAGAGAGGAAACGCATTGGGTGGACGACAGTGTGATTTGAGTGCTTTCCAGCTTTCGCATCCATCTGTCAACTTTGGGACATTGCTGCAGATCTGCACCAGTGTCTGGTCACCAGCCCGCAGCCCTCGCTCAGTTCAGGAATGGCTTATCTGCAGCTCCCTAATAGGGAGGCTTACAAATAAGTGGCTCAGCTCAGTAAAAGCCACTTTATAAGCTGTCTGATACAATACAAAGCTTCCTTCTTTGATTAAAAGGTACTAGATTTATAAGAAGACAGCAGTGGTAGGTCTTCCTGTCAGTTAATGAGAGCACATTGTTTTATTAGAGCAGGAAAGCCAGTAAAAATATATAGCTTTAGTCAAAAGTACTTTGATACAGAAGAAAAATTCAATTTTTGATGTTTTTAAATAATTAACCACATCCTAGATCTGGAGATACGAACTTAGCCTGTTTTTTTTCCTAGAGCAATGGGATCAAAAGTGCTCCAGAGGGTGCTTATTTCTTTAGGTAGGACTGAAGGATCCTGGGGTGATGAGGCTCCTAATTTACACCACATAGAAAAGTACCTGAATTTCCAAAATCCAGGCCATAGACTGAAAATACAAAGAGCTATTATTTCCCTACTGCCATTCCTTCTTTGCTGTATTTGTTTAGAAGGGTCTTGAACCAAGACTGGACAGGATTTTCCCTTACCATCCATCTGTTTGTACAGTGTCTATAATAGATGTGATAAGAAAGGAAATCCAGAGCACTGTGCTAAGATAGAGGGCACACATTTATTCTCTCACCCACATTCTGTAGTTCATGGCAAATTTCCATTCCAGCATGGAAATTATAGTATGTTGATGGAAGATGACAACTCAAGATCTTCCAATGGGGGAGGCAGAAAAATCAAAGGGAAACTTGCAGATTCAGCATCCTTATTACAACATAAAAATAATTGAGTGTGTCTTTTCTTTTTGAGACATTTCATTAACATGTTACTTGTTATAGATTTTTGGAGTTAAGAAAAAACATCTTCACCAGCACTTGATGGGAAACATGCTGCAAGAGGAGCTCTGATGGTAACTGAGTGGTGCACCTATGTGAACAGCACTGATGTGAGAGGAGTGAAATGGGAGCTCTGCTCCCATCCAGTTCCCTGGGGAGAGCCTCCATGATTTCAAGGGTCATGAAATCACTCCCTTTCTTGCTATGTCAATGAGGGACAGGTTTTCCCCAGATAATTTCCCTTCAAAGTAAAATATTAAAGGGAATGGGCGTACAAATGATATATATTGAATTAACTTCTTTGAAAGGGCTTCATCATTCAGGGTTAGTTGCCCAGATAGCTTCTTCTGCTTCAGTTGCATATTAGTTTACTCACATTCCTATCTCTGTGCTTTGCAAATAGTTTATGAAATGTAAGGCACAAAATATATATGCTAAAGATTGAGTCTGAAAAACCCATGCACATCGGCCTGCATTAACCAAATCTGCATTTCTGAGGACTGATTTCAAGCACCATACTGGGTGTGCAGAGTCAAGAAAGCAATTCCTTACAGTTAAGTTTCAATGATCACTACTCGTTTCTGAAAATGAAAGCTGCTGACTTCATGTGTGGAAGTGCTGGTGGGTTCATGGGCTGGTGGTGACTGAGAACAGATATCTTCAGAACAGTCCCCAAATCCTTAAGGAGATTGCCTGATTTGAACTATAAATCTCTTAATTTATTTCTCAATCTTCAGGTACTTTCACACCCTGGGATAGTTTTACTGAAAACAAAGAACCAAACAAACCAAGGTTGCTAATTTTAAATTGATTGCAAATGCAACAGCATGACTAATTATATTTAATGTCATAACTTGATAAGTGGATCACAGCAGAGAAGAGGAAGTGCATCTGGCAGCTCGGTATTTCTGGGGTAAGTGTGCGATAGACGTAGCCTTTGCTTTAGGCATGCAATCTGGGCACCAAGTCCCCAGAATTTTAATAGGGGGTTGGTCAACTTGTCCTGACTTCTGTATCCCCATGGAGGAAGGTGCTGGAGGTCGAGACCAGCACTCCCCACTGCACTGGTCATCCAGCCTCGTGTAGGGGGCCATGGAGGAGGACGGCTGGCTCTGTCTGCTGCCTGAAGGTGTTGCCTGGGGCCCTATTTCTGGGCTGTTTTGCTCTGCTTTCACTCAAAGTCCCATGCAGCCTAGGAAGCCAGAACCACAACAATGGTGAGCAGGAGATAAAGCATTACCTTATTGCTGTTTTAACACACCTTGTTAAAATGAACCTTACATCCTAATGATTTTAAAATTACTCTAGAAGAGGCATTCTTTCATCTATTGCCAGACAAGATAATGATTTTGCTGTTCATTTTTATTTGTGCTCTTTAAAAGAGGAAGCCAAATGCAGACGGTGCAAATAAAACTAATGCCCTTAAAAAACTGAAGACATAAATATTGAATCAATAGAACAGCACTCTTAAGCACATGAAACCCATTTCTAGCATAATAATAGAGACAGTTAAGAAGTGAGACTACCTTTTTTTTTTTTTTCCTGAGAAGTTTTTTAAAGAAAATTAATCCCTTTTCTGTTTGCAAGCTGATACTTCAGAACTTCTGGCTAGGCCTGCATGCAGTAGTAGTGCTCAGGGTATCAAGGCAGCCTTCTCCTCAGAGATGAAATATGGTTCTAGTGCAAAGGTTTACACATTAAATCAGCAACACAGCAGGTAACAATGCAGAGATGCAAGACAATAACAGGACGTTGCTCATGAAACTTCCTTCAACTGTTTTTGTGTGTCATTATAGACCAAAATTTCAGCTCAAAGACTCTGGTGGGACTTTTCATTTGCCAAAAGCTTGCAAGTGCAAGGAGTGCAACAAGAACTAGGTCCATGTAGAAAAAAAATATATTATATGACATTTTTTTTAATGACTTTCCAGCATTCAAAATCTTCAGATGACTGTGGGATTTTCTTAAGAATAACCAACATGAATTGAAGAAAAAGCAGTGCTCTACTGCAAGGAACTTTCATCTCTAGGAGTGCTCAGCATGACAGGGGACATGCAGCTGATTTCCCAGGAACGTTTCCCTCAAGAGGGAAGCATTAATTCCAATGTGACTGTAAAAAAGTCAGCAGCCTGAAGATCTTGCCCATTAAAACACAAACCAGAACAGCTCATGCCTCCTCTATCATTCCAAGTGTCATCCCTTGAGCAATCTTAGGAGGATTGGCACTAATGCTTATTTCTGGTTATGCAAGAAAATGCCTGCCAAATATCAGGAGTGAGGTGAAGTAGAATTGCATGGTGGTGTTGTCCTTCAGTGCAGATGGCTAACTTCAACCACATAAAGAGCATCTGAATTATTTAAATGAATTAATTCCTTAGAAATTCCCCATGAAAAGCTTGCATGTTAACAACATGGATGAATAACTTCATAAAAGGCAAATCTCTGAAAATTAAAGCCAAACTAAGAAGGTATTGGGAGCTTCAAAATTAAGCCCATCAAGCACTTCTGTAAAGTTACGTGATCTGGGGAAAAAAAAAAAAAAGTCTTCCCAGAGCTACAGAATTATTCACCTCTTTCAGAATTAATTAAGAAGGGTAATTGAAAATTGACCTATGCAGAATAGAAAATGGTCATGTCAAAAAAGACAACAACAACAAAAAAAAAAACACCTTGATTTCAGGTAGCAAAAGATGTTTTGGATTCACAACTAAGGTTGTTTGTTTTTTTGTTTGTTACATTTTGTAAATAGAAAGAAAAAATCTAATAAGGAAAATAATGCCACCATGTCTGAGTGTTTATGGGAGGGTGGCAGAGGAGCACATCCTTTGTATGGGAGTTTGTGCCAGCTCTCTTCTGCTGCCATGAGCAAGAGGAAGAAATACCACGGGACTGAATGGTTGTAGGGAGAGCGAAGGAGCAGGGCAGAGGAGAGCTTTGATCCTTTAAGGTCTCATTCAGTAAATAACCTTCCCTTTCTTGACCATCCTCCTTTTCTCAGTCAGTGTAGATTTAAGTGACTTTTTCCTATTAGAGCTACTTGGGCTTTTCAGCCCTGCCCATGTTTATGACCAGGTGCCTGGTCATAAACATATATCATTTCTATCCCTGGTGTCTTCAGGACCCCCTTTGTACTTCCCTCCTTTCCCTCCTTCCATCCTTCCCCTTCCTGCCTCCCAGGCACCATGTCCCCAGAGCAGGCACTGTGGCTGGGCCACACGGAGCTGCCAAAAGTCTCTTCAAAAAGGAGCAGCTGTGAGCAAGTTCCCACCACTTAAACGTGTGCCTGTTGCACTGACCTAAAAATAAGCCCTCGCAGCCTGTGGGATGTGACAGCCCATTACAGCCCCCTCCTTGCCCCCGCTGGCTGCGTCCCCACACGTTAGCGGTGCCACAGCTTCAGAGGCTGAGCCCAGCAGACCAGGCTCCATGAGCCTGTTCATGCCACTATATATGAAGCAAGCAGCCGCTGAAAAACGAAACCAGATCTTTGTGTGCGTGTGTGTGTGTAATGGCTCAATGCAAATGGTGGTCTAGACAGCAGCCCGAGACAAATCAATAGCTGCACTGAGGCTCATCGTGCCCCGATAACTGCTGCAATCTGCATGGCGAGGCTCCCGCTGGACAAAGGGGGAACCTGTGCTCCTGAGGGAAAATGCACTTCAGAGTAAATTCTCATTAAGTGAAAATTATTTGCTGATGAAAGGTTAAGCCGGTTGGCAAGTGGACAAAAGAGGGATGTACACCAGGGAAAGAGCACTGTAATGGTCCCTGATAGATGCAGAGCTGATGTTGTTGTGGTTCAGTGTCAGCAGCAGAAAATACTGCAGCGTGCTGCTCCTTCCCCGTTAAGCACAGCTACTTCTTACTGCATTTTTAAGAGTGTGTCCACGAGTCCTATGGAAGAAATGGAAGAAATTAAATTTTTATCAGAAGATAACTGGAACGGTCAATTTTTCTATCTTTAATTAAATATTATAAAGCCGTACATTTCTGAGAGAAATTGTGGTCAAGTAACAGTGCCCTCCCCCCCCCCCATTAAAAATACAAGCAAACACTACCAACAACAACAAAAAAAACACTATATGATTATATTCTGGTTTTCTTATCATATTAGATATAAGAACATTAATGATTTTCTATATAGATCTGATGAAACAGCTTTTTCATTTACATATCAGAGGAAAAAAAGGACATGAATCATGCAAGAAAAGGAAAGTAATAAGACAAGAAAAAGAAGAAAAAAAAAAAGAAAAAAAAAAAGAGAGAAGAGCATCACATATCTACAGATACCTCTCAGAGACAATCTGGAAAGAAGGGCATTCCCATCTCACAGTAGCTTCACGCCTGCCAAAGGCAGCCCGTTTCGACCATTTCAGTCCAGAAAGCAGAGCGCTCACCACCTCTGTTTGGGGGGTGAGATGAGGGCGGTTTAAAACCTTTTTAACCACCATGTGCTGGCTTCACCCCATTAGTTCGTGTTTCTTCATGTGTGTTGACAGAGCCCGACCACCGCTGCTGTTCCTGGGGAGGGGGACCGGAGGCAGACCCTGTCCCCCCTGCCCTGCTGCTGCCGCCGATCTCCCAGCCCCTCGCTTCCAGCCACCAGCAAGAGGCAGCCAGGAAAGGAACAGCCCGACAGAGACCCAGCGAGCACAATGATTTCGGCAGAGAAAGTCGGTCAGTTGTCAGTGGGAAGCAAATGGGTTTGAACCTAAGGGTGACTGAAAGAAGAGACCCAGATTACCGGCACTGTAAATTGGATTAAAATGAAGTCCTACGAAGAAAATCAATGCAAAGTGATAAGGAAGCCAAACCGAGAGCAGAAAGAGACAGGCACCCTCCAAGAGCCGATTCCAGGGGACTGGTCAGAAGTAGAAAAGAAAAATGAAGTGAGTCAATCCAAAACTAAATGATAGAAAAAAAGCAAATGGAAATTGAAAGAGATTAGAGAAAAAGTCCAAGGATATTTTTTTTTTCATTTTTTGAGACAGGTATAAGTCAGCATACAAAACAGAAAATGGGGGAAGAAGTAAAAGAAAAAGACAATTTTATTTATGCCTTAAAGTGAGTGAAATTAAGTATTTAATTGCTTAGGAATCATTTTTATACCATGCATTTCTTTAGGTGGAAATAGACTTTGATTGACGTGCAGATGTTACTTTTTAGAAAACAGGCTGGTTTTTTTTTTTTTTTTTTTTTTTTCCAATGCATGTGCAGTTGCAAAACCTCTGAAATGCATGTGCTCCCACTACATTTTCGGAAGAAAATGCATTTTTTTTTTCCCCTCTTTTTCCCCAGGCTCGTTGATGCCGGCAGGCTGCGGGTGGCCGTGCAGGGAGGTGTCCCGGAGAGGGCTCAGCCTTCCCCCGGCGGCTCCCGCAGCACCGCTGGATGTCACTGTTGCTTCGTGGAAGACAAAATCTTGCTGACAGCCCTTTGACAGCTGACGTTTAGTAAACAAACGTATACGTATTTATATCCCCTTCCGCACAACTGTTCTGCACAAGGATGGAAATTACAGAAAGACTGGGCAAACCCCCTGCCTCCCACACGCATTTCTGATGGATGTTTTGCAGTGATTGCATTTATGGGTTCTTTTCAGGCATCTTTTCCATAAAAGGCTTCTTTCTGCAGTCCCAAAGCCTTTTTTTTTGTGTGTGTATGTGTTCCCTTTCAAGTAGCTTGAGGTGCTGTTCAGCGGGTCAAATGAATACACGTCACTCTCTTTAAAGTCAGTAGAGAGGAACAGGCAATTCCAGGAAAGTGATTCATCCCACCTTAATGAAAACTTGTAGCACATGGCTCAGAAAGGTGAAGTCTTGCAGGCTGCAGTTTCTCCCCACTGACTCTGCAGGAGCCTTGGGTGACCAGCAGAAGGGCAGAAAGTCAGATGAGATGAATCCCACCCATTTTACTTGATGCCGGTACCTCTGCAGCAGGGTTTTCTTGGAACCAGTATCTAGATCTTTCCTACATAAGCCTCCCTCTGCTATTAAACATCTTCGAGCCAGATTACTATACCTCTCAGGATGGGGAATGGTGTGAGAGAGCCCTCAGTAGGCCCTGCAGAAAACAGACCAGGAGCTGGTCTGATAGTTCAGTAGCACGGACAGTCACATTCCCACGCCCAGCAAGGTTTCCATCACCACTTACTTTCCGGTGCTGCAGCCTGTGTTTAAGAAAATATTTCCTTTTGCTGTCAGGTACATAAAATCCACTTGGGTATTAGTTACCCAACACAACATGAATGGTCCATGCCATGAGCTGTGGCGCTCTGTACAGAGGCACAGTGACAAGTCCAGGTCCTCTTCAGAAGTCAAGCAAGTCTGAACAGCATAACTAAGGAGAATAAGAAATTTCTCATAGTTGCCTGAATCATTTTGTGGGAGAGAACTAAAAGAAGAGATGGATCTGGAAATTAAAATCTAATTATTCCCACAAGAAGTTAACAAATTTTGGACTAAAGGTCATGAACACAGATTTGCCGATGTCAATTAGAAATGATGGCAAAACCACTAAGTGGAATAATGTTAGTTGTACATAATGAATAGAAACACTCTTCAGTCCCTGCTATTTTTAGCAGTGCTCTTTTCATTTTGTACCCATAAATAAAGGTTGTAGAAGGACTGGTATGGGACACCCATCATTTAACATGGCAAAGCCAAGTGTGTGAATCACCCAAAGTTAGTTTCAGGGAATCAGAATGAGTTTCCCAAAGGAAGGCTTCTAGAAGCAACCATCTGGAGCAGGGCTCCTCAGGGGCATGACAGTAAATTTCCACATTTTTCCACAACAGAAACCTCTGCCACTGCCTGGGCCTTTGGGCTATTGGTACCTACAGAGATGGAAAAATGAAACTCATCTCCCTGGTGAGCACAGACACCCAATTTGCATCTTCTGGCTCTTATTTTCCTTGCCATCAGTAGGTCTGTACCTGCCAGTTGGCTTTGGGCACTTGCTGGAGGTGTGGGGTGTTCCCTTCAGCCTGTGGGCAGCCAAGCACACCCCACCACCGCTCCCAGCCCACCCTGCTCACCCACCTGGGCTTTTCCAAATGGTGAGAGGCTTCTGTGCTGCCTGCCCAGCCGGGGCAGAGCTGCCCATCAGCTGTGGGAAAAAAAACAGAGAATGGTCAGAGGGATGCTACGAGGTGTGGGGCAGGATGAAATTACAGACCTCTGCCTCCTCCAGTGCTGGGGTGCTTGCACCAGCCTCTCCAGGTCCATGGACCTGAGTAACATCACTCCCTCCTGGGACTGCTCTGAGCAGCAGGCAAAGCTAAAAATGTCCATTTCTGCAAATGCACCTTTACAAGTATTTTTTCCCCTGATTTGCTGCCTTTATTCCCATTACCCAAAATGTGACTGGTGATTTACAGAAGATGGGGTAGGCCTGCATGGGCAAATTACGTCCGCTTGCTTTCTGAGCTGTTTCATGGCATGTGTCCCTCTGGTGGCTGAGGAGAGTGGCCTAACTTGGAGATCACCATGGCAAGGAGCTGAAAAACATTTTTCATTTCCGCTCCATGGCACAGGGAGGCTTGCAGAGCAGCACAGCCCACCCCATGCCACGTGCTGGGGCACCCCAGTCGTGCTGGGAGCACTTTGGGGAGTCAGTGACAGCCCGAGCAGCAAGATAACAGCATCACGATGCGGCATCCTTTCAGAAAGCATTTTGCATTTGCTCTTATCTCCTTGAGTTAAATGTATGCAAATTAATCTTGACTGGTAGCCGCTAAATTGGTATTTCTTGCCAAGAATATCTGCTCTCTGGGGTCTCCACCTCTCTTGCGTTTGCAAACCGCATCAGATGCTGCATAAGTCATCCTCCAAAATGTGCTGACACCGATACCAATATCAGGCAAAAAGCTCCCAACCCTCCCCGCTTTTTCCCTTTAATCTTTTTTTTTTTTTCATGATTTCAGGCTTTGGCTTTTACATTTCTAAAGCAATTAATTTTTTGGCTGCCATGCAGGATCAACAGGTGTGGGATGACTGGCACGGCCCTGATACACTCCATCTGTTTGCTGCTGATAAGGTAATCCTGCGGGCTGAGGGGCAGTATCAGCAATGAGCTTAAGAGGCAGCAGCCTCATCTGCTTGCAAGGGAGAGCAGGCCCCACGGCCAGCATTGTTATTCCACAGGAACAACCGGGCACAGACTGCTTTCACGGGTACTGTAGGAAGGCTTTCACCTGTGTATTGCCCCCCTGTGGGCGATGATTCAGCTGCTGCAGTTGTACCCCTCTCTCAGATGATATAAAAAACAAAACAAAACAAAACAAAACTTTTCTTTGTGAATGTCTTGCCCCCCAAACTGTGATTTCTGAATCAAACCAATCAGTTGTTGCTTTGCTTCTTTACCTCCGTAGACTCAAGGGTCATGACTTCATTTTCATCGTTCAATGGGAAAAGATGACTGCCTGCATGCACATTTGGGTCTGTTGTTACCGCAAGGAATTATGAAATTTCAGCCAACAGCTTTTGTGGTTTCTTCTATTGATTATTTCTGCTCGTAGCTTTCATTGCGTGCTTACCCAGCACAAAGACAACCTTTAGCTTACCTCCCAGCAAACGTATGCTCGGCCTTAAGGCACTGGGCAGACCTGACCGAGCTCCCTGGAAAACCACAGCAGTTACCAGCCCGTACCCAGCTCTCTGGGATAGGGAAAGCCCAGAGGGAACTTCCAAGCCACCACACACCCTATAACCCAAGCAGGCAGCACCAGCAGCCACATCAGCTGCACACAGGACAGGTTTTCCGGATGCCGCCCAAGGAGGCCGGTGTGAGGGAGCCGCCGCCATGTGCCGGACGTCGTGCCCCGATGATGGGCACGGAAAGCAACTCTGGTGAGCAGGGCACTGCTTGCACGAGTGGGAGTTATCACACACATTGCAGTCTTTGGAGTAATTAAATGTGTATTTGTGTGTGCATGAGGGGAAAAGGAAGCTTTTTTATGCCTTGAGCAGCTGATGATGCTAGAGACTGCACCATCTGCTGGTGAGATGAGCAAAGCAGTTTCCAGCAAGGAAAAGTGAGGATTTTTCAGGTAAAAAATGGATGTACACAGTTGATTCTCTACTCAGAGAGAGCTCCATGTTTGGTGTCCCCCTTCTAAGGTCCTAAGGCACACCTGAGCACCGGGTTAAGGTTCCTCAGTCAGGAAACCGGTAGTGCCGCTGCCAACACTTTTACAACTGGCTGCTTGGAGACAGAAGTGGCTCTTCCAGCCCCAGGGAGAGGGGCTCCAGCTGCATTCACTGCTCTGCACCGTTGTCCTCAGGCCCCACTGACCCTCAGCCACCGCTGAGACCATGCTCACACCAGGCACACAGCCAATGCACTCCTGTTTGCACCAAGACAGGCAAGTGAGCACTGGTAACTACATGAAAGATTATATATGAGGCTTCTATACATTGCCTTTTGTACAAGCACGGGGCCAGCAGGTGATGGGATAGGTGTGAGTGCTGTCATCCCATCTCAGACACATCTGAGACATCTCAGGTAAGCCTCAAATTCTGATTCCTTCTATACCCGGGAAAATACACTGATGTTAATAAGTGGTGCCTGCAAACAGAGGATCCCTGTAAACAAGATTCGTATTGGACACCAGTATTTAGCTCTACTTCAGATCCTTACAGAAGTGTTTCATGGTCCTATAGGGTTGCTTCTGTCAAAATGAAGAATGAAACCCAGAAGGGAAACCATAAATAGTGATTAATGAAGGACAGTCCGTATTTAATCACGGCTTTCAATTCAGACTTTATAATTTAAACTTCACTAATCGTCCTCATGATTTTGGCATCATCTGCTTGTCCCAGCCTACACACTATCTTTGAACTAACAGAGCGGCTTGTCTTTGCAATTAAGCATTCAGTGGAGCAACAAATCTTCAATTTGATGTGAGTCACACAGCTGCTAAATCAAACAAAGTGTCACTAAACAAACCAGTTTTCTCCTGACCTCATATGATGATAATAATGACTTGTGAAACTGTCTTGAGATTTCTTTGGTATAATTTGCTGGTACTTTCTGACACACTCGTTTTCATAAATATAATTGAGTCCTGTGTTGGAAATGTGATACAGCAGTACACAAACAGTTGATGATAGTTATCGTGGAAATGTAGACAATCCACCTCAAAATCAGTCACTGAAAAAGCAAAATAATTTTCCAAAAGTAATAGATGTAAGTACAGGGTGAGGCAAAGCTGCACCTGAATCAGCTCCAAGCATCACAAGCATTTGTATGTGCACAGACATTTTTAGAAATAACCCATCATCTTCAGCTTAATGTAGTCAAGGTGACCTTTGGTGACAAAACATTACTTCGAAACTCCATTTCTGCATTCAGGGACATAGGCCAGGGAAGAGCAGTGCTGAGGTAGCTGGGATGTGCAGTTCTGGGGCAGGCTGTGTTCCTAAAGCAAATACTGCTGTTATACACGCTGTTATTTCACACCGCTGAAATTTCACAGAAGCTGGCTTTGGAGCCTTGATGGACACAGGCAGTTGCTTTGATGTCCACAGCAAATAGAAATTGGTGGTGCCCTTTTGTGTGCTTAGCCTTTTAGTGCTGCTCTGGAAGCCACCAGAACTCTGCAAAGCCCAGCAAAGGGCACAGCTTTTTCCCAGCTGTAGCTGAAAACATACAGGAGCACTTTCACTTCAAAAGTACAAATGTGGACCATGAAATCAGCTCTGTGCAGGCTTTGCTGTTGGCTGCTGACACAGTGTGGTCGGTGGTCATCCCTTCAGGCAGCAGAATGGGCTGTAGGGTTGACCTGATGCTATCTCCTCCCACCCAGGGTCTGTGCCCCCGTCACACGCCTGCTGTGCTCAGCTGCAGAGAAAGCAGCTCTCCCCAAGCCACCCAGGGCACCTTCCCCTTGGCGGGGCTCTGGAAATCTTGACGATGTGCCCCAGCTGCAGGGACAAGCCAGCTGAGGTCTTCTTAGCTAGTTGGGTAATTTTCAAAGTAATGGCCTCAACTTTCTACTGCGTTTCAGATTAGAGGAAGGGGCAGATGTGGGTCCCCTACCAGCTTCCCAGCCCTAGCAGAGGCTAAACCAGCAAACACTCCACTGTAATGTCCTTAGCAGCTTTCACTCTCTCTAGCTGAAGGGGTCCAGGTAGAAAGTCAGTCACCTTCTTTCTCATTCCTACCTCTGGTACACCTCTTTGTCCCTTGGCATAAGCTCTTTCTCCTCCTGTAGTGAACATAACATTCCCAGGCAGCTTCTCATATCCACGTCACTGTTAAATGGATTATGAACCTCTTGAACAGCACAAAATGAAATCACCAATTTGAAAAATGGGACCCAGAATCTGTGCAAGAGTCAAGATGTCATAGTCGTGATGGCCTCCTGCACTCAGGCTAACACATTAATATAATCATAGTATTTAATTAGCTTAATCAGCTTTTTCATTGTTCTGCACCACTTTACTTCAGTTCTCAAACTAATGTCCAAGGGTAAAAAACCTCACTTTGCCAAAGAGGAGCTTGTATGAAGCAAGAGAGGATTCAGCATTAGATATGGGTTGCCCAGGGAGGTTGTGGAGTCACTGTCCCTAGGGGCGTTTAAGGAAAGGAGAGGTTGGATGTGGTACTTAGGAACATGTTTTAGTGGGTAATATTGGTGATAGGGAAGCAGTTGGATTGGATGATCTTGGAGGTCTTTTCCAACCTTAATGATTCGATGATTTTATAGGAGCCATCACCTGCCTGAATGGACAGATGAACCCTAGTAAACAGGCAAGAGAGAGTCACTTACTACTACAATTTCATGTTTCAATCAGTGCATCAAGGGGGAATAAAATAAAGTCACTCAATTTTGACAGCAGTGCCAAGACAAATAAGCTTCATGCTCTGCATTCTCTTCAATAATTGTCTTTGTCTGGCTCAGAAACCACATGCAGTACAATGAACGCTATAAGCTGATGTAAAAAAAAAAAAAAAAAAAAGACAATAGTTAAAAAATCAGTTGTTTCTCACAGAAAGAAAGCAGAATTCAGATTGGCATTTGCCACAGAAAGACAACCACTTAAACCACTTAGAGAAAACATGAAAGGTTTACAAACCTCACTTGTTTTGATTATATACATCTGTAAAATTTGATTTTGCAAATCTTCACCTTCATTTGTACCACTGACTTCATCTGACATCCCTCTAGCAGCAGAGGCTTTCCCACCCAGCTACTGCAAAACTGGAAATGCGGCTGCTTCCAAGCCGTCTCATCAACAAAAATCAGAACAAACCAACCTATTCCTTTCACGATGAAGACATGATCTGTATTTTCAATTTTAAATCTACAGACTGTTCTTGCAACATATTTTCATGTCTTTACAACTGCAGTAATTTTTAAAAGGTGAAAGCTGAGATGCTCTCATATCCTACAGCTCCAGGAGCCGGAAGACGTACAGCTTAATCCCAAGGCTTGTGGTAAAGACAGGTCACACAGCCCTGGGTATGTTCACGCCATCATGTGTAGTCCTAAGGAAGGAGTAATAAATAGAGCGCACCTCTCCCAGGCATTTCAAAGAGACGATTGAAAGATACAGTTCCCTCCAACCTCATGTGGGGGGAGTTGAATAGCATTGGCAGAAAATGAAGATATTTCATAAAAAACCCTCAAGCCAAAATCAGATGAGAAGTTATGGGTGGTGGGCTTGGGATGGAAGGATGCCCCCAAGCTTCACCTTTTACTCATCCATGCCATCACAGGTGGGTGGCCGGGCAGTGCACTCCCTGCCACCAAGCTCCCATCCCAGCTCATGTTATCTCCATCTGAACACATTTGCTCCATCACCTCATTTTTCTGAATGCCTCCAGCAACCACCCCAGTTACACATTCACCTACAGCTAAGAACATCCTGCAGAGCTGGGACAGCCAGCCTGAGGAGGTTTGGGTTTCATCTACACCAGAGGCCACATGGGCCTACTCACAAAACATCCACCTTTTTACCAAGAGCTCCATGCCTTTAATGCTTTGGGTTTACAAACTGAGCCTGCTGCAGAGCAGAGCCTGTGTGAGGGGCACGAACTATCTTGAAGGATGAAGCAGGATGTTCAGACACTCTCAAAAAAACCTGTCATTGTGTCCCACTGCTGGTATTCAGTTATCATAAACATCCACCAGGAAAATTTCAGAGGCAGGCAGATCTCCCCACATAGCCACGGCTGTAAGTAAACGGCAGACCTAACGCAAGTAAGTCTTCAAAGTATCCTTTCTGCTGTTTCTTAGAAGAAAAGTGGGTCAAATCTAGCAGCTGAAGTGTTCTGGGAACTTGACTTTAATAACAGTCTAAGCTATCAGCACACCACCCTTGCACAGGCTGCAGCATGTACAACGGAGTGGACTTGCTGCTCTTACCACTTCAGGATGCAAAAGCCTGGAGAAGGGAGCTCCTCTTCCCTGCCCACGTATCTCAAAATACACCTAAAAGGCACTTTGAGCATTATAAGTCCATTCAGCTGATACATAAATGATGTGCCAGGTGGAATGATGCTAGCAGGGCTTTTCTTTACACCGCTGACCAGAAGGAAACTTCCAGGAGGGAGATACCAAGCAGGTTTGCCTCCACAAAATACGTGGCAACCAGCCTCCTGGGAAGTTCCTATGGGGGCTACTGGGCCACTGCAGGCCAGGGGGGAAACTCAGTCCTCAGCCCCTCAAAAACTGGTATTTCAGCACAAATTTCTGTGGCAAATATGTACAAATATGTAATAAATGGACAGCCAGGAGAAATGTCGGAATGAAGTGTCTGAGTGCAGTGAAAGGCTGATGAGGAGAGATGTGCAGGATAATGGAACTGGAATGGCAGCTAAAAAAAAAAAAAAAGATTTTAAACTACTTTGCACAATTTATTTAAATTTCTTACCTTGCCGAGACGGCACTTTTCTCAGCCTGAAAAAAGTTAGTATGACTGCATGGGGTTGGTTATGTGGTATCTTACCTGTATGCTATTAACTATCACAAGCTTTTCAGGGTTCTTTTAAT
The DNA here is from genome assembly GCF_964034855.1 of Anser brachyrhynchus. NCBI lineage: Eukaryota > Metazoa > Chordata > Aves > Anseriformes > Anatidae > Anser > Anser brachyrhynchus. Next base: position 18,509,687 of record NC_137695.1, read on the forward strand.
CTTTTGTATTCTAAAGTCTCATTTACTGGAGACAAGGGGCAAACTCAACATTTTTGTTTCTGCTTTATTTTAAAAATCTTAGCCAAATCTAATTTCAGAAATCCTCAACCGCAATATTTTTCATGCATTTTCATGATTTGGAAGATTATTCCTTATTTTCCAATATTTGACCTTCAAAATATTATATTGATGCTTCAGAAAGGACTCAAATGCTCAGAGCCTGATTTTCATGCCAAGTACAAGTTTCATACACTGGGTGGCATACACAGCCCTGTGCAAACATTAGTCTCTGTCTAGCTAGTCTGATCCGAACGTTTGTGATTGCATTGATACATTTCATCACCCTGCAGTTTTTAATTATCCTAAAATTCTTCTCATTTTGAAGACCTTCATTAAATATATTCAGCACTAAGATGTAGCAAGCAAACTTGAGAGTGCCCACAAGTACAGCAGTAATTGTCAATTTTCATTTCTTATCCAGAACAGGAGGAAATCACCAATAAGTCAGGACTAGCAGCAGCTGACAGTAAATCCACCACCTATAAGAAACATATGGTTAACTAACTGTAATAATCAGATGGGATTAGTTAATATGCAGTTAAATAACGATAATGTTAAAACAAAATAGTGAGTACAACACTGACTCAGAGATCAGGCAGGTTCAAGCAGGACAGGTTGTCCTGTAACTAGCTGAAAACTAGAGCACTCCAGCATGTTTTTAGCACAATTTTATTGCTCCTTTTCAAACCAAAATGTTGCCTTGATGTGCAGTTTTGACCCCTGATTTCTCCAGAAGGTTTGAGAGGTGCAGAGCTACAAGGCGGTTTCGGTCTCATCCATGTGGGAGGCAGGATTTTGGCACCCTCAAGCCTGCTGTGAAATGGATGTGCTGTGCTGTGCTGTAGCTGTGCCTCTGTGCTGGCCGGGCACAATTTATCAGCAATTTCACGTGCTCAGGAATCCAAACACACACGTATAATCATACTTGTCTGCTGTGGTTTATCTTCAGCCAAAGAGCAAACAGGTTAACAATATCAGCATACTGAAAGAGCAGCCAGCAAGGACAGCATTTATTCACCTGGGTAGTATAATCCAGGAAGAAAACACAAAAGACTCATAAATCCACATTTTAGAGCCGTAAGGGACTCATGCTTACAGCTGGCACATTTCAGCATCTCAAATTGCTTATATTAAATACCCATGAGGATAAGCAAATTGGGGATTACAGCGTCTGCTTTACACTGTCACCGTGCCACATGTCCTAGAACATTTAGTCACCTGCTTTTCACTTGTATAGACATGCACCATTTTTAGGAGCAAACATTTAAGATGAAGTATTTGTGCTTTAGGCATTGCAGGAAAAGGCACAGACTGTCAACAGGAAAATCTAACTAGTCTGGCTCCATCTTACTGGTAGCAAAGAAAATATTTCAAAGAGGAAATGGAATTTTCTATCTCTGGGAGCTACTTTAAAATGAAGATTTAACAGCTTGCATGATCACAATGTACTTTGAGGCCAAAGTACATCATCCCTGAGGGCTCCCTCTTGGTCCCATTAGCCCTGCACAGCCTTTCTGAATCCAGCCTTGTTGTTTGTTGAGCATTTGGTGCCATAGGAGATTTCCAGTGTATTTTGCAGCTGGGATCACTTACACTCAGTTGGCAACTGAGTTCTGGCCATGCTGGCATCTCCTCGGGCTGGCAGCCTGCCTTGGTCTCCTTTTTTGCTGCAGCTCTTCCATGAAGAAACAAATTGCAGATTTGCCACGTGAGTGCAGGAGCATCACCAAGGCCAGCCAAAGAGAGTTCAAACCATTATCCTCTGACCATCGTGCACCATCTGGAAGTGGGTTAGCATGCATTGTGCAGCACTAATGTGGTATCTCATGATATCCCAGTGACAGATGAAGCAATCATGATCTGGCGTATTCTATGCAACAGAGAAAGCATATGACATAGTCCTCTAGGAGATGTCCTCAATGCAGAAAGAAACTGCTTTTATTGACTTTCGGTTGGAAGGAAAATAAGGGAGCCTTACAGCTCCAAAAAACAGTTTCCCTATCCTTTAGCATGGCTTTCAGTCAGGCTGTTCTAGTGTTCTCTCCCACATTCACATGCAGCCCTACAGATAAGCTGGAAGCCAGTGGCTTGGTTTGCTTTGACCATACGGTCCTTTGGGGGTTTGGGACTTGGTGAGATTTATACAGATACAGACCTAGATACCTATATACATGCATGTTTGTGAGCTAAGTATGTCGGCTGTATTGTAGCTGGTGGAGTCAAAGTGTCAGTGAAGTGTAGGGGGACTGAGGCCATCAGCCAACTGGTTTCTCTGGTAGAGGGGGCAGCATTGCTCTTAGGCTCCTCGGGCCATACTGCCCGTTACTCTGTTGGCTTTTGGGGATGGTGGTTGTGGGACATATACATGACAAGCTGGGTAGCTTTCACATTTAGCAAACAAAGCCTTTTGCCAAAAAGAAACAGTTTAATGGAATGATTTCAAGACTGAACACAGAAAATGCTGCCTGAGCAGAAATTAAACTATTTTCATTCTTTTAATGAACTTTGCCATCTACAGTGGTGCTTTCCCAGAGAGTCACCTCCCTGCATCATGGCTTTTATAGAATATTATATTTGTGAGGAGCTCTCAAAAGCTGTGTAATTACCATAATTTTCTCTTCTGTTTCCCTGATGTTTGTTTAGCTCTTTTGTCAGTAACCAACTGGCAGTAAAATGGCCTGGGCTCAATTTCCAAGGATTCCAACTGAAAACACTTGATTGACACCAGCTCAAGCCTCCATCTGGTACTCGGGGAAACTCGCAGTACGCTGTCTGTGTGCTCATGACAGAGCAACGCTGCTCACTTGCCAGCAAAGGGCTCTGTTATGAACGCAGCTGGATTGGGAGTGTGTTTGCTGAGTTACTGCCCACTCCCTGCTCCTCACGCATGGGGCACCAGCCATCACCTGCCACCCATTACCAGCAGCGTGGATGGGGCTGCAATGACATAAATACCTACCTGGCTCTGAGAAGGGATATACAACATGAACTTTGTTTCAAAAAAGCCCTTATGAATTTCCCCTGGTGGCAGGCAGCTTCAAGTATACATGACCTTATAACAACCCTGTCTGCCTAGAGCTTTCAGGGCAATTTATGCTTCCTACCAGACCAGACTAAATGCCTCCTGGATAGTTTGCTTTATTGTATCAGCAAAGCCTCCTACACTGCTGAGGAAACAATGTTAGCCAGACTGGCCTTTTTAGTTACCAAATACGGACCTACATGCTTTTTTACCACTCGTGACCCTTCAGAACAACCAACGTAGGAAGATGTGGCCTTGTTAAGTTCTAAGTGCCTACACTAAATTTTCAGATCAAGCAGAACGTCTAATGATATTGTCATTAACTAGTTTTGGAAGAGGCAGCAGCCAATGGAGCAATATCATTTCTTGTCTAGTACAGAAAACCACGGGGATACAACTTCAGGATGCAATGGACCACTTTGATGATTTGTGCTGGGTGATGGTAATAGAAGTATGAACGATCACCCATAAGTAGCACTACAGACAACATAAATATTTTTTCTGTGTGTACTGGTTTGGGCTGGGATGGAGTTAATTTTCTTCAATGCATCACATATGGTGCTGTGATTTGGATTTGTGACCAAAACAGTGTTGATAACTAAACAATGTTTTAGCTATTGATCAGCAGTGCTTGAGCACCACCAAGGCCTTCTCTGTTTTTCACACTGCCCCATATGGTGTCATGTTCAGCAATAACAACTGGGGAAAAGGAGAAGAAGGGGACAGTGTTCAGAGTGATGACATTTGCCTTCCCGAGTAATCGTTAGGCATGATGGAGCCCTGCTTTCCTGGAACTGGCTGAACATCTGCCTGCCAATGGGAAGTAGTGAACGAATTCCTTGTTTTGCTTTGCTTGCACATGCAGCTTTTGCTTTACCTAGTGAACTATCTTTAACTCAACCTATGGGTCTTCTCACCTCTACCCTACCAATTCTCTCCCCCATCCCACTGGAGAGAAGTGAGCGAGCAGCTTCATGGTGCTTAGCTGCTTATTGGGGCTAACCCACACCTCCTTGCCAGCCAGCATTTCAGAGGACTCAGTTTCCCCACTGCGTGAGAGCTATGATGTATATATTAAACCTTACCTGGGCATTGCAATCCATGCAAGACTAGAAGAAAGAATCCAAAGGAAGAGACCTGAAACCAGCAGGGACCTGGGACTTCATTGTTTGTGGTGATCTAGGAACAGGCAGGGCATGAAGCTCTGCCACAGCAGAGCAAAGATGAAGTGCTAACTCATGTGGATGCTGCTGCTCTGTCTTTATGTGTTTGATACACACCAAGAGAGGCAGAGTCGTCAGTACAACAAATGACACATAAGCTAACATGAACAAAATAAGCTGCATGGAGAACTTCTTAGTCTTTATCAGCCATAAGTATGATCTCAGTGAGGCTGTGGGTGCCCAAGAGGAGCCTAAGGTACAATTCCTAATGAAGAACAAAGCAAAAGTAGCAAATCTTAATGAAAAAACAAGAGGAAAATGCATAAAAAAGGAGAACATTTCTTTGACAGCTAGGGAGGTAATTGAATATACCTTGGACACTGAATACCTCAGACAGAAACAATGCTGAAGAGATTGCTTTTTTTTTTTCCCCAGCAGAGCGCTTCCAGAGACAACTTTTTAATTTAACTTTTCTGTTTTCCTTGGCTGTAAACAAACACTTCTGAATCAACAGCGGAACAACTTCTGAGTTTATTCTGTCCCTTTCCAATTGCACCCATCACAGCAAGGTCAGACCACATCAATCTGTTACCCTTGCGTTTCCCCAAAGACGACCACATCAACCCCATTAGCGCCAGGAGCTTTCCACTAGCGCTTGGCCAAAGATGTCCCCGAGCGCTCGGGCTCACCATGGCAACCCACATTACAGAGGAGAGCCTTCAGGAGGGCACGGAGAATAAGTCAGGCATCGTCCTTGATGTGCGCTTCTGCTCAGCAGTCATGCCAGCTTTCAATGGGAAGGGGACTAAATTCTGGCCTCATTTGCTCTGCTGGAGATTTGAAGTCGTTTTACCAGTCGCTAAGATTTTCAATGTTTAATGAGGGATTTTGGCGCTGAGATCTAGGTCTCAGGTGCAGGAATTGATGGGCTGATCAGAAAAGAAAGAGAGACCAGATATATATCTCAGATGGATGCACTCGCAAAGGTCTGCTCGTCAACAAAATTATAACCTTGCACCTCTACCCACATTGACACCTCAGAAAAAAATTAAGTCAGAAAATATACTGAAGCCTCAGATCTTTAACATTGTGGATGACAGCATGGATGCAGGAGAAACCCAGTGCTGGGGCTGCCAGTGATCTCAAACATGAATAGCAAATGCTGTGTGGTATACAAAAATGCTGTGTTGTATACAGCGTTTCCTATATGGTGACTCCTGGACTTGCTGTGATCTGCTGGGTTTTATGTCAGAGCTTGTTTTGTCATCAGTTTGTCAGCTCCCGTGAGAAAACCTGGGAGCTGGATTTGATGGGTTTTGTTATGCAGTTTTTTAAAATTAAATAGAATCAAGTCAGTGTCAGCACAGAATAGCCCTGTAATTGCTGACATTAGTACAGTAGTGCGGTAACCTCTACTTATAGGCATACAGTAGAGAAAAGCAGCAAATATTCTAGACTAATACTTTAAGATGTCACTTTATCTCAAGTCAGTGGATCAAGATAGGGCTTCTTAAAGGCAGTTCCTCTCACCTAAGGCAGGTATTTGTAGAGGACAGCTAGCTAACTCCTCACCACAGACATTTAAGGTTTCGAGGACTAGCATTAGGTGAGATGCCACTCAACATTCAAATGAGATTCACCCTGTCCTCCGCATCTTTATCTGCTCACCCACTCATGAGGAAAACGTCCTCCCCCCTGAAAAAAAGAAATCAGAATGTGCAATTACATCTGAATTTTAATTCCTTGAGAACAGCTTTGGGAATGGAAGGGGGTGAGGAAGGTTCACGCATTGTGAACTCTATCATTTAAATAGCTTCATTCCCAGCAGCAGGAGACAAAGTTAATCTTCCCCAGGGGAGAAAAAAGGCAGCAGATGTATTACCACAGCTCATTAACATCACCTTACAAGGGTGAAGTCCACCTGCGATGATAGAAGACCGGATGAGGCACATGTTGTTAAGACAAAACCATGTCAGATTTGGCCAGATTTCACTTTCTAAATTAGAATTTGTTGTTATCTGACTTCCATCTTTTCTTGACCACTGAAACAGGAAGGGGTAGAAAATGAACATAAGTAGTGGTGGGGTAGAACATAAGTGGTGGTGGGACATAATTTTCCCCTGATCCAGAACAGAGACAGCTCAAGTTTTAAATAAAAACTAAAGGTAATTTTTAATTTTAGTTTTAAATATAGAAGATGACTCATTACAGAGAGAATTTGTCAGCCTGCAGAGGCAATGGCAGATGCCAACAGGAGAACAGTCTCGCTTGCTTGCACAGTGCCCAGCCTCACGTAGGAGAAAAGGTGAAAAAAACCTCTCTGGCACCTCAGAACTGGTAAAAGGGCTCTGCAAGAGGGTACTTGGGCTGGGACCCAGCTACCAACACCAACTGGTCCCCCTGGTCAAGCAGCAGCTCCCCAGCCCTGTGCCAGAAGCTATGCTGCCAGAGAGGAACTGACCCTGGCACGCTCGCTCCTTCCCCAGGACACTGCACGAGGCTCTCCCAAACCTGTGGAGAGATGAGACCTGCACCGGGTACCCCAGATGGCATTTGCTATCCGGCATATGCTTCCAGAGCACAAGTTGTTTTAGTCGTTTCTCACTCTGTGGATCGGTGGAGACTGGCTTTAGGGAAACACCTCACACCTTCCCTGAGTGCTCACACACATTTCAGGCACTTGCCCTGTCTAATAGCGGCCACTCGTAAGGCCTGGGTTGTAGTGGTCATTTAAAACTGCTTTCTTCCACGTATTCTTGTTTGGTGTCAGAATTCATAAGGGTGAAATATGAAGGCCTTTTTTTTTTTTTTGATAGGTTATTCTCACTCCTACTAAACTTCTCAGCTGAACACCTCTCAAGGAAATCTTTATTTAAATTCATTTAAAGATGCTGTGGTCTGCCTTGGAAAGATCTTTAAACGCTGGGAGCAAGACAGGGAAACTATTCAGATAAGAACTGTGCTGTGGTTTCCATTTCTATGTTGTAGGTGTAGGACATTTTTTTGGTTGCAGCCTACTGACACCACCCATTTGACTTCTGGAAGTCCCTTCTTGATGAAGTGATGCTGTGATTTTATGGCTGCTCAAACTCAGGCTTTTGTACACAGCCCTGCAGCTTTAACTGAGCATTTCTTAAACCACACATCCTTTTAAGGTATGTTGGTGCCTTTAGATTTCTTTTCATAAATGTTTCCTTGAATAAAACATCCCACAACCTTTATTCCAGTCACATACAAGATTAATGCCTGCCTATTTCTGAAAGGAGTGAACAGATGCGTTCTGTAAGGGGACAGGGAGGGCAACATTTAATGTGTCCTCCAGTGTATATTGAAATCAAATCTAAAAAGTGTTCTATATTTCCTTTATCACCATGTTGCCTTCTAAATTACATGTACATGGGAAATGTAGAGACTTCCTTCACTTGTTTTAGTATCTTCCTTCCTGTCTTCCTGTAAACTAACATGTCTTGGACATTTTCTTTGTTGTTTCCCCAGTACAGAAAACAGCTAGTGTAATTTTAACTACATTTTGGGTGCCTTTTCCTCATTACATGGTTTACATAACTCCGGAGGGGAATGTTCCATAGGGAGGAACTTCCACTGGAGGAAGCAGGCTCCAGCCAATGCCTGTTTACTAAAAGAAAAAATTACGTATTTGCAGATAAATAAAAACTTACTAATGACTAATTTGGTGGCTTCAGGCCACCACCCGTACCTGACGACCATGAGGAACTGTTACCTTCATCCTGGGGTGGAGCCCCAAGGACCCTGTGGCATCTCAGCACAGTGTAGCAAAATTGCAGACTCTTGCTAGCCCAGGCCTCCTCCCAAGGCACAAATTTCCCTTGGAGGAAGAGACTCAGCAGAAAAAATGCTCCAGTCCCTATTCATATACCTTTGCCTCCACACTTTCTCCTTGGAGATGCGGAAGGAGAGAATGAGACTGGCCCCATATCTCCACCTCACTGTCACACCGTGATGGAAATGTTCCCAGAGTAAGCATTGACCTTCACATATTGATGAATTTATAAAATTCTGTGTGCTGTGTGAGCCTCACTGTTTAATAAACCAGCTTTACAAAACGAGAACACATTTTTAATCCTGTTCTCAGAGAGGAATAGAAAGGAACACGCAAGTCATAGCAAGTCATAATAATTCAGACATTTAGGGACAACCAACAAAACAAACCGTGCTGCAAATGTTATTGAATAAACTACTGGCACTGAAGTCAATCACACGAACTGGAGCTGTTCATAAATGGACAGCTGAAGGAATTAAAATTAGGACAGTGTCACAGGTCAGCTATCTCTTTGCAAGCATTTGGTCAGGAATAAACATTTTTTATCCACAGTAATGAGCAGTTCTCACTGTACCTGTATTAAATAACAGTCTTCCCTCACTGATCCTGCAGGGATAGGAGAATTGATCTGCTGAGAACAATTTGTAGGTTTGGAGTCCGACTTTGAGGGCATACTAGAGGAAAGTGAATATTCCTCGGGATTTTTCTGTGGAAACGCAACTTGAGAGGTAACTGGATGGGCTCAATCCAAGCCCACAATTTTGCCTCAAAACTGAGCTGAAACACAGGTTCCCTGAAAACTCACCATCCCCTCATGTTCCCTTCACCTTCCTGGGGGAACTGAGACCCACACAGCAGCTCTTTAGGACAGCTATGTAAAATAGTCCCTGACACATCAGCTTATGGTTTAGCTACTTCCATGTGCCCAACGCTGTAAATGCTCTGGTTTTGTCCCATGTGATGAACTGTCCCAGAAAGGCATAAATAATACTGATTCTTACATATTCGTTCACTTATCTTGCACCTCTCTTCTCTATTATTTTGCAACCATCACAGAAATTAAGGCATTTTCCCCTCCACGGCCATCCACAACTTTTTTTCTTTTTTTTTTTTTTTTTTTTTGTGTTGCAATGGGCTTAGAAACCACTTGGGGGAACTTTTTACATTGCAGTTAATTATAGATAAAGAAATTGTGCTGTCACAAATACCTACCGGTCTGACTCAGCTGCTTTTATGAGCACTGAATGTTGTAGAAATCCAGCTGATTTCACTGGGAGCTGTTGAATATTTAGGACACTTGAAAATAAAGCATTATTTAGATTCTCTACTGTGGTCATACTGTTTTGGGAAATTTTGGATTTGGGTAAATTCCTGATTGAGCATCAAACTGGCATTGAAACACTTTGTTTGTTTGTTTGTTTGTTTGTTTGTTTGTTTATTTTAAGTCTTGAACTGTATCTTGATCTACAAAAGCTGGGAAAATGTTATTTAGTTGCTAAATAGGATTTTGTAGTGCTGTTAACTATTGTGGACAGTTAGATTGAGGTCATGTTAGAACTGGTTCAACACATAGCAGTGAAAATCTTGCAGGACCTTCTCCCCTTAAAACGCTTTCATTTAAAATATTGTTTGTGCCCTCATAAGCAAGAGCAGGGTGAGAGCAAAGATGAGCACAACGAACTTTCTCCAGCAGCCAAAAGCTGCAAAGCCGTTCCCTAATCCCAGGCAGCGGTGGCAGAGACACAGAAGCAGCACCAGGTGGAGCTCGGCCACTCTTTTCGCCTTGAAAATCCTCCCTATAAATCTCACCTTCCATATGTAAGGCTGTACATTTTACAAAATAGTTTTTTTTTTTTTTTGGGGGGGGGGGAAATGTCCTTTGAATTTAATATTGAATGCCAAATAACATTACGCCGTGTTGCGGTGCTGCTGTACCTGTGTTGGGAGACAGCACCGGGTCCAGACAGCCCCAAGAATGGGGACGAGGCCCTGGGAGATGTCCCCGTGTCCTGCTTACTTACAACCCAGTGACTCAGCCAGCCGTGCTGGGTTTTCATCACTGAGCCTGCTCCCACCTGGCTCTGATGACCTCCTGGTCTCAGCCTGGCTGTCAGGCACTGAGCACAGCTCCTTCATCCTTGGCCAGTTGATCAGTTTTGCCTCCAGGATGCTCTCCTCTCTCCCTACCGTGGTCCTGGAGCAAGCAGCCCTCTCCAGCCAGGCTGCCCACAGTGCTCCAGGCAGCAGGACTGCAGTGTTTTCCATGCTGTGCTTTTTCACACAACACCAAGGCGTTAATCCTGTGTGCTTCGAAGGATGTGAGAAATGAAAGATTACCCAGTGCGGGACACAGTTATGTCCTTTATGCCTCAAACTGCATCTAAATCCGGGAGTAGTTTCATTTAAAACAAATGGACTTGTAGGGCACTAATTTGTACACTTAAACAAATGTCTAAAACCCTTTACCTTCAGAAAATCGTGGAAACATCCATGTAAATCCCAGTGAAATCAATGGAGTGAGGTCCATAGCTTCATTTCATCATGTGGCTGGTTGCCTGCCAGACAGAGGCTGGTGGCAGGACAGGGACCAGCAAACACTGCCGAGTCCCCTGCTTCTCCTTCTCCTCACCCAGCAGAGACAAGGAAAATGCTCTGGGCATTTTAGAGAAGAAATGAAGCAAAGAGAGCAACAAAGCAGAGCCAAGCGACAAACGTGAGACCTGTGAAGAGGTTTGCTTTTTCAGACGACAGAGAACAAACAGAGAACTTGGTAGTCCAAAGCGTGCATATAGATAGTTGTGTGTAAGGTTGGTGGTTTTTTTTTTGTTTGTTTGTTTTGTTTTATTTCTGTAATAAATATGATCTTGTGGGCTTTGGCAGGTCATTGGATAAACCTCAGAGGCTCAAAGTACAGATGCTGAGGTTATGCAGCTTCCCTCTGTTGAAGGTCATCACTGGGACTTGTGGGAATTTACACTATGAATGCTTGGCTTTGACAAAACCATCAGGAGATTTCTCCCCAAGAAAACAGTAGATTGCAGTTTGGTATCTCCCTGGTATGACTTCACACAGCTAACTAACTAAAATTGCGATAGCACAGAGGCCCAGCATTGCCAGGTGAGCTCCCGCTGGAGCTCTGGTTTGCCCAGCACCAGTACTTTGGGAGAACTGCCAAGCAACCCCTCAGCTTCTGACCAGGACATCTTGGGAGACTGAGGATTTATATCACCCATTAAATATTTGCGTTGCAGCAAACATTTTATCTATTATGACAAATTTTTGAATAGCGATTGAAATGATCATTTTTCTTCTTGCTGTAGGAGTACGCGTTTTTCTTTGCCTCCAAGTCTAGAGGCTTAGGGTTGCCTGGTTACTCTGACTCAGAAGCTCTGTGAGGTGTCTCTTGATGAAGAAGCAGATACAATTTGGCAATTAGAGATGCTTGATTTGTCATCTAAATGTAGAAATCCTTAGGAAAAAATAACCATTTGAAGAGCAGTTGTACAGAACCAGCAGTGAGAAACTCTTAAAACATGCGTTGGTATCAAACATGACCGTGTCATTTATCATAGATGCAGGAAGGTCATTAATAATATATGTAATAATTAGTTTTTTTTTTCTTATTTCTTTTTCCAGTGTTCAATTAATAGAATCCTGTTTATAGCATATATGAATTGCAAATGTGATCAGAAAAACATTTTTGTTGAAGAATTTCCCCACAGACTAGTACTATAAAAAGACTCTGTTCAGCTGGCAATCTATTCATCTTGGGCTGGAGTTAATGAAACACAGTTTATTCAGGTTAGGGCCAGAGCACAACCATCACAGCAAGCTGAAAAACATCTTACATGCTTAAGTTTCTGTGTACATATATAATTGTACATATGTTATATGTATGTATAAATGCATGCAGATGTTCTCATGACTACACGCTTGTGCTGATTTGGGAAATCTGTGGTTGCAGAAATGGTTTTATTTTGCAAAGTATTTCATTTAGAACTGAAGCCATGTTGTTTTAATACTTGCTTCGTAGACATCCTTTTTTCTTGCATGTTGATGAATGGCAGCAAACAGTCTGAAAGCAAGGATGGGCATTTAATGGTCCGGAAGGTGGGGAAGGTTTGCGGGAAGGTGAGATCTCTGGACCGATGGTTTTGCTTAGAGGTCCAGGGAGCAGAAAGGCTCTGCCAGTGTAAACTCCAAAAGGTCAAAATTTGATTTAATGAACTTAACCTTCAAGAAAACAAACCTGTTTCAAGTAGAATATCCCCTTAGGCTCACTTGATTCAACTAGCAATAAATGCAGAACAAACACAATGAGAAAGTCCCATTTTCTAAATCCTGCCATGTTTTTAATCAAGTGTAACCAACTCATTTTATATAGCCTAAGATTAAATTTGGCTACCTAATGCTAAATCTAGTAGAGGTAAGGTAAATCCATGGCATTATGATGTTTCCTTTATACACTTGGTATTATGCCTACTGCTATAAACCTACATCACCTATGTCTGAATAATCATCTGTAACTTGTACATCAGGTGTGCTGCCATAGACTCTCTTTGGATACTGCCTACTTAAATGGGGCAATTCACTTAAATATCTCCATGCTGTAAGGGTTTCCTACTTCTTATATTATATTTTTTCAGCTCTTAAAATGCAATGGCTTTGAGAGAGAAACAAACAACTATAGGTGTTTCCCCTCTTGTTATTAAAAAGGATAACTCAGGAAAAAACATATATCTCTCAGCCTTATTTTTGGTAGTATATAACTGTCTTTAACAACCATTTTAAATATGAGACTGTGAAACTCTTAGTTAGTCAGGATATCTAGAACTTCTTGCCAGAACGTTGGTAAAGAAAAATTGCACCTGACTGATTTCTTAAAGAGTTTTTAAAAATAATTTCTGTTTTTACCAGAATCAGCTGCATGGGTTATGAAACAAACAATCAGAATAAATGCCAGTTTTCGTCATGACATGAGGTGAGCCTGATGGGCACATCAGGAATGATATGTGATTTACTTAGTAATTGCTGAGGGAAAAGTCCAGTAAAATGAATTAATTTGCAGCTAAATAATCTGCCCCCCCACCCAAAAAAAAACAAAAAGAAAAAAAAAACTTGCATCAAAATATCAGGAATTGAGAAGGTGTCAGGAAGTTAACATGGCAAAGCTGACACAGAGCCAGAAAAAAGCTCTCAGATCCAAACCCAAATGCAACGAATTTGCAGAGGGAACAAAGACAACCCAACGTGGAGATGACTGTTTTCTCAAGCCCCGAGGGACTGATGCTCTGGCCTGAAGCAGGTAGGTACAGCTGCAGCTGCAGCAGTGGGAGCCTCAGCCACAGCCCTCGGGAGGACCAGGCTGGTGGCAGGCTGCAGAACTTGTTTCTGTGCGTCTGATTTATTTTTAGTACAAAGGAAAGGATTTCAGTATCGCTCTTTCTTGCCTAATGAATGATCAAAGTTTTCCAGATCTTTGGATGGAAACATGCTGGGCCCAATTTTGTTATTTCCTGGCCTGTGCCCACAAGATGCATTCGCAACCTTCCAGTGGAGTGGCATTACTGGCGGCTCAGAGCAAGAATAAATAAATCAGTGAGAGGCAGCTGTATGCCATATACATCCACGTATCTCGCTGTGAGGTTCTGGGCTCATGCTCAGAGCTCCTTTCTGCAGGCTAATCCATATCCCAGAACTCTTCTGGCTTCCTATTGTGAACTAGAGCAGTTTACCCCTTATTACTCAGTTCATTACATATCTAGTGCATAATATTAATGATATTGTCAGCAAACGAAAAGAATTACAAACACAAGTGAAGGCAGAGAAATAATCAAGGAGAAGAAAGCTTCTAATGGAAAAATGGAACCTCCCATGGAGAACTCTGCTTAAAACATCTTCTTTTAATAGATGATAGGGTCACTGGCGTTGGAGATGCTGATGTTTTTTCATGTAATTTTGGTAGAGGTCAAGGAATACTTAAATCAGATATTGAATATGAGTTTTGTTTTTTTTTTTCTTGTGTGTGTGTGTGTGTGTGTGTGTAACAAGGTCCAGGTTTCTGGGTTTTCCAGGCTCCTCTGAAGGATTATGCATACCCTTCAGTGGATTTTCTTGAGCCTGAAGCTGTGAATGCACAGTGACAGTATTCAGGCAGGACCCCTAGGGACCCCTGGATACATTGCTGACAAAAAGTAGGCTGCGTGTATGTGTTGCTGCACGTAGGAGTTAGCTGCTCCTCTGCCATGGAAGTATCCTCTTCAAAGATATTTTTGTATAGCCGCTCTTCCTCCCAGTACATGCAAAGCCTCGAGCTTTAATTGCCTTCTGATGTTTGAGCCTTCAGGCTTCATGTTTTTATGATCCTCTTTGCAGCTATTTAATTCATATAAATTGGTATAAATGAAAGCTGACTTTTTCTACCTAATAAAGTCCCTGCATTTAAATAAGGAAACTGAAGATACACATTTCTATCAAAGAGCTATTTCAGATGTTTTCCTGAATTGTTATTTAAGGGTGTAGGAGGAGGGGGAGAGGGAAGAAATGCGTTTGTCTCTGATTCAACCACAGAGGTGCAAACCGTAAATGAAGCTGATCCTCCAACCCCCTTCCTAGCAAACAACGGGTCTTAGACATAGCTTGAGGCCACTTTTCCATCCTACTGTTGACTTCCTCAGCATTAACTTTGAGAAAGAGAAGCGATGCCATGGAGCATTCTGGCCTAGCAGGAGCTAGCAGCAGTATCTACAGGAAGCTTTTTAAAGACTTTCTGAAAGTATCAAAGGACAAAACTAAGCTACAGAGGACACTTATTGAGGCAGGACAGTATCTCAGATACCCTCAATGGAGCTGGTTAAGACTTCTTTTTTTCCATGAAGCTTTTTGTACTGCTGCCAAAAGATGACAGCCTGGTGAAACTTTTCATGGCAATGTACTGATGTATCTTTCCATAGCAAGAGCTTAAGTCCTAACATACACCTGGGCAAACAAAGATGCCTCTCCACAGTGCACCAATGTGGTCATGATCTCCAGGCTGCAGTCACTCATCCTAGATTTTTTAATTAAACTTGAAAAGAACCACATAAGCAAGCAGTGACACTCCCCACGGAACAGAATTTTAATTTTCCAGCTTCCCTTAGTCCTCCCCTAATAGCAACACACTATGTGTCAGCTCAAAGAACATATGTCTTGGAGAAGCTCTGCCAGGAGGAAGGAAGTTGGATTGCTGTTGCTAGTGGGGCAGAGCTGAGGTTTCTAAGGTATTTTCTCTGTGCATTTCCTCACTTGCAAAAAGGCTCAGATTTCTTTTAGATTTAAAATGGAAACTGAATGCATAAGTTGCTACAGGTTTTCTTGTAACTTCAACAGTTTAGTTATCTGTAGGTTGCTGCCATATATGATGAAACTTTACTGTGTTTAATAAGATCTTGCAAATACAGGATATTGCCAGCTTCAATCTAGACTACAGCTGCAGTAGTATAGGCATCCATAGCACTCAGGTACAGAAGGCAGAAGAACATTGCACATCTGAAACCTCTGTTGTGAATGGGAATATTAACACCACTGGAGCATTTCTCTGCTCTGGGGAAAATATTTCCAGATAGTAAAACGCAATAAGCCGAGACAGAAGAAGGTTTGGATTAGCATCTCTTGTCAGAGTAGAACAGAGTAGACTGGCTTCTTTTTGTATGAAAGGATTTCTAGAACAAGGATGATGTTTCAGAGCTTCTTGACGTTTCATAGTCTCTTGTCTAAAGGTCTGCCTGCAAAGAGAGGCAGTTCACTCCATAATGACTCACTTTAGCAGACATAGCACAGAAAGCCTCCTGATGGCACTTTATTCTGAGTCACATTTCTCCAGTGTGGCATCCATTCAATGTACATGGACTGACAGTCACCTTACACGATCAATTAAAATCTGCAGCACTCTATGTACATTGCTGGAGTGAAGGTATATCCTAATGGATTTGCAACTACAATGGCGATAGATAACATCTGCATAACAATAAAGTTAACACGCAGCTCACTTATCCTTCTTTTAAAGCTTTTGCTTGTGTTTTTAAAATAACTGCTTTTAGATGACAGCATCTCTGTGCAGCTCCTAGGTGAAAAATCAGGGATAGTTGAGTATGGTTGTGTATTTGTGTCTATGTGTGTATTTAAATGCATCCATAGAAGTTATGGATGTATATGGATATATAGAGACATGGAAGTTAAATGAAAACAACTATAGTTATTGACAAACCTCACATACACAGGTTACTCATAGTTAAGTACTAATCTTGCTTAACACTATTGTGGGAAGAAAAAATGGCTTCCTCAGTAAAGACAAGGGTGGTGGCTCTCATCTGAGTTATACTTTAGACATCCACAAGGTCAACACCAATGTCTGAGCTAGTCACTTTGACTCCCTCCATATTCAAGAGAAATTAGTACTTTGGGGTGTGTGATTCATTTGATGTCTCAGATACTGGGTTTAGCAGGAGACAAATTGTGTCCCAGGCTCCATCTCTGTTTATAAAGGGAGCCTAAGGGGACTAGCAGATAGAGATGTTGGCTTAGTCACATGAATACTATTTTGAGTAGTCTTATCAAACAAAGTTGCTGTTACTTCCCAGGTTTTCTCGATTCCCTCCTTCATCCCTCCCACACGCCTTTCATAGTGGAGTTCTCTCTCACACGTGTTTTTTTTTTTTTTCCCCCAACCAACCTGGGGATCTTCTTAGTTCCTGGACACGGATTTGGCTAAAACGTGGTGTGAAGGACAGTCACCTCAGTGAACCATTGTGATCTCTCCTCTACATGTTCTACAGAACAGGCCCTATTTCACCTGGGCTCAACCCCTTCATCAGGATGTGGCCCCAGTGCCCCTGTGCTAAATCTCCAGAAAAGATGAGAGGAGACCGGGCAGTCACAGCTGAGCACTGAGGTGAAGGAGCACACCCCAATCTGTAGGGTTGTGTCATGGCTGGGAAACGCTGTGACATTACTGTGCTCCTGGATGAGGGAACTGACACAGGAGCAGTGTCCTTCACATTTATTTCAGAACTAAGAAACATGTGAAAGTTCAGGTCTCACTTGCACTTAAGTCCTGGTGTCTGTTGGGTCAAGGATGCTATCAAGGAGGACGTGGAGTCATGGTGCTCATCCACGGTGCATTTTTGCACATGGTTTACCACACTGATGGAGGCTGTGGACTACACAGTTATAATGCAGGGCAGAATACAACATGCACAGAGAAATGTATGGATATTCATTTCTCAAAGAAAGGGTATGGTATTTAGCTGAGTGGTGTAAAAGTTTGGCTTCAACAGCAGGCAGGCCAGCTATGTATCTCGGGAGGTGTGATCACGCTGCATATATCACACCTGTGCTATGGCATATAACAGTTTTTGAGGAAGAGAAAGAACTTAAATGGCTAAGTAGATGTGCTGATTTAGCTCAGTGTTAAGTGACATTTTGGGGGCAGAAAGAAGGGGTGTGTAGACTTCTGAGTGGGTTGGAGTGCGATGTACTGTTTGCACCCTCCCCATTGATGTGGCAACTCAGGGACACACCTCATAACTACACGGTTATTGTCCAGCTCTCTGCACTTGCTTGTGGATGGAGCATATTTTAAGCCTCACTTCGTGTAAAATATGACCTGCTACAACATTAGCGTTATGATCAATACATTTCAAGGGCACCCATTTTCTTTGTCATACAGATTTCCAAACTTGGCAAATTATGGACCGCAAATTCATCATATCCACATTTAATAGTTTCCAGCGCTGGAATACTTCTGTACTATCTAACACTTAATACCTATGATTAATAACCTCATATTCACTTCACTTTACACATATATTTTACCTGATGCTGATACTATACTGCCACCCTTAATTTCAGTAATTTAAGGTATTCTTTCAATATTTAAAAACTGTATCAGTTTCAAGTGAAATTACAATCCATATAATATTTAAATCATTTTAAGCATCAAGTCACTTTATATGACATCTTTTCAATTACATCCTTGCTCAATATATAGAGCACTTACTCATAAAGTAGAATGAGTTAGTCAGATGTACAGAGTTTTCAAGGTCACTATATTGTTAATAAAACTTGTTAACTGACACAAGCATTAGTCATAAAGCTGAGTAAATGTAATGATTAAGCCACTCATAGTTCCTCACCATTCTGTTACATCCTGCCTTCTAAAGAGAGAATTTTTATTTTGGGGCCTGATTTAAACCTACTTAAGTCAGTGCAAAAACTCCCTGTGGCTTCATTGGGCTTTGTACGAGAGTGCCAATAAAT
This sequence comes from Anser brachyrhynchus, assembly GCF_964034855.1. NCBI lineage: Eukaryota > Metazoa > Chordata > Aves > Anseriformes > Anatidae > Anser > Anser brachyrhynchus. The sequence continues at coordinate 18,528,027 of NC_137695.1, forward strand.
AACAGAACGACACTCACGAAAGGAGCAGACAACAGGTTGATAACTTGGGCTGACTCCTACATACCAGCTCCTGGCACAGTTCAGAGCTGTAATGTTCATCTCAGAGAAACAGATGGAGCTTGACCAAGCTCTAGGTGGAACTGTAATTACATTTTAGTCCTTTAGAGATCTCTTAGTGTAGGAAGCAGAGAATTTCCCTGCTGCAGAAAAAATGAATGCATTGAATAATTATTGCTTGGACTTGTCAGGGGCTTGTTGAACTTCCAGTGGTGAGCTGTTTTTCATTTGCTGGGTGCAAGGGTCCAAATGAGAGCATGCATGCAACAATACAAACTCTGCAGTAAATATAATGATCACTAGTCAAATGGAGACACTGCACCTTAATGAAATCCCCACTTGTGCCTTGGCTCCTGGAGGAGATAGAACAGATCTGCTCCCTTTAAATGATAAGGAGTACATTATCCCTGTATACATTACCACTCTATACTGAATAGCAATGAATACTAAGTGTAAAATTGTAGGTTTTTGTCTGGCCTGTGTCTGCGATGCCTTACTCAGACAGCCATCCGTGCTGTAAGATTAGGTATTTGAATGATTCTTGCCAGATGAAAAGCTGGGAGGCTGGAAAGGCAACTAAGGCACGGTCAGTGCCAATATGTACAATGCAGGCTGAGTCACATCGTATGTGGGATACCACATCTCACCTAGTATGAGACATCTTGGATACTTCGAAATCTGAGCTAGTCATCCTCATCTCCCTTTATGGTCAGTGGGAAGATAGCAACTTCAGGGTGCCTTTTAAATGACCTAGGGTAGGCATTGTCTTCAGTGTGAAATGAACTATGCCATAGACTTTAATGATGAGCCTGAATAAAACTCCATTGACCATAGAGAAGACTCACCCATACATGGGTTTCCACACCGTGAGATCCATCCAGAGCAGTCCCACAAAGCAACTGCCACTGGGAACCAGGAGGCAGCTGGAAGACCAAGTTGTTGGTACACTTTGCCAGCAACATGGGCAGAATCCCTGCCTGGCAATCCTGAAGCACTGCAATACATCCTCGTCAGATGCAGAGTCTCCCACAGAGACTAATGGAGCTTGGGAATCCTCCACCAGGAGACTGTGCTCTGCAATCCCACTTAGAAGCAAGGGTCTGCATACAGGAGGAAATGCCCAGTCAAAGAGAAAACCTGCTAAAGGAAAACGTACCAGTGGGGTAAATAAGCTACAGCACCCAGAGTGTGAGAGGTTAAACTGGAAAGTATTTGTGGGGAGGTAACATCTCAGCCAGAAAGCTGATCTGGTTAGGATCAGCAGGGCACAGAAGTCCTCATCAGAGAGGGCTGGAAGAAACCGAGTGCACGAACAATAACATCGCCATGCAGCAGTGGGGAAAACAGCAGCACGGTGAAAGGAGTCCTCCTCCTTTTATTATCTGTAGTAATAATAAGGGAGCATTTCATTCAAAACCCACGACACTTGAAGGATAAAGAGTATCCAAAAGGTACAGTACAATGGCAGTAAAGTCCTTTAGTGTGATTCCTTTTATAATACTACAGGCAGAGCAAGAACTGGACATTGGACATGCAAAAGGGCTTATAAAGAAAACTGCAGCCAAGGGTTATAAAGAGGCAAGTCCAGGACGGACCTGCACAGAGTGTATTGTTGAGGCTATGATAGATAGCGAATGAGCTCATTTTGATTACTCTTTGTAAGAGAGAGGGAGGAAATGCAATCCTTGAAGGAGATCAATAGAGAATGCTAGAAAGGAGGATCAGGAAAAGTACTTAAAGGTTTCCTTAAGATCTGGGTTGACTTTGCATGAAGAATGTGACAGTGACATTAGATACAAATAAAATGGCTTTTTCATAACATCGGTTTCTACACTGTGCCACAAATCACCTCTCTTCTGAGCACATTCAGCTCTGTTTACAAAGTTAAGGATGCAAAGAGGAAGAGACTTTGATATTATTTCTTTGAATTTACCTGGCTCTGTGGAATTAAACAGAGATGAAGATCTGCTGAAATTAAACAGACACACAAAACTGTACCAGATGTACCAGAGACACAAATACCCAAGACCGTCCCTGTGACATTTGGATAGTATTTGGAGAAGGAAGGAGGATTTTTAATTCATTCTTCATGTGTACACAGGAATGCTGCTATGGCAGCAGCAAGCTGCAAAGTTGTGCAAGGGAAATTCTGGAGGACTCCTGATGCCAGTGATAAAAACCAGTAAGTATTTATTTCCTACGTTTGAACAGCTCAGAGACCATAAAAACTTTAATGCAGGAAAAGGTCAAGACATTTCAACTTCTGATTTGTTTGGTTTTATCTGTTCCACTAAGAACTGCAGATTATAATATAAAAGAGCCAAGAGGAAATTTCACATAGTGCAAAACAGTTTCCCTTCACTGAGCATCCATAACTTGCAAAGTGATAACCATGTACCTTACAATCCTTTGGGAATCAGAACCCACTTGACTGCCATTAGACACTGCATAAATCCATTGTAGTATAAAAAGTGAGGAGCAGTAACATGTGTTTGCTAGTGCCATCAACAGTATTTGAAGACCAAAAGATGTTTGGATTTATCCTCTTTTATACATTTCACAAGTAGTCATGTCAACCCCCCCAGTGATGATGGAAAATTAAGGCACAGGGAGCAGCACCTATGCAAAAAGCCTTTCCCTGAGCGACTTCTAAACCTACACACAAAACTTAAAATGAGGCAGAAAATTGGGTGAGTGCTCTGGACTGGGAGATGGTAGGGAGATATTTTAAGAACATAGTTCCAGTCCGTAGGGTGGTATGCAATGTTAAAATAATGTAGGGTGTTTGGAGAAGGTTAGAAGAGTGCTGCTGTCAGTCCAGAGTTTCAGCTTGGGAAAGTAACCCCAGGGGATCAAAGGGAGCTGAACAGCCCGGAGAAAAGTCTGGAAAGAGCTTTAGTTTGCAGCACAATGCTCTGGCCTCTAGCCGAAAAGAAAGCAAAACCAAGCAAAACCTGTGACATTTCTAACAAAAAGTTGAACCTTTTGTACTGTCTGCAGGGTGGCAAAGAGCTGAAGGCACCTGATGGGACCCCCCACGGAAAGCAGGGATGTGAAAAGGCCAGTGGCAGCTCTTTTGGCAACAAATGTTTCTTTGTTCCCGAAGAGTTTTGTATGCAGGGGATCGCTGACAGCATGTTTCTCTTTCCCTGATGTGAACACGATCCAGATCCTGACTTAACACAGGCCAACTCGTTCAGTGGGTTACTTTAAATGAGTCTGTGGTCTTTCTACCCAAATCCAGGTGAAAAGATGTCTGTGGTGTCAAACGTTACCTCACCTGTTTGGCTTTAACATCTCATTCCTGGTAGTCCTAAATGCATTAATTCTGGATATAGTTCATGTGGTCCCGTGTGCTGTTCAAAAAAGCTTCCCGTGCCAAGGGTCTACCTGGCTTAGCACTGGACTGTTTCTCCAGGGGGTATGAGGGCACGACTCTGCTGATTTTGCAGATTTGCTTTTGCTATTTGTAAAGATCTGTCACCTTCAAACCAATAGCTTAACTATTTGAGAGTAGAGTTTTCAGAGAAGTGCTGAATTCACAGAGGACCGGAGACCAAATTTTCTCTTTTAGTGGCTTTGAAAATCATTGATTTCTGTTCTAATCATTAACCAATTAATAGTTTGTCTCTCATTGAGTGAAATGGTGCCCATTTTCTTCCAAGTCTTCTCTTGACTCTTATTAAGCTACACTAGAAAATGTACTTCCCATTAGAGGAGAAAAGAAACAAGCAAAGGAAAGTACAAAATGTGCATGAACAACATCCAAAACTGTACTGTTTGTTTTGTTTCAATGTATTTCCTTTTATAACCTCCTGCTTAATGCTCTAAACATGCACACACTTTTGATGAAACAATATCCAAATAATTTACTTCTACTGAAAGACAATTTACTGTGAGGTAAAAGCAGGAGCAGGTTAACAGCATAAAACTGTGCCTTAATCTAAACACAACCATATGCAGGCTGTGGGTTCTGCACCTTCCATTGAAATCCATCCCCCAAAGGTCAAATGCAACTATTTAATGGCATAAGTAAACTCGAGCTTGGGGCAAGAAGCATTTGGTCAATGTTCTCAGACACATGGTCTGATTTTTGGGTGGTCCTTTGGGGACCCAGGAGTTGGAATTGATGATCTCTGTGGGTCCCTTCCAACTCGGGATATTCTGATTCTATGATTCTAAGAACTACAAGATGCGTACTTGTTTCAGCTGGGCTAATGATTTAAGTAGGCAGAATGTTATGGGGCGATATTTGATCAATCAGAAATGTAGTTTTCTCTAAGCTCCTTAATACTAAAAATAATCAGTTTTGATGGAAAAGTAATAACAAAATTCTCATTGCGCAGAACACCAAGGCAAGTAATAGTTTAGTTTGCGTGTAAAAAATGTTTCTCATACATTGATGAGATGGCAAATAAAAAAGAAAAAACACAATACAACAACAACAACAAAAACCACAATCTACCTAAGAACGCTAAGAACTGGACTTTTGTCATATTATTATTCAACTGGCAATTCCAACTGTAATGTAGACAACAAAGATTGAACAGAAAGATCATGCAGTGCACAATGGCAATCTATAATTAATCATAAATCCTGGAAGAAAACATATGTATAGTACCACTTAGTAAGGAACACAGCATTATTCTTACTTACTGCAAGAATGGTCAACCAGACAGAATATATAATTGCAGAATACATCTTTCAAAGTTCTCTTTTAAAATATTCAACTATGTCTGAATGAAAATTCCACAACCCCTGGAACTATTGCCTTCTGATTTCAAGCACAAACCAATTTATGATGATAATGCTGGTCTTGCAATGAAGCAGCTGAGATGCAAATCAAAATTTTGTACCAAATTCCTGTAAAATAACTGAAAAAAAAAGAGATAACAAAACTGCCACCAACAGAGAAACTGATATATTTTAAAATAAAAACATTACAGCAAGTAGAAATGTAATTATTAAAGTACATTGGCTACAAAGGAGCAGTAGGAAATTTTGCTAGCTTACACAAATAATGAGCAGTTGCCAAGTACCTCACAAAATGTAATGTGGGAAGAGCTGGACAGGTGTTTTCTTCAGTGCTGCTGTGATTTTCCCTTGATAAAGTCACCAAGATCACTTGGAACATCATGGTCCTTACCACCCTGTAGCTTTGAATTTTTTTCATGCAACATAGACATCATTATACGACACTATTTTTAACACTGAAGTATGTTGCATCAGCCTGTTTCTCATCTGTAGCATGCAGCCAGCCTAAATTCCCTGTCGACATCCTCTGTCAAGTAGCACAGCGAATAGCATTCAACTCCAACGAGATCCAGGTGGCCTCCAAAAGAGGGACTGCCGCACTTGTCCCCCTGCATGTCCACAGCACACAAAGCCAAAGCCATGTCTTCTTCATGGCTCTTGTCAACCTTTGTGCAACAGCAGGGGAAAAGACATGACAGAAAGCCACCACCCTTACGGGTGTTCGCCAAGCAGATTTTTAAAAATGCAGGTTTTAAAATAAACTCCATGATTCCCCATCATGAAGCAGCAGCAAGCTAACAGCAGGCAGGAAAGCAAGAGGGTGCACATGTGGGCAGGATAGCCCATGCCATGGTGGGACTGGAGAGGTGTCCAACATCTCTCCAACAGCCAAGAAGCAAACACATTATTTAGCACATATTTTAAGCTGATAGATCTGAAATACACCCAATGGGTTGAATTTCATCCCAAGACTTCCATTCACCAAGTTTAGCAATCCTTTCTTTTATTTACTTCTAAGGCCTTTTACCCATCTACTGGATAATCTTTTCTTTTGCAGCTACAAAGGTGTAATGATTCTGTATATTTTTTGCTCCCATGAACAGTAAAGAAAAAGAAATAAATAAAAATATCAGGACAGGCCCTTTGTTCTCACTCAAATGAATTGAAAATTTCAAAAAAAAAAAAAAAGAATGGAAAAAAACAAAAGGAGAGTGGCAGCCAGAAGAGGTGGTACCAACACCCCTTGCTCACTGTTGTTTCCACAGAGATTTATAAACTGATTTGGAAGTAATTTATCATATGCAAACCTTACGCTTCATTTCATTTTGCAAGTAGAAATGTGTTGATTTGTTTCTAATGGAAAAAATGAATCACAGTACAGTTTTTCTGCAGTGTAAATCAACATGTAGATAAACAGGTTATTTTTGTACATTATGAATAGTGGTTGAAAATATTTAAATGGATTGTATATTCATGTTGGCACACTTGTGTATACAATATGTATATCTATATTGTGCAGCAGATCATAAACACATTCTTCAAAAATATATAGCTATTTTGGGTGCAATGTACTCTTTTCCATGCTTTGAACACAATGAAAAATTAGGCCCAACTCAGATATCCAGAAATCTAAAATGCAGTAATTTGAAGGCAAAATGTTCAGTGTTTGATTTGTTCATATGCTTTCAGTGACTTAAAAGAGCTAACATAAATAAATGGAAAAAAAAAAAGAAAAAATCACCTGCATAAATGGAGAAAGTTCAATTTTCCAAATACTAAAGAACCAGAAGATTGAATATTGCAACATGATGAAGGCCTGCCAAACCAACAGAAACAATCAATTATTACCTAATATCTTTTATTAAATTTCTAGCACTGTTAAAGCTAATTTCTGAGTTGATGAAATTAGCTCTTTTAGAACTGGAAAAAGTTAGCTCCAATCTGTCAGAAATATTATTTTTATTGGGAAGGTGGGGTGGGGTGGGAAGTGTTTAGCTTGAAGTAACTTCTTTGCAGGCAGATATGCCACCATATAAGTCTGAACCAAATCAAATGCCATTTTGAAGAGTTATAATAGAAAAAAAAAAAACTAAATTTAAAAATTCTTTGATGGTTCCTCCACATTCTAGTACATATATATATACACACACACACATATATGGTGGAAGACATTATTTCAGCTATGCAAAAGTTCAAGCACTCAATGTACGTAGCTAAACCTGTTCTCTCCATCCAGTTCTGGTCAAAATAATTTTGTTCTTCACATTGCCACTATGATGAGGCTTCTTCACAGTGACTGTCTGCTGAGGGAGAAAAGCTCTGGGCCAGTGCTCAGTAACCGAGACAGTAAAGTGCTTCCTGAAGTTTAGACAGAACCTCTTGTGTTCCAGTTTGTAGCCATTGCCTCCTATCCTGACATTGGGCACCACTGGACAGTGCCTGGCTCCATCTTCTTTGCACCCTCCTTTCAGGTATTTAGAGGCATTGGTAAGATTCCCCTCTGAGCCTCCTCTTCTCCAGGCTGAATAGACCCAACTTTCTCAGCCTCTCCTCACAGGAGATCATTTTGGTGGCCCCACATTGGACTCTTTCCAGTAAGTCCATCTCTTGTGTTGTGGAGCCCAGAACTGGATTGGCCTTCCCTTACTCCTTAAAAGCCATGCAAGTGTCAGAAGTGGAGCTCAGAAGACCCAGTTGGTTATGACACCGTGTCTGAAAGCCTTAGGTTTGAGATTAACTCCACGAAGTAGTTCAGAGTAAAATGTCCAGGCTATATTTTCCTGATATCCAGAATTGTGCACAGTTCACTTACTGAATGTACATAATTCCCTTCCCCTTCTCTCCCACTCATGGTCACGGCCCCGTCACTCCTCGATATCATGACTCAGGATGATTACAGAAACAGCAGTGTTTCAACTCAGGAGGCACTCTGAAAGTTAAATGAATATGTGCCTGTGCAAGAAACTACTGGAACTCCTACATGAATAATGGGACAATAATAAAAATGGTATGACAACTGAAAATAAACTAATTAAGCCTAACTATTTATACAGACATAAGAATATACAAAGGCTGTGCTGGATGAAAGGCTCACTTAGCCCCATATCTAGTAGTATTTGATTATGGAAAGAAACCAGGGTGATTATGTAAGGGCAATTCTTTAAGCAAACTGCAAATTAAGAGTTTTCATCCACCGCTTTCAGGCATCTTGATAAATCTCTCTTCTATGACCTGCCTAATGCTTTTTGAACTCCTGGTATCCACAGCAACCTGTGAAAATGAGCTCCACAATTTAATTATGGCATATGTGGAAGAAAACTTCATTTGTTTTAAAATGCTGCATGATGGCCACCCTGGGTGTTCTGTAATTCCTGCAGGATGAAAACCAGCATATACTGGTTTTCTAATCATCTTCAGACCATTTGTTATTTTATGTATCATCATGCTCTGCCATCTCACTTCCGAGTTAAACAAGCTGCAGTTGATCTAGTCACTCCTTACACAGCAGCCATTCTCTGTCTCTGATCATTTTTGTTACCTTTTCTACAAGTTTTCTACATTAGATGAGGAATCCAGACATGCACACATACTGTACAGGTGAACTATAGGCTTTTACAATGACATCATAGGCAGCCATCTATTTATTTCCTAATCTTTTCTAACGTTTTAGTTGTCATTACTTTCAGAAGAATATAGTGCAAATCCTACAATTTTGGCCTCTAAATTGCAGCAACTGAGAAAAGAGAGCTGTTGGTCATGGTATTTCCATAACCTGAAATCCTGAACACAGCGTGCAGCTAGTCCAATGGTTGATGTCAAGAAAACAAGGAAAATCCTGAAAATGCTGATGTTGTGATCAGATCACATATCCTGTAAAACTCATTTTTGATTATTTTACAGATTTGATGCTTAGTTTGTTTAATTCGGATCAATAATGACTTCAGAAAAATCACAACAAAAAAGGCTGTAGACAGATTTCATATAAATGTGCTTTATTGCAGAGAAGTTACATTATTTACATGCTGCAACACATTACAACATAAATCTATCAAGTATTTCATGGTGGATGCTGTTGGTTGCCAGATAACATTGTTATAAGAACCACATTATAAAGTGAAGAGACTTACAGCTTTATATACTCTACAACTTGGAGTAGCTAAAATGTTAAAAGTCAAAAGGCAGTGTTTTCTCAGGCCTGCCTGTTGTCATATGCATGCAAAAGCCTAAGGAGAGCAAATATAAAAGTATTGTCCAGTTTCAGGTCTATGATGCCACCAAAGCTGATGATAGGTGTGTACTGATTTATATTTTAAAGCGTATAATCTTGCATAAATTATACAAGTCTAATAAGATTGGTATAAATCTAATTATTTATAAACCATGGCTTAGAAATAAAGGAGAAATGCAGCTTGCACATGCATTTAAAAGGACAACCTAGCAAATGTTTGTGACCTTAGTGTTTATTATCTTTTCTCTTAACAGATCTGCTAGAAAACATCTTAATTCTAGAGTTGCACTTCTCTTGGCTGAATAATGACAATGAAACTCCAGAAAAAGACAACTAAGCAATCTAGCCAATATATGCTGGTGGAGAAAAATCTATGAAATACAGAACATTAGTTATGTCTAACTTAGTATGTCTTCATTAAGCAATGTTTCTAGCAGCATCATAGTGAAATATAATAGTTGAGTGAAGTTTGGCCCCTCTTTCTTAAGTGCAAAATAATCTAAAGTACCAATTGAATCTGTAGCCCAAATATCCATTGCTAAATAAACTGGGGAAAGCTTTGTTGCTTTCTGAAGGAAAGTTCTCCAGCTGCATCAGTCTTAGGATATGTGACCACAACAAGCCTAAAGAACCATAACAGACATTTTTTAAGAAGTGAGGGAAAGGGTCAGGATGAAAGAAAACAAAACCAAACAAGAGTACACAAGCCAGTGCTTTCCCTGGTCAACCAGCCTTCATTCTTCTGCTGCCAGTGCAGCTGGGCTGATTTACACCAGCTAAAGAATGGACTTTGTTTCTGTGTTTCTAATGAGGATATCTTTAAAAAAGAAAGTAAAAAATAAATGAGTAAGGAATTGTAGATAGAGAACAGCGGCACAGATACAGTCATGCATGAAGGGCTTGATCCTGCCAGTGCAGCAAGGGACCAGGGTGCTGTGTGGCTGACGCAGGTGCCCTCACCCCTGGTGGCTGCTGCAGCATCCACCAAGCAGCAGCGTGTCCTTGAGGTAAAGAAGGACAGGAAGAAGGACAGAAGATCAGGACAAGTGAAGTCACCAGGGCTGGTGCCTGCTCCTTGTGAACATCTTCTCTAATAGGCAGTGAGGAGGTACAAAAATCTTTTTTTCATGACTCCGCTACAGATGCCCACTTCTAACCTCAGCGCTTTTGTAAGTAAGGGCAACCTGCCCTCCTCCCCTGTTCATACCAACCACCTCCTGGATGTGCTGCAGGACCTTCTTCCAGGGGTAGGCGAGGCACAAGGTGACCACCATATTCAGTAGGTTTAATTGTGTATCTCTCTGGAAAGGGTCAACATGCCCCTGCAGGACTTCCAGAGAGCTGTGTTCCCAGGATGGACTTGTTCCCACACAGGGCAGTTTAGGGTTACTTGCCCTCTGATCAAATCCCACTGAAGCTGATGGAAAAGTTACTGCCAAATTTTGTGAGTGTCTGGCATTGGGGAGGGGAAATTTGGGCACACGGGCTCTAACTTCATCTCTTTTCCAAACTAAATAGCGAGCTGGATTTGGGCTGCACATGGGTCACCAGTGGCACTGTGTGGGCAAAGTGGGTGCACAGATGGCCAAAGTAAGGGTTCTGGCCAGAGGATGCGTCTTGAAGGTAGAGACTAGGTCTCCAAGGCTATGACTACACCCTACAAAAGAGGGGTGGGGGAGTCAGACCAGCCCAGGACAGCAAAGACCCAAGTCAGCATGTCCCCACGGTGGAATCGAGCACCGTCCAGGCTCACCAGGTTGCTTGGGGCAGTTTGGCCACTGTCACCTAGAGCTAACGAGCTCTGACTCTTGGTAGAATTTATGAGTGAGGCCAATGTGTTCACACAGCACCGGGACCTGAGCTGACTTGTTTACAACTGGCTTAGGCATCTGCATGTCCCAGCTTTGGGCTTAGCAGAGGCAGTAGGAAGATCAGGTCTGTCTTGATCTGTCAGTGTAGATGTGCCTGTATTCTCCTGTCCTTGTCAAAGGACAAAAATTTCCTCCTCATGTCCAACTTGTCTAAGTCCCTCTGATCATTGCATTTTATCTTAAGCCACTTTTTCTATGATGCCACAAAAATCAGTTTATACTACATACGTGTATGTGCATGTGTGTATTAGATATGACATTATATATATTAAACATATATAAATATCTATTATATATATATTATATATATATTTAACAACACATTCTATTCAATCATCCTCATTTCGTGTTCTTTCATTGAATCCCATCACTTCTCTCAAATTGCACAAGTTCTTTAGGACTGAGCTGTCTTTATTTTGGAGTACGGTACTTACAGCCAATTCTAGTGAATAGCACTTCACTGGTACTACATTCAGATGGGCGAGGGTGGAACCTAGGTTTTATTATTAGTGATGCACAGATTCTCTATGATACCTCCTAGGCCCTGATGGTATACCATGAGTGTTTCTGCACTAAGACTCATAGTTGTAAACGGGCCACCTTTAAATTAAGCTCATATGCAGGATGAGGACTGTAGCTATTACTGAAAATTAGCACTGTACTAAATACTAACTTTTTACTGTAAATGTATGTATAAATTAAAAATAAATAAATAAAACCTAAGCATTTGGAGAGTGGGAGAGAGATGCCATCATTTTCTTTCCTGCTGTCTCTTACAATTGCATATACAGGGCAAGAGTAATATTTTAGATTCTCTCTCCTCACTTGTGTATCTCCAAAGGCCAATTTCTGGAGGTTTGCCAACAGGGATAAACAGTAAACTGTTGTTCCATATGAGCTAGCTAATATATTTCCCAGGGTTGTCTGGTGTTAGTAAAGCAGGTCATCATTTCTGGGGTATATTTATTGTCATTCTTGCTTGTCTCATTTAGTAGTATATCCTCAGTATGAAATACTGAACAAGATCATCATTACGGATGTTTAAAATTGGTATTCTGGTTTCTTAGATTATATTTTCCAATTTCTAACAAACAACAGATAAGTTGTCCTAAGACTTACCAGAATATGCAGCTAAGACGACTGGATTTCCACTATTAACAAAGTCTATGAGCATTAACAGGGAAGTGCATAACAAATAACTTGCTGTGTATAAAACCCCTGAATAATACAGTATCAAACTATAAATTTAAATAACAGAGCATAAAACAAAAAGTTCACTATATAAATCACAGGAAAGGAAAAAAAAAATCTCAAAGCCCAAAGGAATTTCCCAATGAGAGTTACGGCTTCCACAGCCAGTGGAAGATTACTGTAATTCTATATATTAACAAAAAGTCTATAGCAGGTATTTTAAGTTACAATAAGAAGAAAATATCTGCAGATTGCATAAATGTGTTGTTGTGTCACATAATATCAAAGTTATTTGCAAAAATTATACAATCTGGAATGCTTTAATATGAGACACAACAATGTACTTAAACACACAGTAATAAGAAAATGAGAGCAATCATTATATAAAATGTATTTTTGGGATGCATTGAGTTAGCAGTGCTATCAAGATTAAAATATGCAAAGTGAATAGTCGTCATTTTAACAGCTGCTCATTGATACCCCTTTTTGCCATCAGGACATTTTCTGTGCCCTACTTCTGTTGGATCTCTAAAGTCCCAAGGGCGAGTTAAAGCCAGTTGTGGCATTCAGAAATAATTCTGTTAAGACTTACAGTGTGCGTTTGTTACCACTTTTTTTTTTCCTTTTAAAGGAGAAGTGATTTCACAAAGGCAGGTTACTTTCATTGACACAGTACAATCCTTGGAGTAGGGAACACATTCTGGGCACCGCTAATCACATTGTTGGCACTCAACAAATAAATAATAACAATAATAATAATTTGCTTTAATTCCTATGTATTTGTTGTGCTGATTCCTTTAATTAAAGTGATGCTCCTTAGGAATTTTCAGATCCTTTTGGCCTAAGTCCTTTCTGTCTTTCCTGTTGTCTTTCTTCTCAATGTTGCTACTCTCCTCAGTCCAAAAGCCTCTTATTTTCGAGGTGTTGCTGTTTTATTTGCACTTATAGCAGAGGTGTTCGATAAAGCTACACTTCTTTCTGCATTTGGTAAATCTGGTGTATCATACTCCCAAGGGCAGACTTCAGCTCGAGATGCTGAAGGTTGCTGTAAGTAACTACTTGGCTTACGGGAGTCAGACGAAAGCACATTTCCCTCAGAAGAGGCATTTTTTTTCTGTTCCACCAATTTATTGATGTTTTCCACTGCTTTCGGGGGTAGCTCATCAGGCTCCCCAGCACAAATATTCGGTGCATATCTATTAAAGTTCTCACACTTCAGCCCAGGTGAGACCTGAGACTTGGAATTTGATTGTTTTTTCTCATTTTCAAAAACCTGCTGCTCTTGTGCCTCCCTAGTGGCTGCCTCCACCTTCTCTGAGCTCTGTTGATTTGGCTGTTGATACCCCTCGGGTGTCTTCTGCTTATGATGAGATTTCCCCTTCAGCTGGGAAGGGTGATTTTTCTCTGGCTCTGAGGAAGCAATAGACACATGTTTTTGAACCTTAGAGTCAGAAGGCACAGGACCAGGAGTTTGGTCATATATCTCCCAAGGACAAACTTCTCCTATGTCGAAAGTGTCCTTGTGCAGAGACTTACCTGGGCCAGTGTCTGGATTTGTGGGTGTTTGAGCAACCCTTTGCTGTTTCATAATTCCAGACTTATGGGTTTTCTTTGCTTCCTCAGAGTGGGTAGAGTTCTTCCGGTGAGACTCCTTATGCTCCCCTTTATCAGAAGCTGAGTGCTTTTTGCTGGCCTCCTTACCCTTCTGCTGAGCTTTATGAGATTTAGTGCTCTCTTCTAGACTTTGTGTTTTACCCGTTAGTCCCAGAGTCTTTTCCTTGGCACTAGCAATAACACTGAGGGATTTTTGTAACACAGATGTTCTTGGATGCAGAGGCTTCTTATCTGCACTTAAGTTATGTGCACTTACTGATTTGCACACCAAAGGGACTGATTCAGTGGACACTGCTTCAACCTTTTCAGGAGCTTTTTTGGTTAAATCGTTACCAGTCAAGGAATCCAGAAGTGAATTCTCAGCAGCTATAACTTCTGTGCTTTCTGTAGTTAAGCTGTTAGGTTCTCCTGTTTGATCCCTAACATGATCGTAAGTGCTGTGGGACTTTTTTAATGAAAAGACTCTGTTTTTGATAGTCTCTTCTTTTGGCTTTACAGAACTGGTGGAATCCTGTGGGTTTTTTTTCAGTGTAGCTGTGTTCTTCACAGCACTGTGCTCCAGCAGGTCCTTCTCATCCCTGGAGCACTGCCTGGTGACTGTCTCCGGGATTTCTGTAATACGCCTCATTATTGAGCGTCCCAGGCCCTTCTTAGAGCACCTTTTTTTCTGGAGATGTGGGTTATTAGCAATCATCTTTTTCCTTTTATAGATTTCAAGCTGGGCATATAGTTTCTTCAACTCATCCTGTAAAGTAGAGTAAATAGCAAAAATAGTACGTAGAGTGAACAGTCAAACAAGCAGCCCAATGAACGCATTACCCATTGCTCTAAAAAACTTATTTCACTCTCTTTTCTAACTCTTGAATATGCCATTCCTCCATGAACTTGAATCTCATGTTTTTCTACCTTAAAATAAAGTTCAACCCTGGTGCACAAACCAGTTACCTTGCATAGCTGTGCATCATACAGCATGCACAATTGATTACATTCCTACAATACCCTGGTACAAGATTTCCTGCTGACCCCTACAGATATTATGTATTCTGGGACTGTAAGTAAGAAAAATTCCAGGCAAAATCGCCCTTTTACCATGTAACATAGGAATAATGTAGCTTTGTTTCTATTTCATATGTTTGTTAAAATTATATGTTATATACTTAGGTATATATTATGTACAAACGACTAATCACTGTGACACCAAATGCTGTTTATGCTTCCAGATAATTCAAAGAGTCCATGTAAACTGATAAACAGCTCTTGCTGTGGATGCTTCTTTCTCCTCAGCCTCCAGCTTGACTTTCACTACAACAAGTAATGTGACTTCACACTAGTGAATTCTTTCTATGATATTTTACATGACCTGATACCAGAATCATTGAAAGACCTAAGCTGACCTGTTTCATCTGGCATCTGCAAAAAAAGTCAAACAAGTGTGATTCAGAGTTTACTGACAGGAAAAAGTGTTATTGAAATAAATGATATTTAAATGAGTTATATATACCCGAATATCTTCAGGATCCAAACTATGCTCGCTCCATGCTGAATTGATACTGCTGTTCAGATAGGATCCAGATCGACCCATATCGAGCTCATCTTCGTAAGCTTCTGTAGCTATATCATCTCTTGGGTTATTGCTTGAATGTGAAAACTGCAACAGGCATTCATAACAAAGATGTTGCCATCAGTGCACTGTAAAAACTTATATCAACAGTTTTCATGACATAGTCAATCACAACAGATTTCATCTGGTTTTCTAAACTCAAAATACTACCCATAAGTTCTACTGGTGTAAGTAGTGTCCTATAGAATAGCAGCATTGTATGGAAGAAACTCATATTCATGGTGGGTTAACTTGAAAGGTTTAGAGATCTGTATTAGAAAAAAAAACACTTTGTACTTGTTTTGATGCTTATTTGAGCCTCTTTACAATGCATTTACATTAAGCGAGTATGACAAATATATGGGAACAGTCTTTCAGTGAGAATTAGCAATTAGGCTGCTAAAATCATAAGACTGTAATTTATATTCCATGCAGTTGAATAATCCTGAGGAAAGCAGTTCTCCCATTTTATATCCTGACCCTGGAAAAGAAGAGATAAGGTGGCCAAAAAAGAAAAAGGGAAAAAAAAAAGGAAAAAAATAAAAAAAGATGATCTTTCTCTTGTAAGTTTTAGCAAATGCTCAGATCAAGCATTGCAGAGAGGTTGTGTCAACCTTTTTTTTATTTATATGGATTCATTCATCTGTGGTTACTATTGCTCACGTAGTCATCTGGCCTCAGGACTTTATGAATGGAACTAAACCTTGTGAATCTTCTCCTAACTCCTTCAATTCTTCAGGGTGCTGGAAGACAAGTCTGTACAGTGTTACACAGATAATAAGATAAAAATGGAAATGTTGGTCCTTAGTTATGAGTCAGTTTCAGAAAGGTTAACAAATTTTCTAGGCTAGTCTAGAAAGGTATCTCTGAGGATATGTAATAAAGCATATGGATAAAAAAATAAAACTATTGCTAAAGACCAGCTGGGTCATTAAAAAATAACAAGGATATTCAATATTAAGGCAGCAGTGTGTCCCTTGCTTATGACTGTTTAATGTATGTATATTTGAGAGTTTATCAGCATACCCTGTTCTGACAGAAAGGCAAAAGATAGACATAGCAGCTTCATTAAACTGAAAATTGCATTAACTTGAACTGCTTAGCATTCTTCCTTCATATGCAACTTTCACCTTCATTGTTCTCTTTGATTCTTGACCTTTTGATTGACGTTGGTGGTCATTCCAAAAGCAATTATAAAATCACGTGTTTGCTGGAGTACTGCATAAGAAGAAAGCTGCATTCAAATTCTTCAGACTGGTGCTGGGACAGGTGGAGCTACCTGGGGTTTTCCTACCCCCGGTGAGACTGACATATTGTCATTTCATTCTCGGAGCCTGATGGGAGCTGAGCCGCAGTGCTCAAAGCTCATTCTGTTCTCTTCCCTGCACCCTCCCATCCTGCATCTTCTCATGTCCGGCACACATTCATCTTCTCATCCTGTTCTTCTCCTGGCTCCACATTGTGGGCCAAGTCTCTCCTTGGTATGCAGGACCTGGATGTCCCAGGCTCTGACTTGCATAGGACTCTCCTTTTCCAGTCAGTAACAACTGCCTGTTTGAAGTCCCAACCTCTCCACCTCGTGGCTAGTCTAAGCTCCTTACTCCACCTTTATTTAACAGAACACCCTAGTCTTTTTATCCCCTTGGTCAAACTCTTTGTCTGATCTCCGATAACACTTGCAACGACACAGTCACCAAAATACATGAAGTAAGCATCATCAGGCAAGATCCTTTCTTTTCCATATGAATCAAATCACATTTTTTGTTTAATTTAAATTGAAATTAAATGTCTGTTAAATCTTTGGAATTTTGAAAGTTGAAAGAAGGAATTTTTCAAAATGTGTAAGAGTTTTTAAATAAAAAAACCATCTGTTTTTAGGCATTACAGCCAAATTTTACATCTTCCTTTTCTATCAGTTGCTTACTAATTTTATATAGAATTGCTTCTGCAAGACATTTATGTTCCTCGGTTTTGGCAAAAGAAAAAAGGCAGAACCAAATACCTTAGGGATCAGAAGTAGCCCGACAGTGACAGTCACAGTCAAGTGTGTGTGTGCAAAGAACAGCATCAGCATCCAGTCAGACTGAAGTCTCGAAGCAAGAATGAATCTGAAAACAGAATTGTGTTGCAATTCACTGCCTTTTCTCCAGTGCATTAGATTTAACATTTTTAACGTTCTTTAGGATTCTTTTCACTGAGATGCCAAACACAACTATTTTTGTTCTGTACTGCTTCATACAGACCAAACATTACATGCACATGCTTTACCTACATACCACAATTTCAAAAAGAATCAGAAAAAAAATAAAACACAAGATGGAACAAAGTATAAAAAGAAACAACAGACCTTTGAGGACATTGCTCGGTGTCATGTTTTCCCTCAATTTAGCTGGTGTTTTTTTGGATGGTGTAAATCGTCACAGTTTCTGTAGCTTGAATTGAGTTATGGCAGTTTACATTAAGGATCTGAACTGATGATTTTAGGTTAAGTAAGCACATGTACTATGAAAATTTGCAGTGCGCTTTGTAAATACAAGATGTCCAGAGATCACAGCTACAGAGTGTGGCTGATTAGTCATCAAAGAGATAACTAACTGAAATGCAGTGGGGAGAAGAGAAATGGTTTTGAATGTAGGACCGCTCAGGGTCTAAGAGCCCTGCAAACCCTAGGAAATGAGTGGCTGAACCTCCTACATGAAGCGATTCCTTGCTGAGCTTTCTAAAAGAGTGGCAGGACAAGCACTGCAGTTAAGCTAGCTGAAGCATGCTTGGCTTATCTGCCTTAGTGAGCTCCCAAAGATATAAACGATAAGCAATGCAATGGATGAATGGATATACCACTGGCTTGTAATTTGCAGGTCTACATAAATCATTCAGATCGAAATGAGATTTGCAACTTATCCAAGTCCACAGAAGCATATTTTGCAGAAGCTTTTGTTAACAGAAATAGTCTGGCACGAAACACTGCCTTATATACCATAATAATGTATTTATCATTTCATGTTTATTACTTAGTAAATGTAGTGCTTCATGAGCACAATAAAATGTTACGAATTCTTCTTCCTGACAGACCTGTTGCTGTTAAGGTGTGCAGGCAGACAACGAGGCTCAGGCCTGGGGTTTAGCTATCTGAACACATCTTGAGAGCTATTGGAGATGACCTGTGAGACTGCTGGATATAACAAATGACAGAGCAAAAAGCTAACAAAAGTTACAGATTGTGCCGTGAGGAATGGCACAATTGCACAGGCAGTTAGAGGGGAAAGACAGCCAAACTGCAGAAGTAATTGAAGGGAGCAGTGGGGGTTTTGTGGGGAGCAGAACTTGCAAGGTCAGCGGTACAAATGTAAGGCTGTGATTACCTAGGTAATGAAGCCAGAAGTACCAGATTGAGTACCCATGCAGCAAAACTGGAACCAATAGAAATCACAAAGAAATGAGGGGTATGTT
Source organism: Anser brachyrhynchus (assembly GCF_964034855.1). Classification (NCBI taxonomy): domain Eukaryota; kingdom Metazoa; phylum Chordata; class Aves; order Anseriformes; family Anatidae; genus Anser; species Anser brachyrhynchus. Next base: position 18,546,793 of record NC_137695.1, read on the forward strand.
GTTTACTTGGGAAAACACAAGGACCAAGAGGGGCTAAGGTGGATGGGGGAAGAACAAGCACGGAAAAAGAGAAAGAAGGGACAATAAGAGGGGCTAGTGACAAGTATGCAAGTTACTCACTGAGCCCTGTATCTGATCAATGTGGAGACAGAGTTTCTATTCAAATGAGATTTTCCCATATAAATTTTGTTCTTCTCAATAGTACTTTTGAGAAGAACATTTTAAGAAATGTTCTTTCTCAATTTTCTCAAGAAAGAGCAAGGCAGGAATTTAATACTATGCTGATCTGAAGACAATCAAGAATCCTCTGTTTCCGAAATGGGAATCACACTTTTAAAGAAGAATAAACATAAACAGTTCGAGGTTTTATTTAGTGCTCATATCAGTCTTCTACGAGCTTCAGGGTTTTTCAGACTGGATTGCTGCCACATAATAGTAGGTGTCCTTCAAGATTGTGGCGCTTTCAACTTTATGACAACTCAGATATAAGTCTTACACTTCAGCTCTTTCAGTTACATGCAGAGCTTGGCAGGGAAGACAGAAGAAAAAAAAAACACAACAAACTCATGTAAGGAAAAGTGAACTTGAGACCAGGATGGGACTTGTGTATAAAGATATGGACATCATCTCAGGAGGGATCATGTATTTCCATGTATTTTGGTTAACTTCAGATACTACGGGAACATCTTGGAAAAATGAATAAAGTCTGGAAATCTGTTACTGAAAACAAACAAATCACTGGCCTGATCAGAAATGCAATAGGACCAAGTCTATAAAAAAGAGCTCAATCCCTCCTTTTTCTCAAATTCCTAATGCTTTTCAAGTAAAATCGTAGTGGTTGGAAGGAAGGAAAATGTTGCATTTTCCACTTTGCCCCTCCCTTCAATCCAAGGTTTCTTTCATCCTGTCCTATTGCTAAAAGAAACTTGCAGCCCACCTCTCCTAATGCACTGAACTGTATCTTCTACCATAGACCAAAGTATGGTTTAGGAACATTAATTAATGGGAGGGGAAATTTGACTGAAGGGCTACCATATTAGTTATAGCCAATGCAAAAGTATGGCAACCAAATTTTACATCTACTCTATCAGAAATGGAAAAACACTTCAACCAAATACAAATTTTAAAAATATTTTTTTCAGATGTTTGTGTTAGGGAGTAAAGAAGATTTTCAATGTATGTGGATGTCAAGATAGGTTAGGAGAAGGTTAAGGAAATAAAAAGTGGCAAGCCTGAGAAGCACTGTAAACTTTATAACAATAATAGAGAAAAAAAGCACCTGACAGTAACAGGGACGAAAGATTTGCTTTACTGGTGTTTACTCAGAAAAAAATCACTCAGCATGGAAGAAAACATCAAGAAGGCAGAGAGAAACATGAGTTCCAAGACAGACCAAGAAACTGAGAAGAGTATTTGAAGACTGTCAGCGGAGTGATGTTAAAAAAATATCTGAGTAGATAAGGGATAGGGTCTGTCAGGAGGCAAAGGAAGGTGTGAGAATGCCATAAGAAAGTCCTAAGAATCTCTTAGCGCATGAGATTAAATTCATGCTATCTTGCTATTCTGAATTTTCTAGGACCAATTCCTTATTACGAAGTACTCTGTAGCAAAGCATATATGGTAATTATCATGTAGCTCTGGCAAAGACCGTTATTTATCTGTTACTATTCTTATGATTTACAAGTATGAAACATAGAGCTCATTAGAAGTTTTATAAGAAACACATGCCTTATATTATTGCTACAGCAAAATGACTTTTTATGTCAGCATATAAACCACTGTGCCGCATGCACAAACCAGTACAATTATCTCAACATACAGCTGCACTTTGCCAATCTGTTACACACCAGGACAAGTTCATATAAACCAACATCCTTACCTGCTGCTTTTCTAGGGATACAAACCAATGAGCAGAGTGCAAATGATTCAAGACAGACAGGACTTCTGCTACCTCTAATTTATCACATATACTGATACATCCATCCATCTAATTTATCACATACACTTTCATCCAAGATCATATCAGCTAGCAATACTGAAAAAAAACCAAACTAACTAAATATATGATTTACAAGTTGACTGTACATATTCTTGAATTCTGTGGGAACAGTTTTATGTTTAGTAGTTACTTAATCTGCAGAATTAAATATTTATGAGACCTTCCATTATTCATCCTATCCCATTTACCCATTTTAAGTTGCACCATATGAAACCTGAAAGATAAATAGTTAATTACTAGATCTACAGATCACTTGCCTAATTGTATGGAATATAGCAGAGATAATGAGCTCATTGTGAACTGCAACAGCCATATAACGTGGCTCATGAAATGCTGATGGGACTGTCCGCACTGCATAGCAGAGATAAACACCCCACAAGAGGAATAAAAATTCAGCTGTGAGAAGAACAAAAAGAAATAATTTGCAATTAGTTTTATAGATGAAAAAGGAAGGAAATTTGAAGCACTATAGTATCTTCTGTATATATGAGTAGATAAAGACAGTACACACTTGTAAATTTATATGTGCACACAGGCATTCACATACTTTCAGATATTGTTACTGTGCATCATGCATCTGGTTTTAACTTTAAACACCTCTTTTTTCCAGATCAGGAACCTTTGCATTCATGGTGTTTTGGTTTTTCAATATACAAGCATTAAGACAATGCCTAATAATTTCTCGCTTGAGACAATGTCTAATAATTTCTTGCTCATTTTTCAAATTGGGACTATAGAAACTTGACATTACTTAAAATAACAAAATATGTTTACTTGTAGCTTTAGTTCTTGCTATAGAGGCAGCTACTGGTGCTACTACTAGACTACAAGTTTCTAAGTCAACAGTTTCATTTCAAAGGTTTATAACACAGATAAAACAATATATTTTGGATTAAAATTTTTCCACTGTTCATGACAGTTAATCCTGCTGGTGCCCATAATATTATGAGTCATTTCTGAGGGCTTAATGTAATTATATGAAATGACGTGTTTCTCTCTGTTAGGAGAGAAATGAGTAAAGGAAGAACGGAGGAGTAAAGGGTCAGGATCAGTTTAAACTATCCTGTTAGAGCTCATTCATCTGCACCCACTAGTCCTCTGGCTTCATTTCCAGTAGACAGTCTGCTGTGACATCATTCAATTTGCTTTCGATATAAATGAAATAATTTCATATCCATCTTGAAAAACCTCCCCTTGCAAAAAATAAAAACCTCAGCTCTGCCACGTAGCTATGAGTTCAGCTGGCACCTTTACCTCTTGCCTTGCACTCTGAGCTGATGATGGCTGGAAGTGGTTACGTCTGCCCAGCAAGGTGCAATTCCCTACCAGACCCCTGCAATACTGGCACTGCTCCAGGACAGCTTCAGAAGTTGAGTGTGATCCTGTTGTTACTCATACACTGCTTTGGGCTTGTTCAGCTTTTGCAGTTAATCCACTGTCAGCTGTATTTTGTTAGTGACGCTCAGCTACATTCAGTTCTTGTGAGAGCACGTTCATACATACACTTGAGAGGAAAAAGTAGAATGGGAGGGATGGGATTGAACTCACCTATACTCAGCTACCGAAAAGTCAGGTGTCCAGCTCAGCCAGTGATCCTCCTGCTGCCTGTGAAGGTAGCCAGCTCTGCAATGCAAACCATCACATCCTCACATGGCAGGAGGTGCCACGTCTCCCCTTCAAATTGAAAGCACTCCAATGATTACCCTAAGTATCTAGATTTTAGATGTCCTGGTAAGTGAGCTGAAGCCTACCATAGCTCCTCAGGTCTGAAATGAATTTAATCAGCTGCCTCCACTAAAGAAAAGTTCCTTATTCATCTTTTTGTTGCTTTTTGAAATTCCATACTTTGTCACTAAATCTTAAAGTGCCACTTACTGTATGTAAAGATAGAAACAAATTACAGTAAAAATACAGTCAAATGTAGTATAATAGAAAATAATTTCTTCTTCACACTTCTTTTTGCAAATACGTTTTATTATACTGTAACCAGAACAGGAGACCAATGATATCACCCTATGGTAGTGATCAGCAAATCGTTATTGGTCTCGTTTGGATAAGTGCACGAATATTTGTGAACCCCCCATTATCAAAAGATTGAAGTAAAACATCTGCACTGTATATCTTATGAGATCAGGTCCTCCTGTTTCTTCTACTTATAACAGTTTGTAACTGCTGCAAAGCACATATATTATCACAGTGTTACAGCATTTCAAAGCTTCTAATAACTTATATATAGTTAGATATGCTACCAGTGAAGTCTATTACCCTAGCTCCTTAAAAACACCTACGCAGGAATCACCTACCAAGCCATCTTGCTCCTGAAGTCTTCTCTGAGCAAGTGGAATACAGATTTTGCTTCAATGCAACGAGATTAAAGGCGCCTTTACAAATGTTAGCAGTTTTGTTTTCTCTAGGTACACTTGTCTAGCATATGCAGAATTGTGGCACTGAGAGGTATTTCTCTTCAAAGTAATGACATTCCTTGCTCTAATTGCTCTGTATTGATTTCAGAAGAAATTGAAAAGGAAAGAATGCATTCACAGTATTAGGTTGTTAAAGCCAAATCACTGTATTGTACTGTCCTATGTTCTACAGGTCCTGTATTTCAGCAAGCATTCCACAGAACATGCCACGTAGCACATTACCTCTCATTTTGCCTTTCATCCGAAGTGCCCCACAGTATAAATAAATAAATGAATAAATAAATAAATTATCAGTAGAGTTGGATAGATAATATAAGAGCTAATTATGAAATAAGAGGCATACTACCCCAAAACACAAACAGTTTGCTCTTCTTTCTCTTCTACAACTGAAGTGAGAAGAGCCCCATGTCTCTTATTGGTAGAAACGATTCGTTACCAATACTAACACAGGTTGAGAGTTTGAAAAAGTTGGGCTTTTAGTGGAATGAAAATACATGTGCTAAAAGTACTCCTACTTCAAATAAACAGTGTGAGCCAAATTTTGCTTATTTTTACCATTAAAAAAAAAAAAGAAAAAAAAACCAAAGCACTGCTGTAGTCTTAAAGATGTACAAGAATTATTTTTTTTGTATCCAGACTGAAAAAAAAAAAATCAAGATATCTCGGAACACAAATGAAAGTAAGTCAGACCCAGATAGCAAGATGAATTACAGTGAACTGCATTAAGTAGGAGTGAATGATTCCCAGATCTGATTGCAAATTTCCCTGTTTTCACTTTCACAATCAGTCACAAGGAGTTCCTAAGACAAGAGGGGATTTCAAAGCATTAGCATACTGGAGCATAACAGTAGTTTGCACTGTTTAATGCATAATGCTTTAATGCATAATGCTTTGCACTGTTTAATGCATAATGCTTTACATTTAGAGCAGAACTGGCATTCCTGTCTGCAGATAATAATTAGTGTGACATCTGGTAACACAGATAGGAAATAGCTTTTGAAACACAAGGTAAAATAACAGAGTTCCTATAGTTGCTAAGCCCAACGATACAATAATTTCATTAGCAATAACAAAAAAAAAATCTTGCTTGAAAAACAATTAATTATCAAAACCACTAATTACACAGCTTAAATGTATTGTGCACAAGTTGTGCTTGAGGGGGAAAATTGAATTCATATAATTAGCTACAGACTACTAGTGCATATTGCAATGAGAATCTGAAGATGCTATAAAATTTTGCTGTATTATTTTCCAGTTGGTCTTTCTGGTTTCTCAACATCAAATAAGTTGATAAATTTATATATTTAGTATACTTATGAGAAACACAGATGTAACTAACTTTGATAGACAGGATAGGCAGATAGATAGTTAAATAGGTAAGAGCAAGATTCTTGAGCACCACTTATCTCTGAAGTCCTACTAGTTTTGTTTGTGGCACCCTAGTGACTCTCTTGCACCAAGTATCTTTTATGATTAAAATCTGGCTTGCTGAACAATTTTTCACCACAAGCCTGGTGTTAGAAGAGTGACTTCTTGACAACTAAAGGACTACATTAGCATAATGAAAGCCCACCAAGACCAAACTCAAAGCTCAAATACATAATCTTGTTCCTTTAAATATGATTTATCAAAAGGCCTAAAAAATATTCCATTTTTACTTATTAAGCACAAGAACAAGAAATATCTTCTTTTCTTACTTTGAAAAATGATGGAAATTCCTAGGAGAGACAGCTGTCAACAGCTATCTGGACAGGAAATGTGAAGTAAAAAAAAAAAAAAAAATCAAGCTTTTAAAATACTCAGAGTAGCTATTTTGTAACTGTCCAAACCAGGCATTCAGATTTCACTTGCAAATCTGTGAGAGATAAGAGACTAAGAAAAGGAATAATTGCTTTAAAGCCACAAGTAGATGCACATATGAATGGAAGGTGAGATGAAAACATAACATGGCCTCAATATGCCATGTGCAGGGATTAATTAATCTTTAAATATATCTCTTGCTAGTTATCTATTTCTTATCCTTAGAATATTTTATCTGGTCTTTGCACTATCTAATCAACCTACTTATTTATATTCTTTGGTGTTTTTTAAAAAAAAAAAAGATCATTCATTTTGTTTGTAATGTCCATCATGTTTTTAGAAAAGCACTTTGGAGCATTTTGCATTTTGGAGCACTTAGCTCCGTTACCCAACACACCAGACCAGACTCACATTGGATGCAGCTGGCCTATTACTACTTAACAGTGCACTGTGTCTGCTCACCCGGGATTTGTCTGGGTCACACCTTTTGATAAGGAGGGACAACGATATGTTCTCAGTATGTGATATGTTTCTGCTCTGTAAAGAAGGACACGCTCAGGGTTGGTTTTATTGACATAAACTTCCTGAAGATCTGGGATAATATATTTACTGGGTTTTGGTAAACATTCAGTTGTCTGCGCTGTCAATTATTCTTTCATATTTAAAGCCAGTACAAAGCACAGCTCTGTCCGGAGACAGTCACGGAATCACAGAAGTATGGAATGGTTTGGGTTGGAAGGCACCTTAAAAATTGTCTACTTCCAACCCCCCTGCCATGGGCAGGGACACCTCCCACCAGACCAGGTTGCCCAAAGCCCCATCCAGCCTGGCCTTGAACACCTCCAGGGATGGGGCATCCACAGCTGCTCTGGGCAGCCTGTGCCAGAGCCTCTGCTACATCTTCTTGCAGACGATGCAGGCTGGCCCACTCCTGCCCACCCAGCCCCAGCATGAGTGAATTCTCTGTCCTTGTTCACTGTCTGCTCTGCAGATGTCTGTACTTCAGCTGACTGCATGGAACAGTGGACTGAGATATGGGGAACTGAAAGCAGTGATCAAAGTCCTGTTCCTGTTTTTTAGGATCTGGAAAAGTTAGACCTTCCTTACACTTGAACAGGCAAGGGAAAAACACCTGCAGATGGCAAAGGGAGAAAGGTAGTAAGGGCATGACATCAGGACATTAGGAGTGTTAAAAACAGATTCAGAAAAGCAAAAATCACGTAAGAAAACCTGGAAAGTCAAGAAATGTGAAATTCTTTATTTTTGAACTGGGACACTAACTCTTCTTAGAGGCCTTAGGGAAGTACTCCATCTTTACCTCTCCCGCTTTGTCCTCTCTAAAACTTGGACAGCACTAACATAAAAATACCACATATGCAGTCTTTATTTGCCCTCTTTTGCACATATAATCTTCAGTTAACCATATCATTTCTTGGGAGACCAGACTCATTTACAGCACGTTAACAGAGCACTTCCAGAGATAAATCAAGGTTGGCTAATAAAGAAAGCTCTATAATTTGTTATATTACATTTAGATGCCTAGTGGAGGAGACAAAAGTCTGCAGAAAAAGAAAAAAAAAGAAAAAAAAAGTGGTCTCGGGCACATGCAGGCAGAAGTGAATTTTAACTTTGTACCTCAAAGTCCCACTCAAGCCATGCTTCAGAGAGATGATCACAGAGCATGTTTTTCTTGCTAGTTGGGGGCCAACTTTGAAATTTTTGCTGCAGCTGGCAGCAGAAGTGAGCACACAGGGCTGTATTTGCAGTCAGTGAGACCATATATAACACGTTCTGTACAGATTTGACTAAGCTCTGTAACTGAGCCAAAAGCATTGCAAAATGGACACCCACATTAAATGGACCATATAACCCTAATCTTATTGGGCCTCAGTGCTGGCTGTGCAGAATGGGGATAATGCCACCTTGTCACTGAAGAATGACAGTGGAAATAAATTTACCCATATTTGTGAGCAGCTTAAATCCTAAACTGTGACTTTCCTTCCCGCCCTGGTCTGGAAGGAAAGAGTTATTTTAGGCTGTCCTGGTTGATGCTCAGCCCTCCTTCCCCGACAGCAACGTCCTTCTCTTGTGCCTCTTCAGGCCAGCCCCAAGGTGGACACGGCCATGGGCTAGAGCTGCTGGAGGGAGCTCCCTTGAGCCAGCATCCCCATCCCCATGCTCACTTGCACTCTGTTGTCCAAAGGCTACCTGCAAAAAGAAGACAGCCCTGAAGGTTTGAAGCCAGTTTTCAACTCTGTATGATGTTCCATGTCTGACCATGCTGATTTGGCTTAAGAAGCACTACGACAGGACAAGAACAGGACGCTGCTCTCCAGAGATGGTGAAATATTTTGCAGGCTTTCATTACACGTGTTTAAGAAGGGAGAGCTTTTTAAAACATAACCTTGACTAAGTCCATTTGGCATCCTGAACTTTGCAAAACAGTATTGTTCCACAGCTGCTCCATTTTTTTCCTCAGATTTTGGATACAAATTATAACTCTCACTAAATTCACAACATAGGCAGGCTACAGCCCATCTTCTTTTTTTATCCCATTTTATCTCATCAAATTAATGTATACATTTTAAATTCCCTGTACTGAAACAAACTGCTCTGTAGATCTGGAAGCACAGCTCTTCCATCTATTTCTTCACTCCGAGTGCCTTCTGGAGCTGAGAGAGCTCCAGTCTTAAACAGAAAAATCATGTCCTAGATTGCTCTCTGTTTCCAGCCAGCGCAGTCTCTTTCTGCTCACTGCGTTCAATCTCCCACCTGGAGAGCTGTGCCATGTCATAGTAGAAGCTTTTTTCTTAGGCTGAAAGGATTTTCCTATATTTCAGCAAACTCTGGTTACATGCATAAGTCTTCAGTGCTGAATTATTCAAAGAAAATTATAAATTATCCGTCTCTCTCAGCATATCTCGGGATTATTTCAATTAGCCAGGCACAGCCATAAAGAGACTTCTGTGTGGAGTACGAATTGGTGTCAAATCCTGACATTTTTTCTCTACCAGAAGTTGGATTGTCTGTGGCTGTGCACGGGCCCCATGGTTTGAGGGTGACCTAGAGATGCCTTTTCCTGGCAATGGAGACATTGGAGACATATCCACTGACCTGAGTGTGATATATATCCATGTATCCCTTCCATAGGAATCTCCCCACACGAAATTTATGGCCTACAGTTTCCAGGAACTCATCTCATTTCTGCACGTTCCCTCTCTTATCCTTTATACTCCATTTTATTCCTTCCTCTACCCAGGTGTGCTGCCTTTCCTCAATCCCTCCACAGGCCACTGTTGTTATTAAAGCCAGCTGACCACTCTTCTGGGCCCCGTCATCCTCTTCACTTTTGTGTGGATGAAAGAGTAAGAATTAGGATCAGAAAGATTTACCACCAGCAGCTGAAAGCAAGCTGAGTGTGGGACCTCTTCTCTCACATCTTAAAGAGGTTGTGAGCAAATGCCAACAGATCTAAAATACTTGAAGGCCTGGAAAGACTTAAAGTACAAACGAGAGTGCTGGAAAGACAAGATGAAGTCAGGGCATCTCCCAGCCTCTCCCAAAGCCATATCCTCCTGCAGGTGGTTTGCAGAAGAATCTGAAATGTGGTTAAGAGAACCTGTACATGGTTTCCTTAGCAGAGACACGGTGTAGAAATGGTGCTTAAACAAAGGCATCTGTGATGTAGCAGGTACAAAGAAAAAGCAGTGTTAGAGCAGCTGGCAATGCAACCCAAACTTCTCCAGCCATAAGTTCCAGCTACTTTTGAGAAAGGGAAACTGAAGAACGATGGCTGCTCATCGTTAAAAAATACAAACAAGCAAACAATGTATTTAAACAATGCACTTTCTGAGTATCTAACATGAGAACTGAAGCCAGATCTTTGTCGGTGCTGAAGCCTAGCAAGTATCTCCTGGATGGGCTTTCTGCACAGAGGAGGCTATAAACACTACTTGGAAAAACCAGTCCCTAGATGTCTCTAGACAGCACCCAAAAGGGATAGCTGCTCTTGACAATTTTGGCATTAATCTCTGTACTTTGATGCTACAGAGAACATGGCTTAAGAACACCCATTTGGAAATTAACAATTCTTTATTCATTGCATACTCTGAACAACGTACCCTAAATATGGCATAGGGCCACATCTAATGGGGATAACAAAAAGAAATAATAATCACTCATTCACTGAATACAGCAGAAAGCCTGTAGAAAATTTAATAAAGGGCTTTGTAAGGCTGTATTACAATGCCCTAACTCAGAACTGTATGGACGGTCTTAATTCCCAATCTGTCAGAGCCTGTCCTGGCAATTCATCCCCTCTTTAGATGCAAAGATTATATAGGTTAAATATTATCAAATGAACAGGGGGAGGGAACTCTTTTGGGAACACAGACTGAAATGCTTACTTTGTTCCTTTTCCTGGCTGAGGGCATTCAGTAATCATGACAGAGCCTTGTGTTTGAAGCTCTCTTGATAACGAGGACCCAAATCCTGAGCTCCCAATTAGTGTGCTAGTGCGGCAGCTGAGCCAGAGGAGCACCGCTCCTGCCAGCTGGGAATCACACAGGTGCTGGGGAAAAGCACCTGGCTGCATTTGGTTAATACCTGCCTTTTACTTCTGGTTTAAATAAAACATTGAAAAAAAGCACACAGGGTGCATGTGGGAATTTTTAAAAACTACAGTTCAAATGCTACCTACATTAGGTAATACCCTGGCTGTAATGAAGTTAGGATCATCCACCTGCCAAGACTCCACCTCTGCTTTTTATTGCTGTTTGTGCACGTATGTTTACCTCTCTGCCTAGCTTTCTCTCTTGCCAGGGGCTTTGCACATTAAACTTATTTTGCTTTTCTTCCAGATTGTAGAAAACTTTTTTTTTTAAGTACTGTGCTGATATTTGTTTTGCTTATATGTATTTTTCCTCAGGATAAAGAGTAATAGCTTGATTTGTGACACTGTGAGCCATTACATACCACAAGTTTTTCAGCTGCTTTTTTTCTAACTTGAAATCAGAAATCAGGCTGTGGCAGGTAGAGGCATAGAATATACTCAGGCCATAACAGAAAAGCTTTGTGGATGAGCTTTTTCAGGCCCTCAGGTCCTTCTCTAAAATCTCAGGTTGTGATCCATGCTGCCACAGCTCGTCAATGAGACAGATGCCAAAGCCTCTAAAGTGATGCACAAATGAATACAAAGGAAATAAAAGAATCTAGGCAAGTGACAAATAAAATACCCACAAGTATCCAACCTCTAGGAAAATGCATACTAACTTACATTACATTACATAGATAAAACAAGCATTTACTGAATGCCAATTTCTCTCATCAGCATATCACAAAGCACAGAGGGCAATGTTAGAAATGGTGACAACCTTTATGTCTAAGTCCTTACTTCACTCAAAGAGAGCATCCTCTCAAACTTAATGGAAATGTAAATATAAAACATTCACTGCCATAAAAGTCTCTCGAGATGGAGCCTAAGTAGCGTGATTAGTATGGAAAATGCTTCATAAATCCTAACTCCAATAATCTCTGGTAGCATAAAGGCTACATCTCATTATGACTTTCTAACAGAGCCTTGTTAATTCTCACTTCACTAATCTGTGACCTTGAAAATTCCCTCTCCACATTTCAGTGAGACATTGACAGCAGATTGAAACAGTGAGGTATTGGAATTGGTATTTGGCATATATTCCAAAATATTCAATAGTTTTGTAACAAATCTTATGCCTGGCTAAATTAAATGAAATAACAAACCTTTCATAAATTACCATTCAGCATTTTTAGTTTGGTATTTTAAATGAAATATCATAATCTATCAATTAATTTGTAACAGAATCTTTTGCAAGGCTGCTCCCAGTCAATTACAGGAATAAAAGGGGTTTTGTATTATGTGTATTTCTCCTGACATCTCTTTGATATGAAGTATCTGGTTTTGTAAGTAGATACTACTGTCTGTAATCCTTTCAGACTGCTGTTAACAATAAACACCTTAAAGTGCACATGCACAGATATGTGTATAGACACACAAGTCAGTACAGACCTGTAGCTGTACAAATCCTGGCATCACTCATGTGATTCCACAGTTTACTGAAGACTTGCACAAATGTAACTCTGCTTATAAGGTAGTTTGGGTGAGAAGGCAAAATGACAGAACAAAAGAAGTTCTATCCAAATTTGTTCAGGCTTGAGAAACAGTTTTTCCTCTACTACCCCTGGGTGTATTTTGAAAAAAAAAATAAATAAAATTAAAACCCCCTCTAGGTGTAAGTAAGTCTTAAAAACCAATGTCTGTTATTTCCAATACTAGGCAGACAGCAATTTACATCATTTCTTACAACAGGGGACTATTGGTAATATTTAGCCATTAAGATCTGAGTTGTTATTCAGTTTACTAGCACAGCTGTAAGATCAAGAGAATAAAAACATTTGTTTGCCATTATGCAACAACCACTGGTATCAAAGTTTTAATAATACTAGGCTGTATTACTGGCTGTGAAATGCAGTAAAATTTTCATCCAAAATAGCTCAGTGCAGATGACATCATGTTCTACATTTAATTCTCTTTTGTTATTAATTTTACAACATCTCTAGTGATTATACTGTTGCATTATAGCAAAGCATAGCTATATTTTATCAGTATACACCTACAAAAGGACCCAGATTGAGACACATTTCAAGATGTACTCATTTATACTCATCTCTGTGTGGTTTACCCATGAGTACGCTCACAAATGAGGTAGCAGTGTGCCTGAGAGATCTTACATGAAGGAGGGAAGAGCAGAGCACAGGGATGAGAAGGGACAGAGCAGCTTAGACCCATGGAAAGTCCTTGGTGAAGCTGGAAGCAGTGGTTTGTCATTTAAAATGGCTGTGTTACTATGCACTGGCCTTCTGTACAGTACTCTCAGAGAAAATACCCCTAATAACCACAGGCTGCTTCTATCCATCTCACCTTCACTCTCACAAGGAGGACACCCCATTACCTCTCCCTCATCCTCAGCAGCAGAGCTCTGTCAGTGGGACAGACAAGGGGAGACAAGGAAAGGGCAGAAAGTTAAGTTTTTACTTCAGATTTCAAAACACGGGCATATTTGAGACGGTGGGTGGCACACCTGTGTAGTACTGGAAACTAGGGCTCTAGGCACAGATGCTCTGAAGCTGTCCAGTCACCAGGAAAGGGTATGTTACACCGTATAACTGAACCCTGGCACGGGGAAACCACTTTTAAAATAAAGGAAACAAAAATGTGTTTTTTTTCTCCTTGGTATGACAGAGTTCTGCAGGGTGGCATTTTTTAGCTCTTGCCTATCCCAAGCACTGATGGCACATCTAGCAAATTATGTTAAGTTGGGAAGTTTGATGGGCATTTCCTATTCTTGTTACTTTAATACTAATTTCTGTGCAGTTATGAAAGAGTGCTCTAGCAAGTTCTCCTCTTCACATGACAGCTCTGTCCAGTTCTGTGGTGCAGAAGCACAAAGCCTTTGTTATTCCTGCCACAATTTCTCATGTGTAATAGCGTAGAATAGCTAGATACATTCTGCCTTCAAAGATGACAGTTCTTGAGCACCAATCACTTTGTTACTACAATCCAAGTTACAAACCTTTGAAAGTCATAAAATTCTCAGTATATTTTAATTATACTTCTCAGACCATTTAAAAACCATATATGCCAATATTTCATTATCCTCAATGTTTTTCAAGTGGTGTTATGCATCCTGATAAAGCTTTAAGATATTCTACAAGAAGGAAAATGTAAAGAAAAGGCAACTAAACCTTATTTTAGACATTAGAGGGTAAGCTAGAAAATGAACATACCAACAGCCATCATGTAATCCCAGCGGTCTAAGAGGCACATATTGAAGATCAGGTGGTCAGATGTTTGCCCTTGGCCAATGAGTGGAATGTTTCTCTCCAAATTTTGGGTTATTGCAGAAGTCCAGCCAACGAGGAACCAAAAGACTACCAGGAGAATTACAGCCAGCATCCTCATCACTCGCCCACCTGTCATGTATGGAATACGCTGAGCAGTTCGGGACAGGAATACCTTCAAAACCCTGAAAAATTCAGACATGGCAGAATTGAAAAGAGAATTAACTGTGTTGCAGGAATTAGATTTTCATTTTATTTCACTATCAGACTATTAAAAAAAAATATATCAACATTCTCTCCCTTGACAGTATGTACAAGAGTAAAATTTGAAACATTATTACTTTCATATTCATCATATTTAAATGGAACTGATTGCTGCCCAGAGAGTGCTACAGAGCACTAATAGAAAATATTAGCTATACTTATGCTAGAGACATGCATTCACATGCTGTGTTGTCAGGCTATTTTCTACCTTCCAGCTCCCAGTGGAAGACTTCTGTCTTTGAAAAAGGGAAGGTCATATCCATAAAACAGCAACCATGTGTGAGGTTTTATTTTGTTATGATGCTGTCTGTCTGCTCATCCCAAATCATACAATTCCCCTATTTGATATTCTTCCCATAGACTTTGATGCTTACAAGACAACATTCTGTTCCTTGTAGAGGTAACTGTGGAAGGCACTTCCAAAGTGAGGGGCGAACTCTTTCAGTGATTTTGTCCTCAAAGCCACTCCAGTTCTAGATTCCTGAGTGTGAGCATGACCACTGAATACTCTTGATATCCACATGGGACTAATTATCACTGAGGTTTAGGAAACTTTAATTTTTTAATAAAGTTGAGTTTTTAAAACCCCTCAAATATTTGCAGCGTACCAAGCTCCTCAGCCAGATCCCAAATCATTTCATGGCCAGGCCTGCACTTTCAGCAAAAAAAATCACACTCCAGTTTAATATTCGTGCTTATTTTTGTCTAAAAGGAAGCAGAAGCAACTGGCACTGCCTCTCAGACAAACAATAACGCAGTGTCTTTAAAGGCAAAAGCACAAAGTCTTTTCCACATCCATAAAAATGAATCAGCATTTGACTACAAACACAGCCTTCACAGTGTGTGTTAGGTGAAGCCAGACATCTGAATATGTTCAACATTATTCAGCTGTTTCCCTCCCAACAGTCACTCCGCAGGGAGTCACAGGTTTTGATCCTTCCACGTCTGATTGATGTTCTCCTCTCCCTTCCCAGATGCTAAGTGTTTTATATCTGAAGCAGGTTCCCAAAGACTTCAGGAAGGATAGGCAGAATATTCCACAGAGGCGAGGCAGACAATTTCCTTCTGCCTCTATCAGCCACAGCACCGTTGTTCCAGGCAGTGCCAGGAAATCCGCATTTTTTAGAACATTAAAATTCAATATAAGCAAAGGTTTTCCTCCTCCACGTTGTGAATGACGATCGATACTTAGCTTCTTGGAAGGAAGGAAGGAGAAAGATACTCTTTTTGTGATGAAATCAGGCACACCATCTTTTCACTGCTGTTGTTTGCCATTTCAGAAAAACCTTACCACACATGTTTATGAAGCTTTAAGAATTAGAGAAATCACACAAACTATGTGAGAACAGCAATACAGTTTTCTTTTCTTTGTATTTTGGCTCTCCAAAGGCAATTCTTGGTGATTCTACTGAACTGTGAACTTTTTCTGGACATAACAAGCCTGGGCTCATTAATTTTTTTCCAGTACTAACTCATTAACTGCTGACTGTGAAACAGCTTTCATGGGGAGTGGGGTATCCTGTCTACTTATTGATCTAAGTAGAGTGAAACAAATAACATTCTGCAGTAGAGCAGTCAAAAACCCCTCCAATTTGCATTTCTTTTTTTCCCTCATCTTTTTCACAAAAACAGACATCCATCACCACTGCCATCTATATCTTCAAAATATAGGCCTACATGTAACCTAACCTCTAATTTATTTAAAAATATATATATATATTTCTGAAAAGCTGTCAGAAAAGCTGTGTTAGACTTGCGATGTTGAAAATCTCCCTTCCAAAGGCTGAGGCATGAAAGTGCTCAACCAGAACATGAGGTCCAGTGTTGCAATTCCCTCGTCTTCCTGTGGCAATGCGAATCCAAACCCACATTGCTCACCACCTCATCACTGACAGACACATCCTCAGTCTCCCCTACATGTTACTGAGCCTGTATTAAAGCAGAGACACGTACCCAGGAGGTTCCCCTCCTGAAAACATCCCTGCTCACCAGGCTGGAGCACCATCCTCCTTCCTGTACCTCTGACTCATATACTAAGTTTACCATGAAAGTTTAACTGCTGTGATATGAGACCAAATTGCCTAGGAACTGTGTGTTGTCTGACGACTGGTGCTCTCCATCAGACAGGTGGTTCAAATCTCTGCCCTGAGTTCTTGGTAGACAATACTCAGTCATCCTTTTTCTCACTGTATCTATTTCTCACAGGGAGGTAAGGTACAGAGCTTCTGGGCTACACCTGTATTAAGAAATTAAATATGCCCAGATGATGGAGTTCCAGCACCCAGGAATGTTTTCGGATGCTACTTAATTTATGAATATATATGTAGCCCTGGATTCAAATTCCTGAACAAATTGATGTTTAATCATGGGTATCAAGTAAAGGAATACCAACTGAAAAAAACTCCTCCTCCTGTCCTGTCTATGCCCCAAAACACCTGGTCGTGAGAAGCTTTGGGCACTGTTTGAGAGGTATTGCCTCTGATCTAAGGCAGAAGAGGAAATGTAACCATCCTCCTCAGCATCTTCTAGCTCTTTACCCAGCTAAAGCTGTTCAGCACATGCGATGCACTTTTATGCACTGCTGTTGAATAATCCAATCATCATTTTCAGTGAAATGTCGTCAGCTCTGTTTACAGGCAGATCAGACATCACACTGTGATGTGCTCTACCTACTTTGCTGGAAGACGTTAAAAGCTGCCTTTAAGCAAAGCTTTGACCTACAGACAACTACAGCCAGCATTAAAGCCAGTATGTAATAGTTGTCCTTTCAACAGAGTAAGAAGAGAGTTCAGGCTGAATGAACTGTCTGGAAACTACTGAAGGTAACCCCCAACTCTACCACCTGCACCACCTAAGATATATGGTCTGAGGGTTTGGGATTTTTTTTTTCTTTTTTGGCCTGGCTCTATATAGCTGGACAAGGTGAGGGCTTGATTGCAAATACTGAGAGCAGAGAGGAAAGGGTAGCCCAGCAGACAGGAGGAGAAGTGATCAGAAATGGAAGGACAGAGCACCCTGGTTCACAGATCCAGCTGGGATCATCAGCTTAGGGACTGCAGCCAAAGCATGTGGCTGCTGCTGCGAAAAGTATGTCCTGAGATGTAATGTATAATCTTAGAAAATAAATAAGATCATACTAAATTTTCAGGTCATATCAATAATTCACCCTGTGAACAGAAAACATGGTCCTCACTCTATGAGCTGACTCTGTAAGTGGAAGGAACAACAGGTGAAGGGTCCTGCTTTGACAGCAATGACCTGGCACGGTTTGTTTGCTTTTTATTTCTAGTATCTGTCATTTTGTGGCTTTACTGAGTCATCCTGTCAAACTGTTCTGTTCCAGACTGATGATTTTTATTGTGATATGAAAGCTACACCAGAAAGATTAAGGGTCAAGAGCTCTTATGCAGTATATTGACTTCCTATGGGAGAGGGATTACATCTTATCTGTTTCTTCTGGAGTAACAGTGAACATGAGACTAGTTACTTAGAGCTTGCAAACCGATGTGATCCTACTGAAAACAGAAAAGAGGTACCTACGGCCCATGTACGGCACCATGCCAATACAAAGAAAAATCACACCTCACACTTGACACATACATGCACACACACAAATACTGAGCGTGGGTTTTTTTTCCACATCAGGGAAGATGACTGAAGAAAGAGCATCAACACTGAGGGCCCAAGACCTCACAATTTGTATTTAGATGCACTCATACCACAAGTTACTGTCTCTTGGCTATAAAGGATAAAATCTTGCTAAGAGATCCAAATAAACAGCTTTCTCAAACACATCTCAGCTCAAAGTCTCCAAATCAGTCTTGTCTTACTTACTTCCCAAGTAATTTCTCAAGGCCTTAGCAAAAAATAGGCAGGAAGACCAGCATGGAATAAACTCAATGAAATCAGGATGATTGTTTGCTTTATTGAATCTGGCCATCTTAAACCTGAGCAACCTGGGCTGAGAGCTGTGTCATGTCAACAGTGTGAAAATGGCATGGCGAGACCAGCATCATACACATAGAATCACAGAATCTGGTTGGAAGGGACCTTAAATTCCTGTCTGAATTTAAGAAGAGATTGGACTGTGCACTTAGTCACATGGTCTGAACTTTTGGGTAGACCTGTGCAGTATCAAGAGTTGGACTTGATGATCCTTAAGGGTCCCTTCCAACCCAGGATATTCTATGATTCTATGATTAAAGATCACCCAGTTCCAGCCTCCTGCCATGGGCAGGGACACCTCCCACCAGACCAGGCTGCCCAAAGCCCCATCCAGCCTGGCCTTGAACACCTCCAAGGATGGGGCATCCACAGCTTCTCTGGGCAGCCTGTGCCAGTGCCTCACCACCCTCACAGTAAATAACTTCTTTCTAATGTCTAATATAAATCTACTCTTTTTTCATCATCATGTCCTGACCAGTGAAAAGGTACACAAATTAGAAAAATAATTGTGGCAATTATTTGGGTGTATGAATACTTCTGAGAGTTTCCATCCTATGTGATTAATGAATATTTGAGGATATCCTGACAGTACATTTACAAGTTACTAATGGAATAGTCTTGGGTACAGAGTGATCAGGGAAACAGTGATATCCTTTTTTCCTTAATAAATTATATTTACCTTCAAAACTGTGATTTTGATAGTATAGTTTCCTTGATACTTTCCACAGAGTTATAAAGTTATTTTCTATTACAGGAAATTAATGTAATACAAATACTTCAGATGTATGGCTAGAAATCATTGCTGTGCAGGAATGTGAAGATGAGTTAAAAATGTATTTTATTTCAGTGCCTGCTAAAAACTACCATTAGTAAGCAAAGCAAAGACCCATAGGTCATGGCATAATGCTAACATACTCAATATAGTACTTTCCTAGATTAGTTTTAATACTATATGTATCGCACTGTACCTTTAAAAATAGTCATATTCATACCATATGGAGGAAGACTGGGCTAAATATATAATGTGCCACTAAAATGTTATAAAGGTCATTCTCCAGTGCTTTGATGAAAGTCCCAGTGCTGGATCAATATATAGGAGATAAAATGTGCTGCCATAATTTCCAAGAGTTTGACCAGGCTGAGGAAGGTCATAAATTATGGGAGGAAATCACAGGCAGCTGAAGGGAAGGCTCAGGGTATGAGGAGCAAAAAGCAGTCCAATAGTTCCCCACTGCAATCAGAACCACTCACTCATTCCCATATGAGCACCACTGGACTTTCAGTATCATCTATATTTAATAATACAGAAAGAGTCTAAAAATATGACTTGCTTTGATGAAAATGTATTGAGTTGAAGTAGCTTTTGTCTGTCAGTATGTGGGTAAGCCTGGAATGAGCACACTGAATGATCTGTGGTTTCTTTAAATGTACCCCAGATTCTAACACTTTTTGTGCCGTACATACGCTTTTTTTTCCTCTTTCACCTCCAAGTCTAAATTCCTACCTGAGGAAAGCTCAGTTTCCCGGCAGAACATAGATCAAAAAGTTTTGTCTGTCTGTGGCTGATTCCAGGGATTGTAGCTGGAGTCCTTTGACAGATCAGCTGGCGCTTGCCGTTCCCCTGTGCCTCCTCGCTCCCCAGCTCACTGCCCTGCTGCGCGCACCTGTTCTGCTTGGCTGCTGGCTCCCATGCCAGGAGGCACTGAAACTGTGTGTGCGTGTTGCTTTTGGAAGTGCTTTTGTTCATATCACCATTCAGGTAGGTCCCATCAGCCGTGGCAATTCCTTAGCTAGACTTGCCCATCCTGGTGGATGCGCCAAGCACCGGGGAGCTGAGAAGTAAGAAGGCTCCACCGGGGACGTGCCATGTCACGTAACCAGGCTTCAGTGATGCAGACCAAGTCTCCTTATTTACGAAATCCTCAGCTGCTTTGTGCTAATTATCTCTTCTAATAAACTACTTAATGCACTAATGCCCCCAGGAATCCTGCTGAGATTAGCAGAACTGCAGAATGCCAGGGAAGCGTCTGACCCTCTGCTGTCAAGCCCTGACCACGCAGAGCTCCTACAGAGCACTGTGATGGTGACTATGTATGCTATAAGGGCCCATCTCTCTGACCCCAGACAACTAGCAGTGGCATGTCTCCTGTTTGCCAGTTACTCATGTTTAAGGTTATGTCACACAGGTACTTTTGGGGCACCAAAATCAAGAGCTCGTGACCACAGAATCCCATGTGAGATTCCTAAAATGCTGAAAACCCAGGATGTTGGGATAGGCATAACACCGCCTCTCCCTGAATCTGCTACCAAATGGTTAACAGAACCATTTCAATAATTTCCTCCTGGTAGATACGTTTAAATAATTACATCCCTCGCTTGTTAAAAATGAGGTCAGCTCCTCAGACATTTTTCTCCATAAGCAAACCAACCCTGTTGAGCTCTTCTTCATTCAAATTTGAGGTGATTCTGTGGCAGAAACCTTAATTCATATATTGTTAAAACTCCTGCCGCTAGGACTTCAGTCTAAAGATTATAAATCCTTCAGGCTATACAAGCTTTGGCTAAGCTAATTATTTGCTTCTTAAAAATCATCAAGTGATGATTAACTTTTTGTAAATCTAAAGCCATTCAGTCCTTTACCCCTATCAAAGACTTTCAGAATAGGCAGCAGAAAAGATCTCAAAGTCACTATTTATCAGGAAGCTTACGCTGTGAAAACACATTCAAGCACTGCCTCCCGGTAATCCTCTCCTACAACAGGTCAAGCACATTTTCAAGACTTTCATTACAAAATTTGCTTCACAGGGTGTTGTGGAGTTGAACTTACAAAGCCAACTCCCCTCCCGCTCCAGGCTGACAATGTTTGCTTTAACAAAGGCTGATGCGTAAAAGCGGTGGGAACGACACAAATCCCCTTCCTTGTTAGTGCTGCTCCACACAGGCACTCTCTCCTGCTGAAAACACTCATGGACAATTTCAGCAACCTCTCTGAATGTCAGAGGCGTTTTCTAGTGACCAACAATAAGGTAGCTGATCAAAACCCTATGTCAAAGCTTGCATTTTAGTTCTTAGATAGGCACACTACAGATAGCAAAAGTCTTGCCATGGATAAAACCCAAATCCAGACCAAAGTAAATCTGGGGGTGGTTACACGGCTCGATGCAGAAAGACCTTCTTTCCTTTCTGCTCCTTCTTAGTTCACTGGCAAGCACTGCACTTCTGATTAGAGAATGATAAGCCCAACTTAAAAAGACAGTACTTTTTCAACATTTCGAATGTGGTCACGAAAGCAAAATACCTCCTTCCTTTTGAGCTAATGACAATAGATCCTGTGATCCATTTGCACAATTGGAAGAATTGCTGTTTTAAGAAAAACAAAACGAGATTTTCAACAGGACTGGACGGTTTAGCAATCAAGAAATGCACTACATGTTTCACTGCTCTTATGAATTTAACCTATTTGATTATTTTATTAAAGTAATATATAAGAAGAATGTACAGCTTCAAAAAACAGTGAACAAAAGTCTAGCAGATTTGAGTGAATTACAATTCACTCTCCTAGCAGTGCTTTATTGTGAAAACTGACCTATATATTAACAGTATATTTACAGATCACTGTACCCTTTACTTTTTGAGCAGTGCACTAGCAGTAGTCAGCAATGGAAGAAAACAACGTAACCATAATTTCATAAATGAAATATCTTACTGTTCATAGATGGAGGCTTCATTGTTTTCCCCTTTGTATCCCATTGAACATGTGGCTTCTAACTATCTTTCTTGAAACTATTAGTTCATGTGTGCTACACTGTAGATTGAAAAAAGTTTTCAATAAAAAGACCTCATTAATTTACTGAGCTTTTATCTCTAATTACATAGCAAGTTTCTATACTAAAGCACCAGAAAATCAAATTTCCTTTTATGTGATCTCCTCCATCTTACTAGCTACTTTAACAACATTAAAAACTTTTAATAGTGCTCTTACAATAATATTGTGTGATTCTGTTATGAATTTTTCCAGTGCAGGATCTGAGATCCCACAGCCTGAAGGCCAGATGTGGCTCTCTCTCCGTTTCACATGGACTGGGGCAGTTACTGGCTACCATCGCTGGGAACCCATTAATGTGCAGACCAGTAGAGGTGTTTGAAGCATCCCCAGCCCCAGCAATGAGAAGGTTTCCCATCCCTGCTCTAAAGGAACAAACCAGTTGACTTCCAAGATCTAATCACAGAGTCCGAGTCTGGGTTTGTCATCAGTGACCAAATGACTTCTCTGAAAACTCTTCTTACAGGGGGAGTTGGAAATTAATTTCCCCTTAGGAGCTGAATTATTTTCTCCTTAGACAGCTTCTCAAGCTGGTGCAACTTTCTTAAGGATCTTCATGCTGTATGTCATATCTGGTGTTAGTTTTACACGTAAGATACTAAACATACAATTATTTAGGAAATGTTGAGGTCAGTAGACTTCTCTGATGGAAATGACATTGCTCATTGTCTGTCAATGAACTGCTGAGCAAGCCTGGGAAGAGACCTGAAAGACAGCAGGGGGTGACAGCAGGAGAGATGGAGTAGACCTTGGAGCCTGTAAAAAAAATTTCCAAGAACCAGTGAAGACTGTGGAGAGCTTGGTGCAAGTTCAAAATTCACTAAGTTGGATCAAATCTAGACCTCCCCACAAGGACACAGTACACAAGTGAAGAATTAGGTATAAACACTTCTCTTTCTGGTCTTATTTATCTAGTTGTACCGATTTTTTTTAATTATATTTTTTCATTTAAAAAATCAGTCACCTTGGCTGGTCAGAGAGAACCTTAATTTTCTGAGCCTTCCCGTTGCCTTTTTGGAGGAGGTTCCTGTAGAGAAGGTGTGTGGAGTCGAAGCTGTAGCTGACTGTTGGTTTAACTGCATCGTTGGAGGACATTCAAGAGAAATTTTTTTTCAAAATAAACTGGCTCTCTAAGATGAAAAGCTGGCAACAGCAAAACAAAGGATCAAGTTTGCTTTGCCTGGATCTGGCATTAACACATTTGGTTTTAAGTATATTGCCTTCAAAAAAGTTCCAGTGGAAAGAAAGAGAGCAGGAGAGGTGCTGTGTCTGCGGAGTGCTCACTAAAGCACTGTGCAGAGCATTGTTTGGCACCAAACTATCTCCTCACATGACTTGCAAGCACTTGTTTCCTTTTCGTCTCTCAAATTATGTTAATAGGCACCACTTAAAAATGACAATCCATTATTAAAGATGCAGGAAGCAAACATCAGCAACTGAAAGGACAGGAACTTCTCCCATCTTTATACCCATCAGCATTTTTTATGCCCTCCTATTATCTTTTGGAGAATAGTTTTTTCCTTTCTCTTTCCTTCTCTCAAAACGTTTCAGGGCTGGAAGTTACTTTGAACTGGCTGAGAGAGGCTCACAGAGCTGCTTCCATGTTGGATGGCCAGGAGCATGCGCACCTTTACGCATCCAACTAAAGCCCTAAAAATGTTCACATTTTTCATCACGACATCCTCCCAGTTTTATTGCCTCAGTGTTAATCATATGCAGATATGGAAACCTGGTTTTCTGAAGAGAAAAGTTCCTGATTTCCAGCTGACGTTAATGAGGTTTACATGAGCGCAACTTCCAAGATTCATGCTTTTCTCACAAATTAATACAGTTAATATCTGGAAAAAATCTCTTTTCCTACTAGCCCATATAAGTTAATCATGCAAAGTTCTTATATATCAGCTCTCAGTTAAGTAACCACGAACAAGAACAACCCAAAACATCATTTCTTTTCAACCACAATGAGGACACTGAGAAGGAGGCCAGACAACACATTAAAAGGCCCAGCCTTGTGCTCTGCTCTCATTTACATACATTCACAATGACGGCAGGCAGTTAAACAGTCCAGATATAACAAAAAGAGCCTGTCCTACTATATTTTACTAGATACCCTGAGGCATAAGAATGAGTAATCACACCCACTGGACACAATTTCCTTCTCTAACCCAAATAGCAGGATTATTATACGGTGTAAAGCTGACAGAGATTAATGGAACGTGGTATAGAAAAGCCTGAGGAGGGAGTTGGTCAAAAACTGTCAAAAGAAACACATCTGTAATACTTAGAAAATATTTGTTGAGGGTTTTGTGCTCACTTTAATAAAATCAATGCTAACCATTTTATAATATGATTGACAGGCAGCAGTGTTCTATATCAACTCTATTGAAAATGAAGCTCTTTATCAGCATTATGTTCTCCTTCCACTTGTGGAATAAATATTAACTTTATCTTGTGGTCTGTGCATGCAGGTATCATGGCCAAGACCTTCATGTGTATTTGAAAGGAAAGTTTATTCTTCAGCTTGTCTGCAAAAGATAAGATTCAAACCATTCTTAGATTAAATTGGGAACATCTCCACCTGTCACGAGATACAGCAGAGTCACCACCAATGGAAACCAAGACTGTAAACAATGCTAACTTCTTTGGATAAAATTTCCATGTGATAAAATATTGTTATTATTAAAAACAGTCCTCTGCAAGTAGATTACACTGAAGGGAATGAAAATACTGGCAAGAGTACAAAAGCCCATCAGGCCTCTGGGGAGTTATTTTTGCTCTGGTCGATTAATTCACAGGATGCCAGAATAGTTGAAGTGTGAAGGGAGAGGTTAAGAAATTGTCTAATCCAACCTTCATGACTGATGCTGCATCCACTACAGCAGGTTACTCAGGACCTTGTCCAGCTGGGTTTTGAGTTTCTTGTCTGTGTTAAGCATCTCCCACAGCAGGGAGAGGAAGAGCCCAGTTGCTGGCATGGAGGAGCAGTAACCTCATATAGAATAAAAAGCCCAACACGTAAGTTAAATGCCAAAGGCTCCTGCAGCAGCTTCATGTGCAGTTCCTAGGATTATAGGTGATACTTAAGATGCAGGAACAACATCAGATATAAATCTGCCTCAACATAAAGGTGTAAATATTTGGCTTTAAATGTTGCAGCCCTACCTGCAACCCTCCCCTTCCATTGGTAGTCTTCTTATTTTACATTTGTAAATTCCCCATGTCTCAAAAGCAACAATGAAATAAGGTTCCAAGCCTTAATTATTTCAAAACCACTCTTTTCTTCTGAATGCTGATGATGCAGGGGACAAACAGACATTAGCTGGTAGCCAAGCTGCTACTCACATAAATTCCCTGCCACATTGCCCAACTTATTCATGCTTCCCTTTTAGCATTCACTAAGAACATTAGAAAAAAGGAAATTCTACAGTACAGGCAAACAGACCAAAATAGAATTTTTTAGACCCACCCTCATTCACACTCCAGTATTTGAAAAACTCCTACTGGTAGAAGAACAAGTAGAGCGATGACTGTGTAAGAAATGAACATCAGCATGTGCACAGCAGTTTCTTAGCTAAAGCAAAAAAGAAAATCTGTCCAAAGTCATACAGAAGAATGAGAAGAATGCATCTCTTCTGTTTATAATACTAAAATAAAGGAACAAATAACTAAACAAAAAAACAGCAACTAAAAAGCCCCAGCTGTATAAAATAGACATCTGATAAACTGTTGAAGAGGGATGGAATCTTCTGCTCTGATTAGCCTCAGCTTGGCTTGTGCAAGCAGCACAGCACACAGCAGTGCAGAATATCCCTGTGCTTTTCCATATGTTATTTCTCTATGAATCTAGCATGTTAATGACTGCCACTATCACTATTTAAGCAGATCAGTTAAATTCACACTCTGGAGGAGATAAATTACACTATGGATGTTCTTTTTCCAATGTTTCTGTTTTAGTTTTGGCTAGGATAGAGTTAATTTTCTTCATAGAGACTCATATGATGCTCTGTTTCAGATTTTTTAATAAAATACTGGTAATCACGCACCGGTGTTTTTAGCTGCTGCCCTGACAGCTGAGAGGGGACACAGCCAGGATGGGTGACCCAGGCTGGCCAAAGGGATGCCCCACACCACACGGCAGCATGCTCAGCAGTAACAGCTGGGGGAAAGAAGGAGGAAGGGGGGGACATTCGGGGTGATGTGGTTTGTCTTCCCAAAGAACCACTACACGTGATGGGCCCAGCTCTGCTGGGAGCAGCTGACACCTGCCTGCCGGTGGGAAGCAGCAACTGGATTCCTTCTGCTCTGCTCGTGCGCAGCTTTTGCTTCACTGGGTGAATTGTCTTTATCTCAACCCATGAGTTCTTGCACTTTTATGTTTTTGATTTTCTCCCCTATCATTCCACCTGGACAGAAGTCAGCAAGAGGTTGCATGGTGCTGAGCTGCCTGCTGGGGTTAAACCACAACAGGTTCATGTAAATACAACATCTAATTGAGGGAAATTCAAAGAACTGTAGTCCAGAATCGCTGTATAGTATCAGCTGTATCTGAATAAATTTGTTCTTTTCATAAACTTCCACGTTGTATTGCCAGGTAAGTGCTCATTCAACTATGTTTACTCTCAGTATGTGCAAATATGTGTGGCAATCAGAAGAAAATGATAATTAGGTCAATCATGAGCACTTCTGAGGAAGCTACAGCTTCTTGTAAACTAGGTTCTGAATGTCTCTCTGGATTTAAAATTTGTGAAAACAATTAAATATACTGCATGTATTGAGAAATACATGCTGTGGGCGACCCCCCACACTCAACAACCTCACTTGGTGCCTTCCCAGCCCTGTATAACACCATACTGCTAGGAGTGTGCCTCAACAGCTAGAACTGCTTCCTGAATTAGCCATTGTTAATGGTGTCCTTAAAAATGACTGCTGATGACTCAGAACAGAGCTTACGGGTCAGGAACACCAATGTGGGTGACACTTCAGTGGGTATCTGCTACAGACCGCCTAATCAGGAAGAAGTAGATGAGGCCTTCTTCAGACAACTGGGGGAAGCTTTGTGTTTGCAAGTCCTGGTCTTCATGGGGTCTTCAGCGACCTGCTCGAAGGGCAACATAAGAGGGCCTAGCCAATCTAGGAGGTCTCTGGAACACGCTGATGATAACTTCTTGACACAGGTGACTGAGGAGCCAAGGAAGGAAGGCACTCTGCTGGACCTCATACAGACAAGGAAGAACTGCTGGGGCCATGAAGGTCAGGGACAACCTTTGCTGAAGTGACCATGAGTGGTGGAGTTCAGGATCTTGAGAGACGGGGACAAAATTTCAAGCTACTCCAAGCTCAGGAAGGTATCATATCAATGTGCAGGAAATCAAGCAAAGGTGGCAGGAGGCCTGCATGGATGAACAAGGAGCTCCTGACTAAACTCAGAAAAAGGAAGTGTACAAAAAGTAGAAGAAGGACCCAGGTTACCCAAGGAAAATACAAAGACACTGTTTGAGCATGTAGCAATGGGATTAGGGAAGCCAAAACCCATCTGTAGTTGAATCTGGCAAGGGACATGAAGGGCAACAAGAAAGACTTGTACAGGTGTATCAGCAGCAAAAAGAAGACTAGAGAAAATGCAGGCCCACTGCTGAACAGGGCAAACACCTGGTAGTGACATGGAAAGGACTGAAATACTCACCACTTTCTTCGCCTCAGTCTTTACTAGTAGGACTTGCTTTGAGGAACCCCGGGTGCCCAAGACTGGTGGGAAAGCCCACAGTAAGAAAGATTTAACCTTGGTGGAGAGGAATCAGGTTAAGGTATATTTAATCGAACTAGACATACTGAAGTCCATGCATGCAACATGACAGAATGTCACTGTAGTCATTGTGAGGCCACTCTCAATACTTTAACAGGTTGTGGTGACTGGAAGAGGTTCCTAAGGACTGGAAAAAAAGCAAATGTCACTCTGTCCTTCAAGAAAGGCAAGAAGGAGGATCCCTGGGAATACAGACTGGTCAACTTAACCTTATCCCTGGGAAGATGATAGAAAAAAAGATCCTCCTGGACACCGTTTCCAAACACAAGAAGGAACAGAAGGTGATTGGGAGCAGTTAGCACAGACTTAGGAAGATGAAATTGTGCCTGATCAACCTGATAGCCTTCTGCAAGGAGATGGCTGTCTTGCTGGATGAGGGAAGAACAGTGGATGTTGTTTGTCTTGACTCAAGAAGGCTTTCTGTAACATCTTCATAGACAAGTTGATTAAATACAGGCTAAATAGTGAGTTCAACTGCCAGGCTGAAAGGGCTGTGATTAGTATCAAGAAGTCCAGGTAGAGGCCAGTCACTACTGGTGTACCCCAGGAGTCAATACCATGGCCAGCACTGTAACCTTTTCTTTAACAACCCGGACAACAGAGCAGAGCACACCATCAGCAAGTCTGTAGTTGACACAAAGCTGGGAGGAGTGGCTGAGACCAAATGATTGTACTGCCATTTAGGGGGATAAAAACAGGCTGGAGAAATGAGCAAACAGGAATCTCAAGGTTTGACAAAGACAAATGCCATGTCCTGCACGTGGGAGAGAATAACCCCAAGCAGCAGTACATTCTGACTTGCTGGAATGCAGCTTTGTAGAAGAAGACCTGGGGATATTGGCAGGTGCCCAACTGACCATGAACCAGCAGTGTGCCCTCAATGAAAAGAAGGCCAGCAGCCTCCTTGGCTATGCTGGGCAGAGTATGGCCAGCAATTTGAGGGAGGTGGTCCTATCCCTCTACTTGGCACTGTTGTCACGTCTAGAGTGCTGTGCCCAGCCATGAGCTCCCAGTACAGGAGAGACATGGACATACTGGATCAGAGTCCAGCAAAGGGCCGGTAAGATGATTAAAGGACTTGAGCATATGGGACTGTTCATCCTGGCTCAGGGGGATCTTATCAAAGCACATAAGTGCCTGATGGGAGGGATTAAAGAAGATGGAACCAGGCTCTTCTTAGTGGTGCCCTGTGACAGGACAAGAGGCAATAAGCACAAACTGAAATACCAACAGGAAATTCACAGAATCATAGAATTGTCTGGGAAGGGATCTTAAAGACCACCCAGTTCCAACCCCCTGCCATGGGCAGGGACACCTCCCACCAGACCAGGTTGCTCAAAGCCCCATCCAGCCTGGCTTTGAACACTTCCAGGGATGGGGCATCCACAGCTTCTCTACACAAGCTGTTTCAGTGCCTCACTGCCTTTACAGTAAAGAATTTCTTCCTAATATCTAATCTAAATCTACCCTCTTTCAGTTTAAAGCTGTTACCCCTTGCCCTATCACTACAATCCCTGATAAAGAGTCCTGCTCCAGCTTTCTTGTAGACCCCCTAAATTCCATTTAGACATAAGAAAAAATTTACTTTCTGTGAATGTGGTCAAACACTAGGTTGCCGAGAGAGCTGTGGAGTCTCCATCCTTGGAGATATTCAGAACCTGACTGTACATGTCCCCGAGCAACCTGCTCTTAGCTGAGCCTGTTCTGAGCAGGAGGGTTGGAGTAGAAGACCTCCAGAGGTCCTTGCCAATCTCAACTGTTCTGTGATTCTGTAATCTTTGTGTAGTTAGTATACAGTTGCATAGATGGGTGGAAGAAACTCAGCAGTCACTAATATTTTCTTAGTAAGCTTTCTGCAACAAGCTTTTTACTGAGACCTTAAGATTTAGTATGCTCTAATATATTCGGATGAGAAGCTTTTTTGTGTAACTTGTTCTATGAACTTCAGAGCTTTGACTGAATATTCCACAAAATATCATAAATTCTGATCTCCAGGGCCCATTAAAATACACCTTTTCATTTTTATTTTCAAAATTTATTATTGGACAATACCATCATCCATTCTAAAGAAGAGGGCAAAGCAAAACTCACGCTCCCCTGCAAGGTTACATATATCAATGCAACATACAACTTCAGTAAATATGAATAAGTAATGAAACATTTTGTTTACTTGTCATTCCGAAATGAAATGTTCAAGTTCAAAAAGTGAACTGTAAGAAACACTAACTCTCATCTTCTATGCTTCCTCTCAGAAGCACAGGAGGAAGTGTCATCATCTAACAAGCTGAATTCTGTAAAGGGTTGCCTCATGTTCACCATAAGATAATGAAAAAAGTGACAGAAGCATACTTGATCATAAACTAGTGAATGCCAACAGATACAGGGAGATGACCTGGAGGCTGTTTCTCTTATTTTTGCAGCACAGCAGTCTATTTTTCCTGTTCATTAACTTAACCTGCCAGTTGACTTCCCCAGCACGATGGAAATGAGCCAAAGGTAATACTCAGGGTTTGGGTCAGAAACCGCTTGGAGACATTTGTCCTTGTATTGGCTTGCTTTTGATGAAAACATTTTCTCCTAAAACTTCTCTCTGCTGTTGCTTTCACTGAGAAATGTGAGGCACTCAGCACCCCTGACTAGTAGATCATTTATACGTATGCTGAAATACAAATTTCAGAGTGCAGTTTAAAGCACTCAGCTTTGTGAATTTTTGCTAGCACAACTGTCATACTGAAGACAAAGTTAAAACTCTCAGTGTACTTCACTCAAAGGGAAAACTACAATTTTTCTGATATTCAGATACCATGGGAATGAACTTCAATTAAACATCAAACCACTCCAGTTTTGCATCGATCAGCAAAAAAACATCTGATGGTAGCTGTTGTGGACACTAACACTGGGGCTGTATTGTAACTGGCTATGTGGAGTTCTCTGGATTTAAACATTGGCAAGTCAGTCTACCTTGTCCTCAATATGAAAACAAAGGCTTGATATATCCATGTCCTAACACAGTCATGAAAGGTTTTACATAATGTCACAGACCATTTAACTTACGGTCAAAGTCTTAGTCGCCAAAGGTTCAAAGCCAAACTAGAATAATGTGGCTATTTTAAGATAATCTAAATTAAAATAATTTTTCTGTTCTGAAAGAGTGTTGCAAAAGACAGAGGGGAGCTAATCTAAATAAATAAATAAATAAATCAGGAAGAAAGAGGAAAGTTTTGTTGCTATCAGATTGATGAAAAACATTGAGATTCTCACCAAAAATCCAATGTAAAAGATCATCCTTGTAGACCCACGTAATCTAACCTCATACAGCAATGAAACCCTACTGACAACAAAATTAGTAGAAAACACAGTAAGCTGGAAGCTCAGTAAAAACTGTGAAGATGAAGCAAGCAGAAAGAGTCCCAGCTCCCCTCTGAGGTCACATACATATTAGAAAAGTGTGGATAATTGTGATTATTTTTAAGGAGAAGTTGCTTAAATAGAAATACTCCAAACAGAGAGATATCAGAGTGCTAAGAAATGCCATGGCAGTGACTTTTCTTCACAACTAAATAACACACCCTCAAAAAAAAAAAAAGGGAGGAAAAAAAAGGGGGGAAATTAAAAAGATTTCTTTCTAATTAATAGTCAGATATTGACCCAAATTCAGACTTAGTGACGAGCATGGAACAAGAGCTAATCACAAAAGAAACAGATTTGGACTCCTGAATATAGAAAACAGCTTAAATGTTCTTCTTCATGTACCACGAAGAAGATAAAAGAAATCAGCACAGTCTAACTGAAGAGACAAAAGGGAAGAGAAAATGTGTTTTTACTTAAAATAGTCTTGGGATGCATCATTTGGTTTCTGTATTCCTTCTGACAAGTCTTGTAAATGACATTGATGATTGTGACTTTGCATGGTAATGCAGATGCATGATGGCAGACCTGAGGCTTTCCAGGGCAGGGCAGGCTGCCAGTTCTTCCTACATCTGACTGCTTGACCTGCACGCAGGCTGCAACGAGCTAGAAAACAGCTAAGCTCAAAGGCTCCTTGCTTTCTGAGAAGATAGGTACAAAATCTGCCTTTCTAATTTTGATTTTCAGTACCCTTTAGGTCACTCAATTATGCTATTTGTGACCATCCTATACTCATTATAGATGTTAGGAACCCACACAGGGAACACTTTTGGGATTCGGAATAAATAGTAGTAGTTGGGTTTGCAGGATGATCTCTATCAGTGGCTTTAATATAATCACTGTACTTCCAGTAACAAGGTATAGAAAACAACTACCAAGTTCACTGACTTGGTTTGTAAATTCCACCTTTTTACTTATAAAAAGACTCACAGATGGAGTCTAAAAGGGTATGGGTTTGGTTGTTCCAGAAAGTTTATACAGTCCCTAGGGTGCAGGTTCAACAGATACAAAGCATTTTAGCTCCTAAGCAAGTCCTTTTAAGAATGTGCTTGTGGGAAACTGCCCCTTAGGAAGATCTGGTAGAAAGTGCCTGGAACTGGCAGTTGTGCCACTCGCGCTGTGTGATGCTGATTGGTTTGTACCCTCTGAATAAAGCAGATTTTGGTTCTGTATGGTTTCTGTAGAATTTAGTAGCATGGCTTAGTGGTGGACTTCAACCTTTAGGTTAAAGGTTGAACTAGATGATCTCAAAGGTCTTTTCCAACCTGAATGATCCTATGATTCTAAGTAGTTTAGCCATTCCATGGTTCCTGTGGTTGGAATTGGCAAACCCTTTGCACCCAGACAAATGGCAAACGCAGCCAGGAGCACCGAGGAGCAAGCAGCAGGCAGGGACAATAACAAGCCAGCTACGAAATTGTTACACTGAAATTTTAAAATATGTGACTTTTTTCCTAATAGAGAAACACTGATATTTTAAACAGACACCCAAAAGGATGCAAGAATAAGAGAGTTTGCGCTATCCCTAGTGAATAATTGGTCTTGTTATTTGAGGTGGACTAACTGGGTAATAGACCTGGTTGTGGCTGACATATGATAGAAAAAACTCAGATGGGAATCACTGGGATCCCAGAATTAGCCCTTTGAAAAGCCACTAAGATTTGTCTAGCAAATAAATCACCTAAACAAATCTTGAGATAGGTAGTGGTTCATCATGTACAAAATATAAAACACTATCAAAAAAATGTGTCACAAAAAGGCATCTGGAGGTCACAGACTATCTGCAATCAACACTACGTTGTACCTAATGGCACTAGAAGAGATAGTGACTTGTGGTTGAAGAAAGGCTTAAGTCCACCAGCTCCAGGCGAGCAATGCCACCATGCCTACATTTTCAGTCCAAACCAAACGAGTGGTTTGTTAGCACAAAGACCATTAAACTATGTAAGTGTCATTTTGGTACAGGAAAACTGAAGAACAGTTTTCTGAGGTTCTCAGTATCTTTGATGAGAGCTAGGGGTTCTGGGCAAAAAACAAATGAGTATCAGAATGCCAGGTAAGAGAAAGAGCAAGCCCAAGAGCAAAGTTCAAAGAGGAGTATAAATAGACAATGGCTGTCACCACCATGTTTCCCATCCTGCAAATGAGAAAAGGATATGAAGAGACAGAATGGTGAACAAGGATTTTGTAGCTCATCTCTTGCCCATGTCAGCGATCCTGATGTGAGTGTAAATCTCAAAGAATGTGAAAAACTGTAAGAGTTTGTTCATTCCCCAAGGAATCATCACAGAAAGCATACAAAATGAATGGAGCACTAGCCACTGTTTTTGAGGAGAAGGCACTGACAAAGTTTTCTTACAAAAGACTGAGTCACAGACAAAACTGTACATTACACAATATATGTCCCTACAGAACACTGAATTTTAATACATTCAAATGGTAAAATAGCCAATGTATACTTTTCATGGATGTAATAGGTTTTTATTCATCAGAGGACAGTGTTGATACTCACCAGAAGCCATCAATTGCTATTTCTAAAAAGAGTTTGACAGTTACCACCTACAAGGTTCTCAGAGCAATATCGAGGCAATTTTCTCAACTAGTAAAGTGTGATTTGCAAATTGAATAAAAACTTGGAAGAGATTTGGTCATTGCAGCCATATTCTCCAAAGCGTTTGGAAAAGTGCAGAGAAACAAAGTCCAGAGCTGGATTATGTTAATCTGATTTAAAAGAAAAGAAGTCTGTCCAGTCTAAGATAGAAGGCAGAC
The DNA here is from genome assembly GCF_964034855.1 of Anser brachyrhynchus. NCBI lineage: Eukaryota > Metazoa > Chordata > Aves > Anseriformes > Anatidae > Anser > Anser brachyrhynchus. Next base: position 18,580,902 of record NC_137695.1, read on the forward strand.
TATTGCTGAGGAAAGATCCTGCATAAAGTAATTAAGTCTGTTACTAAGGGATGGATGGGACAGTGTAATTCCAGTCCTTTTATCAGTTTTAAGGCTCTCAGCAGTATATGGAGTTGTGTTCAAAGCAAATAAGAGAATGATTTCTGAGGTACCAGAGAAATATGTCAGAAGGAATACATGGTGGTCATTTAGGGACTGAAAGAAATCATAGGAGAGCTGAAAACCACACGGTTTAATAAAAACTACTATGAAATACAAAGTTCAATACACAACTTCATAAAACAAATATGAACAGTGGCATGGAAAAGAAGTTCTAAAAGCTTGTCACATACGCCAAAGCTACAAAGACAAGTCAAGCGAAAGGACAGAAGATCTCTTGCAAAAAAAGTAGACACAGATTTCTTCACAATATCTGGGAAAAATAGCTGATAGATTTTTAGCCTTATTTCAGTGAGACAATGGTACCAAAAAATTCCACACTTACACACATATCAACTTGTTTTTTAATAGCCCTAGTGAAACAGTCGTGGTACCTTCAGGCATTGGCCCTTATCACAGGTCATGAATTTATGTAGCTTGAACTGAAGTATGATTTCAGATATTTAATGCATTTTGCTTTATTCATAATTGAACAGTAGAAAATCATGTCAAATTAATGTTGAAAAACACATCAGAGAAAAGACCCTGGACCACACAGAGCAACAAGGCAGGACCCACACATCCCTGGCTGCCACCATCTGATGTTCTGTACAATAGAAAACTGAAAACAAGCACGCCTGCACTGCTGAAAGTTGATGCCAGAGGCAGAGGGGTCTAATGGATAGATAGATAAAAAGATAGGCAAGGAGAAACAAAAAGTCTAGCAAGATCTGTAGTCGCAAACTAGCTGCCACTTCATAACAACTCTGCAAACAGACGCTAGGAGGCAAAGGCTGCAAACAGCAGGGGCTTCGCCACCAGCAGCCCTGCACTCACACGAAGTTTTAAACTTCCCTAGGAACACCCAGGAGGAATGGTTGGCATCTCCTTAAAATCTCAGTAAGGGAGAGAGGGATTGTTTGGCTCAAGAAGATCTCAGAAAAATAACAGATGTTGCTGTTGCAGAGGCCAAGACCAGAATATGGCTCAACCAGAACGACTGCACTGCTGTTAACTTCCAGAGCACAGCAGCGATGATGGCTGGGAAGAGACCCAGGGGTCCCTGCGTAACTCACCACTGCTACCTGATTTAATTCATACATGAGAAATAGGCATTCAAAACTTTACACCGATTATTAACTGCTACTATTTTTAGATTTCGCTAGACATAGAGGCTGCAGCTTGAACCATATAGAACTAATTGCAATTATGTACACAGGCTCACATTGTGCACGTAAAGGGGCAGAACTCAAATCAAGAAAATCCAAAACTCAGCTGACTCCATGTGTCAGTGGTTTTATGTGGCATTAAGCCATGTAAAACCTGCCGGACCACTGGACTGTAATAATCTCCAATAGTAAGAGTTTTATTTTTTAATACAAATATTTTGTGGTAATTCTTAATTTAAAAGATTACAGATTAACTCTGAATTCAATAGCTTGATACTTGCAACTGAATTAATAAATAATGAAGCTTTCTTCAGGACCTACTGTCTATGCGTTCCTGAACATATAGAATCATAGAGTCACAGAACGGTTTGTGCTGGAAGGGACTTTAAAGGTCACCCGGTTCCAACCCCCTGCCATGGGCAGGGACACCTCCCACCAGACCAGGCTGCCCAAAGCCCCATCCAGCCTGGCCTTGGGCACCTCCAGGGATGGGGCATCCACAGCTTCTCCGGGCAGCCAAGGCAGCGTTGTCTTGACCTTCCCAGTTCAGATCATGATCTCATTATTGCATTTGAAGTTCTTAGACAAACTTGCCTCTCTCTCAGAGAAGCATATATGAGGCTAACCCATACATGATAACTCTGTGATAACTCACCAATGTACAGACTAGCAGTAAAATGCTGACAAGCTTTATGAGCCAAAGAGCGGTCACATCTCCCAAAGAGGTTAACTTACAATAGTTAAATGATTTCCTATCGATCAGCTGAATAGCCATTAATTTTATATACTTGCTTAATTATCCCCAGCTGCAAAGTAAAACAGGATCATTTAAGTCACTTCTATTCTTTTAGCTTGGCAATTAGGTCATGCTAACAGGTCATTCTCAGTCAGCTGCCATGGCATAACTCAATTGACCTAGTGATTACATCCACAAATGGCAACATGGGGTTTTATGTTACCAATGGTTTGTTACCAATGGTCAGATAGAGACTCATTTTTTCAAGCACATAATGGCAATTTTTGGCCTTCGTGATAATCCAGAAAAGAGCAGCTCATAACTAAGAATATTTAGTCCAGGCACCAGTTTTCCCAGTACAAAACATCTAAACTCATCCATACTAATATGGCTGCTATAATTTCTATTGCATATATGTAAAAAAAAAAAAAAAAAAAAAGGTCAAGTATGGGACTAAATCCTAAATTATATAGCTTGATCCATTGTATAACACGGATCATTGCATTTTTTCTACACAAACTTGAGTAATTTGTAGTCATACTTAAGTAAAGCATATCTTCCAAGACAGGATTCATTCTTGATCTGAAAGCAGTACAAAAAACTCCCCATATTTCTTGTTACATTTTTCAATAGCTAAGCACCCTTGCTTAAAATCTATGCCAGATTACTTTTTCGAATTTCTCTGGCTTTGGCTTCCTACCACCAGATCCTACTAAGCCTCTGCCCAATAGATTAAAGAGTTTTTTATGTCTGCTTTTTTTCTCCCTGCTTGTTTATACACAAGAAGCCATCTCTCAGTCTTTTTGCTTATCTAAACAACAGATTAGGTTTCACAGGGCACTTTCAGTAGCCCTCAGATGCTTACTGAATCATATCCATCTACTGCATACCTCCCTTGAAAATGCATCTCAGGAAGAGGGTGTAAGGCAATTGTATTAATCTCAAAGACGTCACCTCCTACAGCAAAATGAATTCCCTACTGATAACTTTTGAAACCGAATTTGGTTTCACTAACTAGTCCCTAACCATCATTTCTTTTGACTGTATTCAAGTGTATCTCTTTGACTAGGCTCAAGGTATCAGGCAATAAATACTGTTTTTCATTACTATCCCTTCTCAAACAAAATTTACTGTTTCACCAAGCTTTGTGTTATCCACAAATTTTATGAGTAATCATTTTGTGTTTGGTTCTGCATTGCTACTGAAAATGCTGAATAGTATCAGGCTTACTGCCTGATAAGACACGAGCCCACTAGAAGCACTCCCATGCAGTCATGATTTTTCACTGACAATCAACGTATGTGATCTGCAAATCCCTCCTTCTTCTTAGCTGCGACAAAGCCCTGTGTGTGGAGCGTGAGTCATATACTTAACTCCCTCTTCACACTCCTCCACAAATATCCTGTAGCTCATGTAATGCGGAATGATGCCTGGCTTCTCTGTCACGCCATAATCCCACCCAGCAGACAGCTGGGCAGCAGGTACCTTGTTTTATCAACCACTTCTGTCTTTCCCATGGAAAGAAAGATGAAAGAGAAAAAGGAAGGAAGGAAGGAAGGAAGGAAGGAAGGAAGGAAGGAAGGAAGGAAGGAAGGAAGGAAGGAAGGAGGGAGGGAGGGAGGGAGGGAGGGAGGGAGGGAAGGAAGGAAGGAAGGAAGGAAGGAAGGAAGGAAGGAAGGAAGGAAGGAAAAAGAAAGAAAGCCTGTAGAGTTATTGAACTTGTATCACAAATGTGCACATGCAAGCCTACCTGGAATGAAGAAGCTGCTGTATTGCACAGCAGCACGAAGCTTTGCCACCTGATGGGGTCCTGTACTCAGCTGGTCTCTGAGATGCTGTGTTTCAGCTCCAGCTCTGACACCCTCCTGCCATCATGCAATCTGATGTGCAAAACCAGTCCTTTCTCCTACTGTCTGCCATGGGGCTGTTTCATGCCATCAAAACGAAAGAGATCTGAAAGGTCGCATGACACTTGTGGATCACTGTAGGGGGCCTTCCCAACCACTGCTTTTTTTCTTAGTCATGATAGCAAGACAACTTAATATTAAAACAACAAATATTTTCTTCATCTTCTCCTGGAACTTTCCTAGCCTAACTTGGCCTATTAAGATACAGCAGAATGCGCGCTACCTTAAGGTGGTTTAAAAAAGCAGCCCATGGAAGTGTATAGCTGTACAGCTGTATCTACAATATTTTATATAAATTAATTATTAATAGGAATATGGACAAAGAATATTTTCAGGATTATAGAGCTCAAATAATCTTATGTATTTTAAATGTTGCTGATTTTTTTGCTCAAATATAATATTTATTAGTCCCATTTCTGTGCTGTGCTCTATCAAGATTAATTGTGCTCCAAGTGTCTTTATAACAGTTGTGCTACATTTTATTAGTTTATACATATGAAAGTAGACATTTTAATGAGAAATATGAAACAACCATTACACTGTCTAGTTAAGGCTAGTTATTGCTTGAAAATGGCAGGGATACAAAACATCTGAATAGGATTTTAATAATGTAGATTTTATTGGGAAAAAGAGCCACAACAAAACAGCATATGACTCTGTTATTTAATCTAGAAGAACTACCAAAATGAGAATTTCATCTTGAAAGTGCATCATACAGGAATGCTATATGGAATTACTTAACTTTTAAGCCCTGTTTTTATTTATAACATAAAATAAATAGCAAACAGGCAGATTAAGGTTAAGACATGCTAACAAGAAAACAGATTTTTCCATGGGCAGTTTAATTAGTGAAACTTAGTTCCATTTTTACTGTGTGTGCAGAGACTTTTTGCAGCAAGTCCAACTCCCTTTCTTCCTTGCCAAACTGTAGCTCCCAGCCTTTCACTCTGTCCCCAGTCCTCAAAGCCCCCGTTTCTCTCTTATTTCCCCTAACAGCCAGGCAGCACGGGGGCGCTGACTGCTGGGGCACACCAGCCAGAGGTATCTGCTGGTGCTGCACCTTTCAGCCTCCTGCCCTGTGGGACCATTCAGAAGACCTGTTTTCTGTCCCAATATCAGTTTTCACAAAGCTTTGTAGGATTGCATGTGTATAACCTCTTATTCTCTGTTATCTTTGGCTGAATTTGGCCAATGGGTTTCAAAACAGAACTGAGAGATAAAACAAATCTCTTTTCCTTCGGCATTGGACGCAGCAGTTAGCGGGGTGCTGCTTTAGAAGTTCCCCTCATATACACCACCAATCTTAAGCAACATCCATTTTTTCTGCCATACCCAAGACATCTTTCCATAGGACTAGAACTATCTCTTTTCTTATAAAAGAAAAACCACTGACGTGAGCTACAAATAATGCAAGTGACATAAAAATCCACATACGTTTTCCATGCACTGCTTTACTTCTTTTTTAAAGAGAGGTAATGCATTTTTAAAGGTAGGTAATGCATATGGCAACAAAGTGCTACATGTGGGGAAAAAAAATGGAAGAGGACATAGATGTATTGGTCTCACTGATTTACTTTTTCTTAATTAAATTAAAATCATAATAAAAATAAAAAAGTACCCGATTCCTCTCCTTTTCCCTCATGTCTCCCTTTTAGCCAAAACTAGGTGCCTCCCTCCCACCCGAGTCATCACTACCAGGAAACGAAGCTCAGAGTGAGGTGATACTAATGCAGGAAGGCTCTTTTTTTAATCCTTATAGATTCATTAGTGCTGCTGGCTCTGATATTCGAAGCAGCATTATGGAGCTCTTACATGAACACAAATTGAAGAGGAGAGACAGAAGAGGGATGTCTGCAAGAGGGCTGGAGAGGGATGGAGCTCCAGCAGCCCACAGCAAAAGCTGCATGGCTGTGAGTCCCTCTGCCAACCACTGGCAAATTTTGGAAGCTTCTTGAGTTAATTTTCCCTTTAGAAGAGAAACTGGCAGTACAAAATCAGTATCTTCTCAATGCAGGATGTTTATTTTCAAAAGTCCAGCTGCCCTTTTTCCTGAAGCAGGAATGATAATAAGCAGTGTTCATGTTACGCTGTTCAGCCAAGGCTTCAGACCAAGCATCCCACCCTTCTCCAGAAAAACGTCTTCATGTCTTCATCTGCCTCTCTCCAGGGATCTGCACAGAAATGTGTGCCAGACGCTGCACTTACTGCTTCTTTTCAAGAGTGACTGATGGTGGCTTCATGTCTGACCAAATACTCCCTCACTTCTCCTAAAAACAATGCAGACAGAGACCAGGCAAACTGCACATCAAACCTTCCACGAGGATGCATGGAAGATACAGAAAAATGGTGTCACTGAGCTTCATTTGCCTTATTAGGAGGTAAAGTTAATGAGGAAACCTAGATTACTCCTCTGCTACATAACTCCACAAAACTTAACAAGAGTTTTTAGCTGTTTAATCCAAACCTGATTCCTATAAAAAGCCATCTCACTCAAGACAGGAGTACTCCAAAGTTTATGAGTCTTGGGGTCAAATGTAGCCCAGGCTGCAGGCTGTCCACTATAGGGAGGATGAAACAGTAAATCACTCATTTGCTGATGGTTCCACAAATCACTTGGAAAGAGAGGCAGACAAATTCTCCTTCTAGGGACTGGGGGAGATTTATAGCAAGTTTCAGCACAAAGAACCGTGGAATACAACATGAACCCATCGTGTTCACAGTAAGTTTGTCTCAGGGTGGTTGGTCTTTAAAATGGAGTTCAGAGCGACAAGTCACTTGACTTTTTTGACTGATGCTGTGATTTATTTAATGGGAATATGATAAATGGGGATAGCTGCCCCCAAGCATTTCATAATAAAATCACATGAATTGGATTCACAAAACAGAGATGCACAAATAGAACAGAGATCAAACTTCTCAGCTGTTAACATATAGTCTTCCAATGAAGAGATATATAGGAGTGGTCAGAATGGTTATAGAAAGCCCCTGCAGTGTAACCAGCTCTGCAGATTGATTAAACCATCCCTCTTCTTGCCTTGTAAACAAGCCTACAGGCTCCAACTGCCACAGCACTGTCTGTACCTTTCCGCCCCATATTCCCACCAGCCTCTTCTAGATGGGATCTGTATGTTCCTTCTCTCACCTAGCTACAAGAGGAGGTTTCGCCATGTCCTCCTCCCCTTCTTTCCTGTTCTCACAATCAACACACACCTCCTCCCAAGTGCTTCAAAAAAAGCAGCCTGACATCTTTCTTGGTTTCTCTGCTAGCATGAGTTTCCTCTCCTGTAAGATACTGAACCATGACACATGACACGCACTGCCCACCGCTCACACTCTTCCCTCTCCTTCCGTTATCACCTGCAAAGATCTGTAGGAAGGGCCACCGCTTGCTCAGATGCCTTAGAAGTGTCACACTGCACCAGACAGCAAGGCACAGCAATGTCATCTTAGCACAGCTTTTAGACAAAGTGCAGAATTGCCTCACAGAGTTACATCTTCCTATCCCCTCACTAATGCCCCCGTCCCAACCAATAAAAAAGCCATTTTATGCCATCATCTTGTTTTCTCTACCTGGAACATTACCTTCTCCACACCTTCTTACTCTCCTCACTTCCTCACTCTCCTCTTTTGCTCTTAGTATTATAAGAAAAGGAGGCTGCCAAGAACTGGAGATCCCATTCCTAGACTTGGAACTGACAGCCTAAAGGAAGGAGAGTCTGTAACTCATCACTCTCCTAACATGTCTATAAGCTGTCCTAGGTGTAAATACAAACACATACATACACACACATACATATACATCTGTTGTATGCATTTACCTATAGCTTTCTTCCATTCTTATGCTTTAATCCAGAATTAAGGATTCTGTATTAATCCTGCAACCAAGATGGCAGAAGCTCATAAAATATTAAAGATAAGGAGATAACCTGTTTACAAAATATAGGGCTTGAAAAGGGACACAAAGAGTCTTCAGTCAGAGCAATATACTGAAAAATACAGAATCAGCAGCTCTTTTAAGCCCAAAAGGTTAGATTTGAAACATCATTATTTCTTGAGAGAATTACTTTGAGGAATTCATTGCTAAGTAAAGTACTGAGTCTTATGTTCATTGCTCTACAGTTAGATTTCTTAAATTAACCTAATTTGCTTACCCCGACCCTCCCACCCCCATAAACATCAGCTCATTATTTTAAAAATGCACAATGAATAAGAAAGAGGCAATTTAAGATAAGGCACTTTAGAAATTGACTGTGATGTGTGTTCAAAGAATGAATCAGTACATGATTTCCCTGTTCTTTTACTCTTCCTTAAGTATCTGACCTTGGCTACTTTCCTGATTTTTCCTTGTTGTCTGACCCTAATAAAACCTCAAAGCCCTCCTTGGGAAGTGGGGAGCCAAGGGAAAAGAAAGCCACAAAACAAGAGTTTCCAATGCCTCCCACCTGGCTTTGGATAACTAACCTTCATGCTCCAGTGCTATTCAAAGCACCTCATTTGTTGAGAAATACAGCTTTAGACTTTCTAGTTATCATTAATAGCTGCTTATACGCAACACTGGCATTTCCATTAAACTTAGAAAAATCACCAGTTCCTTGCTAGCATCCAGTTTTTCCCCCAGGCAAGACACAGGCTATCTGCAGGAGGGAATCAGTGCTTGTCATGAGTATTTGTGGTGTCTGTAATAAGCAATTCTTCAGCCCTGTGGTGACTGCGGATTAAATTAGATGTGTCAAAAATTTCTACTGAATTTCTACTAGCATCATATTGTTCTTAATTAGCATAATTGTTGCGAATATATACAATAAAACATATTCAGTCTTTTGCAAGGCACACTCCCTGAGTGATATCTTTAGTACTAAAATAAAGTATCATGAATGTAAAGAATGAAAAGGAAATAAAGAAGAAAGGAAAAGAATGATCATGAAACCTTAGTGGAAAACAAAGATTCTTAGAGAAAGTAATTCTAGATTAATACATGAAATATTTATTTTCTTTTAATGTTTACATGAAATATTTATTTTCTTTTCATGTTTCATATAGAAATGTAGAATCAATCAGATTGGAAATGGTCCCACGAGGTCATTCAGTACTAAAAGCAAGGTTAACACTGAATTCAAACCAGTGCTTTTTACTCAGGGCTTTATCAAACTGGGCCTTAAAATCTCCAAGTATGGATGTTCACAGCCTCACTGGCAACTAGTTCCACTGCTTAATTACCCTCATGGTGAAAACGTTTTCCTTGGATAAAGTTGAGCCTGAGGATAATACCGTATAAAGTTGAAAGCTCCCATTTCAATTTATCATTGTCTTTTGTTGTCCCAACATACATCACTGTAAAGAGCATGGCTTTATTTTCTCAGTAAACTCCTTGTAGGTGTTAGCTAGCTGCTGTTATGTCGCTCCAAAGTCATCTCTTCTCCAGGCTGAACAAGCCCTGTTCCCTCAGCCTCTCCTTGCACAGCAAGTGCTCCAAGTCCTGACCATCCCGGTGGTCCTTCACTGAACTCACTCAAGTTCACTGATGCCTTGGGAGAGACCAAAACTGGACCCAGAATTGTGGATATGGCCTAAGGCATGCCAAGTAAAGGGGAGTAATCACTTCCCTCAATCTACTGGCTGGGCTCCCTTGATACAGCCTAGTCTGCTGTTAGCCTTCATTGTACGGCACTGATCAAGGATGAGGATGTAGTTCATTCTTGGTTTCTTATTCAGTCGTTGTCCCATTTACTGAGCCTGTCAGCACAGGTGCCAAGTAACACCAAAGAGCTGAATGAACAAACCACAAGTGCAAAATTTTCTGCTGAATTTTCCAGCCTTTTCTCACTTTATATAAGCAGAAGATCAACTACCCTGTTAGGACACTGCTTCCTCACATTATGTAAAATAATATAAACAACCTGCTAGGTTAGCAGAACTGCAGTTATGATAGGAGTCTTCCGTGGTCTTAAGACTGTTTCTGTCTATATGTGAGCTATAGATAATGAATCATCCAAGCAAATCACCAGTTCTGTCATATCTTTTCTATAGTGTTCTAGTTATTCTTTTTTGCATCAGAAGCTGTTCATCCTGGAAAATACCATGAGTGTGTGGGATTTTCTGGATGAATTTCAATGAGAAGATGTGGCCAGACATAGTGTTATATAGTCAGAGTTTACCAGCCAAAGCATACACTTGAAACCAGGAACACAAATGCAAGAAGAGGCCCTAGTCCAACGGGATAGCAGGGGTTTCCACCTAAAATGTGACAAGTCAGTTGTGCACCATGAGCAAGATATTCTTAGTCCTCTTTCAGTTATGAGCATAATATTGAAGCTTACTTATCTAACATGCCAACACTGTTATGAAACTAAGATAAAAAGACGAGCAAGCTTACTTCCTCCAAGGTGTTTAAGTACCAATAGATGCATATTGTATTTCTCTTTACTTCTACAAAAATACTTAAGGAATGTATCAGTAGGTTTTTTCCATGGAAAATTAGAGGGAAAAGCATTAGGATTTTATCCAGCAAAGGCTTCACTTTTTAAATGGACTGCAGAAGTGGGATTTTAAGCTGGAACTCTGAATCTTAATGTCTGAATCGCATTTGAATGCATTGCCAACCCAGTGGAACCTCCCCCAGCGTAACCCAGAATTTCCCACACATTTTTTCTGGCAGGCACCGATGTTCGTGAGTGTGCAGCCTGTCAGCTGTGATTGCCTGAAGAAAGCAGCCCTTGACTTATGAGCCGTAAGAAATCAGAGTATGTATATTCACCATAACGTATTCTATTTCACCCACCAACACTGTATTTAAACACTTAGAAACATAGAGTATCTCTATGAACACTTTAAATGGAAAGCTTAGACATTTTACTTTGTCTTACATTCAAGTAGAATATATTCACCCTCTTTGAAAAGTGGCTCTTGCACAATTTTACAGTTGATGTACATATTCTTTGTCAAATCCTGCAGCTCCAGCTCAACACCTCTCACACTCAGCCCCATTGAGCAGCCATCATTATCTCTGTCTGCATTCACAGCTCTCTACTGGGATTAGGAGCATGCAGTTGCAGCAGGAATGGCGTGGAGAAATACACAGTGGTTCAAAAATCAGAAACGGCGCTTGTTTATGGTAATCTTTGCAGCTCTTCAATCTAAGTACCCACACAGATTGCACATACTCCCACAGAGACGGAAATTAATAACATGTGAAATACCTGTGTAGCTTGAGCGTCACAGTTCCATAAACAGTGGCAAAGCCCAGAAGACGAACCCATCTTAGGAGAACACAGCGAAATACACTTGGCTCAAAATACAAAATGACAACCTATAGAACAGAAAGATAGAGAGAGCTTCAGTACCTCTTTAATGCGAAACTAGATCTTCAATCAAATGCAGAATAGTTGCAAAACAGGACAGCAGACATATTTCAGTTCGTCCTGCTGTATATTTAGATTTTCTAGTAAAGTGACAAGATGATCAGATCAACCAGCTGGCACAGTTCTAGGCACCAGCTCCTTTTGAAGGGAGCTGGCAAAAGCCCTGTGACAGACTGTGAAGTGACAACACTTTTAAATGCAATTCCTCTGACTTTTCTTAACTGAGTGAAAACATGTACCCGGAGAAGATAAGAGAACAGACAAGGACGTTTTCCTTGAGCTATTCCAGTAATAGGCAGCTGGCCTAATTCTGGTTTGATGGACTGTATTTACTAGGTTACACTTCAAAGTTCCTCCTTCTAATAAACCTAGCAAAAAGTGAGCTGCTCTTTTTTCTCTCTCAACCACTTTCTGTCAAAAATGACTGCACTAGCCTCTCCTTGTCTGAAACCCCAATATCTCAATGTCATATTTGACTTTTTCCTCTTCTTCCCCATATGTTTTCACTGAGCCATACCAAATCTGTCTATACATCAACACTTTCTGAACAAGAATAACATTTTTGTTCACTTATAGATTTCTCCGATTGCAACAACAGGAAGGTCCTACTGACTGATTTCTGTTTCACATCCCTCTGCTTCCCAACGGATGCTCCTGCTCTTCCCTCAGTACTCCAGCCACACCTTCTTTCTTCAAAATTCATTGCTGCTTTCTTCTTAAGTATTTCACTAATTTCCTTTTTGTGGTTTTTGTTTGTTTGTTTGTTTGTTTTCCATCCCACTATCAAGGCACTAATGTGCAACCCAGGCTGCTGCCTACCTGTCTCTACGATTCCTCCCAGACAACCCATTTGTATTCTCCTTTCAATGCTGCCCAGGCCAGCTTCCAGCTAACAGATCTTCCATCTTTCAGCTGTGCTTGTAACTTACATTTGTGCACGCATGACGCTGCCTGTTCTCCATTCTCCCTACCCCAGCTCATTTAAATGTTACAAGAAAAGCTTTCAATTTGTTAATCCAAGAGATGGGTAAAAAGATCTGTCATGCTCTTAGGCTGAATTCTCAGCCTTGGTGCTGAGAATCATGCGTATGCAAACCGTAGCATCTGGATGTCACCTAGACAGATGCTACAGCTCAGATGGTGGACTCGGACACAGTGTGAACCAGGAGTACATTTCTGCTGCTTTTAACAGATGTTGTCCCTTGTGGGGACGATCCCATGTTCCTTCCCGCTCTGCCGGCATCACCAGGAGCCCACCGTCCCAGGGACTTGTTGTGCACTGCCTTTCCCCTACCTCCAGACCCTGCTTGGTCCAGCAAAGCTAGAGACGATGCATCCCACCTGCTTGACCAGAACCTGTAAAACACCACCATGGACTGTAGTACAAATTAATTGCATAATCCTGATCTAGAGAAAGAAAACGCTGAAACATTTTCGGCCATCTGCCACAGCCTCATTTAGAGTCACTACATTCTGGCAGTAGAGGTAGTATTGTGACTACCGGCTGCCACATGATATTATCTTCCTAAGTAAATGCTTTTCTATGTGGGGATTCAAGCCCAGGATATTGGCCAAAAGCCCAGGATATTGGCCAAAAGCCCAGGACTAGGTCCTCTGGGTGACACAGACGTAGTTAGGAGAGCGGGGGCAAAAATGGCAGATGTGAGCTGAGACAGAGCGAGCTAGGGGAAGCTGCTGTGCTTCACTGCAATGTTTGTTTGTTGGATGGATGGTGGGTTTTTGCAGCAGAATCAAGCTATTTCTTAAAAAAAAAAAAAAAAAAAAAAAAAAAAGATTGCTTGTTGAATCAAACCAGGGTGCAAAATTTCATCTGCTTTTTTCACTGCTGTAGGACTGAACGTGTTTCAAGGTAGACATTTTCTGGGAATCTGATGAATTCTGCATGCAGCAAAAGGCCTGCCTCTTGGAAGATCAGATGGAAAAATAAATTACATCCACACACCCATGAACATGCTTCTGTAAATCGAGCATCCAGCAAGAAGTTGCTCAGAAAGACCTGGATTTTAGTAATGACCTCTTATCCTAACATGACCAGAGTGAAGTCTGAAGCATTAACCTGCCGCCTGCGGTTTGCCAGGGGGGTAGAAACCATCCTGTTTCATCTTTGATTCTTCCAAACTAGAAAAACAAAGCCAAAAAAACACAGACATGCAGGGACTCTGAACATTTCAAAATGGATCTGAAAGCAGAAATTTTCAGATGATTGAAATGGGAAGGTCTGAAAACTTTCCAGGCACACAATTTTCTGAACAAGGGCAACAGCTCTCTCTGCCATGAAAACTGACACAGCAATTTTATCTGCAGTTGCTTGTTGAAATATTAACTGCTTGTGTCTAGAAAACCTCATTGATTTGCACTGAACCATTTGTATGAGCAGCTGAGGCATTTGGCTAGCTATCAACCAAGAAAGCACCACTTCAAACGCATCACGGTGGGAGCTGGCATGTGGCAGCTAGCTAGGAAGGCTGCAGAGGCAGAATTGTGTTGGTGAAAACTGTTCTCATTTCCCCATTTCAGTGTAGACGTATTTGAACTATTCCTTTGCCCAGTGGTCAAGCACATTGTGGAAGTTGACAGAGATTCAGTCCAAGCCTGACTCCCTTTTGAGTCTTTTGAAACTCTCTTCCTATGTTTGTATGATGGACAATAGTCACAGTGCTCTCCCAGGCTGCCAACATCCATTTCTACCCACTCTTCTGTAAGCTACATGTGGTCTATCATGAACCAAGGCTTTGAACAGCAAGAATTACTGCACTTAATGTTTTTGCTTGCTTAGGCTTTCCAGAAGGTTATTCTAAGAATATGTCATCCCCATTTCCATCAGGGCTCTTTGGGATGTTCCACTGACTACTGTCTCTAAGCTTTTGTCAGCATTAAGTCCCTTACAATCACACTAAGTTTTAGTGGCACAATATTTAAATGGAGTAATCTTTAAAGGATCAGAGCCAAGGGGCTACAAAAGCACTGTCCTGGAAGCTCAGTACACCAAAAGCCATGCTCAAGCTTTTGATTTGAGTGGGATCACATTCTTTTAAAGAATATACATAATTTTCACTTTTTGCTTTTATAATGCATTAGACCATGCTAGCAGCATAAATCTCAACAAAAATGCTTAGAGATTTTGCTGATGGATGCCACAAAACCTATTTATGATCCATGAGGAAATGTGATATCCTTTGTTTCACCAGCTCCTGAAATCTATTTAAATACTAGACACCAGTTTCTGTTCATTAAAGAACAAAGATTTGAGGAAAAAATATTCAGAAACCAGAAGAGAAGTCAGCCAGTGCTCGTTCACGTACTAGATACTGCAGCTGTGAGACTTCATGAAGCCATGTGGCTCACATTTGCCATATGGACAAATGGATTCAGATGTTTGCTTTTAACCTCAACATGTTTTGAGCTTTTATTACCCTTGCCAAAACATCGTCCCACTAGTCACACTACCACTTCCGAAGTCAGAGATTAAAAGACTTTCTAAGGTCACCAGGTAACAGTCAAGAGCACTTAGAGATGGAGAGTTAGAGACATGGAAGAGAGCCTTAGCTTGCTGACACAGCACTCAGCAAGCCCAGTCATTCAGCTGGCATGATGAACAGATACATACACTGTCTAAAAACAATGGCTAAAGCCAATACAGGATCCTCTCCCACTGTGGTAATTTTTTGTTATCAGGACAGATAGGAAGTAACAGTGCAAAGAGAACCTATGCTGAACAATTTAATGCTCAAAAGCATACCAAACATGGTCCTTATGAAAAAAGAGCAAATACATGAGTTTTATAGCTTCAGTGTCATTGTTTCTTGAAAGAAAAACAGCATGTAGAAAGATTCACTAAAATAAAAGAAAAAAAAAATGAAAAGAAAAAAAAGCACCTTATAAGACCCCTGCAATACTAACAGTGAGCATTATTTCTTTTGTTTTTCAGATTACCATTACTGTGCACATTGTGAGAAGACTAACTTTGCTTTAACCTAGGGTACCAGATGCAGGTGAAAATATTTTAATACCATGCAGCTCCACAAGGAGCACTGACTGGGAATCAGTCTGCCTAAATCAGGCATAGATTTTCTGCCTAAACTGTAAGTGACTAGTAAATCAAAATGCAAAAGTTCCATAGACAACCCATGGATAAACCTGGTATCCTTGAGAGCCTTGAAGAAATTCAGAATTTCAGTTTCTTGGACAGAATCTTGACCTAAAGGCTTCAAATACACATCTCCACTGACTAGAAAGGTACTTCAGCATTTATTTTAGAAAAGTTGCTTCATTATTTGTCAATTAAAAGCCTACACTAGGAGGACTGAGCCTATTGTAGACAAGTTGCTTTTTACTTCAGTTCTTAAGCCATAAGAATAACACGGATAGATCAAAAACTCATTTTTCTTTGCAGTCATCAAATTTCTATCATCCATGTTGAGAAAGAATGTGCAATACTATAATAACTCAACAGATCATAAGTCATAGAACAAATAATTTTAAAAATATTAGGAAGTGACAGTGCTACAAGTCCTAAACCTAAATATTAATATTTTTGAGTAGGGCTTTAACACAAAAATCCCAAACAGAGAGGCTAGTTCACCTTTCAACTATTCTTATTTTTACCATGTTAGATAAATGGAAATGAGTTATCCATGTTAGTTACATGGAAATGAGATACGGAGCTTAGAACATAAGCTACAGCATCATCTGGTTATGGATCTGAGGTGAAAGTCACCTTCTTTAGAAAAAAAAAAATGATGCAAAAGTACTATTTTTTCTTATTTTCAAATAACCAAATTTCTCCTGTGTTAAGTTAACCTTTACAAAAACCTTTACAGGAAGATTACTTACTTTTTATTTAACTTTTTTTTTTCTTTTTCCCTGCAAGTACTCTGCACAGTTCAATGCAGGATGTGACACAGCCATTTAAGATAATGCCTTTTGGGCTAATTCCATTAACAAGCATCTAGGAGAAACTGTGAAGAGATCTATCCGATCTGTTCCACTGCCCAGCACCATCTGCCCTTGCCTGGCCTGTCTCTAGGCAGTTCTGCAGCAAAACAAGCCACCAGACACTCCAAGAGCTCTTTCCGGCTCCCACATTTGCCTTTGACATACAACTCATCCTCTCAGTATCCCGCCGTGTCTTTGAGATGGGCATTCTTTTTTCTTCTGCCACGTTTGAGTAGTTTATTTCAACATAAAATAACCTCCAGGATAATCTACTACATCAAGTCACCTATTAATGCTTCTGTGCTAATAGTGAGAAGGGATTTCCTGCACCAAAGACACTGTTTGCAATATTAGATAAGCTTGCCATCCAAACTCATAACAGTCTGGCACTATGCTTTCTAGAAAAGGGACCAATCCACTTGTACGCAGGCAAGTTGCCATCTTCACAGATGGGCATGAATGAAGGCATTCATGAGCCTATGTACACTATGGGCATCACATACCACTGTTCAAAACATGATTCACAGCTCAGAGCATCTGCTTAAATATTAGTGAATGCACAACTCATTATCCAATCCTGGACTACCAACAAATATTTCCGGTGCAACTACACAAAACGTTTTAGGGGTATGATAACAGCTGAACATTTTCTTAGGCTAATTAAATAAGTGCACTTCCTTCCATCTCTATCTCATTTTTCTTAAACCACATGTACTTTTTAAGCCATAATATTTTACTCTACTAGACCTATGGACACACAGTACCATAAAACCCTGTTATCCTTCTAAATCTACAATTTTAAAGCAGAGTTGTGCCAGATCGTTAGCTCAATGTCTCTATAAAGCATACGGCTGCTGCAGGAAACCACAATTACTACTCAGTAGGTTTTATTCTTGCCTCTGAATTGGAATGGAATCAATTCCTCGGTACAAAGTGTTGGAGACACTCTGCTACTGGGGGCAATGCATTTCAGATAATATGCACATCAAAACCAAAATCCTTATGGCCGTGTAAGATGTTTTGGTTTTCATAAAAGAAGACAAGTTCTTCCTAGCCACCCACACAGTCCAGCTTGAAACAGTCTACTGAAATCCTTTCAGTACACTTTCAACTGTAGCTGTTTTTTCCCATTTCCTGTCTTAAAATATATATTAAACCTTGAGCTACATTTCAGCAAAGACAAATCTTGCCTGGATAGTCTTTTGGAAGACCATGATGCAGTATAAACATATAACCACCAGCACCAGTGCAAGATGCAAAGACAGACTTTTAGAACTTGAGTCACCGGAATGCATTGCTATAGCTAATTTTTATCATACTTCAAATTCATCTTCATCAGGCAGTAACAGCAGCTCTCTAAGGCTCTTTATGGAACTTATTTTTTACAGTGAAGCTCATTTGGCTTCCTGTGAGATTTATTTGGTGATTAAGTAAACAGAACCTTCAAGATAATTCTGATTTGACACAGGACTGTATACTTAGAATGTCTTTTTATTGAGATGTATCTTCAATTATTTTCCTTCTTTTTTCCCCCGTTTGTAAGCCACATCTCAGCTAACACTGGACATGACACCTCTGAGTAGGTTGTTTTGAAGAAAATGAATGTCCACGTGAACTCCAAGTGATGCCATATCTTTCCTCCAACTTGAAGAGAAACAGTGGAACGTCACAGATCCTACCAGGTCTGGAAATATCTACTTATATCTAACCTGAATGCATAGTCTCAAAATGCATTCATTTGCCTCACATTCTTTAATACAGTTATCCTAACAGCAACCCAAACAGCCTCAGAAGTCATTCCCTGAAGGTTTGAGAATTGTCTGATCTCAGCACTTCAGAGACTGAGCAGGCCAGATGTGGACTTGGCTGAACACATAATCAACATATTACCAGAGAAAGTTTAAAATCTATTTAAATGAAGATTCTTAATATGAGAAACAATTATTTTGTCTGAAAACATAAAGTCCTCCAGAATCCATCTAGCTAAATGTGCACTGGGGAAAAAAAAAAATCCTTACATATGTAGGTTACACACACAGCCTTGAAGCACAAAATTAACCTATTGTACAGTAAATATTATAATTGAGCTGATTCTGTAGGTATTTAGGAGCTAGCCAGGGAGGTAGGAGCTTATGACCTCACTGAAAGGCAACTACTCAAAAAGTATCTGGCACCCTGACTTCAAAAAGAGGAGTTTAAAGTGTTAAGAGCAGTGTGGATCACATAGAAGCTCTGCACTTTTATTTGATGTTTCTTCTTCCTAAGACTTATGCACAAAGGCCTTGGATTACTTTCCAGTTAAATATTGAAATATATGTGAAAATCTGGGTTTCTTGATAAAATTGTCAGGTTTTGAGTGCAGATTATTTGACACACTTTGTTAGCAGCAACACTAAAAGCAAAAAATAACCAGGTGGGACATTTCCACAAGAAGTGATAAGCAGGTGGGAGCAGGGGCTCCAGCCACATTCATACTAAGGATGCGAAAAGAAGCACAGGTGAAGTGTAGAGGAGAAACTGAACTTATTAGTCACTCAATAATTTAATTTTTATGGGTTTGTGTTACATTCAAAAATATAATGCAAAATAAATAGGAATAATTTAATCAGAATGCTTTATATAGGCAACAGGTATATATGCATAGGCATGTTTCAAAAATTGTGCACGCCAATGCAGAATTAAAGAAGTTGAAAATCAAAGGAAGTTGCAAAGTCAAACTATCATCTAACTAAACCAGATGTTCCCTCCACCAGATAACTTCTGCAATCCAATGATTTCTTTCATCTCTTCATATGCATTTTTTTACTGTGACATGCCACTTGGGTAGATGACAACGGTAAACCGAATGTCCTACTTTACCTACTTCATATGTGAAAAAAATAGAAAATGTTCTTGTTGTATACACTACTCTAACCTTTTCTTACCAAAGATCTGGTCACCTGAGAAGCAGAAAGAGAAACATCTTAAGCAGCTGAAACATCTCAAATGAAAAAGCCATCTATTCAGCACAGTCATCTGCCAAATACTTGACACGTATTAACAACAGGGTTGAGTACACTAGTCTCATTTTGTGAATAAAGAAATGCACCATGCAATACAACATTTTATTGAAAACAAGGAAAATCTACCAATTCATTCTAAGACCATCTCTGTGATTTTAAGGAAAAGGAACCTTTTAAAAACCTAATGGTGAAGTAGTCTACATTAAAATAAATCTTGCAGGAGCTGCCGCTATCTTAAGACATAACAGACTAAATTATTCAGAGCAACTTGCCAAGTATACTTAATGCAAGACACAGGTCATAAAACAGACCTGCATAGACTTTTGCATTTCATTACAATAGGGCTGAAATCTCTACAAATCTAAGGAGAAGAGTTTTATGTGAGCATTTTCAAGTAGTGACTTCTACTTGGGAAAAATTAAACATGCAGCTATTTGAAGTTCTAAAATACCTTATCTCCTACAAGAGTGGTTCTAATCTTATATTAATCTAACAGGTCAGTGCAGCATTTAACACCGAGTTTGGGAGAGGACGCTACTGGATGGATTTAGTTCTTCAGGAATTCCTCCTTCCTGACTGCGTGCTCTCTCTGAATTACACCTCAGGCAGGTTCACAAGAGCAGGCAGAAATTTTATTGACACCACGTTTTAAGATGGTGACTTGGAAAAGATAATGGGGACAGAGCAGGTCTTTGGAACATCCTGTTAAACCACAGCAAAGAGGAGGACACAGGACTGGCTGTTACCCTCTGCGGTGAAGTTTTCGTTGGTATTTATTTTGACATTAATTTAGAAAACCTCTCTCCACAAAATACCAGCCGGACATCTCCAGGCAGCCAGCGCTGATTAGTTTACTGCAGACATCACTGCTGGAACTATCGACTTTTCATTTTCAGCTTATGTATCTGTAGCAAGAACAGCAGCGGGGACAAGCCAAAGGCCACGGCATAACAAACCACCAGAGGACGCAGTGGGAACATTCCTCCTCTTTATGTTCCCAAATCAAGAGTGGACACCTGTCTGAGAAATCTGTGTCAGATAAACTGCAGCTACTGGCTTCAGTAGAGAAGTTAACTGGGTAAATTGTGAAAATGAGTGACATACAGCAGCTCAGATGACATGATCTATGATAGCACTGGTCTTAAATCTACATTAGCCTTTTAAAAAAAATCATGTCATTAAAATTCCATGGAATTAACAAAGTCCAGAAGAAACCAGCCACAGCTGCAAACTCAAAATTCACTTCATAATAGAAACAATAGAAATAGAAAAGAAACACAATTTCTCTTCCCATTGACATTCTTTACTCATATCATAATGATATGAACATTGTTGCCTTTCAAAAAAATTGCAGACAAATGGCTTTGCTAAGAGGGCAAATGCACTCAGGCTCTTTAGCTCTAGCCAAAAGGAAAATTTTTGTTTTGAATAAATCCAGACAAATATTTATGGTGTGTTGAGCAGATATTGAAAAATTATTATGATAGAGAAATGAAAAGAAATTTAGAAAATTAAATTTCTAATTGATTCAAAATATCAGACTCTCTAAAGAAGCTCCACTCCTCCCTGCAGCACTGGAGCAGAGCAGCCTGCAGAACCAGCCCTCCTCTGCACAGAGTGTAGGCACATTTGCTATCGGTCCTCTTCTCTGGAAACAAAAACATCCATAGTAAGCAACCAGATACCCATGGATGGCTCAAGGATGCTGCAAAGTAGTAGTTCAATAGTGGCCTAATAAAGGAGAAGCCAAGATGATAAATTTATTATTGGGATTAATACCATGGTGGTCTGAAAGAGCTGGGGACTGAACTCAGTGATGGAGGAGACCTTTCTTCTTATATGTTCCCAAGACAACTCTTCTCCAAATTTTCATTAGCTTTTTTTTTTTTTTTTCCACAGAACTTCCATTCTGTGATATATTACTGCCATTCTGGTTCTTAAGTGTGGAAAGAAAAGAAAAACAATCATCTCTGTAATTAGACTGCAGCTGAGATTCACTGGAAGCACTACAGACAGAGCATATTCAAGGAAACATGCTTCTCACCTCCTTACTGCATTTAGGCTACAGAGTGCAGGTAAATTGAGACTGGAGCACAATTCCTGTCTTCCTATTTTCATTGTTAGTAAGCCATTGAAAACATAATAGAAATAAATTCTGTCACAGCAGGTTTATTGTTTGTAAAGCACCCAGCACACTTCTGACCATTGCTCTTGCTACCTATGAAGTGCTGTTAGTTTTAGACTATTTAGAAAAGTTAATTTCGCAGGTCAGAGCTCCCTCTTGGCATATCAACTTGAATACAGAGATAGCTGGGGCCTTATACTCTTTGCCATCCATAGGCAAGATACTGCCGGATCAACTTATAAATAACATTTACTCTTTTAGGGATAGGATTTCCTACCTTTCATGAAGTTTAAGCAGCATACTTAACCCTTAACTGGAGAAGTCTGACCCACCAGCCTTTTAAGTCCTTGTATTAAGGTGAACAAATAAGTCTCAGGAGACCCGAGTTCTACTTTTGCACTTGTCATGGAGTTTCTGAGGAGGAAAATATTCTTAATAAAAGCAGTATAGAAGCAAATATTTGCATGGCACAAAAATCAATGCTTTTACAAAACTTTGAGATTCTATAGATTGTAGATATATAATGATACTGTGGTGTTCCAGAATCTGATTGTGTGTGTATGCTTATGTGTTTGCTTATGAGAGGATAGTTGTAAATAACGCATTAAATCTTTTTTGATGCAAGTTCTACATGTATAAATGCTTCCTAATCTTTTTTCCATTTTATGCACTTCTGTTTTTGTACATATAAAATTAATCACCTACTTGTATGAATAATTATATATCCCCATATTCCCAGCAGAGAAACAGCTAAACTGTATGAGATTCTAACCTGAATCTAACAAGCAGCTTCAGTCAATAGGTTAAAGAAATCGTGTGCTAGCTCATCAGGTAGTAACTAATAACTAATAACTAGGTAATAATTATCATTCACAACACTAGAACAAGGAACACGAAAAAACAAGAATAGATTTTAGCCGTTTTTGTTCGTTTGCTTTATCTAGCTCAGTTTAACAGTTACTACTATTTTAAACTGTGGGTCTCAAAGTAAGCAGAGACCTTTACAAGAATTCAACTGATGAAATAAATGGGCCTAAAACACAACATATGTTTTGTAGATTTTAAGTTAATAAGGAATGCAGAAACACAAAAATAAGATGACAATGAAGGTAACACACGTACTAGACTATCAAGGGCTGTGCTCTGAATGGACACGTGTTAGTTCCATTAGAGAAGAAAAACGCAAAAACCTTAAAATGAAAAGCAATGATGTCAGACGAGCCATGCTGAACACAATCTGTCAAGAAGCTCCCTAGTGTGGCAGCAGAAGCTCTCTATCAGCAACGTACCTGGATAAACTCAGAGAAGCCTAAGAAGGATTATTTACAGATCTCAGGAGGAATATTTCTTCAATAGTACAAGAACAGCACACTCAACTCTGAAAGAGCAGTCTTCAAAAGCTTCAGCGCATGTAGGTGGCAACCAACTAAAGAGAACAACAAATCAGAACAGAAATCTTCCCCTAAGAAATGCTGTGTTTAAGTGGAAAGTAAGAGAGACGGA
This sequence comes from Anser brachyrhynchus, assembly GCF_964034855.1. NCBI lineage: Eukaryota > Metazoa > Chordata > Aves > Anseriformes > Anatidae > Anser > Anser brachyrhynchus. Next base: position 18,603,796 of record NC_137695.1, read on the forward strand.
TCTCGGAGCATATCTTCAGGAAATTGTATGTGGACTTGAAAAACTTTAAGGAGTCTGTGGAGGTCACCGAGTAGTTGGTGAGAAGTTTGGACTATAATTGTGCAGGAAAGATGGGAGTGAGATGAAAGGGGAGTTGCAAAATTTGAAATAAGTGATTGGGGGAAAATAAAGGTGATAAATTCTCCTGCTCTGGAAAACAAAGTTTCATTACACCTCGACAATTTGTATTGCTGCACATCACCTGAAAAATCAATAACCGTAAAATCCCTAAGGGATAACAGGCACATCTCATCTCCCAAACATCGTATCTGCTAACCTTTGCATGCATTCTGGTTTTCCATAAAACTGTATTGGCAAATGCACAAGTAAACATATTGATGAATTCTTTATTGTCTGACATAGGCAATTTCTTTTTTCAGAAACAGATAAACCACAAAAACGATTGAGATGTAAGGTTGCATTTCATGGGCCTATCTTTGATCTTTAATGTCTTTTTCAGTTGTCATTATAAACTTAAATCCTCTCTCTCACATGATATGAAGCCTTTTCAGGCCCTACAGGTTTGAACCAAAAAACCCAGAGCAGTATTAGCACCTGCGGTTTGTTTTCCTGAAATATGCTTTCTCTTTACATAGGGTTTGGGGTTTTGTGATTAAAATAGCTTTTTATTTCAAAGATGTAAAATAACTGTAGATAAATAAATTGTGGGTAAGACAAAGTAACTCAGAGGAGCCATTTTTTTCATTATTTTAGAAACTCAGTAGGATTAGAAAAAGCAACACACCTGTATTGAGCACAACAACTAGCAGGTTTCTAGGAAAGTGCTTGAGAGTTAAGGCTGCCAATTTGTAAAATAACCACGTTCAAGCTGTGCTGTTCCAGTGATAACTCTTCTTGTTTGGTACTCCAGGGTTATGTACCAGTTGTTCTGAACTTTTACTCAGTTCTTCATTTATTTTGTGATCGATCTTGGGCATAGGTGATCAATAATGCTTGGGTGTTACTTAAACATTAATTGGAGCAGGTATTAGAAACCAGGCCTCCCCTTCCTCCATCTAAGTAACCTTGCCAATAGGTAAAATACCTTCCCTACTACACTGTAATATTAATATTTATGTTGTTCTTATACCTGTACCCTCTACTGCTTAATGAAGAAATGGAAATGAAGCAATAGCAGCATAAGAGGCTGAAATGCTTCTCATGCTTGAATATCTTAAAACCCTAGTGCTAAAACTTTCGTCAAGATGGTAGAAGTTGGTATCTCCTGAGACGGTGGGGGGAGCTTAACTCGAGTGTCACATCAAGAATGAAAATACTGACAAGTGGGATATTACGTAAAAAAAACTATATACTATAGGTTGTATTTTACCACCCATACTTGGTAAAAAAGGGCAAGGTTTGCATGGTTCACCCAAAGACAGGGCTCAAATCTGCAGGCCTTTGTGAAAGAAGGCATCTTCTCCTTCACAAAATCTAGGCCTTGTCTGAGAGAGGCAGATCACAAACCACAAATCTCTCTCTTTAGCGTGTCCAACAGTCTGAGTTAGCTAGCTCCAAAGCAGGCGTGCTGGCTTCTGTGTCTCTGGCTCTGAGCACACACCGCTTTACCATCAGGAGTACACAGGCCCCACTTGACCTCAAGGCACAAAAATTAGGTGCTGCAACCTGGAGTTGCAATGCCTAATGCCATCAGAAGCTGAGTCCTGAAAAGACTTCCCCTGATAAAAGTTGAAGCTGTATTAGGAAAACAGTCCATGCAGACCTCCTAACTATTCAACCGTCTTGGTCTCCACCTTTCTGAAACACTGTACAAAATAGCTAAAACCAGTACCTGTCAGGTTCTCACTTTTTGTTGTGGCTGTACAATAAAGCTTAGAAATAGCACTCTTCCAGCTCTTATTTGCAGTACTGACACATCTCACTTGCACAGTCCACAAAATGTGCTCATTAGCAGATCAACATAAAACAGCAGAAAGAGAATTTCTTCAAATGTTTCACTCCTTTCTGAGCGCAGAGGGAGTCCTCCAAACAGTCCAACAATTTACCAAAGAAAAGGTCCTCCCTCCACCATGACGGACGTATTCTGCTGCGTTTTGTTGCTAGGCAGTCCTCTGGATTTAATGATATTATTATTATTATTAAACAGGTGCCAGGCTGGTAAAATAGATAGTTAGAAAGATAGACAGCAAGGAGATAAAATACTGAGTATGTAATATAATACCCAATACCTGACACTGGCCAGAACAAATATCTACAGAACTGCACTTACAGGAGGTGCTGACAGTACTCAGAAGGCCATGACCTCCCTTTTCTTCAAGGTTCTTGAACACTCACTATATATATATCACAACGATTTATGATTTAAAACAAACTCATTCAGGCAAAATTTGACAGGATTGTTTGTGACATGTCTGAGAAAAATGCATTACTTCAGACTGTCTAAGGAAATGAACCTAGCAGACTGCCCTGTGTTACAGAACAGTATTTAATCCACTATAGGAAAGACATGCATGGAGGAAAAAAAATGTTATTTGAATTTGCTTAGGTGACCACAAAATCTCAAGAAAGTCTGCCATGGTCTCTAGACTTAATAGCGTACTCAGTACACAGATCAGTTTCAACCAGTTAAAACTAAACCTTACTTGGATTTAGCTCAAGGTTCCACATTTCTTTTTTTTTTTCATCTGTTGAAAATAACACAGAATGACTTTTCCCAAATTTACTGTCTCCTCAATAATTCATCCTCCATCAACTTGCTTGTTTCATCTGAACAGTGTCGGGGGTTTTGTCATAATATAAACAATAATACATTCTAATTATAGTATGAAAATCTGATTAGTTATCTCCTATGAAATTAATTTCAAGTCTACAAGTTCTTGATCACCTCTGATGTCTGCTATATACACTGGAGAGTCAAAACAGAAATGAGTACATTATTCGATATGAAAAGGCTTTTGACGTTATCAGGTTAGCAGCTTTACTAGACACTTGAGGAAAGCCTAATATACTGGAGGTGTCTTTTCCAAATGCTGCATATATTGATGCCACCTAACCTAAACAGAGAAGGTATCAGGCCTAAGAAAAGAAGTGCTCATTATTTTTGTGCTATTCCTACAACCAACACAGAAAGTCAGCTCAGAGTTGGGGTCAAAACAAATCAAGTCTCTTTGCCTGTAAACCTAGTAGTGTTCTGTGTCTTTTGGTTCCAGAAAAGTCACAAAAAGAACAGCTAAAAATCTAATTTAGACTTTTTTAATATTCTTGGTGACATTTGAAATTGGCAACATAATAGGCAAACGCATATACGTTACTAAATCTACTAATTTAAGATTTACACTGTAAGCATTTATGGTACTTTCTGATTCAGCTGTCTTCCAAAATTCCTGGGCCTTCATGAAATGGAGCATATAATTGTCTAACAGTGCAAATGTTGAATTAATGGTTGATATACTTAGGGTTTAAAAAAACTTGTTATGGCAGCATTTTGCCTTCTCTTTTTGTAGCAATGACTGGTGATTACTTGAATATAGAGTGCCTGCTACAATGGTACTTGAATGTAGATTGCCTGCTACAATGGCAGTAACTTATTTGGATTATGATTTCAAAGATGTAAATATGCCTCGAGGCTTGGAAAGTAGATACAAGTTTAATAAATATGGATATAAATAGCTAACTAAATAACCCAGCACACAGATTTTTGCAGATTAGCTCTTTATAGGTTTCAAGGCAATGCCATCAATAAAGAGAGAAAAAAAGGATCAGCTGACTGCATGGGCCAGGAAACTCTGCCAAAGAGTTTCAAAGCAGCATTTCAGTGATTCAGCATGCTGGTGATTTCGGATTAGGAGTTTAAGAGAGTGAAATGAACATTAAGAATACTTGCTCTGTACCCCAATACATGTTATATTTGAGAAGGATTAGGCTAGTTAACAAAATAAACAACATTAGTAGATGTAATAATATACTACTGTAATATATAAAATTATTTTGGACTCTGACTAATCTGACAACTTGCACACTTGAACGGTCGTGAAGAAGAGATCTGAAGGTCAAAGCTACAAGCTAATTTCAAAATAGTGATTATTTTAACAATTTTCCTACAGAAAAATCCCAAATTTGGAAGGAAGATAAAAATTCTGAACAAGATACAATACTTGAAGGAGAAGTGGAAAGGACTTCCATGTGACAACAAAACTTCTTTTTTCATGAATGTCATTATAGTCTGTATAGGTACCAGCATATGATATACAAAATCTAGCTGCTGAATATACAGATTACAGTATTAATTTCTTTCAATGAAAATGGCCAAAGAAGTCTTGATCACCCAGGAAAAGTAGTAAAAATATGCTCTCATCAGAAAAATAAGCCAAACCAAGAACTGAAGATGTCCCTTTCTCCAAAAATGCTTCTGCACCAAACTTCATACACACAAAGGAGAACCCAAACTGGTTGTAATATGCCCTCAAACAGCAAATGTCTGCAGTGGCGATGTGTTGCTGCCTTAGCGGAACTCAGCTACCATAGTAGCAGAAGCTACAGTTTCTTATGACAAATTCATACCATAACTTTACCCAACCACAAAGCACAGGGATTTCAGCACATCCAAGGAACATGCTGCATTCACGGCGGATCTGCACGTGTGAACCCATCTGACGCACCCGGAACAGTTCAGAATTAATGTGTATGGACGTTATGGCTATGTTTTGCAGCTCCTGTGGGCTCAGCCCTCCAGTAGTAGTAATGCAAGAGATTACGTTTCAAACCAATGATCCTAATACTGAAACAGTTCACAGGTGCTCCAAATGACTGCTTAGGTACACTTTTAACTGCTTTTTGTCTACCCACAAGCCAATCTCACACTAGACATACAAAGCGAGGACTTTCTACTGTCTGCAGTACATAAGAGGAAAAAAGACAAGTTAATGGTAGTCCTTTCTCACCAAGAGAGCTAAGACATTTGAGGAGTTACTTTAACTTCAAGACTTACGCTTTACCATTAACTGCAGGTTAAAACTCTCTAGTGGGAGTGGTGGATTTTCTCCTTACTCCAGGATTCCTCACCGCTTTGTTTACCACCTAACTTCTCATCATGCAAGTTGGGTGCAGCTCCACAGAACTTAGTAGAGTACATCTGAAATACAGTCCTTGTGGAACTGGAATCTGGCCTTTTTCTGTTAGTATTTTTATGGTTTAATCTTCCCAAGCCTAAAACAAATATTCTCAGATCTTTCTGAAAGTATACCTAACTTCTCTAGCAGTATAAAAATAATTGCATATTACCAGACCTTTGGGAGGATAAGAAATTTACCATCAAACATGTCCTTCCTCACACCTTTAATAAAATATTTTTAAACACTTTCATTGTTATTATTAGTAACAGCCATTTGTAATGTGATTCTTATTCATTGATCAGGACCCTGCTTTGCAAAGCACAGCTAAGTCAAACAACCCTGGACCAAGGAGTTCATAATTTAAATATGAGAGGAGAAACCACATGTCAATATAGTGGAAGCACAAAGAAAGTATAAAAAATTTATCTTTTACAATTATGTAAGTGGTGGTTCAGGAAAGGAGAAGAAAGCTTGCAAGGAGCAGTGAGAAATAAATGTATCTACGCAAGCAAAGATCTAGCACAGAATGTACAGTCTTTGGGTTTACAGATACCTTCTATAACATGTTATTGTGACAATGAAAGAAAAATCAGCACTGTGTCAAGGTACAAGATGTCATTTCCATCTTGTTTTCATTTCTATACTATTTACTCAGTTTTTTATTAATTTTCCTGTTGCTATGTTAGACTTTCGATCGTGTTTTAACTCAAAGTTCTCTATTCTGTTTTCTCGCTATTATCCTTTCCTTCTTCTCTTTATTACATTGCTTTAGCTTACCAAAAAATATGCAATAAAGCTAAGAGCTTTAACACCCTGACTTATATAAAGATTAACATCAAAGAATAATGAAACTTGTGGATGATCTAAATAATTTAATATAAACTCAATAAATGATACACTGCGAGAGAACTGGGCAAAAATGTTATTTTCTTCCACTTGCAACTTTGTGGGCGATGAAAGAAAGTCTCATTTCATCCTCTTATTTTCTATGTTCTTGCAATTGCTTTAAACATTTTGGCTTTGAAATCCTCCCATTTATTTCCGACAGAGCTTTAATTGAATTGACATATTTCTCTCTTTGCTCTTTTTTTTTTTTTTTTTCCTCACGAACATGCAAGACTTAGTGTGCTGTATCATGCCACTACAAGAAGTCTACTTCGGATTCAGATCTCAAAGAAAGAACACTATGTGGATGCTCAATATTGGCTGTGAAGGACACGACATTCCGTAACAGCTTCCTCAAAACTTGCATATATTTGTAGATCTATGCTTAGTCCCACAGATGCAGAGGCTCTTGAAATGGTTTGTATAAAACAACTTCTGTTGAAAATACTATTGCTTTTTCTATGTGGTCCTAATATACAGTGCTACGCAATGAATCAGAAGGTTTGCATCACATAGAAAAAAGTTGTTTCTTGCAAATACTAATCTCTTATTCTTGTGAACACTTTCTATTCCATCCCCAGTACTACTCTTATTTCTACGAACACAAAGCTAACCTCTCCTTCTTGGTGTGGTGTAGTTTTAGACCCAGGAGCTACTCTATCCAATGCTTCATTTTAGAAATCAAGTTCAGTTACACAGTGAACTTTTTACCTTCTGAACCCTAACTCTCCATTTTTTTTTAACCCTGGCAAGGATGACTCTACTACATCATTCTTGATAATAGCTAGAGGAAATACAGCATATCTTATACACTAGTACTTGCTGATGGATTTGGATCATTTTATAGTGCACCTTCTATTTTATGTTGCAAATTTGTCTGTGCTCTTTTAAGTATTTATGTTATTTAAGCTTTTAAAAAGCTAATTTCTTATTTACATCAGATGATAAGTGGTTCAGGGGCACTGATTTAAATACCACAGACCTCTCGTCCCAGAGTTTAGAAGTTCAATTACAGTGCTACGCTGAAATGAAAACTTTCCACTAACACCATCATAATTCTGTAAGATTTTTCCCATGTAAAGATTTCACTAGTTATCAAATCATTTTGCCTGTATACTGGAAATGGCTTAACAATGTTTAGCAGTTGGTATTAAAAAAACATTATATCACTGTCTGCATTGTCTATATTCTCAGCATGCAGAATGACTTGAATAAGAGCAGTCTCATCGTTGATGGATGAAATCTCCCTTCTTAAGAATTTCTTCTAAAAACATCAACTTTTCTCTTTCTTTTTGGTAATGCATTGACTTTCTCAACTCTTCTAATCATTCTGAAATCATCACTTATATCATCACTTAAAGTAGATGGTTAGGAAGTTCGTAATACATTCACATGTTGAAGAAGAGGGACCGAGGAGAAAAACCAAGTGAGAAAAAATGCACATTGCTGCTACTGTAATATTCACAGTGAACAGGCTTTGAGATGGAGATTCTTTCCCTTTTCCTCTGTCTTGACTCAGAGGGCTCTGTCAAGCGACATGGAACTTGATAGGTAAAACACCATGTTTTATCACTCAGTTGTACATATCACACCTGTCTGTGCCTTACCTTCAATATCTCAACCTCATGTTCCAAGGCATGGTGGGTTATCACAGCACCCTTTTCACTGGCAGCACAGGTTTATAATTGCACTCAATTTCATATAAGATACAGTTTGGTAGTATCAGATTATCTAAGCAAAGTCTACCTTAGGCATGAAATGCTTCTGCTTTCATTTTCCTCCAGATTCTTGTTAATGCATATCACAACAGCTGAACTAGGTAAGCAGACAAGAGCTGAGTCTAACTTCCATGTAACTGAGGAAGTTCAGCAAGATTTTTAAAGGCAATGTACAAGCCTTTCACTTGACCACATCTGTTGCTCCTTTGGTCTTAGGCATGAAAGCGTGTATAAACAATGAGAAAAGACATTTGGTGGAAAAATACAAACATGCCCCTGGCTTTCACTGAAAGACACTTGGGTAAGCGAAGAAGAATGACTGAAGTTTAATTCCCACCAACACAGGTCTCTCAGGTGCTAAACTAATTAGTGAAGGTTTAGGGACTGTGTCCTACAGAGAATATGTCAAATGTTGACTACAACTTTTAATATTTTCCTTTCTGGCACAATTCAAACCTGGCACATCTATAATATCAAAACCTCTTGACTTTAGTTTTACAGTTTAATAAAAATGTAGTATATTATTTTTCATCATCTTTTCTGTAAATGTTGTCACATATTTTGAACTAATACATGAATTAATACATGAGAACCTTTATTCATGTACTGATTTTTTCATATGCTTAAATCACTACAGTAGAATTTAAGCATTTTCTAAAATAAACATTGTGTATATTGACTCAGTTCGCTTGCCCAGTCATCAGTGTGATCATCAAAATGTTTGCCTGAGAAAAATGGTTCCTATCATTTCTAGCCTATACACTAGTGAGACTCAACAAATGTTGTATAAAATAATATGCATGATCCTTCAATAATACTTCTTCCTGTTTTTTTGTTTGTTTGTTTTTACTATAATTAAGCAGAAACAAGGGGCCAAGTGAGGGCTTTCACTAATTAGATTATTTATATCATCTGCGAGGTATTCTTCAGTATTTCTTTGGCTTGCCTATGGTACTGTGGTCTGCCACCCAAGTGCTAGCCAAGCCTCTAATGGATTCACTTTGGAGAACAGAGCAAAGCCAATGGGTTCATTATAGCCTGGTTCTATGCAAGAGTAAGGAGCATATTATGAATATTCCCAGTATTGTTTTCCTCTATATGAATTTACCCACATTTTACCCTTTGATCATTTCTGTGTCAACACATTCTATGATCACAAATCAGCTCCCCAAAACTTTTAATTTTCAAATGCAGCAGCAGATTTTTAACACGTGCACATGGTTATACAGTTAATACCAGTTAAAAAGCCCTGCCAAAATACTGTGCATTGTTTTTCACAATTGTGGTCTGTCTTTATACTACTTTGAAGCAACAAGACAAGTGACAAGTAATGAAGCCATTAGTTTTGGGTCTTTACCTACAAATTCTTACATATGCAAGTCACTGTCCTTATGTGAGTGACAGTGGCATTATGAGTAAAGGCCTTACTACTCTGACCAGAAGATTAATGTCAATGAATGAAGGGCTGACAAGACTGAAACACTGAAGTCCCACAATCCAGCAGTGCAAGAAAGTCACTTAAAATAAAAAGACTGAAGAAAACCCAATGTGGCAATTGGTCCAGGTCACCAATTACTGTCTCTCTCTGGCTCTCAAGCCTCTGCATACACACTTGGCTATTCAGTGAACCTAGATTCTCACAAATGTGTCTTTCAAACTCAGTTCTCAAAGAAGCTTTCAGAGTCGTAAAAATAACATTGCCCTCTTGCAATCCTGTACTGCACCTTTGGATCCACAGGAAGAGGAGACTGGGTTTTGTCTTGTTATCACAACCAGCGCCACAGGTATGAGCATGGGAATCTAAGACATGAAAGAATGGTAACACTTGTACCTCTGCCTTCACTGACCTATCTACAGCCCGCCATTTACAAAACCAATCATGAGACATATAGCTGTGGCTAATCACAGTTCTAGATATGGATAAACATATATTAAACAGTTTCTAGTTATATCCCTGACAGTAGGTACCAGATTTTTTTAGGATAGCTATGTAGACTAGTGACAACAGAACCACGAAGAACTATTTCCTTCCGCATATTGTTTTTGTGCTATTTCAAAAAGCAGTTATTCAAAATGCAAAAAATTTTCAGTGCCTGCTTCCGGTTAGTAGAAAGAGTCATAAACATTTGCCTTAGTGAGGTTCAGGGCAAGAACACAAGTCTTCTTAGTGCCTATGAGTCTTCTGTAATTTGAAGCAAAAGCTTATAATGTGGAAACTGCATGAGCTCCGTTTGGGCTTTTGCATTCAAAACAAGCTGTCTCTCCAAAAAAAGCTGTTGCTTTATTGGTTACATGTTAACTTCAAAAAGTATGTTTGTCTGACAATAACACAAAAAAACTATTGCATAAACCTCCGCCTGGTTCCCACACTCCTCTGCCCAAACAAGACAATTTACATATAAAATCCTCACAACATGATATTTTAAATCTGCCTTTTCCTTTGGCTGGACTTTTAACCTGCTATGATCCACGTAAAACAGGAAGACCCTTTTCTAGAGTACTAGCGAAATTTGTGATGATCATCCCAGAGCAGAGAGCTACGCTGTGCCCTTAGACTTAAGTGGCATGAATACTATTATTTAGCTACTGTGAAACAAGAAAAAAAATGATGCATGTTCATTGTAAGAGCTTTAAAAACTATTTTATGAGTAAAGAGGATGTAGCTATATACTGAAAAATAATCAAGCTAAAACACCTGAGGAATGAGAGAGGGCTTAAAGCCTGAGATTCACCCCAATGTATCAGCATGAGCAGTGCTGAATGTGAAAAAGGCAACATCTTTCAGTTGGCCTCAGTGAACAACATGTAAAGAATAAATAAACAGTCACTGAGCTCTTGTAATGGATCACTTCTAGGCATACTTGAGGGACAAATGCATAAAAGCATTACACATTATTCTATTTTCACATTCATTAATATAAAAAACTGAGCTCTCCAGTGACCTTGTTGCTCTGCTCAGGGCTATGACTAACAGAGCTACCGCAGAGTAGACCCCACAACATTCATGGCTCACTTCCCCTGTGCTAATGTACATACAGATGATTTGAGGGGAAAAAAGCCCACATCCACATCTGTGTTACACCACTCCCCACTTTCTATTCAATCTCATAACACTAAAGGGTAGGTCACTCTAGCTCAAGTGTGAAAGAGGGAGTAACACAGTCCCCGAAACAGATCCTAATACCTACTACATGCATCAAGATATCTGAGTGTAAAGAGTTTATTCCAGGCTTCACTACTCACCTGCTTCATGAGCGTCAGAGCACTGCAGCTCAGCATCTCTATTTCTCTAAACAGAAAGCAATGCTGCTTTGCTATAATTAGAGGTTTGGAAATACAATAGACAGCAGGAAAGACAAAGAATTTGGATTTTTGAGCCAAAAGAAGTCTGAAGGGAAAAATCCTAACAGTCTTCAAAAAGATGCTCTACAGCACCTTCAACTAACCCATCTTATGGCCTAACTGACCTCACTATTATAAAGTCGCCCCCTCACTGTCTAACATAACTTACACTTGCTAGATTTTAAACCCAGTGCCTCTTTTCTGTTATATCAAGAACATGGAGAAGATATTATTCCCTGCCTCTTTTCATCATGGTACCCACTAACATTTATAACTGGCTGTAGAAATGATATCATAATATTGCGTGGATTTTGGAGTGCATTCTGGTGTTTCAGTTTAACTACACTAGCAGTATGGAAAATGTTTAATATATCAGATAACCCACAGTTGCCTGGGCGGAATTCTTCACCATTCGAAGCAAATACCACAGGCTTCCTTTATAGTCAATGGAGCCTAGACCATGATTCACCTAATCCTCAAGCTGAAGTCTAAAACGAGTTGTAAAAGGCCCAGTTTCTCATCACCAACTACTTGGTGAGCACAGGATAACTTTTTTCAGCTATGGATACGCACATTAGCAACAAAGAATAATAGAATAATATAGGTTGCCAGGAACCTGCAGAAGGGCTACGAAGCTGGTGAAGGGCCTGGAACACAAGTCCTGTGAGGAGCGGCTGAGGGAACTGGGGTTGTTTAGTCTGGAGAAAAGGAGGCTCAGGGCAGACCTCATTGCTGTCTACAACTACCTGAAAGGAAGGTGTGGGGAGCTGAGTGTTGGCCTCTTCTCACAGGTAACTTGTGATAAGACTAGAGGGAATGGCCTCAAGTTGCACCAGGGGAGGTTTAGGTTGGAAATCAGGACACAATTCTTCTCAGAAAGAGCAGTCAGGCATTGGAACGGGTTGCCCAGGGGGGTGATGGAGTCACTGTCCCTGGGGGTGTTCAAGGAAAGGTTGGACGTGGTGCTTAGGGACATGGTTTTTAGCGGGAGATATTGGTAGTAGGGTAGTAGGTAGTAGGGTTGGTCCAGATGATCTTGGAGGTCTCTTCCAACCTTAATGATCCTTTGATTCTAAGTCATCTAGCCCAACTCCCTGCTCAAAGCAGGTCTAATTAGGTTAGGTTGCTAAGGGCTGTGTCCAGTCATCGTAATGCTTCCAAGGATGGATATTCCACAAGTAATATGGGCGCTCTGTTCCAGTACTTGATCACCCTCGTAGTGAAAAAGTATTTCCTGGTATCTAACCAGAATTTCCTGTTTTCCAAACTGTGTCCATTACAGTTATCTAAAATCAGCTGACATCTCACCCCTAATGTAATTAACAGGCTGATCTATTAAAATATTGTAATATTTACAATATTAATGCAACCTGTTACAATTATTAGCAAGATTGGAGTTAGGAAAGGTCTAAAAGCTTCATCATGGTATTTCTGGAAAAGGAAAGTAATGAGAAACCTCCCTTCAGATGTCAAGTATAGAAGTTAAGAGACTATTGAAAAAGACATTCAGGTTTTGGCCCCCTCTTCAAAATCTACGAACAAAGAAATATAATGAAAATTGATTAGAGAGCACAGCATTCATTTGGAGGAGGTCTATCAATAATTGGAAAGACAAATTAAAGGAAAGTCAGAGATGATACTGTGAGAACTACAGAAAATGTAAGAAATTAGAGCCTCAGAAATGACAGCTGCCCAGCAACCATGCATTTGTAATAGACAAAGCTCCTCTGCCTCTTTATAATTCAGGAAAGATCAGTGTGTTGTTATCAACATAGCAGAATTTGAATAATAAATTTTGGTGGAGACCATCATTTGCACTCCCTGTTTGATTCTAAGGGCATTATAACAGCTGTTTTTCTTACCAAAGGCAGCTGGCTGGTGATACTATTTTTCAATTAATGACTCTACACTATGAATAGATTACAGCATGTAGACATGTAAACAGTAACAATTAGTGAACGAAATTAAGCGATAAAGCAGGTTTTGGTTTCCATTTAATGGGAGGGTAGGGAAAGGCAGAGATGCAATAAAGCTCTTCTGGACACAGCAAAATTGGTATGCTGAAGGCTCTCAAAGCAATCCAAGACAGACTGGGTGAACGGATACAGAAAAAGAAAGAACTAAGAAAGCACTGGGGAGTGAAGAGCAAAAATACAGAAGACTTAAGCAGTGTTGAGAAAATCTAAGTGGAAATTTTCATTTTTAAATGAGAATGTGATTTAGCATTGAATCCTTAAATGAACAGAGATTTGAGTTGTTTAGAATTGAAATTCTGTCATTTTCTCTCTTTACATTGTATATGCACTAACACAAGCTTTTTAAGTCTGCACATATTTGACCATGAAAGTTGAGGTTTTCAGTTTTGCCTTCCAAATCACAATAGAAGAGATGGAACAAAAAGAAAAAAAAGTATTATGTTAAACGAAAACACCATGCTGCTGTGGTGTCTGGCCCACACTGGTGAACTTCATATTTTAATTTGCATCTCATGTCAGCTCTGGAAAACATATTTGAACATGCTTATTTAGGGTGTATAAAAGGAGAGATTTATATTGGAATAGAATAGAATAGAACAGAACAGAACAGAATAGAATAGAACAGAACAGAATAGAATAGAACAGAACAGAATAGAATAGTTCAGTTGGAAGGAACCTACAAAGATCATCAAGTCCAACTGCCTGACCACTTCATGGCTAACCAAAAGTTAAAGAATGTTAATGAGAGCATTATCCAAATGCCTCTTGAATACTGTTAGGCTTGGGGCACCAACCACCTCACTAGGAAGCCTCTTCCAGTGTTTGACCGCCCTCATGGTAAAGAAATTTTACTTTATATCTGATCTGACCCTCAACTGGCACAGCTTTCTGCTGTTGCTCCACATGATATTCAAGGGGAGGCCGCACCAGCGCTAACTAAATACAGCAGGAGAATCACCGCTTCTGACAGGCTGGCCATGCTGTCTTTACTGCACCCCAAAATAGGGTTTGCCCTCTCAGCTGCCAGGGCACACTGCTGGCTCATGGTGAGCCTGCTGCCAGCCAGCACCCCCAGGTCCTTCTGCTGAGCTGCTCCCCGGCCACTCCTTGCCCAGTCTGTGCCTGGGTCTTACATTAATTACTCATAAATCTCTAATGCATTCCCCTCATAAAATGAAGACCAATTCACATAGGTAAATCAACTCTACCTCTGTGTGCATGTTACTACATTTTTAACATCACAGAGTAACAGAATATTCCCAATTATTCTCAGAAACAAATAAAAACACCAAACAATGGGAAGAGGTAAATGAACAGTGCACAAGACCCAGAAAAATGAAGACCTGCTCTGCATGTATGTGACATAACAAATATCATAATCCATAAACTACACTCATTGAATGAACATTTGTGTGAATGTCAGCTGGTGCAAACAAGACTCTTAGTTCAGAGCTCAAGTTTTCTTTCCCACTCCATCTTGCTGTGCTTTGTGCTCCTTTTTCCAAACAAGATGCAGGTGAGCACATTTAGATGGTATTCACGTACAGCAAAATGTCAAGAGTTCCCATTTCAAGGACCCACACCCCATAATTCATACCTTGCAGAAATGCAGTCTTTTCTTTCTTAAAGATGATATAATGGACTTCTCTGGCTATGTTTTATGTGTGCTCTCACACTTCACACATTTATTGTTCAATTTTCTTGCCCTGGATCAGAAAGTGATGAAATCTTCCTTGGAATAGAGGAACAGGGATATTGCAATCCTGGTATTTCTTCATTAGCCTAAGTTTTCTTTTTTTTACAAAACCATATTCTTGCAGTTGGTGAAATTGGTTAATTTCTCTGTCTGAACATTAATATGACCTCCATTATCACACTAAGTCCCTCCCCTTAGACCTTTAAAATAGAAACGATAAAATTACTTTCCCGTTTCTTTCAGCCTGTGGGAGTAATAACCCGATGAGTAATTACCTATGTATGAAAGAAAGAGAGCCCTACCAAAGAGTGTGGGAGCATAAAACTGCTCTAACAGAGAAGTCAAGTTGTATCCTTTGCGTTTTAGTTTCTAACAGAACGTGTTCTCAGTGGGCAGTTTAATATCATATGAGATGCGCAGAGACGGACGAGGTCCAGTCAAGTATTTATCTCCCACCTGGGAGACAGGCTCATCAAGACTTTTTAGCAGAACATTTTTCCTCAGACAATGTCAACTTGTCATTTTTCACTTGTCGTATATTTAACACTGTTAATGTCAATGATAAAAAGGGGGAAAATGTTGTTTAAACATCAGTGAGAAACAGTGGGGAAGCTTTGGTCTTCTAATGCCCCCTCCCAGCTCCACTGCCTTTCTTTTCCCTCTGCATTTAAAGGTTACGGATGACCATCTCTTGAATCTAACAGGTTCCTTCTTCTTCAAGTCAGCTGTTGCCAGTAAACTCCATTGCCGTTATGTAAGCATCCCTGATGCTGAGCTCCTAAAGCCTGAAGACAGCCAGCCACCAGAGGACATTTGTCCTTTCTGGAAGACAACAATTAGAGGATCAAGACAAGAACTGGGATAGATGCTGGAGAACCAGTCACAGGTGAGCAGACTGCAGGCACTGCACAGAAAGAGCTATAATCAGGCTTTTGGCAAACTTTGGAGCCAATGTGGTACAAACACCGACTGGTTCTGATAGAGCCTCTGCCGTGGGAAGACATGGCTCCATGGCTCTCTGGGAAAGCAAGAGGGGACAGCCATGGAAAGGAAATCCCCCCTATTATGCTTTATGGTATGAATTTCCTTACATGATTTACACCATTTCTATACCAGTTGAGGGAGCACTGCATGGGCTTCCTGTTCTTCTCACTGGAAAAGAACATGAAGGGAGCTCTGGAAACCCAGGGGAGAGGCAATGCAAGTAGTAAAAAGCATTTGTACAATATGGAAAAAACAAAACTTCTTTCTTCCTGACATCTGCAAAGTCAAGGATGAAAAGACACATAAAACCATCCAAGAAATGCACACACTTTTCTTTAGAACTTGAAAGGCCAACACAATTCAAAAAATAATGCATAAAAATTCCACCAGGATTTGTGTTTATTATAGCATTCTTCACACTTCATTCTGCTACAGTTTGTTCGCTATTTGTTCCACAACCACTAAGGAGTTTTGTTTTCCGGCAGTCACTCAGTAACTGTCTGTAAAAGCACAGAAGATTCTTACTACTGAGGAAAAGAGAACATAAACATATTTTAAAACAATCCACAACTACATCTTTGCTTCTGTCTCCTGATCTGCACACTTTCTATTCACTTCACTTGATTTACTCTTTGATGCCTTGGTTTATCTAGGCTTTACCTTGGGTTTATGAGTTCAGTGGGGGATTTTTGAAAAAATAAAGTATATATATTTCATAGAGTTTTGTGATACATTCCTTGTGTGAATGTGAAATCACTTTTTTTTTCCCATTTAAATGGATAATGCCATCACATTTTCCCAAATACCTGGTATTGCAGATGTCATGAGGCCTCAGAAACACTTACTAAAATATATACCAGCAATAATACACTAAAATAATCACCCTCCCTTGTACTGCATTCCCAAGAAATATATGGTATAATCAGTGTCTTCCTTTTACATACCCTGTACATTTTTCCCCTAGCAGAGCAGAGAGGTATCTTCTTTCAAGGCTAAAACTCAGTTTAGCCTAGAACACACACACACACAAAAAATTAAATAAAAATGAAATGTTCTTTAACCGAAGATGGAGAATTTCTTCAAATACAGTAAAACATCCAAGTGTTCTTAAGAATATTTACAGAACATAGCACATTTTATTAAACACATTAGACTAATCATTACATAACTAATTTTGATGAACACATTTGTTACCAATGTGATTCATGCAATGTTTTTAAATGTTGGCAAAGATATCATTTTCCAAAAAAAATTTCGTTTTGACTTACTGGAAAGTACAGAAGAAGTGATCCAAAAAGAATGGTTTCCAACAGCACCAGCCCTGAAGCCCTGATACTCTAGGAAACAAACAAATAGAAAAAAAAAGACAATACAAAATATTAGAAAATTCTCTGTGTGCAGTTTAGATGCTGAGTTCTTTGCAAAAGGCACCTTCACTTCCACCAATGTAATGCTTCCACAGTAATGCTTATTAGCACAGTATTAAGCTGTCTATCATGTTGTCACGCTCCACATTCTTTAATTCACCAGCCCATTACAATAGCTGTGTTTTACAAAATCCAATTTCAAAAATCACTCATTCCTATGTTAAATATTATTCAACACATTACCTGGATACATTTTCAAACTGCTAAAATGGCTCTCAATTGTGAGGAATTACAAATCATTGAAATTACAGATATGAATTTAACTGCAGAATTTGTTCTGTACTATTTAAATTTCAAGAAGCCCTTTGAACATTTTGACCTGCCTATTTAATATTGATGACTTGGCTTCCACAGTATGTATAAATAATCTACAATTTTACTGAATACAGAATGTACTCTTAGATTGAAAGCACCTTTATTTTCCTTGAAACTTTGTACAAAGATGTTGATTTAGACATTAACTTGTCAGGATTGTAAAATATTGTGCCATTTCTTTACCAGTTCTAATGCAGTCTCCATCATAGTTTTCTTCCATTTTAAAATAAAAAAAAAAATCAATTCTTTTCCTTAATATAAAGATTATTCCAGTAAGTTTGATAATTTATGCATAGTGCATCTGCACCTTATCTTAAAGACAAAAGATCAACACTGCTTTCCATTTCTTTAGCTACCTCCTTCCTCTGAGAGGGTCTTTCATTCACTATTCTGGATGAAGGCAGCACGTTCCTGACTGCAAGCAATGCGGTCAGATAAGACAACAAAAGAGGATTTGCCAAAAATCTTTTGAAAAATCATGCATTTCATGCTATTTCAACCATTTCCCATAATAAAATCCTCTCATGGACTGGAATCAATGGTCTGTGGTACTCTCTCTAATGGGTTTAGATGAGAGATGTTTATCTTTCATTAGTAAAGCAATCATTAAAAAAAAGAGCCCTATATGAGTAGATTTTGTCCTGGTTCCAGTTAGGACAGAGTTAAGTAGCTCATAGTAGCTGGTAGGGTGCTATGTTTTGGATTAGGATGAGAAGAGCGCTGATAACATGCTGATGTTTTAATTGTTGCAGAGCAGTGCTTACACCAGGCCAAGGACTTTTCGGCTTCTCGCTCTGTCCTGCCAGCGAGCAGGCTGGGGGTGCAGCAGGAGCTGGGAGGGGACAGACCCAGGACAGCTGACCCAAACTGGCCAAAGGGGTATTCCATACCATCTGGCGTCAGGCTAAACAATATATAGGGGTGGCTGGCCGGGGTGGGGGGCCGGCTGCTCGGGGATAGGCTGGGCATCGGTCAGCGGGTGGTGAGCAATTGCATTGTGCATCACTTGTTCTCTTACACATTATTATTGTTAATACTATTATCATTATCACTATTATTATTATTATTGTTATTATTATATTCCTTATATTCCTTATATTATTATATTCCTGTCTTAATAAACTGTCTTTATCTCAACTCACCGGCTTCACTTTCCCGTTTCTCTCCCCCATCCCAGAGAGGGAGGGGGGAGGGTGAGCGAACGGCTGTGTGGTGTTTAGCTGCCAGCCGGGTTAAACCACAACAATTTACAGTCAAATTTTTGGTGGCCTGGAATCCATTTTTGACTTGCAAAAACTGGTGGAATTTTCTTGATGGAACAAGTCTTAGAAACACAACACAGACTGAAGATTTCAAATCCTCCTTTTGCTTTTTTCTTTCCTTGACAGTGCAATGTAAGAGTCGCATAGAATTTCAGTGTTCAAGATAAAAAGGATAAGAAGAACTATGGAGATTTTTGTATCCCCTGTAACAATGCCTCATTCTGTTTTCTCAGTTTCTGATGCAAATACATTATTCCTCTTTTTGCCAGAAAGAAAAGTGCATGTGTGTTTTCCTATTCCTAACCTCCACTTTTAGAAAGTTCTCCCTAATGTCTCTTAAGCTTTCTGTAGTGCAGCTTTAGTTCATTATTGTGAGTTCTGTCACCCATGGATCTGAACCTTAGACTTTCTTAGCAAGAGTTACATATTAAGGATCACAAAACTATTCTGCTAACTCACTCTAAAATTACACCCTGACCTTGAAACATACATATTTCTAGCAAAATTTTCCTGGAACTTACATGCTTCCACAAAAAGTTTCCCTAAAAAGCAAAGCAAAACAAAACAGAGCTCCACAAACAGCTAAACTACCATAACTGTATTTCCAAATAGAATGCAATGCCTGTCATAGCAACTGCAGAAACTTGAAAATTGACCCACAAGCAGAGCTCATATTTACATTTTCATCACTGGTCTCCTGTAATGCAAGACATTTGTTTCAAAAGCCCAAATTAAGGTGTGTTTTCTCTTCTCTTTCTCAGTTAATACATTTTGATGTTGGGTAAAGTATAAGCATAATCCCAAAGGCAAAGAGCTAGACAACGGGTAACTGAAATGCCACTGTAAGTATTTTTAGGCTCACACAATCCACTCTATCAGTGACATACTAAATTCAGTTGAGCTAGCACTTTATGTAATTTATTTCTGTCATTTGGATAGAGGGGGAAGCTCACCCACTAGTCTACCAAGGTAAAGATGGTCCCACACTCCCATACTGCATTTCCTCACAAAACAGCCCTGCCTCATTTCATCTACAAGGATGCTCCAGAGACATACACAAAGCGTATATATCAACGGACAAAAAATGTCCAAAACAAAACACATTGATTCTGTATTCACAATATGTTTATTTTTTTATGAGCATCCCAAAACTATAAACAAAAACCAAATGGATGATATTATCTTTTATGGCTGCTGTAGTAAAATTGCTTATGTATTCTTATTAATGTATTCAGATATACATTCAACTTATTCAACTGGCACTATAAAAATCAATACATCTAGACAACTTTTCAAGACTGCTTTCTGCAGAAACTTCTGTTCTGAGCTCATAGAGCACCAAAAAGCTGGAAGTAAATGTTTAGGTGCCACTTTTGAAACCATTAAATAGAATACTTTCATGTTATTTTAATTAAGAAGTGACTAAACTCTCAATTATTTTATAGCTTTTATGTTTCAAGTTAATGGATCGTGCGCACTGCTTTGACATGTAGAACAGAAACTGCATATATTTTACAAACTATAAATGACAGTATGACTTAGTTCGCATTTCTAATGAACACATAACTTTAGCCTGAGCAAGACATAAAACTTCTGTGAAGTACACAAGGAAGAAAAGATTAGAAAGATTATAAAAGGTTAAAATCTGCCTCCACTACCATTTCCCACTTTGTGATGTAAAGTTCCAATCACTACATCATAAGTAAAAATAAGTAGTATATAGGACCATGTCCAGAAGACTCCTTATGTGGTCCTGACTCTACACATTTTGATACAGTTTTTCTTCACAACATCTTTCTAAGACAACACCACTTTACTCACTGGGAATTAATGCAGAGGGGCCTTGCCCATAACCAGTGAACTCATGTCTCCCACTATCAGTAAGCCCTCAAACCCTGAAGAAGCTTTTTTTTCTTCTTTTTATACTATGCATCTCTATATGACAGAATAACCAAGAAAGTAGGTGAAATGTGTATCATATAGAGAAGATAAAAATGTTCTTAAAAAATTAATCTTCAAACAACTTCTGTGTGAACATCCTTTTATAAATAAGTCTTCTGCACCCTGATCAACCTTTTCTTATCAAGCTTTCTTCTGGATGGCAAGATGATAAGGTAACATGCAGGGGCACAGAACTGCCACATTTCCAGCACTTCTCCCAAGACAATAAACTCCTCTATGATTTTCTTCTCACCTGTGTTCCTGAAGCAACCATTATCTATGAATTCTGACAATGTACTTCTCTTCTGTGCCCTAAAAGAAATATGAATTCCACAACAACACTGAAATTCAAAATGAACTTGAATCCATGTCGTGACTGTGCCTTTATCTCTGTCTTTGATACTTAGAAAATGGAGGTTTTAACCCTACATTCACAGCTTTTTGTAACAAGATTCTTCAGAAATTGGAGTAGATATTCTGACAGAGATGAATGGCATCCCTGCTGATGAAGAAAAACATAAATGTTCAAATAAGAAACAGCACCAGCAAAATTCTGTTTTTGCAGTGTGGAGAACTCTCCCAAACAACAAGTTTGAAATTCCATTTTTTAATTTTCTTTATTGTAAAGAAAAGTATATATTTTAACAAGAAAAAGGTAACATGGAAGCTTTCCGTTTATAAAAGACAAGTACATTTATTTGAAATATTTATATTTCATTTGACTTGTTTTTTCCTCCAGTGACGCTGCTACAGCCCAAGAAGGTGTGAGAAGCCTTCAGCCAGTACCAAAACTTCAAAAACAGGGAATAGCTAAAGGGGTGAAAACCAAAATAAAAGGTTTTTTACTTAATACATGAGATAGAAGGTATCCTATGTTAGATAGACAGCATTTCTATCAGCCTTGGAGCACCATTCTTCCACCAAGAGTTGAATTTGCCACTACGCAGACTTCGCAAATACAGGCACCTAAGGTGTGGCTGTAGGCAGCACCACAAATATTTGCTTCCATAGGACTTCAATATGTACATAGCAGTGAATATGTCCACATATGTCAGGACAAAAATCTTTTCTCTTTTAAGAAAGTAAATGAAAGAATGGAAGCAAATGGCAATCCACAGCCTCTGCCTTTTGCCCTCCACCAATGCTGTCTGTATAATTAAAAACCTCCTTCACAGAAATCAGGGTATTTTAGGATAAAGCCCAGGGGAATCTTCTTCCATTTGCATGTAACGTCATGTCAATTTCTTTCTCTTTTCCTTATCAGCTGCCTGGGTTGATTTTTTTTTTTTTAATCTGCTTTGCTTGTTGTTGGCATTTATTTGGGTTTTTGTTTGTTGATTATTTATTTCTCTGGCTGTTGAACTTGTGTAAGGTCTGTTTATTTACTGTTTTGTCTGTTTGCTCATTTTCCTTTCAAGGGTTTCATTTCTGTGTTTAGTTATTTGTGTCAGTAAATCTGTCCTTTCTGGTTTTCCTTGTCTCACTTAATGGTTACACATTGCAGGCACCTAATTGACACTGCAATTTATTTTGCTTCTAGTTTCATACTAACTTTTATACTTACCTTACCTCTTTCATACTTTTCCCACGTTCTTTAGTTGTTTTTGTTTGTTTTTTGAGATATTCATTAAAAATAATTATTATTTTAATTTTAAGGAGGAAAAATAATTATTGAACTAGGCATTAGCTTCAATCTGGCCTCCATCCAGAAATTCTGGAATCAAACCAGAAGGAAGCAATTAAAATATTATGGCAAGTATTACAGTAAAGATGGAGACCAGGTACCAGGTTATGTACTGGTCTCTACCATCTTATGCATCTTGAGCTTGAGTTTCTTAGAGAGAAGTTACAATCCTTAAATTCTGCTATGAACAAATGGCCCACTAAGACAATTCCAGCAAATCCAGTGCAAGTTGTCAGCCATAAGGGAAATTCAAGAGAATTGCCATCAGCTGTTTCATAGTAAGCTATCAAAAGGACCAACTAGAAAAATGCAAGATAGCTTTAGGCAGATGACAGCAAATAGCAAAATAGTGCGAGGACATGGGACATAAAGGCCCCCAGTTGGTGGACGGGCTTGATAACTTCTGAATCGCTGAGTATGTCATGTTAGATCTACACAGCAAAACCACCACAATAGCACAGTAAAATGCATCTGCATGTTAAATACTTCAGGAGGCATTTATGGAAAAACTGAGTTCAAGTGTGACTTAGGCAGTGGAACAGGACTCACAGCTGAGGACATGCCCTCGTGTTATAAAACCACTGCAGTACAGACCAGCACTCCAACTCAAAGAGGATAAAACTCGAAATGTTCACAGTTTCTCCTCTCAGCTGGGATGCAGCTACTAGCAGTTGTGAGATGCTACTGGCCATTTGCACTTCGGTGACTGCTCAAAGTCACACAACTGCTGGCGATTTAAAGTAAGAAGTTACAAATATTCACAAAGTCCAGATATACTCCTATATTAACAGCTCAGAGGTTAGTTGTCACCTCCACGTGAGACTCAGGATTTGACTGCAAATCTGCAACCCAGATATAGGGGTCGGAGTAATGCCACATGATGGATGTCACAACATAGGATGTAGCGTGTTTATTCTATAAACAAGTTCAGGAGCAGCTACACTGAAATTGCCTTTGCAGGCTTCCCCTTGGAAGACAAGACATAATAGTGGGTCAAGGTCACCCCATAGCAGATTATTTTGGATACTCTAGAAAGATGCAGTGATGGAGAGGAGACAGAGCCTCAGGGCAAGGATGAGGAAAGCAAAGTCAGGATGCTGAGGTGCAAGGCAGCCCTGTGAGAAAGGAGACCTTGCCCCTGGGTGTGGGGGTGGTCCAAACACAGAGACAGTCAGAGACATTCTTACTAAAACTCTGGTTTCAGTACTGAAATCTCAGTTCAGCACGTACAGATATTGTGAATTAGGAAGGCACAGAAGTAAAGGCTGGCTCATTACTTCTGCTCTCCTGTGAAGCAAACATTGCTGTCTCTCTGGAGCAATTCTTTTATAGAAAGCCTCACTCACTGTTTATTAGAGAAATATAGCTATTTTTTAACTTTCTCATATATCTTTTCTCATTAATAGAAACAAACAAAAATGCTATTACAGAAAGCAAACCATTTATCATAGTTTTCTGTTGTTCTGTGAAGCAATGAGGACTGCAGTCCAGCTGAGACAGAGGCATCCCAACAGCTATCTTTAATACAGAGTAACTCACAGAACTAATCCAATTAGATGCTTTGCATCTAATCAATAAACATTATAATAATCCATAATGTGCATAATGAAATCTAACCAGTCTCAAAGAATTACTGACTCATATAAATGCTTGTTGAAAGGGACTTCTACAGGTTATCTAGTCCCATCTCCTGGTTCAGGCAGGAGTACTGCCAACAGCAATTCAGTCAGCCATGGCTTTGTCTTCCAAAGCCTTCAAAACCTCCAAGAATGGAGCTAGGTAACTGATGGGTAGCTGACTGTGGTCTGGCACTTCTCTCCTAGTGAGAAAGCTTTTCCTAATTCCCAGCCTGAACTTCCCAACCCATAATTTGTGATTGTTGTCCCTTGTTACAACTCTTGACGCTACTAAAGAGAGTTTGGATCTGTCTTTATAAACACCCTTCAAATAAGCTGCTACTAGATTGCCCCTTAGCTTCTTCTTTGCCATCCTATTCAAGCTTAGCTTCTACAGGCTTTACCAGTAGGTTTTATGCTCTAGCACTCACCAGTAGTCATCCTCTGGGCTCTCTCCAGTTTCCCCACACTTCATGAACCACAGAGCACAAAACTGGGCTCAGTATTCCACGAGCAACCCCATTACCACCGAGCAGAGGAATAACAGCCTTGCTGAGCCTACTGGGTATGCCCCTGTTGTCGAGTATACGATTTTCCTGAATTGTGGTGAGAGCTCAGCATTGGCTCATAGTCCTCTCGAACTTCCTGCTGTTT
Source organism: Anser brachyrhynchus (assembly GCF_964034855.1). Classification (NCBI taxonomy): domain Eukaryota; kingdom Metazoa; phylum Chordata; class Aves; order Anseriformes; family Anatidae; genus Anser; species Anser brachyrhynchus. Next base: position 18,628,407 of record NC_137695.1, read on the forward strand.
TTCAGCCACACTGCTTCTCAGGACATTTGATTAATGAAAAGATCAGAATAAAATAAAGACTTAGAGATAAACCATATGAACAGATGCCTTTGTTAAGATGATGGTATCAAGGCAGTACATTGACCTGCCTCACCAATCTCATTCCAAGACTGGGTTTCAGCCAGTGTTTTTATCCTATTACTGCTTCCAGTTTTGGATCTGAAGGAGCTGGAACTGCATGTGTTTCAAGCAATAAAAACAGAGTTTCATTCTCTATTCCAAATATTATCTTCATCTACTTCATAGATAAACTGACCAAAAGAAGAGGGCAGCTCCTGGGGGAAAACTGAAGTGGTGACTACAAAAGCTGAGGAGCAAGCACATAGTGTAACTCGGATATCATTAGAGGACAGCATGCAGAGCCAGACCACATTCATGTCACAACACTTCAAAAGTGGTAATTCAGTGTTACTGCACTTTTTGGTTTGCTCCTGAGCCTTTCTCTATGGTAGGAAGGAACTCTTCATCAGTTCCATACATGCTAGTGACAATCCAGCTCTTAACTTAGAGCTTTACTGTAGATTGTGAAACTAATGAGAAGGTGGGGAGTTCCTAGGTAGCACAGGCCAGGTATCCCCAGTCTTCCTTTTTGCTTCCCCCTTACCAATATGCCTTAGAAGAGCACATTTTCTTGACCAGGGCTGAAAAAAATGCCTTTGGATTTGCTTGCTTTTTGGTCCATCCATTCTATGTTGACCACATCAATAGTCTTTGAGATAAATAATAATTCTCTATCCCCAGGTCTCAGGAAGTAACACAATTTCTGTAGCAAATCACATTAGGAAACTCAAGTCCTACATGCCTTTTGGGTACTGGTAGAGGGTCATAAATAAATGCTCAACAATTAATTGCACAAGGGCAATTCAAAAAAAAAAAAGTGTAGCCATCCAAGTTGCATCAAGTATAACAAAACCAAAAGCTAAAATGATGTATAAACAAGCACAGAAGATGCTGCATTACAATTCTGTGTGGTCTTAAGCAATCCAGGAAATACAGCAGCCTTAATTAGCATTGAATTTCTGAATATTTTCACACAAAGTCAGTGATACGAGTTTCAAAGTATTTTCAGAAAGGAGAAAAATGAAAAAAAAAATAAAAGCCAAAATAAAATTGAAGTAATTTTGTATCCGGTACACTCTATATTAATGAATTAACAGAACTGTAGATTTCTGGTGTCAGTCCAGGAAGCCTGCAGATTTCTCTGTGGCCACACGTCACAGTGGATTATATGTAGCATGGTACCATGGAAACATAATAAGGGGACGACTTGGCATAATTAGATTTTTTTTTTCTCTTTTATTAAATAGTTCTGCCATTTTTATAATGTAACAAATGACTGAGTGGGGCTGTGATTCAAAGAAAATTTCCTTTGGCAAAGGTGGCTTACCACCAGGATGCAATCATGCCTTCCAGATAAACAAGGCCTAAAGGAAATCATTAGAAAAAAGTGAAGACAGATTTCCTCTTTGGTCTCAACTTTGCATATCACATACTCATACTTCTTAAACTGTAAAGGGTACCTACCACTCAACGTACAGCTGCTGGCAAGCACACATTGATGCATGGCAGAATGGCCCAGAAGCTAGGAAACAGAGAACAGATAGAGGTTTGCTCTGTTATGCTAAGCTGATGCATTCGAAGAGATTAGATAAATCACTAAGCAAAACTGCCTCAAAACAAGTGAAACAAAAAGCTTAGCTAAAGGTACAGGTGTCAGCAGTGTGCTCATTCTTTGGTGCTTCCAGGAGGAATATTATGGCATGGCCCTTATGTTGCAGGTCTGGAGGTCCTGTAGATGAACTATAGATACCCTACATGTGAGGACACAGGAGATGTGAAGAGAAGCTGTTGGATCATGATTCTAAATTGCTCTCCTACTCTTTTCAAAACAACTGGAAAGACCCCTCCGAAGCCTCAGTTACACATAGTGGACTGTCTGGAAAACAATTCAATTCCACAAAAAAAAAAAAAAGTTCAAGTTTCAGAAATCCACTTTCTTGCTGATAGAGATGCCTTCTAAAAGTATTGGTGAGACAGGAAAAGATACCATACGCTCCCTGGCACGAGGGGACTGTCCTAGCACGGGATGGTTCTGTCCACATGAGGCAAACAACATTTTGAGGGTTTATCCCAGGACAAACCACAGTCCACTAAGCAGAAAGAATAATTCTAGTTTAACAATGTCAGAAAAAAAAAGGAGATTTATCTAAAAGGCTTTCCCCAAGTACACAGGCTTGTAAGGAGTTAAAAAATTAGAAGAGCGCTACCATGAAATAAGCAGAAAAGTAAATCATTGTTTTTTATCTTCTCTATAATAAATTCAAGGACCGAGTAGGACTGCTACCCAGCAAAAAGGGAATTTTCAAGATCTCATTTCATTAATGTAGGTTGTCTTACAAAATTCAAGGAACTCTTTTGCACGAAACGCTTTTCACTTCAAAGCGGAAATGGTTGTGTCTCTTTTGAAAATTTCTTTGCAAAATATTCAATGTGAAATTCTATGCCCTGTTCAACCTCTTATCACACTGACAAATACTTTTAATGATAATTGTTCTCTTTGAATAATTGCCTCCTAATAGAATATGGATTGCAAATACAGTAAATTTCACAGCAAAGGCCAATTTTCCAAAGATAGGCTTACAGCTCCATGTTTCCATTTAAGCAATATTGGCAAGTTGTCAGAATATTCTGGCATTTGCAGTTTTGTGCAATATTCCTAAACCAAATAAATATAATCCTCATGGCTTTTTTATTCCTCTTTAAAAAATACTTACACAAAGGTCATTTTTTTCTATTGCTAGTTATAGCTAAGCCCAAATAAAATGTAATCATTAAATTTACTTTTTACTTGGAGGAAAAAAACAAAACAGGAAAAGCAAAGGTCAAGCAGCCATCAATCATAAACCAATTTCATTAAAAGTGCACATGATGTCAGGCAGCCAAGAAATCCCCAAATACTTTATTTTTCAATTCATGTGGCCCTTGATCTTTTCTATTATAGAAGTAATGAAACCAGTTATGATATATCATGAAGATAAGTTGTTCTACGTTTTGAAGTACAAATCCTGCTGCATATAAGTTGCACTACACCACCTACAATACAGATACTTGAAAAAATATTATTGGTGAAGAACCCTCACAGTGAAACTAGCTAATGTCCCAGGGACATCTTTGTTACAAGACCAGGAATTCCTCCAGTTTCGATCAAGATACCTGGCTCTTACCAAATTGTAATGAATATGGAAGTGAAGAAAAATCAGTAAGGAGGTAAACAATGTCCAAGTTCAGTTTCAATCTATTCACATCCTTATGGTTAATTTAAAAGTTGAATATGTAAGATAACAATCATCAAAATTCTGGATCATCTAAAGAGCCTGCTTCACTAGGTATGCATTCAATTAATGCAGAAATGAAGAGAAAGGAAGACAAAAAGGCATTGTGCTCTTCAAGGATAAAGTATGCTTTTAATATCGATAGTTGTTTAACCAGCAGGAGATCAAACAGAATATATAAAAAAAATCTGATGGATTAAAAAAAAACCATTTCACTAGCAGGATACAAGGCTCGTTGTGCATGTTCTCCTGGTTCAGTTTACAAATAGCTTTGGAACACCTGAATTGGATTTCAGCTTTCTCATTCAACATGGCATTGCCTATTACCAAAGATAATGCCACAGCTCACTAAAACAGTCTATATAAATTGTAGCTCAATCATGTGGAAAGAAATAGTTTATGGTAAATTACAGGAGAAAAAAACAACCTGATTGCAAAGCTCAAGACCCATGATATTTCAGAGGAAACAAACTGAGCATGATGTAAGAAGAGAAGGGTACAGAAAACTTGATAAAGAGAAAAAAAACAAAACTCACTATTCACATGACTAAGAAGGCAAACGAACTATAGATGATGATCATTATACTAATTTCAAATCAAACAAAAACTCATAATTCTGAAGGTTTTAAATCCAACTCCGGTTTATTTTATTCACTTTTCGTTTATGAGAGCCAAATGGCTAAACCGCTCCAAACTAATAATTTATCTGAGAAATGCTGACCCCCCAAAATGGTGAGATTTTTCATCTCCTCAGAATTTATCACACTAAACGATCTTGTATTAAAAAAAAATTAATCATGGGTTGTATGCTTCACTGAAAATAAAAGCACACTTGCCTTTGAAGGAAATATTGCTACATATAATTATTCCTCCTATCACTGTATGGTGGAAAGACCCAGCCCCAGGTCATCCTTAAGTTACTGTGGACCCTGCACAAGGAGAAAGTAAGGAAGACTGCCCTTGTTCCAAGTAGTGAGAGTTTAAGCTAAAGGAAAACAGATGGATAAGGACAGATGGGAAGACCAAGGGAACAACAAGGCAATATCACTTATTGTAACTAGCCACCAGCACTCCCAGCCTATCAGTATCACACACTTTGTAAGTTCCTGAATCTGAAGACATAATATGGAGAGCAGGGGAGGCTCTGACAAAGCCCCTACCAAGTATGAGGAAAGCATGAAGGGAACAAGGGGTGTATTTGAAAAATGTAACAAGATGATGATGGAGGCTGGTGTTGACACTTTTGCATCAAATAAATAGCATGAGTAGAGAGGGAAAAGCTCATGGGGGATCTTGAATACAAGAAGGTATAGCTTATGTACGCTGCCAACAGAGAGAAGCAATAAGGACAGCACAAAGTGGCAGGATAGGGAATTGTTTCCAGCATCGTGTTGAACAGATACAAACAGGCCATGACTGCACTTGCCAAGGCTAGCAGAAAGCACTGCAGTAGTCAAGGCACAAGACAGCAAGCTGAGGCAAGGATTGGCAGAAGACATGTAATAAAAGGGAACTCAGAACGAGTTCAGTGAGACTCTGGCAGAGCTGGAGGCAAAGTGAGCTGAGTCCAACAAGATGTTAGATAACAAGCATGTTCCTACCGTAACTAAGAAAGCAGTAGCTGGGACGTCTTTGAGGGAACCAGGAGGAGATGAAGGTATTTTTTTCAGGTCTACTGATATTGATGAGAAGTTGTCAGAGGAAAATGTCAGGATTTTACTTCAGAGGGAGGGAGGCATGGCTGGGACAGAGAAGGCAGCAAGCAACCTGACTGTTTACAGCACAAAGTCCTAAAGAGAAGCTGACAGTATAATGCTGCTGCTTGTGATCTATGAACCTTCAACTTTCACCCAAAGAGATGATAAAAAGAATGAAGAATAGGCATATGTTTTAGTCTGAATGATCTGAGGAGGCTACAGTTAATTACAGTCTCCAAATCTGTGCCCTGTCTATTAGACAAAGACGTGTCAGCTCAGGGAACCCCTTACAAAAACTTATTCCATAGACAAACACTTATGATTGTCGCTGCTAAATTTTCAAGACTTGTTGGTTGAAAAGTCCCTTCATTATAAGATGGGCTTTTACTTTGAATAGTTCTTCTTAGCTTACACTAAGGTGGTTATAATAAAAAGAAAGGCCTTGTTCAGATGGAAGTCTGCTCTTGGAGAGGGAAGCATGCCAAGGACATCGTGCAACCCACCAGGGACTTAGCTATTGCTATTGATTGTACAAGGAAGGTTCACAGCAGCATACAACTCCAAGACAAATAGGAGGATAAATAAATAATGTCACTGTTATTCTGCTGACACGACAGGAAGTGTCCTCCCAGTAAACCTGTAAATGTCCATTCACAAATCCAAATGAAACTGCAGGTAAATGGAACTACCCTGAAATTACTGCATCAAAGAATCAGTGGTAAAACATTGTGTGAACGTCCATCTAGTTTACTCGACTTCCCTGAAAGGAGCATATATGTGCAAAAGTCTTCAAGAACCAAAGACCAACATTAACAGATGAACAAAAAGCTTAGCAATGTGTTGAGTTTAGTTTAATTTCTAGCTCCAAAACTGCTTTGGAAAAAAATATTTTATGTTGTAATAGTTCTCATTGTTGGGAAATATATGTTGAAATTCAAGGATTCAATTATCTTTTTTCTTTATGTTTATTTTAAAAGGAAAATCAGATTATTATACAGTTAAACTTATATATGCATTCGAGGCTACTACAGCCTTGTCTCTCCCCGGTGACAACTATCTTCCTAGCCAGGACCCTGTATTAGAAGTAATCTGTTATCTGCTCCACTGACTAGAACATTGGGTCTCTCTGCTGTATGTATATGTATCAGAGTTTTATGGAACATTGATGGAATAGAAGGTGACAATGATTCCGAACTCCAAGGTTTTGAATAGCAAGACATTAAGGCTAAGAAAGTACACGCCATGAATCAGTCTGAAAGCCAACGTGGAGCAAATGTGTCCTAGTCCACTGCTGATTCATGTCACTTTGAAGGCAACATACTGCCCTACAATCTTTGCATGTTTTATGGATGGCCACTAAGAATATGTGCTAATTCAACATTGCAGAGAGAAAATCTGGCTTAATATAAAGATACAGGGAGAAGATTGTGAATTTTGGATCCTTACAGCTATTGCTGAGTATTGATGAAAAGTCTCGTTTAAGACCTACCTTGTCCGTTAGGGTAGACCCTGTCTAGTGAGCACCATCGTGTAGCCTAATTGTGCCTCCTATTGCCCTGCTCATTCCATTAGAAGAGCATCCATTAGATATTCTTTGTATATCTAGATCTTTATTTTCTTCACGCATCAGTTTGTCCTGGGGCCTACAATGTCTGAGGTGGAAATAGGTTTATTTTTCTCTTTGCAAGTACTTAATTCCCCTAAACCATTTATTATAATAAATGGAAATACACACAGATGTGAAACCTGTGGGCTTATGAAGTGAATGCCCCAACACCCTGCAAATGAACAGCAATAACACTGCTGCAGCCATCGTTCACTGTCTTTGGGAACTCCAGCAGCCAGTATGTCATTTCTGATTTTCAACTGCTAACAGAGGCTAACAGCCCATGCACTTATCTTTTCAATATGGCACTCTGCAATTATTTATGTGAGAATTAATAAAGGTACAGCATCCCTAAAGGCATATCTTAACTATGCAGAAAAATAGGAAAGGACATCTTATGAGTTCTGTTTTATGAATGGAGGAAATGAGAATTCCACTAAAAGCAACAGCTATTTTGAAAATAACCTCGTCAACATCTTTAAAGCTGCAAACCTCAAGACTACAATAAACTTCCCCAAGAAATCACAAGAAACTAGGTTCTCACCCAAGGATATAACGAAGAAAAGGTGCATAAAGCGCTGCACAGAATATGTATGTGCTGAGTGAACTGTCAGGTATGCCCACCAGCACAGCATGTAAAGGCAGCTGCTCCATCTGCGCAAGATCTTTTCCCTCTATCAAGTTTCCACTTCAGCTAAAATGTCAGCAATTGGTGTCTAGGGAGAAAAAAGCAGAATGTGCACCAAAGATTAAAGGCATCCAGGCACAAGCACATCAAGATGCCGCTGTAGTGTTAAAAAAAAAGAGAAAGGATTGGCTGATTTACATTAGAGAAAAAGGTATGTTTGCAAAGCCAGCAAGCTTTAATATTTAAAGACGTATCACACATCAATAGCTTGTGATTATCTCATTCTGAATTATTGCATCCTATCACAGTTGCAGTAAGGATGAAAGGAAATTCTTGATTTCTTAGTATTAAAAAGAAGAACTACAGGATTCATTTGCATGTTGTCTTTCCATCTATGTGGAGTTTTATGCAGTGTTTAAAATGTCATTGTTTAAGGCCAATCTTCATGATTTAGAAATCATATTTAGCAGAACATTTAAATGCATTTACACGAGTGGGAATAAATAGGAAACTGGTGCCATAAAATATCTAGTCATCTTGAACCCCAGTCACTGGAAATCTATATTCAACAAAGAGTAAAACCAATATAAAAACAGTCAGTTACTGTTATTTACCACAGTTAAAACGATTTATACTCGTTGATGATTAGCCAAGTGGTCTTGTTAACTGCAAGCTTTAATTTGATCAGTGTTCCATAAATTTTTTTTCTTCTCTAATGCATTTGTGTTTTTTCTTTATTTCCAACAGTGTTCATAAATGGGAAATAAAAGATAACACAATAAAAGGCGGTTTAGTTATAAATTTCTACTATTTGGGAGCATATATGGTTTAGAATGGGGCAAAGCCCTTAATTTCAATGGGATCTACTGCTCTTCTTTATCCTTGTTAATGCCATATTACAACACCCTTCTGAACCACTGTTTTGAATATTTTATTCTAAGCACTTAATGTTATTTTTAAGAGCTGAAAACAATCTTTTCCAAGTGTTGTGGTTGCTGTCAGTGTGAGCCAAGGCTGGTGTCATGTTCTTATCTCTCCTTCATCCCTGGGGCAGAAGTAGCAGCTAGCCTCTTCCACTCGAGGGCTGAGATCAGCATCTCTGTTCTTTTTGCCAGTAGAGGTTCTTACCATTTGTAAGGGCATTTATGACTCCTCACAGCAGTAGTATTCTACCTGATAGCTCCATGGTTGCACTGGTATGCCCCTATGAAAAGGTCAGTTATTTTCAGCTCTTCTTTCTGATCCTTCTGATGGCAGTCTGATAATTGATTAGCTCTTTAGCTTCTTTGTAGGTGATGTCCTTCCACAGCCCAGTACTTTTGGAAGATCTTGTTTACAAGGTAGCTGGTTTCCTCTCTAACGTTCTGGTAGATCTTCAGTCCTTTAAATCATATGTTAACTTCAAAATAGAAAAATTTCTTAAGCTTTCTGTTTCTTCATGATGGTGTCTTGCTCCGCTGCCCTCACATTGCATTTAGTCAATACTGCAGTTGGTTGCTCCCTGGTTTGAGCTCTCCATTGGTTCACATAACACTTCTCACACAGATGAATTCTCTCCTACTTTGTTGATAAATTTTCTTCTAAAATCACTGTTCAGCTTCTCAGTTTTGAGAATGTTTGTTATAACATCAGTGATTTCTGTCCTTGCCTATCCAGCTACTTTTGTTAGGTTAGTGCCTCATACTTTTTGGACGTGTTTGTAGTAGTAATGTTTGCATTATTCAAGCAATAATGATGGCATAGCACACAACAATGTTTGCTAGTGTTCACCTTGAGCTGATTTGTTTTTTAGTTGTTAAGACTTAAGAGAACATTTTGTATCTCTGTACACAGCCATACAGATCTGATTCCATGGGGCTGAAAGATGTTCTGCAAGATCCTTTCAGACAGTCTGTCAAAGCCTTTTGAAAAGCAAAGAAATAAGAGAAGCCTATTAGTTTATACGCTCCTTTCCAATTGCAAGCCTCAGTTAAGCCTGTTCCATGTTTTGCATCCACTGTCGCTTCATCTTCCTTAGTATCACACTGCAGAAGCCTGGATGTCTCCCCAGTTGCAGTATTCAGCAAGATCATCCTATTGGGGCCCTCTAATAACACTCCAATGTTCCCACCGTTGAGAAAAAATCTCCTTTTCCCAGGCTCCACTGCAGAAATCCTTCAATGTCATCGAACTGGTGCTGTCAGGTGCTGTCAGCATTTCTGATGGGATTTGATCAATTTTCATCTCCTGGGAGTTTTTCAGCCTCTTGTAGTTCGTGTTAATGTCACAGTCAGCCTTTCCAGCTTTCATTACTGTTTGGCATTGTGGTTGTCTAGAATAGTTACAGATTTCTTTCAAGTTTCTTTCTGTATTAGCTGTTAATTTTATTATTTTTTTTCCTTTTTGGCTTTGTTTGGCACACTTCCTTCTACTCCCCTGCTGAAATGCTTTATCTTTTCCCACTATAGCAGCAGCATCTGCTCTCTCTCTTGTATTTTTCATCTTTCTCTGTCTTTCCCTACAAAGCTTTTCATTAGTGGTTTAGCTTCTGCTATTCCTTCTGTGCATTCCTCCGTTTCTTTTTTTGTGTTTTTTTTTGTGTGTGTGTGTTTTTTTTTTCTTACCACTTTGGAGTTCTCCCTCTCTGCTTTCTTTTCTCTGCAAAGGGCCACATTTTCTGCCTGTGATTTTCTCCAGTTATGACTCTTGCAGTTTATTAACAGTGCTGCTGAGCTAATCTCACAGCTGCTGAGTCACTTTCACCTGTGTTTGACAAAGCCTCAAATGAATTCCTCAGCATTGATCTGAGCTTTCTCACAGTATCTTCCTGTAGTTCCATTATGTACTGTTTGCCAGCTACTGCTGACTACTGCTTCAAGTCACTAATTTTCAGTTTCATATATAGGTTGGCAATGCAAAATTTTGGTCAGTGCAACCAGCGATAGCTTTCCATAACTGTGTTTTGGACAAGTGACTTGAATTTTGGTTTATCCCTCTGATATTGGTTTTGCCATCTATCAAATGCACCTCTGCAAGTCTAGATGAGTAACTACAATGCTTTTAAGATCAGAAATGAAGTCTAACTTGATGACTCTTCAACAAAAGTTTCTGATTTGACTCCAGTGTCTTATCTCAGGGCATGGTTTAATATGGAGAACAGCAGAGAGTCATCCTTCCTGGTCTATTCTTCCCGCTTCCAACAATAAATAGTATGGACTTCCGGAACCAGATATTTCATTAAAAGCACTGTGATTAAATAACCAACAATGGCAAGAACCTTCATGATTCCTGAAAAACTCTTTTTGAATTGATTTACACTTTGAGCTCCTTGATGTTCTGTGCCAATGAGGGACATAAAGGAACTAAAAATTGTCTATAACATGTAGTTTATTTATTTTACCATTTGGGAGATCTGTTGAATTCCTTTTTGTTATAGACTAATAGGAACAGTAATATTTGTTTCCGTGTCACCATTTCCCTGCCTTATATGAAATTATACCATATTTGCTGCACTGTCTTTTCCTCTGTCATTTCTCAATTACCTACAAGAAGCGTAGCTCACCTCGCTCCTTGAGATCATCATTTTTAAGAGCTTTTGTTGGTTGTCCTTGGAAAAAATACCCTCATCCATATGGAATAATCCACCTTCACAGAGCTATAAATATATTTGTAAGGACATCACATTCTCACAAAAGTGTACTTCTCACACTTATTCACAGACCTAGTAGTTCTGTTCTTTATTAAAATTTCTATGAATTACTTAGTGTGTAAGTTGGACCTACTGATCTTTAGTTCTTGTCATCATTACCAGCAATCTCTATAAATGCAGATGTCACATTTCCTATCTTCCATTCCTCCTCTACTGCTATTAATATAAGCAGTGGCTTACTCCACAGTAAATAATTCAGCAACTTGTTAGAAGAGTTATTTTGGAAGTCTAAAGAGGACTCTTTAGAGGATCCTTAAGAAGCCTCTCAAGTTCTTTCAGAACTAGCTGACTTTTAGAAGATTGTCATCTGGCTTTGCTGATTTATAGCCATTCATTTTGTCAAGATCCTTCAGCCATGAAACCACTGTTATTGATATTTACCAGGTTTCCCTGTAGATCATTATTATTACACCCTAGGTTAGTAGTAAAGATCATGTCAGAAATAAAATTGTACCTTCACATTCTGTCAATAGCTCTTTGGAAGTAATTGTTGAAAACATCTCTCTTCTCACTGCTATGATCTTCTCTGGGAATGGAGCAGTAGATCTATTACTGACAGTCAACCATTTTGCCAACTGGCTTAGACCTAGCATATATTCCACACCGCTGATGAAACCAAGTAGATGAATGACTCTTCCAGTAGCTTCCACTATGAGTACCTCTTGATCTTAATATGTGTAATCACTGTGATCTGAATAGTTGAGATATTTCTTCTCTTTTCTAAAATACTTCTGATCTGCACCTGCTCTTCCTGATACGCCAGCTTTTTGATACCAAGCTTGACACCTCTACTGCAATCTGAAGAGTCCTTGTGGACCTTTACTGTTCTTCGTCTCAACTCCTGTAACTCACAAAGTAACAGGCTGGGTGCCAGGGATGTTTTTTCCCAAGACACTTTTTGTTGCCAGACAAGCTTTTCAAGACCTTGGCTTTTTGAAATTAATATTTACCAGGAACATCCAGAAGGTACAAGCACTGAGTAGTGTTCTCTTATGCACACTTTTACCAGAGTGGTAACCTAACCCCACCCAGTTTCCCATTTTACTGAGCATGTTTTACTAGTCAGCTACTGCAACAAAATGCCACATATCTACACCTCATTCTTTTCAACACTGGGGTGTTAAATTAGTATTTTTATATTCTGATCGCTCTATTTTGCAGTTGTAAAGACTTTGAAGACTATTTCTTAATATCATAGCAGTATATACTTCTTTCTGTTAAAAAGCTATATTAAAAATTACTTTTTCTAACTATTTGAATGTTCTAGTGCCATATGTGGGAGGGAATCCAAAAAATGTTCTTCTCTGACACCCACCCGGTACAACAGATCTGAGCAGTTTAACACAGTTAAGTTTAATCACATACGGATACACTAATCCAATTGAGGTTTGCTCCACTAACAGTTGGAAATTCTCAAAATGCAGGTATTTTGAATACTTTAATAGCTGTTCTTTAATTTCCATGACTTCTCCCCCTTGGTGGAGAGTAGACAGTTACCGGTTTTCTTCATTCACTCCAATTTTCTGTCATTATCGAATGTAACCAGCAGTTTTCTTATGCAAATACTCATTGTTCATAAAGGTTCTCATTTCATGTTAATCATACAAGATCTTTTTCTTTTTAAAATCATGCTGTACCAACAAGATATTGAATATAAAAGGAATCCAAGAAAAAAACTCAGCTGACTGCCATGAAAAGCAATGGAACATCTATTTTTCAGTTTCTGTTTCTTGAAAACACGATCATAAAGGAAAGGATTATTAATCTCCACATAACTTTTTTTGTCTCCCTTTCCTTTGTCTTTTCCTTATGAAATACACATTTAGAGCAAAGTCAAACTTTCTTCTGAGGTAGCTAAATTATAACTGAATCCATCTCTGTCCAACTAAATGAAATGCTATATCTCAAAGACATTCTGGGAAAAAAGAAAAAAAAATAGTTCTATGTCTGGTTCTCATGTTCAGATGTCATGACAAATCTCTCAAGGTAACAGGTAATCTGGAAAAGAATAGGCTTATGGTTTTTTTATAAAGTCTGGAAAATTCTTTAGAAACAAGGAAAGGTGTGTATATGCTTCTTGGTTTGCCTTGGTATTAAATGCAGATCCTGTCTGGTTCTTTACTTGTAGCTTACTTTGGAGGAATGGCTGGTTGTCACAAAAGTAAAAAGGTACCTGGCATAACTAGCAGGTTTTGTGAAATTCAAGATTTCTCTAGTATGTTTAATAAATATATATATATATTTTAACAGTAGTGAATATGATATCAAAACATATGTAAGTGTTCAATTGCAAGTTCGTTTCTGTAATTTCATTCATATCTGACCTCAAACTATTTATGAACAAGTATAGAAATTTCTTATGAAACCATCAATACTTTATTGAGAAAAAAATCAGGGCAAACTTGCAAGAGCTGGACATGAAGTAAGCTACTCTATTCACTTTGCAGAGCTAGAGAGAAAAGTTTTACTCATGAGGAACACTTCTTTGATCATGATCTATTTTACACAACCATTAAAAGCAAGCAACATTACCCTGAGGACTAAAACCTCTCAGAATTGAAATTAAGTTCTTCTGCTAAGTTAACATTAGGCAACTAAATAGATGCGTACAAAATACTTTTCATAATGAAAAACTCTATAAATACAATTAGGTCTGTAATTTGAATCATTTGATGCAATTTCATTAAATGCAAAGACTCGGTCAGAAACAGAAAAGAAAAAAAAATAATGTTACTGTTCATTCTGTGATTTCCTGCCAGGATATTAAAGTCTTTCAAAATGAGCCACACATTTGTAATACAGACAGTGTAGGATTAGGAAGATTGTGGGATCAAGTGTTCCAAAAACCAAAATGGAAATGCTTATCTAGTTATGGAAAATGGATGAAGCTATTAATTTCAACAATGTAGCATATTGTGTGCACACCTACGTCTTCCAAATGTAGGTAGTGAATATATGCCAGCTTAAATTCTTTTTTTTTTTTAGTAAATTGGAAGTTTCATAGAACATTCTGCATTTACTGAGCCAACAGTGAAATTGCATGAGATATTACATGTAAATATATTTTGAATGAGGTAAAAGCAGAAAGTTTATTACCCAGCTAGAGTCTCAAATATATTGAAACCAAACATCCTTCCTAGCAGTGGTAAAAGAGCCAGAGACTTTCAAGATCTGGAGTGTATAAATACCCACATACCTTCTTAGGTACCTCCATTATTGGCCTGATTTTCCAAAATGACTTTGAACACAATAGGTTTCCTTGATTTTTACAGACCATCTATAAATGTAAGCAGACTTCACTGGGAGACAACTTGCTCAGTTTTTGTTTTTTTTAATTACATAAACAATTTAGGTACCTCCATGCCTACAGCAAAGCATTCCCGTATGGAAATCCAATCTTCTGAGAAAGAGTTGTGCTCCTTACTTGAGAAGCTGAGTGTCCTCCAGATGAGAAGCTACACACCTAACATAAATGAGTCTGTACTACTCAGTGAGAAGGAAGATTAAAGCAAAACAAGGCTGCTTACCTTTGCCTTGCGGAAATGGTAGACTACCAGCATGCTTATGAAGTCCAGCAGCATACAGAGCGTTTGGAATGAGATGATAGCAAGCCGTAAATACTTGTCCTCCTGTGCATAGCAGGGAGTATCATCTGTACAGTAAGAACATCCTTCCCTGCAGGGTAGGCAGGTGTAGACTTCCTCCGACAAGTCACCTCCAGAAAAGCGATTATCTGTATCCTTTCCTGAAAGTATCAAGTGGGGCAAAGGGGGGACAACTTTAATTGTACAGTATGCGCAGCTCATCCATACAGGAACAAAACAGTTCTCTGCTGATTCCCTTTCCTTCCCCATTCTACTCTTTCACTGAAGGATGAAATAGTTTGCCAGCGCTGCTTTTGTCATTTCACTCTCTTTTATCACATTCAGAAAATGCAGACCAATTTAGACATGAGGGAAAGTGAGCTTATTAAATGCTAAATACATTCCCGTTGTATTTAAGGAGGGATAAATCTGCACAGGAAATTCTTTTAAGGAGACTTCTGAATGGGGAAAAATTACATCAAAGATTTGGGAATAAGGAAACAATTTTACACAGACACATGAAGAGTAGATCCATTAACTAATTAATGTTCACTGTAAAAGCTCTGGTCTTATTTGATATTGCTCCTCAATTTCATAAAGATGCTATCTAGTGAAATAATTAGCTTAAAAAATAAATAAATAAAAAACCACCTTATTAATTAACATTTGTTCAGCAAACAGTTGCACAATTGCACTATTCTGTGCCCAAATCCAAACCAGTGCAGTTACACTAAGTATAATTTTTCACAGTTCACAGAAACACACTAGAAAACCTCGAAATCCCATTGGCAAGTTAATATCTTGTCTATGAAAATCAACTGTTCCTGAGCTGAGATTTGTCCCATCAAAGTGAACCCACCAAGAGAGCATACAGGAGCATTTCTGCTTTTCCTGATCCATGAACACTTGAGCGTAACCCCCCACAAGACTACTTACCCTACAGTCAACTAATAGAAGAAACGGTTGAAAGAAAAAGGGCGAAAACAGAATAAAGTTAAGTAAATAAGAAAGCAAGCTGAATTTGCTTAAAGTCCTTAACTGCAGCAATACAAGTTGGGGAGTTTCAGAGAATGTGGCTGAAACCGTATCAATGGTGTGTTAAAAAGCACAAAAACTTTTCTCACTTTTCACAAGGCTAGAGAATTGCTCCAGTATCTTTTATCAAAATTTTCCTTCTCCAGCAGGGAAGGTTGTAAATCTTGCATTATCTAGTCTTAATTCAAGAGACAGCGTAATTCAGTAATGTTGCACATATGCATGTTGGTGTATGAAATTCTTCAGACTTTTAGGTTAAAATATTTGAAACAGAAGGTTATCTGCAAGGATAATTACTTCTTCCTTTCTCAAATGTATGCGTGAATGTGCAGGAACATGTCTGTTGACGGGCAAAACCTAGGAAAGGGACAAACCTTTCATACATACGAGTAAATAAACATTTGGTGTGTTGTTCCAGCAGCCCTTTACTCCTCACCTTCAGTGAGAGGTGCTTCTCTCTCACATCCCATGGTGAGAACAGGCTGGTATTTTCCATGAAAATCATGGATTTCTCTTTGGAGCTTTATTCTAAACAAAGATGTTGGAAACCCGAATATAGGAGAGTAGTGCTGACTCATGATAGATTTCCTTATACACCAAGAGACGGTAAGAATAGATCTAGTGTCTTTTTGACCCAGATTATGGGAGGTAAGAATGGAAATGTTGGAAAATAACCATGCTTGGGCATCCCATGAAAGTGGAGAACCTCTAAGAAACACTGATCTTGAAGACATCCTTCGACTAAAACTTTTTGTCAGACTGAATACCCATGGACCTCTGCCCATTATCACTTCAAAAGCTTTGCCAGAACCCATCTTCTCTGTGTCTAACATTATATCTTTATTTTCTCGGTTAACATATACATCAACAGAGCCACACTGACCTCTGTCAGAGACAGAAGTGACTGTCTTCTACATCCCTTCTCAGTAGCGAAATCAAGAATGCACTATCTCCTGCCCAAGTTTTCAACTTCATTTCCATTTGTACTCATATAAACCTACTTTTCCACCATCACCTGTTCCTCTATCATTTCCATAAGGAGTCACCCTTCAATTAGTCCATTTCCTAGAAGATTATTTAATCTCTTAAAACCTCACATTTCTAAGTCACATATGCACCACTCTTCGATAAAGTGTTATTGTGGTAACTATCTAAAATAAAATATTATCAGTGTAAAAATTTAAACACTGAAAAAATGTAAGTTAAAAACTAAGTTAGGAGATTACTTAAGTCACATGTGTCTTGAAAATGTTGCATGGTCCTAAACTTGATATTCTTTATTTCTTAAATGTTCAACTCTGAAAGCTGCTGCAAATACATTCAAATCTATTTTACCAAGTATTTTCTTATCAGTCATGCACAGAGGTTTATTCATGTGTATGCTCACAACATACTATGGGGATAATTGCTGATAAACAGTTGCATGTTATAGTAAATATCCCAAGGATATGACTTCACAATGCAACAGCAAACCTTTGCTTAGATATTTCTGGTGTAGTGATTTCTGCAGTGTATAAAGGAAGATCATCAATATGCATCTCCTGCGCTGCCAACTATGACTGATTATCTGGTGAACATCTTTTGACTCTGCAATGATTCTTCATTATAGCTTATATAAGAAAGATCCAAATAATTGGATCTACTCGAGATTTTATACAATGTGATAAGAAATTATTTACAATCTCCACCTTTTTATTTTTCCTTACCAAAAAGAAAGAACATTTTTCAGACCCTCTAAAAGAAGCTCTTGGCAAATGACCGACCATTGTATTTGCCACTGACTGTGAGCTTGTTTGGAGAGGGAGTCCAAGTCCACCCACACCCCTGCCCTGTCTCTCTGTCCCAGGGCACTGCCAGGCATTGCATAGTTGAACCACTCTGCCTTTTATGTCTGGCACAATCCCTTCACCCAAGTCAATATAACATCACCTCAAGCCATAGACAGCCCAAGCTAAGCGTGATGTGACTGCCTCATACAGCACTGCCAGGCCAAGACTGCACTGTGTCGTGCCTACTCCTGTTTCAGCTGCTCTTTCAGATTCCACATGCCTCATCCAGTGAAGAAAAGCACTTTTTCCTCCCTAAAAGATGGCCGAATATTTTGAACACTGGTAAGGTACACAGACAAAAAGCCAGTTGTGCTCCATGTAAGGCAGCAGCAGTTTTAGCACTGACATAAGTGAGACTGTATTGAACACTGCAAGACTGTGTGCCACTGTTAGACCTGAGGAGGAAGATAAATAAAAGTACCGTCCTCAAGAAAAGAAAAAAAAATGCAGTAAGAAAAAAAGAAAAGGGTAAAATGGAAGGAGAAAAGAACAAAGAATTTGTGGAAAATTGGAATAGGGGCACAAACTAATATGAAATGTAATAAAAATAATGCCTGAGTACTGGAAAACGAAAACTAAAAAACTTAAATGCTTTGGCTATGTCCCCTCTACTGTATTTTTCCTAGTTCTTCTCTCTTCTATCCCAGTCTTCCTTTTCTGTCCGATAAGCACAGAGAGCACAGGGCATGCTGAGCAGTGAGCAGAACACAAGACAGATTCTGCTCCTGTTTTGTAATAATGTGGACTACGAACATTAGAGTGATGCTGCAGTAACTTATGCAGCATGTGTGAACGGAACTGGATTTGCTAGCATCTCAAAGCTGCAGTCAGCCATGGTCATAATCCTCACCCTGGAAATGTATCTCTGAAGTCAGCAAGAGATTTCATGCACACAGAGATGTGCACAAGTGAGTGCTGCTGAAGAACCAGAGCCAAGGGGCAGGCATAAAGAATGGAAATTCTAGTTGAACTGGAAATCCCTCCTGGGACTTGAGGTCATTGCACTGTCAGAGACATTCCAGTCTCATATCCAGACACAAGAGGTGTACCAGTACCTTTCTGCACTGGGCAGGTTCCACAACCAAACAGCAAGAGCTGACGGGAATCTCTGCAATTCATTGTCAATGTATTGCTAAAGAATGCAATTTTAGGTTGAACAAACGACAGCTGTTCTACTAAGGATCTTCTGATGCGTATCTGATTAACTTGTGAGGCAAAGAACATAAGTTCATAGTGTTTCCTAAAAGCGAGCTATTAGGAGAAAGTGCATAACCAGGTATTCAAGTACTTTCAGGTTAAAGCAACTTGCATACCTGAAATAGGTCTTTTTCTAAAATCAGTTTCTGATGAGATTACTTGAGTCACAAATCCTATGCGACTACGGCTTGACAATTTTGTATGGACATAATTTTTATATTCATTATTTCTGAAAAGTTTGACCTTGAAAGCTGATCAAAAGAGACACTGGAAATATGGCATTAACTCTGTACTCCATTAGTACCGAGAGTCCACATTACACAATTCAATAAAAAAGAGAATCATTTTACGTATTTTGGCACTGTCGGTTCTGAAGAACAAACCCAGCCTTGGGACAGCTCTCCTACTTGGCTTCCCCATCGGTATGAGAATGGCCCAAATTTCCCTGTCCCATGCAGACTTTTAGAACCTGCAACACAAGCTGCACAACCCCCCTGCGAGCAGCCCAACTGTACTGCTCTAAGTCAGAAAAACAGAATCTTTCCTACTGAGGACATTGTTTATGCAACATTGCATCTCAGCATTAGGTCTCCAGCTGACTTTGCAGAGGAGGTAGATAAGCAATCTTTTAAGCCTGCCCACTGAGCAAACTGTGTAGAGACTCAAACATCCCTGCAAAGCCACTTTATACAGCTATCTTTCAGTCTCAACCTGAACATTCATCTGGACCTAAAGCAAAACCTTGTTCCTGCTTAAAACGTTGTTACTTCAGGCTCAATGTGCAACTGCAATTAAACATATTTTGCTATGGTGCAGAATCCAAATATCATTAAGAATTACCCCCATTTCAAGATACAACCCTGAACTCAAATTATCAATCAACAGAAGTACGAAACTGGTCATTTTTAATCTATCTACCTACTTGGATCTTATCTTGAGACCTGCAAATCTTTCCTGCCTCTTGATTTTCTTTCTCTAGGAATACTTTCTAAGCCATTAACATTTCTATGCAGTTTCATCTCTCTTATCATCACACTTCACCAACCTATCTCCACAAAGAGATCTTCAGGTCAGACAGTTTCTGTCAAAACTTGCAGGAATCGTGTCTAGAATCCCTGTATTAGTACCGTATTGAACCTCCAAATACATACTACAGCCATTCTAACCTTGTTGTCTTTTCTGTTTTTGTTTTTACAGAATGCAGTTGGGTGACAGGGTTAAGTTCCCTTGAACCAGTGTTTTTTCTTCCATTAATTCACAGTCACTTCCAGTCTCCCACTAGCGGTCTCACTTTTCACATTTTGAAGTCGTCTCTAGAGCCTGGCAAATTGAGCTGCATCTAGATGAATTAAAAGCAGTTCTTTATTAATGACTTTTTCTAACCTCATGCTTACGTTAGCTCACAGTAACACATGGCCAGATCGGAGAGGCCACAGATCATTTAATTCCACCCCCTTAAATATCAGTATATACAAACAGTTTCATGAGAAAATTTCACTGTATGTTAGCTATTTAGAAGCAAAATATCCAATCTAAGTTAGTCATGTAGGCTCCTCCTTCTGTCGTACATGGAGGGGAAAAAAAAAAAAAAAGACTGTTTGCCTAAAGAGTTACTTCTCTCATCTAAAGACAAGTTTCCAAAGCAGCAGGATTACCCTCCAGGGGAGCCATGCTCTCCCTACTGACTACAGTGTAAACCTAGGTGACTAATATATGCCACACATCTGCACTTTAGACAGCTAATATAAGATAAAGATGCATCTCATCCGTAATGATCACTGTTGTTAATGTCTCTAGCCACATTATTTTTGTGTGGTCTATGTCATTTGGTATGATAAAAAACTATGAATGTTTTTTTTGTTGTTGTCTTTTTCCATATGCTCATTCAAAGAGTTAAATCCCAACTCCATCATAACTCACTGCACTGCAGGAGCAACCAAGCATCATCCTTTTTCTATTAAAAGATTCATAGAGAGCCCAGAGAAAAAGCACTATCACAAGGCTGCCTTCTACAACACTCCACAATATGAAAAGGGAAGGGAAACAAACACTCACCAAGTAATTTTTTAAACAAACACTGTGCTATTTATGCTACATATATTTACAGGAGATATAATATAGGCCGAGTTAGGAGTGAGATACTTTGGCCGATCTATATCAGAACCAGACCTAATCAATAAAAATGGGCCATCCCATGACACAAGTCATGAAAGAAGAAACCTCTGGAACTTGGGGCTGCAAATAAACAGGGAATATCCATTATCAAACAAACAGGAATATCTATTAAAAGAGCTACCCACCTTTTGCCTATAAACCCTGTCACTTTTAACATAAGGAAGCAGAGCTTGTGAGTAACTAATTTGGGAAGGAACTTAGAAGCTTTATTTACAGCTCTTGAGTTAACAATAAACCAGTAGTGTTAACCCAGTTATCAGGTACACTGTAACATGGGGCCAAGAAGCTGGGGATGGGATTCACTAGCAAAGTCTGCACAGAGATCACACCTTGGTCATATGATAAAAGTAACAGACACCACCTTTGGAGATGCTTGTTTTTCCTGCTGTGTATTTTTTTCTGTATTTTTGTATATTTTTTTGTATTTTTTTGTGTATTCTTTTTGTATTTTTCCTGCTGTATATCAGTGGAGTTCTGTTTCCCTACTTCCTTTAACTCACTTTAAGTACCACACAACGTGCTTTCTTGGGAAGTGTAGGCTATATGTCATCCATATCATACTGCCAACCAGGCTCAGAACTCACCCATCTCTAACAGCCTGTTTGTAAGAATGAGATTTGGATTCTCCTTTGAAAATGAAGTAAAATTAAAACAATTAAAGCACACACAAAGCCAGAGGCTAAGGCATTCCAGTTTGACCTAACAACAGAGACAATTATTAGATTAAATTCCTCAATACTTGTGCTTGAACACAGAGATGCCAGAAGTCTTTATTTCCCTATAGCAAGACTTCTTTTCATATTTTTAAATTTATTTACAAATCAAATGTTCGTAAAGTGGGTATGTTTTACAGGATTCTCAAGTGTATCACAAATGGCAAACCAAAGGGACAGAACTCCTTAAATCATTACATAATCCGAGAGTTGCAAACCACTGGGATTTCACTGTATAACCCTGACTAGGATAAAAAGGAGCTCTGCATTACTAATGATCTCTGGTTTCTTTCTCTCTCTTTTTTTTTTTCCTAAGACTCAAGCAAAGGCACTTACTTTGAAAGCTGTTCACTGAAAAGATGTTGGGATGATAGAATCCAGTCTTGCAAATACATTTGTAGGCTCCAAGCACAAATCCAAGGCCTTTAATTGGCATGCACTGTGAGAAAGGAAAAAAAGAAAAGTAATGCAGATGATCATACAACCGTATACTGAGATATACATTGAAACATAAGCAAAACATTACAAGATCCTGTGAGCAGACTTCTAAGAATGAGCAGACACCCCTTCCAGTCTGACAATATTTATTTTCTCAGGGACTCTTCCCACAGCCATATTTCACTCCAACTTGTTTTTTTTGTTGTTGTTGTTTGTTTGTTTTTGTTTCGTCCCTAGTGAACAGCACAGTTACAAACAAACCTGTCCCATGACAAACCGACCAAGTGGCAAATTTGAGTTTTGTCCCTGTGAGGTGTCCCCAGTTGCCAGGCTCCATCCACACTGCATCTTGAGCACGGCCCTGAACCTGCACCCAGGCCCCAGATCCCACTTCCACCACGTGCTGGGACAACCCCTAGAAGACAGGGGACAAGCCCAGGCCAGGCAGTGCCTGCAGAGCTCAGCACAGCTCCGACAGCCATGTCTGTCCTGGCCACCTTCAAACCTAGGTGGGACACCACATGGCTGTATTTTTCCTAGGCATTTTCCATCTCTTTTCACCAGCAGAGCAGAGGGGATTTCAGACGGCGAAGGCTCATGCTGTGTGAGGAAGAGCACGGACACCTGCAGCCCGCCTACAAAGCCCGGTACCTATGGGCTGGTACTGGGTACACCCACCAGCCTGGAAACCATACGTTAGTGGAGATTTACCGAGTTAAAACAAAGCCAACGACTGGTTAAACAAAATGGCTGTGGTCCTAAATCTGACCAAGGTCAATGAGAGCAAACAGACATTGAGCAGGAGCCCTTGTACTTCCTCCCAAGCTCTCTTCATCCTTTATAAGGAAGTAACATGTGAAACAAGTTTTGCTTTAATTCAGCTTCATTTTCACTGAATTCCAACACAAGGATCACCACAGCAAATTTCTGATGGTGACAGAACATCTATTGTAGGAGCACTTCTACACAAGAAATAGGCTGTGATTAGCACAGAAGAAATAAGTACTTTGGCAACGTGAAGGCAGAAACACTGGTAAATGATTTTTCCCAATAATGCTTATTGCACTTTACCACATCAAAATAGACTGCCATCCTAGATGCCCTTCCTGTCAGCATAGGTACTAGTATATAGATACTATACCAATATAGTTGATATACCATATCAATATGCCTTTGTGAATAGGAACTAGACAATCATATTTCCTCAGTGAGCAACTGAATGATTTAACTAAAATATCCTCTGCCCTCTTAGTTCCTTAAGTTTCACTTGTTTGCAGCTGACCGTGACTGCAGAATATGTGTAAATCTCTGCCTGCCTGTGGCTGGGAGGAAGATGCAGGGGACAGAGCTAAGTAAATAAGACACAAGTTTTAAAAATCAAATGCAAACCACGAGAGGACAGTCCGTGCTGACACTTAATAAAAACTCAAGCATTCATCTCAAATTTCAGTTTTGTGACATAACCCCTCCTGATACTGGGAAAGCCACTTTGCTTTTCGTGCCCTCAGGTAGTGCAGAGCAGTTTTTTTTCATGTGTGTGTATGCAGTGCTGAGCTCAGCACCTCAGTGCAGGCCGGTGGGTGCTACTGGAAAGCAACAATAAGCAGGAAACCAGCATGCAAGAACACTGAAAATTCATTCAGCCTTTACGTAAACATGAGAGGAAAGAGAAAAAAGAAAAGAAAAAAGAAAAGAGAAGGCGCAAATAATTTTTCTTCTCGCTTCATCTTCCACAGAAATGTGACCGTTGACAAGGTGGAGGACAGGAGACATCAAAGTGAGATGAATGTGTAAGTCCAATGACAACAAAACCTCTTTAGCCAAGCACAAAAAAGCAGCTAAAGAAGGAAAACAATGTGCAAATTCTGTCATCTCCAGCACCTTTCAGTCATCATGCTTCAGAAACGTATTTCAAGAGAAAATTCTGTTGTGGTTTTCTGGCTTTTTTCTTTGTAAGACGAATGCACGTGCTGCTAAAGATAACACATTTGCTTTTGGAAGCCAAGGAAGAAAAGAGCTAGCTTCAACTGAATCCTTCAAATACCACAGCACCCATAGGACCACATCTATAATCTATTCTCACTGCAGAAATTCTTCATATGAAAATGTGTCACAGCCTCACGAATCAGCTCTGCATTAGAATAAATGCTTTACTGATCACACACATCCAGTAATCATATCAACAGAAGTTAATAATCTTTCTGTTTTATTGTTCCTGACCAGTCTAGAACCTGAAAACAAAGAGTGTTTCAAACACTGCTGTCTTCCTTTGGTGTAAGATATTACCCGTGTTTCTTGTCTTTGGCAACTGTAATGTATGACATAAGAACCATCACTCAAATTCTTTCTTGCAGTCCATAAAATCCCATGCAAAGTTATAAAAAGGATCAGTCTGGTGAAAGGAGGGGAGGGAAAGCAAGCCTGGATCCCTCCAGAAAGCAGATACAGTTTCAAACTGTGAAATTGCAGCGTGCTCAGAGATTACCAACGTTTCATGGAAACAGAACTATTTACAGTCTTTTTCTTTCTTTCTTTCTTTCCTTTTTTTTTTCTTTTTTTTTTTTTTTTAAGAAATTGCAGCAGTGAAGCACGAAGAACGCAAAATATCATGTGGCCAAAAAGACGGGAAATACTATTCCTAGATTTAAGAAATTCCTCTCTTCTTGAAAATATTTTACAAGTTAGTCCTGTATCAACCAGCAGGGGCAAATGTTACGGAGATCATGGTCTTCCTAAGGTTCTGCAGGGCATACAGCCCAGCACAGCAAGCTCCACCTTGACAGAACAGTAAGATTATTTAATGTAACTGGGAATCAGACCGTGTTTCAGACAGCTCCTGTGTCACTCCTGGGTGCTGGGCACCGGGAGCATGGGGACTGAACAGCTCGCAACAGACTTTGTAGACGATGCCAGTAAGATATTAATCTGCTGCTAGGTCACACAAGATTTCATCCATATAGAACTTAGCAGTGGAAAAATGCATGCCTGAAAAAAACCTACCTCCACATAAGCAAAAAAGGGAAGCATAAAGCTGACCTGGTTTCAGATTTTATCATGAACGAGAAAGCAAAGCTGTGGGAATAAAACCACCATATTTCTGAGTACTGTTTGCTCGTCAGTGGTCATCAACTTTTAAAAATTGTGCCTAATTTAATTCCGTCTCTTATGGATGCAACAGCAAGTGCCTAGGCAAACAGCAAAAGATGCAGGATAGCTACAGTGAGCCTTCCCCTGATACTCCTTTCAGGACATCCTCCCGTAATTGGCACTCACACTGCTTTAACTTCCAGCCATTATCCAGTTCTTATAGATTGCTTGGTTACAATTTACATCAGCTTCATAACCTTTGCTAAAAAGAGGGTTATAGTTGTCTATTTATTCCAGCATGCGTTTATTCCAGCTGTCTGTTCCCGGGTTTGCAAGTTTTTACTTTCACCTTTACAATATTTGTATAAGAAAATGATTCCTAAGTTTAACATACTATGCTTTTAAATTATAGTCAGCTCAAAGAGGAAGATATGATTATTTACCCTGAAATTATTTATAAGTAAATATAAATTGGTCCTGAATCAACACAGACACACCATCTAAACCAGCAGAAAGAGGTTGTATTGGCTTAATTTTTCTGCTGATTGTTGTAAATGACAAAGTTGGAGAAATCTAACATGATAAAGAATATATTTGTTTGGAAAGAAAATTGATTCTTAGAATAAACTGTGCAATTGCTTTGGAAGTCTAAGCCAAATCTTCTGGCATAAAAGAGGCAAAGCCATTCACCAGATCTGACTGGACAGAAATCAAGTGACAAAGTATTCAGCAGATTCACAAAGCAGACATCACATCCATACAAGAAAATAGAAGTGGAGATGACAGCAAGATAAAAAACAAACTAATAGCTTAAAAGGAAGTGTGTGGCATCACGTGCTATATCTAATTTAAAAACTTATATGAACCACCAAATAAATGTAGTCTGTGACATTCTCAACCCGAAGGGTAAAACCAGTCATTTTAGAATTACAAAAAATAAAAATTAAAAATTAAAAGAAGACTGAAAATACAGCCAGCCTTGACTCGGGTACTTCAAGTTTTTCAAAGCACACAAGCAGCTTTCAAAGTCTGTGTTTCTGCATGCCCAGGGTGATGGGGATGTCTGCCTTGGCTAAAGTCGACTCCTTGTTCAAAGGTTGGAGTAAGAGTAAAGACATGATGGATAAAATTTAACAGAAACAGTACAAATAAACACATTTCATCGCTGTGGTTTGTGGCAGCACGTGTGGAAATTCTAGAAAATACTGTATATGTAAAGGTCAATTTGGGTCTGGCATATAAGAGCTGCTGAAGCAGGCGGGTGTCCTGCGAGACCCCGGGAGCTCCTTTCCCATCCTGTTTGCCATGTGTCAGGCACGCTCATGCAGGAAAATAAATGAAAAAAGATAAAAGAGTAAAAATCCATCTGCTGAAGTCAATGACAGTTTTGTCATTGAAAAGGCTTTACCCATTACATTCTCTCACTTCATTTATCTGCCAAGAGCAGGGTTGCATTTTGAAATGTGTTTGCAGCCTCCTCAGAAGCGCACAGCATCCGTGCACCCCAGGGCCTTGTGCACACACCTGGGAGCTGGCAGCTTGCCTCCAGGCAGCTAAGGATTCAGCCTGCTAACAATGCTATTCACAAGGTTTTTCTCTTCAGATACACCATTTCATTTCAAAAGGGAACGACAGGGCTGGACACTCCATAACTGATATACCAGGGTTACTTGGTAGGCTCCCATAATTTTTCTCCCAGCACCCATGCACTTATAATGACACTGCATTGTTTAAATCCCAAGTCAGACAAAGCACACCAACAGCTGATCTGATTCAGCTTAAAACAAAGTTAGGCGTCAGGAAAATATTTGTCTCAGGTGAGTAACCAATGGTCTGAAGCTTCGCTAAAAACTCCACTCTGCATTTTAATGGGATTTCTCATTATTCTGATTCTGTTCAGCTATGGGACCAGAGCGAGCAGTGATAATAAAGAGTCTCAGCTCAGTCACATAAATAATTATAAGCTACATGTGATCATTAAAGCTATAATGTGTGATTTTTGTATTAATCTTAGCTACGTGTCAAAACAGTCATAAAATGGAAAAAGCTATTCATGTTATCTTTTTTTATCAGGACACTTTGGCTACTACCAACAAACCATGAGCAGAAAAGTTGATGTCAATTCAGACACAGTTCTACAGGAAGCCACTCAGCAAAAGTTCAAGCTCGCAGAGTCTCCAACTCCTAATTCACTCCTTTTGCAGTGTGGAACAGCTCAGTCACCCGGCTGCATCCCTGAGGAACCCTGGCCCTAAGGAATGGCCCTGTTTGGGCTCTGATCACCACTCGAGGTTAACAGACAATAACTGGTCAAACGTGACAAAAAGTGAAGTGCTAGTGGGAAAAAAAAAAAAAAAGGGAAATGGAGCATTTTGTAAAGAGAAATATATTTTATAATATATGATATATGATATTACAAATCGTGGTACTTGCTTAGAAGAGGGTGAGAAGGGAAAACGGTGAGCATAGCAGTGCTTGAAAGCAGGTTACTTGCAGGAGGAAGGGGCTAAGCATCAGAAAACTCATCTGCAGCTATCGTCATACATATGGGGAACGCAACCTCAGCCTGCAAATGATGCTTTCCACAGTCCAGATCACAAACACACAATTACAGCCACTTTCAGAAGACGTACAGTTTATACACTCAAAGGCTCTGAAGCAATGACAGTGTTTAAGGCAGATTTTTCATTACTGCTGAAAACAACTGTGCAGGCAACAGTCAGGCTACTTTTAGGAAAAATAATCTCTCTTTATATAACAGATTGGAATTGCCATTGGTAACCTGAATATCATTTTAAAACATATTAAACTTTGCTTCTGATGGATATGCTATAGGACAAAATTACCATTTTGTCCTCTCCTAGAAAACTAAACCGCAATTACAGGGGAACCTGTTAACAGACACCATAGGGACTGATAATTGTATAGCCATTAAATAATGCAGCCTGATTACCTTGAAGACATTTTCTCCGGGCCAGGTTTCATTCATATTGAGGATAAATGAAGGCATTTTTACTGTTAGCATGGGTTAGACAGAATTAAGAGAAAAGTCTAATTCACTTCCTTATGGTCTTATCTACATTAGAGAGAATTCTCTTAATACTGAATCTCTTCCCAGACTTTTTTCCTACTGTTAGGATAATTTCATATTTTATACATTAGCAATACTGGAAATGCCAAACATTATCTGCAGAAGTCCTTCCAGAAGCTGTCAAGGAATATACCAAAATACACATGGGTCCTTCGCCTCTGGACTTCTCATTCTGCCAACTGCTTCTGCATTCATCTATGACTTGGCAGCAAACATCACAAAAGTTTGCCTGGGAGACGGGCCACACAGTAACACAGGGGAGTAAGAGAGCTTGCCAAATTCTGCAAGAATGTGAGGCGTTTCCAAAACCCTTTGGTGAAGGAGCAGCTGGACCTGCTTCTGATTCCCATGCAGGGTGGACCAGAGCTGTCTCTCACCTACTCATGTTTTTCTAAATTATTAACAAACTAGCAGTATTTTGCAATGTCTTTTAAAAAAAATGCCAAATAACTCCATTTTGTATTATTTATTGATGTTAACCATTTTAAATCAAATTTTCACAGTTGGTCTACGTCTGCCAATAAATGCCATTATCTCCACTGCTATTACCTCTACAATAATAAAAATGACTTTCATTATGAAATCCATTTTGCACATTTAAAGCCTCATTAAAAATATTTCTTTACAATTTTAAGAACAGCCATTCACATTCTCTTCTAAAGGCTGATAAGAAGCACTAGAATAGTCCGTCCAGGCTAGTAACCCACCATGAGAATTGTGCAGTTTTAGCAAAGAAAGCTCAATCAGAATAGGAAAGAGTAATAGCAGGTCCACTGGAGTTGCACTGCTCATCTCACAGGAGGGCACGGCTGAACATCTTGTAGACTGCTCAATTCTTTAGAAAGAGTTCATCTGTTAAAATCCCACCAGTGTGGATAGCCTGCTGGCTCTGCTTTTTGGAAAGGAAAAACATTTCTTACAGTTCATCCCAAAGCTACCAAATAGCTGCTACAATAAATCATTAAATTAGCTGCTTAATTCAGACAGAGGAATAAAATGGTGGAAAACAGTACACAGCATTTTAATAAGTTAACATGGACAACATTACTAATCCAACACCTTCCAGCCAGCTGCTACATCTGTCCCTTCTATTGCAATTCCCAGCAACCATTATAGCAATCGTTTCTTGAATCTAAGCATTATTTTTAGGCTGGTTCCACACACTAGCAAGACATATGTGATCATACTGGCAAGGTGTGGAACAGTTGTGTGTGTTTTCCCAATCCACAATAACTTTTTGAACCTACTGGCTGATCACAGGCAGTGTGGTAGGGGTGAGAGGCTTCCTCGGTTCCCATAAGCTTCAGAAGAGTGATATCCTAGTAGACATAATTTACCCTTATCCCTGCTCAGGGAAGAGCTACATCAAGAGTTTTATTAAACACTAGAGAATGCCCTTACCAATGCCACAGTCAAAGGAAAAGGTTTTGCTGCCACTGGTGCCCTCAGACATCAATTAACAGCAGAAGAAAATGCATTAGGAAAACAGGCTACAATAATCTGATGCACCGGTTCTTTAGCATTCGGTCCATCTTTAGGTAGCTAAGATTCTGGCTCATTTTTCCAGAGGGTTTTACCACTCAAGACTGTCAGGAGTCTTGAGATGAGTCCAGCTATGTGGAGTTGAATAACTGATGCTCCTCTCATCGCAAAATCACTTCTTACTGAAATTCTACTTCAGTGTTTTTTGTGGAACCTGACCAAGAAGGTGGCTTCAGAAAGGATCCAAATTTTAATATCTCTGCTCAATTTTGCATCATTCTTTCCTTTTATATTAGTGCAACATTACATAGCAGTTGAAGGAAAATAGCCACCTCACTGACTGTTAAACGAAAACACTATTATTTTTCACAAAACAGAGTCTGACAGTCTGTTAAGGAGTCTTTCTGTTTACTTGGTGGTCATTGGTAGAACAAAACTCCGAACTAGGTTCTGTGCATTGGCAACATGCATTTGAAAAGCATATTGCTTTCATGCAAGAAGACAGTTAAGTCATGCAGTAATCAGAGTAACTGTCCACAGCTCAAAATCCTTTTATTAAATTTGCTCTATTCTGGAGTGTACAGTTTGACAATGAGTCAACTCACCAAGAAAGTTAATGTTGCTTACAGGGTAGTATCAGAATTTGATTTTTTCTACTTGCCAAACAATATTTTCCACTGTTACAGCCACGTCTTACACCCTCAAGATTGGGATGTCCCTCAGAATTGAAGTTAAGAGCAATTTAACCTATGACCTGAGCTTTGATAACTACAAATTCTTCTTGACTACTTTCAATCTCACCACCAGGTTTCCTTCGCAGTTTCATATACTAAAGGAAACAATGATTTCATGACAAAGTCATCATTCCTCTTCTTGCCCAAGAGCCATGCAGACAATGGTCTGTCAGACTGCTGTTCAAGCCCCACCACAAGCGTGATACAACAGTCAGCAGCAGCACTTCATTACTGCTGTCAGAAAAACTTCCCCTTGAACTCTCGGCACTCGACAGTACCAGCTTCACTTTGATCTCCCCAGGTTAGTGCAGCATCATTGAAGCATTGATGCTGAGTGAGTACTCATTACAGAGCACAAGTCCTGCAGAGGTGCTGTGTGTCCCACTGTCACAATGAAAATCCAGCACCCAGTATTTGCCAGCTTTACCTGGCTCACTCAGCCTTTTCTTTAACACTAGGCAAGCTTAAAGGGTTTAAAAACGCTTGGGAAAGACTTACAGGCATACCTTTGGGTAAGAAATCGAAGCAAAAGTTTATAACTAACACCACAGCCTAGCCTTGGTGGGGCTCTGTGTTAGTGTTATGCCAGGGGCCTCCAAGGAGCAGCCCAGACTCACGAGCATGCCACGGTGCCGTAAAATCTTGGTAGCAGCACCCTCCGCTGAGACCTCCAAGCAGGAAAAATCTTCAGTATAACTAATCTTCACCATATAAATATATCCACATTTAATTAATCCTCCAAGATGTACAGCAATATGCATGCCAAAATACAAGTTAAATTCAAATATAAGCTGGAATGATGAAATACATATAGCTCTAATTGGTTCAGTACCCTGCTTTCCCCCAGTTCAGTGATGCACCATTTTTGAGTCAAGGTCCCAGACAGGCTGGTGGCTTCACCAGTTCTGAAATGAGCTAACCCAGTGGCAGATGGCAACACCACAGGGATAGGAGTGAGATGCCTCCTCTTCTCCGGGAGAGACGACCCAGGTGTCCTCAGCCTGTCCTCACAGGACCCCTTCCAGCCCTTTTACCAGCTTTGTTGCCCTCCTCTGGACACTCTCAAGTACCTTAACATCCTTTTATTTTTGTGGAGACCAGAACCGCACACAAAAATCAAGATGAGGCCGCACCAGCGCTAAATACAGCAGGAGAATCACCTCTTTTGACAGGCTGGTTGTGCTGTCTTTACTGTACCCCAAAATGGGGTTTGCCCTGCTCGCTGCCAGGGCACGCTGCTGGCTCATGAGCCTGCATTGAGCCTGCTGCCAACCAGCACCCCCAGGTCCTTCTGCTGAGCCGCTCCCCGGCCACTCACTGCCCAGCCTGTGTCCGGGTCTGGCATTGCTCCATCCAAGGTGCAGAACCTGGCATCTTCTGTGGTTGAACTTCACGCCGTTGCTGATTGCCCAGTGCTCCGATGTATCCAGGTCCCTCTGCAAGGCCTCTCATCCTAAGCCTGTCGGTGTTCAAGAGGAATTTGGATAATGCCTTCAGTAACATGCTTTAACCTTTGGCTAGCCATGAACTGGTCAGGCCGTTGGACTCAATCTTTGTAGGTCCCTTCCAACTGAACTATTCTATTCTATTCTATTCTATTCTATTCTATTCTATTCTATTCTATTCTATTCTATTCTATTCTATTCTATTCTATTCTATTCTATTCTATTCTTTCAGCTTGCAGCAGGAAGCCAAAGCAAAGCATCAAACAATCTCTGGAACCAGAAACTCTGCAACTTCACATTCCTTTTCACTCCTGGCAGGGTTACCATGAGTAACACTATTTGAAAAAGCATGCGAGTGCAAATTTGGAAGCCAATTTCCCAGGGATCATTAAGAACGTCAGAAAATTCAGCAAGTTTATCTGCATTGTAATTACTTGTTTCTCAAGTACTTGCAAGTGGCAGAAAGGTAATGCTGAAACACATGAATCAAAGTAGCCTCTAGGCAATAAGAGGCATGTATCACCCACCCATTCTATTTAATGAATTTGAATGAAAACAGGGACTCATGAATAACAAGTAACATGGTATATCCACTGGAGAGGACACAAGCTGGAGTTTTCCCTCTATTATTCAGCAGCTGCCAGAAGCCGGTTCACAAAGCATGATGGACTGGATCTCTTCTGACATCGTTAAAATTAAAAAGGAAATTGTTTTCTATTATTAATTATGGAAGCGTAACTCTTGTTCTCAGAGCTCTCAGAAATGGTGAAACAGCATCTGGTAGCAGTATACCGTAGATGTATAAACCTCAGCAGACGATAAGATGCTTGGAAGAGTTTGCCTCAGACTCAACTAAATGTCAAGTTTATTTTTCATCTGCAAAGCAAACCCCTTTTATTGAAAGCCACTCCAGAAATAGCACCAAAGGCCTGCCAGCCTTAATGTGACACACACATGCACACACAGAAGCCCACCCTTGCTCTGCATCATCTCACTTCCTCACTTTTTAAGTCTCATTTTGAAATCACTTGAAGAGTCTGCAGCACAGATATCAATTCTCTTGAGTGGATAAACTCCCTGGGACCAGGAAAGTTAAAGCCAGGACAAATGAAGGCAGAATCAGGCTCAGTCCCAAATTCATATATTTTAGTTGGTAACACACGGATATTACAAAGGTGACAATGGAAAAAGAGACAACCTTCAGATTAAGAAATAAATATTTGGTTAATAATTTCACTAGCCTGCAGCTAATGGAATCAGATTTTGCTTCATATGAGAAATAAATAATGCGCATGCTTTTTTTCTGGGCTAACAATTCCAGAAGAATGATGACATTATAGCACACGTGGCTTTACATTTTGTGTTATCGCGGTCCCCTCTCTGTCCTTTCTACCCTCGTTCTGTTGCAAAACAGAGCACGTCACCAAGGAAGTGAGACTTGTGACTCACCTCCCCAGAAAAGTCTCTCACATCACCCCGGGGACAAGGGCTCTCCATTCACCTCACTCCCAGCAGAGAAGTTTTATTCACAACACTCCAGAAGCAAGAGACAAATCTAGGCACCAGCCTATTCAGTAGCCTAAACAGTCTCTACAAATACATCGACCAGTACTTTTCCTAATCTAACAGCACAAACTGGACACAGATTGGGACTTCCAAATTTCTGATCTGGGACTCCTAAAATTTCATCTTGACCACTGACTTCATTAAAAGAAAGAAAGAAACAAACAAAAACCTCTTGAAGGTAAATTGTATTAAAGTGTTTCTGTGCAGTAAGTGAATTATAAACTAGCCAAGTTCAAGGATGAGTACTTCTACTGAGATTTCTTGAGTCCAAGGCAAACTCTCCCAAGTACTGTCATTGCTTTATAGCTTTCAGGAAGTTTCTGGATTCTGCATCTACAAGATTTTGGATATAGTTATCATATTATAGGATTGCATTCACTAGTACAGAATTACAAAGCTGTACAAATAGACTATGGCAGAAGCTTAAGGTGAAATTCTACTCCTACTCACATCAGCCTTCCAAGGAGTTAGCTGTAGGAAATGTACTGAAAAGCCCAAAACCCAGAAGCAATGTTTTGAAAGCCCTCAAAAAGGTCAGAAATGTCAGGTGAGAAAGCAAAGCACTCTTTGTTACCAGAGATTTACCAGGTAAATGAGAACCCTGTTGACCTGCAGAGTCTGTAGGCTCCCAGGTCAGGTTTGGAGATTCTTGATCAGGTTCAAAACGCTCAGAAGTTCACAGGCATCTGCATGGCTGCTCCAGGACAAATACTTCAGCAGACTGTCAATGCAACTTACCTACTATCAATTCCTTACATTTCTCTCACCAAGAAAATGCTTCCTTTGCTTATCTACAAACTTCATTTCTGCTTGTCTTACGAAAGATACATATTTTTCTTATCTACGGACTTCTTCTGGGGGGAAAGGAAGGCTTCCTGTTTTGATCCAACATGCGTATCACCAAAGCATGTCAAGATTAGGTATTTTATACAGCTTTGCATTATAATAAATGTCTTGGTGAACAAGTGTAAATACCAGGATATTTAGTCAGTATCTTACCCAAAAGGAAAACAGAGCAAAAAAAATAAAAAAAATAAAGGATCCGTGCTCTAACAAGCAATAACTTGCTGACTGTAATATATATACTATTATAGTATTGCTGTGACCACTGAGAAGGTTACCTGACAAGCTAAATTCTATTTACCTTTTGCTATAACTCTTTGCTCTCCTTATTAGCTCATTTGAGACTGGCATGGTGCTTATAATTGCCCTGACCTGTAAAAAAATCCTGTTAATATTGGCAGTGGTGATGGTACTGGCAAAGCAAATTAAAGACACTGAAGTTAATTATATTCAGACTAAAGTAAATTTGGGAAACGTATCTGAATGCGCTCAGCATTTGGCTAACTTTCAAATTAGAATCTACTGTAAATGCACAACTTCATTTCCCCAGTGAACTTTTACAGGCTTTTGTTACAACAATTAGCCATTTTGTGAAGGAAAAGTTCCCTGTGCAGGGACCAAATGTAAAGAAGTGAGCGGGCAATGAAATATCTCCATCTAAAAAATGCATCTTTCCACCAGCAGCAAAGTCTGTTCAAGTGCCCATTCATTCACCTTCAGCTATCACATGTGAGAAAGAGGAATGACACTCATTTATATACTGCACTGATGAACCTTTTTCTCATTATGGTTTCCACAGCCACAAGACAGATGATTTAACACAAAAACACTTTCACCTGCATTCTTTAGTCCCTTAAAAAACTTTACCCAAGTATTCACAGAAACTAGTAGCATCCTGAAAACCTAGAACGTCTCTTCGTTTTAGCTACAAATAATGTATAATGCTTTTAAAAGGTTATCAGATCTACTCATTAATAATGCCTCCCACTTTTTTTTTATTTTTACAAAATTCCATTTTGATTTTCATCACATCTTTATGCTGAAATGTACTATAGCAGTCACTTTGCAATACATCATGTCATCACAGAATCACATCTTAATGTGTATATTCTACACGTTTTGATTTAATACCTCTAGTTACAAATTGCCAATTTTAAAACTGGTTTTCTGAAAGCAATTGTTGACTTGCTCAGCTAGTCTAATGGATTATTTCCAGTTTTTATTCAAGTTAGGATTTGGATTAAAAGATGGCTTGTAAATGAGAGAATTCTAGCTGTAAGAGCACTGTGTAGAACTATAGCAAGCAAAATTCCAAAAAAACATAGACACAGTTCAATACAAAAACGAAATCTGGTGGCAAGAAGGTATAAACGGGCCTGTGGCCAGCTTGCAGCCCTCTGGAGGAGCAGGCAGCGCTCCAGGCTGGTCTCCTGGCCTTTCTGCACCAAGCTTACCAGAGCTGATATGCTCCCTCAAATAAATAAATAAATAAACTGGTTGAACTAGCTTTGTTATGAAAACCTCTTTCCACCAGAAAACTGTAGCTAAGATCTTCTTATTTTAGTTTCCCTCAATATGGTGCAGTAGAGGAATTTTAGTAGATCCCAAGGACCCATCCAATATCTTTCTCCCTCGTACTTCCCCAACCTTGTAATCTCTGAATCTTTCAGACAAAGCCATTTATCCTCACAGGCAATTACACTGCTGAACCTCTAACTACAGCTGAAGAATCACATTTGAAAGGCAAACCAGCCTTTAGTGGCATAATGTCAAAAGCGGCTGAAAATACACAGTGGTGCATCCAAAAGGACAATTCTTCAGGAAATGATTAGTGGTTATTTTCAGAATCACAATAACATGCTCAGAGCCGCACAGAACAAAAGACATATGTGGTCTCTGTCACATGAAGTTTATTGTAACAGACACTCGCAAGACAAAATGAGAAGGATCCAGTTCAGTTCTCATTGGCCTTTCTTTTAAATCAACACAATTCCAGTGACTCCAGCGCTTCCAGTCACCTCATTGATATTACCGGTTAATGGTGCTAGAATCAAATCTACTCTGCTTCAACCTGCTTCTATGCTTTAATTTATACTCATTTTATTTAATATAAATCCATTTTTGAGACTGATAAGAAGTTATGAAACCTGAAGAGCAAAGACCCGCATAGCCTCAAGGGCCACCCATGAGACAGGAGAGCAGCAGAATCGAGAAGGACCATACGGTAGGGCTGTTTTTATACTACTCTGATACAGCCTTTGCTGTTATTGCCAATTAGCGAATAACATTCATTTAGCCACACGATTCCCCAGGTCCTCATCAAATTCCAGCTTTAGCAGTGAATTCTTTCCTAAATGTTTAATACTCGAATTCTCTGTTCTTCTTAACCCACAGTTTCAGCAAACCTCTCTCACTTCATTTTAGGGTAAACTTGCCTTGGGATGCCAACCAATTGTCAAGTTTTACCACAGAAACTGCTGGATTTCAGTGTTAGCAGGTGAAAAAATCCCTGAGCTATGCCTGAAGTCAGCAATGTGGCCTGTGGGGTCTCTGAGGGAGGAAAAGAGTTGCATAATTGTTTGGACGTTAATTATTTTTGCTTAAAACTCTACCCATCACACTTGGTGTCAGAGAGATTAGGTACACAGCCTGAACTTCACTGGCAGGACTAACAAAGATAAGATCTTTCCAAGAAAACTGAGGATCATTTGGAATATGTATTTGTAGCATCACTTGAGATTACAGAACAGGCTGGCTCAGAACACAGCAGTGTGCTATGTCCTAACCAGTTCACATCTTCTTTAGACAACCAACACAGCTATCATGTTGCAAAAAGCCCCTATCTTAAGAAAGCGGTTTCGTGGCAGAACGTCTGACAGCCCAGAGATATTTTTTTGCTTTCAGTAAATTAGTCTGCCAATTTTTACACAGCAGTAACCCGTATCTGAGCTGTGAGAATGTCACTGTCTCAACAAACATCCAGATCTCTTTGCAGACCGCATCCTCTCCCATTATCTTGTAAACCCACCATACTTTTTAATTCCTCATCTTTCCCACTAATTGCCCAGCGGATTGGAAATGCCACCTGTCAAAGCACAGGCTGAGTTTGCCCTTTCCCCCTCCTGCTTGCAGGCTGCAGCATCGCTCGCTGTGCCTCCGAGCTCCTTGCTCCTTCATCGACCTACCCACGCCAACGGGAAGCCCCACGGCAATCCCTGCTGCAGTTCTTCAGGGGATTTCTCTACCTGTGCAACTTGAAAAGGTGCCAGTTAAAGCTCCCTCTTCTCTGCCTTGCTTCCAATACTCCTTCATTCCACTTTTCTTCCTGGTCTAAGACACATTTCTTAATTTATAGAAAAACTGGGGATAGGTTGCTGTGTGTTTTCAGGCCGTCATCCCGGCACTCAGGTTCATTACCCAGTAACTGCATGTGTGAGTGGCTCCTTAGAAAGGAAAATCATTAGAATACTATCCCTATTACAATCATGCCTCAACCAGGATGTTTATTATGAAATCTTGTCCTTTGAAATAACTGTGTGGGAATTCTGTTAAATCTATTTTCCAAACACATTACCTCTTCCACAGAGGTAAGACTCCCCACATTAAGACTCTTAACATCAGGTTTTTTTTCTCACTGTTTTCTCTCAGAGGAGGATGCATCATAGCTTTTTATGTCTTAAAGCTAAAATTGAAATTGCTTCTTTGCATATGAGATTCTGTTGTCTTCTTTATACAGGCTTGCTTCTTACTCTGAAACCATCCCACTGATATTCACGGTGGTTGTGCTGAAGTATGAAACTACCAAAACGAGCAAGACAATCAAAACACAGCCCTAAAATAAGGTGCATAAAAAAAGCTGTTATCCTGTTATCTGTGGCAACAAGCACTCCTCAGCTTTTTGAAGACTCATTTACACAAATATTTAAGCCCTCAAAGCCAACACATTTACAAATCATTTAGACATAATCATCCTGTCACTTACATACGGCTCAACAAACATGTCATTGGGGAAACCCTGCAATGTAATTAATGTTGGGTTGAATGACAACCGAAGAAAAACATTACAAGCATTTTCATTCAAACCTGAAAGGAAATATCTCGTATGTCAACACTCACTTCACCAGGAAGATTGATTTTCCCCATTATTATTCTTAATTGTACATATGTAGCCTTCAATTTAATTTCACTGAGAATTTTAATAGTGGCTTGGCAGTAAGGTTTTCTATCTGGCAATGCAGGCAAAAGTTTTAGTCTCAAGAACACACGAGATTAAGCCATGTGCCTAACTGTTCAATTAAAACACTTAGTGGTCATAGAGGAAATAAAAGAAAGAGAAAAACTTACTATAATTTTTATGAACCTTCAATTTTGTGGGTAAAATATAAAACAGACACAGTAAGTGCCAGTCCTGTTCCATTTATTACATTTTCCAAATATACTGTCCACTCTTTTGAAGGAACCATGGCCTCAGAAGGTCTTATTTTGCTGTCAGCACTGTAAAACTTCATACAGTGAAACAACTTGCAGTCACGTTTACCTGTGTTATATTTCCTCTACACTGACTGCAAAGATATAACCAAAGACATCTGTTGGTGTATCATTTTAAAACACACAAGTGCTCTGGAAGCAAAACAGCAGAGTGAAGCTCCTGGATGCAGCACAGCCTCACCAGCACATCTGAACTCTGCACAAAGTGCTATTAGCATTTGATTAAATATTAATTTCAAGAATGTTGTTGCACAGCATCCAACTGAGGAAAGGCCATTAGCAAATCACATTTTTTTTTGCCAAAAAATACCTAGCACAGCACAATTTTACTTTCTGCCCTATTTAATATGGATCACGAGCAGGTAGTAAGTGGCCTGAAAGCATCAGTCCCTCCCAGCGGCGAGGGCTGAAGCCCAGTGTCCTCCCCACTTTTAAACAGACAAAAACCCAGTTACAAAGCATGCCTGGGAGACTTGGGTGCTACTTGTTTCAACAGGAGCAGGATGAAAACAGTCAGTTTGAAGGAACAGGCAAGGTCCTGCCGGTCAGGGGCTTCAGGCGCCTGCCCTCCTTCCCCTGCTGACCAGGGCCCAGGGCCCTCCTACACCAACAGAGAAAGGACCATTTCCATCTACCTACATGCTTTTTTTTTTTTTTTTCCTTTGTCTTGAATCTTAAACAGCAGATCAACCTGAGGACCTTTTCCACCTGCCTTGCCTAACAGAGGGGCTTCACACACAACGCTGGCCTCAAAATCTGCCGCTCTGCTCCGGTGAGAGCGATTTTCTGCCGCTGCTGACTGGCTTCTCACTGGGATTCACTCCGTGCTTTAAACACCCACACACCACAGAAGATTTATTTGGTCATTGTCACAAACAATTCCCTTCACATCCCGCTAAAGTGAAGTTGTCCTAATTCCCTTAGCAGTGACACAGCTTGTTCTCCTAACAGATTTACGTTGTGTGTTCGGTTCATCGCCAACACTTGGGTTCCTCCAGCTGAAGAGCACAGGTCTAGGGCCTCACGTGTCAAATTGGGTTCAGCTGTATTGAGACAATACAAGGTTGAAGGAAAAATTGGGTTTGTTTGTATTTTGCCAGTTTACAGAGACAATACCAGGTTGAAGGAAAGCTCTAGCACTACCATGGATAGGGCTGAGCAAATACTCTGCAACTATTATTTGCAAAATAAGAATTGTTCGAGTCATACTTAAACTACTTAAATACCTGAATCCAACCTAATGAAAAATATTGGTGAGGAGAGGGAGAGCTTAAATTCCATATGATTAAAATGTGCATTCAACAGTGACTGCAGAAATGGTAGTTTCCCACTTAACACTGAAATGCAAGGAGTCCCTACACCTTTTGAGATACAGTGGACATCACAGGTTCTGCTCCCTTCCTCGTGTGGAAGGATCTGAACCTGGGATGAACCTTCCCTCACAAGGGAAGGACCTGAGCTTGCATCCCAAATCCCCAGAGGATGCTGTAGCACTCAGCATCATTTCTGAGAGTGGTTTCTCTCGGTCTCTGCCAGAACAGCGCAAGAGCATCGCCAGCAGAGATACCGATCTCTGAGCAGTTTAGCTCAGGTCTCTGAAGAAGCCTTGGAAAAAGCAGCACCCTTTAACTACCAGGCTGCCGACCCATTCACACTCCCATGGCTCACAGCAGCAGTCCACGTTTGTGATTCATTACGTGACACTAGTGGGGTCACTGTCAGGGGCAGAGGCAGGTGTAAAATTGACTTCCCATTTTCTCACACCCAAACACCGAGCTTACCTTTTTTTCCCAGATCTCTCTCCTGCTCAAGGTGCCCTCTAGGCTTTCACATGTTTCGTTAGAGCACTCTAATATTTTATAGCACTCATGAGAGCACCGGATGGCAGACACATGATCCCTGCCCAAGGAACTTAGAGCCCAAAGAGGCCAGCAAGGGCGAGGCCAGCCCCGTGCATGCAGATGGGTGGTGTGGCTGCTGGGCTCTCGGACGCGCTCTGCCAGGGCTTCCCAGATGCTGCTGGCTCCTTCCCGTCTGTCTTCCAGAGCCCTTGCCTTTACGAGACACCTTCACAGCACTCAGCTATGCCTGCAGGAACATTTCTGCTGTGTGTTTTTTTTTGTCTTTATCTTTGCTTCCATGTCTTTTTTTGCTTCTTGCTTTTCCCTCCTTCTCCTTTCCTTTGTTAGGTCAGCTTAATATGCCTAAAATTAAATCTGTTTTCTCTTTGGATTAATGAATGGAGGACAAGCCCAATTACAGTATCACTGCTAGTAACACAAGACACATGAAATACTTAGGAACTACAAAGTCATCAAGCAGGTTTATGTGAGCTAACTGTTGTTTCAGAGAAAGTTGTTTAATCCAAAAGGACACCAACTCAGGACACACCGTTACATCAGCTGAAGAAGCTGGGCTTCCTCCCTCAGGATGATCCAGCTCCCTACAACCCCATACACCTTCTGTCAGCTTCTAAAGACACTTCCTCTCTAATGATTTGTGTTACCACATTTTCAGCAATTTTTGTGTCTTCAGAGCAGTTGGTAACAGAAAGCTGGTAACCTCTGAGCTGCCTGGCAATGCGGCTCGCAGACTGGTGGAGCACCGTTACATGAACAGCTCCCAGGGGCTCTGCGCAAAGTGCTTCTCCCACCTGGTGCCTGTGAGAAGCAGCACTGCAAATAGCATCAACATGCCGGAGGATGAAGCCACGTTTAGTAAAATAACGTTCTCAAATTCTGCCACTTCACCCACTCTTTGTCTGCAGTTTCCTTACATGTGAAGTTGTTCCATGTGGTCCGACTTCCTCGGTTTCTGTGCTGGATTTCTGAGTAACTGAACAAGCAGGGCTTGGGATTTTTGCTGTAGCTGTTGCCTCTGTATTAAATAAGTTACACTTAATGCCGAGGGGGAAGGAAGAAAACAGATTTCCCCTTCCTAAGCTTTGTCACTGTAGGATTAGCCTGTTAGGAAATGAATGCCAAGGAACCTCTCACTGTACAGCCAGGATTCAGGCACTATTTAGCTGCAGATGTCCTGCGAGAGTACAGGCTTTATTTGCAGATACACTTGATCCTAGCTTACACTTGTAATTATTTGTCATTGCTCATCTCCATAGAAATGAAAGGATTTACATCTTTTAAATAACTGCTTTAGAATAATAGGTAAGATGAGTTTTCAAACGTATCTGACAATGACAATTATAAACGTTCAGGCTGCATCATCTGAGCTGTTAGAGCAGAGAAGCAAACAAACCATTATTATTTCCCTTTCTTTTATTAATGCATTTTTATGTTCTGCATACTTCTATATTTAGCTATGCACTTTTAAAATTGATAAATGAAGAGCTGCAAGCACTATTCGAA
Source organism: Anser brachyrhynchus (assembly GCF_964034855.1). Taxonomy (NCBI): domain Eukaryota; kingdom Metazoa; phylum Chordata; class Aves; order Anseriformes; family Anatidae; genus Anser; species Anser brachyrhynchus. The sequence continues at coordinate 18,670,469 of NC_137695.1, forward strand.
TGTTACATCTAGGATTACTGTGCCATTTCTCAGGAGTCCCAGGGAAGATTATAATACATTTCCTCTGTAGTGTTGCCCTCTTCTCCGATGTTTTTTTCAACTTTCTACTGCAGTATTTGAGAACAAAACTGACCAAAAAAGCCCAACAATTAATTCTAGCAGCAGCGACTGCAAAAGAACTGGGTAAAACAGATTTAAAATAGGCTAGTGCTTCAATGCTCTGGCCTTCCGCGGTCAATAGTCATAAATCCTAACTCGTTCTTTGAAATCAGAACCAGGCTGCTGATGCAGACAGCTCCAGTTTCACCTGGGAGGTAATGAGGTGAAGCCACTGAATAGGAGAGAAGAAAAACCCAGCCAGCTGACTCTGCACCATTTAACTCAATGGCTCCCTAGAGAGAAGCATCAACAGCAGGGGTGCAGCTGACAAGTGAAATGTTGCTTTGTGTAACACTTCACTATCCATTTGTGCCATCTCAGAACGGCAAGTAGCTAAAAGGCCACAGAGGAACAGAAGCACATCAAAGCAACCTGCACAGGTACTCTTTGTGGCTAGTAGTCAAGATTTCAGCAAGTCTGTGGGCTGGTGCTAGGTTTTGTCCCCAAAATTTTGTTAGAAATTAGTCTTCTCAAAAATATCTCCCCAGACTGCACAGAGCTTTATAGTATTGACAAAACAAAGTCCTTGGTTTTAGTCCTTGGATTGTATAAAGGGTGGGAGACAACAGCATTTAACATTTTTAAATCTCTCTTTGCTACTCTGGAATGCCTTTGTTACCATCAAAATAATAATTAGAAGAAATCTGCAGACAGTACAATGAAAGAAGTCTGGTTTCTTTATAGATATAGCTCATGTTTCATAAAATCATTTTGTGTGATGGGGACACTCATAACATCTAAGCTCATGTGATTTCTCTGGTATGAAACAGATGAAGTCACCCCACGTCCTTCTCCCCACGGTGAGCTTTCTGCTGCCTCTGCTCATTTCTTTTCATAAAATGTGAGAGGCATATTTGTGACCTCCATCACTGTTTCTTTATGGGCTTTTCCCAGCCACAGAGGATGCTCAGCTGCAAGATGTGAGAATCTGTCCCAAAATCTAAGGTCCAAAGCTGCCAAAACTATCCAGTGAGCACCAATAGCCTGAGCACAGCCAGAAAACACTGGAGCATTTGATCCATCATCTGCCACGTTTGTGACCTTGATAGCAAGCTGCACAGCCTGAGTCTGCTTCATTTCAATCTGTGAATCACTGGAAATTTTCTCTCAGCTGGGGGGCGGCTGGACCTTGTTGAGACAGACATCATTAATCAGACTGTCCCCAGCCTTAATCACGGCTGCAGTTGTAACACCATGGATACTAATATGAGGACGAAATACAGAGAACTGCTTACGAAAAAAATGTACTTTCTAATCTCATTTAGATTGTAAAATTGTTATATTTAAAAGCAAGCACATAACAAAGAACCTAGATTGTTTCCCCACATACCAGGAACAAGCCTTTGCCGTCTTCCCTTGGCTGTCTTGTAAGCACTGGAACAACAGTTTGAAAAGATTTCCAGGAGACACAGGAGTAAAAGTCTAGGACATAGGCAACATTTATTTTCTTTTTCCTCTTAGTAAGTCTACAGAGTTTTAATACTTATTAGATGCCTCCTCTAAAAAGGAGTTTCAGTGTCAGAACAGAAATGTATAAATAGCAAGAAAATGCAGGAATTGAATTGTCAATTCACTAAGGTCATTTTTTGCATTTTAAAAAAAAAATCAAGTTCGAGGTGAATAAATAACTGCTATTAGTTTTTGTCATTACTGTTACTGATAAAAATGTCTTTGATTTGTGTGCAGCTACTCTTTCCAGCGAAGATATGCGTACACATTTGCATATGTGCTTAGCCCTTTGTTTGAATTTAAGATTTGTTTTTTGGTGCACTGGGAAATTCTAACACTCTAATAAGATTTTTAATTAGCAGATATGTATTTACACTTTCAGCTAAATTAAGGAAGAGTTTTTTGTCTGGGAATTACATGATTTTTCATTCCATTTCTCAGCGGCTGTGGACTGAATGCATGCAACACTGATATTTCTCTCCACATAATCTTACTTAGAAAGCTTTAAATTTTATATTCCTTCTTCATCTGCAGTTGTTCAGTTCAAAAACTCATTTATCTAGAAACTAATGAAGTGTTTGTAGTAGGATTATCGTATTGCTTTCACACACAAGAAACCACACTTTCTTTAACTATCTACCAGTATAAACAGCTGTCATTCCATATATCCATTATCTTTAGTTGTAAGAATTGTTTTAAACCACTGACTATGCATTTTGGTATCCTTTCATCATATTTTTCACTGAATACTCTGGAATGATACAAAGTTTCAGTGATTCTTTCCTTATCCAAATTACTTATTACATTCATTTTTCTGTTTTTACAGGCTGAGTTTATTTGATATATAATCAGCCAAGCAGTTTACCAATAGTAATAATGGTAAAAAAAAAGAAACCTGAATTCAGCAATGAGAATAATTCACAGCTAGCCATTCGTAATATAAATAAGGGTACAGAACATATCATGGGTTAAGTGTGTTCTAAGGAAGCCAAACAAGATGCCTTGCATTTGGAATATTACATTTAAGAGAAAAGCTAAAATAAACCAAGAGTAAATCACTAAAATATTTTGTGAACGTCTCTGAAAAAACATGGCTGAAAAGTCAAATTCTAGTTATATAAATCCTGACACAGAAGAGGGAGAAGCTTACCTTTTTCAGCTTTCTCAGTTCTAACCGGCATACATGAAGTAACAGAAAACAAAAAAATGCCAAAGTTGTGCAATACAGAATTAAGCCAAAATACATCAAAGTCGGTGTAAAAATTCCTCCTGCCTTACATGGTTTTTGAGCCAAGTTTTAAATAAATATCAACATGAAGACACTACTCTGTAAAAATATGTATATATTTCTGAAGAAATACAATCCATAGCATTATAATCCCAGTTTATAACTTGGTGGCAGAGTGTCTGTTGCTTATCACCTACTGCTTCACCATTTCATCATTGCCTTACACCACGAGGCTAAGCTTACTTGAGCAGTGTTTTTTCTTTTTTCCTTCCCTCCCAAGACTAATAGCATCTTCATATATTACCACAAGTCTTTCCGAGATCATATGGGAATAATTTCAGTCTGCTCCAGGATCATTTCTGCCATAACCTGCTATTCATTCCTATTAGAAACTGTTACTCATTTTGTTATTCAACATAAAAATGAAACCCTGTATTATCTGTTCTGTGCATTATAATGATACCAAGGTTCACCTCCTGCAATTTGAACAGTTTGTGGCAGCAACAGCAAGGCTACCTCTCTTAAAAAGTTTCCAGAGGCTGCTCTGCCAGTTCAACAGATCGTGGCACTGAAGGCAGCTCACTCACAGGCAGAACACACCTGATTCTACCAATGGCATGATTAGGCTGTCAAGAATGGCATTACATACATAAACCATTCTGTATTTGACAGCAAAGAGCTCGGATGAAAAGAGGTCAGTGTTTATAACTCCACCAACATTAATAAATAATAAATGGAAAAGATTTTTTGTTAAGTTTCCCTGGTAAAAATATGCAAGTGTTCAGCACAGTGAAGCCTGGCAATGACATTGCTTCCCAGTGACTAGCCGATCCCAGAGCATGCAGACCTGACTTTCTCTCCAGAGAACAGCAAAATGACCTTGGTTTGCAGCAATCTGGGGAAGCAGAACCTGTAGTGAGAGACCCAGGTCATAGAATCATAGAACCATAGGTTTGGGTTGGAAGGGACCTTAAAGATCATCTAACTCCAACCCCAGTGCCATGGGCAGGGACACCTCCCACCAGACCAGGCTGCCCAAAGCCCCATCCAGCCTGGCCCTGAACACCTCCAGGGATGGGGCATCCACAGCTTCTCTGGGCAGCCTGTGCCAGTGCCTCACCATCCTCTGAGTAAAAAATTTCCCCCTAATATCTAATCTGAATCTACCCTCTTTTAGTTTAAGACCATTCCCTCACTCTATCCACTGCTCTGTACTTCAGGATGGAACGGAACAGAACAGAACAGAACAGAACAAGGAGTACTAAAATAGCATTAGCAGAAGACTATAGAAGGGCAAGTTATCAGTGGTCTCTACACCCCCACTTGTAGACTATAGAAAATCCCTTCCCCAAACTTTGAATCTTTGCTCACGCCTCACATGGAAAAGACATGAGTCCACCCAAATGCAATATATTCTTATTAGGTTGTATTTCACAACAAACCAACAAACAAACAAACAAAACACAGCATAAACGGTAAGCAAACAATCTGCTCCAAGCTCTGACCAGCTCTGCTACGGTCTCTGGCTGATGGGAAAGAGCAACAATCCAGGGAAGGGTGTCAGCCCCGCTGTGGTACCGCACAGTGGCTGCCGGGGCCCTGCTGCTCAGCCCCAGCTCCTCCCTAGGGGCACCTCAGGAAGGTTGCTCCTGGTAAAGCTGGGGACAGCAAACTGCGGCCTCATTCCCCTCTTGGCTTTCCCTTGGCCATCTGACTTCTCCAGTTCAGCTCACCAAGACTGACTGACACCGTGCCAGGGTACAGGGACCGTCCCCGATCAGCAGCCCCCTGAGGCGCTCCTGGTGGCACTGCAGGCCCAGCGAGCAGCCTGTACTGCTCCAGCTCCGGACTCTCCTCTTGTGGCCATGGCATTAGCTGTGTTTCTGAATACCCCACACCAGATCCTTTCTCTACCATCTCATCTGGCCATGTACTGTAAATATTACGCATATACTTGCCTCTGAATTGATGTGACTGATTGTTCCATTTCACAAATCACATCCAGCTTTACCCTGGCGCCATTTCCAGCTAAACCACCTGACTTCTTTTCATTTATCTTTGAACTCAGCAAAAGACTTTCTGGGCTGACTGGGCTGACATTTGAAAGCCAGTAGTCATGAGTCAGAGACTGCTCTAAGACACCAGACAACAAGCTCCTCCGAAACCCGTGTAAGCTTCCTCTCCTGACACCTCGTCTCCAGCACATTTACCCTCTGAAGTTGCGCGAATTCCCCTCACCTCCGAAAAAGATTTTTGTCCTTTATTTCCTTCTTTTTAGCTCCTCTATCCTTGTTACCATACATGTGTCAAACCAAATGAAAATTCAAATGGAAGTATGAATAAACTGCATTAAAAACTTCAAGCCTGAACCTTTCCCTTCCTCAGCATCTCATCAACATAATCCTCCGTATCCTCCAATTTTCCCCAGACATGTCCAAGTCTGGGTCATTTACATTTCTAACATTCAATTCTAATCATTTATTGTCAGATCTTCCAGTAATTTACATACAGTGCCTCTCTCCACTTGATCAGCAACATGCCTTTCCCTAGGCAGTGACAAGCAGAAGGAAGGGAGATGACCCAAGAGCGGAGCTGTGGGGCTGGGGCAGCACAACGGGTACCACGGTGCAAACTGGGGCTGCTGGCTTAGCTGAGCATTATGCTGCATCAGAGGCTTTCAGAGAAAGATTTCAAAGCTGCTGTTTTAACTTTTGGCAGGGATGAGGGCAATTTTTTTTTGCCAACAGTGTTCTGTGTGTGCTACCTGCAAAGATCTCTCCTGACTACCTCCACCAAGCTTTCACCAAGTGAGAGGGACAAATCCAGGCCTCTGGAACAAAGGACAGGGTGAGCCACCCTCATTCAGAGCACGAGATAACACAGATCTGACCATCAGCAGCCAAACCACAGCCCTTGGCGGCTGTCTGCCTCCACTAGCACCTGCCCAAGGGCTTCTAAAGCCAAAGGGAGACGTGGCATGTATCTCCCAGCATCTCCACCATCCTCGTTTGAGAGGGCTCATGTTCTCATACAGCCGCAACCACACACTTTATAAACAAATATATCAAAACAGTAACATTTCCATACGTCTGCCACAAGTATTATTGAAAAACAAAGCAACCTGCTTTTTTTTTTTTTCGTTTACTGCTTTCTTCTCTTCAAGGGATGTCACATCTGCAATTGCACCACTGTTATCATAGAAATGTCAGCATTTCTTTTTTTCTGCTATCACTACCTAGTTATAGATTATTGTCAGTTTGAAGAAAAATATCATAAACAAGATGAATAGCCCTGCCTAATAACTGTGCCTCACAGTCCCTACACTAAATCTTACTTTGACTATAAAGTTTTCACAATCTCAAGCACAAATTTTGATCTTTCATTAAAGCAGTATGCCCATTTCTCACAGTATGAAAAATGTTATTTGTCTGTTGGAAAAAAAAAATCCTTTCTTTAAATGTCTCTAGGTCTTCTACCTCCACCCCAAAGCCCTGAAATTTATATATCTGAGACCTTTATAGCATTGCTTTGCCCGACATGGGAAGCAAGGTAGGAACGTAGGGTGGCCCAGCAAGCACTGAGATAAACAGGAGAATGACAGGTTACTGCCTGTAACAGTATGATCCAAGGCTGCCGCCTTTTCTTCATTCAGGACACTGGCTCGATCTCATGTGGGACAATCGGGCTCCAACCTGACACAGCCTGCTGCCTGTACAACCCTGGCTTCAGCTGTTGCAGTAGCTGAGCCGTGCACTGAAAATGAGGCAGAGCTTTAGAGGACTCCCGGGAGGATTTCGTGGTTCAGGTAACTACGTTATCCGTTTCTATCCCTGCCCACGCTGCAAAGGGATGTGCAGTCAATCTGGTAGACATGACCTCACTCTGCCCTTTCTCCAAATCAACATGAGCTCACCCTGCCTGAGAGATGATCCAAGGCTATGTGCTGTCTTAGCACAAAGCCCAAATTAAAATGCCCTGTGCAGGAAGTCAGGCACTCCAGCTGCACGTAGGTGCCTGAGGTCAATGCAGCACATTATTTACTTAGGAAGAGAAGCAAGTATGTGAGCTTTTCTACAGAGGTCGAGCCCAACCACGCACTGGGACAGCTCAGCAGCTGCCAGGAGGAAGGTGTGCTGCTCAGACAGTTTGCAAAAAAGGAGCACGGCTTTGTGATCCTATCAAGACAGCAAACAAAAAACATTTTCCAAGAGGTACAGATCTGCTCATGCCTGGGCACAGTGAACTTCAGTTTAACCAAAATCAAGGGAAGGAAAGAGGCAGCCATCAGAAGAAAGAAGCAAGCACCCAGCATTTGACATTGGCATGGTGTGTTTTTGCTGTTAGGTAGGGAAGTCAGCCGAAGGCGGCCAATAACCACACATGGTACAATCAGCGCTTCCACGGCTAGCCATATGGGAACAGGAAGACGAAAAGATGGCACAGACATAAAGCCTGTGAGTAAATAATGGAAACTAACTCCAGCTGCCTTAACAGTACCTCTAAAACTCGGTGCAAGTAGTCCTCTAAGGCTGCTGCATGGGAAAGCTGAAATAAATCCCAGAGTCAGAGCGTTCAGCAACCTGCACCTATTCACAGGTTGGAAGCATCCTGTGCCTCTCACACGCCACCTTGCAGACTCACCGAGGTGGCCGTTCACCCAGCTGAGCTCCTGCCTCATGGCCAGAGGCAGGATCACCACGCTGCTCGGCTCCAGCAGCCGGAGCAAGCTCTGCCAGCTTCACTGCACACCCACCTGGTCCCAAAACATCCTGCGTGCTCCATCTACATCATGCGTGGAGGTCACCTCTGTCCCTGGCTGCCTTCTTTGTCGATGGATGGTACCTGCAGCAGTTCTCTCTGTGTATTTGTATGCAATAAAAATACTCCACATATCTCTGCATTGCCTAGCAAACACAAGGTGTGTTGCACGTTTAATTTTACTTGCATAACGCTCCACCTAAACTAGTATTCCCAATGGTGTTTTATAGTTGAATTAACCTGTAAATATTCTAGGACTGGAAACATTAAAAGGATGCCAACTGTGCTGTTTTATTTTTAAACAGGCAACAACTGCATTTCGTTGTAGCAAACATTTCCCTTCATTCCCATTAAAGGGAAAAGCTGTTTTCACAGAGGTTATAGAAACAAAGTAAAGGATATTATGTCTTAGGAATCCTATGAAATTCACAGCATTCAGAGCTAACAAAAATAGGAACCACCCAAACAACATCTTACATAATTTTGCCCCAAAATCAGAAACAAATGTTGGGGGTTAGTATGCTCTGAATGACTCCAACAACCTTAGAATAAAGCTCTGAGCAAAGAATTTGATGATCAGATGGCACAGACCAAGGTGACAAGAAGCAAGTGTCCTCAGACACCCTGCACTGTTGTTTTCCTTCCCCTCCCTGTGATCTCTGACCCCAGCTCTGCAGTTAAGCTTCAGCTTCTCTTTTATCTAAAAAAATCCTTGAGAAGGTCACAATAGGTGAAGCAGTAATACTTAGATATAGCCTCCTCCTGCTTTTGTGTGGTGCTTCTCTGAAATACTCATAAAATATGCATGTCTTAAGCTTCTTCGTGGCACTGACTATTGTGCCACTTAGATTAACGAAAGCAGTGAAGCAGTTTTAAAGGGACACTGCCAACTGGTTTGAGGCTTTAACTGACTCAAACTCAGCATGTGTTTGGAGGAAAGGGATGTTAAACAACTCTAATAATTACAGTAATGCATGTTGCAACAATTAAACTTTGATTCAGAATAATTTGAATTCTTTCAAATTATCTTTCACAAAGTTATCAGGCTCCTTCCCACGCAAGACTGCGCTAAATAAGAAGAAAGAAGCTGATCAGTTTTGTCCTGCTCAATTCTGCAAATTTTGTAACATCAATCAAAATTATGTGTATTTTTAAAAAAATACTCTAAATGGTCAGCTTTTTTGCAAAGACATCACCAAGCAAAAGTCTTTGCCTATGTCACTGCTGCTATCTTCTAAAAAGACAAGCTCTAAGATAAAGATAATACCATGGGGTTCAAACACATTGGTCAAGAATGAAAACTTTTTAGTCTCAGTGACAAAATTTCCAGAGAAGGCAACCCCAGCCTTCAGCCTCACAGGACCCAGGACCTCAGTCCACTCAGGAACACATCCAAAAGCGGCACGTGGACTTCAGCCTTAGCGCTTCTTTCATTGCTAGACGTGGTAACTCACCCACCCATTCCCTGCAAAAAAAATAAATGCAGGGTCACGTAACACTGAAGGCTCTGAGCCTGTTGACAGCATCCCTGGACATGACCTAGCCAGGCTTCTACACTCGCTGAGCTGCTGCTATCCAAGCAGACGCAGAAGCCAAGTACCCAGGACCTTCCCCTCCCTGTGCCCGGTGTGCAGGCACCCCAATACTGCCAGAAGCCGGGTCTTGCAGAGCGCAGCTGCTGCAGTGGGTTATTTGAGCATCTTCCCCTTTCCGCTACTTACAGAATAGTTTGGGGGTAGAGCACTTGCACTGGATGTGGAAAAACATGGGTTCGATACCCTCTTGTCTCAACAAGGTTCAAACCCACACCATGTAAATCCCAAGAAAATTACCCACGAGACACTCGACCCTGCACGTGTGAATGGAGCTGGAGGGCGGGAGGAGGTGGGGAGCACTCCTCAGCCAGGTATCTGAGGCATTATCAGACAATTAATGATTCGTTGTGCAAGACAAGGAACTCACACATGACTACAGCCCTGTACACAATACGGAAAGTGCTAGGAGCAGCAAGAGAAAGGCAGCTCTCCTCCCCATCTCGTGACATCCCTTACCAGCTGAGTGCAGGCCAGTGCTTCCTCCAGCCCTTTTCTCCTGTCCAATCCACCTTGAACCCTTGGTTATGCAGTGCCTTCAAGTCAACAAGAACAGAGATGAGCGTCCCAGTTAAGAACAGCATTATCCTGGTGGCATATTACTCTTCTGATTTGTGTGGATCTATATTCACTCAGAAAGAAGAATACTGGAATCTGGTCTCCTTCATCCTGGGCAGGAGCTTTAATTACTGAGCCATTACAAAGTAAGGCTACCAGCAGCAGCTCTTCCTCCAGCTGTGTCTTAAATTAAAAGTCTGAGGCATGGTGTGTTCCACAGGAAGAAAAGAAAAGAAAAAAAAAGAAAAAAAAGGCACATATGGTTTTCTATAATGACGGGGGGCTCAGCAGTGCGTAGAGGAACCTCTCTGCCACCTTAGATGATTTGTCAGAGATCCTACAATGGGTCAGCAGCCGAGCAGGGAATTGAATCTAAACCCACCTCCTAACCCAGTGCTCTTTCTGCTGCATCTTCTGAGCTCTCAGTTTTCGGTGTCGGAGCTCAGCCACCTGAGATAGCCCAGCTTTACAGCAGTTTGCTCTGCTGGGTGCTGGAGTCCTTCCACACGTTTCCTCTTGGATAACAATCCAAGAAGATACACACATACTGTTCTTTCCCCGCTGGTTTTATGTCTAGGTGCCATTCCCCTACTTAAAAGAAAAGGAGGAAGTGAAGAAAAAGCAAAATGGGAAAATTCAGAAAGCCAACCTGCCTAGGCCTCCAAGGAGCCTGCTCCGAGTACCTGTCGACAGTCAAACGATAAAAGTACAACCATTCTTGCTGTTACCACTTTCCTCCCCTTTTTAAAGAAAAAAGCTCACAAAAATGTGAACATCTAATCCTGCATTTTACATATCATGCCATCACTATCCAGCTTCACAGTTTTTTGTTACAGCTGCTAACACCCTTCCTACATCTATTGGAGGAGGTGAAAGGCTTCTTATTTTCAGATGTCAGCTATTCCAGCCTCTCAGAGTCTTCTCTCACACTTCAGTGGCAAAACTCTCTTTAACATTGTCTCTTGAATGGTTGTCCATGGAACTTGGCAGTCAAATGAATGACAGCTGCTAATGCCATCAGAATAATCCATGCTTTATCACACTCTTCTTTCACCTTCCCCCGTCCCCCGAAAGGAGAGATCAAACTAACCATCACTTGCTTAAAGATTTTCCCTCTCTTTTATTACTTATCTCTAATGCATACTTACAACTGTGTGGCTCAGAACATTTTCTCAGTGTACAGCAGATAACACACTGATAGATAGTAGGATCGCCTTAATGCCAGAAAATTTGGAGTGACTCATCTTCATGAACGCAAGCCATGTGAGTCACAGCCACGATGACTCAGAAGCCCGAGGAGAAGGCACCTTTCTGGGAGGAAGAATTGAAATTGTCCTACTTTTCCAAATATATGACTTAGAGAGGAGCTTCCCATAGGGATAGATTTTTGTGGGGGGAGAGAGAAGGAATTACATCGCACAGAAGAAAACCACCAGGCACATCGTGAGTCACCGTATTTTCATTATTAGGCCTTTTATTTAATAAATAACATCATTCTTTTCTTGTTCTAGCAAATGAAATCGTGCTAGGCTGTTTGTTGAAGTGCTTGATTGCCTGACTTCATTGACCATTCACTAATGATTTTGGTCACATAATCAAAAGCAACCACAAGGAAAATAAAAGAAGACCCACAGTTCATTAAAGCTGTCAGCAGGAGTGGATAAATACGACACGTTGAATAATGTACTGCAATGTTTCTGGATGTAAATATGATAAGGCATTTATCCGTCATTCATCACTCGGTGGTAGCAGAAATATCACATTGGATCATCTGAAACAAACAGTATGAGCTCATAAATCCACTTATATATAAATTATAACTCTGTTTATCAGAAATTGTGCATAGATCTAAATTAGCAAGCACCCAAATGTGATGGCAGAAGTTCTGCAGATTTCCCTCTATGGACCAAATGTGGTCCAGGCTACATGAGCCACAAGGCAAAGCAGTCTTTGTCTACACGGGTCATCAGGGTTTCCTTTCAGTGTCTTACGCAGAGCTAAAGAAGGGAGAAACTTCATTCCACAGAAAACTCCAGTAACTACACAGATGGATAAGCTGGAAAACTGCATCTAGTTAACTGTCTTGGTCCACCACATTTCAGCTAACTTACCCATCTGGCACAGATACAGGTGTCTCAGAACAGTATCGCATACGCAGGACCTCACTGCCAGGAGGGATGGCAACATGCCAGGGCTGAGGGCACACCAACCCACACCTCACGGCTGTTCAGAGTTCATTTTTGCTGCCTGACTGATGAAAGCACTCCGCTCCCTCACGGTTTTTACGTTTTTTGTCTTTCATCCATTTGTTCTTAAACAACTCTCTGGGTAGTCTCTTCCGTGATCTCACCTTCAAAGCTTTTAGTTTCCTTTTCTAAATTCTGTAAAGATGGTCCTGTTCTCTCTCTCTCTCTCTTTTTTTTTTTTTTTTTTTTTTTTTTTTTTTTTTTTACAAATGCAGTAGTGCAATGGGATCTGCGCTACTGTTGAGTAACTGCTTTTGAGCGCTTCTAGTGTTAGAATCATTTTCTTCGGGTTTGAGCCCTTCCTGCCACAATTGGCTTTAGAAGTTTGATTTTCTTCAAATTGACCATCCTACTTGTGGCTGTTCTGGCTATGACCTTGAAAGATTACTATTGCATGGAGGAGGCTGGCTGTCTCTAAATACCTTCTCTTCAACCTTCTTTCCATTCCTCTGAAATTCTTTTTATATTTTTATTTCCCATTTTTGTCTTGGAATTCTGAAGTATGGCAGCTTAACTTAAAACCTCAGCAGAAAGGTTTACGTGAATATGTTTATTCAGGCAGACCAGGAGCACGGAAATGAGCTTGGTCCATATGAACTCCTGAGGTTCCTTCCAGTCTGAATTACTCTGACTTGATCAAATCAATAGCTACAGTAGTTAAATGAAGAGCAGGCACCTGTTAACCCCACCATAACTTAGCTGTTTGGCTGGGACTGCATCGTCATCAGAAGACAAGTTTACAGCGCATACCTATCGCACAGACCATTACTCCAAAAGAGCTCTTTAAAAAAAAAGAGCCTCTTTAAAAGACTGTCAGTGTTGAGATGCTTCACAAGGAGAGGAAGCACCCAAGAACCCACCTGTTGCAGATTGCTTTGAATATTTGGCCTGCATGCTCTGGCAGGCAGCAGGGCTGGCTTTGGCTGCTGCCCCAGGTGCATGTTCTGTCTCCGGCACGCCTGAGCAACTCAGCGCACACCCAGCCTCCCCAAATCAGCTGATATAGTTGGGTTTTCACTAAAACTTGAGCCTGAAGTGATACAGGTGATGTACCTGTCCATAACCCCTTCTCTGTCCCGTAGCAGGGGTGGGGGTCTCTGACAGAAGGGACACGCAGACAGCTGGGGGCAGCAGCGTTTCAAGCTGCAGCGTGAAGTTTTGCCAGCAAATATCTGCCACAGCCCGGAATTTCCCTTGACTTAAAGTCAGATAAATTGTTTCTCTTCCTATAGATGCAATGCTCTCCTCTCGCGTTTCTATTATTACTGCAAATGTATTTATAGATCTTGGCAACGCTTTCCACGGTGGCCAGTTCTTGTGCATATTCTGATTTCTGGATGTCTCAGCTTGATTCACCTGAAAAGGCCTGATTACCGAACACGCTAAGTGCCAGCTCTCTCGAAAATCAGGTCACGTTAAGGAGGCTCGGATTGCTCGTCACTCCTCACCATCACAGCTTTTGATCCGTCTCCCCGGCTCTTCCTCTCCCGCACCATCAGGCCAGACCTGCGGCGGGTGTGAATCAGCAAAAATCCCGCTGGCTAACAGAAATTTTAGTACCAGCTCCTTCCAGGTTTTCTGCTTCGGTTGTGACAGACATATTGCCCTTCAGCTTTCCCTTGGTTTTCCGACTTTTTTCTCACCTCTTAGAAACAGATTGAGGTCACACCTCAGAGTACTTATCTTGAAGCAGCAAGGAGAGGCAGCTTAGGAGAAAAAGCATAAAACAGAAGTGCAAGCCAAGCCAACCTGATTTGCTAATCTGTGCATGCAGGTGATGATATGGGCATGGCTACTTCTCCTGACATATAACATCATAGTCAGCGCTCTGGGGATTGCTTTCAGAAAGAGAAGCAATTGATCAGACTTACAAATTCCTCTGACAGGATTGTGTTTACATTTCTAAGTAAGTCCTATTTCCCTGAACGCAGGAGGAACCAAGCAGCAGGTGTGGCTGTGCTGCAGAACGCAGCCTGGAGGTACCAGCCTCAAACAAGGCAGCTTGTGCACTGGGAAACCTTTCTCCTTTCTCACCTGGCTCCTAGCCGTTGTGCTAAAAGCCCAAGAAAGCATTAAAGGAGCAGGTTGTGGCAGGTCACAATCCAGCTGCTCCCAGCTGGCACTGAAGTCATGTTGAGCTGCTCCAAGAAAGCAGGATGGCTTCCCACATCAAAATGTCTCTTCCCTAAATTGGGGAAGTACCCCCTCATATTTAAGCATCTCCAGAGCAGCTGCAGGGCTTGCTGCTATTATTTTTCCTCTTTACCCAAAATGATTTACATGAGAGCTCAGGAACTATCGCAGTATAATACTGAACATGGGAATAAGGCAGTCACTGTAGCTTAGGAAACATATTTACACCGTAGACAAGTGCATGCATGTTCTGAAGGAGTAGCAATAAAGGGAACTTCAGTGGCTCCAAGAGCTAAATCACGGGGTAGGCGCAGGGATGTCCGAACTCCTGGGCAGCCTGTGAGCTACCCCATCTCCCTGTGCACTTCCACCTTTGCTCTTTCCTCAGCTCTTGTCGTTCCCTCTGGGGAAGATTACTCAGAGATGCTGAGTGAACAGGGAGGATGCTTATTATCCCCTGCACCACAGCACACCTTTACAGGCTGTTTACGCAGGCAGTTGATAAGATCCCGAATTACATCAATGACAAAAATGGACACTGCTGCATAGCGGTGTTAATTGCACTATGAATTCACGGCCTCAGGGAAACCAAGGCCAAGGCTCGCTGTCATCACATACAGGAGACTCCAGGCACAGCCCAAATCAGAAGCCATAACAAGCTGACTATGTCTACCAATAAGGTATTGCTACTATTTGACATTTAAATTACTTCAGAACTTCAACTCACAAAGCCTATATATTTTAATTATGAAGTTATTTATAGCCTTGATAAGAGGATAAAACTAAATCCCTTCTGCCTATCCCTGGTTGCTGAGCAAAAGGATGTGAAAGATCCCTTTGCATTCAGGGATCAGGATAACCCTACTTACTTTTCCAAAGCAATTTTGCCCTCAAAACTAATTTCACGAGTGCTGACTTTGGCCTTGTCATCATGTTTGAACAAAAATAAATACTGTTAGGGACAACTGCCTATACCTTAAGATACTATGCCAGTGTAACGTTACATCAGAAATAAAAATTAATTGTTCGGTTTTCATTGGTTAAAAATAGAGTTCAGAATACAGTACAGCAGTTGTATGCATAAAATATATATAACTTTAAATATGTCCTTACCTAAAGGAAATTTGAAGACATACTTTTTTATAAAATATTGTTTCCTACAAAAATAAAAATGCAGAAATAGATCATTTTGCTTTTTCGTGTGTACGCAGACAGCTGAAACACAATGCAAAGTTATTTGGAAAAGGGAGCAAAGTACTTGGATTTATCTCTCAATACCTAGACACAATGCTTGGATTTACCTCTCAACCTAGACACAATGCTGCAGCTCAGCTAGAAGAACCCATGGAAGCCAACACCGTATCAAATTCAGAAATTATCTCTAAAATCACTTGTACAGTTTAATTCTGTCAGGATAGTTGGCTGTACCAAAAATGGTGCAGGCTGGAATATGTCTGCAGGGAACTACAGACCGGTGAGCCTCACCTCTGTGCCTGGGGAGATCACAGAACAGATCTTCCTGGGAGCAATGTCAAGGCACATACAGGACAAGGAGGTGATGTGAGACAGCCAGCACGGCTTCAACAAGGGCAAACCGTGCCTGACCAGCCTGGTGCCCTTCTGTGATGGAGTGACTGCATCAGTTGACAAGGGATGACCAGCCACCATCATCTACCTGGACTTCTGTAAGGCCTTCGACATAGTCCCACATGACATCTTGATCTCCAGATTGGACAGATACAGGTTTGAAGGGTGGACCATTCAGTGTATCCACTGAATTGGATGGATGGCTGCAGCCAGACAGCTGTGGTCAATGGCTCTATGTCCAAGTGGAGGCCAGTGACAAGCAGTGTCCCTCAGGGGTCTGTCTTGGGACCGGTGCTGTTTAGTATTTTTATCAATAACATGGACAGTGGGATCAAGTGCACCCTTAGGAATTTTGCTGATGAAACCAAGCTGAGTGGTGCAGGTGATACCACAGAAGAAGGGGATGCCATCCAAAGGGACCTGGACAAGCTTCAGAAGCGGGCCCACTTGAACCTAATGAGGTTCAACAAGGCCAAGTGCAAGGTGCTGCACATGGGTTGGGGCAGTCCCAGACATGAGCACAGACTGGGAGAAGAGCTCATTGAGAGCAGCCCCACAGAGAAGGACTTGGGGGTTCTGGTGGATGAAAAGCTCGACATGAGCCAGCAGTGTGCACTTGCAGCCCAGAAGAGCAACTGCATCTTGGGCTGCATCAACAGAGGAGTGGCCAGGAGGGGAGGGAGGTGGTTGTGCCCCTCTGCTCTGCCCTTGGGAGTCCCCGCTTGGAGTCCTGCAACCACATGTGGGGCCCCCAGCACAAGGAGGATGTGGAGTTGTTAGAGTGGGTCCAGAGGAAGGCCAAGAGGATGATCAAAGGGCTGGAGCACCTCTCCTGTGAAGACAGGCTGAGAGAGCTGGGGCTGTTGAGCCTGGAGAAGAGAAGGCTCTGGGAAGACCCCATTGCAGCCTTTCAATACTAAAAGCGGCTTATAAAAAAGATGGAAAGTGACTTTTTACATGGGCAGATAATGATAGGACAAGGGGGAATGGGTTTTAAACTAAAAGGGGAGATTTAGATGATACGTTAGGAGGAAATTCTTCACTCAGAGGGTGGTGAGGCCCTGAAACAGGTTGCCCAGAGCAGCTGTGGATGCCCCATCCCTGGAGGTGTGTGTTCAAGACCAGGTTGGACGAGGCCCTGGGCAACCTGGTCTGGTGGGAGGTGTCCCTGCCCATGGCAGGGGGTTGGAACCGGGTGATCTTTAAGGTTCCTTCCAACCCAAACCATTCTGTGATTCTATGTACCATATTGCAGGCTGGTGTTACAGCACAACATTCATGTGTAATCAGATTTTAACATATACATTGAGGGGTGAGAGAGATGGGCGACATTTGAAAAACAAACACCCAAAAGCATTTCCCATTGCAAAGCATCCTTCAGTTAAGCATTCAGCAATTTTAACTGCTTGTTCCCAGAGTTACCACGTAAGCAGATAAGAACTGGGGAGAAAGCACAAATTACCATGCACAGCAGAAGGAAGTAGAGGTCAGAGATGTACCTTTCAACACCCAGCCTTGCCATGCCTCCCTGAATCATAGAATAGCTTGGGTTATTAATTTGGGCCATTAATTTTCCAGAATTAATAAAAATAATCTACATACCTTCCTATCATACACCATTTCCACAATTCCCACTTCAAAATATAGGTTGGTTGTGCAGTCTTGAATTCCCACTTTTGTGGCAAGAACTAACGCCTTCCTCCCTATCCAAGAGTTTTGCAAATAGAGCTTCAAGAAACACCCTGCACAGCAAGCAGAAGTGTCAGAACATTTGGATGGGGCTGCTTAAATAAACGTTGAGGACATCTGTTCTGAAAACTACACCAGCCTTTGTGGGTTTATATGAGTAATACGCTAAAAATGGATCATAAGTGGCCAAATTCTGTTCTCAATCAAACTTAAACAACTTCAGTGATTTCAGCACTACTACCCTAATTATCTCAGCTGATACGCAGCACGTCTGCCTGTTGGCAAAGCCGCTACAATATTCACCATATTACAGGACTAGGTGCTTTCTGCTGTTGAAATTCTCTCCTTTCATTGTCTCTTCAATGGTGACTTTACTTCCTGCTAGACTTCTGTCTCCTGGAATTTAGTCATTTCATCTCACTTTGCACATTTTTCATCAAGTCGAGAATTGCAGTCTGAAAAAAGTGCACGAGGAAGAAGGTGCGAATGGAGAAAGGCTGGCATTAGCATACATTTAATGCGCTCCAATCACACCACTGTTCAATCTAACAGAAGAAAGTGAGCGATGCCCAGCCACAAGTAACAAAGTGGAACAGATTTCCAAAGAAACTAGGGAATTTCTCATTGATTAGTCTTTAATTTCAGATTGCAGGTTTCTCTCAAAGGCATACACGAGTTCAGCTACAACTTACCAGACTTGACAGCTTTTACTTCCGTACTAGACAAATGAATGTCTTCCACAGCAGGAATTACCGAGTGACATTTTGTGCTTTGAATTATGCAGGTGATCAGACCAGATATTCGCATCTTCTCTACATAGCCTTGGAATCAATGAGTCGTGGCAATCAGTAAGGCTACAATATCTAATTTGATGCGTCCGACACTTCCCAAATGAATACTTGCCTTTACAGACCAGTCTCCATCTGAAAGAATTATAAGGTAGGTGGCACATTTCATCAGGCTGCCAGTTCCTGATTGATTTCAGCTCTTAGTATTCTTGGTTAAGAACACTTTTCTCAGCTTTGGTTTAATCCAAGTCCAAAATTAGGAAATATTTAACGTATGCACAAGGTACAGCCCTCATGTGAAGTAGCAAATGGTTTTAGATTGTATCAAAAAAAAAACACACCAAAAACTACCAATATTTTCTTTCAGCAACATTAAAACATTAATTCCTATCACTGCTAACTTGTGATTTTCAGACAGAGGAAAAGTAAATGATTTTGTAATCTTTACTGTATTCTTTTTATACCTTTGAATAATTCAAAGAATAAAAATTACACTGGAGTAAGACTCAGTGAATTCCAAATTCCACAGCTCCTCACAGAAAATCATTCAAGTCAGGGGAAGTTAATAGCCCACAGGCCATCATCAAGAGGAACATCCCTTACTGCAATTCTCAATTATCAAACGGCAGAAAGCATTTTATTCTATTCCTGGGAAGTGGCATAATATCAGACAAGAGAATCACATAATTTCATTTTTGTAACATTTTCACTCTCCTTCCCCCTCATTTCAATTTGGATGTAATATTAGCAACCGATAATTCAGGAGCAGCTAGAAATTGAACCTTGCACTATCCAAGAATAGCTTAGTGACCATTTCAAAGGTTATGAAGCATTAACCTTCTCCTTTGCCTTTAAAAAGGAAAAAAAAAAAAAAAGCATGACTCGAAGCAGGCATTAAGGGGTCATATCTCACAATTCATACAGTAAATAAATATTTTAAGACATAAATAATACAAGGTTATGTATGAATTTCCAAGCATTATTTATACCCTTCTGGTATGCTTTATTACTGTTAATCTCCTTCAGCAGCATCATCATAAAGCACCCTGCAACAGACTGAGATGTATTCCTCGTCTCTTTGCTTTTCACACTGCAGTAACCAGTGTAATGAAAAAAATATCATTAAAGCTAAATTTGACCAAAGGAAGTATTCAAGGACCAAACTCAATTCTTCTGTGAACGACACACTCCAGTAGCATCAAGAGGGGATAAATGTGCGTCTCTATTTGGGGCTGATCTGGAACAAATTGAAGTCTGTTGAATTAAATGAAATTTTCTTCCTTTCTGTCACACTCCAGAGGATTCTCAAAATTGACAAAAAAAGATGAGAAACTTTTAAAAATTCTTACAGGAACAATACAAAAGTTTTAGCAAGGTTGCAGTGATACCAGTGGTTCTGACAGACAAAATTTGAAATCTCTAGTGATTTAGTACCTAACACAGAGATTTTTTTTAAAAAGATGACAATTTTTCATTTTAACGCCATCACTTTAGCAGTCACCGATCTAGAATGATATTCTAAATTTTGTAGTCCTACAACTCAATCCAAGCCATCGTAAGAAACCATGCTCGAGTCCTCCGTCAAATACAACACAACTGCAACACTGTAGGAGAGACCAGACCACTTTTCTCTATACCAGAGAAAGACTTTGTCACCACTTCTACATTACTGCAAGGACAACAGAGTCTTATGATCACTTAACCAGTTTCTTCCAAAGAAACCACTGAAAACAACTCCAGATGTTGCCTGCTGAGAAAAAAAAAAAAAGAGACAAATTCACCTAACTTGATCTCAGTCTCAGCTGAAGCTGCATCTTCAGTGCTGAGCACAACACTCACTACACTGAGTCCTGCAACATCACCTCGTGCAGAAGCCCCCACCTTAACACAGGCTGCTAAGTCCATGCTACAGCCAAGGGTCTGACCAGCTGCAAGCACATCTGTCAGCAGGCAAAACTGCTTTACACTTGAAAGGGAATTCTCTCATTGCACAAACCTGTACGTGAGTTAAACAGCAAAGATGATGATACCACTGACAGGGTTGAGTAAGCAGATAGAACTGACAAAGCTAGGAGAAGGAGGCTTTCAATTAAATTCACCTTGCTATTTCTGGGGTTCTCACTGAAAACAACTATTTGTGGAATCAGGCTGCAAATTACTTACATACCGTAATAATTTGCAACAGCTACAGAGTTGTGAACATTAGGTGGACACAAAGCACAATGGAGTAAGAGGGGCAAACTCTGCACCTTTTTGCACCATGCGCAGATATGCACATGGTGTGTAAAAACTATAATAAAAGAAAACGTAGCGAACGCATGACATGACAGATTGGGATGTGTACTGCATAAAACAGGAGCTCTGACTTCAGCTGCTGGACAGCTAAACTCAACCTGG
Source organism: Anser brachyrhynchus (assembly GCF_964034855.1). NCBI lineage: Eukaryota > Metazoa > Chordata > Aves > Anseriformes > Anatidae > Anser > Anser brachyrhynchus. The sequence continues at coordinate 18,691,053 of NC_137695.1, forward strand.
GCTGGCTGAGGTACTGCAGGAGTGAGCAATAATTCTGCTGCTGAATCAAGTCCATGGCTTAATGGTCCCGAAATTGTGGAGGCTGGAAGAGAAAAGCAAGCTCGCACCTTGCAGTGGAAAGCTGTATCTTGCAGCATTGCTGCTCTGCTCTGGAAGCAGAGTATCAGCACGCATGGTGTGGTGCAGACAAGTTAACAAGCCTCCCTTGTTAGCAGAGTTACTAGCTCAGGACAGCGAGGCTGGGTTGGCTAGTTCTTACAAACTATACACTCAAAAATGCAGATAAAGCAAACTGTTCATCATCTCAGCTGTTCCCCCTGTAAAACTGTTGCGGCATGACAGCACCTGTGTCACCTGTGGCATGGGGCCAGAGCAGCCCCGCAGGGCAGGCAGCAGCAGAAACCACTCCTGAGGTTAAGGGACAGCACAAACTGTCTGCGACAGAACCCAGGGAGCCATTAGCCATCCACAACCAAGAGATAATCAAATAGAAAGTAGACTTCGCAGGAAAAAAAATAACAACAACCACAGTCAGCAACTGTATACAATTTCTTTGTGTCTGTGTATTTTTTGGGGAGCTGTAAATAGTGTAGATTTCTAATTTTAACACAGATCTTTATAATTCTTCAGCTTCTAGAAGATTACTGCACAGCTAACATGTCTGCACAAAAAGATGCTTATAGGAGGATCTCTTGGAAAAAAAAATATGTAAGTTTAGGACACAGTAATGTATGGCAATAGGCATTTTTTGAACATATGTAAACTTAGCATCCATGGCATTCTCTGTTCAGAAATTTCAGTCTCAACTACTCAACGCATGAAAGAATCCTTTCTTCTGCTGTCACCTGCTTTTTCCATTTGGTATCTTCCCAGAATGTCACTAATACGGACAAAGAAAGTATCTCAGGGTCCTAGTCACAACTGGAGAGGGAAAGAATGAAAGTAGTCAGACGGACCTTGACCTCCTTGTGTACAAAAACAAACCAGTGCTGGAAGAGAAGGTTGATAAAGAATGGTGCTCTCCTCACACCCTGAAAAGGCAGAGCTCTTCTCCAGAATATAGCCATCTCCCAAAGGCTACAGCAGACCATGAAAGCTGGGTGTTGTAACCGTAGGCAGCAGCAGAGATTGCAGGGCTCTGGCTGCCGGGACTCTTGTGAGGAAATCCAGTCATCGCCACAAGCATTGCAGCTGGTGAGGTACGGGAATTGTTTCTGGATCTGTCAGCTTGTTTGGGAAGGACGGTAGACAACAGCAAATACGCTGAACAGGTCAATCAATAAAAGTGTTCACATTCATAGGAGTTATGTGCATTTTGCAGTGTGTATTTATACCCAGCCATTTAACAAGATTTTTGTGTAAATGTTGGAAGAATACGCCTGAGTGAAACAAATGTACAACCTATTACCCCAGAAAGCTCCTTACATATGCATCTCTCCTAGGAAGATGGCAGGCAATTACATAGATATGCAAGGGTCAGTAAGCACAGACTTAGGAAAGTTAGTTAATATACAGCTGGTCCCAAGGAAAAGAGCTGAAAGTAATGGGGAGACAGCCATCCTACAACAACAGGAAAATTTCAGAAGCTTTGTCACCACAGGCAATCAACAGCCATATAATGGCACATATTCCTGGGGGATAGACAGTACACTGTCACCTGTGTGAACACATCATGAGCAGAACCCATCGGTACCAGAGAGCCTGCGGAAGACACGTTCTTGCCCTGCACAGCTGGTAACAGGGAACCCACTGCAGACTCAGCGGCGGATGTCAGCAGGCCCGTGCATCCATCCCCCACTGCAAGGAGGGCACAGTCTGGCTCTGCACTTCTTGTGCACTCACACACGAAATCCCTAACAGATACTGTAGAGAACTACTCAGAATTTAAAAAAAAAAAAAAAAAGAAAAAGAAAAGAATTTAAGACATATTCACCCACTTTAAACGGAAAAACTTCAATTGTGCCGCATATCATATTTTGCTTTTTAATGTTTTTGCATTGTTCTGTTATTTGAGGAAAGGGGTAAATAGATTTTTCTCTTAACCTTTCTTCGAACAACTGATTCTCCAAAAATGCAAAACTTCATCATCTACGTTATAGACATATATGCACACAAAATCATGTCTTTTGACGTCCACTGGTTTAAAGACAGCCCTCAGTCAAAATTAGCCATTTTCTCGAGTTGATTTTCAGTACTGTATCCATTTAATAAATTTAAAAATGTGATTGTTTCCCCTAATACAAACAGGAACACAGATTATTTACTACAGTATCCTTGATTTCTTCCTTTTTCTCTCATACACCGTCTCACTTGGCTATTAGTTTCTTTACCACATCACACTGTGTATGCCAAGGCTTTGACTGGGATAGAGTTAGTTTTCTTTATAGAGGCTCACACGATGCTCTGTTTTGGATTTATGGTGGAAATCGCGGTGACCACACACGGGTGTTCAGCTGCTGCCAAGCAGTGCTCTCACAGAGCCAAGGCCTTTCCAGCTCCTCATGCTGCCCGGCCAGCGAGGGGCTGGGGGTGCGCCAGGAGCCGGGAGGGGACACAGCCAGGACAGGTGACCCAGGCTGCCCAAAGGGATGTCCCACACCACTTGGTGACATGCTCAGCAGTAACAGCTGGGGGAAAGAAGGAGGCAGGGGGGGACATTCGGGGTGATGGCGTTTGTCTTCCCAAGGGACCGCTACGCGTGCTGGGCCCAGCCCTGCTGGGAGCGGCTGACACCTGCCTGCCGGTGGGAAGCAGCGACTGGATTCCTTCTTCTGCTCTGCTCGTGCGCAGCTTTTGCTTTACCAGGTGAGCTGTCATTGTCTCAACCAAAAGTCCTTGCACTTCTACCTTTCCGATTGTCTCCCCCATCCCACCTGGGAAGAGTGAGCGAGCAGCTGCGTGGTGCTGAGCTGCCTGCTGGGGTTAACCCACAACAATGTGCTCCACCAATACCAAACGCAATCTAACACTTATGTAAGAAATAATAATGAGACATCCATAACTGGAAAAACTTCAGACACTTTTTTTTTTTCCCCCCCGATTTGGTTTAGTTCTGATCACTGTTTACTTTTTTCGCCATCGACTGAATTTGGGAAGGCTGCTTGCTGACAAATTGCACATTCTGCTTTTTAAACATCATCTAGTGCATTCTGCCGGTGTTTACAATACCAGGCGTGTGTGTTCCAAGTACTGTTTTCATTGACTTCTTTTTAAACTAGAAATATTATATGAAAATTCCATTTAAGAAACAGTGCTGAAGTATCGGCCTTTATACTGTACGTCCTTTTAAACATTAAAGATACCCTCACTGCCATACACTGCCCCAGTGGACCACAATGTAGGGGTCAAAGTGGGCTTCCCAGCCCACAGCCACTACCCCACCACTGGCTGCAGGGGACTGGTACCGGTACCACTACAGGCAATGCTTTCAAGGGGGCAACAGGAGCAAGTTATAACCCTTTTAGCCTTAGTTCTCACATACATCCACAGTCTAATACTTAGGTAAGGATGCCAACACCTACCATAAAATTGGAAGCATTTTACAGCTCAGATTATATTTCCAAAATTAAAATGAGCTATGGGATAGCTACTTTAATTTAACAGTGTCTTGCTTCTTTACAGTATATAGGCTATATCCTTACAGTGGAATGAAGCATATTGAGGTATACTCTGAATAATAACACAGACATCAAGGAAACTGCTGCTAATTGCAGCCAAAGCTCTACAGTACCTCCATAAACACAAAACCAACACTCCAGGGAAGCCAAGTAAAGCATGGGAAAAGCAATGCACAGGAAAGCCTTTTCTCAGGTGGAACACAAGTTTGCATGCAAGTCCATACAAGAAAAGAAAGGAAATACTTTGGCCCTTGCGGCCGTGCTGCTGACGGAGAAAGCAGCAGGTGCTTTCAGACCTGCCCTTCACACCGGACCTGGCAGCTTCCTAATGCCAAAAGCAACACTGGCCAAGCTAAAAGAGAAATTAAGGGGAAAATGTATAGCAGTGTGTGAAACTGAACCCAGTGGGACTATCCAGCTTGGAAAGGAGATGCTTCACTAGAGGTATGATTAAGTCAATAAATTGAAAGCCATGGAGAAGCTGAGCAGGGAGGAACAATTCACAATTGCTCGTAACACAGCTGGAGGCAGAAAGACTACTTTTTCATCACAAAACATAGTTGACTGCTGGAATTTTGCATGTTATGTCCAAGTCTAAATGCACTTGAAAGCAAACAGACATCTCACTGGAGTCCAGGCCTACCAGTGGCATTGAACACAGAGATAGAGCCCCACTTTGACTCAGCAAGACAGGGATCACCAGAAACAGTGAAATTAAGCTAGATAATATTAACTTTACCATACTTAGGGCCTGTAGGTTCATCTCACTTAATCAACGTACTCTTAAACAGTTCACAAAAGCTTCAGCATATCTACTACATATGACTACACCCACAAAAAAAAAATTAAGAACCCTTCAAAGATAATATTATATGACACCTCAGTCAGTCAATATATAGCATCAAAAGCTATACTATATACTAAACAGTAGCAGGGATCTGGGACAATTCACCCACGTGAAGTTAGCATTCAATTCTGATCAGCCCCTTAAGATGTTGTGTGCGCACACTCTCATGGAGAAATCACAGTTTTGAACCAGAGTAAGTTAATAGTTTTGTTGTTTTCAAGACAGTGGATCAAGGCTAGGAAGACTTCTCCAAAAGACCAGAAGCAATAGTTCACAGGATTCAAAGATTTTCATTTTTTCTACATAATTATCCATCTTCTGTTGTGTTAGTGACAGCCTAAGTAGTTCATGTTTTGTTTTTCTGAAGCTTTGAAATTTATCTATCAAAATCCATTACCACAGCCACAGCCATTCCTACTAGATGCTGCTACCCTTCGGGAACTCACAAAACTGTTCAGACACAAGCAAGAAAAAGAAAGGAAAAATTAGAAATCTGCTAATACAAGAGCAAGCTAAATTTCTGAAAAAGCTGAGAATATTTTTGATCACAAAATTACTTTCTTGTGCTAATAGAGGAAGATACGCTTCTCCCAGGTCAACAGCCACACCAGCACAAAGAACTGTCGCTAAATGTACAGTCTTTCTTTCAAGTTTATTACAGGATTTATTTTGACTCACTAAGATAGCTCTTTGATAATATATAATTATTATCATAGAGGAGAGAGGGAAGTGTTTTATTTTATAGTTAAGTTCTCAGGGCAGAAGAAGGTCAGCAGAAACAGGTCAGCATCTTCAACATAACAGAGATCCAACTGCTTTATTTTGGAGTGCATTGGGTTAAGACATCTGAAAGTTTCGCTGGAAAAGATGCACTCCTACCCTTGTCAACTGTTCCCACTGATAACCATGAATGGTTCAGACTGATGGAGTTTTAACCAGTTACTGTCCACACTCAATAGTGCAGGCTGCAGAAAAATACAGATGCTGCACAGCAGTGCCTGGTGAGGGTATCTAAACACAGAAGCAAAGAGTTGCAAGACAGGAGGCAAAGCAGACATGAGAAACACATGAAAAACACAGCCTTGCTGTGGTACAGCACCTCTTTAATTCACCATTCATTGGGCTGGACCTTACTAATACGTAGCTATTCAAAAATTAAGTTCTGTCACTTAAAAAAGGACACAGAACATACGATAACCAGTTTCATCATGAAAGAATTACAATGAATAGTAATAGCTAATCTTTAGAGGCAATTCAAGTCTTCAGTTAATAACCTTAGGAATTTGCAGGAATATGCAGATATTTCTTCTGTTTTTAAATACCTGCATTTTTTTTTTCTGCTTGAATTTTTTTTCTTTTTTAATTAGGATTAAAAATTAGTGATTGAAATTCAGCACCAATTACTCTTGATTGCTAAGAAGGCATAGCTGATTCTGGAACATATCAGGAGGGGAATATTGCAAGCATGAAGTGACAACATTAATACCATATTATGGCACATAATTAAAAGACTGTCTTGTCTGAGTGTCCAAATTTCAGAAAACATATAGACAAATAAAAGCAAAATGTCAAAAACAGCTATAGGAATTAGTCAAAGGTTAGGAAATATGCACAAAAAGTTCCCTGCTAGACAGACTTCTAGTGCTAGTCTCCTCTTTATTTAAAGAAGATGGCCTGACTGGTTCCAGTTATTAGAAGCTGAAGTGACACAACCTCATAAGGGAAATACATTTATTATTTCTGTCAGCTAAATTAACAAACTTCTGGAACAGCCTGTGATCTCATGTGGTTGGTTCCAAAACATTTGAAGAAAATCAACCCAGATCAAATACTTCTCTAAAACCTTACTGGAACTGAAAAAGAAATTACAAGCATGCTGGAGAGACAAATGAAATTACTTAACAAGAATTATAAAATGACTATGGTTCCTCCAAGCCTCGGTTGACCAAGCTATTTAAATACGTTTCATATTTCAGTGTATCAGGGCAACTTCATTGATTTCAGTTAATTTACCCAAGACTCACATCAATACAGCTGACATTAAACACTGGCGTGGTGATGCTGAACAACGCATCAAAAATTACAGCATCCAGTTCAAATTGAAGTAAATACATTTGGAATATTTTAAGGAAAACTGATACCTAGGCATTGTTATATTGTTGAATGTTGCCTTTGAAGGGTGTTCTTTCTTAAATAAAACTATTTGGTATTATGCCAACTGCTATTTTCACTGGCATGTTTTTAAGTGCTGATATAATAAACGTATCAGTGATACCAACCTAAAAGACCATGGTTGGTTAAGTAACCAACCCATTTAGGGAAGAATCCTATGTAAATACAGAAGCATCAGAGACCTGCAACCATAGTTCACTACAGATTTCTTTTTTTTTTTTTTCATATCATTTACAGATATAGAAATACAATACTTGCATGTGTTTCACATTTCAAATTCTTAATGACAACAAAAAAGCTAAGCTAAAATATCAATGCATACAAGATTTACTAAAATTATTTCCTATTTCATGACAGGCTACAGTTTGGGTAAAGATACCAACCCTTTTTTTTTTTCCCCAAAAGATTTGATCTACTCAGAAGTATAAACATTCAGAAAGAACAAAGGTAAAGATTCTGTTTGCCTGAAAGACTAAAGAAATTATAATCTTTGAATACAAGACCAGGCAAAATATCAAATAGTGAGGTAGAGAGATTATATCACCTTTGAATTCAGCAATGGAGAAACACAATCTGGGATGTCTGCCAGTTCCTGGTGTACAGAGTTAGTGAAGGAAGATTGGTACCCTGGAGTAAATTCAGGAAAAAATCCATAAAAATGAGTTGAATTCCAGAAAATGTGCTTTACAGGAAGGCTTCTTCATGATAAATGAGAGGATTGAGTTGTTCAGATTGAAACACATTTACACAAAGAAGGCAAATTTGATTTGATTACCATCCAAATACCTGCAGTGGAAGAAGTTAATCAATAGTAAAGCAAATCATTAGATGAGGATGATGCTTACATGATATATATGAATTGGTGTATAATATTTATGATGACAAAAATGAACTGAAGCTAGAAAAATGCAAATACGGAAAAAGAGACATTTTCACTAGAAAAACCTATCATGGGGCCAAACAGATTATTTACCATTTGAAATGCAAAACCAAGAAGGGATCTCTCCCTCTCCAAGTCATAGTCTTGTAGTCTACAAATTTCAGTGCAGGAATTCACAGATAACTCTATAACCCGTGCTGCACAATGTCTTGGTCTTTTGGGGTCTTTGCTTAGGAAATTACTGCACAGAATTGCTTCACAAAGGATGTAACAAACAAATTCTGGGGTAATCTCTTGAGTAATAACATAAAATTGGAAGGACTCTTGTTCAGTCCATATGCCGGCTACTGCTACATTATTTTGAATTCAGTTAGTAATGCAGCTGGTGTCTTTAATTTTTGTTTGCTTCACCTTGAAATACTTACAGTCTTGACAGACTGCTGAGATGGAGATTAAAGATGGAAGGACAAAACAAAAAAATGCTTGAAAATAGCTTTTAATAATTTTTCACTGAATAAAAATGAATGTTTAAGAATATGCTTAGAGTAAGTGACAAAGAAACAATGATTCCTCGATTGTATGGCTCTTGCATTAAACAGCACTTTTTTTCCCTAATACCTTGCTATATCCAATGAATTGAGGTGTAACAGGAGTAGGGTAATAATCATCTTTCTCAGAGAATGCAATGGTCCTGTATTTCATTAATCTTACATTCATCATGCCTGTAACAATAGAGTTACAATAAAATTTGCACATCATTTCCTCCTTCTACTGACATATAAGATATGCAGACAAAAAATAAGATTTCCCTATTTCTCCTTAGCACTCATAGGGACCTATGCAATGATCCACATCAACAAGAAAATTCCAGTATCTGTCTGGCCTATTAAAACTAATAATCAGTTCTACTGCTGTTGCAAAACTGTCAAGTTAAAAAATGTGATTTTTAGTCAGTAGGGAAATCATCATTTTTGCAACAGAACAAAGAATGAAGGGATTCTCAGTAGTAACAAATGAGATCCACAGAGCTCAACCTACCTGCTCTATTTCCCCAAACCTCATTTCTTATCCCTCCCCACCATGAAACGAACCCCATATACACACCATTTTCTTTGCCTAGGGACTTTTACCAGCCTTGCTAGGTAATATAAGCGCTATTAGTATTCTTTGTATGCCTTTATCGGTCTTCAGAAAAACAAAATGGCCTGCTTTCTTTGTCAGACCAGAGTCTTCTAGGGTTCAGTTACGTAGACAAATGCCAATATACCATTTTGATCACCCCAGGCAACACCCTTTGTGGTATCACCCCAGCATGAACTCAACCTGGCCACTGTGGTAACAGATAACAAAAAATGTTTTTACAAATATATTAACAGGAAGAGGAGGGCCACGGAGAATCTTCAGCCTTTACTGGATGCAGTGGGGAACATGACTACTGAGGGTAAGGAAAAGGCTGAGATTCTCAATGCCTTCTTCACACCCGTCTTTAATAGCCAGACCACTTATCCTCACACAAGCATTGGTTGGAGCAATCTGTCCCAAACTCTGCATTATCGGTCTTCACTACTGCTGCCATGCAGGCTAGGAAGTTGAAAGTTGTCTTATTGATCAAATTCTGTCACTTTTATTCTTATTTAAGTGTGGAAATACCTTAGAGAGAAATGAGTGACACGGGATGGCCCTATCAAACAATCCCGTTTGGTACTACAAGTCTCCTCCAGAGGTGTGCAAAAAAATTCACTACAAAGAAGGGTACCCCAAACATGGAAAGAGAACAGTCCTGTACCCTACTCTGATTGAGGACCACTTTAAGAAGGTACTGACCTAATTTCACCAGTTACTTCCAAGCCAGGCTTCAAATCAGGAACGGACTTCAGCCTGTGCTGAAAATTAAGCGGCACTTCAGTACCACTGAGGTTTAAGTCCTGCTGTCCTGTTCCTGCTGCTTTCCTGTTCTCATATTGGTTCAAGGTCCTAGAACAGTTTTAAAATTAGAGCCTTCAATTTCAGGGTAAAAAATATTTTGACTTTAGACACTCAATGTATTTCTCTCGTTGTTTGCAGTGTTATATAGAAACAAGGTTCTCAAGCCTTTCTTCTTAACAATTTTTTTTGTTTTGTTTTTCTTTGTTTGTTTTATTGTTTTTTTTTAAAGTAAGGCCATTAAGGTCTAGCTACCCTACAGCCACTGAAGACAACACAGATATTGTCATTAAGTTCCCTGAGAATATGCAATTCCTCAATTTGATCTCAAAACGTCAGTTAGAAATTTGTTTCAGTATTTGACTATTTCAACCAGATTATCAAAGCTTTCTTCTCTATATTCTTAGGAAAAACACCTTTGGCATCCTCAGCACCTATCGGTCACAAGAGAATTGAGCTTTCAGTCTCTACGGGCTGAGCCCTACTTCCATAAACCACTTGTGTGTTTACATTTATGCTTTCTGACCTGCTTTTCTTCTTTTCCAGTGGGAGTACACAACCTAAAAAAAAAATCAGCATTTATTTATAGTAATGTGTCATAAATAAAAATGCCATTTTAGTACAGTGAATGATGCAGGGTAAGCCCTGGAAGTCTTTTCACAGACTCTACGTGTGCATACTAGGTTGCTTAACTTTCATTATCGACATTGTTACCTACCAATTAAATGACAAATATTGCAGACACAGTGCATACAAATACTTGGGAAAAGCAAGGTAAAAATAACATTTAAAACTGAAACTTTAAAACACACAACTTTGGAGAAAGGTGCCTGTCCAATACCTTAACGACCAAGTAACTTAGTTTCAACTGGATCACTAAGTTCCTTACTTATTTCTGAATTCAGCCATTTGTATCTATCTATATGATACATAAGTATGGTCAGGTTTAACTCACTCAAACATTAACCTGATTTTGTCTCCTAAAAAGAAGCAAGAGCCCACATTAATATTGAGATCTCAAGTTGAGTTTGTATGGGTGGATGTTAAAGTGAAAACATCTGTTAAAAATCATGAATACAGAAATTAGGTAGTAGCGGCAAATACAAAACGGCAAAGGGAAGAGATAATAAAACCAAACAAAAATCTGAGTCATGTTTTGGGACTTTGGGGGGACCTAAATGCCTCACGTGTGACAGTTACTAGAGCAATGCCTCGGGTCAAAATTGCTCAAAAATACAAGGCTCGCTGATGATTTGAGAGTCAGAAACAGTTCCTTTGACTCTATGCAATACAGTCAAAAAACAGTGCAAGCAAGCAAGAAAAAGTAACCCTTTATTAACCTGCCAATTAACATTTAATTAACTTCAAATGTTACATTTCCCCCTACCAGGTTAAGACATGAATCAAGCTGCGAGATATGCTCCCCTCTGCACAGTATTTCAGTTGCACTCTTTCTTAAAATACCTAGATCTCAAATAAAAACATTTGTCTTCCCAGCCAGGCACACAACTACCTAAAAACAAAATCATCAACTATAACAGTAAAATAATTATCAAAAATTATGTACTCTTCTAGAGTTTCTAGTTTTAAAATTAGATCCAGCCTTTTCACTTTGGGTAAACTGGACACCGTGACCTGGCTTCTTACAAACCAGCACTGGCAGGAACATTTTTATTAAAAAAAAAAAAAAAAAAAGCAGCTTCTATCTGAGGATACAGGATCGAGGTTTTCAAGTTTCGGGGTTTTTGTTTGTTTGTTTGTTTTCATTTTTTTTCCTTCATTAAATGGAAGGAAATATATCATATACAAAATGCATGAGCCGGGAGCGACAAAGATGAACAATGTATCCCTTACTTGTTTGCATAATGGAGTTATATAATCTATTTTGACATCTCAGGCAGAGCAAAAGTAAAAAGTAATGGTTTTCCCACCTTCTTCCAGGAAGTCCTCACCAACTCGTGTCCTACTGAAGGCCAGTGTATTCTACAGAAAACTAACAAACTTCCAGCTAACGGGGACACCTGTAGGAGAGCACTGCAGACTTTGCCAGTTGCATGGGGAAGCTACGGGAGAAGCTCAAAGACTAAGGCAGAAGGTGGCAGGCAAATATCTATTTCTGCTCTGATGGCAAGAATTTGTGTGGTGGAGCAAAGAACAAAGGTTTTTCAGGCAGGTTTATTTTAATGAATTTAGGATCCTTTTACCCATAAGCAACCTTATTCAACGTTTAATATGGTAGTTTCTCCCCAAACGAGCGTTTTAGCAGGCTCTGGGAGCTCCTAAATACTTTCAAAGCCTTAATCATTATTGCCTGAAATCAAACGCTGAGTTATGCCTTTAAGATTGTATCTCTGTAACTAGAAAACACCAGAGTTTTCTCTTCCGGGAAAAAGTGAGAAGCAATAACCACAACAAATTTCTTTAGCAACCTTTGTACAGCACTGAGATATAACAACAACTCATATAGTGCTTTAACTCCCCCCGAGTCTGACGCCTTTTCAGCACCTGCAGGGCAGGGCTGTGCAGCGCGGAGCTCCATCCTACACCAAAGCCACGGCAGCACTGCCCAGCGAGGAGCAGAGCTGCACATCTCCGAAGGCTGCACCGGACCAGCTGCTCTTGACTGTGGTAGCCAAACCTCCCCATGTACACACAGCACTGCTGACTCGTACGGTTTTGGTGCAAATTTATACCAGTGCTCAAAGGTTTCAGAGCTACAGGTCTTGGGAAACCTGCAATTAGATCTCTGAAGATGCTTTTTCACTTTGGTGTCTGAACCTAAAGTATTTTGTTTGGATTGACTTGAAATCTTTTTTGGGCTGTGGAGGGCCTAAGGAGGATGGGGACACTGCTTTCCTTGCTGAAACAAAGCATCCCAACTTTCCACCACCATCCCAAGATAAATAAAATGTGTTAATTTTGTTTAATACACCAAAAAAGATCAAAGCAAACACCACAAAAACAACAAGGAAGAGATTACTCCCCCCCCCCCCCCCCCAATCTTTTAAGCTACTCTTAAAGGTTGACATTGACCTCAAAACCAAAAGACATTTCCTCTGTAGCTATTCTGTAGGAGTATTCTCCTAAGACCTTCCTGCAGAGGAGAAGGGATTAGCTTCTCAACTAAAGTTACTCCACTTTCACATAAACTAACATAAAATTTACGTAGAAATCTGTCAGGAATACTAAGGCATTTCTACTACAGAAAGACCCTTTTTGGCAAGAGGAATTTCCCCTGAAATTGCAACCTGTTTTTCTCCCCACCCGCACTTAGTTCAATATTTTCTTCCTGAGCTCCCTGCACTTGTGGGGACTTTCTTTTAAGATTATTTCTGTGCAAAGATTTTGACAGTAAAAAAAAGTTTCCGATTTCAAATTCAAGGTGCCTCATGACAAAATATCTTATACTTTGAGTAATAATGTCATGTTTCTGTACTACAAATAGTTCTCTGCATTCTTTTAGACTTACACAGTTGATTGCTTGCTCCTAACATCTTCAGCCACAAACCCCGAGATTCATAAATGATGTATTAGTGTGAATTTTACAGCCAAGCATCAATGAAAAAATAGTAAAACAAGACAACCCTTCAACCACGTCTGTTTTTTTTTGTCCTCATTTCATCCAAAAACCTATCAACATTAACAGCTGCCGAATTTCTGCAGTCCTTCAAATCGTGCCTAAAGTCAGTACCAGGTCCCTCAGAAGGTTTGGTCCTGCAGCTGAAGAGGCTGGCATGCCAAAATTGTTACCATAGCTTTTGCAGGAATCTAAGGTGCTGGCAGCCCCAGTATACTCGAAAACCCTTAGATCAGCTGTGGACCAACCAACTCTCTAAGAGCACCCGCTAGGGCTTGTTATCATCTTTATGGAAACGGCTTCTTGCTCTGAGTTTTCTCAAGATTTCACAGGAATCCTCATCTCCTTTAATAGCTGAATTACACTCTCTCTTACTAGGCAAAAAAAAAAAGTCTCTTAACAGAACAGCTTTGGCATTACTTTCTTTCTGAATAATCTAAAACTAACATTAGAAACGGGGATTTTTCTAGAGAAAGAACTGCCTGGTAGCAATTTATATACAAGAGCAGTCTAAATTTAGAGTCTAAAATATACGTTAGTTGTAACTTACCTTACAACTGCTTCCTACATAGTACTCCACCAAATAAAAATGGTTCACTTACCACTAATAAAATCAATTAATTTAACAGGCCTCCATTTTTATGTGTTTACCTATGATATTTAATAAAAAGTCTTTTTTCCACCATCTGATTTATTTAGTCAATATCTTCACCAGGCTCTCTCAAATAATTATATCCTCGAGTAATAAGCTCCTGTTATTTATCTTTCATTACACTTATTTTTTTTAAGCTAAAAGTCCTGCTGATCTCTTTTCGTCATTACTTCTTATGCCTGAAAGCATTTTTTAATGAATTGAACACTGTTGTAATCTTCAAGTTCTAGGAGAAAAAAATAAAAATAAGAAAGGATCTTCTTCTTATTATGAACTAAAGGACACCGAGCTGTGTTTTACAAAGCAACAGCACTCAGCAAGGTGTACTGGCAATATGGCAATAGCTCATGGCTCCTCTGTCAGAATTCACTTGTGTACTGACAAGTAGGGCATAAATACTTTAATCACTTCAAACATGACTGTATAGAGACAAATACAACACAGTTTTAAAATTATTGTCCTTACACAGCTAACTTAACAGCATGACTTTCATGGACAGAGATTGACAAAGTAGTTCAACAAATGTTAGCTTTAATCATTGTAACAATTTTCCTTACAAGCCATAAGGCGCACTTCATTTCCAAGCTTCCTATCCAGCACCCGTAACTACAAACCAACAAGAGGAAATTGATCATTCAGAATTGCCCAGACAGTTCTAAATCCATCCCATCATTAATTACTGCCCTAAAAACTTGCTTTGCTATTGATAATCTGATTTATTACAAGACATTAAAAAAATTACTGGAAAACCAAGTGCTTTTCCCAGTAAGTGCTGTGTTTTCGCTATCATTCCAGCCCTTCTCCTTGACTTGAATATGGTCTACTTGATTGCAAAGTCAATATTTTTTGCAAAGTCAATATTAGTCTTTATATCTGCTATGTAGAACCCATTACACATTTTTCCCTAAGTGCTTTTTTTTAAAAAAAAAAACAAAAAAAAAAAAAAACAAAAAAACAAGTTCTTAATACTTGTCATCATTAGAACTAGAGCAACTCTGGTACTCAGTATCAAATTGCAGAACCTACCCAACATTGCCATCTCTCCTGAAGAAGCTACTCCAGAGGCCCTTACTGTGAAGATCAGATTATGTCTGCCTCAAAATTCTGGACTATGAGATCTGAAATAGCAGTTAATGGCGTTTTGACAGAGACAAGAAAAAGCACTATAATTCTTTGGGAGAAAAGGCAGATAAAAACAATCCAATTTTGAAGAAGTGTCGAAAAATATTTATTTTGGAATCTACGTTGGAAACACCTCCAGGTGTTTTGAGAACTCACCATCCCTCCAGCATGCAATCTTTCACTCAAAGCACAGCCTCTTGAGTTCAATCTCATGAGATCAGTGTCAGCAGTGGTCTACGGGAGAATCTACTTCGTCTTTTTCTCCTTTTCACCCTACTTGTACAAAGTTAAAGTCTAATGACATCTGATATGAACCTGAACTTTTTCCTTATAGATGTCCAGCTACCACATTTTGGGGTGAATCTGCAAACTGTAAATTGCTTGTTTCAGCCTATTTCTCTAAAATCCTGTTGTCTTCTGGATAAAGATTGCCTAAGGCTCTTATTATAAGGCTCCACAATTCTTACATCTATTCTAAAAAAGGTTCACTCAGTTCACGTCTGTAGCTTTTCCTCTCCAAATGCCAAACAGGCAGTCTCAGGCAAGCATCCAAACTCTCCTTGTTGTTTTCCTTCATACAGGCTGTTTTTGGGGAAGAGAGAAATGTGACCCGTCCGGCGCTTCTCCCCACCAGGCTTGCAGACTTCCGCAGGGCTGCAAAGCATTGGTTAGTCTCTCTCCACAAGACGTGATGTAGCAAATATACACAAGATTGATTCTGTAATCAAAATGTAGCAGGGAAGCTTAAGAAGGCACAAGGAAAATTGTCAAGAGACGCATTGGACATCCTTCACCGACTTTCACTACAGTCAAGCTTAACAAGAATTAGGCTGTTAACTGTCCACTGAGTTAACAAATCTGATAAAGATGCATGAAGGAAAAACAAAGCATCTTCTACTACACCTCTATTTTTGTTCTGCTATGTTAAGAATAGTTTTCACGTGTGTGAGCAGAACTGGTTCAAAAATAGACACAAGCTGCTGATGCAATGAGCCAGATGCTGCTACCCCTCACAGCATAGAGGGAGAGCTGACATCACTAATACAAACCCCTCATTCCTGCACAGCCCCTTGACTGCTCACAGCTCTGCTGCAGAGTCGAGCCACAAGCAGTTTCAAAGCAATCACCTTTATTCCCATCTTCTCGAAATTCATTACAGAGTAGTGAAAAAGTTTTAAGGTTTTTAAGTTGTTCCCCCCCCCCCCCCCCCCCCCATGTGCGTTAGTCAAGTTGTTATTGGTAAAAACTTCGCAAATATGAGTGGTTGAAGCAGAAGAGAAACCAGCTCTGAAGCAGAAAGCTCACTAATGGGGTTAGACTAAATAAAATCACACTGCACTGTTGTATAATTGTCTGGGTTTGGAAGACTCTCAGCCAATTTAGTTTACAAGAGACATCAAAGAGGAGGAGACAATTTACTATACTTCAAAAACCCTCAGCAATTGAAATAGTAACAAGATCAAAGGTACACACAATGAAATGATTCAGCACTTCTGTGACTTTATAGAATATATTTCAAGCCAACGGGGAGTATTAGATAATATAATCTGATCAACTCTATAGCACAGACCACACTGCTTCAAACAAAACACCTCTGCCCTGAGCCCAGGAGCATGGGAATGACTAACACACATCTTCCAGAAAGGTTCCCGGTCTGCAGCCGTAAGCCACAGAGAGCAGACTGGACTGCGTTTGGATTTGGTTTTCATGGTTAGCAGTGCAAATATTTGCACTCATGGCTGTAATGGCTAAAGAAACAACACAAAGAAATGCTTCCAGGTTCACACCTCCACCCTCCTCTGTGCATGTGGGTGGGGAAGGTTCATGGCCTTTGCTCTTCCAGGCTGAAACACACACCTGTATTACAGCTAATTTACTAGAGGCACTAAAAGACAGCAAGAAAACAGAATTAATAGGAAATACCTTAGAAGAGATCAGAAGCATGAACTAGAAGGAAAAGCTGAGATAAACTCCGAAGTATTTCACTGGGTAGTCAATGTAGAGAGGAGTAAAGCAATTGAAAAGAAGAAAAATTCATTTCTTCTTTTGAAATTTTAAATTGAAATACATATATATACACACTGAAACAAAACTAAGTCAAGAGGTAGGGAAAATTTAGTAAGATGTTGATTTCAAAGTTAGTGCATCATCTATTCCAGGTATTCCAACATTTTCATCATCTAACACCATGATAATCAAGATATAGAAAAATAGGGAAAATACTCTAAAATTTGGTGCAGTACAATAGCATGATAAAGATACAAAATGGGACTCCTTATAACCGCGTACAATGAAGAAAATATTTTTAGGTTACACTTGTAACAAAAATGACAATGCATCATCTCTGTTGAATAATATTAGAAAGTAGCTAAAATAATCTACTGGTATATAATTACAGGCAACTCAATCACCTGTGGAAAAGAAACGTAACAGAAAAATGCATTAAACCTCTAAAAATAATTCTTCTTTAAGTGGCTAAGTAATGTTTCATAAAAATCGCTTTTCATAATTACATAGACTGTAGCAATAAAGTGGCCCCTTAGAAAGCAATCATCATTATGCAGTCCTATCCTGCAAGAAAATGCAAACTTCAAAATTAAAGTTCACTAGTCCCAAGAAAAAAAAAACACCAATCTTGATTATTTGTTTAAGAAATCTTCCAAAATATTCATATTGAGATGGTTAAAGCATTTTATTTAGACATTTCAAACAAGCATCCTCCTAGTTATCCACAGAAGTCGTTGTAGGTGAACCACCAAGAAATGCCTCCCTCAGGTAACATAACGCAGTATTCACTTTGCAGAGCTCTAGAACAATATGAAATCAGGAGTTTAAGCTCTACAGGGCAAATATTTGCTCTGTTTGCGCAATGTCACATACAACAGCCCACAGCTGACACTCTTAGCCAGTACTGGAACACCAACTTATATGTAAATAGTCACTAGATTTTATTTCATCCAGAAACACATATGATTTCTCAAAACATGGACTTTACAAATCAAGCTGTTAGAAACTTATTTTCCTATGTTTTATGTGATATATGCAATTCCATTTTGTGGGAAAGTGATTAACATCAGGGTAACAATTTATGACATGTAAAACCAGCTTGTGGTATGTCTTGGACGTTTAGAAATATAAGCATGTTTTATCATGCCTTGTAAAAGTTTACAAGTTCTGGAGTGCCTCCGACTTCCTTTCTTGGAAGAAAGCTGTTTTGTCTATGCTAAAAATACACAACAACTATTCAACAATGTTAGATGGATATGATTAGTGATTGAATTGGCAAAACGTATTAAAGGTTTCTAAACCTTTCAAGAGGAAAAAATGATGCTTTTTGGCAGGGCTTTGACTGGTAGATAGGTTTCTAGACTTACACAACATGTTATCATCAAGAGGTTTTCCATTACAATGCAACAGGACTTTATCATGGTGTGGAAAATTAAAGTTTTCTTTCTGTTTCAGTTGTGCCTATTGGTTCTTATCCTGTCTCTGAATAGTAGCAAGGCTGGCTCCATCTCAATTCTCAAAATACTCAAAGGTATTCATACCTTTTGTTGAAAACATGTATATATTTACATGTATATATATTACGTGTATATATTTATACACGTAGATGAGATGCCTTGTCTCTCCTCACACAACACACATGCTCCAAGCCTTCCGTCATCTCTGTGGCCCTTTACTGAACTCTCTTCAGCACGTCCACGTCTCTCATGTACGGGGGAGCCCAGAACTAGACCCAGCGCTCCAGGTGTGGCCTCACCAGTGCTAAGTAGAGGAGAAGGATCACCTCTCTCCACCTGCCAGCAGTGCCTCTAATGCAGGCCAGGAAGCTGTTGACTTTCTTTGCCGCTAGTGCACACCGCTGCCTCATGGTCAGCTTGGTGCCACCAGGGCCTCTCGGGCTTTTTCTGCAGAGCTACTTACCAGCTGCTCAGCCCCCACAGCCTGTACCAGAGTATGGGGCCATGTGCTAAACAAGGAGTAGTACCTCCCAACCCTCTGTAACATCTCATCACGGAGCAGTCATCATCCAGTGCAAGTAACGATTGTTCACGTTCCCTATGTGTGCACACATAGGCATGCATGCCTGTGAATATGATGTGTATACATATACACAGACAGATGTAAACGAATATACATACCCAAAAACTATTCAAATAAGTCGCCACTAATTCAATTTCTCAGCTCTAGTGAAAGCTCAGTTTGCTTCTTAGGTCAGACTAACCATGTTAGCTTTATTTTCAAATGTTTTGGATGAAAGTTACAGGACTCTCTTCACCTAAATCAGAATGCAGAGTTACACGACTCCATGAATATTACTTTTTTCCCAGATAACTATATTTGAAAGATGAAAAAATAAGCAATGATTAGATGGAATGGAGGGTGGAAAGCAACTACTATACTCTGGCAGAGTAGAACTCCATAAGCAAACCCTGCTATCTATTTTATGCAAGAAAATAGAAATTGATTTCCCTGTAAACAACAGTTGTGGCAAATCTAGGGGCTGAGTTTAGCCGCAGAGGAATTCTCATCTCGTTATGAACAGAAAACAATGTAATATTACAAATAGAAGATTGTCCCATATGTTTCTACAGTAAAATCTACTTTTCCTCACCATCTCTTCTGCGTAAAGGAAGAATCCAAGACAGTAAATATCTTCAATAATTCATGTGCACAAGATGTTGAGAAGTTTTTTTTTCTTTTTCTACTTATTCACTGAAGAAATAAGAGTAAAACCCTTGCATGAGATGAATGAAGAAGAAAGGCATTAATAAGATGAAGCTCAGTAATAGGTTATAAACTAGCCAGAACAAAAAAGAAAAATATTCAAAAAGATAAAGAGTAAAAATCAAACACTCTGCATTCCCATATTAGGGACAGTGCTTAATATATTCATGATCTGAAACAAGATAAGGAGACAAAGCAATGAGGAGGCACCAAAAAAAAAGATTATTAAGTAGTTTAGCAAATACAGTGCCAAATTTCTAGGAGATCAGCAGCTGCCCAGTGCATGGACGACCTGATAGCCATCAGTTTGCAGTACTGGAAAATGCAAACAAGAACAAATGATATGAATTACTGGTAGCTAAACAAAAGCATAGACAAACAAAAAAGCATTTCTGCATTTGCAAAAAGACACTGAGAAAAGAAGCCATTCACCTTCTACCAGAAGTCGCCAACAAAAGTGATGGTATTTTAATATCCACTGCTATAAAACAGCACTCAAAAAAAAATAAAACTATATGAGTTTCCATTAAAGCTATTGCTATGGCTTTGAATATGAAAATTCCGCAGCTACTTTCTTTAGTTTTTCATCTTGGGATCTTTAATATGTGTTCAATCTAATTTTATAGAAAAAGTAGAATAGATACAGAAAAAAAGGAACGAACTTTCTCCTTAAGGCTAAATTAAACTTGTCTCTTGTGCAGGTATCATGAAGTATAAAAAAAGCAGGAGAAGCAGTTGCTACATTTAATAAAAATGTTATGATAAGGGAGACAATCTTCTTCCATTGGTTTAGTCAGAGCATTACCTACTCTCTCAAGCCCACGTTTTTTCAATAAAAATAATTCGCTGTAGAATATTTGCTCAAGCAGAATTTTGACTTTTCACAAACAGAAAGCCTTCTGCATTATATGGCCTGAGTACACAAATAGCTAAGTATCCAGTTCAGGAACCGTCTGCGTGGTTCACATGAAGTAGGCACCCTCTGCTATGACAAGAAGTGCTGCAGTTTTGTGTTTATCTAAGAGGGGTTTGGGTGGCTTGTTCATTTTTGACCATTCTGTCAGAACTGAAGATCGGTAAGAAAATCCATTCAGACACAGGTTTACGAAAATACATTAGGATGCTTACTCATCCTGTAGGCATCTAAAGTGTGGGGTGGAGGCATGCTGTCCACACTCCAAAACCCCTCTCCAAAGACAACCCAGACTGGGCCCTGGCTGGAGAACACCATGACTCCCTTGCGACTCACACACTCTATGTAACTGTGCAGAAACCAAACTTGAGAGGGTAATTTGCACACCTGGAAGTCACACATCAGTTTGAGTCAGCAGGATGTCTATCAGCTGAGGTAATATTTTGCCTGTGTCTGAGCTGTAAGATGGGGGTAACGGTCTTTATGTTATCTCACAAGATACTGGAGTACTTGCATGTCCTCAAAGATACACATATCCAATCTCACGTAGGATGGACCAAATGCTTTGGTACCAAATTACCATCTATTTATCGAACCATGCTTAATGCTTAGGGACAGGCACTTCTTTACTGTGACAGTGACAGAGCACTGGAACAGGCTGCCCAGGGAGGTTGTGGAGTCTCCTTCTCTGCAGATACTCAAAACCCACCTGGATGTCATCTTGCACAACGTGCTCTAGATGACCCTGCTGGGCAGAGGGGGTTGGACAAGATGATCTTCAAAGGTCCCTTCCAACCTCAACCATTCTGTGATAGTGATTTTTCAGATATTGTACAGACCTCTGAATATGCTGGTAACAAATGAAACTCCTGGATGAAGCTCTGCTCCATTTATACTAGATTTGACAAAGCTACCATCACTTCATGTGTGGGAAGGGTAACTCAGCCAGTTTCCCAAAGGAGAATAGTCCAGCCTGGCTATAGTCCCAAGGCTCCTTGCTGTAAGGTTTTCTGTGGCCTTGGATAGACCTCGACCTGCAGTTTCATGCCCCAGCCACAGAATGTTAGTTTCTCAGTCTTTCTCCAAGGACGAGCTCCTGTGCCCATCCTCCCTCTGTGACTTCTCCTTTGCTCCTACCAGGCACATTTTGTCCATGTCCCACCAGCTAACTAGATACCTGGGCCATTACCTCTTTCCTTCCCAAACACAAGGGGAAAACTTATTCCCCCACCATCTACAGCTGTTACACGGGCTTTTTCACACACTCTCAGATTCTCTTCAAAGCACATCTGCAAAAACAGAGCTAAAATCTGTAATTGGGAAGGGAGGTGGGAAACACTCCTATCCGCAGTCCCTTGAGCCACCTAACCTCATACAAGTGCCCCTTACTATAGGGTTTTTGTTTGCCTTTTTTTTTCCTCCTACAAAGTTCAATCATTTCACCTTAAGGAAGAAAAAAACAGAGCAGTAAGAAAACAAGAATCTGAAGACAAAGACTGAAGAACCCTAAATATTAGCTACTGCTCCTTCCCCAGAATGAAGGTGTAAGGATCACTCGATTCCCATATCTGCATGAAATGAAATAAGCTTACAGGGCCCAGACCTCTGTGAGGGCATGTCAGTGTTCTGCAAATCCAGCAAGGCTAACTTGTTTTTATTTTACTTTTTAAAACAGCGCACCTTATCCTGCAAGGACTGGCTCACCAGTTCAGCTGATTGGTGTTGCCCAGTATAATGATGGTATGTCCAGCAGAGAAAGATCTGAAAGCTGTACCAATAGATGTGAAAGAACTACCAGTAATCGATGCCATGCAATGATTGCCTATCAACTAAAAAAAAAAAAAGATACATCTATGCTATTTTAATTTTTGTCAGACAGCACTCAGTCATCTACAGCTTTTCACTTTTTAATCTGGGGAAAGGAAAAGCACTGCAAATAGAACTGACTTGGATGAATTTAGATGCTCGTTAATACTGCTAAGATGAAAGGAAACATTACAAAGGTTTTCTTCTTTAGGAGAACACACAGAAAACCAAGAGTAACTCTTCAAAACAGAGTCATTTAAGATTTTTTTTTCTGAAAAGGCAAAGATAGCTGTAGCTAAGCAACCTGACTGCTCTTTACACTGAAAGTTGGTTTTCATAGCACCTTGTTTATCACTGAAAGCTCTGACAAACCTTTACCTTATTTAATGTAAGGGTGGCTGGAGGAGTACCAGATTAGATGTGGTATACTGTCATGAAGGGACTTTTCCCATGAATGCACACGATGCAAAGTTATTTTTAAAACAGCATCCTAAACGCTCTTTGTGTCTACTGCATGCTCTTCAGACACACTGAATGGCAAGAGCAGCCATCAGTCTGACAGGACAGACACTCCTTTCTGTTTCTGAAAGCAAAAAGTGCTAGCTATTTTTTCTTTATCTGTGTACTAATCTGAGCTGCTCCCTTCCTACCTTAGATTTCCCCTTTGGCCCAGGATTTGATGCAGTATTTAGTAATTATATTCTACCACTAAAGATCTTGTTTTCTTCTAAAGGGAAATATCACCTCACGTACGCTCTCTATGCTGGTACTTCTCCTGCTGTATCGTGAATGCAATCTGTAACTCCAGGGATGATGATTACTTCCAAATTAAAAGTTAACTATATCCTGTAAACCCTGCTCACTGTCAGATTGCATCATCAACGTACACGTTCTTTACATTCTTCTCATTCTGACTATATTTTTCCTAATGGAGAGAAAATTCATGCAAGTAGTAAGCAAAATCAATGTCACTAGATATGACCCACTGGGTTATGTCTTTTAACCTCTTGACAGGCTTCCCCTCCCACAGAATACGTGCATTAAATGTCTTTTTCCCAGGTTGACAAGGGCACCAGAAAGCATCTGTTTGGAAAACCTGGAAAGCACTGTTTTTCCTTTCTCCCAACTCACTGGGAGAAACAATCCCCATTACACTTGTATTTTTAACCTCACACACCCCTCCCCAGCCTTCCCCACCTTTTTTTGTTGGTTTCCTTCAATGCTGTGTACACTATAGTAAAACACAATGGCCACCACCGTTTTTGCCTGCTAAACAGGAAAAAAAATTTGACTGTATTGCTCTCATGTTTCCATCCTCCATTGGTTGTGTTTGTGCAGAATAAATACACACACAGTAGGCCTATGCATCTTCCTACAAACACAAATATACACACACTATATACAGACAGCAATGAAGCTTTTTTGTTTACTCTGCCTCTCTCATTCCCTCTAGATATTTTTGCACGCTGTCATTTGTGGAATACTGTTGCAACCCAGAGAGATGTCAGCTGAGCCTGCCTCACAGTGCAAGCTGTTGGCAGTCTCATTAAGGCTGGGGGAACGGCGTGGAAGCCACTGCAGTTTTCACAGGCTGATGCTGCTGGCTGGAAGTGTTCGGCCAAGCTCAACGTGCTACGCCAGCTGATTTCTTCAAACATACCTCTGACTTGATTTTGTCAGTGTCTCAACAAGGACTCTAAAGTCATTAACTAAAGGTGGAAGCAGTTGCTGACAGAACGTATGGGGAGATAACCTTGTATATTAAGAGAAAAATCTTTAAGTCTTTCAAACATTAAAAATGCATGCTCTTACCCTCATAACCAGCCTTGTCTGTACAATGAAAGCACATTCTATTTGTTATTAGGAAGTTTTTCCTGTTAATTTCAGAATTATCTTTAATATTTTGTTCCCTACCCAACTCATTTGATTATTTCTTGTCTTGCACATATTACCCACCTCACCCACTGCAAATTACCTGTGTATTTGTTCAGGGAAGAAGGCAGAAAGGAGAACACAGCTCTGTGCTTCACCATGGGTTGTCCTTTCTTACCCCAGGCCAAGAACAGAGCACCTAGCCACAGCCCCCTTCCTTTTTGGCTGATATGGTTAAAAAAGAAACTGAAGCAGGCTTTTGTCACTTTTACAGTTTGGCTTCATCATGCAAAGCCTCACCATCTGCCTGCCTCATCATCCAAAGGCTGGAGGAGGCAGCCACTGTTCTCCCAGTTCATCTAGGCTGCTATGAAATCAGGGATGGGCACAGAAGAGAGCAAGTCAGGAAAAAAATATGACTGTATACTAGGGACCTTGGTAGCCAATTTAAAAGCAGTGGAATCTAAGCTTTCAGTCCCTGTTCCCAGAGTTTGCTTTTAGAATTCAATTTGAGAGCACCATAGATAAAGCAAGGTACTTAAGAGTCAACATTCCACGTCCTAAGAAACACCTACAACAGATAGTGGTTAAAGGAGAAATAGGATGTCTAGGCATTTTCTTTATTTGAGTAGTAATAATCTTCAATTCCCCAACCACACACTATTTTTCTTTCAAGCAAGGAAGAGCACTACAATTATTCCATCACACAATCAGGTTAGATTTGAGACCTCCCAAAGCTAAATCACAGTGTCACAAATTAGGATCATTTTCTAATGATTCTGTGCCAGAGCGCATAAAGGCAACTCAGTATTTTGAGCAGAAATACCTTCGTTTTCTCTTAGACATTAGGAACCATCTTTGTTGTTGTTGTTGTTCTTGTTGTTTTAGCCTTAGCACATAAAGACCTCTGGTTTATTCAGCGCCCAGCACGTTTACATTTGCCGTAATGCACCTCCTCCTCTCTAAACTCATTTTTGTTTGGAAGAAAAACACTTTAGGACAGCACAGAAAGTAGTAAAATTTACCTGAAGCATCTAGGAAATATTAGCCGCTACAAAACTGAAATAATACAAAATAAAGAAGCCTTTTCGGAACTTGTAAATTGTTTTCTTTTCTCCGGTCACCCCCTTTCCCTTCTCTGTCACTTGCTATATTTTTGTAGTGTTAGACAAGGAAGAAGAGATTTATCTCTCTGAAATACTGAGCTTTATGCCTTAGACTTAATGGCACCGGTACCTGACCTAGCAGTAAGGGCAGTGCGGTAACCAGACTTCCAGAGACAACTGGGAACTTCACTAAGGCAAAGGCTTACCAAAGGGTCTGTGAAAAAACAACGCATCTCTGAACGCTCAAGTCATTCAACAAAATTAAAAAGATGAAGCAGGGTCTAACAAATTTAAATCTGTGCTCCCTTTCTTTACTCTGCTTGAGACTGGCTTTGTAATCTGTGACGATGCATTCCAGCATCAGCAGGTGTTTCTGTGTTTTCATCTAAGAAGATGAAAGAAAGGATGGGCAACATCATTTCATTAGCATTTATAAGAGTAAGACAAGCTGTATGGAAAGCATTACTGCACAGCTATGTGACCTACCCTTACTCTACAGTGCAGATTCTCTTTAAATGAAGTGTGAAAAGCAGCATATGGGACCTGTTTGTATAGAAGACAGAAGTCCCCTCCTAAAGAGACCACAGAGGAAAAGGAGATTCTCCATAGTTTATTCCTAGCAACTCCCCATCCCCAGTGTCACTGTTATTAGGCAAGGAGTCTCATCCTCTTCAGATGCAATAAGGAAAAGCACTCCCTGCTGATAAGCTGCATTTTGGTCTGGCATTACCTTCTTTCAGCCATGAGACCCTTGCTGATTTAACACTAATAAATGTCAAGGACAGATGAGAGGTTTCTGCTCTACATACAAGTTGAAAAGCTGTTCATGCAGTGGCATTCATTTCCTCACCCATGTTATTAACACCATAAGCTGTGAACATTAGCCCAGCTGACATATTACAGCATCGCTCATTAAAGAACAACTGTTCCTGTGAGTAACGTTGCTTATCTGTGCTTTAGTAGAGAAAGGAGAGATTCAAATCTGAGGTTAAGACACCCACATTTAAGCATCTACATCTAGGTGTCACTAGATGCCTAAGTGGCTTTGATATGCCATGAAGGTCTAGGTAGCAAAATTGGCGGAGCAGCCAAGGACATTCTTTTTTCTTGTGTAGAAGTAGAGCAGAAGCAGAACAGAACACATTTTATTTATGCAGTAAGCTTACTAAAATAAAACCATGCATCTTTCTAGTATGAAAAATAGAACATTCTTTGTAACATCAGCCCAATATCCCAGCACGAAGAGCTAATCTGTAATGTACATTTCACATTTTCGGTGAAACAAAAAAAGTGTTATTCTCTCCCTCAGCAGGTACGAAACACCCTCCATGCTCTCAGGAGGAGAGTGAAGCCCAGACTGCAGAGAACCCAGCCCTGGCTCATAGCTTCTGGAGACACCATCCCTGCCTCAACACTCCATGCCATGCACCTTATTTCAAGAGGGAGTAGCTTTTTGCATTCTTCCCTCTAGGACACACAGTTAAGAACTCAGATTTGGAAAAAAAGGGTCTAATTTTGAAATTACCTCCAGCATGGTTTCACTCAGATTGTGTTTTGCTTAACGTTAAGAACACAGAGCATGATTCAGAACCCATTACAGCAAACAGTGGGCTTTGAACCAGTCCAAAGGTGCATTAAGGCTCGCCAGTGATCGTTCTTCATTATTTCCATTTTACTTTTACATGTGTTTTTCTTGGTCTTCTCATAAGATTTCTTTTCCCCCTCCCTTTTCTTAGCTGCAGAAAGAAACGTAACTTACCATCCCACCCCTCTGCTGACATTTCCACTCATAAGACGTTAGGAAAAGGAGGAGCACTCGTCAAAATACATAGTCATGTATAGGATAACTAGCATATACTAAAAAATAAGGTTTATCAGATCTCAGAGCAGTATTTTCTTCTAGGAGGAAACATGAAATATTGAAAAGCGTTTCCTTGAATTTAGAAGTCAAAAACTAATTGACAAAGAAAAACATCCATTTGCAGAAATATTTATTTAGTTTTTATTTATCAAACAACATTTGATTTCTCATTTTGTATATATTTTAAGAAAAAAATAAGTGAAAAATACCAAAAAAGATGTTTACAACAATTCTGAGTTTTTCTTGCTCAAAAATGTTAACTGATGAATTCTTCAAAACAAACTCTTTTCCTAAATTTAGCTTTGGTTTGGATAAAACAGCATTTTATGAGTAGTTTGGTAAACAACTCCTAATTTGATTCAATTTTCAAATTTCTTTCAGCTTTCAGCTTCCCCTGTGCTTTGTGCTTTCTGAAAGTACAGAAGTACACGAAGAGCACAGTCTCACAGATAACAAATGCGCACCTTTGAAAACAACATTATATGTAATCAAAAAAATCACTGAATATATTTTGTTTTTAAGTTTCATTGCGTACATATGATTTGCCAAGCTGAATGATCTATGATACATTGACAGACGGAGCCAGACACAGGCCTTCAGAAGAAAGGGGAAGCAGGAAGGAGTTGAACGGAAACATTTAGTCAGCTCTGTCAAAATGTTGGCATTTCTATTAAAAAAGAATTATAGCATCCAATTTTGTTATTCTGTATCATTCTTGCAAGAGACCAAGCTTCTCCGAAGAAACAGTACCAGCATTTCAGCCACTTCTACTGCATTTTACAAGGCTGTCCAGTCAAAAGCGATACACACATTAAAAGTTTATTTTAACTTTGAATGTAAAATAATGGTTTTTGATTGACTCGCAAGAACTTCATGAATCATTTCACTGATATTCTGTTCCTATAGTTTATATTTCTGCACAGTAACTTAGCTTCTGCTTTAATGCCAATATTCCTAAACTGCAGCCATTCCTGAAACTCATGCATACCATAACACCTTGCACAGGAAGGTCTTTTCAGGCTATAAACCACATTTAGAGTCTATAAAATAGCTAGCATTTATACTATAGAAAGTTATTCATAGTATAGTTATTCATAGTATATTCAAAGTTATTCATATCATAACTCCCTGTTAAGGTTTAACTCGGTTCCTTACAAACGTACCTCGGAGTTGTTGAGATGACATCTGTGCGTTCCCGAGAACCACCCCTCACTCGAGCACTGGTCGATATCCACCTTCTGCAGATTTATGTCCACTTTAACGACACCTCTGAAAAAGAGAAAACAGCCTTGAACTTGATGACTACAGAAATACACCAAACTTCTTTATGATGCTATAACCTGCAAAGCAGAACTTCATTTTTCCTCTAAATATGGGATTTGATATGTCTGAGAAGAGAAACGAGGAATTTTGTGCTCCCAAAGCCATGCTCGCAGAGACATATTCATGTTAGACCTCACCGAGTTGCATTATGGCACGAAATCTGCAAATCTCACGTACTCAATAGATGTAAGGTGGCAGGTATGAATAAGTTGCACACTCAAATAATTTAACGCCCTTCACATTTTACGATGCAGCAAAGAACTAAAATAAGCACAATGAGTGACCTGCTCTGTCTCAGACACCAGCAGCCTCACCAGCCAACCCGGAGGGCACGCTGAGCGCTGGGGCCAGGAAGCACCCAGAACCATATGTGACTGCCACGCCAGGTGACACCAACAGCCTCCCTTTTACTCCAGGGAATGCTGTTTGACAAAACAATTGCGCAAAAAGTCTTCTGTACTGTCCCTGGACACACCCCAACCCTCCAGTGATTTCATGAGGAGGAAGCGATAACAAAAAATAAAATCAGGGCCATCCACGTTCTCTTTGCTTAACCAAGTCTGCAACATGCTAATGGCTAGCACTACCCTCTTCATCCTAAAAATGCCTTATATTTCCACTCTTCCTCAGTTGCAGAAAGTTACAGCCACCTGCAAACTACTTTTGCCCCGGTATACCCGCATCTTTGTTGCAAAGGATAATCTGTAAGACTTTGCCTGTTTTCCCTGGCCTTAGGGGATCACATGGGGCCAATCCCATCGCATCTGCACACCCCAGGGAGAAATCCCAACCAAACGGTCCCCACCAAGGACCCTTCTCAAAGCAAGGCCCCTCCATTGCTCTAAAGCCCCAGCTGCTGCCCAGCAGCCTCCACCAGCACTCACCCAGACCCCTCTCTCTCTCCACGTCTGCACGACTGCGCTGATAAAACAGCACTTTAGCTCCTCTCACAGAGATGCAAGCCACTGAAAGGGCAGCACAGTCCAGGAGTAGGCCACTGATGCCTACAAAGCCAAGAAAAAATGCTTCCTTCAAACACAAGTCCTTGACGACTGTCTGAACTATTTTAGTTGGACACCAAGAACATTTGTGTTTTCCTCATCAAAAGTTTCCCTTAAATTTTTGTGAATGAACAGCTAACAACCGATTTCAAACCCAGTGCTCCATTTTATAAAAAAAAACTCAGAAATCACCACATGAAAACAAAAGCTGTAAGTTTGGAGTTGCATTTCTAAAAAAAAAAAAACCTCCAACAATTTCCTCATTTTCTCTAAAATAATCTCCAAGATGACTTTAGATGTGGAACATTTATAGCATCAGCTTGTGAGAGTAGCTGTGACTGCTCTGGACTTGGCAAAAATGTTGGTATGCGAATTTTGGTAGGTCGTAAGAGACTCACTCAGAACCGATAAACGCTCCGTACTGACTTTGTAAGTCTAGGGTACCACTTCTTTTAAGTCAACAGTTTCAGTCACTTCAGACAAAAGCTGTGATTTCCACCATACGACCTTGCATGGCACAACCACCACCACCCTTTCACAGGCAGTGGACTACCCTCCCAGCTACTAATCCTCACCTTCACCGCAGATAGAAATGGTGCAACATTACCTCTTAATTTGCTAATGTCAGACTTCAGAAACAAATTGCCTAACATACAAGCTGTAGTCACAACTACATCAATGGTACCAAAATGCTTTAAGTCATTTCTTAAAATGCCATTCTCTAGGTCTTCCAGAGGCACTGTACAAACAGTTCTTAACTTTCAGAGCTTACTCAGATTCAACATACCATAGTCATACTTTTCAGAGATCTCTTTCCCAGGCCTTGGGATGCACCACAAGATTTTCCCAAGAGCTCTCAAAGACCAAGGACATGGCCATCCTTGCCCACCTCAAAGCACGTTGACTCTTTTAGCTATAGCACAATATATATTAAGAACTGTAATGATAAATAATAATGCTACAGAGCCATCGAGGGGTCACTTGTAAACAAAATCAGAACAGGGGTAAGGGTGAGCTTCCTCAAAACAGGACAATACTGCTCCCTCCTATCTGACACCAGTATGACCAAGACCAAAGTGTCCACACTAGCTATATCTGGACATTCATCCTCAGACATGCTAGATAGTCACTGGAGAAACACAAGCTCATCATTTTAGTGATCAGAGGAAGACTGCATTAGGAATCTATGTGCCTAAATAGGAAGCTCATACAGATGCTCTTCAACCCCCTCCCTCTGTCTCCTGCCTGGAATCTACACAATCTGATACTGGACACACTTAGAAATCACTTGAAATGTCTAAGCATGTTCTGGCAAATTCAGCTTGAAATAGCACACACCATGCTTTTGGAATATGCAAAAATAATTTTCGTTCCTAGCTCTGTGCATTTCCACACTTGTTTTGAACATCAGCCTCCTCAGGGAATGCTAAAACTACAGTTCCTCCCCTCCCAATTGCTTTTTCCATGGTTCCAGGTAACCACTGGCCTCAGGGGAAAAGCTGCCACACCGTACACACTAATGCTTCCTAAAATGTTTATGTTGGTGGGTTACAAGTTTACCTTAACCTGGTAAGAAGATACCTGCCTCAGTTGTTCCTGGAGTACATAGAGTAAGCAGATGTAACTAACTCCTCAACAGGTCACATACAGACCCCACCAGGTGGGTTTCTGATGTTTTCTGGACTTTTCTGAATGCAAATACTAACATGTAGGCCAGGGACAGGATCTGCTCTTCAAGTTAATGACTTCACTTTGCTTGCATAGAGGTGTGAAGAGCTCAAGTGCATGAAGCAGGCAGCGGGCCCAGGACTAAGGCAAGTGCCTGCCTTCTCAGTTCATGTTATACACAAGGCACTTTGGTAAGGGTCTCTCAAGCATTAGGTCATCATTGACTACTCTAAAGAAAATAGTTCATATGGTGGGATAAAAAATGTTGATCTATCGTTATTAGGGCTGCAACAGGTTCACCTGGGAGATTCCCCAAACACCTTAGGAAAGTAGGCCTTCAGTTCCTTCACAGGGAAAGTGTTTCCCTTACATGCATTTGTTTTTAACTGGTCAAAGAGGCAACTCTCCTTTCCCTCTACAAAGGCTTCTGGAAAGAGAAAAAATGAAAATGAAGGGTAAACTAATCACTGCTGGGGCAGGAGGAATAGTTACAAAGCACACACACAGAGCTAGAGTTTGCTAAGTGGTATCACTGGCCATTTCCGTGTTACCTGTCCAAGGCCAAGCGTCCACTTCAGCAGCAGGCCCACCTTTTCCCCAGCCCTAATTTTGCTAACAATGTGCTTACAAAAGTGTTTCTTGTTGCCCTTCACACTTCTTGTCAGATCCAACCCCAGATGGGCTTTGGTTTCCCTAACCCCATCCATGCTCGGTGTCTCCATATTAGGGTTACCTGACCCTGTTTCCACCTCTCGTGCACTTCCATTTCATGTTTGAGTTTTGTCAGTTTTTTGTGGCTGTTCAGTCAGAGGCCTGACAGTTACCTATTTTCAAATTATTTCCACAACACTTTATCCAGGAACACTACAAAGTGCTTTCATTTGAAACAATGCATTTTCCATTTGAATTCTCATGTTAAAACTTCTTACAAGAACACTTGCCTTTCCACAAAGCCCAGTCTTCAAGATCTCGGTACAGACATTTCTATCCTTTCTACCTTCTCTTGTCTGCAGTTCTGCAGCACAACCTGAATTTCCGATACAGTTACACTGCTCTTTTTCCTTTTCCCAGGGCTTTATGAGTTTGTGGTGAAAATCCACAGGAAGGAAGAACAGTGCAGTCCAGAAGCAGGACCGTGAAGATCTCTCCTGAGAGTTAAAAAATACTACAGCTTTCCACTGTCTTCCCTCACGGCACATTTTAACCCTTCTTCACTGTACCTCCGCAATTTGCTCGGCTCATGGTGACATCACAGTCCTGCTGAGGTAGTACCAGGCTCTTGCAACTACTTGATGATACATGATGCTTTCAAAAGAAAAAAGTTTAAGCGTACGTGTGGCATTTACGAAAGGCATCATGATGGTACAGACTTTTACTGCATTCATTTGGGATGCTTTGCCATTTGAAAACACCATCTCAGACTCGCACCCCACCAACATTACACGTAGGGTACACCAATATGTACATGATGCTGTATTTCTGAAATTCATCTGTGATTAATACAGTAGCTGGCACAGCCCGGCTAGACACCCACATTTTCAGTTATTTTTGATTCAGCATTCGGAAAACGGAACATATGGAAGAACGCATCCTCCTATTATGTATACAGACCAACTACCTGTAAGTGTTACATTTATTGGACTAACTGGAAATAATTGCAGCTCTGCTATCTCAACAGAAGTGATCAAGACAAACGTCAACTGTATGACAGTCGACTCAGTTTGTCAGCATAACACATTCATCCACACTGACAGTGCTGCCTGGCTGAACCCGAGCCACCGTGATAAGTTAATAACAATATTACTGGTAATTGTGGACCATCTGGCAAGTAAGTATATTTTGTTAATCTCTTTATAAATATTTGTTTTCCGCCACAATTTTACAGTCCTTACACAAAAAAAGACCTAAAGATTACAGGTTCGTCTTTAACATTTTGGACAACTACAGATGAAGAATTGGTTGAATCGTACATAACAGATAATCATTGAAGTATGTCATCAAGGATTTTGTTGGGTCAGAGGTTTGATTTAAGAGGCTTTCGTGTCTGTCTTAATTTCCAGTACCACTGTTTGTTGGCATTCTGTTTGCTTCAAAATCTGTGCCAGAAATTGATTTAAGCTTATTTTCCCAGCCTACCAGCTATCTTGATAGTTTCAGTAGTTATAATATTTCATTGTAACAACGTGTTGTAAAACCTGTATCAACAGAAGAATTTTTTGCCTGTACTGTCTCACCGTAAAAAAACAGAAGGAACATCTGCCCTTTCTCCCATCCAGCTCAAGCCAGAGCTGCACAGAACAGCCTGCCTGCATTTAAATGGTGATAAACAGTATCTTTGTCCTCTAGATCTTCGGAAGCTTTTGGCACAGAGGTCATCATAGCTCAGCTAAACAGGCATTCAAAATTTGTCTTCTAGGTTTGTTCACTTATTGCTGTGTCTGTAAGCATCGCAAGCAAATAGGAGAAGCTGATAGCAAATGTATGAATAAGATTCTTACTATAATCAGTTCTGTAATAAGCAGTAAATATCAACGGCATTAAAGCCTATTAATTGTAGAATCAGAGAAGCCTTCTGAAATTTAGGAATAAAGAGAACCATACACAGTAGCAGATCCTTTAACATTAAAGGTTGCGGGGAAAAATCTCTCCAAGTTATAATGAAGCCTTTCAAAAGCACCAGCAAAACCATATATATTTCATTTGACTGATGACAAATCCTGTCTAAGCATGAATCCTGCACACCTCAGTAGAATGTAACCTTCCTCATAATGTGTTGCATTAGAAACTAGGGGAAAAACAAAATCACTGTGGTGGGTTTAAAGAGACAAACAAATGCCACAGGGCCCTCACCGGCCACAATAAAGGTATCTATCAGGTGTGGTTACCACATGCTGAAGCAGACATCATCCCTCAAATCTAAATACCTTCCTAAATTCTTATTACCATATTCATTCACCCCCCACAAGCTGTCCTTCAGAAAATCTTCCTTACCAAACAACAGTGAAATGCGAAAAATGAATTCTCTACTGATGTCCCAAATTTGCAAATCCACACACCTCTAGATAAATGCATACTGTAATTAGCATAGCAAAGGTTTTCAGGTTGGAAACCTCTGTGCCTTCTCATTTTGGAAACTGGTTCATTCAAGAATACTAATTTTCAAATGTTGCACGCTACCTGACACCTGAGTCCACTTCAAAGTGTCTTTGGCCACCCAAGAAAATCCCGCTGTCAAATTCACAAGTGACCTTAAGCTGTAAACGTCTTACTGGTAACCAACAGCTTCTGCTTGTTCAAAGTTATTTTCAAAAGTTAAGATTCGGGATTCTACATCACCTCGATGTCCCTAGAACTATTATTACCTTTACACTGCAATGTAACCACCAGATTCACACAAGCCTACTGGAATATTACATATAACATGATTTTGGTTTGGTCATTCAGTTATCACTAATTTCTTAGTGATAGGACAGACAGACTTGCCTGATTCCTTAGCCACAGCATGACTGCTGTTTTTCAGCCCACTTCCACAGAAGGAACAGCTTTCACTAAAAATAAACTTAACTGAAGAGTGCAGTATAACAGTGTGGGCACATGAATTAGGATTCACCTGCAAAGAAAATCCCTGTAGGCCATTTGGAAGAGTACTACAAGGGTGGAATACTTAAAGCTGAATCCTCTGTTGTCTGCAGAATTATTTCGTATTCAATTCAGCCTTCAGATTTATGGCATGCGGTGCTGCCTGAGGACTTCCCTGCATTTTAGTTGAAGAATTTCCTAGATACTTTGAGGGGTGGTGATATTTTTGCTGGAGGATTTGTGTTTAAGTACTGCTAGTGTCTAAATTCTGTGACCAGGCACCACCTCATTTAGGAACGCCGCAGTGTCAGCAACGGTGGGGTACCACTTACATTAGATTCTGCTTATGAAAAAAGGTCTTGGAACCAAGTTTAGACCGTTCAACAAGAAACAGACATTTTTCAAATATGCCCATTACTATCCATAGGGTCAACAAGACAGGTGGAGAGAAAGGGCCTCAAGCACAGAAAGTGATATAAGAAGAGGCTAGGAACAAGAAGAGCTTTGAATGAGAAGGATCCTACACAGGAGAGATGACTTCAGCCTAACTACAGCTGCACTTCTAACACTAAAGATCTACAAGATAGCAAGGGAATTTAGAAGTGAAAAGTGGAAACCAATGTTCAAATAAAGGAACCTGGAAGAGCATAAACTCAGGCAAGACAGCAAGACAAAAAACAAGAAATACTATAGGATCAGCATGTTAGAAGCATAAAATCTAACCAAAATAACCAAAAACTTGCCAAATACCTCAGAAAAAGGCAGTCCAAAATAAAATCTGTAAGGCCAGTAGACAATCATGATCTGAAAAGAACTCAGCTGATAGAGCCTTTACAGAAAGCAAACTATGTTTTAATCACTACACTCTTTTAGAGCCAAGGAAGCTCCCACTGCTCAGCCATTCTGGAGAGTATCAGTGTGACAGGAGGTCAGCTCTCACCTGTAGGATGTTAACAAGCTGGGCACCACAGTCATCCCTGCTTTGCTCAACAGGTTTACAAGCAACCAAAAATAGGTGAGCCCTGACAAACTTTGCAGGTGATAAAAATATATAGCATACACCACAACTAAATCTGACTGGTCCGGATAAGTTGAATCAAGAATGCTGCAAAAGTGTTTTTCTAAGACAAGGATCATGGATGTCCAAATAAATTTATCACACAGCAAATTTAAAAATAGAAAGTAATAATTGCTCTTTAAACAGCTCAATTATATTACGGAAACCAGAGCCAAATTATATTGTAGAAGACAAAAATGGGTTAAAAATAAATGTAAATTATGAAGGTCAGTTCAATCCATACCTACTATCAATGCCCTTTCAGATGCGGTCTGAAAGGCAAAGATTTTGTATTGCTTATTATTTGTAACTGGAATATAACCAAGATACATGAACACTTCTTATATTGCTTCCTAAGTGCCTGCCAGAAGCTGCTTTTGGAGACAAAACTAGATAAGCCTTTCATCTGACCTAACAGCAATACTTCTGTTCTTATCTTTGGGAACATTTCTCAATCTCAGCTCAGGTTCATGAATAGATAGAATAGGAGGTGACAGGCCTGGAGCTGCATCTCCGATAGTAAGAACTGTCACATGCCCATTCCCTTCAAAAGACCTTTGATAGCCTGCTGTGCTGGAAGCCTTACCCAAGGAGGATACAGGTAGGGAACAGAGGACTGGAAGTAGCAGTTTGACCTAAAAAGCTCATTCCTTTTATTCCAACTTACCACGCGCTACATAAGTGTTGTCACAAACACAGTACGTGTTTCAGTCCTCTCCTGGTCATATTTAGCTTCTTTCTTCAAATACCCCACTGTTTCTCCAACAGTGAAGAAATCCAAATCATGTTTCCAAAACGAATTCCCTACTCCTTGTTCCTTTTTCTTCCATGATTGTCTAGTTTATTCTCATCCGTGACCTAATACGTAAGAGGCACGTACGTCACTGATTGTCTAGAGAACATTTAAAAAATACTGGGGGGGGGCGGGGTTCTTTAATCAACAGTAAATCATACTAAGTAGATATTTCTTTGTTCTTTTCAGAAATATAAATCCATATATAAATCCAAAACTTTTAGTTCGAGGAAATAAATTATTCCTTTTCATTTTTAAAATCTGTTCTAAATCCACCCACACTTTCAATCATGTTATATGGGCCAGGGCATGGTATAGAAGGAGATGTCAGCCTCACCATTTTAAAATATTTTCAAGATTACATAACTAACATATGATGCCACAACATTTAGTAATCTTCCTTAAACAATTAAAATGAATTTTGTTTTCCAAGTTCAGTACTGAGACTAGACTGAAAATCCATGGGGAAACTTTTTTTTTTTTAAAAAGAGGTGGTTAAAGTCAGAGCTTAAATCATATTTAAGACAAAGAAGTTACAAGTTCTGAAACTCTCTCTTTTTATGTCTACTTTTATGGTTATTTTACCAATTTAACACCTGTGAAAAATTTAGCAGAAGTATATTCCCTAAGAAATTACTTGTCATAGGTAGTTCTACCTTTGTGGTAGAATTTGCCTTCAGTAATGTTTCCTTAACTAAGCACCCCATTATGGGATAACCCTAGAGTGGTTTGAGTAATTTTTAATAGTACAGTGGAAATCATTACATTACACTGCCTTTAGGGAGGAAAAAAAAAAAAACAGCTGAATTGAACTGTGCAATAAAGATTAATCTTTGCACCAAGGAATACCTTTCAAATAATTAAGAGAGAAGGAATAAATGTCAGGAAGAAAAAAATATTAGGAAACAACAGTTGATTCAGCCAAACTTCAGAATGAAGGTATCCACAACTATTGCAGAACACAGCATTGTTCAAAAACAACAAAAAAAACACAAAACCTTACTCATCTTGTTGAGTACGTTCCTTTCTGCCAAAACAGCCATTATGCCATTGCATCCTCACAGCAGTCCTTGAGAGACCTGATTGCAAATGCTGCCCTGTATTTGGTGAAACACGACCTTGCTGGAACATGGAGAGGCAGAACCGCTCCTTTATCCTAAAGGGATTCAGGCCTCCTAGATGAAAAAAAGCAAGCAAGGACCACTTCCCAAAACGCTGACATACTGCACGACGACAGTAAAGAAAATGAGAGCAGCACACAAGAGAACGTTCTGAACCGCAAGAGCAACAGCTCATACATCAGAGCTTGGGAGTAATTGATGTCATCGCACGAGGCTGAAACATTGCACACGGATCTGACTAACCATATTCAAGGAACGCTGGAACAGGACTCGAAAATAGGGACCATGGCAACAGAGAGCTCCTGACAGGAGGCTGGAGAAGGCTGGTTTCTTCAGTCCAGTAACCAAAGGTGGAGAAGGACCTGCTGCTGCCTATAAATAGGTCAGGGCAGTAAATGTCTGCAGACAGCTATTTCAGCCAGAAGGCAGCTCTGGAGCAGGAACAAATGGATATTTAACTGAATAAATTTAGATCAGAAATCAGAAGAAGCTATCCCAACCCATCAGGCCAGCGAAGTGGAGAGCCAAGAGGGAAAGCTACCTTTTTAAGATGAAGTTGAGTCAACTGATTACATTAAGTGGGCTTTGGTCAGCAGGAGATTGGACTCAGTGACCTACGAGAGTGTTGTGTTTTTTTTTTTTTTTAAAAAAAAAGGAACAAAAACACTCATACTCATATGCTCCTAGTAGCAGACTACTTGCACACTTTCCTTCCAGATCAAGGAGTAACCCTCCCCACCCACCCACCCACCAGAGTGCTGAAGCAATGAGAGCCTCCCATTTCCCCTCCAGGGGCCAAGCGAGTGCTTTTAGCAAACGGAACACAGCCACGAGGCGAAGCTTTTCACACCCTCCTGCTTCCACAGCAGGGCTGCGGAGTCCAGCCGGGTCACCGTGGGCTGCAGGACGTGGCTCCGTGTCACCGTACGACAGAAAGTAGCAGAGGAGGGTCACTAACAACAACCGCTACCAGTGCTCTACCCTGTGCAGCACAAGAGCTGTAGAGCAATTAGACGCATCAGATGTTGAACTCCAGCTGCAGACTGCATCAGCGTAGACTTTGGAAGGAAGGAGGAGGGAATGGGTACTGTCACCAACACATTACCTCCAGTCTCTGCGAATCCTCTCCTCACTTCGAAATGAGTCTGCACTGCATTCGCTAAGCAGATGGGAACATCGTCTCCCTTCCTTTTGGGCAGAACAAAGGCCAGGGAAAGCAGACGAGACACCAGCAAGCACCGCTAAGAAGCAGTGCAAAGGCAGCACCACTGATATGGTGCCACTGGCCTCAGACAGCTTGCGATACGTTCATCAGCACAATCAACATGTCTTTGGTTTCTCCGCTTATCTCAGTAGTTGGCCTCCTATAACCTTGTCAAGATGACTAAAAAGACCTTCTTCTTGGCTTTCACTTCACAGTTTGGCTTCCATCTCATGTGAAGGGAGAAGTATATGGGGGAGTACAAAATTAAAGACTAATAGCTAGCTGTTTGCAACAGCCCTGTGCCTGTAACAGTCGCATCCTTTGACAGAAGGCACAACCCTTCACCACGTAGAGGCGATGCTTTGCTTGCGACTGCACTTGCAGAAACTCACTGCCGACAGTACTGCAGTAGTAGCATGTGTTGAACAGAACCAGTAGTAATTATTAGTCTCATCTTCATAAAACCCTTCCCATTACTATATTGTGCAATGTACCCATCTGCTACTGGGACAGAAGATACACCAAAAGGTAGGGGCAATGGCTTTTCCTTCTACAGCGTGAAAAGACACTTTTTCCATGAAGAAAATGAGTTCATGAATCTGTTACTCTAATGTAGCATGCCATAAACCTAATAAATGTCAGCAAAGAAGAAAGTATGTGAACTGTAAGAGGAGTATTAAAGGGGCACACACTGAAGTACCATCAGTGATCCCATTAAAGTGATCCTTATTAAATGGAAGGAGCATGTAAACTGAGCCATTAAGTGTTCCTAGCAGATGGTTCAGGGATATTTCATTGAGAGAACCAAGGTGGCTTTTGAAAAAGATGGAGACTAAAATACATGCTGCTTTTTACCATATGGGCCTTAAATAGGAATTTAAAGTTAAACCATTGTGTCACTGACAGACAGATGGTGAGGGGAAATAAGGCTTATTTCATGAGGGACCTTGTAGTTATTAGAACATTAGTACTAATTGCTGTATTAGATCTTGCATTTTTATTTTACGTGCTTATATTTCAGACCGTTTATCCTCTTCAGAACTCATTCTGGGGCTGCACACCTATCAGGTACTAAAAATATTGCGTAATTGTTAAGATGTCCCACAAGTCTTGGAAGAAGTTTATCTTGGTTTTAGTATTTTCTATGTAGCTGCAGAGTTATCTTCTCACCATTTCATATGATAAGCTTATTAGAAGGCCATCTTTCATGTAACATATCTCAAACTAGAAACACTGGAACCGTCATTTAACTTTGCCAAGATACATATATACACATATACACACACTTTTTTCACCTGCTTTCTTATGGAGTTGCAAGTTGTCTCAGTAAAACATGCTGAGATTCTTAGAAATGTTTATCAACTCATCTCTGGGTTTGATACAAAACTTTGTTGGTTTTGTCCTAACTGTTCAATCCCACAGCAGTACAACAGTAACACAACACTTATACAATACCCCATTGCAATATCTCTTAAATGAAAATTAAGTTCTCCATGCTTAAATGTGCCTAAAGGATGCCCTTCAAAATATCTGAGTTACAACAAATTATTGTTTCCTTAACTGAGGTGAATCCCACATGGTAAATGGAGGCCAAGGAGACCAGAAAACAGGCAGTGCCTTGTACTGCGCCCAGGAGGACCCCTACTGGTAGCCTTGGTTGGCCAGGGTTACTGCCAAGTGGACCTGGTGTGTCCTGTGCATGAGCTACCACAGCAGAAACCTACACCACCGAGATGCTTCCTGGCATCACAAGAGCTTGGCACAGAGATGAAGAGGTCTCTGCTGCTTAAGAAACCTGCTCTTCTTTCAGCTGAAGGTAACAAAGCTGTTAGATTTCACGTCAAGTTCTAATTTCTCAGATATTTAGTTGGTGGCTGCAACCCCACCTCCAGCCTAAAGGTTCTTCAGGTTACATGAACTTCCATCCCCACCAAGAGAATATCTGCCTACACTAGCTTTCATCTGCATCCTCAAGTTTGTTCAAATATTTCAAACTTTGAGAAGTTCCCTGAACTTTTCTGGATCCCCTGCTGGGGTCCAGGAGAGCTCTGCAGTACAGCTTTTCTTGGCTTTTGGTCTTGAGAGGAAGGAATTCAGCAACAGACTGCAGATGAGCTCATTCTACCCTAAGCCTACCAGCCCCAGAAGTGTGAAGAGCAAAAGGTAATTTCATACATAATCATCCACTCTTTATTCAAGTTTGTTGTTTTTTTAAATGAGAATACATGACTGCATTCATACCTGCTTGATCCCACTGGATTTCAAACTAAGCCAAGAAAGCCAGTGTTCATATACACAATTGCCTGGGCACTCGAGGGTGGCAAAATCTCTTCCATTTCCACTGTGTTTTTAGCGGTCTTCACCCACCACTGAATCACAGCACAAAGCAAATTCTGCTCTTCCCTCACTTCCTGAGGGACTAGAGCTGCTTCACTAAAGCTGCTTCGGGGCAGTGGGCATTCCCCAGCAGAATTACACATGATCCCCACTACAAGCGTGCCAGTGCAAAAATCTGACATATCATACCCCACAGGTTGCTCTCATTGCATCTTTTTTTGCTGTTAAGGTATAAGAATAGCCCTTCCATATCCTCCTCTCTGCTAGTCACAGCCTGGTGGCAAACTCCTGGAAATAACAGCAGTAGAAAACATGCAATTCTTCACATGTGCCAGGTATCATCTACACAGCTTCGCAATGGGGTGGGGGTCCTACAAAAAATGCCCCAAGAAAAGCTTCCCAACTGCTGGTTTAGGTTGTAACCACATGCACTGTGAGAAACCTGCAGTGGCAAACAATCACCTACACACTGACCAGGCTTGAGCACCCCACAGTGGATGTGCACTGAAGACCAGAAACTGCGGTTTAGCAGCATGACAACATTGTTTCCCAGCTGGTTAAAAATCACAGCTAGGGTTGAGCTACTTTTAGTTCTGCAGCAAAGTAAGAAATAACAGCTCGGTAAAGATCTTTTGCAAAGAAGTAATCTGCAACTGGCAGCTCCTGCTATCTTCTCTCCTCCAGAAACATGCCCGGCACATAACCCACATGCACACCTGTTTCAGTAAGAGCAGTTAAAGAAAACCCTGTTTTACAGACTGAGATAGAAGCAATTCTCCTGAGCAACAGCTCCCTAAGACACATGAAGGTGACGCTCAACAGGAAGGCCTGAGGTTGCACTGCGGTGTGACTGAGCAGCCGGTCGGGGAAGGG
This sequence comes from Anser brachyrhynchus, assembly GCF_964034855.1. NCBI lineage: Eukaryota > Metazoa > Chordata > Aves > Anseriformes > Anatidae > Anser > Anser brachyrhynchus. The sequence continues at coordinate 18,733,088 of NC_137695.1, forward strand.
TTGATCAGGTCACACAGCAGAGGCACAGCGCAACCTTCCCGAGGAGCGGGCAGAATTGGGAAGCCCACCTTACCCCCTTCCGAATAGGGAGCGAGCAGAGGAGCCCTCCTCCTACCTGAACTCGGGGAGAAGGTTTGGTCGCAGTCCATAGAAAGCTGCCGAGAGAGTCACTAACCAGCCGGGTTTGTAATTCCCATTCTCACACTCCAGGTAAGGCGAGGACCACCTGATGTGGTTCTTATCCGCTGTGAAGCTCTCTCGCCTCTTCCAGCTGTTCTCCAAAGTTTTGGGGCCTGCGTTCAAGACCTTCCTGTGCAGGTGCGGCCTCCACTTGCGCTTCAGGCTGTGGAACCACTCTGTCTCTAGGGAGGCGTTAGCCAGGCGGTGAGCCGAGGAGGACAAGTCCTGCAAGAGGATCTGGCTCTCGTGCCTGCTGGCCTGGAGGAAAACCTGGGGGGTCGAGGAGAAAGGCTCCGTGCTGAAGGTGATAGCTGCCCTGGAGATGTTGGGGTCCCCCTCCAGGAGGCTCCTGATCAAGGCTCGGTACCACTCCAGGTCCTCCTGCAAGTTCTGCTCCCGCGACTTATTGCTCTGGAGGATCATGTTGAGGAAGTTGGTGGCGTGGGTGAGGGTGTCCAGGGCGCCGTGCAGGGACGGGTGCGAGGTGAAGCGCGACTTGCCGGCCAGGCTGGCCAGCTCGTACCTGCCGGAGCAGTTGGCACGCCGCAGCTCCCGGGAGTCGCCCGTGTAGAGGAACGAGGCCACGTCCTGGGGCACCTCCTCGGCGAGCCGCTGCGCCAAGATGGTGCTCTCCGTAGAGCGGCTCCGCGGAGCCGGGGGAGGCTCCCGGCTCTTGATGTGGTTGTAAACAGCCTGCCTGCCTCTGGCCGCCCGCTCCCGGCCCTGCGCCGCCTGCCCGGGGCTGGCCGCGGCGCCGAGCCCCCGCGGGGCCAGGAGCAGGAGCAGCAGCAGCCGGAGCAGAGCCATGTCCCCGGGGCAGCGCCGGTCGCGCAGGCACGGCGGAGTCACTCAAGCCGCGCTCCGCATAGGCAGCCGCGGCGCAGGGCGACGGGGGCTCGGCGGCGCCCGAGCGGCAGCACGGCGGGGGGCAGCCCCCGGCCCCGAGGCACCTGTGGCGGCCCCCGCCGCCGGCTCGGAGCGGAGCGGGGCTGCTCGCAGCCCCTCCGGCGACGGCAGCAGCAGCGAGCCCGGACGGCCGCGGCCACGGCGCTCACTGAGGCGCTGCCCAGCGCAGCGCGCAGGGGCGGCGGCGCCCGGCGCAGCAGCAGCGGGTCCCCCCGCGGCGCCCCGCCGCCGCCCGCGCCCCGCCGCTCCGCATCCTTCGGGCGCCGCTGCCGGAGACGAGGAGGAGGAGGAGGAGGAGGAGGAAGGCGTGGGGGCTGCGCTGAGGGACTGCCCCCTCGCTGCCGGCTTCACCGGGACCACGGGGCACGGCGGCTGCTTGGCGCGCTCTGCTTCTCCCCGCACACCGCCGCGGAGCTCCGCCACAGCCAGCCCCTCACCGCCGGGCGCCCCCTTCCCTCCCTCCCCGCCGGTCCTTATAGGTGTGCGCCGGGCGGCTGCCGCCCCGTGTGGCCGCCTCGGCTGCCAGTCAGCCGGCAGCCATTCGCGGGGCGGGAGGACGGCGCTGGAGGGAGGAGGAGGAGGCGGCGCAGCGGAGAGGCGTCGAGGCAGCTCGCCTCACCTGCCGCCCGCTGGCCCGGCCCGGCCCGGCCCGGCCCGGCTCGGGGCGGAGGCGGAGGAGCCGCCCGCTGGCAGCGGCCGCCCGCCCGAGGAGGCGGGGGTCGGCTCGGGGCGGGGGCCCCGCCGCGGGGAGCGTGGCGGCGACGCCTGGCGGCCGGGCGCGGAGCGGCCGCGGCTCCCCGGCGGGACCGGAGGGGCTGAGGGGGGCGAGGGGGCGGCGGGCGTTAAAGTCACGCTGAGGGCTGGTGCCCCTGAGGCGAGGCGAGGCGAGGCGAGGGGCGCCTCCTCAGCAGGGGGCTCCTTCAGGTGCTGCCCCGTCCCCTCGTGTGGGGCTGCCGCTTGTGTCACCCAGGCCTGCTCGGGCACTGCCCGTCATCCTCCTCCGCAGCGCTAATTCCTACTTCTGTCTTCAAAGTGGAGCCCACAGGCCCGTGGCTTTCAGGGCTGACCTGCAGGGCACTGGCTTAGAGTGGAGGCAGAGCTGGCCGACCATCCCGCTGTCCTCCTGCTCCCCCAAAACGTAGCCTTTGGGAGCACCCAAAAGTACTGAACACGCAGTTAGGCCTTTCCAAATAAACCATCGGTTATAGGGCTGGCATGATCAGCAGTACAGATGTAGCACCAAAATAAATAAATAAATAAATAAACCCTGCTTAACTTTCCATTTTCTTCGATGCGAAGTTATCCACCTGCTTAACATCTTACTTTTACCTTAGGGGTTCGTGACAGGAGGCAGTTTGCAAAGGGTGAATTTTAGAGGAGATTGTCCGCAACAAAACCTTGCAATTACAATTAATTCCCTTCTGGTTTAATCTAAAATTCCCTTTTGGAATTGAAGAGTGCAGATGAGAAGAGTAGTAAAAAGATCCTTTTCTTTCCCCTCTCCCACACACACATGTGCATGCACATCCTATAAGGAGCAGATTTCAGTCATGCAGAATATATGATCTAATTTTAAACCGCTGACAAGATATATCTGCTCCTTAAAGCATCCTCTTATTTTAGAATTATTTGAAACTATAAGGAATAGTCAGTCTAATACAGCTAAGGGTAAATTAATTTTGTGGTCCGTGTTTTTGCAATCGATATTCACTGTTAAAGAATAATTTACATGTAATGAACTTTCCCTCAAGTGAATAGCCTATGAGATTATTTAGAAACCGCATATGCTGAGCAGCTCAGAAACGAGTATTTACAGTTTAGCACAGCACAGGGAGTCTGTGCTTCGGAGTCTGCACTGAACAAATACCTGAAGATGCATCATTTGCTGCGGATAAGTGAGAAAAGGGGCTTTTGAAAGGAGCAGCTGTTAGGATTGAGCTAAGCTAATGTGGAATCGTTTACTTGGTGAGGTATCAGTGACAAATAAATAAACAAGCATTTTTTTTTATCAGTGTGCCTGTGCTGGTTCTCTTCACTGCCGCAGGCTGCTCTAAAGGTCAGCTGCCTGATGGGAGTGCACTTCCCCTCCTGGAGCCCGACCATTAATACCTACTGAAATTGCACCTGCTAAACGGCCAGCGATAATCAAGTATCCTTTTAATGTACTTAGCATATTAAGTTCCTTCTGTTTCCCGATCTCCTCACAGTCCTCCCGAACACCCTTCTCCAGTAGCACCCACCACTCCCACACCCCCTTTTCCTTCACGAACACCCCCCAGCAGCTCTTCTTCTCAGCACACAGGTTTGCCAGGAGCCAGATGGGGCAGGGCACGACTCCAGCTGCTGCCGGTTCCCTCCTCTCCTGGGGACAGCTGGAGGCAGAAGGCTTCAGCCGTCCTGTTCCACTGGGTTGCTGTTTGTGCTGCCTGTGTTCATGAGGCATGGGGAGAAGATGAGAGGTGGAGGGCCTTCGCGCCGAGGGTGCCAGGGCGGCTGTTCTGCCTCTGCATCACAGAGGGGTCAAAGAGCCTTTCTCATCCCCCAGGGCCTCCTCCCACGGTCCCTTCAGACCGGCTCCCAAACAGCTATTGTGTACAGCCACATCTAAAATGAGACACAAACAGTTTTTAAGCCACTGCAAGCATGCATCTACTTACAGCTTTGTAAAAACTATGTCGCAGGACTCGAAGCCTACCATTCATTGCCCAGATACAGGGCAGGATGGAAAGACAGCATCCTCTTAGATGAAGGAAATGACCAAATATTTTATTTACATTTTTATTTATTTACAAAGTTTTACATGTTTTTTACATGTTTAATTACATGTTAGAAAGGATTGGAAGAGATGTAGGAAACTTTGATCATTGTATTTTTATTTTAGCATTAAAACGCAGTAATGACTCTGGCCTGTCATTTGTAATGTGTTGGCGGTGTTAGAAACCTGTTCAGCTGTGACCAGTACAATGCGAAAACGGACTGGGAGTCCCCAGGATACACAATTACTGTGGCTGAACAATGTTTGCTGTGCTTCTGCCTCAGTTCTGCCAGCAGAGCTGCCTCAGGCCATCCTCCAGTGGGGAATCGAGAGGCATCTGACCGCTCTCCTGCTCCTCTGAGCTGTTACAACTACCACGGTTGTTGCAAACAAAATGCCAGTATGTGAAGGGTCTCGTTTGATTCTATTAGCTATCGAGCTAGGAGTCTGCATTTAGATATTGCATGAGCTCAACCTGAATCTAATTACAGTGCAGAAAAAATAGCAGTGCAAAATGTTAGTGGTTTTTAATAGACTACAGTAACTGTAACCTACTTTTTCCAAATATGGCCTGTACACAAGATCTTGGTTTATCTGAACTATTGGAAATGCTCGAAGTGTAGAAAGTATTGCACTGTTTAAACAAATCAGAACAAATTAAATACTCATTTATTAATTTCTGTCCTAAGCTAATTAGGTGATATACAGACTATGCTCAATAAATGCTGAAACTTCCAGAATACTATGTTGTATCTCTCTCAAAACAGAAAGAAAATGTTTATCAGCATCATTGATTGTGGCAATCAGAAACACAAAATATAGATTTTTTTTAACAAAAGTATTCTTACTTTTTGCTTGATTAACTAAAGAAATAATGCACTTGCAGTCATATTTTTGTCTGACCGTTGAACCCCCTCTGTCTGCCAATAACTTCTGATCCCATTAATAGATTTCAGCTCTTTGACAGAGGTGTGAAGGTCTGAAAGCTTCCTCAGGTTTCTACAAACATTGTGAAGCTCGCAGCTGGATCAAAGAAAGAAACCCACATTAGTTTTCATACTCAGGGGAGGGCTGCATAGTGAATTCCGCAGATATATGTTCTCTTTGGTCTTTGGTTCTCTTTTGACCACTCATATTGGCCAATAAACATCAATATGTCCCAAAACAGCTGGATTGTGTGCTCTTCCTCGGTGCACAGCAGGCAGGGAACAGCAGAAGCAGAGGGGGCTGGAGTTGAGGGACTCGAAATGACAGGACAGAAATGGAAGTACTGGTGGTGGTGAGCACTGTGCCGTGAGGTTTTAATACACAGTGCAGAGTACGTGGGGGCTAGGAGTGATGCTGAGTTTATTGTAGTGGCTGGCAAAAGTGATAGTGAATGTACTGGAGACCAGACTTCCATGTTATCTTGTTTTCACTCGCAAATGAATTAAAACCACCACCTGAATATTGCAGGGAAAAAAAAAAAAGAAAAAAAAAAGTAGCCAAAATGCAGAGTACAAGTGTTGTTATCTAGAACTTGATGACAAAAGCCGCAAGAGCTTACCTGTTGACTACTGCTCACTTGCAGTGCGAAATGCAACCCCCCTGGACATTTCCTTAGAAATCCTGGGCTTGAAGGAGTCTCAACAAGGTTTCCCAGTACAGCCTTTCTGCACTGGGGCAGGACTGCGTAGAGCAAGTCCATCTCTGGCAGCAGATTTTCTACCTTTCTCTCAAAGAACTTCCAGTCAGGTAGACCCCACAGAGACCCTAACTACCTTGTTGCAGGTTTTCATCGCCTTAGCACCAAGTGTAGGGTGGGTGGATTGCCTTATATAATCCAAGTCTTCTTTGGTTCTTTTGTCCTTTACTTTCTTCCTCTTAGAGCACAGTCACCATTGGATGTGTCTGTCTGAAAAAGACCACCTTGACTTACTCTCTTTTTTCCTTCCCCTAGGCTAAATTAATCAAATTTCCTAGCAGACTACGCTTCTTAAAACTGTCATTGGTCCTGGTGCCCCAGACGAGGCCCCCTTATGCCTCTTCTGCAGGCTACAAAAAATTCTCAGTCAATACCCCCCACGCTGAGGTCAGCCTGCTTTTTCACCTTCACCACAGTATTGACCAGTATTTGAGTTTGTAATCCAATATAATCCTCATAACCTTTCAAAACATTGTTCTTCCTAGTTATCCACTGTCTGTTTTTATTTAAGGGTTTGATCTCTCCTTCCTCTGGGTAGTGCTTTGCACTTGTCTTTGTTGAATTTTATCCTGCTGATTTTAGGCCATCTTGTGGATTTTTCAAGATTATCTTTAATTCCAAACCTGTTCCTCAAAATGCTTTAACTATCTCATTGTTTCTTATAGTCATCTGCTTATTTTATGACTCTTTATTTCATTATTCATTTTGTTTGTTAACCTATTTAATAGAGATCAGATCCCTTCAGGAGCCTACTTGAAACCTCCTCCCAGTTTCATGGTACATAACTGTTACTTACATTTTGAGAATGGCTTTAGAGGCAAACACTTACGCACTTCATGACCTACCTATACAATATTTCCTTAGCTTACTTCTGAAAACCTCGTTCTAGGTATGTAATAAATGTTACTGATGCAGACACATAGCACATCTGCTGCTTCATTGCTATTCCTGAGGCCAGTTATGAGTCAAAGAAGAAACTTAATTTGTTTTGTATGGACTTTTCTTGACAATCCCACAGTAGCTAGTTTCAATCAATTAATTATTTTTAAGGTGCTGACTATAAAGTAGCTTAATAGTCCTTTTGGAGATCTTTATTCTACGAGCTCCGCTTTGTAATCCCCTCTTCTCTTTTTCTTAAAATACATAATATGATTTTTTTCCAACTTTAGAATCTTCCTCCCAAACACTTGAAATGCAAAGAGCTGGTATATGTTTGAAAGATCACATCTTATCTCTAACAGAAAGTGTTATTCTAGGTTAGGAGCAAATTGTCTGGCAGACAAAAAAATCCATGTCATTGACTCCCAATTGTTTATGGAGAACTTGCATCTGATATGCAGATGTATCTAATATGCAGATGCAGACTCTGCATTTTACAAAAATGCTATTCAAAAACTTTGTAAGCTTGTTCACATTTGGGAAAAGATAAGGGAGCGCTGAAGTTAGGTTGCAAACACAAACTGTTCTGCTTGTACCTTACAGAAGTGACTTTAATGTCAGGAAACGTTCACGTATGCTAAGGGCTGCTGGTGCCTTCATAGTCTGCTGCACACAGAGGGATGCACTTACGCTGCTGAAAGAAAAATCACAGCTCAGAACACATACCAATAGCAGTCAGATCCCTGAGCCTGTCTCCATGAATTACTTTTATTTTAAATTAAAATAAAGAAAAAACAGAAATGTCTTTGGCAATGAAGGCAGAGAGCAGAAAATTGAATAAATGACAACAGCAGTACCTGAACTGCCCTCGCAGAATGAATCCCACTTCCCCAAAGATCATTTCCAGTATAAATGTCGTGCTAATATAAGGACAGTAAGTGTACAACACCCCTAATAATGATAAAAGGCTCAGCACTGTATCCAAAAGGAGAATGTGGTGTTTTAGTCGGTGCTACACCTAGGAGCCAGCCTAAATCCCCAGCCTGTCAGCAAAATGCAGAGCTGAATTCAGCGCCTCAAGCACAGCTTCGGGAAGGCAGCCCAGCAACAGACTGGCAGCTGCTCAGAGCCAGGACAGAGCAGGCAAAAAATGAATAAAAGCTAATTGCACTGAGATGGGGTAAAGGAAAAATCACCCAAAAGGCAAAGTTTGAAATAATTATAAGTATTGGGAAAATAAGATCTCACTGGTACATGTAATATTGAGGAACTAAGTTTCCCATGAGCACCTTACCTTCAGTAATGAGCCAATGGATTATACTGGACATCTTAGTCAATACAGGGCTTCCTAACAGCTTCATATGCATCCTTCAGAACTAGCAACTGGCAAGAATAACCTACAGGGTAAGAGCATGGACAAGGTGGGTTTCTTTGTTCTCTTATGGCAAGCATAACATCCATAGTATTTCCAATAATATCTCAGCAAATCTAATTATTTTATCAAGCAGTAAATCATGGATGCTCGCTATCCTGCTATCCTGTCTTACCCTCCTATCCTAACCCAGGATACTGGATAAATGCTGATAAAATTCTCCGTTGTTTTAATCCTTCTTTTCTCTCTGCTTGGGATTTACAGCACTTTTCTGAACTTTCACAGGTGTGACTCACCATATGATGGCACAGTAACTACTTGGGATTTGACTGTATGTCTGGATTCGGTTATTCAACCTCCCAGTTATTCAACCAATTACTTTTTCCAAATACTTTCCAAAACTAAAATCATCTTGCATTCGCTTTCAGCTACATAAAATAGAACAAATTGTCATCTGATGTAGATTTGCATATCTCTACTGAAGCCAATGAAATTATATGGATTTATATAGATGAGTATTTGCCCACTCGCCTGACATGCAGAAGGCAAAATCCAGAATTCCTATTAAAATGTTTCAAAAACCTACATCCTGTTACATTTTGTACTAAGAATCTGCAGATGTCAGCTAATGAAAATAAGCTTCAAAGGGAAGAATCATCTGAATTAATTGGGAGCTAAATCACAATCTCAAAATAAGTTCTGTTTGGAAATGGTTGCTGTATGCTGTGCTGTTAAGTGGGTATTAGCCTTTTAACAGCTATGCTGTTTGATGCATCTTTCCCTGGCTGTCCACTTGAAATAAGCGATAAATAGCAGAAGCTTCTGATCATGGACCTCGAGGTCTGAGGCAGCCCTTGCTTCTACGCTGATAAAGAATTCAGAATAAACTCTAAAATGTTGCTTTTCATTTTTCTTCTTGGTTTTTAAGAGACAGATAACCCTCTCTCTTATTTCAACAGTGAAGTAAAGCCAGAGGTGAGATGTGGTAGATACTCTGACTCCTGTTACCAGTGAATGAGAGAGAAATACTGATGATATCAGAGAAACAAGGAGAAAGAAAAGCCAAGGAAATTAAAATAGTTTTAAGGATTTTTTGTAATCATTTGTAAAAAGGGAGGCTCTCAATGTCAGCCAGGCTACAGGCTGGAAGAGAAAGGTAATATGCTGGAAGGCAGTAGAGTGAAAATAATAATAATAAAAATATACAGCTTCTTGTCCTACATAAAAGGCTCCAAAGCACCTATCTTTTTGTTTTATGAAAGCTGCTTTAATGGACAAGGGAGCACACAGCTGGATGACCCTAGGGCAAGGTTTTCAATAGTTGCACCGAGCACATAAAGCAAAGCCAGCAGAGGAGCAATATTTCGCAGCCATTGCCACAGCAGTGCTGGGGTGGGAATTCGGCAGGGCTGATCCAGCCTCAGGAGTCCCGGTGCTGAAGAGAGAGGCACAAAATACCACGGAAGATACTGGGTAAGAGCAAACCAGATGAATACACTTTAAGATCCCCACTGTCACCACGAATGCCCATTGCTTTCAGCTGTGGTGTGTTTCCTGGTGGGGATCACTGGTCGCTGTGACCTGGAGTCAGTAATGATGCAGAGAGCTACATCCTTCATAGGGATGGTGAAGAGGCCTTGTGGGGACAGGAGTTTTTTGGTCTTTGAACTCAGAAAAAACTCTGTGGTTGAAGTAATCTTTTCAGTCAATCCTTTGTTGCCCTAGAATCCTCATCAAAATGAATGGCAGTCAAAGAGCAGAAGAAAATCTCTGCAAATTTCTGTAAAATTGGAGACACTTGAGTCTATGGCTCAGCTGAGCAAGGACGACACTCAGGAGAAAGTGCCTGGTCCCCGCTGATTCCACAAATCACTGGTTTCCAACAAGATTGGAAGCTAATGTTGAGGAGGTGGAGGAAGGATTCGGCCACTATTTTCAAGAGGAAAGCTATTTCAGAGGAACATTTCAATTTACCTTCTCCAGAAAGAGTAATGATTTCCCATGAGGAAAAAAAAAAATAAAAAAGCTACTTCACAGAAATAGAAAAGAATAACAGTTTTTCTACTCATCTAACCTCATTCTGCAGCGTGTCTCCCTAAAAAATATTACTGTCAGTGGTTCATTTTTTGTATTCATTATCTCAATTTCTTTTCTAAGGTAATTCAACTAACAAAGTAAAACAAAAAGTATGAGTTGCATGTTAAATTTTAGCTTCAAAGATATTTTGGTGGTATTCAATCTTCAACTGATAGAGTATTGATACCCGCTTGATATAAATCATAATTTTCGATGTGAATAAAATCCAGGTATTGTGTACATGACGTTCACAGACTGTCTTCTGCAGACAAGAGACACGCTATCAAGTTCTGCACTGGACTGATGTTGTCCTTTGCAAACACATGTTGAAAGAGTGTGGAAGTTATGGATAGCTCTCAACACTGTAAGTCCTAAGTCCCCCACCCTGACTGCCCTTGGTGCACATTACGTGGATTGAAGCAGCAGCTGGGCAGTACCGCAAAGACAGCTCAAATGCATCCATCCCATGCTTCCGGACAGGATCTGTGGATGTAGGTACCCTTCATGTGTTGAGGACAGTTCATGTCAATGTCTTTTTTGATTACTTGCAAGAGAATATCTTCTAGTTTTACCCCGCTGTGCCTACAAGTTACGTAACTTTCAGCTTTGCTCGTGCTATCAATTATTTGGGGATAATTTTTTTCAGCAAGTGTAAGCAACCTCTGCACCACTGATTCATTTTTGTTATAAATCATCTTGGAAAGTGAAACTTGGGCTCCTTAGACTTGGACAATTCAGAACATTTTACTTCTTTTTCTTCACGAATCTCAAGGAGTTCTGTTAAAAAATATGCAAAGCATCCTTTTTTTTTTTCCACAAGCGGGAGGGGAGGCATCTTCTGGTGGATAAGCCAGAACTTATCAGCCATCTTATCCAGTCATATCTGCTATTTATATTGCCCTTCTGTGAATGTGTTATCACTGCCCTGCACACTGTTCTGAGGCATTTTCCACAAAACCTACAGATTTCAAATCCGAACCCAGCACAACACAGATCAGATTTGTACAGAAGCTGGGATTCAGCCTTCGCTCGGGATGGCTGCGCGTGGGAGTGCGTGCATGTATGTGTATTTGTGTGGGTGTATCAGCGCTCATTTCTTATATTTTGTTCCTGCTGTAAAAATGACTCGGAGCGATTTATTTTAATACCAAATTGCAAGGTTAGTTCATCTTACAAGATGGCAGTTTAACACTCTGGGAGAAGGAGGGAGGAAAGGTTTTTCCGAAGATGTGCAGGGTCTGTGATGCTCTGTAACAACCAGAGCAGAACAAAATTTGAGTGACCATCTTGATGAAAAGGTGGATGTGCTCAGTGAGCCAACAAGAAGCAGTAAGGGAAAGCAAATGAGACTTGATAATTTTTTTCCTCTTCCAGCCATTCCATCTGAATTTCTGTAGTTTTATTTAAGGCAGAAATATTGTACTTAAGGGAGTTTAATTTTTTTTTTTAATTAAATATGCTCAAATAGTTTGTGAAGAAATGTTTCTCTGTAAAAATCAGCTGCAAAACTTGGTGAGTTCATTCTTTCCCTAAAGCTAAAATCAGCTTTTCTAGCCTTCTCCCTGACTCTAAAAAAAAATCCTGTAACTTTGTCATTTTAATCTCAATAAAGGCCATATAGAAACAATCACAGCAAATGATGATTGAAGAATGAAGGCAAGATGGCTTTAGGGCTCTATCACACTAAAAATGGGAAGAGAAAGGATGTCTTCAGAGCCTGCAAAGTGTTGTAGTGTATGCAAAGAGTGGTGTCTCTCACAAAAATAAAAATCAGCTGCCTGCAGCTGGTCCAAGTCCGACCACCTCTGTGATTTAAGGCAGCAGGAGTTTCCTTGCTCAATCTCTGTCTGAATGAAAAAAAAAATCGCCTGTCATTTTGGTGCCTGTTGGGTAAAATTCTCCTCACCTGCTCAAAACCCATCGTACTGCACTCTGCAGGCTCTCAGCATCCCAGGGCCATCCTCCCCCAGGCTCAGCCAGAAGGGACCAGTCTTTAGGAGCTCGTTTCGCAGCAGTCCCACCCTGTGGTGCACCAAGACCTGTCTGAGCCCCAGGCACTGTTAAAGGAGGGGGGGACACCATGCAGGGTGACACAGACATGGCTTACTGCATCTCCTACTGCCCATTTCTTTGTTAGGAATGGCAAAGCTTTTGTCCTAATGAAGTGCCACACACCAAACACACCAGGTAACTTGAAATATCGCATGCTACAAAAATAATCCAACACTAAAAAAAAATCCATTTTCTTCCCTTATCTTCATATTCTGTTTAATAGCTCTGACTCTCTGATACTGATCTGGTTCCCTGCTTTCCTCTCTTCCATCGCACCCCCGTGTGCTCCTGTGCACACACACACATACAGGCACGCACTCTGCACCCCATGGCACTGTCTTGGCCACGTTCCTCTTGCACTCAACCCCCTCATCCCACCTACATTTTTAATCCATGAGACCCCGTTGCTGAGCTGTCGCCACGATGTCACAGCAATCCTTTGTGAGCAGAAGAGGAGCGTGCAGGTGGCTCACACAGCTGGGAAGGAGCCTGGGACGAGGCGGGTGGAAGAGCTCCTCCGGCGCTCCCGTTATGCCCAGGTCAGTGCCTGCTGGATATTAACGAAGATCGCAGTGCTGAGAGGCAAGGGTTAAGCCAGTTTAGTTACAGGACGCATTTTCTGACTCAATCTTGTGATGCTTTTATTTTTTTCCGCGCACAGCGAGCTCCGTAAAGGTGGGTATGTGCTGGCCAGCTCTGCTGTGCTTGCCACGGCTGCAGATGTTCGCCTGTCACTTTCCTCTAGGCCATCAGACATGATAGATTCCCATTGCAAACAGAAGACAGGCTCCATGTTCGGCACACTGGAATGATACAAAGTCTGTTTCCATTGCTGCTACCCCAGGAATATGCATTATGCCTATATTTAACATTTATGCCACTTGCACTCAGTCCTGCATCTTCTCGTCAGCTGCAATGTTTGCCTTTGGCTTTGGCAGTGGTGTGATGATGCTGCATTTACCTGAACAGGATTTTAGCTCACAACCCCACTCAGCAGCTCAGCAGGCCATATCCTGCTGGAAGCCACCTCATTTGTAGTGAGGATGAGGAAGGTGGTGGTGTCCTCTCAGAGCCCGTCCAACATCCCCATCCCTTGGAGGTTTGGTCCTGCTGGGGGCCGCCTGTGCAGGGCAGGAGCACGTCCTGGGCAGCAGTCTTTCCCGTTCTCACCCCATAGGTTCACTTTGGGCTCAGCCACGCCTCTCTAAACAGGCTCTCTCTCCCTCTCTGCATTCTCATTTGCACCCAGCTCTTGGATGTTTCTTCTTTGATCCCTTTCCCGCATTCAGTTTTGCCAGTCCACCACCTCTCCCCATCCTCCGTTTCTTACCATCTGAACCCTTCAAGTCTTTTGTAAATTCTTGTCTCCTTCAAGTCTTGCAAATTCCTGGTGCTTCTCCATCTTTGCTATCTCCCTTCTTTTCCTGTCTTCTGATGGTTCAGGTAATGGCACTTTATATTGTGAAGAGAGAACTTATGATAGTAAATGTTTGAAATCTCATAGTTCTTTCTTCTTCCCCTCATTCCTTTTCCCTTTTCCTCTTAGTTATCTTCTCCACTGACTTCCTTTCCATGTCATTTCATATTCATTTCCCACATCTTTAGAATTCACCAGCACCCTGCATGCCTTTTTTTTTTTTTTCCTTTTTTGTAAGCAGCGGCCACTCTTAATCTTCCCAGGAGCTATTCATCTCTGTGCAACACCTGTCATCCTCCATGCCACCGCTTCTCATTTTACATCTGGTCTGCATTTGCATAGTCTGGTCTTTAGCTGGGCTTCCTGGTGCCTTTCATAGCTTTCCCCACATCATTTTTAATCTTTTCTATACTGCTTCTCCCTTCCTTTTTATCCCAGAGGCAAAAGGGCCCCGTTAGCTAGTTCTGTTTCATAGGAAATTTTCTTTCAACATCAAAGAATACCAGATTGCCAACAATGTTAAAATTAGTGCACAGTTCTCTAGATCCTGGTGAGTTATAGCATTGAAAGAGATTTATGTCCCAGAATTTCTTATTCATCCTTGGGTTTAGTGCCAGTCAATTTTGTCTAGCCCTGAGGCTATGGTGCTCAGTTCATCTTTTTCCATGTCTGTACCTCTGTGTCAGTTTTGAAAATCATTATTTCTCTAAATCCTTGCCCTGCTGTTCTCACTTTTGTCACTCAAATGCACATTGAATTTATACTTAGTGTTCCTGGATTAAATCATTTCTCACAGTCCCTTTGTGGGTGAGCTTCCACACCCTTCCCAAGCAGCCTGACCCCTGTCCCCTGACCTTGCCATCCCTTGCAGTGTGTACCTGTTTTTCTTGTGCCAGCACAGTGGACATGGAGAACTATTCACTTTGCAGATACCATTTACATTTTGCACATATCCACTTTCAGCCTTTCTTTCCCTGGATTGGGCTGACACAGGATTTGTGTTACCCATTAGTATTTCACTTCTAGAATTTCCTGAAGACATATAAAGGGGCAAACACACAAAGTTCAAGGGTGTATTTCTATTTGAAATATAGGACTATATAAATCCACCTACAACCAGTGACCTTTCAGGATGTGCAGCATTAGATCACATTGAAAGCACTGACAGAGGAAAAATGCGAGTGTTAAGGAAAAGTAATATCTGGGATCCCTGGTGTAATGTTTGCAAGACAAGATTTTATAGCACTTATTTTACCCTTTGATTTGTTCACACCTTTTGCATCTTTCCTCAGGCCATAGTGTTCATACCTCTTCATAAAAAAATTCCCATTTGGACAGATTTTTTCTCTCATCAGATGCCTTTCTCTCATCAGATAGCCTTTTCTAAGAGTCCTGTCAAAGTTTTTTCTGTGACAAAGGTTGCAGCTAATGATAAGCTTGCAATTCCCTTACAATAACTTCATGGATCCTGGCAGTACTGCTGGAGATGAGGGTGCTCCAAAGGGCAACAGAGTTGAATAGTCCCTTGTGAGAACTTGCTCTGAGTTGTAGGTAGGACTTGTCAGGGTGGGTATTCATCTGCAGGCATCCACATAAACACACTTAGGGGGTGTTAAAGTCACAACGTGAACCTTTGCCCTGATCATAAAATTGTTGATCATAAATCTTACCAGAGAGTCTTTTCTACTTTGTGAAACCAGTTTAGAAATTAATCTGAAAGAACTATAAATGCTTAAACACCATTTTTATCATGACAGATAAATCCAAGGGAATAAGCAACACCAGTTCTTCCACTCAAGATTCCCTCATCTCCAGCTTCAGTTCAGATTTTGCTCTCAAGTCACACAAAGTCAGATAAGTCTTTTAAAAACTTGTCCGGTCTCCTTCTTTTGGTAGGTCCCATATTGTCATGTTTACTCAAAATATTAATGCTAAGATTAGCATCCAGAATTTGTTGCACATTTTCTTCAGCTGAGGATGCTTAGTCCCAGTGGGGTTGCGCTAACTGAGCCCCACGGCATCCCTCCTCTGTATGGGACACAGCAGGGACATTTGGCTGGGGTGTGGTGCTTCTACCCCGAGTCATTTCTTTTGGGCTTTTCTTAAAAAGTCTCTGCGGTATTTCTCACATTGCAACAGTATTTCAGATCAAGCTCTGCCAACAGGCGGTGTAACTCCCATCATTTACCCAACCCAGCCTCAAAACCCACCCAGAATGTCACCCGCCCGACAAGATACATGCATTTCTTAAATTCATCTGTGCCACATCTGACTTCTGGGCTTTCGTAAGCTTTTGGACCTTTGCATGGAAACAGGCGTACTCCATTAAATAACCTCTATCTATTAAAGGATTGTCAAAGTTTTTCACTGAGCATTTGAGATAGGTGCTTGAGTACATGTAGGATGGTGGATTTTATTCCCCATAAACAACAACCTTTTCCATATCTTTCTGTGGATGGAAGTTTAAAAAGGAAAAATGAAGAAAAAAAAAGGGGAAAAAAAGCTACCAGGATCTGCCATGGGGCTCTCTGGTTATAATAAAAGCAGCCATCCTGCCTGAGATACTCGAGGCAGATTAAAGAAACATTACATAAAGCTGCACTCAAAGACTAACAGAGCAGCTGAAAAACTCTACCTGAGCCATAACCCTGGGACCTTCAGTAGTGAAGGACCTCTGGCATGTCAGTGAATGGAATTTGCCTTTAATCCTTAGAGGTGGGCTAGAAATACAGCTTCTACTTTGTTCCAGTTTTATAGTTAGCAACCTGGGGAGCTATGAAGACCTTTTCCTAGGGGCCTTAGCAGCAGGAGTGATCATTAAACTCAGACAGGGCCCAGCATTAAGAGTGGGCCAAGCCAGCACCTTTGGGGCTGGTAGCAGAGTCTCCTCGTCCAGGTACATCACCCTGAGCATCCGAACCCCCCTCGCCTGCCTGGCCTGCCTGGGGGATGTATGATATCAAAACAACATTAGGGGGAGCTCTGTTACCTAGTCCAGTTTCTAAGCATTTGTGCCTCTGGCAGAGCAGTGGCTTCAGTTCCTGGAGAAATCAGTGTTTTTCCTGTTAAACATCAGGCTGCTGTGCCGGGATTACGGGTGTTATGAGCAATGAGGTCTGCCTGATTACAGGTATTTTCTTACTACAGAAACAGCAGACAGTGAATCCCACTCTTAAAAGAGAGTGGCCAATTATCAACAATAATTTTAGCATTTCTGACAAAAAGTCAGAAATGCCACAGAGTTTTAACTACAGCCTTTACATCCATCAGACTGATTACCTAAAGAGATCAATAGTTGGCCATGGGAGCTTCATGTTTCCAGATCATATAATATAAAGTTTCAGCAATTGGCCTGCACTTTTGAGGGGGTTATAACCAGGACAGTTTACAGCAGTAATTATCCCAGAACATTTATTATCTTCACATAAGCTCTAATGTGCATAAGTGTCCTGGTTGCAGTTAGGACAGAGTTAATTTTCCCTCCTAGTAGCTGGTAGGGTGCTGTGTTTTGGATTAGGATGAGAAGAGCGCTGATAACATGCTGATGTTTTAATTGTTGCAGAGCAGTGTTTACACCAGGCCAAGGACTTTTCGGCTTCTCGCTCTGTCCTGCCAGCGAGCAGGCTGGGGGTGCAGCAGGAGCTGGGAGGGGACAGACCCAGGACAGCTGACCCAAACTGGCCAAAGGGGTATTCCATACCATCTGGCGTCATGCTAAACAATATATAGGGGTGGCTGGCTGGGGTGGGGGGGCGGCTGCTCGGGGATAGGCTGGGCATCGGTCAGCGGGTGGTGAGCAATTACATTGTGCATCACTTGTTTCTTACACATTATTATTATTAATACTATTATCATTATCACTATTATTATTATTATTATTGTTATTATTATATTCCTGTCTTAATAAACTGTCTTTATCTCAACTCACCGGCTTCACTTTCCCGTTTCTCTCCCCCATCCCAGAGAGGGAGGGGGGAGGGTGAGCGAACGGCTGTGTGGTGTTTAGCTGCCAGCCGGGTTAAACCACAACAATAAGTTAACTCATAAATGATCATTAGAGAAGAAAAGGAGAAAAAGTAAAATGAGAGTTCTGATTCGAAGGAGATGGGATGAGTTTGAGTTACAGAGAATAAATGAGGGCAGATCATGGCGTGGAGATTGTAGGGAATGGGAAAGAGGGGTGCTCTGAGAGGGTGGAGGGGAGCAGGAGAAGCTGGAAGAGACAGCAAAGTCTACCAGAGGGGTAGAGTTTTTATTGGATTTGGTGCTGGGTCACAGAGATCACAGAACCATGTTTATTTCAATAGGAAAACAAATGCTTTGTACGAAATGCTCTCTTCCCCATGTTAAAATGCTTCCTACCCTAACTATTTCTCTGACAGCAGTGGCAGTGGTCATAGAGCAGTCCACTTTTGTGCCTTGAAGCAAATTTCTGAGCACCTAAGACAAACCAAGAAGTCTTTGTGTTCAGGTTCTGCTTTGCACCATCTGCTCAGAAGAGACACGCAGGCTTTCAGAAGGCTGCCAGCTGGCTGGCCATTCCCCTCGTTTCAAACAAACAGTCAACATGTTTTCAGTAAATGCTGAATGATAAAACTTCTCTGCTTCATCCTTTCTGCAGTTCTCACTGGAGAGAGTGAGAGCTTTCTTTCTCTTAGCTACATTATATATTTCCACCATGATGAACTTTCCCTTCAGGTTGTTATTATCACATAAAAATAGCCCACACAGAGTAATATTCATTATAAGGGTATTATATTATGAACTTTAAAGGAGTTATTAGCTCCTTGAAACAGGCTAAAGAATGAGATCATTTAATGATCCGTTTCTGAGTCTATATGTGAATCAGTCTGAGGATATTCCAATGGATTAAATCATTTTAAAGGGAGATTTTTTTCTTCCTAACGTTTTTTCATTTATAAAAAGTGAGGGATGCAGACAGTTCTGGGGTGAAGCACTGCGTCATGGTCTAAGACAACAACTGAATGCCATGTCTAGGTATAGGAGAGTGATGAGCAGTCACTCAGTCTCTCTGTACCTAGCCAAGAACCTGGTGCCAACACCGGGTGTCTCCAGGAGTTACAATCTCATTTTTATGTCCCAGAGTATGTTCATCCTCCGGAGGATGTTTGTGGTTGACCTGAGCAGGATGGGGCAGTCTGGAATGGCAAAAGTTACTTTTGTAATCTAAAGGCAACGCACTCCTGAACCACCACGCTGTCACTCTCAGTAGGCCGGAGTACCTGGTCCTCCCAACTTCTCTTTTAATGCCCGTGAGAACATGCAAGAGAACAAATTGCCATTGTCAGAGGAAATTCCAGAGCATCAGCTATTGTCTGATAATTGCTCACCTGAACGCTTTTCTTTACAGGACATGTGAGGTCATTTTCCTCTCCCTCACTCACAAACGAGCTGTCCCAGTTCCCTGGATTTGGAGATGTACACATAGGCAACTTCCATGTAGCACCAAGATGTAAGCACCCATTTTTGGCTCTTTCTTCAATGTTCTGCTTTGCATCCTGCATAAAATAACATTATCCTTTGTTAAAATGTTATTATTTTTTAAGTCACGTACTATATAAGAAGCTTCATTGTATGACCTCAAGTATAAGTACCAGGTTTACACCAAAGGATCCAAAGGTTCAGGAGGCAAAAGACAGGTTGACAGACACACAAAACGTGATCACGCAAGTTTTCTTTAAGGGATCTGGGTAAACATATTCATAATGACAGCCTGATCCTTCAAACAAACATTCAGGTCAATGACTTTTCTTGGGCATATTCTCTTATCACCTTAGTAAGCTTGTGTAAAATTATTCACATGCATAAACATTTATAGGATCGTTCCAAGGGTCAATTCACATCACTCAGTATTTTTAGCTCATCTTTTTCTTTGGTGACATGCATTATTCACACATCAAGAAGCTAAATCACAAGCACAGTGGTATTTTACTGTTTTAAAATCCTTTGGCTCAAACCATAGGACAACTTCCTTCCCAGGAGCATGTGTAGTTTTAAAAAGTTCTGGCATACCCTTTTGCACCACATCCCACTCCAAAAAAAAAAAAAAAAAAAAGGGTTAAAAATTTCAGATTTTGCTGATTTCCTTCTGGGACAAAGAAATAATGTAAGTGAGAGTACAGAGGAGATTCGTGACAAGTAATTTACTGGCAATACCAATAGCCTGTCCAATGAAGTAGGAAGGAAGTATAGCTTGTGTCAATGGCAATTTCTATTGTAAGAAATGTTTCACATGCTGAATGTTTCACATTCCTTATGGCCAGGAAAGTGCATCCTCATACTACTAAAAACAGACTAGGAAATTACATACAGAAATATAAACAAAAAATTCCCAAAATAGCATAAAAGAACAAAGAAAACAATTAAGTAAAGGAAATTCCGAATGAAGGTGGTGACTGCATCGGGCAGTGGCATAACAAATGTAGTGCACATAAATAAACCAAGACATAATAAAAGGTAGATTGACTGAAGTGCATTCCACACAACTCATATCCTGCTGCATTACTTCCTGTCATTAATTACCCCATCTACATCAAAATAATATCAATCAGCCAATTGGAAGCACGAGTTAATGAGCAAAATTTCATACTCCAGGGTCAAGTTCCTTTTCCTTCATTTGTCTTCATTAGCAGCATCTCTCAAGGCTCTCCTGAAATAGAAGGCAGTGAATTAGTCAATGAGCTTTTAAAATTCTCTCTCAAGAATGCTTAGAAATGAAATAACAGGATTGACCACAGAACTTTTGAGATTAAATCGAGGTTGTTATTGTTTTTAAATAGTGTTACTGAAACTACACGTCTTACCTTCCTAATTATTTTTACCATTTATATTCCTGACTGGGTGTCGCATATGCATGCCTTTGCACTGAAGGATATGAAAATGCCTTACAAATTACTGCCTGGTCTGTAAGCTGTAAACTGCAGTAACTTTTCTTCTCTGGTTCCTCCTACTCTGTACATCGCAGCCAGCAGGTTTCCCATTGCAATGCCCTATCCTTTCTTCCTACTCCAGGTAAGGTGTGTTGCTCTCTTTGCTTCCTGAGGACAAGGTGAGAAAATCAGCCACCACTGGCATCCCATAGCATCTACTAAGGAAAAAGGAGACTGATGCAGCCATGGGACAGCCACACAGGGGTCCTGCTTCTCCGCACTTGCTCCTGGGTCTTCCCCTCTCCTCTAACTCCACTGCCCTTGCAGAAGCATCCTTGAATCCTTGGCAGGTTACGACCCCCTTAAAAAAATAGCTGTGAACAGGAGTTTTGGAGGCAAACAGGGAAAGTGGAGTGGTACTGCATTCATTTCCCTGGAAATCTCTTTGGCTTATTCTGCTGAGAGCTGCTGGGGAACAGGAGAATGCGGCCTCTCAGGGAGCCCTTCTTTACCAGTAGCTTGAAGCTCTGCCCTTGATTCCCAGCTGGGAAAATATAACAGCCTTATATTCCTCAGAAATATTGCGGTCATCCCAGACATGCACCGATGTGAGGTGAAAATGGGGCAGCCACCGCCTGGTGCATACACATGATCGAGCAGGAAATGGAAAAAAGATTTGAGGACTTGAGCTTCAGAAGCGCTGTTGGTGAGGATGTTCAATTTGTCAGTGAAATTCGAAATTCAGACAGTTTATGTAGGTCGAGAAGGTCTCCAGCCCTGTGAAGGCAGCAATCAGACAGTGATGCGGGGAGGTGCCGTGCCCCCGCTCTGCTCCCCTCTCGTGATGCTCTGCTGGGTGACCTTGGCTGAGGCCCTGCTGCGTGCCCTGCAGCAACCGTGGCCGCTGAGAGAGGCAGGAGCGTTTTAAAATAAACTGACAATAATCTGTGCATTTTTGTCCTCGCTCTCCCAGCACTGAGCTCACTGACAGGCGTCCAGGCCAGGGTGCTGACCACCCATATCCGTACCTCAGATGCAGAGCTGGTCTTTGCTAAGACCCAACTGTCCCCCCCAGCAGAGCCACTCACTGCTGCACCCACTCCAACGCAACCTTCTGGGGAGCCTTTAAACCACCCAAGTTAAAAAGTCTGTGTTATCATTGTGAAAAAGAGCCTTTTCCAAACAACTTTAATTTATTTTTATTGTTTTCAGAGGTGATCTTCAAATCACGATGTGTATGTAACCCTACCTGAGTATGCCGAGCACTAGAGGTGCAAATGCTTCCATTTCTTGCAGCAAATGCTAGCTCAGAAGCAAGTGTAGCAACTCATCATGATACCCCTGTCATTCCTCATCAAATCATGGAAGAGACTGGCCAAGGATTAGCATAGTAAATATAATTGTCGTTGCCTGTGCAGAGGGTGGTTCAAGAGATGTACACAAAAAGGAGCACGTGCCTTCTCCACTGTGGGAGAAGCCATTTTCCTGTGAACAATCCAGTTTTCAAAAAGCTGGGAGATGGGTACCCTGCTCCATAGAATGGAATGGAATGGAATGGAATACAGTACAATACAATACAATACAATACAATACAATACAAATAATGCCCTGTCTGGCTGTGGAGCCTCTGCAGCACTGGGCAGCTCCACAGCCCAGGCTCAGTGGGTGAGACTGCTCTTGTGCACTGCTCTGAGCATGGTGTGCCTAACCAATAAAGGAAGGGCTCTCTGTAAAATAAAAGCTGATGGAGAGGATTCTCCCACTAAACGGCACTTGGGGATCCCATCAGTAGCTCTGATTTGTATCTGGATAAACAAGGAGATTCTTTTGTGGACACATGGCTGTTTTCCTCTTCATGCAAGTAGAGTTATTGCCAATGTGTTGCTCATAAGCAGCTCTGGACAGCAGGTAAAGAACCAGCATCTGTTTGAAACTGTTAACCTAGTGGAGCAATTGCTGTTCTTCCAAGATAGCATGTACAGGTTGGTTAAGACAAGATCTTAAAGCAGAGAATTTTCTGTTTTGTTATTATCCCATGGGGAGGCTGAAAGAGCAATAGGAAGATCCTGAAAAATCTCAGGTGATTTTCTTCGCACCTCCCGTGCAAGATGACATGTCTGTCTGCCAGCCAAATGCACTGGGTCTGGCTGGGATGGAGTTAGCTTTCCTCACAGCAGCCCACACAGTGCTGTGCTCTGCACCTGTGGCTAGAACAGCACTGGTATCACACCAGTGTGTTTTCTGTTGCTGAGCAGTGCTGAACAGCATCAGCCTGTTCTTCAAAGATCTTTCTTCAATCTGATAGCAACGAGCTCCTCAGTGCAGTTACACATTTCATGGTTCGACCAGCTCCGTACAAGAAGATTCTCCAAGGACAGGCACTGTGCAGCAGGGCAAAGGAGGTGCTGACCAAGGTCGGTGGCAGGACAGTGTGTCCACAGCGCCAGGCCAGAGGAAGGAAACCCCTTTGGAGGAACAGCAATGATGGCAAAGCTGAGGGTACACAGCCCTCATGCTTCCCCGCCTGGCTCAGCCGCATGGGAAGAAGAAGGTTGGTTTGCTCTTTGTTAGCTTGTAAGAAGCGTCTGCTGATGGGGCTGAGTGGGTCTTTAATAGAGCAAAGAGGGAAAATAATTTTGTTCATTTTATCAGCAGTTTCCTAGAAAAGGCTCAAGAGAATTGCAATGTCAGATTCTGGACAGAAAATTATTTCTGCGAGAAAGCAGACGCTGAGCTACAGAACTAGGCCCTGGAAAGTTAGCCCGGATCCTTGTAAAGTAGACTGGATGTTTTCTGAAGAAATCTTCTAACGGTAATTTGGACAATTAGCTCATTTCTGATATTTCCAGATCCCTTGAAAGTGTCTGTGAAAGAAAAAATACTCCAGCCAACATTTTTGTCCTACAAAAGAAGCCAAATCAGCAACACTGAGAAGGCCGCTAATGAGACATCTATTATTGCTATTGATTTTCTGTGGAAAATTGTCAGATTGTGCCACCAAGCCTGATGAAAGGGATATAAGATTGATTTTTATATCTTATGCCAACTTTCCGTGTACCTTGGTCAGTCATTTATACTGGCAGATTGATGATAAGTAATCTTTTGGGAAGCTGTCTGCAAGCAATTTATGAATTCCAATTAGACTTCTATTACAAACACTCAGTATAGTGTTTGCAATAGCAAACTGCATATAAAATTGCAAACTTCATTTGGGGAGGCTGATCTGCCTTTCTTGCCATTGTCTTTCCAGTTCTTCTAGGGACTAGATGCCAGGGTATGTGCCAATGTCCCACTCCAATGGAGAACTTCTTCAGCAGTGACGGTGGCCAGGTGAAGAAAGGTAGACAGTGACTCCTTGTTGGGAAGACTTTAAACAGCTGGTAACATTGATCAAGGGTTACATGACAGGTAAAAGCGGTGCTCCAAAGCCCTAAAATTGTGAAGTCTTATTGATGTATCTGCACAAATGAAGTAGTGATTTGCTTGAGAGAGTGACAGGGAAGTTGTTAGAAGTGATGCCTGTCTGTGGTCCCTCAAAGAGCTGATAAAGGTCTAGACAAGACAACTGTGGTGCTGTCTTGAGCAGGACATGTACACTAGGAAATGTCTACGTAAGACATTTGAAGACATACATGAGCTGTACATATTGTTGTACACACTTCATGAATAACCTTAACTATTATTGTGTGACCCAGTGTGTTAAATTTTGGAAAATAATTTTGAAATAATTTAAACTAAAAGAGATAGAAGAAGATGAATAAATATTAGCACAAATCTCCTCCCGACTTCAACCATATTAATTTAGGCTAATAGGATATATTATTAACAGGAAAAGTAACAGGAAAGCATTGGAGGCTGGCGTGTCAGAAGTGGGAGATAAACCATGATGTTCTGTCTGCTGGATGAACAGAAAGAATCTGGACTGCAAACAGCAAGGAGGTATAGCTGCTGGCTTTAAAAAGATAAGGATCATTTGTTATTGGAGATATGATAATGAAAGAAAAACTCAACCCATATCTGAGCTCATGTTCAAGGGAAAATTCCTATCTGCAGATGGCCTGGGAGCTTTCTTAGAGCCCAGGTAAGTTCAGGCAAGATTTCTCCCCTGCTGGAGAACTTGCCACCTTATCACAGAGTGATCTTTAAGGTAGGATTGAGAGCTTTCAGCTATAATTCCCACTCTCATGTCTGTTATCAGAAGTTTACTACTGAAGCCTTATAGAAAGTCTTTTGCCTTAGCAGTATTACTTTGTCCTTTTTCTACTCCTTTCATCATGTGTTCAAGATTAAAGGTAAAATTCCTTTCAGTCTGCAGCAGTGAGTGCATCATTTCTTTGGAGTGCACTCCTTGGGCTCTCTTCCTTGCATCTCAGGTTTACAGGTCAACAGCTGCTAACGACAGGATCCTGCTTAGCACATGTTTAGCATATGGATAAAATAATTAAGCCATTAGAAAATTGCATCGTGGGAATAGGAAAGCTGATAGGATAAATTATGGTGCGATGTATAGGGAAGCAATTTAACCGTATAAAGGGGGATCACAGGTCTCTGGCCTCTGACCGCTGGATTCCCACTGCACCTCGTGGCTGACCAGCAGGCAGGGGTATGTCTGCTTTCATCCACACCAAATAACGAAACCTGCATAACAAATTCAGTGTCAGGCTGAAGTAAGCCAGGGGGATTTGGGCCCGGGGAGCTGGCTGTAGGGCAGACTGGCACAGCCAGCCATGCCCTGTGGTTGAGCAGTTCCAATGGCGCCCAGCAGAGCCAGACTTGGAAGGGGCATTCAGCATTCAAGACTGTGAAAGAAGGCTTCTTACCTCCTCAGCTGGTCCCCCGCAGCCAGGTATGAATCTCCCATGTGTTTCCATTTCACCTGCAAAGACGAGCTAAACCACCCAGAAGCTGGGACGAGATGTGCCACGAAACATCAGAGGTGGAGATGCTGTGCCCTGCAAGCACGCAGCCAGGCCACGGAAAACTCAGCTGCCCTGATGGTGTGAAGGAGACAAATCCAACCGTGGGACTGACAGTACCTGTGCTGGGTACATCGAGAGGACCTCTTGGCAGGGCGGGAACCTCCAATGGGTGCAGGAGAGCCCTGAAATTGCTCCGGCGTGCCCTGGGAATGCATTGTTGCTTTTGGCATATGAATCGGGCGAATCCCCAGCTTGGGAGACAAACAAAAATGAGCACCAACATATCACACAGAAATCCTCATGATTTTAAGGCAATCTGTTCATTGAGAATCAGGGCCAGCGGTGTCAGTGCGGCTAAATGGAGTTTACCTGTGTTTACTCAGATCCCCGCAGGGTTTACCCACTTTTCACTGCCTGGACTAAAACCCCAATTGCGTGATTATCAGGTTAGGTGACACAAAGGCTGTTACACAAGGCAAAGCCATGGCAGATGGGTCTTCTCCTCTTCCCCACGTCCCACGGCAAGCACCCTGCGCCCCTTCCCCTGCTGCCGGCCGCTTGCTGGCAGCGCTGCAGCCCATTTAACCTCTTGGCAGGATCAGCTGATTAATCGAGGCAGCAGAAACATTGATCAGCAGGAACCGGCACGTCATGAATATTCAGGAGGCCCCAAAGGAAAACTTCTTTAATAAGTGACACCCCCTCCTTCATTAAGTGCGGAAACGTTTCATTCACGACGGCTGCACAAGCAGCCTCAGCGCGCAGCAGCATCTGTCCTCTGCTGCACTCGGGAAATTTGCTGGAAACACCCAAAAAGAGTGACAGAGGGTTTTCATGATTACCTGTCCCAAGAGAAAGCAATAACCTAACCTTAGAAAAAGTGAAAAATAGATGCTTGAATATACAAAATGGATAATTATTTACTACGCAGGGTTGCCGCCGTGCTGTCCCCTGGTGCTCCCCGTGTCGCCAGCCCCCGGCTCTGGGAGCATCCAGGCTGGGCTCTGCCAGCTTTGTGTGCCCCCCGGCAGCCGTGCCCCCCGGTCCTCTAGCCAGCCAGATTAGATGCAGCTAGTTCAGCTTATTTCTGCATGCAGAGAAACCTAATTGGATTCATTACAGCGACACTTGCATAGACGAGCATCGCCCGTGATAGAGCCGAGTTATTATTGTATAACTGTCCCCATTCGGAGCGGCCGGCCGTCAGCCACCTACAGGGCTGGCAAAACACATTTTGTTGGCAGAGAGACTACTGCAAGCCCTTTTCCGCTGCCATTTATTTGACAAACATTATTGTACCAGCCAGGAGCCTTAGCTATCTGTCACCGAGACGACACGTATCTGGTCTATCATTAAAAAGGGAAATCTCTCTAAATTTGTATACAAGCGTGAGTTAAAAAGTATTGTTTCAGCAGCTTCTTAACCCTAAATTCTGAGAAAAGCAAACATGCATTTTCCCTTAGGCTTTATGTAATGTTTTACACGTGACAACAGGAAGCTGAGAGCCGTTTCACATCTGACTTCAACCAGCAGTGCATCATCAAGCAAAATTTCTTGTGCCCTCGGTTATTCACAACTTTTTGTAGTCTGAAGAAAATTACAGGCTCTGTAGTGCAATCAATAAGCTACGTGGTGTGTTCTGAATTAGGAGACCTTTGATGGGGTTGGAGTAAATATTCTGGCTTCTAAAAGGTTTTAATGCTTTTTGTTTCTGGTTTTCTTTTACTGAAAAATGTGTAGGAAATGCTCTTGGGAATCTGCTGTTAATTTCAGCACCTGTCAACATCATCACCCTCTCTGTATGTCCCCTACAAGGTCAATTCTGTTGATGGAAGAAGAAACAGAAAATTTCTGAAGCTGAAATTGTAATTAGCTCTTGACTGAGAATTTGCCTAGAGTGTTTTAAAAACAGGAGAGATATTAAATTTAATGTTATTTTTACTTTTGGTAAGTAACACTACATATTTGGTAAGCAAGCTAATACATGTCTCTCTTTCAAAAAAAGAATTTTAACCAACCCGGGAGGTGCCCTCTTTCATCACATAAGGGCTCTAGCAAAAAGCACAGAAAATCACAGCTTAGGAACAAAAACTGAGTCATTAACACCTGCACGAATAGTACAGAGAGTGAAAATATCAGAGGAGCCGTTCCTCCTGCAGAAACTCCTTTGCTTTGCAGAGACGCATCCTCCTGCAGCACCGCAGGACTCTGCTGATCATCGGAGCGCCGCGATCCTGGAGATACCCGGCAGTGACAGCCACACCACCCGGTGCTGGTGGGTCTTTCCAAGAAGCCGGGGAGAAGTTTATTTGTGACAACCTCTGTGATAAGTGCAAAGCAGCCCCTATTCTCAGCCTCATTACGGGTAAAACTTGTGACGGGGAAATAATAGGAAAGGTGGTGAGATACTGTCAAACGCCTGTCAAGGCAAAAGGCAAATGCCATTTCCCAGACAATGATGCCGTATTAAGCATGCACGGTAATAGAGTGCATT
Source organism: Anser brachyrhynchus (assembly GCF_964034855.1). Classification (NCBI taxonomy): domain Eukaryota; kingdom Metazoa; phylum Chordata; class Aves; order Anseriformes; family Anatidae; genus Anser; species Anser brachyrhynchus. Next base: position 18,760,712 of record NC_137695.1, read on the forward strand.
ATGCAAAGAAGGCACGAGATGGACAGTTTGGCAGAAATTCAGGTACCTCGGACAGGCAGATGACTGCCAGTTTTTCTGGAGGGCAGGTATTTTGCTAATTAATAGGAAATTCCAGCAAAGGAACCCGTGGACCACAGAACGAGCTCAAAACTTTGATTGAAGAGAGCTACGAGTTACACAGAAATGCAAGATGACACTGTACTTTGTGTGAAGAGGTGTTTGGAGCAAGGCTGCTTCCTTCCTTCTGCAGATATATCAGGATCAAAGAGAAGCCGTGGGGCGATGCTCTCACATGCCTGTGTAGGACAGACGATACACCCAGTTGGGTACAGCCCCAGCCATTTCCCAGCACTGGATTGCACACTTGGGTACCGCATTCAGCACCTTCTCGGGAGATGTCCTCATTGCCATGGAAAAGCAGACAAAGATTTGGAAAGAATATGAGAAACCATACTAAAACCATAGAGGAAGAGCTTCCTAAGGTGAAATCCAGCCATGACATTCTCCAAAATGTGCTCTGGGATTTTTCGTGCCCACAGGCAGGAAGCACTACGCTGTCACAGAGTGAGGATAGCTCCTGCCAGGCATTCAGAGCCTGCTTCACAGCTCTCTCAGACACGGGGCCAGATCATCCGTCAGGGGAAGCAAATAGCTCCAGCTATTTGCCAAAATAAAACGTGTCAGACATCATTAGAAAAATGCAGGGGGGCTTATTAGTCATTACTTCTTAAAAATAAACAGCTTTTAAAAACAAACCCACGATTTCTCTATGGAGAGAGCAGAGAGCTGGCACTTCAGAAACACGCAGACCTGCCCTTAGCTCTCCTCGAAGAGGAAGAGGCAGAGGAAGAGGAGAGGCTGGGTTCAGCACAGCCTCCCCCCAGCCCTGTCCTCGGAGAGCAGAGACGAAGTCTTTGAGTCTCTGAGTCTCTGAGTCCCCTGTCACTGCAGAGACGAAGGAGCTGTGAGAGCAGCCGTCCCTTCTCTCCCGGATAGGGATGACTAACAGCTCTCTCAGCAGGCCCTTCGTTTCTGGAAGTGCCGTTCTCAAAGGCTTACCATTAGCCGAGTCTGACTGAGGAGAATAACGTGTCCTGGGAGAAAGCTGGTGGCCCAAGGTGAGTCAATTAACCTTGTCAGCCAGCATCCAAAGCAATCTATCAGCAGAGGTCACTGGGGCTCCGTTTGGAAGCCCATTTTTATGATGTGTGAGCTGGTGTGCAGCGATGGGACGTTTTCGGGGAATGGCTCCCCACCCATCCACCTGCGTAAAATCCCAACCCAACAAAACCTGCTTGCAAGAAAGACCGCCAGGCTGGCTGAGCCCTAACGTGAGACTGTTTCACCAGGCACCTCAGCCACGTTTTTACCAAAAGCTAACGCTGCCACTTGCGGAACTCAGCTGGAGGAAGGGAAGCTTCTGAAAGGGAATGCAGCCTGGTACTGCTGCTCGCGTGCAGCTCGGGGCCTCGGCTGTAATGATCCGGGCACGGGCTCTGCTGAGCACAAAGAGAAACGAACCAGCACAGCCTTCCCAGCAGATCTGCAAAGGGAAACAGCATTTTACATCATTTTACAACTCATCGTAATACAAATATTTTCCTCCCTGACTATAGGTGTACAAGGATTACCTGCAGAACTGCAGCACCACGTAACTGCTGACACGCTGTAAATATCAATAATTAAACAGTAACTGTCCTGAAGATCACAGGAGGAGACAACAAAGACTAAACTTAGGATGCTGTGAGAAAAGGATAGTTTATATAATAGCTCTGGGAATGTTTAAAAAAGCTGTCTTGTGAGACTGCATGCTTTACATAATCTGTCCAGCAACTCTTCAGCTCCCAAGTGAAAGCAATAGCAAGGATTAAACCAACAGCAATTTAAAAAAAAAAATGTGTTGAGATAAAAATCTCATGAAATAGCACTTTATTCCTGCAAGAGCATGCTCTCTCCTGCTTTTACCCAGCCACATTCCCCACAAAATATTTATATATATATTTGCTGGCCCCACAAAGCCAATACCACAAGAGGAGGGCAGCGGAGTCCATCTGCCCTTTGCTCCATCAGAAAAACCAAATGCTGTCTTCTGCCTCTCAGCTACCGATGGGTGCATGCCGCAGAAAAGTAGCCCGGCTTTCAAACCCACAGGTTCAGTTTGCAACCTCTGCATTGAAAAAATCTTTTCTGTAAGCCAAGCAAATATACTCTGATGTTGATTAAAAAGATAATAGGCACCCTACAGGACATGGGTACAGCTGTGGCTCTAGCAGTGCTTGTTTTATGGAGCAGAAGGAGGGGTGGAGGATGGCACTGAAACACAAAACCTCACAGGCGTCCATTTCCAGCCAGATCAGGTAGCTCCGTAATGGTCTGTATAAAACAAGCTGGTAACATCACCCATTTTCAGAGGCAGTAGATACTCCCATGAGAAAAATGATGGTCAAAATTATGGTTTGTTTCACCAAAGGCAGACAGCCCGGGCCGGGCCCTGCTGCCCTTCCTGGACGTGGCCCTTCCCCACCACACACCAGCTGGGGGGCAGCGGGTGCCCAGCCAAGCTCCTTGGCCCTGTCCCCATCTGTTTTGGTGGTCCCAGACCTGCACCTCCTCTGAGACAGCAGCTCCAGTGGGTGGGGGTGTGCTGGGACCCGAGGGAAGAGCATGGAGCTGGGCCAGGGGAGGGTCAGGCTGGGTGTTAGGGAAAGGTTCTGCACCCAGAGGGTGGTCGGGCACTGGGACAGGCTCCCCAGGGCACTGGTCACAGCACCGAGCTACCGGAGTTCAAGAAGCGTTTGGACAACGCTCTCAGACATAGGGCCTGGTTTTGGGGTGGTCCTGTGTGGAGCCAGGAGTTGGACTCGATGATCCTTGTGGGTCCCTCCCAACTCAAGATACTCTGTGATTCTGTGTGCCAGCCTGGCCCTGCAAACCACTGCAGCTGCATCGGTAAAACTCCCCCAGGAGCAGTCTGATCCCAGGATCAAGGACTCCTTTCCTTAACTACACCGCTGTGCACTAGAAAGCAAAAAGCTCCTGTTACTCCAGAGGCAGAGTCTCCCCACTGGGATTTATACCCATTCATCCACATGGTCTTACGAATGCTGCAATAAACACGTTGGCAAGGGATGAGTGGCCCTAGTCTGGAAGTATGTCAGAAATAAAAAAGCCCGGGAAAAGGGGAAATAAAGGGAAGGAGAGAGAAAGAGCAGGAGGCAAAGGGCTGCTCTGTTTCACTCCTGTCCAGGCAAAGAAATCTTGCTGCTACATCTTTAAAGTAAGGTTTTCAGGGATGCAGACATCCCTCTTGCATGTGCTCTGTCAATTCTGGGAAAGCTGATGAGGCTCCCTTTCTGAGAAAGCAGGTGGCTGCGCTCCATCCCGCTCTTTGAAATCACCTAATGAGATCGTTTCATCCAGAAGGCAACTGGAGAGCCCACGCTGCATGGCAGAAGGGGAAAGCAGCCTGAGAACGAAGGGCGTTCAAGGTCTCGAAACCACATCCTCCCTCCTCTTGATGTGATCGATCACTGATGAGACAGCGCCTGGAACAGCACTGGACAGCTATGAAGACAGAGCGAGCGGCCTGTCGGTCAGTGGTCAGCGGGTGAAATGCAGAGAGCTCCTGCGGTCCCGGGGAGAAAGCAATGAGCCTTTTTTTCCACCCTCGTCTGATCTGTGACAGATAAAAAACTAGATTTCGCTGCTCAGTTTGGCAGGTGATAAATTCAGTTAGTTCAATTAGTGTAAGGCAGGAAATCTGGAAGACTCTTATGAATTTTGTCAGCAGCGAACGCACGGCGAGGACCTGGGCAATGCTGCTGCTGCCCAGCGGGAGCAATTGCTGCCCCATGGAAGCACACGAGACCTCAAGCAGAGACCTCACACCTAATTATTTTAAATTTGTGTAATGTCATACAGCAAATGTCATCCCTGCAATGTCAGGAGATCTGTTCTTTCAGCCACTGATCTTCTTCTGCCCTTGAAAAAGCAGCACAGATATCTCCTCAGCCTGGCAGGATTTCTGGACATCGAATAACCCCAGGACATCTCCTTGGCTCATGGGATACCAGCCAGAGCTCAAAGCCTTTTCTTAGTTCCTCAGGTCCTCCTCAGAAAGGAAAGGCTGCCATGAATGGCAAAACAAACTCAGATTCAGGTGCAGAATTCACAGCCCTTCCTGGGGTCAGCCTTTGGCCGGGCAGGAGAAGGGGAAATGTCTGCTCCTGCTGTAGCCCTTGGTAGGCGACCTGTGCCGTATGCAGAGCCCTCTTTCTCCCCTCAGCTCCACAGTAGGACTTTGGGGTCTGGAGAGCCAATTTCCATCCTTGGCCACCACTTTTCCCAGCTACCCAGAAGTGATCATCTGGAGCACGAAGGAGCTTAAGGTGGAAGCATGCCCCTGAGGCACCCCGGAGCATCTTCAAAGAACAAGAGCCTGGCCTCGACAGAAGCATCTTAATATTGCAACCGATTCCCACTGAGCTACACAACACCAGGACAACACAGCATAAATACCAACTGTCTGAGAGTTATGTTGCTGTGCTGCAGTGAGATCCTGATTTATTTGGTTTTGATAAGGATGGTGCCTTTGCTTATTAAACAGACAGCTTAGGATTTACACTCATTGAGGATAAGCAAGATCAGAAATGCTGAGTATTTGGAAATGTGTTATTGGGGTGGAAGGGGAAGCTCTCCTTGAGAGCAGAGAAGAGCAGAGACCCAGAGGAGAAAGCCGGGTCACTAAGTCCCGTCCTCTGCTGTCACACAGCCCAGATCATGCCATCCCCTCCAGCCACCAGCCTCTCAACCTTGGCTAAACAGCAAAGCATTTGCTCTGTGAATAGCTCGGAGGGCTTAGTGCAAGACCCAGGGGGGTCTTCAGGGGACCCAGTTCCTCTGTGTAGGAACTTTCTGACATAAATACACTTCAGATCTTCTGCACGTGCTGGTTTGTGGGCTGGTACCGTCCTTTCAACAGCTGGGTCCCTTCTTCCCCCGTGTTTCCCCACGGGCACGCAGTGACAGTGGTTCACTGCACTCATCCTGCAGCCGTGCAGGGCTCTGACAGCCCCTTTCCAGCTGCACAATTCTCAGCTACATTGTGTTTAAGAAATGTTCATATGAATATTGCCTTATCATGCTTTGAACATCACTGCACATTTCCCCAGTGCGATGAAATAATGGCATGGCCCTGTTTTGATCGGGCTTTTCCCCTGTGGAACACACACTCATGTCCTCCTCTAGGACCCATCTCAAAATCACGGTGTAAAGCTTTGTGACTCTTCCTTTCCATAGAGAACAGCACCGAGGTGAAGAAGTGAGCCATCTTGAACATGAAGCAGAGGCTCCCTTCCCCTACGTGTCCCCATGTCACTGCACACAGGGGACGAACACACGGTGGCACGCAGGCAGGGGCAAACCAGGCTTCCTTCCTTGGCAGCCTCACGGGGAGGCACGAGGGTGGACACGAGTTCTTGTTCCCAATCTGCAAAGCTCCTCCAAAGTGCTCAAGGACACGCTTTAAATTCCTTTCCTCCAGCACCTTGTTTGATAGCCCATAAATAGCTCCTCTCCAAACACAACGTTGAAAGCCCAAAGCCATGAGCAAAGAGTACAATTGTTTCAGTGTTTAAGCACTTTATTGTATTTCTGAAGGCCAAAAGCTTCGGTGCTCTGTTGAGCTTTAAATAATAACAATAATAATAATAAACAACTATTCAAAAAAATGCCATCTCATTCCTGAGATTCCTGTAAAATAGGGCTGTTTTCCTTCATCATCAAAATTATATCTACAGAGCAAAAAAAAGGCAAGGATGAGCTGTGTGTTTTTATGAAGTCAGTTTGGAGATCATGGCCAGGGATTTCACATCCAGATACCTAAATATAGAGCAGTACATACTCGCCATGCCTGAACTGCTGGGAGCTTTATGTTCAGAGTTGGAACATGATCAACAATTTCTAAAAAAAACCACCCTATCCCTCTGAGATATTTAATTCGGGGTATCAATAAGTACACATATTTCAGAGCACGATTCTGAAAATATTGAGATTTATTTTCCTTCATGTGTCATTTCATGGCATTGCCTGGTTCCATCAGTATGAGGATGAGGCCAGGGAGTAGTGACCTGAGCTTCCTTAGTCCTGGTATAATGTAATATTACTTGGTAAATACCATACCAGTACACATCAATACCAACCTACTTATCATATCCTATTCATTCAACACCTCCTTATAGCAACGCAAAGCCGATTTCCTGGCTTAAAGCAAATCTTTTGCTTTTGGAGATGGCAGGATTCAGTGAGGTTTCCCTCTTTTTGAGGCTGGGAATATCCTACAGGAAACAGCCATGATCAAAAGTCATGACAGAAGTAGAATGCTTTGGGTTGGAAGTATTAGCAATGCCTCACAGTTTGCCAGCTAATGTGTGCCAGCAGAGGAAATGAGCACAAGGAACAGCAACCTAACCTCACCTCCGGTCTGGCTGCTCACATAACTTCCCGTGCCTTGCCAGGAAAGAAGCCTGCTCTGCGCAGTGAACTCCCACTGGCATTGCTTGGACCCCTGTCCTGGGGCTTGGTACCAACCCCAGTCCCTCCAGAGAGCAAAGGTGTCATCTGGGGAGACCAGCAAGAGGGTTACGCGGATGATCTCACCCTGCAGAATGAACAGAATTAATCTTGAATGATATTGGAAGCAGAGGCATAAGACTTTTTTCCCGGACGAGGCATCCCATTGCCTAAAGACACGTGTTACAGCATCCAGCTGGCAGCAAGGAGCGCTCTGCAGTCCACTGAGACACAGCCTGAGAATTTGGACACCGTAGAATCACAGAATGTTTTGGGTTGGAAGGGACCTTAAAGACCACCCAGTTCCAACCCCCCTGCCATGGGCAGGGACACCTCCCACCAGACCGGGTTGCCCAAAGCCCCATCCAGCCTGGCCTTGAACACCTCCAGGGATGGGGCATCCACAGCTTCTCTGGGCAACCTGTGCCAGTGCCTCACCACCCTCTGAGTGAAGAATTTCCTCCTAACATCTGATCTAAATCTCCTTTCTTTTAGTTTAAAGCTACTCCTCCTTGTCCTACCATTGTCTGCCTGAGCAAAAAGTCACTCTCCATCTTTTTTATAAGTCCCCTTTGAGTATTGAAAAGCTGAATGAGGTCTCCTTGGAGCCTTCTCTTGTTCCTGCTGAACATCCTCAGCTCTCTCGGTCTTTCTTCATAGGAGATGTGATGTTTGCGTCTCCACCAAGCAGCAAAAATGCTGCCCAGCACAGGACAGCAGCATGGCCATCTGTCAGCCCTGCTTCCCAGCTGGACCTTGCCCGAGGTGTCCACCCTCAAGGAGGCACCACGTCCCACAGCCACGTTCTCTGACCGGACTGGGTCTGTCTCCTGTCTCTCCCCAGATAAAATGACTTGTTATTTTAAGATGGAGCTGTGTCCCTCAGGTTCTCTTCCAATTTCAGGCAATTAGATTTTCAGCTTGAGCTGTAACTCTTGTCGATTTGACCAATTGGTTACCCAGTCAAATACAAGACCAAACATTATGACATCTTTCTTCCCTCTGTGTGGATCCAATTTTTTTCCAAATGTCTTGCTTCTTTTATCTAATTGTGCACTCACACTTGATTCAGGAAATGAAAACAGGCAGGACCTGCACAAGGTATGGCCCCTAAAGATCTGAGGAAGACCTTTAGCTGGTGCCAATGGCATTTCTCCAGCTCCAGATTAACTACAGATTAACTACCATCTCCTCTTCCCAAACTGTATCAGGTGATACTCAAACTGAAGAGCCAAATAAGGATGCATTCATTTATAAAATGGCATTAAGAAGCCAGAGGTAAAAGACACATTTTCTCCTCTTTTGGGATAAATCCCAATACAAGAGAGGCTCATTTTCAGAGGTAAGATTGCTCCAGAACAGCAGCCCCAAGCAGACCAGGCTTACAGACTGTGGTGGTTTTACTCAGCTGGGCAGCCGAGCTCTACCAAAACCGCTCTCACTTCCCCTCCTCAAAGGAAAAGGAGGAGAAAATATGATGGGAAGAGCTCAAGGGTTGAGATAAGGACAGGGAGATCACTCAATGATTATTGTCATGGGCAAAACAGACTCAGCATAGGGAGATTAATAAAATTTATTACCTATCACTAGCAGACAAGAGCAGTGAGAAATGAAAACACCTTCCTGCCATCCACTCTCTTCTACCTCCTCCCCCTGAGTGGTGCAGGGGAACAGGGCACGGGGGCTGCGGTCACTCCCTGACACTTCGTCCCCGCCATCCCTTCACGGTCCCTCTCTGCCCCTGCTCCCCATGGGGTCCCTCCCACGGGATGCCGTCCTTCCCGAACTGATCCTGCGGGAACTGCCCACAGGCAGCAGCTCTTCAACAACTGCTCCCACACGGCTCCGTACCACGGGGTCCATCCCCCAGGAGCAAACTGCTCCAGCACGGGTCCCCCACGGGCGGCAGCTCCCCCCAGGCCCCCTGCTCCTGCGTGGGCTCCTCTCCACGGGCTGCAGCTCCGGCCTGGGGCCTGCTCCTGCGGGGGCTCTCCATGGGCCGCAGCCTCCTCCAGGCCACATCCACCTGCTCCACCGGGGGCTCCTCCACGGGCTGCAGCGTGGAGATCTGCTCCGTGTGGGACCCATGGGCTGCAGGGGGACAGCCTGCTCCACCAGGGGCCTCTCCACAGGCCGCAGGGGAACTGCTGCTGCCTGCCTGGAGCACCTCCTGCCCTCCTGCTGCACTCACCTTGGCGGGGGGGGGGGGGGGTGCTTCTCTCGATGTTTTCTCACTCTTCTCTCCCAGCTGCTGTTGTGCAACAGTTTTGGTTTTTGTTTGTTTTTACCTTTTCTGAAATCTGCTCTCACAGAGGTGCAAACGACATTGTTTATTGGCTCTGCTCTGGCCAGTGTTGGGTCCCCTTGGAGCCAGCTGGAACAGGCCCTTTTCTAACATGGGCAGCTGCTGGGCTCTGCTCACAGAGGCCACCCCTGCAGCCCACCACCACCAAAGCCTTGCCACATAAACCCAATACACAGATGTAAAGCCCCACAGAAAAGTACGGAAAGAGGAAAGCGATGCTGGCAACTGCTTGAGTATCAGTTCAGAAAAGGGAATCCCCTCCAGGCTGATGTGGAAATGATGGGTGAAGAGAGTATCTTTGCTGTGGCAATATTAATAGCTCATTTGCAAATTTTTACCCAAATCTATTCACTTCAAAAGCTCAGCTTGGGGACTCGGAGAGAGATTTTTCAACAAAACATTAGTCTCAATTAACTAAATGTAACTAAGATAAATGAGATGAAAAAAAGAGAGAGAGAGAGAGAAACTGAAGCAGATAAAACTGGTGAGGCCATTAAATCCATAAAGTGAAGATGCTGAAACTTGGAAAGCATCCCAATACAGTCCTGCAAGTATTCTGAGGCAGGGTCAAAAAAAGATAACAGGGCCCTCCCAGGCTGGAGACGCTGAGCAGCCAGACGCTATTGACACAGACAGTCAAATTTCAGTGCAGCCCACAGCAAACTCTGGGCACCAAGGTGGGAAGGAATGTTAATGAGCAATTCCAGTCTCACACGTGCTATTAAAAAAGCACCGGGCATCCTCCCCATTGATAACAAAAAGCTGTGCCCTCCAGAGTACAGACTAGGTCGCAGCATCCTGAAGGGAGGGTGAAAAGAGACCGTGGTAGAGTTTCTTTCTTTCTATCTTCGATCCTGACATACTAATAGTAACGTGTGTGTATGAGCTCTGTAGGATCAAAACCAGCAAGCTAAAGATTAATAAAGAAGGGAAGGGAAGGGAAGGGAAGGGAAGGGAAGGGAAGGGAAGGGAAGGGAAGGGAAGGGAAGGGAAGGGAAGGGAAGGGAAGGGAAGGGAAGGGAAGGGAAGGGAAGGGAAGGGAAGGGAAGGGAAGGGAAGGGAAGGGAAGGGAAGGGAAGGGAAGGGAAGGGAAGGGAAGGGAAGGGAAGGGAAGGGAAGGGAAGGGAAGGGAAGGGAAGGGAAGGGAAGGGAAGGGAAGGGAAGGGAAGGGAAGGGAAGGGAAGGGAAGGGAAGGGAAGGGAAGGGAAGGGAAGGGAAGGGAAGGGAAGGGAAATAATGTTAACTGATTTTAGGGTATTAATCCAAATTTTTATGAGTATCTATAGCACGTTGTGCATTCTCAGGAAAACAGTAACTCATGTAACCAGTGGTGCCCCTTTAAAAGCCTATTCTCTGATGCCTTCAGAAAGACCAGCACCTCAGCTCTCTCAAATGGGGCAGATGTACAGCAATACCACATGGGGTGGCAAGTTCCCCCTCAAAAACACAGCAGATGAACCGACGTGTGCAGCGCGGGCAAAATAATCAGTTCTCTTCATGCATCCAGGGGCATCAAAAATCTCATCTGCCTTCCCAAAAGCACCCACAATATGCCATTAGCCCAGGGCAAGGGAGTCAGGTGCTTCCCCCAAAGCCATTGCACCCAGCCGGGTGGTGGCAGATGGCTGCTGGGGACAGTTTTCAGCAGGGAAAAACAGGAATAAGAGCGTGCCCCGGGGCTCGTCTCGTTTCTGGATGCTCCCTCCTGAGCCCCAGCATGCCTGGCAGCAGCAGCACCTGAGGGTCTCCGTTCCCCCAGCAGAGCCTCACGCCAGGGCAGCACGTGGGCTCCTTCGGCATCACTTAGGCTACAAGAGTAGAACATGGTCAGTTGGCAAAACTCATGAAAGCCTTCCTGTACCACCACACGGCTGGAAGAGCACCGTGTGCATCACTTCCCAAGCTCAGAGCCACGCCACACCATGCAAGCCCCCCAGGAGAGCTGCATTTTCTCTTTTTGAGGTGTTGTACTGCTGCACAACGTGCGCTCGGCCCCCTTGTGAGAGCAATTCCGCAACCAAGCTGCTGAGCCAGAGAGGGCTGCTTTGCTTCATCTGTTACTGCCACAGCTTGTTAAAAGGACTGATTTCCCACCGCGGTGCCGCTTGTTTTCATGTGATCATTTTCATTATCTCTAACCAGCCTTTTGTAAACCACTACTCTGCAAGAAACCCCCAAATTGACCACAGCAGAGACCTAGGCACGCATGGTGCTCATATTCAGGTAAAGAAAAACCTGTTCTGCTGCGGGTGGCTCTGTCTGATGCCCAATGTGCCACCTCTCTGCTACTCACGTGGCTCCAGATGTAGGTCTGCAGCAACCCTTAGCCAGCAGGAGCATCCCCTGGATGTTGGACAGACACCGTCATCCTTTCAAAGTCTCCTTTGAAAATAGTCAGGAACCGGAGCACTTAAAAGCAATTAAATCTTTGAAAGGAAAGATATGCAAACTCCTTTTTTTTCCCACACAAACTTGTGAATAGTGACATCTTTCTACCTATTCAGAGAAGTTCTCATTGCTTTTGAAAACATAAGGTAAATCTTTACCAGAAAAAGGTTTTAAACTATTGGATTTTCTCCTTTTCCCCTAGGTAGATTCAAAAATCTTCATGATTTTCCACATCGGTGGAAAATCAGCTTTTCCCCTCAAGAATCAAAAAGGTGCAACTTTGCTAGGTAGACTATTTCTATTATTTATTTGTGCTTTTTCATGTAGACAAGACTGGGACTGGCTGTTTCGTGGCAAGTCATCTCCGGTGGCTCTCTTGCAGGCCTGTGCCCCGGGGGCTGACGTGAAGAATTGCTCGGTACGCACAGTGCAGGGCTCCACTTTTTACCACCGGCCTATTCCCTCTGCAGTGACTGCTGAGCTGCTGACAAAAGGCGAAGGGAGACCTGATGAGATGCTTGACCTCTCTCACCAGCAAGGCTTTGAAAAAGGCGTTTCCTTACACCTCCTGCTCTCAGGCCAGCCAAGGCCTAACCAGGTTTGACCACCCACTCCATACCTTCCCTCTCCGACATGATCTAAAACCACCCTGCCTTTTTCTTGTCTCTGGAGCAAAATAAAATCCTCGAACTCCAGTTAGCAAGGATGAACCCTTACAGCTGGATAAGGAGCTTGCTGATTTGCGAGTCAGTGGTGGAGCGGTGTGGCTGGGGATTCCCTGGAAGGACACTTTGGTCACTCTATTTCCAGTGAAATGTGGGGGACGAGCAGAGACAGGACGCCACGCTCTCCTCCATGGGTTATCCTGACCATGGGTCTCCCATGCCAAGTTGAATTCACCTTTGAAACTTAAGGCAAGCAGGAATTTACCTCAAATCTTTCCTTGGTGTGTTCTAATAAAAAACCCTGTATGATGTGTCCTCAGGAGACGACCCAGGCCTACATAAATATAAGTATGCTCAGGGTGCACCATCCAGATCTCTGGCTGAAACCTCTGCAGCCACTGCCATTTTCTGTGGGGAAATTGTTCCCAAAATGGGATGGGGACTTCCCTCTAGGCCTCAGATGGCTCAGACCTATGATTACCAGAAGTTTTGTACAGCTGCTGTGCTCTAATGGCACTAGAACATTTTTAACCACTATAAAATAGCCTGGTTAATGCTGATTTTCCTCCTGAAATGTCTTCCTGGTGAAGTGGCCTGTGCCCAAATCACAGCGTTTCAGCTGCCACAGAGAACACACTGAAGTGGGGGGGAGGGAGGAGAAAAAAAGAAAAAAAAGGAAGCAGAACGCTGGAAGCAGGCTGAAATAGGAGAAAAGAGAAAAAACAGAGGCTTTTGTGGAGAGTAAAAACAGGGAAACACAGAATAAACAAACATAGATCACTCCTTGGTGTCAGGATTATAAACACAATATCCTATTTTCATTTTCTTTTAGTTTTGAGACATAAATTGATACATTTCTGGCTTAAATGTTTCATATTGAGGATAAACTCCTCCGATAGTATCAGTTAGACCTAGAAGAGGTTATTATCTGTGATAATGAAATAAAATGCTATAATTAAACATTGTAAGGGCTATATATCTTGAAACTGAGCTAAGGTGGCCTGGGAAGTTATGACATGGTTATTTCCTCACAGCTGAATACTTGACCTTGGAACCATAGCATTTCTTTGTCAAAGTTTTCACAAGTGATATTAATAGGGAAATTCTGTGGCTTGTCACAGACTTGACAAGCATCCCCAGTGACCGTGTCCCTTGTTGTCTTTCTGCTTCATTACACGTGGCAAGAATGAGAGAGATGGAAAGAGTGAATGAGAATTTTAATTGCTTTGAAAAGAAAGATGAGCATGTCCTGTCCATGTTCACATTTATGCGGAGTCACTTGTTGGGTATCTGGCTTTTAACCTGTGTAAGACAATAATGAAAGGGTTAACAGAGAATGTCAAAGATAATTATTTTAAAGTTAATAAATATGTAATTAATTTCCAGTCTGCATTTTGCAATAATCCAATCTTGCTCCCACTGTGTTCCACGGTAGTCTCACAACTCACTTTAATCAGATTGCAGATCTATCACGTAAAGTAAAGTGCAGCATTTAAATCACCCCTTTATTCTGAAACCCCAGTTTCTTCTCCAAAGATGCACAGCAGTGCTACTCCCATTATACAGATGCAGACGCTGATGTTGCACAGTAACCCAGGTGGTCAGGCAATGGGTGAGAAATGAAAAATTCACAGTCTGCTTGAACAAACAAGCTTCAAAGAAGCTACAGATTTTATTTCCAATGGACAACATGATCTTTATTATTTACAAGGGAAGTTCAGATTCTCCTTGCAATATACTTTTAAATGAAGTTTGGAAACTGTATTCTAAATATTTATTACAAAATAAAATATTGCCTTATCTATTAATTGTTTTCTGCTATTTTCTTCCCTAAATACCCAGGCTGGCTCAAGGGCTCTCAGCAGTGTAGGCTACCACACCTACCACAGGCAGACACAGTGGTACCATGACAAGGAGGACAGGATGGGACAGGGCAGTGCTGGGGAGCAGGGCTCAGCCCCATGCTCAGTGCAGCAGCCATGGGGGTCCCCAGATCCCGTGCAGGTGATGCTTTGGGGGGGGCCAGCCCTATTTCTGAGGCTGCAACAGTCAGTATGGGCAGCATGTGGCCTCTCCAAGACCACATCCTCAAAGTCAGCCTTGCCATTTACAGGTTTGCAAAACCTTGATAAATTAGGAGTTAATCTTCCTAGTTTTCTCTAAAAGTGCCTGGAAAACACAGAAAGTACATTCTCAGCTGCATCTTCCATCATAGCCTGTGAGCTACTTTTTAAATTTTATTTATTTATTTATTTATTTATTTATTTATTTGTGGCATAAGGGCTGCTACTGAGAGCAAGAGGCAGATCTCTGGATGGTCTACTCCAGTGGGGACCGCTGGTTTTGTCTCACAGCAATGCGTTATTTCCCCTTTGTCTGATGACTCAAGGTGTTTTAATGCAGAGGATGCATTAAAAACCTCAGCAAACAGAAAATTAGCTGCGATTTTCTCTGTTATAATAATAAAATAAAGCAGCATTACCAAAAATAATCACCTCATTTATGTATCAAGCACAAGGCAGAAACTGCTCTGGAATTATCACCGCTTGTAGGAAATTGTCTTAACTGTACAGATAGGAGAACAAAATGCTTATTTTTGTTATCATGAAAGAAAAACTCACACGTCCTTCAACCTGCCTATATTTCAAAGCCCATCTGAAGCCGAGCAGCAGCTGGAGCAGCCCCTCACCGTCCGTCAGAAACACCGGTGATGAATTGTGTGTACGCCCGCAGATCTCTGCCCCTCCAAAAGCCAATCTCGTGGACCAGGCTGAGCACAAACAGGGCTGCGCAGGACCACCTGCTCTCCTTTGTGCTACATAATGTGTTCTCTGAGCCCAGACGCGGCTGGGAATTTAGCGAATCCAAGTTCAGAGGAGGCAGCTAAGGCCAGCAGGGTGTCACACAGTGGGCTGCAGAAGAGGATCATTTATTTTCCAGTTGCCAGACTGCTACAAGTCCCTTCAAAACATGCCTTTTGCCTACTTGCTCAACAAACACCGAAGAATAAATGCTAGAATAACCATGCAACAACCTCTGGCTTCAGCTTACACCAAGCACAGACCGAGCTGCTTAGAGGAGCCTGGGCAGCAGCAGACATTACAGAGAAGGAGCTCGCAGCAGGACTAGGAAGCCTTTATCTCTTTCTTCTGCATGAAGCCACACTTCTCCAGGCTCCTGAGAGATTTAATCAAGCTGGCAGGGCAGTTCACAGGACATATTTCCCCGTCTTTTGCCTAAATCTAGTACACACGTTGCAGTTTCAGAGACCCCTCCCCGTCATGTCGCATTGATCCTTTGCACTTGGCATTCGTGGGCTGTTGTATGGCTGCGGAGGGAAAATCACCCAAGAACAAAGTTTATAGGCCAAGCTGAGGTCGCATCCCTCTGTAATAACGAGCCTTCCAGCACAACTGCCTAATTTCTTCCCAGATTAAAACAAAAAAAAAAAAAAAAAAAAAGAACTCCTTTTTACAGCTGCTTTTTGTTTCCTGCTTTGTACACCGTTATCAACCTCAGGAGCCAACTTTCCACTTACCCCATCACTCTGCCTCACGAACATTGTACTCTGATCTGAAATTTTGCCAAATGCTCTAAAAAGCTATTGCACTCCCCTTGTACACCATAACATTAATATCCTCAAACAAGTTCACTACATTAACGAGTTATGACCTTTCTTCCTAACATATGATCACTTTCCTGTATTCTGTGCCTGCCTCTGGGTTGGTTTTCCATCACTTGTTTATTCCTCTCTTTTGTTAAGAACACGCTGAAGGAATTTCTTAATCACTTCAATTACAAGTTCATATCTCTGATCTCCCTGAACGTTTCTTTTTTCCAGCCATTAAGGTTTTCCTTTCAATAACAGTTGGCAAGCAGCAAGTATTGTTCCTGCATCTGAAGTTACAGCTGAAATCCACACAGTGTCATTATATCCCACAATAAAAACGTATCAGGATTTGTCTGATTGTTTCTAGTGAATAAAGTGTAACTTGGAGTATAGGCCGGAATGGATGCCCTAAGCAAAAGCAGAGATAAACCCCATTTTAAACCTGGTCCTCAGAACTGACTCGGGAGCAGCTAAATCGCCATCCATTTTGTGTTTGCACCTTCATTTAAAAGCAAAAATAAAAATGAAAAATAAAAATGAAATTAGATGGAACCAATTTATACTTGCAGTCCAGCCTAAACTCTCCAGGCAGTCTCTCTTAGTCCCGTGTCCTTCCCCCTGCCTGACTCACCTGGTTTGAGAAGGGACACGAATGGAGACTGGTGACAAGAAGTAAGGTGCTGGCAGGAGTGAGCGTGCTGCGAAAGACAGGCCTCAGTCACGCTCCCACCAGGGGATTTTGTTCCCTCCCGCGGACCTGACGCCGAGCGGGGTGCAGGCAGGGGTGGGCGGGGGGCTGGTGCTCCCTGCTGCACCAGGGCCACCCGGGGCAGGTGAGCCTCGGGGCCGACGGGATCCATGTTATTTGTCTGCGGGAAGTGGGAGCAAGGGGTGAAGGGCACCAAGGGGCACTTCTGTTTGATGGGAGGCTGATTGGAGAAGGGTTGCTCAGACAGTTCAAGAGGGAGCGGATGAGGTGAGGAACAGTGCAGAAAAAATGTGGAAAAGGGAGGGGAGAAAGAGAAAAGCACGCGAGGTGGCTTCTGTTGCTTCTTATTAGCAGTGCAGCTTTTATATTCCATAAGAAAAGTATCTCAGTGCTGTCAAAACAACCAAGGCAATCATTGCAAGTCCTCACAGGTTGTCTTATCTGAGCAACACGTTTGTCAAGGTGCATAAAAATCAATAGGCGGTAGCAAGTGTTCACGAAAGATGTCAAGCAGGTGAAGAACCAAAGCTGCAGCCCCTTCTACCCGTGCAGCAAGGCACTGCGGAGGCCAGAGGCAGGGTTTTGATGACTCCAAGAGCGAGTCCAGCAAGGCTCTGGCGAACACCAGGAGCCGTACGGTGCTGCTGCTGAACGGAGCGGTGCTGCACCCGCTGGGGTAACCGAAATGGCAGGCAGTCGGGCATGGTGCATGCAGGGGAGCCACAGAGAGTGCCAGCCCTGTGCGGTGATGCTCTCGTCACTTTTGCAGCTGCTGTTTGGAGCCCTGTCACCCAGCGTGGTGTCCCTGGGGCCGACTGCCTCATCCCACCTGAGCCCGCGGACGTGGCAGCCTGGTGCCCACCGGGACGCACGCTTCTTTCGGCACGGCTTCCGAGATGCATCACGCACAATGACTTTCACAATGGACATGATATTCTGTGCATACTGAAGTATGTATCACCTATATGCATATACTTTATATTTTTTGTGCGTATGTATACATTTTCTCAGGTTTTCCGTCTCTCAAAACACAGAGCAAACAGAACAAGACAACCTGAGAACCTCCACGATCAGGAAGAAGTCACACAGTGCCAGTTAAACAGACTGATAAAGTCTGAATGCTCATCCCATGTTAAAAAACAATTTCTGAGTTTAAAAAAAAAAAATCAAAGCTTTCTTTTT
Source organism: Anser brachyrhynchus (assembly GCF_964034855.1). Classification (NCBI taxonomy): domain Eukaryota; kingdom Metazoa; phylum Chordata; class Aves; order Anseriformes; family Anatidae; genus Anser; species Anser brachyrhynchus. The sequence continues at coordinate 18,778,141 of NC_137695.1, forward strand.
TCTTTATCTTAGAATTATTGCCAAAGCAGGGGGGGGAATGAATAAATAAATAAATAAATAAATAAATAAATAAATAGATAGATAGATAAATAGATAAATAAATAAATAAATAAGCTGTTTCCCTGGTATCTGGCTTAGTCACAGCAGGATTTTACACAAGTCTCTCAAGAAAACCAGAGCTCCACTTTTTTAGTGAGATATTAAGGCTGGAGGTGCCCTGTGTTATCGCCATGGCCCTATTTAAATGAATTGTTCAAGGGGTCAGAATTCCAATCTTGGGCTTTTATTCATAAGCACATGGTCGAACTGTGTCCAGCTTCTGCCTGTTCATTTTACTGCTTTCCCCCCCTACTTGCCTTCAATATATTGAAGTCTGATTTTAAAAATAGCTCTTCTCTTTTGTGTCATTTACTTACAAATTTGGGGAGGAGGAAAGCAGGAAAGGAATAAAGCATACCCTAATCACTCTGAACAAAAGGAAGAGCTGCAAAAATTACCACTTTCAAGCTTTCTGAGAAAGATAGCAGCTTTTAAAATATCAGTGCATTCATGAATATTTGCCTCTTCTGCTCTTAGGTCACGTTGCAGTAACAAAATAACATCTTCTGGTGTTTCTTTTCACTGAAAATTGTTGCGTACATACACCTTTCCTTCCGTTCAGAACTGGTAAAATCCTGCTGATAGCCATCAAAAGCAGAGTTAACAACAGCGCAGTTCTCAGAACTTAGGTGTGAACGTTTCAAGGGATACCTGATCAAAGAAGGGAAATAAAACTCTTGATTTGCAGTCCAAGCTAGCAGCCTGAAAGAAATTTAATTGTATTAACCACAAAATTCCTATTGCAAGACATGTATTTGTGTTTGTTTGCTTTTTTTAAACAATACTATTCTGGTATTTTAAGTTGTAATAGAGAGCTAAATTTACTCTACAAAGAGTAATTTTAAATTCTTCTGTGGAGAGGAAATACATAAATTAAAAATGATTATGCTAAAATGGCTTCATGATAATATGCGATGGTGAAGAGTTTGTGTGTGTTACAGACATCTGCTTTGCAAGCAAAGAAAAATTATCAAGGCGGTCTCAATGACACTCCAAACGTTGCTGTTATGTGGCTTATTTCTTCTTCATATTCATCTCCCTACCCTGGAAAAACAGACCTACAAACCACATCATCATTACCAACATCAGATATGAAAATGGAGGGGGAAGGAAAGGAAATACAGCACCAACAGCAGGAAAATGAGGAACATGGGACGGACTGGGCAGTTGTCTCTGGGAAATTGGAGGCCACCAGATAAAAAAGTTGCTATCATAATTTGATCAAAAAGACAAATTAAGGTGACAGGAAGCTCATCGGGGAAAGTTAGGGGATACGGGAGGTTAAAGATACCAATTTTTGTCTTGTTGGTCCTTACCACATGGCTGCAGTAGCCATAAGGCACAATAACTTGTCAGCTTCTCAGCTGTACAATTACTTTTAGGCTGTTCCATTTATACACAATTTGATCAGTGAAGCAGATCATGCAATTAATACAAGGAACAAAAACTCATCACTAGAGATGTGGCTTCGGCTGCCCCTGAACTGACTGAAAATTACCAACAACCAGCCCCCACCAGGAGGTAGCAGACCCACTCTTCACCTCCTAAGCTTGGCACAACGAGCTAAGTGCTCACAGAAGGCAAATTTCATTTTGGATGGAATAAAAAAAAAAAAAAAAAAGAAATGTAGTTTTTGTTTCTTCATTTCCCGCTGTCAGCTGTCAGCTGTGCCTTGCGGAAATGAGTAACAATTTATGATGCCGGGCACTAGAGAGATCTTAGTAGTTTGTGAAGTAGTTTCCATCTAGCTTTCGCAGCGGTTCTGTGCAGAGCAGGAAAGTTCACTTGGCACTCGGGATCTTCTGGCTCAGCTTTGCCACTCTGCGTTTGCAAAAGAGGTTGACTGTGTATTAGGTCGACCGTTTATGACATCTTTAGTAAAGTAATTCCACTGTCAGGCAAAAGGAATAGAGCAGATAATTGTGCCTGTTTTCTACTCAGGTGCTGTAGAGAGGGAAGGGACCAGTGCTTACAACCATGTCTTTTCACAACATAAATGAATCAGTAGGAGCTTTACCACCAGCGATGAAGGGGCGTGAGGAACAGAGGTGCTGGCGATTCAGGTGCTGCACACGTCCTGCTATCCAGACTTGAAAGTGAATTTTAACAGCTCAAAAATGTAACTTCTCCTTACTTTTCATAAAGGAACATGAGGGTTGCCTTTCTGTTTCCAGTAGTCGTATCTTCAGCACCCAATGTACATGCAGAGACTCCCACATACTGCTTCAGTCATAGCTAAAATACAATGGTGCGAGTGCTTACACAAAGCATAGTTTGGGATTATTTTACGGTAACTTGACTATTTTCAAAAACAAGTATTTCTAGATTTCCAAGACTGAGGATGTTATAGAGTGTGAAAGACGTGAAGTTACCAGCTTGTGAAAGCAAATCGTGTTGCACCATGACCCTTTGTACCCTGCCTTCTTAAAAACCTCATGGAAGAACTTCATAAACCCAACTTCCTTCCAGCAGGCAATCCTGGCCACTTACTGAAGATTCCATTTGCAGTACGATTATTCCAGAAAAATCTTTCATCAAAAATGTAACCCAGAGTGATAAATCACTCAGAACAATAAAATCACTTGCATGAACAAACACAGCTTCTATCGGTAATTGTGCTTGCTTGCCCTAGGCATGTTTGTTACATACGGGAAGCAATAATGGTTGTGGTTACTATTCCCAATATCACATTCTTCTTTCCCAGTTCACACTTATTCATAGCAATGCTTATCCAGCAGCAGTTATATAAGATGCAATCCAAACATTCATAATCAACCTCTCACAAACAATAAGCTGCATTAAATTAGCCCCTGACGTGCTTTGTACTAGCAAAGCAATTTGCAGATCCTTCATGAAATATTAGTCCTACTGTTTGACAGCAGCCATTGTGGCCATTTTTTCTGACAGCATTATATGCAAGGGCTTGGTTATATGATCTCACCGTGGCTGTCACGTAATTGAGAGATCCTCAGGCAAAAGGACAAGTTTGGTTTCATTATTTCCCCCTTTCTGGGAACTGGAGTACATATCCATCTGATCTGACATCGTAAGATGTCCCAGAAGCAGCATCAGCAATGGCTGAATGGCCAGATTTCCAATGGCTGGGTCCATCGCATCCTGCTCATTGTGGCATTTCTGGGGACCCTAACCTATGCTTTTGCCTTGACTAACCCATTTCACCTGTTAAGTTGTGTACTTCTGCTTACTGACTGTCCTCCAGGATGAGCCCTTTCCACATGCCAACCATCAGCCCTTGGGAGCAGAGAATGTTGCTTTCCTTAGTATTTGGGGTTTTCCTTTTTTAAAAACCTCCTCTGTAGGACATGCTTCTTGCTCTTCTCCATGGAAACCTGTCCACATCTACTCACCTAGTGCCATTCCAAATCATGGAAAATAAAATTCTGTGTGTAATTTAACTTGAAGAGTAATGGCAACAAATCAGTATTACAAATCATTTACTTGCTCATCAACGTTGATTTCATAACTATTATGTATAAGTTTCTTCCTACTGCCTTTTCCACATCCTTGAAATAGTCATTTCCATTTCACCACACTTCTTGAAAATGTGCAGCAAGTCAGAGATGTTCAGACCTAAAATTTTTACTGGTAGTCAGCTCCACATACAATTAGCTCACAAGGTCCTTGTGCCATGTCCTACCAGCAGGTAGTTTCTACCAACCTGATAACTACGAAAACATTTTTTTTTTCTGACAATTGTTTTCAGCAGACAGTATTTCATATTCTGTTTTGCACAGCCACCTCGGAGAGATGATACAGGTATAACAGCATGTTAAGGAAGAGAACAGCTGCTGAATGTCAAAGCAGTACCCGCTCACTCAGCGAAGATTGTCATTAGTGTCAGGAACGGAGGCAGCCACTTCTCTGTCCGCTCAGCTGTGGTAAACAACAGGAACCAAAACCAGAGGGGCTGATGCATCAGTGCGAGTGGCACACGGAGCAGAAGGATTAGTAGGAAATGTACATAAGCATTAGAGAAGATATTCTACGACCACAAAAGTTTCTCTACCACAAATCTAAAACCATCAAGACAAAGAAATTTGGTCTATTATAGCTCTCTCTGTTGACTTGAAATAGACTTGAAAAAAAAATACTCAAACTGCATTTGATTCCAGTTTCAGCATGAACTTAAGGTAATGTCTTTTTTCCAAACAAAAGCAACTAGGGCACTAGCTAGAATGGAAATATAAATGATTACTTAGCTCAGGTCTGATCTTACAGAGTCAGCAAAAATAAGCAAGGTAACATGAGGACTTTAACCACAGAAAAAGAAATGTAAGTATAATAAGCATGTCCCTAGTGTATTTGTATTGGTTTAGTAAGTTGTATTATGCTCTGTTCATGCTTGCATTTAATTTAAAAAAAAAAAGAATAACAGAGTATTGGCGTTTAGCACGCAAAGATAATAATAAACTGAAAAAGATAAAGCCTGAAAGAAAGCAGAGCTGCCTGTGGGCTCTGTTATTAAGTCTGAATGACGAGTATTTGAAAATACATTGGTTGGTCATTTCAACATTAAGCTATGAATAATCCTCCCCTGCACAGCAGGACACAGTATTTATACTGTGGTTTTCTTCGAATACAGTTATCTGCTCTTTCTTATCCCAAAACTCATACAAGCCCCATATCCTACATCACATTCTAAAGCCCAAAGAAATGGGGTTTGCATATAAGATAATGGCATTACTTGCACTCTTTAGTTAGATATTACAGAATTGTTTCTATTTGTTTGTATTAAAGCAAAATTGATTGAAGATTTACAGTTGAAAAGTCTCTAACAGTATACAATGCTATGAATTAATGTGTTTCTTTGACCTGGAACCATCATATATTTCTGTGTATCCCACGTATCAATGAACACGAAGGTTTCTTACAAAAGAGTTTTAGTCAAATTTCTATTAATTAGGTTTCCTAAAAAAATGAGAACATAAAAGGCTTGTATAACATTACAAGTGCTTATGATAGCTTTTAATTTGATAGCCTTCAAAAACTGCAGAAAACTGTCTAGCAAACTTCTGTTAGGAATGCCACCTTGTGGTTAAAAGCTGTATATAACAACGACTCCAGGTAAACTTAGCTAAATTTTTACCTGCAAAATATCATTTATACAGAAATGGGCTATTCGTATATGACCTTTCAAAATCTACACTATTCATTTATTACCCATTCTGGATGAAAATGTCTGTGAATATGGATTTCCCTTCCTCATCTGTATACAATGCTAATTAATTATGCAGGGAGCACAACTTTCATTAGGAGATGGTATGCATTTATTAGCATTTTAAACAGAAACAGATTGCCACATGCATTTAGTAGAAAAAAGCCCACTAAATGCCTACTCTATTTAGATAAAATTTAGTGGATTAATTTAAAATGTAAGAAAATACCAGCATTTTTCTCAAAACATTTCTAGAAAAGAACCCTTTGCACATGCTACCTCCTCCAGGCTTTATGGAACATCTCTGGTTGCTATATAAAAGGTCAAGTTGAACTATAAAAAGGAAACACTGGATGTTTCAATTTGTCTTAAATAGATCTTATCGTGAGCTCAAAATGAATTGAAAATGGCTGTTGGATCACAAATTGCTCACTAAAGCACAGAGAAAAGCCAGGTAAACAAGAATAGAAAGAAGGGGTCCAAAAGCATCTAATAATCTTTAAGAGACATCTAATTTTTAAAAGCCTAGAAAAACAAATAATCAATAGCTACGTTCAATACAGCTGACATTTTCATAGGCAATTCCCTACGATGTATGTTCACATAATTTTCATAATGAAAGTATGCATTACACAAACCATCACAACACATTGTATAATGAAATTTAAAACTAATGAGCCATATCCTAATAGCCATGAGTCAAGTCAGGATGTGCATTAGTAGACCATTTGCAATTCTCTAGTGACAGAAAGAACAAGGCTAAACATATCCAGTAGCCCATTTAGAGCACAGCTTGTTCTTTGTACTGGTAACAGTAGAGCAGAACTGAAATGAGTTTGCAATCTTTTAACGCTCAGGCAGGCCTCTGTGAAATATTGTTCATACTTCTGTTAGCATGTAAGTTACTCCTGGGGCAGCCAAAAAGGACTGCTGTGATTATTTAGCTTGACCTCTTGCATAACGTGGATCTGGCTCGCCTGAATTTCTCCTCTATCAAATCACATCTTTTCAGAAAATCGTCTGGTACTTCCAGACTAGAGAAACCTTTACCATTCTGTTAACTGCCTTTACTTCTTGCGACGTGTCTAGCTGTATTTACAATCACTGGATCACTCCTTCTCTGCTAGACTGAAGAGACCTTTATTTTATTAACAAGTTTTTGCTTCAATAATTCTCTTCTAGGCTATCTTTCCTTTCATTAAACTTAAGCAGATTCTATTTACCAAGACTCTCATGACTTTGCATTTTTAATCTTTTTATTACTCTTACAACTCTTTTCTGTCCAATTTTCCAGTATTACTGGAAAAGTTAGGCACAGCATTCTTGTAAAAGGTTATATCAAAGTGAAATACAGACAGCAGTTATTACCTCCCTGTCAACATTCCCATTTCTAGACCTGAAAATCTCACTGGTCCGTTTGGCCACAAGGCATGCTGACAATTCAAGTTCAGCTAAGCATGCACCCCACCTCCAGGCACTCTTCAAAGTCAGCATTTCCTACAAAACAGTGGTCTATTTGGTAAGTATGACCTCAAGCCTCTGCTCCTAGAGACGCTGTTCTACTTTAGGCCACACTGAAATGCAGATTTTTCACAGCTCCCTACTAAATAATTCATCTTACTCTGTTTAAGTGGCTCCTCGGTATTTAAATTTTGTGGCATCGCAGACTTGAGCATTCATTGTTAAATCTTCCTTTGTGTTCTTAACAAACTGATGATTAATAACCAAATCCTGACCGAACTCACGTAACAAATCTGCGCAGTCACAGCTGTCCTTTCAGAATTATATTTTCAGATCTCAATTAGCGTCATGATGAATTTTAAATTGGATGATAATACTTTACATGTTCCTATAGCAGTGAGTTATTTAAAAGAAAATCTAAGATTTGAATCTAGATTTGAAAATCTAAGGGTATTCCAAATAGCAGTTATGAAATATCTAAATAAAATATTAGAGCAAAAATTTCTCTGCTATGTAATTGATTTTGTAAAGCTTAAGATACGCTTTGTATGAAAAAAATGCATTCTTTTGTAGCACAGGAGAAAATACTGTGGTTTCTCCACTTTGTTAAATTGTACATAAACAAGTAAATCAGGTGCTTTCTTAATTCTGTCAATCACTTACCACTTTATTTCCTATGCATTAGCCTCCTATTCTGTGCTCTATTCTGAACCTTGCATCCATTTTATTACACCAGTCATGGAAGAACCAGAGATCACCTTTAAGAGCCATCAGAGAATAAATTCTTCTGGAATAAAAGGCAAAAACTGTTTAGATCCACCTGTACACCTGAAGATCCTCAACAGTTATAATACCTAAGTTGGAGAGCAACACTGTGACTGATACTTTTTAGTCTGCTGCATTCTGAAAGATCTTGCTGAAGCAACAGCCTCCCACTTTTGATGAGCATGCTGCACACATTTTAAGTATTATGAAAAAACACAGTAACATTTACATTCTTCTCAAAGTGCTAATGTACATTCCGAATTATCTGTTTGTTCACGTTAATTTACTGAAATTCAAAGCTCATTGTATTAGCATTTCAACCATTCAAAAGTATGGGTATAATACCCAGAACCTTGAAATCATACTCCAAGTGTTTGGAGTATGAGAAATCATACTCCAAGTGTTTGGAGTACCAAAGCACTGCTCTCTAAGCCAACTGTTACCAGACAACCAGTTTATCACCTCCATTGAAATAACCATGAATAAGAGAAAGATGTAACTGTAATACATTTCATTTTCAATAAAAATTCTGCAGAGGACAGACTTTCCACGCAGCACCAGTTAAATCTGTGGTGCAATCCAAATAAGACATTTGGTATTAGACATTTGCTATTTTTGTGGTTTTGGTTTTTTTTTTTTGTGTGTGTTTCACTGTTGTGTGGGTTTTTTCTGTTTGTTTTGTGTGTGCGTGTGTGTGTTATTTTTATTATTTTTTTTTACATACCTTCCTTCCAGGATGCTGTGAAATATCTCACATCTGTCAGTCTCAGCAAAGGGAGATCACTAGATCAATTACCACATGGCTAGCATTCAGGTAAACACATGAAGGAGCACATTTTTTGAGATTTAAGAATATCAAATTCTGAAACTACCTCTCTCAGAGGACTTCCTTTGTATCAAACTGGTAAGAATATACTTGCAAAGAAAATGCTACATCATGGATCCTGCAGTATTTATTTAGAAGGAACACAGTAGATACAAACGACTACACACATACTTGAGGCATGCCAAACATGACGTACTTAACAACAATGTGCATTCTCGATGTCTTTAAAGAGCAAAGCTGATGTCTTAAAAAACAAGACTCTTCCATTCAGAGTTCCATCTGCTAAAATATCCCATCATCTCAAAGACATAACTAGCAATTCTTTTTAAATTCTAAGACATTAAGAAAACAGAATTCTCTTCTGAAATCAACCCTAACTGCTCTGTTGACACTTTACCAAAAATCACTGTCATCATGAGAAGTAGGACCAGGCCACATCTTGAGTGCTGTGTTCAGCTTTGGGCCCCTCACTACAAGAAGGACATCGAGGCCCTGGAGTGTGTCCAGAGAAGGGCTACGAAGCTGCTGAAGGGCCTGGGACACAAGTCCTGTGAGGAGCGGCTGAGGGAGCTGGGGTTGTTTAGTCTGGGGAAGAGGAGGCTCAGGGGGGACCTCATTGCTCTCTACAACTACCTGGAAGGAAGGTGTGGGGAGCTGGGGGTCGGCCTCTTCTCAGAGGGGAATGGCCTCAAGTTGTGCCAGGGGAGGTTTAGGTTGGAAATGAGGAGACATTTCTTCTCAGAAAGGGCAGTCAGGCATTGGAACGGGTTGCCCAGGGAGGTGGTGGTGTCACTGTCCCTAGGGGTGTTCAAGGAGTGGTTGGACGCGGTGCTTATGGACATGGTTTAGTGGGTGACATTGGTGGTAGGGGCCAGATGATCTTGGAGGTCTTTTCCAACCTTTATGATTCTATAAAGGCAAGTAATGAGCAGCTGGTAAGTCTGCAAGAAACACAAAGTATTTTCCACATAAATATTTTTATAATAGAAAGTGTAAATATAGGCATTACAAACTGTTCCTTGCTACATTTGCCTTTAAGATTTTTCATGTGGCATCAGTGTTCAGCAAAGATTTATCTATACAGAAAATAGCTTAACTAAAGCTATGCTATCACTCCAGGCCAACAAAGCTAGTAAATATGTGGATATATACATGCTCACACTCTCTGTAAACCTGGCTGACATTGATTTAGACTGCAAAATCCCATCTTTAGGCAAATAGGAGCAAACTGTACACCAAGCCCAAATAGCTTTGAGAATCCTACTAACCATTAAAATGTAGATTTGCTTTTGTTCATCATTTAGTGCACCTAAAGAAGTTAATAAAAAATATTACATGACAAAATTCAATGTGTACAATGTCTGCAAATGACAAAAAACAGTACTTGCTTTCACTCTTAACAGTTAATGACCTTTGAATCTTTTGTAACACAGATAGCGAGAAAAAAAAACCTGCACAATGTTTGTTGAACTACAGTATTTTGCTGAATGACATTTAGAGAAGCTGGGCTGGGAAAGGGCAAGGATTGCTTCCCTCGCTGTCCTACCCTATACCCCCACAGCCAGTCACAGCAGTGAGCACACTATAAATTTTTTCTCCTCTCCCCTTCCTCCAGGCCCAGCAGGTTGAAGCAAGACAGAGGACTGTGCCACAACACAGCATCAGCACCTGGTCACAAATACCGTGTAGATTTGGGATCGCGACATTACTGCGGTATTTTAATAGCACCCATTAATAGGATCTACAAGCAGATGTGGCACACAAAAATAGTTCATTTAAGGTATGACAAAGCCCAATTCTTATTTTTTTTAAACAATTAAATATTGTATTGTTAATGAGTTTAGATATTCTGAGAAATGTACGAAGACCATATATGCTCTTTAATCACTATCTTTACTTACTTTCACATTAAAAACCCTTAAGTACAACTGCTCATTTCTGTACTTTTTGATTCAAGTAACCATATCAACTGCTACAGGTTCACAGGGTATGAAAATATTAACTAGGAATTTTACTTTTTCCTTCAAACCAAGCTTGAGTTACAACCATGAACTTTGAAATATCAATTGCTTGAGTCACGCCAAAATAAATCTTCTGTTAGACATGTAGTTTAGTTCTTACTGTTTTATCTAATAATCAACTATTGCAAGGTAGGTCATAGCCTCCTAGCCTAATCTTGTTTAGAATCTCAACTTTTCTCTTTTAGGTACTTTCCATGAAAACAAGCTCTTCTTTGTAGGTATTTCTAGAATGTACTGTAACTGTGTGTGACAAATTGCTCTGCCATGACAAATGGTATCAAACCCTGTGGAACCCGGTACTACAGAATTTCCACCTTCCAGATGAAACCAATTCCCATTCCAGGATTATTATTTTATTTATTTATTTTTAAGATTTAGAATTCATGTTTTGTACTGAGCATATACAGTGAGGGCATTACTTTTTTTTTTCCCACTTGGGACTAATATAAGAATCAAGTTGATACATTCAGAAATGAAAGGTGGATGAGCACTAATTACCAACACAATTCTTTTATTTTGGCAACATATTTATGCAACATTTTCCTTACAGGCTTTTTTTTTAAAAAAAATAACAATTGGTCATTCTCATGTTACAAAAATGATTTTCCGAAGTTATTGCAGAAATAAGAAACAAGGTCTGAACAGAGAAAGTAACAAGAAAGATCCTCAAAAAGCATCCAAGAATGGCAGAATCTGAAGGGCTATTGTGTCACACCTTTATCAGCTACATACAACTTTATTATATAACATATCACTGGGGCAAATGCACATTGTAGAATCATGCTTGGGTCTTTTAGCTTACACTGGAACACTTTACATAAACTGAGAATTTTTTCAAGTAGTTTGTTGGATGGTGTTTTCTTCATCTCTACTGTGACAAGAAATACGAGCAGACACACAAGGGAAGGGGGTGGAATGATTCTATTAGCATTATCTTGTGTCTGTATTTTGGCAACTGATCAAAGCCCCTAATGAGTTCTGACATCTGTGAGGTGTTGACTCTCAAAGAGGCAAAAACGTTACCAATTACCAACCCTCTTGCCAATACCTTTCCCTCTTTGCGTCTTGGTGGGAACCACAGCCTCCCATAGCTGTACGTCCTCACTCCTCAGAACTTTTACCTTCTTACCTGTAACTGGGTAACATTCAAAACTTGCCAGTCATCATTTTATCATTTCTCATACTGTGAAATCTAGTTATATTTTAAACCCTTGTGAAATATAATCTACAGTTAACAGAGTAAGTTTGCCCATAACCACATGATCTCCTAAGGCAACCTGCTCTGTTTTCTGATAAATAAATAAATAAAGAGGTCATCATTAGCAAAAACAGATTGGTAGCACAGATCTATTTCAGGTTAAACAATGAATACCTCTGATGCTATTGCACTAGCCAGACACTGAAATTCATCCTTCGCTTTTCCTTGATGAGATATCAAGAACTCTGAGAAGTTTTCTTCGTAATGTAATTCATGCTTTGCATGAATTGAATGTCAAAGAAATTACTCTAAAAAAATTGATAACAGAGGTAATTAGAATAAGAAAGCTACATGACCTCTAAGATAAAAAATGGAATACAAGAAATCAATGTAAATAAATACTTAAGTTTGGATCTTATCTAAGGAGACTGCTGCTAACGCTAACAAATTATAACACTAGAAGAGTATTCAGAAGTTGAAAACTGAAATAGAAGAGATCTAGGAAAGACTACAGTACATTGGAGAAAGAGTCACATCTCAAAAATTATAAATATTGAATGAAGGATTCTATTTTATACAGGAAAATATCAGGGGGTGTTACTATCTGAAAAACCAAATAACCAGACTTTTTGCATGAATGTTGGCCTCACAACACACACAAAAACACACTGTATAAGGCGACAGCATACCATCAAATTGCATGGTTCAAGGATTAATAACACAAGTATACTTTAATCTTCATAGTGAAATCAACCCTCATTAGTAACATTTGAACATCATCACTATCATATTATGTTTCAGTTTAACCACTCACCCCCTGGCCAAGTGATCCCATCATTCTTGCACCAAAACGACAGCTATCTGTTTCAGAAAGGTCAGACTTCATTACCTTCCTCCTTCAGGGGAGAATGCTCCAGGCTTGTGAAGGGGACAGCACTGCCAAGGAAAGCCTGCACAGCTGCTGTCTCTAGTATGCGTGGCCTGCAAAAGAGTACTCCAGGCTTCTGTCCTCTCAGTTCAGAACCCTTCAGCACTACTACAAATCTCACATGCATTACTTAAAAATACTGCTGAAGACAATTGAATATAACCCTGCAGATGTTACGCTGTGGCCTGGACACAGGCCAGACGAATCGTGACTTTATTAAAGCATGCGGATGGTTAAAGCACACAATTGACACAGTGGATGTCTGACCAGTTGCTCAGAAAACTTTCATAAAATGATTTTGAATTAAGGTTTCTATACGGGACATCAGCACACTGAGATCAGCAGCACAGACCTGGTGATCCTCATTCTCATTCTTTTTCAGTGTCTCTAATAGGCCCCAGTGGACTGGAGGCAGAGGGCTGTAAGAACTCAGCAAGTGAAGCTGACTTAATGGGTTCTGCTTTATTTCCGCAATCCTCAAGGCCCTCAAGATAGCAGGTGCAAACTTCGAATAATGAGCTGTAGATGAAATAATAATTGGGCAAGTTCTGTCTTGTAATCGATCTGCAACTACTTTAGCAACAGCTGTGTGTGTATCCAAAATATATCCCGTGGTGCTGTATACTGAGTGAATGGCAGCGAGACAGTCGTCCTCAGAGCACCAGCCAGCCACCAAGTCCTGCTGAAGCTTTTCAAGGAGATCTTTCCGCAGCTGAAAGTGGCCCTGATTTTCCAGCTGGTTGTACAATTGTGTCACCAGTTGTCCATCACCATCAGCGATCAGGTGCAAGTACCGCTCAAGATTGGAGGACTTCAAAATATCTACTGCTGGTGAGAAAGTCGGAACTAACTTTCTTCCCCTCAAATCATAGATACCTGTTTGTATAAAGTCAGTCAAAACGTTGTTTTCATTGGAAGCACAAATGCATTTTCTAATAGGGATTCCCATAATTTTAGCATACAAAGCAGCTAATACGTTGCCAAAGTTCCCTGTAGGAATGCAAACATCTACAGGACTTCCAAAAGCAATAATATCTTGCTGAACAAGATCAAGGTATGCAGAGGCATGATAAACTATCTGCGGAAGCAGTCGTGCCCAGTTTATGGAGTTTGCTGCTGCTAAAGCTGTGCCATATTCCACTGTAAGAAAACCGGTGTAATCAGAATTGGTAAAGATTTGTTTTATAGCTGTCTGGCAAAAATCAAAATCGGATTTGACGCCTATGGACCAGGCGTTTTCCTTCTGACAGCCAATCATCTGTGATTTTTGAATGGGGCTTACTCCATCCTCAGGAAAAAAACTCATGACAGCAATTCTCTGTTTGTCAGTGTCATGGAGACGACTGAAGCCATCCAGGACAGCACTCCCTGTGTCACCAGAAGTAGCTACCAGAACCAAGTAATTGCAGCTCCTGGGAATGCAGTACGCAAATATGTGCGGCATCATCTGTAAGGCAAAATCTTTAAATGAAGCTGTTGGTCCATGAAATAACTCAAGGAGAAACTGATTGCCTGTCAAATGCCTAACTGGGGCAATTTTAGAACAAGAGAAGTTCTCTCCATAAGCAGTGGCAATAATTTCTCCCAGTTTCGATGCAGGAATGTCAGCAGGATGTATACATCTCTCGAGTACCACCTGGGCTCTTTCAGCATACGTTGCTTCTATTAGGCTTTGCCACTCTTCGGCAGTGAATTTTGGAAGTCCTCTCTCAGGAACAAAGAGCCCTCCATCAGGGGCTAAGCCCTCAATAACAACGTCACTGAAATACTTGTGAGTGTCTTTTTGTGTGCTCCTTCCAGACCTACTAGACCTAGTTGAAATGTAAGTTTCCAGTTCTGAGTTTTGGTATCTCTTCACAGCATCAAGTACCTTTTCTGCCACGACCTCTGCTGCCACATCCCCTCCACAAAGAACGCGGATGTCGTACCACCTTTTGTAGAACTGCTTCCTAAACTGAAGGATGTCCTTGAGAGAAGTGTCAGGCCCCTGGCCCACAATGCGATCCACCTTCATTGACTTCAGCCTGCCCATAATAACCGCTGTGGGCACATCCAGATACACAACTATTCCATTTTTCTTCACATGCTGCATGCCAGCAGCATGCATCGGACTGGACCCAGTAAGGGAAATGACACTTCCAGATGCTGAGAACTTCAACAGGGCTTTTCCTTCCTCCTCTAAAAATTGCTCATTACCAACATCCTGCAGCTTTTCCGACACACTCATATTCCAGGTTGTTTCAAGGACATCGTCATCTATATCTATGACAGGGCAATCCAGTTTCTGACCTACTATTCTCCCAACTGTTGTTTTCCCAGCACCCGGAGGTCCCATCAGGATAATATTTTTGTTTCCAACAAGAGAATGGCTTGAGAACCACAACTTCCATATCTGTGCAAACGCTACAGGTCTTGAAAACATCAGTTTTAAACACATGCCAGAAAGACTGCTTTGGGTTATCAGTCTCAAAGGCTGATACTTTACAACATGAAACATCTTCCGCTGCTGTTTTTTTTCCAAGCCAACTTGACAATCCACTTAACTGCTTCAAAAAGAAAAAAATATAAATTAGTTGTTCAGCAAACATCTACAAAAAAACCCTAAAGGATATAAAATTCAGAACAAGAATTAAAACACAAATCCAGTTATGATTTTTTCAGTGCCAGGGCTGTATATAAGATCGTTCATTCCCCTCTCCTACATAGTTACAGCTCACCTCCACTGACAAATCCAACTTCAAACAGTCCATATCCTCAGGTCAAATAAAGATATCCAAACCTAACACTACAATACTATCTGCAAATAATATCATTCATAGGAATTCAAAATCAATTAGTTTTTCTTCTAGTAGACTTATTTAGAAGTACACATTCACAAATAACAAAGGTTAATTAAATTACCCTTGTGTAATCAGAATTGTAAATGCTGTCTTTTCACACCTCCCAAGATGTCTTTTATTTCCTTTCTAAAAAATAAATTTAAAAATTGCAATACCCTCTTAAATACAACAAAAACTCACACACTTGGGCAACAGCAAGGCTGGAAGAGTTGCATCCAGTTCTCTTCTGATGGGATGACAGACCAAGCGATTTGTCAAGAAAGCCTATAATGGAATTGCATCGGGCGTATTTGGTGTAAAGTGGGAGAGAGAAAAAGACAACATCATGAAGACACTCTACTCTCAAAAAAAGCACTAGGAAAGCAGCATCCTCAACACAGACTAAGCAAGACACTCCCAATACATTACTTTGTTTGCTTACAGAAATCAATGCCAGTATCAACTGGAGTTGCAGAACATGATACGTTGTGTGATGTTTAGAGCAAAAGGGTGAAGGACTCAAAATCTCAATAGAAGAGGAGGGCTCGGGGAGAAAATCCACACAAATTTGTACAGAAAATTGCTACCGAGTCATTTTTCAGTGTAGGTAGGCAAACAACTTTGTTGTTATTATTTCTTTACTGTTCATGTCTAAAATGTTTAAAGAAAAACAACACGGACCATTCTTTTAGGAAATTAATATAATTTTAGATGTAAAATTTCACCTCTTGGGTTATTCATCAATTCTTTAAAAAAATGTAACATACGTAAAACCAATATTTTTATTTAAGATTGCATTAGTGAATAGCCATTACAATATGCAGGACAGAAATGCTTGACTAAGCTTCAGGTTGCACTTTTTATTCCCTCCTGACACCGTAACACATAAACAAAACTGCAATCAGCAATTTCTAGTAACTACATTTTAAAGACTCAGTCTAGCTGCAAGCTACTTGCTTCACAATGGTTGGTGGTTTTTTTGTTTGTTTGTTTTTTTGTTTATATACCAGTTACTTTGTCCAGAAAAATAATTTTTAATGATGAAGTGTTTTTCTGTGTTAATCAGGACAGACTAAATAGAACAATTCACTATAAACTGCCAAATCTTCCAGCCATTCAGAGCCTTTTCTCTAGATGGTCTCCAGTCCAACAGTGCTTTAGCACAGCAGAGAGCAGAAGCAGGCCTACAGTTGCAGAAGGCAGGTGAGCACCAAATGGGAAACCTACCATCTTCAAAAGACCTACTCAGGGTTAAACTACATCTACAGTTATCAGAGTCCTTGAACCCTGCTGTTCCCTATCACAGTGGGTAATATCAAATGACTTCAGAGACACAGGTCACTCCAACTTCAAAAACGACAGAGGCTCAGGTTTTGTAAGAGAAAACCACAAAAAGTCTTCACTTCCAGATGCTCCTTGCTCTAGATGTTGCTCTACGTTCCTAGATCTTTTATTCTTACCAAACTATTAGCTTATGTTACAAAGTCAAAGCACTTCTCATCATCTAAATCTTTCCACTCACTTACTTCTGTATAGAGATGAGCTTGCAAACAAGTACCTGAAATGTCATTCGATTCTGTGTTTGCACCCTGTGCTGTGACACAATAAACATGCTGTAATTCCAAGGTGTACATCAGAGTAAAGCTGAGCACGGAATGTGTAGATGCAGAGGTTTTTGTAATAGTTATTTAAAAGATAAAAAAATCTGTAAAGAGTAGTTGTGACAATCAGCATCATGATAAAGCCATACTGTAATTACAATGCACTGTAGTAAGTACAAACATACAGAGCTACAGGGCTGGAAAGAGATATTTCAACTTCCAGATGTAAATATGTTCAGGATTCAAAAAGGAGTTAGAGGCAGTATTTTAGTGATTTTTTTTTCTTGAACATAAGAATCACTTCAAACCTTATTTATGAACTACAGGCATACAAATCATGCCAAGCATAGTGACCTGTCTACATGTCTAGTTGCACTACAGATTCACTTTCAGGTATAGTCACTCGGTACACACTACACGGCTGCAGGATATAACATCTGGACTGCTTTATCAATCTACAACATAGGGACTTGTTGTAGGGACTAAACACTCAACATTAGAGCTGTAGACAAGAAAGGAACTAGAAACAGATTTCTCTGGTTACATGCTTGCCATGTTTACATAAACTTACAAGCAGTCTAAGGGATTGTTTGAAATCAACTCAGTTAATTTGGTGCAGAAATTTGCAGGGAATTTTATTCAGCTGCTCAGACAGTTTAACCTACTACAGTTTAATCTAATTTTGTACCCACATGAAGTATACATGCAAACAAGCTTGCAACCATTTTTATGCCAGTGGCAAAGCTTTACTGTAAAAGCAACTCGAATTAGACTTCATGTCTAGGGGAGTTTACCAGCTTACAGCACCAAACCAACCACCTTTAGTTACTGCTACTTCTACCAACAGGTTTTTGTGTTGTTTTATTTTATTTTATTTATTGAAGCAGTGCTTATACCCATACCTCCAATGAAGTTTTGACAACACACCTCAACCCTCCACTTGGACTGCTGAGGGCACCTACATATCACTAGCAGATAACCAAAATTTTAACAGCCACAACTGATGACAGGAATTCAAGAGAAAATTACCCTTAGTTATCGGTACAGACACAAAGTTTGCAGACACGAGGTATGGTTAAAATCCAGAGACCAAGGAAGTCAGAGGCGGTTGGCAGCTGTTGAACACCTCAAGGTAGTTCAAAATAAGGAATAATCATGCCTCAAAAATGTTAACACGGAAAAAATTCCCTCTGACTCTTCTCAGAGTTTTTATGTAAAGTAAAAAAATCCTAAAGTAAACCAACTTCAACCTTCCCACAGGCCAAAATCCTGAAAGAAGTAACCTGTGTGCACACTCTTCACCTCATTTCCTCAAGGAAAACCACCCACGGGTGAAGAAGCCCACAGGTTACCACGCACAAAAGCCTGGTGACCAGTGCCCCTATCCCTCACAGCCACTGGAGGTGGCAGGCTCACTCACACACCCCCCGAGCGGCTGCAGCACGGCCATCACGGCACAGCGAGGAGGCAGAAAGCGTGTGTTGGGGACAGACCTTAACTGCCACGGGAGCTCCCGCTCCGTGGGGCACAGACACCCACGGGAGGTTTCCAAAACATTATCTGAGGGCACTGCGGCAGCTTTAAGAGTCCTGTTCACCGTCACGAAGGGACCACGCTCGCTTCTGGGCGCTGCGAAGTCTGTAAAAGAGAAAAACAAGAAAGGGCAGCCCCAACAGGTCGCGACGACGGTCTCACACCACAGCCGCCACCGCCCCCTCCCTCACGAAGCCTCCCCCGGCCGGGCCAGGCCCCTCACGTACAGCCCCCCCCCCCCAACCCCGGCTCCTCCACACACACCGCGCATGCGCGGCCACCCTGCTCTCCCCTCAGCACCCCGCCTGCCCGCCCTCAGTCCGGGCGCACGCGCGCCGCTGCCAGCTTCACCTCCGCCAAGCGCGCCTGCGCAGCCCACCGAGCGTGCCTGGGAGGGTGGGGGGAGTGATGGCGTAGCCCCGCCCACTCGGCGCGCTGTCACCTAGCAACGCGTTTCCCTGGCAACCGCGGCCGCGACGCTGGGCCACAAGATGGCGGCCCCGGAGAGCATCTATAACCTCCTGCCCCGCCTGCAGGAGCGGCCCGCCAAGCCGCCCAGGTACGTGGGGCGGAGAGCACCGGCTCTGGCAAGGCGCTGTAGTGCTTTATTTTGTGGGTAACTTTAAAAAATAATAACAAATCGATTTTTTTGCAGGTAACTTTAAAAAAAATTGAGTTTTTTCGCAGGTAACTTTAAAAAAATTTGAGTTTTTGAGGAGTTATCGCGCCTCTTGATGAGTCACCGGCTGGCATCTGAGGGTTTGCTGCCTGCTCCATGAGCTGATGATGATTCAGTTTGGTGCCTTCGGTGCCACCTCGCTCGGTGACGAAGAAGCCGCGAAGCCAGCTGTCCCACGCACAGGAATTGCGTGACATCTTTGTTGTTTGCACTTTTAATGATTTTTCAGTGAGCAGCTGAAAAGCTCTTTTTTTTCAGTTTTTTTCTGTGTCACACCTGCATTCTCATGCGTCAGGTGTGTCTTCCGACATCATTTCTTTTGCTTCCTTCTCACCCCTTACCTTAAAAGCATTAAAAATGCCTTCTGCCCGCCTAGTATTAATCCTCTGAGAGTTTCTGTGAAGTTCATATTTGATGTACATGTTGTATTTTCAGGTTCCTGCTATTTGTATGAAAGAACACTGTTACATGTAGCATTTTGAGTGAAATGTGAACCCAGGCTATAACTCAGTAGCTTTAAAATGAATAGCAATATCTGTGGCATTTGTTAGAACAAAGGTACAAAGTCTGAATGCTTTTCAGGTAAAAGTGTTCAGACTTGCCAGATTTCTAGATCTAAACCTTTATACACCATATAAAAAATAGATGGTACATCCTTTTTGATTTCCATTGTGAATGAAGGATACCTCTGTCAGGCAGAGTCCAGTGAAAACAACATTATGGAAGGCAAGCAGCACACCAGGTCCTCTCCTGTCTTAATTCCTCTCAGGGATTTAGATACTGCATGACCATAGTCCATTAGGTTCAATATGGGCAAGGGATTCTTTGGGTTGTACACAGTCAGACTAAATCCCCTTCACATCTCACTGATTTACATTTTGTCACCTCACCTCCTGTTTTACTTTGCAATGTGCCAAGTACCCAGCTGGTAACAACAGTGTCAGAACTGGTTAACAGCATGACTTGAACATTTTTTTTTAATGCATACAAAATCTGGGGTCTTTTTAAAAATGAGATCATATATAATTCAATCTCAGCTGGCTGGATACTAGGCATGAAACCAGTGCAAGCATCTACATTTTTCCCAACTTTGATATACCAAGGGGAGGCCTAAGGAACTCACTGTCTTCTTACAAATATATTGTCTTTTTTCCCCTTACCAAATGCTGAATGGATTAAGATTCTGAAGTCCCCCATAACCACGTTTTCTTACTTGCAGCCCTCTCTAGCCATCTGTTATTGCTGCATGACACCATTTATCTGCTGTTTTGGTAATGTGTCAGCAGTCACTGAAAACATGCAACTGCCACAACTCTTTGTCCAAAAAGAATGCCTATAGCCGTCTACAGAAGGCAATGTTAAAAGACAGCTTTAAACTTTATGCCAGTATGCAGTAATCTCAATACCTTCTCATTCACTTTCTGTTTTTAAGACAGTGTGAATACTAATAGGTCAAACTCCTCAAAATAAGTAAGTCATCATAAAGTCATTACCTTTCTCTAATGTGTGGCTACAATACTACTCTTACGAAATGGTGAGGAAAACAGTAGTTTCTGAATGTGGTGGGTTCATGCCTAAAATATGGCTGTTTGGCATGAATTTAACACACACACACACACACACACAAAAAAAATCCTCCCATATAATTATAGGCTATTTCTGAAACTATATGTAATCTTATGTACATGATTAATATGACACGTTTCCTAAAGATGAACAAATTTTAAAAGGTACTTGAAGTAGCCTTAACTTCCTGAGTTCTGCTTCTTCAGGAAAGTGTCCATGCAAGCAATCTTTCAGATGGAGGCAAATCACTGCTGGTCAGCTAATGATCAGCATTTGCCTTCTTTCACAGCACGTTTGCATACTTTTGATTAAAGTGGAAAGTGCAGCGCCATATGCAACATGACACCAAAACAGTAGTGTGTGCATACGTCTTTTCATGTCTGAGATGCTGTGATTTTCATGTTAGCCTTCTAAGTCAATGCCAAAACCACGACAGATGACAGTAGTTCGGGCTCGTAGTTCAGGTCTGTGCCATTTAAGAAATACAGAGTTTGCTGTGTATCAAATCTCTTTTAATAACATATAACAAATGGTTCAACAGGAGCACTGAGACAGTGATACAGTGGCTAGACGTTAATAAGATAAGGTGATGTTCAAGGACATTCTGTCCAACTCTCAACAATGTCTGAAGTGTTTTCTGAAGCATGAGGTTTTACGTACCTCTAAAATACGTTTCATTCCACAGAATGAAACGTTGAATGTTCTCATTATCAATACAGATCTCATACCTTTTGAAGCCAACTGAGCTTTTTTTTCCTCTGTTATGTTTAATTACTGTTATGCAAGGTCCTACTGCAACTGCAGGTTCTGAAACATGAGATACGTTGCTGTTTGCATCTTCCTCAGACTACAGATTTTCAAATGTAGAAAATCCAACAAAGTAGGCTCATGATTAATATTTTCTTGTAGATGCACAACAACTACATATTTAGGATGCATTTTTGAACAAAACAAAAAGCCATCTAAACAAATATTTTTTCAAAATGTAGTTAAAAATCAAAGACCAAAGTGTGTAACATATAACCTAATAAAAATAATGAATTCATGTTTTTGTCAGACTTAGTAAGCAATATTCAAAGCAGTGCTGAGCTTCAGAATGTCTTTGTTCAATATTTATATGATACAGGAACTGTTTCCTAGATTGTGATAATACTGGCCTTGGAGACACAAGAGGAGAACGAAGAAGCAAGCTAGCTTCAGAATCAGAAGTACAACTTCTCAGTGTGGTGCTGAGCGTAGTTTTAGGATGGAGGTTATATGAATGATGATGGCCTTTGTTTGGGGAGTACAAAACAAAATAGCTCAGCCTTCTGGCATGAACTACGGCAAAAATGTGTATTCTTTGAAGAGGTATTTTTAATAATTTTCTGACCTTTAACTTCTTTATGCCTATTGTTTAACATCAAAGGTATATATCAACATTTAGACCGTCTGTGAAACATGAAACAGAGAAAAGTAAAGCTCAGTGGAAAACTATGGGGCCAGCAAAAGTTGCGGTGCCATCTCCAAAAAACTTTCTGAAGAAACATTCAAAGGAACCCAAGCTACCAGCGAGTAAGTGCATACATTAAATATGTGAAAGGCAATGTATTTTTATTATATTAGAATTGATAATATTAATGTTGAAAATAATATTGTTAGTTATGGAGGATCTGTTTTGTTTCATTTATTTAATTTTAAATGATTTTTGTAAGCTGGGGTTGTTTCTGTTGTTCCATTTATAGCCTCTATGCTACTGAAATTAATTTGCTTTTTCACAAAAATGTTTCTCTTATTTATTGCGTAAAATACTAAAACAAGCAAAAAGGAGATTTTATATGTGATTAGTAAATACAGTGAGCATTTTCTGTCATGGTACAAAGCCAGGTGAAATATAAAGAAAAAATATCTCTCTTTTGCCTGCAGCTATTTAAATATGGAAAATATGTTGATGGTATGTTCTATCCTGCTGATGTTTCAATTTACAATTATGTAATTTAGATTCGTATGTCATTTTTTCCTGCAACTGATCATTAGTAATAAAGTATATAATATTAACAGGCATATTAAAATAGAACTAATTGTTTCTAGTGCTTGAAGACATGGAGTAGGTATGTGTGTCTGTCTTGATGTTATCACCAACATACAGCTTTTATTCTTCAGTATTCACTGTTGGCTCTTAATCCCGTAGCATTAAATTGGCAGTGTTCAAAGCATAGAACTTTTTTTTTTTTGAGGGCTGCTTGTTAGAGAAATAAAAAAAATGGAATATTTTATTGCAAAGAACCAGTTTTCCACCATCCTATTATCAGGCACAAACTATAATACTGGGTATGAGGAGTTGGCAGTTCTTATGTTCAGCTTCATGGCCAACTCTGCAAGGGTGGAATGACCTTCTTAGTACTGCTAGAGTTGTAAGTACATTGCTGTCAGAACTTGTAACTGAATTAGAAAGTTGTAGCTTGAAATTGTTTTTAGCTTGGAAAAAAAACAAAACAAAACAAAACAAAAAAACAGAAGAACTTGAAGTACTATACTTAAAACTGCTGTGTAAGAGACTGTGTGAGTCAGCACCCAAACTTGCGTGGTACTTACAAATGACTTTAGCTCTGAAAATACAGGCTATCACAGGAGGCCTTGGAGGCTTAATGCCTCAGACAATACAGATTATTAGAACCTTAAAAGGTAAGCTTTGGTCCCTTAGGTCCTGTAGGCATCCTGAGTGGTTTTCAAATTAGGTCTTCACTTTTTCAGGGAAGTTGAACAGCATTCACTGTACCAGAATATAATACCTAATGGCATCTGAGCATTAATGCTTCCAAGCTCAAGAAGTTAAATTACTACACTAGTGTTTTAGATGAGCACAGGAAATCTAACCAGTTCACCAATAACTTGCAGCTGTCCATAAGATTCTTTTAAGTATTTCTATTGTAAAATTATGTTAACTACTACAAACAGGCTATATTTTGAGATTGAGCACTGACCCATTTTTCTTAGAAAAGCAGCTCACAATATTTCTGTTTCAACTTGCTGATTCAGAACTTCATAACAGCAACATGTACTTGGGTGTTTGCACTTGGAGTCAATGTACTAGAACCTCAAAATGACTATGACACATCATAGCTTCCATCCAAACTAGTAATTTCATAACTACGATTAGATCCTAAGAGATGTTGAGAAGGAACTGCATCATTAACTCAGAAAGTTCTTATATCTTTGTTGGATGGAGTTTCATACTTATGTCAGAAAAGTTACATTGCTTAATGACCTCTTTTAAAGCATGAGACTTTTGAACCTAACCAGTTATCTATGAGGGATTATGGTATTTTGTTTATGATATCTGTGCCACCTTGAAAACTGATCCATCTAGTTAAAAAGTAGGTTGCAAGGACAGAACTGAAAGATTGATTTTTTTTTCCCCTGAAGTCTGGGATAATGTCATTCTTCTAGAGTTTGATTATTCAGCAATTCCCTACAAAAAGTATGTTTCCTAATCTTCAGCTGAATCTTGTTTTATTACTGGGCCCTGGCATTCATTTTAAGCAAACTCTGTTGCTGGCTCTAGAAGTAGCAGTGCCTCCCAAACAAGTGTTCTGCAGGTAAGGGTGAGCAGGTGCTCACTGAGATGCTGGTTTCCAAAGTAACATCCTCGGAGAAACAGATTTAAGTCTGTGTCCTGCAGTACTAAGTTATGGCAAGCTATCAGGTTGTAAAAACAAACCCCAGAAAACCCCTGGTTCTTAGGGCCAGTATCAGGAGCCAGCTGCTGCAGGAACGGCTCTGACAGACTTATTTTCTGTCAAAGAAGAACACGAACTCAGACAGCCTGAGTCAAACGATTGTAGCTTCTTCTGAGTTCTCTCTGATAACGACCGTAAGTTAGGGCTGTATCTGTTGGGAAATAAGGTGGGGAATGAATTGTCTTTTATCATTCACCTGAAGTGAGACTACTCAGGAGGCTGCTGACCTTCTGTTGGTACATTGAAGAAAAGATTACACTAAAAAGGCAAGGGTTCTTGTGTTCTCTGGAGAAAGGATTACAAGAAGTTGTTTATGAGCGTCATGGAAGAGTGAGAACACGACTACTCCCTAAGGGAAGGTGAGCCAGCAATTAAGGGTGACCACAGCGCCGGCTGGGCAATGACCTCACCTACAGCAGCAGGCCCAGCACAGCAGAGGTGTGCAAGCAGAGCGGGGTGGTGATGAAAAATGGGCCTTATCAATGGCCTAGGCAAAGTGGGGTAGCAGGCCAGGTCCACCCTCTGATACCACACAGCTCTTCAGGAGTAGGGCTAAGGGCAGGCACGCCTGCGAGCCAGCTAAGCCACGGACTGACAGCCTAGGGCTGAGCTGAAATGGGGCTCCTGGGCTGTGGGGTGGATGCACCAGGTAGGGCTGGTTAGGATCTACTAGTGCTCTCAGGGTCTTGAAAATGAGCATCTCTGATAAAAGTAGTTTTAATTACATTTTAAACAAGTCTCATGCTACTGCAGTTAAGGTAATGAGTGGCATAGTCTATGAAAACTCATCTACAAAACAGCATAGTATTTCCTAAGCTATGTAACTTCTATTATTCCCAACAAGCCTACTAGTTTTCATTATAGTACGTTCCCCAACAATCCTTTCAGCGTAGATACAGTTGCTTTCTGTTTTTATGTAATTTTGTACATAATTTTTCTCTCTTCAAAAACGTAATAACATTAAATTGCAAAGCTCTTTAAGGTTATCACTGAGAATGTTTACATGCTTAATTCACAGGAAAAAAAGAACAGGATAGTAAGAAATTGCCTGCATTATCAGTCCCACGGAGGACAGATCACCCAGTTATGGGAATTCAGAGTAAAAAGAATTTTATAAATACAAATGCAGTTGCTGCTATCACAGGATTGCCTAAAAAGCCTCAACCTATTTATGTTGATAGAAGACAAGGAGACAAATATCTGCTTGAAACTTCAGGACTTGTTCCAAAATATATTAAAAAAAAGGTAAGTTTTATTAAATTATAGTGAAAATACTAGTAGCAATGCCTATTTTTAGATTCTTTATTGCATTCTCCTATGAAACGTTTATGTGTTTTTTAGATATTTAAATACCACTGCTCTTTGTGGTAGACCTTTGAAATTCACCAAGGAGAAATCACTGGCACTAGAGTTGTTACTTGCCTTTGCTCTGTATTCACTTGCTTATGCTCTCAGCAAAAATTTTTCAGAATGATGCTGCTAAAGCAATAACAAATGTGTTGCATTGGGAACCCAGGGAGTAACTAATAGAGACACAAAGAGCTGGACTCAATTTCTTCAACTTCTGCTCACTCAGCAGTCTTTCAGAGATGCTGGCGAAGAGATAGGGCCTATTGGACAAAACAGGGTGAGGATATTATTGACAACATCTTTGCTAACCTCGTTAGAAGGGCTTTTAACTGGAGGTGGTATTAAAAGCTTACAGTTCAATCAAGGAACAGAGGTCAGGACGATAAGTACATAGGGCAGGGTAGGGGGAGTGAGAAGGTGAGAAGGACAGATCAAACTCTTTGGAAGAGGGTCTTCCTCAAGTGTCAGTACACAGTTGTACACAATCTGCGAGAGCAACAGAAGAAGCTAGAGCTCTGTGTGCAGGTTCAGAGCTAACATCATCGGAATAACGGAGACATGGTGGGAAGCTCTTCTGCCTGGAGTCCTGTGGATGGATGGCTGCACGCTAACTCTTTAAGAAGAGAAGTGCTTGCCCTTTGGCTGCAGGAGTGGTTCAAATTTATGGAACTCTTCTATGGAATTGCCAACAGGCTGGATGAGCTCATGGATCAGAATCAGAGGAAAGGCCAGTAAGCATCACAAGCATGGTTGTTCCAGACCATCTAGTCAGGTGAGGAACTGGATGGAATCTCTTTAAACAACTTGAGGAAGTCTTCAGATCACAAGCAGACGTTCTCATGGAAGACTTCACCCTCCTTGATATCTGCTGAAAGACCAACACAGTAGGATGAAAGCAATCCAAAGGTTCCTGGAGCATGTCAGCAACAGCTCCTTAACACAGATGGTGAATGAGCCAACTATTGGTCATGCTCTTCTAATTCTGCTACTTGCAAACCAGGAAGAACTGATCAGTGGTGTAATGATCAGTGGTAACCTTGGTTGTAAAGCCATTAAGTAGTTCAAGATCCTCTGTTCCTCAGGGAGACAGGTGATAGTGTACAGACCCTGTACTTCAGGAGAACAGACATCAGCTTACTCAGGGAACTAGTAAGCAGGACCCCATGCGAGACAACTCTAAAAAGCAAGAGTTGAGAGAACTGGCATGTCTTCAGGGTCAGTCTTCTCCAAGCTCAACAGTCCATTCATGACTGAGTGTTATGCAAAAAAAGACAAGATATATCACGTAGCTTATAACAGCAGATGCAAAAACATGAACAAGCAGCCCTTGTGATACCTTTGTTTGGCTAACATAGAGTGCTACCCTACACTAAAAGATTTGTGAATCATTTAGCATTTGGTAGAAACAAGGTAGACTCAGGTACCTTCTGAGACAGCTAGATAGGCTTCATTTAGTAAAGGATAAGGCAAAATAGATGTGTACCCCAAGTGCATCTGGGATATTCAGAATTTTTTTTTCCTCCCAGAGACACAAATCTGCCATATCCATTATGAGAGAGTCTGTCATTCCTATCTTGTTAACATTGTTCAGTATCTTCTGTGGCATGCTATGTTTCAGCAAAAAACAGGATACTGGAAGAATTTCAAAGAAAGTATCCAAGGAATGTGCATTCCAGACAGTAGAACTTGGCACCATGTAAAATGTAAACTAGCTTTCTGTCATTAACAAATTTCAAACTCCTCACTCAAGCATCAGTTTGAATAAATAAATGTTTTGGTTTCTGGATTCTCTTATGAAGTTTTGAAAAAAAAAAACACGAAGGGAATTCTTTATATGTCTTTCTCAGACTACGAAGAGAATTACATTTCATACTTCTAAAAACATGGTGATTTAAAATTTTATTGCTCAGTGGAACAAAATTCCATTTCAAACTGTCTTTGTAAAACTATAGATCAGAGGTATGTCATTGTTTTCTTCTTTAAAGCACATTAAGACACTTCTTCTTGCACTTATAGGATTATGGCATTACACCAAAATATGTGACACGGAGAACTGAAGAAATGAAGAGAGCTCAGAAAGAACATGAGACCCATGTCTTGGAGTATCTCAAGGAAAAAGCCATGAAGCAGTTATCTGATGAAGAAAGGGAAAATCTTCTACAGGTGCATATTTTGACGTAGTATAATTAGTAACATGTACATAAGATTAATGAGGTAATGTAAGTCAATATGACTAATAAAATAAAATTAGATCTTTAAGCAAGGCAAACGAATTACCTACTTTTTCACTAGATGGAGCTATAGAACAGTTGCAAATTCAGCTGCAGGGAGCTGATCTATCTATAATTTTAGTCTGGTTTTACAGGTACTTCAATTCTGTTAGATTCATGTCCTCTTTAATTACTTGGAATTTCAGTGAAACTTAAAGAAATGCAGAAAATAACCTATATGGATCTGGAGACAGTTCTGACTCTCTACTTGTGAATGATAAAAAATACAAATCATGCTTTTTTCTTTTTTTTTTTTTTTCCTGATATATATCATCATTGCTACATTTATTGGCAGTTTCTGTCTTCATCTCATGACCTCACTGGCTAAAACAAAAGGCTATGCTTTTAAATGTGGCAAAACCAGCAAACAGAATTAAATTGCAATATATATGTAGAACAATGACTAGAAAATTCTATTTTGTCAAGCTCTTTTGTATACTGTCTTTCAGAAAGTTTTATTGTATAAGTCTTTCTAAAATTAAATAATGCCATAAAAAGAGAGAAGTAAAAAAGAAGACAAAAAGAGAAAATAAACATTTTAAAATTACATCCAATTTTTAAACTGGAATTTCTCATAACCACTTTTTAGCCAAATTTCCTATGAAGATTAGGCTTACATTACTGTGGTATCTGTTTGTCGGTCTGTTCCTTAATGTCTTTGGATCTTGGCAGACATCTGAAGCAAATTAGCAGGTGGATTGACATCTCGAAGATGCTAAATTCCCACAAAAAAATCAGCAGAATAACTAGAGACAAAACCCAGTGTCTAATTTACTTGCAAAGATTAACTGGGAGAGAAGTGAGGGTATTGCATTGACCACAGTATAAGGAATATAATAGCAAGGGGGAAGATGAACATACTGTTACGGTGAGGAAGGCATGGGACAGCCTGATGGTCCAGCAAGTTGGCTGTGCAGCAAAAATATGTGTGAAAGAAGGCGTGTGAGTACAGCTGCTCACAGATCTGATTTTGTTTGATTAAAATTATGTTCTTTATTATTAAAATACAAGAGTGAGCAGAAATCTTTTTTTTTAATTAAAAAAAAAGGGGGGGGTATTTTTGTTAAATCAGTATTTTCTTTTAAATTTTTTCTTTTAAATTTTTCAAAAACAGTCATGGGCCAGATGACTTACATAGATATATCTTCAGGAGGAATTAGTGTCCTCAGGGTATGAGACTTCTACCCAGTGCTCAGCTGTAGACACATGGGAAATCCTGTCTTTTAAAATAATTGACATTGCTATTGAACACATGTGCACTATCTGATTTGAAAGAATATGTGGCAATAGATGTCTGAGAACAAAATCAAACCTTATGAACCTACAAAAATAAATGGAAGTAATTTGTGCCAACATTTTTGAACTACATATCCATTATGCTTACTTTGGTTGAACTTTCATGAGAATAAAAGAGAATGTTGATAAATGCAGTACATATTTCTCACTGATCCAGGGTGTATTAGAATTCCTTATATAGAGTTAGATCTTCAGTTTGTGGTCTAGCCCAGAGCAGTAGTGGTCAGCATATTACATTGCTGTTGGAAGAGCTGTGAGGGAGATTTTTACAAAGGGAATTTTGAACTGCTTTTGATCTCTTCGCTCTACAGGGATGGAGTAAGTTGTGATGAGTGGATGTTCTAATGTGTTTTAAACCCCGCTGTTTTCAATGATTTCCAAACCAGTTTTTACTGATATAGAGAAAGTAGAATTATTCAAAAAGTTTTGAATGACTTTTCTTTCAAAATATCAGAAATACTGTATTTATTTTCATGACTATATATCTGTAAAGTAAACTTTAGGCCTGGTAGACTAGAAGCCTTATATAAGTGCTTTACAACCTTAGATTAAAAGACAAGTAGCATTACAAGACAGTAAATAAACAGCCTTGCACATTGCTCTTCTTTCATGTGTTGAGACAGAGTTTTTAAATTTAGGTAGGTATTTGTATATGAAGATTGTTGGAATAACCTCTATAGGCAACACCAAGTCAATACCTGGTATGAATATACAAAAAAATATGAATTTCTGTGCAACAAATACACTGCTTTGAATTAGTAAAATATCAGTGCATATTAAAATGTATGTTATGCTTAGTAGGCATTTGCAGGGAAAGGGCATTTTTCCTCTTAAATCCATTCATACAGTGGACCAAATCAGACAAGTTTTTAGGCACAAGAGTCCTTGAGATCTAAAACGGAAGCAACAGATTCAAAGCTAGGATTAAGAATAATTCTTGTAAATGGGACTTCAGCAAGGTAATAATCAAGTCTGGGAGAAAAGATGAATAGTGGAGAAGAAGGACCTGAATTTGGAAATCACAGTGTGCCATGAAATTAGCGTATCAGTTGAATCACAGAGGAGAGTTGAAAATGTAGTTCCTGGGAGATTAACTTCAGTTCTTCATTTCTGAAGATATTTTGTGATATCTTGTGATATAAGGAAACAAAACTGAGAGCCAAAAAAATGAAGTTGTTTTGGAAAAGTGTTCTCTCACCGATAACCATATTGTATTGCTTGCTGATTGCTGTATGAGTTCCTTATAGTAGGTGTGATTATTAAGTTCACGCATACAGTCTTCTTGAGGATGTTTGTGCATTGAATAACCTACGCTCAGCTGTGGTATAAGCAATATAGAGGATGTGCAGATTTTGGTCATACTCTTTCGAAGAGAAAGTAAGAGCATGTGTTGCACTAATTGTGAGGATGTAAAGGCAAGTTTTAAATTTTATTGAGTATGTTTCAGATTATTGCTTTTTGTTTGTTTGTTTGAGGCAGGTTTTTAGTCCTGGGCTTTTATATGTGGCAGATACAGTTCGCTTTAGTAGTTCTTTGTGTAGCCTCACTCCAGAAAGGTGGCAGTTGTTTAAATTTTTGGTGATAGGGTCAGTGACAGCTACATTTTTTTTTAGTCCAAATTATAAAGAAGTTGCACGTGTATGTTATTGTAGATGTAGATTAGGAAGGGAATGCAATTATTTAGAATTTCTTCTAAATAGCTCATAACAGTTAAAATACTGTGAGATCAGTTAGGTGCCCTTGGTCTGAAGAAGGTTTCAGTTGCTGGAATAGAAGCTGGTGGTGAGGCAAGCTGTGTGAGAATGCCATTGAATTTGGGCTGGATTTCCAAGCACTGCTATTCTTGTGATCTCTTAAGGTCAGTAGCACCATGTGCGATGCAGTGGTATCTGCAGCAGCAAGGTTGCTGTTTATGAGGGAAGTGGTTTCTGTGGTGAAGTTTATAAAATAGTTCCTGTTGCATTTTGGAGAAAAGTAGTCATTTGAGTGACATGAGTTTTGGGGGAGCTTTTATGAACCCTAGAAGTTCCTCAGTGAGCATACTAGATTTAGATACAATAGAGCATTTAAAGTTGCCTACCTGCCCATTATGGACAGCATAGAAAGTCTCTTACATAGCATAAGGAAGCTTCACTCTTTGTTAACTTTATACAGTTTTTTCTTGAAGATATACGGGACTGGAAAAGAAGTGTAGAGTCTTCCTTGAGTTCCTGGTAGGCTGTGGAGCTGACTGTTAGTCACACTGATATATTTTGTCAGTTTAGAATTTTTGTAGCTCCTCCTTCATGGGCTAGTTTGATGATTACTTGGTTGTTGCCTGCTAAAGACTAATTTTTTCTCTCCAAAGCACAGGGTTTTTTGAAGATCATTCCTTATATTATATCAAAATGAGTCAAAATTATTTCTGTTGCAGCTACCCTGACTTTTAAGCATTTAATTGATTTAGTCCAACTATTTAAGATGATTAAACACTATTCATATATTTATCTATTGTTTTAACATTGCTGTGACACTTAAAGACAATTAAAAAAAAAAAACTTGCAATGTGCATATCATTCTTAACGAAGTACATTTTTCTCATGTATTTCCTTTTCTTGTGATGGCACTAGGGGCTGAAAAAGAACTGGGAGGAAGTGCATCATGAATTTCAGTGTCTTTCGGTGGAAATAGACACCATACCCAAGAAGTTGCGCAAAGAAAAGCTGGAATCACAGATGAAACAACTGGAGCATGACATAGATGTAATTGAGAAGCACAAAGTTATCTACATTGCAAATGAGTAAGGACTGTTTTTCAGATATTGCCTCTTTTCTCTTTCTATACCCCCGTCCTTCCAAGGAAAAAAAAAAAAAAAAGCTAAAAGCTCAAAAGAAATCGAAACTTTCAACTATTCAGAAGAAGGTAATATTCAACTAATATAAGTATGTAGCTTCTTATAAAAGTTGTTACATATAGTTAATTCTCATCTACATAATTCACAGGTTTTTCAAATAAAATGTTTAATATAACTTCAAGTGTATAAACATGATTTTAATCTATTATTCTTTGTAATTTTTATCAACTACTAAAATGTCTATAAATATCATACAAAAAGCATAAGAAATACTCTTTTGTATGTTTGGAGCACTTCTGTCCCTGCATAGCCAAAACTAAGTGGAATAATTGACTGCTGAAGACAGCTTGGTAAATACAACTTCAGGGTGGGATGGCTTCTGGTCTAGTTATTAAAGAGCTGTTGTGCTTTACTTAAAAGCTTGAGCGATTGTATTTCTAAATGGCTTGGCTTCTACATAACATTTTGTGTATTCATTTTTTGTTACCAAAAACAAATTTTGTAGCAGAAGCCTATAATAATATAGGAACTCATGCAATATGGATACCACATGTAGCTTGGTATGCTGCTGTAAAAAAGAACACCATAATACTATATTAAATCTACAACTAAAGTACAAAAATGTGTTCTGATTGCTTTTATATGTGTAAAGTTAGAATGAAAACAATGTATTACTATGTGAGTCATGACCTAGGCAGAAATGATATTGACATAGTATACTGCAATTATTTCCATAAAAAGAAAAAATGCTTTTCTTTCCTACTGCTTAACCTTTACTTCAGAACACAGCTTTTTCTGTATTATTTTAATTATTTCCATCAGCAGCTGTTGTGACTTCATAATATCTGACAGCAGCAGAGGATGATGTCAAGAATTTTAAATAAACTATTAAAAGACAAATTTTCATGTGCATTAGTTAATTTCATAAATCTGTCCGGAAAGGACCTTGAAGACTTCACAGTGATTCTAGGTTATATTTCTTGTGCATCTTAAACTTGTCTATGACATACACTAAGAAAGCTTGGGGTGAGCAGGAATGTGTATTTTGTTGTTTCTAACTTACAGTAAAGCAATAATGTCTATTTTTGAAAGGTATAAAATAAGCTGAAAGAAAACTGTGGTTTCAAAAAATATGAAATTCATTTACTGTTTACTCAAAAAAAAATCATACTATATATTTTAACAAAACCACACTGACTATAATCACTTAATAACATGCCACATTATCTGCTAATGAAGTACAAGATAATTTCTTAAGAAATGCAATATAACCAAACATGGCTGGTTTTTGTGGCTTAAGATAAAAAGGCAGCTTTTGACTTCAAAACAGCATGCATTCCCACTGCCTCAGTCTCATTTTTTTTAGACCATTTGGCTGAGTTATGCTGAGGATCTGGATTTGGATCTTCCCTTTATCATCAGTACTAACTTTATGAAAATGCAGAGTTGGTGATTGTGTATCCCAAAAGTTAGAAAAAGCAAGTAGGCCACACTTATTTTGATGTGTATTCTATGAGACCTTATATCAACACTAATGATTATGGAAAAATGTATTAAAATGAAAACCTTTTAAAGTACACAGGGAAGGATAATATTCTCACCATTTAGCTCTGGTAACATAAATTTACAGAATCCAAAGAATGTAACTCTGTATTTATACGTTCAGGAAATGCCAGTAATTGAAGGTGTAATGTTTGAGTCAACTAACATGTGCTTGTCATTATAACTAAAGAAAAATTATGAATTAACTCAATCTGATAGATTTGTTCCTTCATAAAAGATATTAAATAATAATATAAGCAAATCTCTGACTATTCTTACAGGGCCGCCTTTCTCCAACCTGTATCTTCAGAACTGTAGGTCCTTGCTATGGTATTGTGTGGAACTCCCTAGAGGCAGCTCAGGTTGAGACCTGGTGTGCAGACCTGAGAGTGGAACTTTTACTGGGGTATTTATAAACTAAGGGAAATTATAATGTTCTGTAGTTACAAAACATTCTAAACTATCTTCTTGGTTTAAAAACAAAATATAACAAAAACCTAGCATATAAAAGCATGTCATCTCAGACATTCCTTAACATTTCAACATTAAAATGCTTCTTGTAACTTTGATTTTATTTACAGTTCTATAGATTTTCTTCAGCAGGATCTTCCAACCTCCCCCAGCTTGACTTTATGGCATTTTTATAGTGACACAAGCTGCTGGAGGTTTTTTCTGAGGTTTTCAATATATTCTGAGCACTTGCTGAGGAGGCAAGTTGTGTAACTAAGCAAATGTGTTAAGTATGTAATTCAAACTTACTGCTGCTAATGGTAACCTTTCTACTGACTGTGACAGTTGGCACATGATTAAAAAATTTGATGGGAAACTAAAGCAGACTCAAGATGGATCAAATGCTTTCCTAGAAACAACTGTACTTAGAATGGATGATTTATTTTATTTTATTTTATTTTATTTTATTTTATTTTATTTTATTTTATTTTATTTTATTTTATTTTATTTTATTTTATTTTATTTTATTTTATTTTATTTTATTTTATTTTATTTTATTTTATTTTTCTACACCTTGACTTTCCAGATCATAATTTCCAGGTGTTTCACCCTCACAGATGGACTGTAGAATATATACCAGTCCTGACTAGAATAGGGTTTAGTCTTCAGAAATTCAATACATTCTTGCAAACATAGAAGTGAAATTTCAGCAGAATTGTTTATTATCAGCTATCAGTAAAACAGAACTAAATCACAGAAGCTGTGGGACTTGTACCTTTCTGTAATACAGTTTTAACTTCATTCTGAAAAACCAGCCACCATTATGGGAGTTCTGTTCACAGGCAAAGGTAGCATTACCAGTTGAAACATTCTCTAAATTCACCAGTCAATTATTGACAATTAAATAATGAGAAAGAACATAATCAAAATACTTATGATACTTAATAGTCATTTTTTCAACCTGGTATTTTTAAATAGTCAGTACTATATTGGATAGCCACCATAAAACACACTAAAGAGGGTATCAATTCTCCATTGGTCAGTAAGAGTTATGGTGCCACAAACTGAAAATATTTCCTGTTGAAAGTTGTGCATGACAAACTGTGCATCTATTTTTTAAATATAGCAACATGAAATTATGATAAATATCTGACTGGCTGTTTTTCAGAATGAAACCATTTATATTCAGGAAGTAAGGAATCAGATACGGCATCATCACAAACACAGGGAGTTCCTGATTGCATGGCTCTGATAGAGCTGCCTCGAGCAAGCATCAGAGCTGGTAGAAGCAGATGGGCTCCATGTGGCTGGACTCAAAGCGCTGTTTTCTCAGGATCTGCATGCACGCCTAGGCACTATGTCTGAGGGTAGCTCCTCAAAACCTTCCTCGCAGAGGGGTAACCTTATTCCCCTCATGAAATAGCAAGGGTGAATTTCTATGGGAGAAATAATACGGGAGAAATTCCTCAACAATTTCATTTTCCTCAGTCTCTACGTGTTTTATTTTTTTTTATTATTTTTTTTTTATAGGAGGGCGTATTCTGGCCTTTTTATATTTTTGTAAAAAAAATTTGGCATCACAAACTGCTGTTGTGATCAGTGTGCCACAAAGCTGAAATCTAGTCCTTTTGCTGCCATATGTTTCAGGGAAAACAACGTATCGGGCAATTTCAACACTAATGAAGCCAGACATTGTTCAGATAAGAAAACTTCACCTATATGCAGATTAATGGGAGGTCTAGATAAATGCTAGTCCTAGTCAATGCTTTCATCCTCGGTCTTATGGTGCTCATAATATTAAGAATATAATTACAGGAGAGGCTGATGGCAAAACCTATTATTAAGGTTCCCTGAGATTTCCCATAGTCAGGGAAGCCAGCTGCTGAGTCCAGCAGCCGATTGCGATCATTCACCTCCGTAACTAGAGGTATATTGCGCCCGACCAAACTCACGAGGACTGGCCATTGCTCCCTGCGAGTGGGTATCAGAGGTAGTCATTTATACTCAACTGCTGAATTCCTAGGTTGTGTTTTGTTTTTTTCTTTCTGCCTTGATCTTGCTCCAGCTATTTTTTGTTATGTAATGTTATGTAAACAGAGTGTGAGTAAACTCAGGTTTTCATCCTTCAGGCTAAGCAGTGGCATTATGGTATGAACACAAGGTGAGTTGGGTTTCTTGTTTGTGTTCTTTCTTTGCTGCTTAAAGGGTCCTGAGGTAAACATGACTGCTGTTTCACCAAGTTATAAAAAATATATCTATTTTTTTCCTACACTGTACCTCCAACAAATGGTTGTAGATGAGGGAGCATAGCCAAACAGTAGTTTGCATTCACATAGGCTGATCTTGATGCTCCTGTGATGACGAACTTTTGTTCGATCACAGTACTAGCCTGTGTTGTTAAATCATTATTCCATTACTTCACATTGACTTCACAGCATGGAGAAGTTCACACAAACACCGGGGCAACTTTGTCTTCAATTCCTTCCTCAAATGTTTCTTTCCAGTGATGCCTACCAAGAATTTAACAACAGCCAAGCTGCTGGTAAACTGAGATTAGTTTTATCGTGTTGACCAGTGCAGTTTCCTTTAACTCCTCTGGCACTCTGTAGCCTTTTGTTCTCCTCTGCTTAGACTGAAAGTTATCTGTGGTGTGGATAATCTTCTTCTCTCTTCTCATAGTGTCTGACACAATAGAATATTTGTCCATAAGTAGGGCTCCTAGGTGCTTATAATAACAATAAATACGATCATCTGGGGATGAATCAAGACCACGCAATAAAGGGAATGGATTCAAATTGTTTACCAAAAGGATTTGTTTTCCAAGAACTCTCATCTCGTTTGTTTCAGCAATCGGAAAGTAGGAGTTCTAGGAAGAAAAATTTAAGGCACTTAAGTTATTCCCTGGAGCAATATGATTTAGTCATGTCTTTGTCACAGAAATTGTTTGAAATGCAATGGTAAATTACTTATACCTGGCTTTTTCACTGGTAGCCTTTAACAATGCAGTTCTGCATTTTTGGGGTTCCCAAGTGCTGCAATTAGAGACTGCATGTTTTACATACAGGATAAGTATGCCTGAAGTTAATAGAAGCTATGATTTGAACCTGCACAGCACTAAATAATAATTTGAAAACTATTGTCTCAATACGGTCACTCAAGATTAATGAAATTAATGTTCAGTTCACTCTTGCTAGGTGTCAGTCCCCACGTGGAAAATGTAGGCGACTCAACCCTTTAACTCACAAAGCAGTTGTAAAGATGAACAGGTACCTCTAGAATTGTTCCAGCATTGCTTGGAGGGACATATTAATGTTCAGGAAGCAATGTAATAATTCTCTCTTCAGAGGAAAAAAAATCAGTAGTGTTGAACACGTGGTCCCAAGTACTACAGAGCGAAGAAGCAACCCCATTTTGCTGTTTGCTCAAGGGGGATGGTCTGTCTTTTACACAAACAATAAAATGAGCAAATGGTCTTAACGCAGCATTCCAGTGCTCTCAGGGTGTGGGTTCATTCTGTGCAGCTAAAGAGTTCGGTGGTTGGCCAGCCGTGCGCATTTAGCAGGCCTGTGCTACAGGAGAACTTGCTGGACCAGATTCTGCTTCTCAATGCACTTTTGTTACTGCAATGTTTATTCTAAGCAAGCTGTGAAGTATACAAAATTACATCAAAGAAGACTGAGCTATTTTGGGAAAAAAAAAAAAGAAAAAAAAAAGCCCTTAAACTGTTAGTCATTTACTCATATAAAGCATTAAGAAATCTTCTGTTTTGTGGATTTTCTCAAATTTCTTGTAGTTTATTTAGAGGGGAGAAAAAGAGGGACAACTCAAGTGAACAACCTCTTTTAAAAGGAGAACAAACGCTACCAGTTAAATTCAATACATTGGGTGCGACTCACTACATATTTACAATTTCCTGACTTGTTTTCATAGCTGTGCATCATGAATTTGTCACAGGATATGATGTGAACAACGTTTCTTGAAAATGATCTTTTATCATTCAAATGTCAATACTTCTCAATAGCTGGTTAGGAGAAATATTTGCATAATATTATGAAGGAAATAAAGTTTATACTAGTATTAAAGGACAAAAGGAAATTTTTGTTTGCATTTATTTCAGCTATGAAGAACTCTATATTAATAACATGAACCTGAAAAGCAGGAAGAGTATCTTCAGAAGCCAGGAAATTACAAAGTGAAGATCTAGTTTCTCTAGTCTGGCAGAGTGAGATTAATAACAAACAAAAATATAGTTTTGTATTAAAGATGTTTATCGTGGACCAAATAAGTCAAAGCCCCAAAGTCTGTCAAGCAGTACCTAACACAGATTTAAAAGTTATAAAAAATATAAAACAGACTAACATCTGAATGTCAGCTTTTAGCCATTTTCTTGATAAAAAAATTATCAAATTAAGCCTGAGTCAGTCTTGTAGACTCAGTACAGGTTAACTGTGATAGGTAAATGCTCTGAGTTTCACTTGTGGATCTTAGATGCTGAAATTGCTTTAAAGCTGAATTTTCCAGTTCCCAAAGGTGCTAATTCTGCTGAATTTGACATGACAGAAGCTTTGACAGAAGCTACATTCCAGCTTGCAGTGCCACTCCAATAGCTGCTATAGTGCAGCAGTCACGAAGGCAAAGTATAGCACCTATACTGCTACGGATTGTAGGATGCTACCTGGCTCTGTCTAATTGGACAGCTTTTCCTACCATCTCCCTAGGTTCTTGAATATAGGGAAACAGTTTAAAATACTGCTTTATGTTCTCACAGACATCCATAACAATCTGGCAAATAGTTTTTCTGCCCTTGTGGTCTTCAACGGTCACCTATGGACTTGGTAACTGCCTCAGGTAATGCAAAAGAACTCAAAATTCTGGAATATATTAAAGCTGGATATAAAAGAAATTCTAAATTGTTTTCAACATACCCTAAAGTACTGTATCTGCTTGACTTTGTTTTTCATATTGTCTTCAGCGAGCATTTTACCTAAAAGGTAAGCATCTTTTTCTGCAACAATTGGGGTGGGGGTGGAGGGGGATCACTTATCTTGTAACAACTAACAAATTCTGGTTTGTGCCTCATGAGATTATTTACAGTTCTGCTGTTGACATAACAGCTGCAGCAACAGGCAGAACCAGAATAAGAGCTCTTACTTCACCCCCTAATTGGCAAACTTCCACCTAGGTAAACCATACCTCTTGAAATATTCTGGATTTTCATGCTTTTCTTGTTTATTTTGGGTGTTTACATATCAAATTGAGTAGTCAAATGTTTATTATAACTTCTTGGGAGGGGAATACATAATGGAGTTGCAAAGGCTAACAGGTAACCATGTGATAATGTTTGTCTTGGACCGTTTTCTGGATTATACCCCTGCCCCCAATCTTCTGTTTTCAGTATTTCTTTACATTAGAGTTGTGGAACATGTGCTGCTTTCATCAGTAACAGGCTAAGAGCGGAAAAGATGTGTAACTGAAATTATAAAGTTAGTTTTGTGAAGGCTCAAGATATAAATACTGTTCACAAGGGATTTGCATATAAGTCCTAACTCTGCTTTGTTTCTTTGTGTGTCGCTTTTTCCATCTGCTCCTTTATGTTTTTTGGCTATGTGTCCAGACCTACTTGTTAGTATGAGTTCACTGTTCTACCCTATTTTCTTTGTTCCTTTCCCCTTTGATCATCTCCCATGGTTGTATGTCTGAAAGTGTTTACTCTTTTCCTCCTATTTTTAGTTTATGAACAAACAGCTAAACAAAACAGAAAAGCTCTTCTGAATGCTTACATTCTTTTTTACAGTTAAGGCCCTAATACCGTGTTTTAACTAACCACATTTTGACCCTAATTAAGAAGGGTTTGAAAATCTACTGAAAATTCAGTCATTCTAAATCAGATCAGACTGTAGAAAAACAATGTAAATATCCAGTAAGAACATATAGCACAACAGCAAAATCCTTAGCAGTTTCATTCCCGTCATGCACAAAGAACCTAATTAATTCTGATTTCTGTTAATTCTGTGGGTTTACAGATCCATGAATTTGTCACATTTGCAACAAGACTAAAAAAAACCTCCCAAACTATTACATTTTATGCTAATGAATAATCTTACATGCAGGAGCAGATTGATGGTTGTTGTTATTAGCACTACCCTTCCAACTATGTCCCCGCTAAATTTATCTAGTTTTTCATTTACATATTCTTATTTATTTGTTATTAGCTTGACACTTCATTGCACTTCTGGAGTGAGCCCTGTGAAACTACTGGAAGAGAATACCAAAAGAAGACTTGACAAAATGCAGTCGTCCAACCTTGACAGAACAACCTTGACCGAACAAACATTTCCTGCTTAAGTTTTTCAGCACAATGCCAGAGGAATTTATTTTTTAGTGTCTTGATCATAATCTTTTCCAAATCTTTAAACTTCTGCCTGTGGGGTTCCTTCTGTGGTGTAGTTTGAACAAACTCTTGTATTCCTGTGGTCTGATAAAGAATGTGGTTTAAAAAGAGGCAGAAAACTCTAGTAGTACCCCCAAGTAGTCCAGATGGCAGAAGAAACCAGTAGGCATACAACAGTGGCAAAATTAATCTGAAATCCCAGCTGTAATATAAGTAGCTTCAAAACTATAGAGCTCAGATCTATAATGTTTATTTAACAGCAGCTTCATATGTAACATGTAGTAACTGAATCAGATTGTATTAGCTTTAGGACAAACGTGGGCTTTAGAAGCTTACTTCCAAGCAAGAAGAATCTTTAGATCTTGTAAAGAGCTTGTGGGCACAAATCAGTGGCATTTGAAATGCAATTGAAATGCAAAAGTATTTAGGGATTTTACCCATTATGAAGCTCTCCAATATATTTTACAGAAATAGTATTTACTCTGCGTAGGTTTGTGCAAATCTGTATATGATCTTTATCAAATTCATGACCTTTTCTTAAGTTTATTTTAAAGCAGTGTGAACATGAACCATCTTTTTGCAGCATACCTCAGTCTTCATATACAGAGATCACATCCAAAACAGATATGGTCTGGAGTTGGCCTCCCTCACTTTGTAAATGTGGTCCTCTGTTCTTTGAGATATATTGTCAATTGTAGCAATAGTTAAGAGTAGATCCTTAACGCATTAAAAAGCAAACAGATCTGGCTAAACATAAGAACCAAAGCGCCTGTAGCAAGAGCATTTTAAATTATTATAGTATTTAACCAGACTGTAATTGTAGATTCATTTATAAAAATATTCTTAACACCAGATTCCTAAAGTATTAATTGTCCTGTCATTTCTAATGTAAGTGGGAATGCAGTAAGAGGATGCACCTAAAAGGCAGCCGTGCTGGACGCCATGCTCCTGATTTAGACACACCCACGGTGTTCTCTGGATCCACCTGTTATGACTTGCGGTCTCTAAGTCTTTATGACTACATTCTAGAAAGCAGTGTGCCAAACTGAAATGCCTTCCTACATGGTCTGTGATAACTGCTCAGGTATCGCTAAGCATATTTCATTATGCCCAGGTCTGCCTTAAACCCAGCTTTTTCTTCCTTTAATAATTTCTGCTATAGGAATGGCAGAATTCTACCACTTCTATATTTAAAAGATAAATACTGGAAGTTATAACCAACTTTCACTTTTAGGAAAGTACAATACTTCTGGAAACAAGCTCCTTCTCATCTGTGAGGCAGTGAAAGGACCCTATTAACCATTTTTACAGAAGCAGATGAGGGAAGGCAGCAGGCAGCGTGGCTCCTGAGCTGCTCTCCTAACGAACAGCCAGCACGACAAACGCTGCGGTGGGCTGAAGGCATCGGGAAGCCGCCACTTACTCCAGCACCTGTGTAATGGTGGGGAAGAAGGAGCATCAATCAGCTGGGAAGTTATCAAAGACGGGAAGCAAGGCTGACAAACTTGCACCAGTTTTGGTTTTGGCATCCTTTTTTTCTCCCCTATAAGTGAAAACCTGTTAAAACGTCAGCTTAAGCCACGCCAGTTTAGTTGTATCCACCTCACTCCTTCAGCCCAGGCCTCTTACCAGGCTCTGCCAGCCCCCTTCACCACACCGCCTGCGTCCTGCCAGCCCGCCCTAACGCTGCCCCTTGGAGCCGGGCTCCTGTAACCACTTCCAGCTCCGGCCACGCTCTGTCGACAAAGCTAACTCTGCGCCGCTTCCTCGTTCGCAACGAGGCACGTTTCGGCTCAAACCCTGCAGAGCTCCCTCTCCCAAGCAGCACACAGCCCCCCACCTCCGCCGCCTACCCCCTCCCTCCTTCCCTCGTACCCCTCCACAGCCCGGGGCCCGCCGGCCCCGTCCCCAGCCCCTGCCCCGGCCCGGCCCGGCCCCGCTCAGCCCCGCCCCGCCGCAGCCCCTCGGAAGATGGCCGGGCCGGGCGGCGGCGGCGCGGCGGAGCGGGGAGGCGGAGGCCGCGGCGTTGTGGTAAATGCGAGCATCGCCCGGCCCGGCTCGGCCCGGCCCGGCCCTTCGCGACCCCTCCCGCTACCCCGCCGCCCTTCCTTCCTCCTTCCCTTCCTCCTCTCCTTCCTTTCTTCCTTCCCGCCCGCCGCCATGCGCTGCCGCCCGGTCCCCCGCGTCCTGCCCGGCCCCGCTGGCTCCGGGCTGTCGCTTTCACCAGGTTGCTTCGAGGAGCTGAGCTCAAGATCCCCAGAGACGCCTGGCTCCCACCGAAGTGGTGGGACGCCTTCGAGCACCTCTGGGTGTTCCTTACCTTGCTGCATGGGCTTCTGCAGCGCGTTTGGAGGGTTTGGGGATAAATCGGTTATACAAAAGTAAAGGACTGTGCTCATTATTCTGAGTGATTAATGAGATCCCCCCCCAAAAAAGCAGATGCCAGGCTGACAGATTCTTCGCTGTGAGGGTGACAGAGCCCTGGCACAGGCTGCCCAGGGAGGCTGTGGAGTCTCCTTCTCTGGAGATATTCAAACCCCAGATGCCTGGATGCCATCCTGTGCAGTGTGCTCCAGGCGACCTGCTAGCAGGGGTTGGACCAGGCGGTCTCCAGAGGTTCCCTCCAACCTCAACCATTCTGTGGGTTATCGCCACCACTTTAGGAATGCTTTTATTTTATCGCAATGGTGGGATTTTAACCGAGTTAGAG
Source organism: Anser brachyrhynchus (assembly GCF_964034855.1). Classification (NCBI taxonomy): domain Eukaryota; kingdom Metazoa; phylum Chordata; class Aves; order Anseriformes; family Anatidae; genus Anser; species Anser brachyrhynchus. Next base: position 18,821,374 of record NC_137695.1, read on the forward strand.
AGCAGCAGCCCAGAGCTGAGGGCTTGGCACGGGCAGCAGCCAGGGGACACAACCACGACAGAGACCCACCACCTCCCCACCGACGAGCCCCTCACTCTGTGCCTGAGCTGTGTCTGGAGCCGCCCTGCATCCCCTAACACCTCTCCTGACACCAGTGCGATAAATGCTGGGTTGAACATGTGATTGCTTAGCATCAAAGCAACATGAGGACGTTGCAGAGGAGGAGGTGGATGTTCATCACTGTGCTCTGCTGTACTAACTTCATTTCTTGTGCTTGGTACACACCAGCGTGCGCACACACCCCCAGAGAAAACAACCACAAGTAAGGCCAGTGCAGCATGATTTTGTTTACATTTGTAAAGCTGGACCTGGCTTTGTGCTCAGCTCTCCCATTTCATACCAAACCAGAATCCAGATCTTTAAAGGAAGTACTGTGCTTAAACCTCATGTATGCCCACATTGGTAGACAGCAAAGCTGGCAAAGTTCTTCCAAAGCTATCTTTAGAATTTCTCCATTTTCTCTCTCATGGAAGGAAGCCTTTCAGGTATCACCATGTACTTGCATTCTTATTTGTATATGTTCACATCAACTTTTTAGAGACTCATCAAAGAATTTCTGCTGGGCTGCTTGAACGTTCCAAACATGAACTTCAGAAATAGCTCTTTCTTTCTTTTTTTTTTTTTTTTACACACTTGTGTACCAACATATTTAGTATATATGTTTATCTGGACAAAGCAATCATAAATATTTCCTTGACATTTCCAAGTATTAAAGCCAGAAGTAAATGGAAGTTGAATTTAATTTGGGATGGGCATTTTTTTGATACTCAGTTATTAAACTGAGGATAGTCACACAATTCACAGGTAAAATGCCCATCAAAAGTTACAGTTACCTGAAAATTATCCTGTAGCATAACACTGTGATTAGCTTTGGGGTAAATTAGAATTTTTAAGGCTTATTGTTGGGAAGTGCCTGGTTTTTTAAGAAATAAAAGAATGTGGAATAGGCGTATTACTTTAAAAAGCAATTAGTTAGAAAGTACATATGAATTTAATCTTGTAAATGAGAACTTCTTTATTCTTGCAAGGTGATGTAGCTTATGGTTTTTTATTCATGAAAACCAGTAGGATAGATAGAAGGATAAGGATTTTGTACCAACTCTGTGCCAGAAAGGACAGATTGTAGCTGAAGTAAAACCTATTGATTTGTATGAATTCTGAGGCAGTTTCAATTCATTTAGTTTGATCTTCAGCACCATGCTCAAAAACATGTAATTTGATGAGAATGATGCCTAAATAACCGATACTGACATGGGTTCTTAGCGGGTGCTTATAGTACTTATGTAATTTAAAGCACTATCTGAAATTGTTTCCTTTTATGTTAAAGTGCTTTTGCAGGAAACCATGCCAGACAGTTCATTGCTACAAAATATTTTAAAAGTGTCAGCCACCCCTATGTGCTGAAAATGAAGATAGGAAAATAGGCTTCCCAGGCCTTCTGCAGCAGTGTTTTTGGAGCAAGATTTGCCTCTCATTAAAATCCTTGCCAAGGAGTATATTTATCCTCTCCTGTTTCTATGGAGACGAGGAACAGAATTAAGTAACTTTTTTTCCTACGTGTAGTTTCAAGGCTGGTGTAAGCCAGGGGAAAGCTTTCATTGATTCCAGTGATCTCTGAGTCACACTCTTTATGTGCAAATGTAGTAGTTACCAACAAAGTATTTTTCTGAATACAGAAACTGTTCGGCAGAGCTCGAAAACCTGGCCATCTAGGTGTCTGTAGCTGACACTGAACATGCAATAAAACCCAAGCAAACACAAATCCATGAGACACGGCACTGTTACAGGACAGCACTAGGCAGAGCTGGGGGTAAGTTCAACAAGGCTACAGGGCTGGAGGAACAGCTCAGCATCCAATACGTTGTGTTACCCTAGGTACTTCTGCGACATGGGTTATTGCTCTGCCAGATGAAATCGTAAGCAGAGGTTCAGTGACAGGCATTTAAAGGCCCTATTCAGCAGAAATGCCATTAAGATGTGCAATTCACAGTGGCAAGTCTCTCACCATGTATCCTGCTAATCAGTGTTCATGTGGTCAAGGAGAAAGCCAATATGTTACTTGATGAATGTGGTTGTACAAAAAAAAAAAAAAAGCTTGTTAGGTGTCACTTTTTTTGCTGAATCAATAACAAAGCAAAAGTTTTTAATGTTTCCAAGAAACCTCGTGAGCCTGCAGGTCTTGTCTTTCATACAGAACTGTGAAAATTGTGGGGAGTTTGCCTAGTTTTTTTGTTTTTCTTAGAAACGTGGTGATGACTTTGCATCTTCACAACTTTCTGAAGCCCTTGCCTTCTGGCTGATTTTTGCCCTACATAATCTCTACTGCCATCGCATTCTATAGTATCTCCCAATTTTTGTATTCTGACAGTTATGACGCTAACACGTATTCAATCTGAAAAATATTTTTTGCTGTAAATGTATGTATGGTTCTACAGACTAGCTGACAGTGAGGTGAGATATGAACACTTGGTAATAGTTTATGTTTGATGACTTATCTAAATTAGGAACCTTGCCTTTGGCAAGACATACGGTCTTCTACTGATTTGTACAGACACAGCCCACGGACCACATCGTCTACTCTCCCTATGTACGCTTTCATCTGTAGAATTTTTATTAATGTGACTTTAAAAATACCTCGAAAACAGAAATTCACAGTTTTAATATATGATTTATGCCTGCTAACCCTCATTGGAAAATCCTTTCTTTCTGGTAATCTTACTTTTAACTTACTTGCTTACAAGGTTTTCCAGTTTGAAAGTAGTAAGAAACTTAAACTTGCCACTCGTTTAGAATTATTTCCCCTATGTGTCATGCTGTTTATAATTTCAGGTGAATTTTGCCATTTTCTGTGGAAAAAACAAACAAACATTTAATTTCTGAGGTATACTGAGAAGCAAAATGACAAATGGGAAAAGTGAAATAGTAACCACTGATTACATAATTTTGAAGTTTATGATTTGAGTGCCAGCATATATGAAACAGAGTGTGTCATACTATTAATTCAATACAGTATACTAAAGCAATGGTTTTACATCAGCTATATATTGTCAAACACCATGAAGTATTCCTAACAGTATTATTTAATACTCAGATTTCAGACAATTGGCCCGGATACAGTCTGGATTTGTTCACTTATCCTCAGCACTACTATGGAGATCTGGAATATGTGCTCATTCCTCATGGCATTATTGTTGACAGGTATGTGTGGTTTGTTACTAAATAAATATTTTGGTCAGTTCTTTTGACCAATACTTTGTTCATTCTTTTTTTGTAAAGCCTGTGATCCACAAATAGTGTATATATAACATTTGTTCTAAAATATTGTATTATCAATTATAAATTGTATTATCAATTATAAAAATACTTTTTATGTAATTTGGGAAGTAAAAAAAATGTTAGGAGGTAGGAAATGCTAGACACGTAGTTGTCTTTTGCAATTCATTATCTAATTTCTTTCACTTAGTTTCTGATTTGGGCATTGAGTGAGACAGGGGTCCCACAAAAAAGAGATTGTGATCATGTAGTGAAACTGGCGTTGGAGTGTTTACACACAAGAGGGATGAACCAACCGTGGAAGGGCAAGTAAAAAGCTTTGAATATAGTAATACTTGACTGTCCCACTTGTGCCCTGTCTTGTGTTCTTAATATAAAATGGAGGAAAAAACTACTTTTAATTACGTACAACTTTAACAATTCCCTACTACAAATTGTTCATGTAGATAACCCAGTTGTTCCAGACTGCACCATTGACTTCTGCCATTTAAGCTGTGTAGCTAGCCCAGGATAAGGCTGGGGGGTAGACTGTGTCAGTCCAGAAGCTGTGTTTGAAGAGTGGCAATGGGAAAGGTTGATCACCTCTCATTTCTTATCTTACAGTAGCTCCTGTATGCTCTCAGCATAGGCATCTATGGTGCTTTGATATTTGTGGTAGTCCAGCTCAGTGTTCATACTCAGTTATTGTTCTGAGTAATTTTTAACAAAGAATTGGGAACATCTGAATGGAATTTCATGGGACATTTTCAGCCTGCAGCTTTCTACCTACCACATTTAAACAGCCAGTTGCAAGTACTGAAATTGTTGGAACTCCTTGAAAGAAGATTGTAAACATCCATCACAAAGAAGAGTAATGACTCCTGTATTTGTTTTTACACACAAGCTGTCTTTCATAGCCTTTTAAGTTACCATCATCTTGAATTTTCCATCTCTTGTTTAAGGTCAACTGACTCTTAATTCCTCTTTTTAAATAAATATGTTACAACTTCATTTCTCTTGATGTTCACTATAAATTTGTTTGAAGTGAGCATTGAACTCCATTGTTTTTTTTTGTACTCCAGCAGAATGAATTCAGAGGCCTATCAAACAACTTTCCAGAAAAAACGTATTTAAAGAAAATAATGCACTGAGCTGTTTTTCCTCAGAACATCAAATGTCATTTTTCTCTTTTCTGTTGGTTTTATATTTTGATAAAATATAAATATGTTGATATTTTATGTCTAGTAAAGACTTTGTACCCATTTTAGATCTATAATACCATCTACCTTGCTCTTTAGAAATCAAAGCCATTTAAAATGAGAATTTTACATGTAAAATGTGATTTTACAGAAATAATGCACGTTGAGGTTTTCTGTGAGATAAAACTGAAGTCAGTGTTTCACTTATTACCCTAAAGTCTCTGAAATGCTTATGAATTCAATATACTCACTAGATGTGTTACTCCCTTTTCTGTAACTGGGGATTTAATGTGTTTAAGTTTGTCTAGTTCGATTCACACACTTTGCATCTTGCATCCAACACTCCTTATCTGCCTGTTGTGAACTTGATCCAAAGCCATTCAAGTCAAGATGCTTAGGCCAACTGTAGGTCAAGATATATTCTCATTACACTATTTTGCATACTGTAAACTTAGAGTATCCACATCTAATGTTATTTTATCCTTATTTTTTTGCCTCAGGACAGAAAGATTGGCTAAAGATATTATGCAAGACATTGGAGACAATGATATTGTGGTTCTCTGTGTACTCAAAGGTGGCTACAAGTTCTGTGCTGACCTTGTGGAGCACATTAAAAATCTCAGCAGAAATTCAGAAAGGTTCATCTCCATGAAAGTCGATTTTGTTAGACTGAAAAGTTACCACGTAAGTCAACAACTTACTTATGTAAATTCTGGTTGTATATTTGTAATAAATAGTGGGCTTTTGTAAATGGGATTTTTTTTTCAAACTACAAGAAAAACAATTTGAAAAATGTTTTTGTTTGAAAAAATTGTGAGGTTTTTTTTCCAAGATATTTGTTCATGTCCCTTTATACTTTATGAATAGTATGAGTGATGATATGAAGAGTCCTCAAGCTGTATTTTTTATTTAGTCTGTCATCACTTTTGGACAAAAAATTATTCAAGTTTCCATCCTGTAAAATGTCTGCATGTTATTCCTGAAATCCTGGACAGTTCTGTTCAAGTTTGTTTCTCGTTACTTCATGTTCCGTTCCCCCCGCCCTTCTATAGTTTGGCATAACTGCAAGATGATGAATCTATGGCATATTCTAAATGTTTAATGCTAAGTAAATGAAGTGTTTTACTCTTCATAGCATGCCGTTTACATAGTAGCAAAATATACCACTAGATGATGATAGTGCTTTATAAGAAAATGAAATAAGGCGTTGAACCAAATCCAGTGTTGAGGAAAGGATCAAGACTTCCTGTTATCTTCTGAAGAAATTATGCAGTAATGATTCATTTTCTTCCATGAGGCAATGCTAATGAGATGACCTGCATCTTTTTAGAGTGCGTGATTACGATTTCTATTTGCATAAGCTGTACAAATATATTCCACCTTGTAGTTCACACTCCATAGTGGGAGAGCATTTCTAGAAGTTGTCCTAGAAATGTCTGAGGAAGTACACCAAATAAATGGAGTGATAATACAGTTTCTCTCTGAGCATAAATGCAATTTGCTGAGTCCAATAGCTCCTGGAATAGCTGTATGTCTGCTCCACAGGCAGAGGCTGGTTGGTTGGCATTTTGCTCTGACCTCAGTGACCATAAGCTTTTCCTAACTTTTACAAATCCAGCCCAAGTTTTTTTTTCCCTATCACAGGATGAAAGCCTTTTGACACCATTTGGTTAGGATTTCGTCCTGTGTCTTCTGTTTCAAGAACTAGTCAGGTCAGTGAAGGACATGTACAAGATAAAGATTGTACAATTTCTAGCTATTTAGCAGTATTACAGAACTAATAAATAAAGCAAAATGTTATGTTTGTCTCACATGAAGGCACATAGAAATTATAGAATTTTTTTTCACTGTGGTAATGATAGTGCTTCAATACTACTGCTTAAAGAATAGTAGAATTATTTAAATGCTTTTTGTTTGTTTGTTTGTTTTGTTTTGTTTTGTTTTTAACTTTGCACCTGGCATTATAGGTAATGTCCATGTTTTTCTTATTGGGTGTCTCTTATCCAGTATGAGGATACCAAAGTTTTAAAATTTCTTTCCTCTATGAAAAGTCAACACTTATTAGCAACACTAACCCATAACCAGTAAGTGAGAGGAGATCTCTACCACAAAAGCGTGGAAAGCTTTATATGAGACTCCCAGACCCTCCATGTCAGTTTATTCTGTAATAGCATACCTCTCACAGTGTTTTACAATTCAATAAGAGGCAAAAAATTACAGGTTTAAGAGTAAGACTCTACATGAAGTCTTGGAGCATCACCAATTCCATTCTTTTCCTTCCTTTTGCCTTTTCTGTTCCACATTTTCTTAAGGCTTATTATTACTTTTGACCCTTTTTTTTTTTTTTAATCTCTCTTTCATTTTACAGACACTGTTCTTCTCATGTAATTTATCTTGCTTCCTTTTACTAACTGTTACCAATTTCTCTCCTAAAGGGAGTCCTGCTGCTCTCAGTATACTTCCTTCAGATATGTCTTCTCCCCTCACCCCCCTCCAGCTGTTTAAATGCAACAATTAACTTCAGCTCAAATTCATGAGATTTTGAATTGTCTCATTCCAGCTTCAGTACTGAAAGGTTAGTTGATTTTTAGAGGTTGTAATTTAAAGGGGGTATTCTTGGTTTAATTGTGTAGCAAAAATGGGCTGTATTTGTGATCCGAAGTCAGATGTTGGCATCAGTGAAAGTACATCTTAGCTGTCAAGTAGCAGTGGAAAATGTTGTATTTTGATGTCTAGCATACAGAGATGATTTCAAATAAACAGAGACTACAAATGAGACCAACTTTACATGGGTCTTTGTTTTTCAGACCTGTCATCATATTCTAGAGTTTAGACATTTAATTAAGGTGTTAAGATCTACTTTCATATTAAGCTGCTGAAAGTTGTAATATCAATTCTTATTTAGACTTCTTCATGCAAATAATTTGATTTTTAAAAAAGCTTACTATATTTAGTGATATGAGTGGCTGCATGTACTTCTAGAGTAAGGATGGTTTTATTTGGTTTACGAGCCTGGACATTTTTATGAGAAAATTTCCCATGGTTTACAAGTACTGTCTTGTTTCAGTATCTCAAATTGGCATGTCAGATTACTGAATCTTGTTTATATACAGGTAATGTGGGGAAATACTGTTAGTTTATTATTTTCAGAGGAAATCTAACATAGGAAACCATAGCTTAAAAATCATGTAGTTACACTGTTTATGTTCTACACACATCAGTATTAGTTCTTAGACCTTTAATAAAATTCCTGTAACTGAATGTGGAGGTTTTAGCCTTATCTGAAAGCATATTTTTGCTTCCTCTAGAAACTGAACTGTATTTTTCCATTTCTTTTTTTTTTCCCCTACTGGAATGCCAAAATGATGCAGTACAGAAAGTTAAGAAGCTTATACACACAGACAGAAAATTACAGGCTCAAATGTAGATCAGTAAAAAAAAAATAATCAGGTATGCTTAATTTGTAAGAAAAGTTTATATCTGTAAATCCAGAAATACACCATTTACAGAAAACAAAAGAAAACAAAAACACCAATTACGTTGTGCTAACTTAGATTTGAAGGCTTTTTGATTTCTCTTAAGTAAAAATTATTAATAAATGTATAAAAGATTAATTATGAAATGGGAAAGAATTGTGTCTGGAAGATGCATGGAGTGGCACCCTCCACAGAAATATGACAAATTCTTTGAAAAATGCAGTTTCTTGTAGACTTAACAAGTGGTGTGATAAACTTATTGTATTTTTTTTGTATTATTTTTTTTTTTACATAAGCTCAAAATAAGGAGATAGTTTACCTGGGGATTTGATTAGAGGCTGTATGGTGACTTTACAAGCTTCCAGCACAATGGGCAAATTAAAAGAAAATACCAAGGTGAGAGTTAGGAAATATGATTATTCAGATAAACATACGGAAGTAGTGTGTAGATACTGTAGGGTAAGATTCAAGACGTAGATGGAAAGGAAAATAAAATCCAATGGTGAAATTTGAATGAGAAACAGCAGTTCTGAGTTTTAAGAGTAGTGAGGCCGTAAGTATAGTGGCTAGACAAAGAAGTGCTAGCATAGTCCTTTCATGAAATACGGTGCAGGTATGGATAAGCTGCATGCCAAGTTTTAGGGGAAAATGATGTATTCTGGAAACAGTGATGTAAGAACTGAAAGAATTTGGCAACATCTTAGATACCAAGTTCTAAGAAATTGGACTTGAATATGGTATAAGTTAGGAACAGTGGAATTCACTGCAGAGATTTTTGAGTGGAAGAATAATATCTAATATATTCAATTTCACCATATTGAATTTTTTCCTGAGTGATCACTCCTACACAGGGAGTTGAAAAGTGATGAGAGTTTCAGATTGATAGAAGAATTCAAAAGTATTTTCAGAAACATGGTAGGTTGAAATCAGGAATGAAAAGTATTGAAGAAAGAGGATGGGCTTGCAAATGTCACGTAAGGACAGTATGACACCAGTGGGAGAGTTAAGAAATATGGATCCAGAAATTCTTTAATATATTTGTGATATTGAGAGCTTCAGCAGATTAAAGAACTAATTCAGAAAAATCCGGTGGGAAGTGCAACAGAGAAAGCTGGAGGTTGTTTCACTAAGATGCTTACAGATTAATGGATAGGACAAGACATGAAAGAATGTTTGAAGATGAAGAAGAAGAGAGAGTGAGCAAAGGAATAGAAGACGGATGTCACATACAAAAGGGCTAAAGGGGATGTGTTTTAGTAAAAAAACATAGTGTGAGGTCACCCAAATCTTAGACTTTCTGTAAAGAAGTGAAGGTTAACAGGATCCTATCAGTTTTCTTATTTAAAGCATATCTGTTTTTCATGCAGAATAGTATAGTGTTCCTGAACAACAATAAGAGTGTCTCTTTGTTCAATGTGGAAGAGACAATTTAGGACAGGCTAATAAAGGTAAAGGCTCAATTAGATCTTGAGACAGAAGATGTTCTGGCTCCTCAAGTTTATAGGTACAACAACAATGTCCTGTCCCACGGGTATGCCAAATGTGATCTCTAAACCAAAGCTCAATTCTGGAAAGGAATTGAAAAAATTTAGTAGATGAGTAGAGGAAGCATACAGAGTCCGTAGATATGCTTGAGAAGTTTTTAGCAGCCTCTCAGCAGAAGAGAAAGTAAATACATGTGAATTAGGACTTCTTTGGTGGACAGATGATGGAAGCAAAAATGGAAAAAAAAAAACAGGCTAAGAGTTGTGGTTAAAACTGGTAGCAGGGGCTGGTGGGAGAAAGGAGAAACACCCATACTTGTATTGGGCAGACCAGCGTGTCTGTTACATGTATTGCTACACGTTCCTCTGAAATGTTTATTTTTCCCTTATCATTATCCATAGCTGTCTGTTTCATTCTCAGAATTATTACATGATACAAAGAAAGTATGATAGTAAGCCGTATGTTTTGGGGAAGGACAGGTGAGTCTTAGTGGCATAGCTTTTCCTGTGAGAAGCATGGTGAGCTGAACAAGGAGTGAGATATTTTCCTTTAGACTTTCGTGATTTCTTTGGTTATCCTTGTGTGGACTAGTGGGACAGAAGACCAATCATCTCTGTTATTTTGAACTTGTGTAGTGCACTTCTTCAAGAGAATAGTAGATGAATTGTGATAATCAGATAATGTATGATAGTTAAAATTCCATGTCAAGCACAGATTATTACAGAATATTGATCTGTTTTCCGTATAGTGCCTGAATTGCAGATTTTAGAAGTGCATTTTTCATATTCCGGTGGCAAGAAGGTATTGTTGAAAATCACCCTGAAAAATATGAATGAGCTTCAAAGGAATGTTGTTTGCTAGTCACTTGGAGGAAACTTGCAGTGGGTTATGTGGATTGAGCCAATTCATGTAATCCTTTAAAATTAATACATTATTTATGGTTTCCAGAACATAACTAATAAAAAAATGTGACCTCAAATTGTAATCCACGCACAATGGTTGCATTGAAATCTGTTCACAAACAAATCCATTGATATGATCTGTTTCCTCTTCAGCCTCCAGTTGTTTGAAATATATTTACAACTGTTGGTTATTAATCTTGGCATAAACACGACCATTAGTGCTGCAAAACTCTGAAAACAAGCAACAAAACAAGTATTGTTTAGTAGAAATCTGAATGTTTTTGTCTATACGGGGCCATTTCAGTAAATAGTTTTGCTAAACCACTCTACTGTAGGAGTAAGGAAACAGAGATTTTATAATGAGTAAGTTGAAAGCGAGTTGATAAATGTAGTAAAATAGTATATTTTTCTGCCTTGTAGCTTTACTTCTCATATGCCATTGCTAAATACTTACATCTTGAAAAGCAGAGCAGCGTGAGACATCAGACTATAACTACAGTAATGAACTGTGTAAAATATATATCCATTCTTTGCTTAATAGCCTGTTCCTATTCAATATTATTTTACTATGTGGAACTTGTTTTTTTCAAGGCCAGTGTGAATTTTACATTTACATCTGAAAACAATGCATTGTAATCTGTACCCTAAAAAGCAAGTAACTTCTTAATGACTTTATTAATTTAACAACACAAAAGAAACGACTAAGTGTACTGCTTGGATTTAATGATTTACATCTAATACCCAAACTCTTCACCAGTGTTATGATGATTGTTTTATCTCCATACCTACATGTCATGAAAACACAGCTTATGATCTCCCAAGTAAAGTGCACGTCCTGAGATGGAATCGACATTAGCTTTTGTAGTTACAGGCTTTGTCATGGGCAGGTTGTGAGTTCCTTTTATTTTGCTTCATTCACACATTTTAGCTGATGTCCATTTCATCTTCCTTGATGTTGAGCAGCCATGGAAAAATTAGAAATTGGAGCCTACCTGGTAGAATTAATTCCTACAAACTTTAAGGCCAAATTTTGCAATAATTTCACAAGATTGAACTCCATATTTTCTGAAAATGGTCAATTTGACAGGCAAATAAATATTTGTTGTAGGCAAAATGAGCTTTATTTACTTAATTTGTAGGGGCTGTCCATGTACTAGACAGTAAAACAAACAAACAAAAAAATCTGAAATATTCTCTTAACCTTCTTCAGGTGCATAGCTTGCAACTGCAGACAGTGAGCACCTGTGCAGAGATTAGAATTTTGCAGGATTACATTCTTTTAGAAGCTTATGGAAAACAAAAATGTCTTGTCTTTAGTCCACAGAAGCTACCAGTGTCAAGGATATGGCTCTTAACTTGTAGCCGTTCCGATAAATGTGTTCTAGTGGTTATAGACGGTTCTGCCAAGTGGATGTCTGTCGTATGGACAAGTTAAACATGGGAGGCTTGCAACTAGATTTCTGCTCCTAGCGTTGCCTGAGGGATCCTACCTCGGTGTACTTTTCCATGGATAAAATGGTATTTGGATCCTCAAGCAGTAATGTCTTTTTGAGTAAAAGCTCTGTGAAATGCTCAGACCTGTTAAAACTAGTGAGTAAAACGTCCTTTACAGTTCCAAGCTGAAGGTGCTGCCAAGTCTTAAGCAGGCACTTCTCTGTATCTGTAACTAGCTCTGTATTTCTGATGCTTTCATCATTTTCTGAAACTTAGTAAGACCTGAGATGCTTAATAAGGTGAAGAACACTGGAAAGAGATCATATGTTGTGCAGGGAGAATGTTTGGAGTTGCTAGAATTCGCGGTCTTCCTGTGTCCAAATGTTCTTTTTCCAAGTGTTAAGACTAGTTTAAAAACAGAAAGATTTTCATGAGGGAGACAAAAAACACTTCTACATTCAGCAGTGTCTTGCTGCAAAGTGTCAGCCTCAGAGACACTCAAGCTTTTCAGAGAAATAGCTGAAAAGGTATTAGTAGTGGAAGTTGTCCCAAAAGCTTGTTCTTGCAACTGGTTGAATATTTTTTTAAGAAATTTACAGAAATTTAATGAGGAAAATGTCAGCCCCATTGGTAAAAGCGTGGCTGATGTTGTTAGTGTAACAGGATGATCCAGACAACTTTGAGAATATACTCTCACGCCAGGTACATCTGCATTACACCAGGTGTAGTTAGTTCATGGTTTGGTGTAAAAACTAAGACTGTGGAAATGGGCCTTCTTTCTGATTTTCTGCACCAACAGCTGGGGCGACGATGATGTTCATTCTTCATCGAGTGCGGTGCCCTCATGCTGGCACGCTTGCCAGCTCAGGTGTTTCTGGGCTCATCCCGACCTGTCTCAGCCCAGGTGAGACCGGGTACTGGAGGCTTCGTATCTGAACCACTCCAGCTGGCTGGGTTTGCCTTCACGGAACCAGCTGCACGCGTGCAGCTCAGCCTGCCGGTAGCCCCTGCCGGAGGGAGAGTTGCAAGCGGCTGGGGACAGCCTGTGAGCAGTAAGGTCTGTAGTGAGCACAGCTCCTGCTGGAGAGAGAAGTCTGCCCGTGGTCTGGGGATCCTCATTGCCAGGGTGCAGCGCGGCAAGCCTCAGACCCCACCACTTCTTTATCTGAGGTGCGCCTCAGAGGGGTCAGAGGGAGCATGGATCAACCCTGATTGTTTTCAGAGAACCGATCCTCCTTTCATACAGTTCCAAGGCAGGCTGCAGAAGGCTATGCTATAACATAATAAACTGTGACCTTAATGCTCAGTGTTGTGGTTTGGAGGCAGATGCTCTCCTAGACATCCACAGCTTCCATTTAACTTGCTTGCAGAGTTGTGACATACGAGAGCTTGAAACCATCACTTGCTCAAAGCTCTCTTGAACATAAGGAGGAATAAAGTGTTTCTGATTTAAGTTATTTTTAATTAAAACATACAGTATTTTCCTGTTGGACACTGTTTAAGGGTTGAAGTGTTACTAATAATATAAGTAGGCGTTGATCTGTGAGCGTAGCTCAGGAAAGGTCATTATAAGCCAGGATACAGTCAGTTTATCAAGTTCATCTGTAATGTAAAACTTGCTCATAGAGAGGTGATCTCTGTAACTTTCTGCATCAGATAATACACCTACACACCACTTAAATATGTTAACACCATCTGAAGTCTTAGGGATTTTTTTGAAGTATGAGTAAGTGTTTCGGTGACTCATCTGAAAGATTTGGGGGAACCAAACAGATCAGCCGGGGGAGAACTGAGTAGGAAGCGGTCTGATTGCCATGGGGACAGAATGAGAGCAGATGTGGCCGTGAAGGCAGGGTGGTACTGAGCTGTCCTGAAGCTCTCCAGCACTATCAAAGTATTGTTTTAAGGCATTTATGGGACATATTGCAGCTAGTAATTACTTGTCTTCTCAAGATACTTTTCATTTTTAGCCATTGTTCCCCACTTAGGTACTGCCTTCCTTTATACTGCTTTGTGATTTTTAGCTGTGGAATTCTTCTTCCTAACTGAAAAAAAATAAAATACAGTATTCATGTATTGTGGGTTGATACTCTGTTCTGCTGGACTTCAGGTCTAATGCAAAGTCTTTGAGAGATTTTCGCTAATCTTTCTGGAGAAATTTGTCTCCCCCAAGGGTCACATTTTTCTAACAAGCTGTAATGTTTTCTTTTGAAAAATGTTTTCCAAATTGAAATAAATGTTTTAGATTATATTATGTTACAGAGGGTACGGCTACTATGTATAAATGAAGTTTTAGATTTGAAGTTCATTTTTCTTAACATTTTAAAATGTTTTCTTCATGAGCTTAAATCTTTGGTATTTCTAAGCAAGCCAGCCTTCTGGAACATCTTAACATTTGAGACCGTGGATGTTTTTAAAATTGTTCACTTTTAGAACATATTCAAAGCATCAAGGGATTTCATTCAAAAGCACTCAAGAGGTCATCGTTGCAAAAAGTTAGATTCGAAAGTTCCCCTGGATACAGGATTTGTTGTAAAGCAGCGGTTTGTTACAAAGCCTAAAAAATTGAAGTTCAGTCTCAGTAAAATATTTTGTTTCATATTCTGCCAAAAATGTAGCAAGCCACCGCTAAATCATGACATTTGCAGCAACACTGTATGTCATCATTAGGAGAGACTGGAATCTGTATTTTCTGACTGCTTCATAGGTTTTTGCAGTGAAGGGAGATGGGCTCTTACCTCTAAGAAATGTCCAGAAAATGATGGTTGCTAATCCTGCTGTACAAATAAGATCTGGCAAGTTTGAAAGTACCATAATATGTTTATCCATTGGCAGAGCATCACCTTGATTACTTATTTGGATGCTAATAATACCATTTAGTGTGTGGTTTTTTTAATTAAGATCTGAAATGGGGCAAAATTAATTAAAAGAAGCCCGAGGCTTCTAATTTTCCCAAGGAATTCTATGACTCTCTTCTGCTGGCATCCCGTACACGCTGTTTCTTAAAACAGATCATAGCATGTGTGATGTTCATGCGGTGCCACACCCCAGGGGTGCTGTAAGGCATAAACCAAAAAGGTTGCTTTAAAGGAATACAGCAATAATGAGAAGTACTCTATTATTGCAGTGCTTATCAGTGTGACAGATACGAAATTTGTTTCCCTCTTCCTTTGATAAACAAAAGTTAGAATATTGAAATACAGCAGGATTGATAGAAAATAACCTTGAAAAAAAATACTTGATGAAGGTTATGCATGTTGTCAAAAGTTTCCAAGTCGTCACTAGCAAGGGACTGAACACGGTATGAAAGAGAGCTACCGAGTTGTAATAGTCAGGGATACACAAGACTTCAGGTTGCTGGAAGGGCTTAAGCATTTGAGGTTTTTATCAGTATCATCTCTTGAGAATTTGCTTATAGCTATCTGTTGTCTCAGCCTATGGGTATTTGACAGATTTGAAGGTTCTTCTCCTTCCTTCCTTTTATCACCAAATCCTAGAAACTGCTGATAGTCGGGGTCAGAAGGTCAGTACTTTATGCTTAGTTCAGTGAAAGCTGTTTTCCCTTGTCCTCTCAGAAACCCTCAAGGGACAGGGTTTTTTAGTTTAGAGCTACAAACTTGGTATACGTTTTTTCACAATGTTCATTTACTTTCGTGTGTTACTCTTCAGCACAATTGAAAACATGGGGTAAGACGGTACACCGCGTAGTGTCCCAGCTGGGGTACTGAGCCCCTCTGTTGGTGCTGGTAAATGTGACTTCTAGTCCTGTCGCTGTAATGGTCATGTATACAATGATAAACAATAACTGGGTAAAAGACAGATACTCTAGTTAGCGTGGGCTTAAACCAACACTGACCTTTTCCTAGATGAGTCCAGTATAGTTAGCCATAGGTTGCTTGATGTTCTTTTTGATTTTTGCCTTACCGTGGCGTAGTAACAGGAGGAAGAGTCCCCCTGCACTCTTTAGCTTATGGTGTTTTTTTGAAAGCTAAGAAAGAAGCCCAAGTCACCTATTCCATGAGTGTGGGATTTTATTACATTATTATCACAGAAGGTGAGCACCCTTAGTAATGTCTCCTGGCAGTCCAAAATGAGCGCCTGAGTAGGATTAAGGCAGTTCTGGCAGATACACTTCCTGAATTTTTATTTTGCCTGAACGTTTTAAATTTGCTCTGCCTCTCATCTCTAGAGACAAAGTAGTGGTCTGAATCTCCCTTTGATTGAACAGCCCTGTGCAGTTGTACAATTTCTCATCCTGGAACATATGCAGATTTTATTTCTATGTTTTAAATGTGTTTTTTGTTTTTTTACAGAATAAAAACAAGTTAATAGTGTAAGAAAGCCTTGGAGTACACTGTGAACTCAGCTGAGATTTTAAGATATTTTGTGGTTTTCTTTTGTGTATGTTTCAAAAAATTTAGTATTGCATGTTCTGGATTTCATTTCTTGCTGATCTTTTTAAGTGTACAGGTGCTGTTTGTGGCATATGGGTATATGTGGTACTGCAGTCTTACTGCCTTATTCTTAAACAAAATAACCCATTGAACCAATACCAAGGAAATATGTAAAACCTAATTGCTAAACCGGAAAAGAAAATGTGAAAATAATTTTTATAATCGCTAATAGCAAAGTTAACTGTTCTAAGTTCTATTGCCATTTCCAGTAGTTTGACCCTTCTCCAGCAGTTTGTGCCAATGTAGCTGAAGTTATGTCTTTGTTCAAGGATTTTAAGGGGAGTTTTACATGCAATAAAACTACAGGGCTAGATCATGTATGCACTCACATATTTAGAATTCTTTCTCTGTTTGAAAATATTTGAATATTTCTTTATTCTGTATATCTACAGAACTTATTGATAGATGGAAATAGAGTGTCGAGCACATGCCTCCAGAAAAAAAATATGTAAAGAATGTACATCTTTTAATATCTATCCCTAGCAAATATATAGTTAATTACAGTTATAATCTGTATTAACCTATATTAACGGTATTAATATTGCATGTCAGTTCACCTCTGTTGATGTCTGAGAGTATACCCAAGAGAGGTCAATTCCAAATGCCTTTACCAGGAGGGGAAAAGCTTCAATGGCGGTTTCTGCTTTATTAGATACCAGAGAATCACCATGGAAGCCTCTCTGTAAGGGATGAATTTATAGTACCAGCTACATCATGTCTGTTTCAAAATACCTTACCTCCTTTGGATTAAATACTTAGAAAGTATGCAAGAGTCCTTGTATACAAGAAATTACTGAATATGTGAGCAGATGATTATAAACATTCCAATTTATTAAGTTTAATAAGTCACTGTTGCCCTGAGTTAAGCTGAGGGATCTATCTTGCCTTTATAGCAGAGAAGCAGCATATACATGCGTTAGCACATGTGAGCTGATGAGGGGTAGTACCTTGCTGTAAGTAAGTTCATTGTTTGTGTTTCTCTGTCCAAAGCCTACTTCCTCATTGCAGAGCTCTGGCCTTCCCTGGAACTGGATAGACGAGCCTGAATTTGAAGTGCTTCCAAACCTGTGTGATGGAGCTTTCTGTTAAGGAATAACAACTTGGAGGAAAAAGAATAGGTGAAATTAGTTAGCTTGTAGATGTAACCGTAGAGATGTACAGGTATGTCTTACATTATAGCAACTGGAGCTCAGATAGATATACCAATACCAGTTTAAAATTAACTATCTCAGGTTATGCTGGCAATAAGACAGGTCTCAGTGCAGCATAGTTTGTGATATAGTTACCAAGCAGCTCAGGAAGGCATTGTAGCCTCAACTTTAAAGCTAACAGAGACATACAGAACCATCAGTGCCTCCGTATAAACGTGCTTTTACTGTTCCCGTGTGATAAAGATGTTCTGACAGTGGGAGTGTGCCAGTTTACTGTATTTGATTTCCAGTTGGTTCAGTATCCTTTACTTGTTTGCAAGGTATTTAAAGCACCTCCTACACATATATCAGTGACCTGGCACTTGATTATTTTGAATGTGGGTGTGCCCTGGAGGTTTCAGTCTGCACTTTGGTACATATTTGATTCGGGGTTAGGGAAGGCATGCTTTCTCCCCAGTCTTTACCAGGGAGTGATCCATATCATTTCCATTCCCATTTGCACAATCTCCAACTTAGCAGTACTTACTAGTCCTCTGAATGTTGCTTCTTAAGCACAGATAGTCCTAGTTTCCTGCCATGAAACCCCTGACAGTCCATGATCTGGCCTACACTCCTGAGGTCCTTCATTCTTAGCTGTTTTCTTCGTTGAAGAAATCCAAAATGATATCAACTGATAGTATATGCTTGTAAGTACAGCACCTTATGTATTACCACACCACTGATGTTCTTACTTCTGCTGAAATATTGAGTATAATTTCATAGCCTATATTTTATATGCCAGTTTGACTTTACCCAGTAGTCAAAATAGGCTAATAGATGATGTAGATATCATACTGACACTTCTCAGACCAACATATTAACATACTGAAGCACTTCTCAGGAGGCAGGCTGCAAAGCAAGTAAATTTCATACTAGGATGTCTACATCCAAACTGGAACATCAAATTTTTCATTGTAATTCTTATGGTCATGACTGAGATGATAGAGCATGGTCATATAGCAAAGGGTATTGTAATTATTGAAACATACATAATTTCAAAGCAGAAGTCTTTATAATCGCAGATACATCTATCTAAATGCTGCAAATACTTGCAACTAATTTCTGCAGCACTATTTTTTAATGGAGAAAGCTTGGTTATATTATGAATCCGTTTGCTGCAGCTAACTCGTATAGAAGTAATAATTCTCTGTTTAAAAGTTCTGTGAGAAACATTGCTTCTGTGGTTTCATTTTTGAAGGATTGAACTGAAGAGTAAATTCTTATCATATCTGCCTCTGTTTTCCTCTGAGCGCTATGGCGCTATGTTTTTTCTTAAGTGAAAAACATATCTGTTACTTCGTATGCCAAGGTTCTGCTTGGGTTTTCTGTCATTTTCAATTTCAGCTTCAGCAGTGTGTTTTAGCCATTGTCTTGGACACAGCCATGTCTCTGAAACTGTAGCCATTTCATAAGCCAGTTTTGTCCTCCATATAAGGTTTCAGATTCTCAGTTTTTCTTTGAACTACCAAGAATTTTGTTCAAATCCTCATCATTCATTACCCCGGTAAATGTCATCTCCCCTTTGGCTTTAATGCCATCCACCTTGTTCCCTCAGTGCCATTCAACATGTAGCTGTTCAGATCCCCTTCAAAGGAGCTGTTCTCACAGCCAGCCCAGCTGCTGTCTTTCCACCAGTATCAAACACAATTTACTGTTTTGTTGAGGCTCGCTGAAACTCCATTCTTCCAGATCATAAACCCCACACATGAAATCCACTTGTTTTCATTATGTGGTGGGTAAACCCTATGGATAAACCTATATTTTTGTTCTGAGAAGTTGAGACTGTGGAGTCCCATTAATCATCCAGTATAATGTTTTTGCAAAAAATCTGCAAAGACTGGTTGCTAATATTTTTCTCGGCACGTGGGGAGAAATACTAGATTGATTGTATCTGTTGAAATCTCTCCTCAAATATACTTCACCCAGATTAAAATGAAACCTTTGAGTAAACGTGCAAGCAAATTAACCCATAATAGTACCAAGGGGAATTGTGTTTGTGTGAGAGAGAGCCTAAGTGGATAGTTCAGGATGTAACTAATGGAAGATAGTCAAGATCATTGCTTCTTATATGCCTGTGGTAAATGTGATTGAAAATAATTTCTTTCTGAGTGCTCAGTGAGGTTTGTAAGAAGAAAATATTGATGTCATTCTCTTAAGCTGGGATTCATTTCAGCTAACTTCAGATGTCTGACAATTAGATGTCTAGGTGTGAGTTATTTGCTGTGGATTTCCCATGTGGTGAAACAGATGATTTCCCTGATCTGTCTGGTTTTCTGCAGTGATCATGAAGGGGAGCCCAGGATGAGCAGCATAGATTTTGAAGTCTTAACTTCGAGGTGCCTGAATTAGGGACAGGGTAATCCTATTTTTAATGAAGATATTTCAAGATCATGGGTCACCCTGAGAGAACAGCAGTAGCATAAATAACACGCAGTTAGTGACAGTCTTAATGGAAAACAAAAAGATGAGGCCTAAGTGAACGTGTAGACTGAACTCAGCTCTGCTTTGGTGGACGTGTTGGACCAAGCCTGCTGGTGAACAGGCCTGAAGGTCACATCCTTCTCTCTTAGCAGTGTCTCCAATTAATTTTGGGGGAAGAAAATAATCACATCTTTTCCCAAGAGGTAACATACGAACAGTGCAGACTACGGTAACTATATGTGTGATATGTGCAATAATGCTTTGGTGTCATTTCATAATTTAGTTGTGCACTTAAACTGTTTTGTCAGAACTACTTTTTTGCCATGATTAAAGAATCTTTGTTTCACTGAGCCCAGTATTAATGTACTCCAGATTCTGTTTCTTTAGAAGAGTAACAGATGTTCACAGTTTGGTGCAATTTTCAGATGAGCAATGCTGTTTATAATAAATTTTCCTGAGACCACCCAACTCATTTCACTTGTAACTTGAACTGTGTCCAAGTGTTGATCTCAGGAGATGTGAGATGTAATAATTCTGTGCCCCACCCAGTTCAAAAGACATGACTTAGTATAGATGGAATTTAAATATCTATACTTCCAATCAACATAGAAAGTCAAAGTTTTTTATCTTGCATGCTGTGAACAATGGAGGTGAAAGTAGCAACATTCTGGCTTTCAGTCATTAGGTATTCATAGGATCTGAAGATGCATATTGACAAGGTCTGCAGGAAATAAAATTAGAGAACAAAGGTGAACAGGTGAAAAAGCACAACACGGCAAGTAAAAACAAATACATTGAGATTTATCCTGGGAAAATGCAGATTTATTAAATGCAGAAGAAACGGAAATGCAGTATTAAACACAGTATGTGATGTGATGTAGGGGTAACATAAAATGCATTATGGTTTATTAAGAACAAATGCGATGAATTGTTTGCTGCATAAACCAAAACATAGTATGGTTTTGAGTTGTCTATCTGGGACGTTATATTTAGTCTCAAGCATTTAACAGCAAAAATTGTGTTGATAGGGTTTAAAGATGTTAGAAAGCAAATCCTGAGGAGCTCTGGGAGATTGAAAGCAAACCTTTAATTCAGGTATTTGCGTTTATTAGAAGTCTTGTAGACTCAATCATATCGGTTATGTTAAAGTATTGAATGTCTCCCAAAGGAAAAAGAAGCTCTGAATGACTTGAGAGTATGAAAATTAAACAAACAGTTCTGAATTGACAGTAAGAGCTATGAATGAATCAGTAGATTCTTTTTCTTTCTGACATTTATTGTACTTTATGCTTAACATTTAGTGCAGTGTTATTTTGAGATTATATACTGAGAATTTAGGAAAAAGCACCGAGAGGTTCCTATGGCAACCATAGTGTGCACATTCCCTGTATGAACACTGTGAGAGCTGCAACGTGACACTGTGGCATTGAGTCCTGCTACTTGGCAGGTAGGTATTTTACACTACAAGTTAATTGATAAATTTAGAGGTACTTCTAAATGGCATTAAAGTCAATGAACCATTTTTTTTTTCCCTTTTTTTTTTTTCCCCCCTTTTTTTTTTTCCCTTTGGCAATAGAATAGCTCTGCTGTGCGATGCAGGTCATTTTTTCCATATTTCTTGAAAGCATCTTGGCTGAAACGTTCTGAGATGCATTTTTCTATATGGTTTTTAGGCACAGTGAATATTCTGCCCTGTCCTCTGATAGCACTCATTCTCCAGTCAGAACACAAAGATTTTCATAACTCTGTGCAGTTGTGTCACAACAGCCAATGTGTAACCACGCAGACGGGGGGGGATGCTCTGATCCCCCGGCTCTCAATGGCTTTTGTGTTTGCTTAACTGGTCGCCAGCAATGAAGTTGCTATTTCAGCATCTTCCTTTCAGCTGAAGCCAGAAATACCAAATGCAAGGGGAACAGTGTTGCTGTAAAGACTGCTGGAAGAGATTTTTTTTTTAATTAAAAATAAATTCATTAATTGTTGCACCTCACTGCTCTCTTTCTCTCTCTCTTTTCTCTCTCTCTCTTTTTCCACTAGCAACTGAGGGCAAACTGCCTCTTCAGTCATTGCTATGTGTTGGTTGTTACAGAAATTCCAGTCTTTCTCATTTGGAAATGAAAAAATATTTTGTCACTGCCTTGGTTACACACACCGTGACAGATATTAGAATCCGCTTTTTATAGTCTAATAGTAGACTTGACCTGAATACGTCCGTGACTTTTGAAGAATGACCTGGACTGCTCTACAACAAAAGGCTTATGCTTTTAAGGCTGAACTTAAAATGTTCCCTATCTCCACTTATTATTTAGTTTTAAAATAGCCTTCTGAGGAATAAGTTGCTTGGTTTGTTATTTTTCTGTCTTTCCTTACAAAAATAAGAGAAATGTTGAACATTATACTAGGAAACATATGGATGTAACCTTCATTCCAGCTCTAGCTCTGTTTCCCAGGAAACAAATCTGAGCAGCATGAAAAATATCCAGAGCTCCTAAATCTGGTGCAGAAAAAGTAAAAGCAGGTCTAAAAACTGTCTTTTTAGGCAATGACTGCTATGGACCTCATACAAAGCTGTGGTGTGGGATTTTTTATGGGAGTGGAGTCTGAGCAAAAGGGAACTCATTTTGGTGGGTCTGCGCTGTGCGAGCCTGGAGAAATTCTCATCTGGACAATGCTGCGACCATTACTTGCTGTTCCTCAGGGAGGCTGTATTCATTTAGAGAACCCGTGCTCATGGGGACCATGCATGGTTCCTGGGGCTGTCGGAGTGCTTGAAGGAGTGAGCTGCCCGGGCTGGGAGCACGGGCAGGTGAGATTTTCAGCTGCATGGGAGGACAGCAGAGGCATACAGCCTGCCCAGCATTCACATGCCTTTGCTGCTGGTGCTGCCCCATGAGGAGAAGAGCTACAAACCCCTAGGTCCACCAGTAAATCCTCATCTGCCTCCTAAGTCCTGCTGCCTCGCTGCTTATTTGTGGAAAAGAGTTTGACTTCGCAGCATTGGGTTTATTTATGAAATAAAAGCAAAAGTATGCCAAAGTTGCATTTTCAGCACTTGTCTGTAATGATAAAGCTTTCTGATGTTATTGGTAAGCTGCAGGGTCACATTGTGGTACTGCAGCTATTATTAAAATTGGACTAACCCTGTCTCCCTGTGGGTAAGGAGATTATATTAGCACATGCACCAATTTCTAAAAAAAAAAAGCATTACTTATTTTTGCTCTTGCTTTCTCTGGAAAATTCATACAGCCATACCACGACTAAATACGTTTTAATTTGCTACCTACTTTAAGGCCTGTTCTGTCTTCCTTTAAAGTAGAACTCCCTTAATTTATCTTAGAGTTGTGTGCTGCTGTTAATGATTTTGAACTAGAGATGGTTTGAGAAATTTTCAGTTGGGATGAATTTCCACTAGAAATGTCTGTAAAACAAATTTATCTAAAGAAAAAGTTTTACTTTTTTTTTTTTAATACCTTTGCTAGTAGGAAAATGAAAGCATACTATTCTGTTGAGATTAGTTTGACAGTATTTTGTTTTACTGAAATGATCTCAAGGATTTTATATGAGTTAATTGAAATAAATAAATAAATAAAACTCTTGAAACTGTATGGCCATACACATGCATGCTGAAACTTGTCTTGATAGCAAGTGATAATTGTTTGAAAAACATTTTCCAGAACAAAAAAATGGACAAATTTCTTCTATAATAGCTAAGTTCTCCATGTGAGTGACAGATAAAGGCACATTTTGCCTGTGTTTATAAAAACTGTTCCAAAAAAAGTATGTGCTTACAGGTGTTTTGTCAAGTGTTGAGACGCTGCTGTTTTCCTGTTTTGGAAGGGACAAATATGTTGCTTTACACTTTTCATACTAAGAAGTAGCAAGCAAAGGAACATCACTTATTTAAAAAAAGTAAAAACTAAAAAATGCAACTCTTTCTAGTTCAGTAAGCCTGGAGACTGATGTTAGTTTAAACACAACTGGGAGATGATAGAAATCATGGGAATGAATGTCTTTCTCTCATGCACCGGTACTAATAATCATTAAAAAATATTAGTAGTCAAGAATGTAAGAGATAAAAAAATACATTAACATGTTTATACTCTTATACAGTTACATCCAATATCAAAGTTTTGTCTTTCTTCTTTCAGAACGATCAGTCTATGCAAGACATGCAGATAATAGGAGGAGACGATCTTTCAAAGCTGACTGGAAAGGTTTGTTGATTTTGAATTTCAGAAAGAAAACGCATCCACTAAAAGCAGTTGAGAAAAGCTGTGTAATTTTGCACATGAACTCTCAGTTTCAAGCCAGACACTAATACCGCAATCAAAGAAATATGTTCATCTCTATTAGATTGCTGTAATGCCATTGCTTTCAGATTGCAGATGCCCCAAAAGGTCAGAATGTATCCCCTCCATCCTAGTAGGGTAGGGATTTGCCAAATAGTTGCACATGCATCATCAGTGATATTGTGGGCAAACTTTGTGCTGGAACGCTTCCCCAGAGCTAGTTTAGGTTCTGGACTTTTTTTTTTTCTACCCCCAGAGGGTGCATGTATGCAAAGTGCACTTTGAGTATCCCTGTCAAATTCAACACACAGGGAGTTTAATATAATTTCGCCTACTGTAAAAAAATGGAACCTTTCACTCAGCTAATCAAATGGGATTTTTTATTTCAACGTCAGACTGTCTGTATGACTGAATTTGCTTTGCACTATGATTGGACATTGTGGTAATGAAATAGAGAGAGTGGTTTGAGTCAGTGAAAAGGCTATTTTCATCCAACCATGATAATACAAAGCAGTACTTTGAAGAGGAAGGAAGGCTGATTTCATTAGGCAAATGGTCTATGTGGAAAATGGTCACAAATGGATTCTTTACTTATGCATTAAGGCAACATAATACTTGTTTTGTTATTTGTACTGTACGTGCAGTTACTCTTGTATTAGATGGCAGTAAATAACATCAGTTTCTTCAAAACACTCAAATGAGCTAGCACTCATTTGCCTTGTACTGTAGCACGCAAGAAAATGAGTAGAAGAACTAAATTTTAAATATTTCATTAATATTCAATAGACTTTGATGCAACTAGAACTTAAATTTAAAAAAAAGTTAGTATACTCAGAATATTTTTGTGATAGGTACATCCTCAAATTACACTTCTAAATTCTGTTGGGTAGTTGTTTTTTGCAAATTATCATGAAAGCATTCATCTTGTTCTTGTGAAATAGTAATTCGTTTGCTGCTTTCTAATATCCAGTCACTGGAGTAACCTGTTCTTCTGCGATGGTTTTGCCAATGCTTCTCTACTTCGTAGGCAGAGCTGGCAGTGCACCTGACATTTCTCTTTCCCAGATAGTCCAAGCTCTTTCTTAGTTTCCAGGCCAGCTCCTCTTCCCTATCTTCCAAACCCAAATTTTCATGATGAGAGCCTGGTGAGACAGATCCTGTTTTCAGTTATTTATATCATTTCCAGATGCAATTTTTCTAACATAATTTGAGTTCACTGGGACAAAATATGATTTTCTGTATTATCAGGACTTTTGTGTACTTGTGTGTGCATATGTGTATGAAAGAGAAGGAAAATTTCAGCCCCGATAGTTCTGTTCTTTCCAAAAATGAAGCACAGTGTTTACTTATATTGAAAATCCCAGTGACCTTTTCCTGTTGGCAGTGCCTTCCCAGGTCTGGAATGGGGACAGAATATTTGGTGTTGGGAGGCTGGACGGTACTTGGGTGAGGGTGATTTGGATTGTTGGGTGAGGAGTTTGGGATCCTGGGTAAGTGTGAAGGGGCTGGTTTGGGAACGACAGGGGTGGCTGATCAGGGAAAGAGCCCCATTATAGAAGCTGGGTGTGGAGAGGCTGAAGCGGAGCAGGACAGGAGGGTTGGATGGGACGGAGAGCAGAGTTCCTGAAAGGGCACCCACAGAGGTTGGTTGTATGTGTGGTTGTCTCTGTGACACAGCTGACGGGTGAATAAGGAAATAGCATTTTCACTATAAGATGTGAAAATGGGATTTTCTTAAGACTTGTTTTACTGATTGAAGAACTGGGACACAAGGCTTGAGCTCAAACGTTCAGACTTGTGCGTCTAAAGTTGGATGTATGAAGGAGTGGCCTTATGTCCACAGATGCCAATTCCTCCATCTGTTGTTGACTTAAGCAATTAGTGGAAGCGTTTGGCACATTTTACTAATCAGCCTTTGGTGGATTGATTCAGAGCCTCCTACAGTCAGTGTAAATCTTTCCTTGAAGTGTTTTTTAGTACCTTAGTTTAGCTGCTAGTTTTTTAAACTGCTGGCTTTAGTAACTACTTGAAAGTCACTGAATGAATTAGTGGAAGACTTACTGGTAGAATTCAACTTCCTTGCTTCTAACGGAGCTGGGTGCTTCTTCTGCCTGCTTGGAATACTTATAATAGAAAGAATGTAATTATATTGAAAAATTAATATGCTAGGTGAA
The DNA here is from genome assembly GCF_964034855.1 of Anser brachyrhynchus. Taxonomy (NCBI): domain Eukaryota; kingdom Metazoa; phylum Chordata; class Aves; order Anseriformes; family Anatidae; genus Anser; species Anser brachyrhynchus. The sequence goes on from NC_137695.1 coordinate 18,847,710, forward strand.
ACCATATTAACTTAATGATCATGGCAAGTGTTTTCTAAAATGTCTGCACGGGTTCAGAATATAAGTTCCGTTAACTTCCTGTAAGGCTCAAGACCATAAATAACTTTAACAATTCTGAAAACTGCAGACAAAAGATTCTGAGATTTGAATCTTAAAGTGCTCTTCATTAAGTAATAATATGTGGAACTTCGGCTATTCAGTAGTCGTCTTAGTGAACAATTAATTCATGTATGTTACCTATTATTGGGGAAAAAAAAAGATTATAATTATGAACATGCTATTCTATACCAATCTTTTTTTTTTTTTGTGAGAAAGCTTAGAGAAAGCAAAAAAAAAATTAAGAAAATTAAAAAGAAGCTGTTAAAGGTAATAGCTTTTCAGAGGGAAGAATCTCTCCTCTGTACCTCTACAGAAAAAGCTTTTGTTTTAGAAGTATTAAAAGCCTGGAAAAAAAAAAAAAGTGTAATGACCCAAGCCATGAAAAAGAAAAAATATTCAGAGAGAGAGAGAGAGTTAGCATACAGACACAAACTGTTGAGCGAAAAAAAAGTAACACACAATTTGAATTTCGTCTTCCACGAAGAAGGTCATAGAGGCAAAAATTAAGATTTCCATGATGTGAATCATTAATAAAGGTACTTGAAAAATGAGTCCTGATATAGCTTAAAACTCTAATGCTTTGTAACTATTCATTTCTTTGCAGAAAAAATATAATTTCAAAATCTCTTCTTTAATGACGTAAGTAGTGAACATAAAATATCTCAGTAGAACTGATTTCATAGTTAAGTAGCTGCTTAGCTTTCAATTGCTCTAAAGTTAAAATGCTCATTTGGGTAAAAATTATCATTAATGTTTGTAAAGATGAATACATTTTGAAAACAGGAGGTAATTAGTAGCTGTCCAGAAAACTAGAGGCACTGTTTCAAAGTGAGATGGTAATGAAAATTTACAGATTAGGTAAAAGAACAAATGATATAACCATGTTCAGCATTAATACTGTAATCATACTGAATAATGCTGTAATAATTCATAACATTTTAAAGTATTTGTGGCATTTAAACAAAACAAATTTTAGAACATCTAGAAATTTCAGTAGATCCAGCTGTACCAGTGTTATGAGTTATCATTGCCATTTACCTCTTATATTTGTATGTATGTTTTGTCTTAATATGCTGTAAATTACTTAGGGTTTGTGTCTTTGTTGAAGGGAAATGGAATTATCATTTTAATCTGATATCCAGAATTGTGGCAATTATGGAGCTCAGAAGGCATTACACCCAGGAGTTTTGGAGTTGGTTATATAGTCCAAAGTCTCTACTGGCAGGAGATACTCTGTATATTGTTCTGTATGTAATGTCCTATAACCTTTCAAAAACGTTCCTATACTGTTTTGACTTGTCTCTGTTCAAATGAGACAAGTTGGACAAGATCAAGAACTTACAATTTATATGTTTACAGTTATATACTCGTTTCATTTGGATAATGTATTTATTTTCAAAGTTAGATCCATAATATTTGTAATTATCGCTATTTCTATGTAACAGAGAATCTGAACAAAATTAATCATTCTTATTTGTTAGCTTAATAAGAATTTTTAAGTAAAACAAAGTAGCTACCTAGTTAGTATGATATAATTATGGAATCCACAAATTTCTGATATTCTAGCTGTCTGTAATATGGATCAATGTTTATTTTCTTTATGAAGGACTATTCCCCTTATTCATACTAAACACATCATGTTGACAGCCATTGGTTTGGGCATTTTCAGAGAAGCATAGAAGGTAGTAGAGATCAAGAAAAAAGAAAGTGAATGTCTTTATTCTCTATGCACTACATTGCATTAGTTTGAGCATCATTCCATCACTATTGTAATGCGCTCCCTAAAACAACTGATCAGCTCATATCAAAAAGAGGTTTCACTCAGAGGAAGATATCCACCATTCAGTAGTCCCCACTTCCTTCAGGCAGGATGTGTCTTAGAAAATCTCTAAACTTCCTTTATCTACGTCTCACCCAAATCAATTTATCCACTGTCTATCATTTTCTTGCCCCACTTGTCGTGTTCCAGGAGCATAAGGCAATCTCACTTTCTTTTCAACACTAATTTCCCTCATTTCCTCTCTTATTTTATTCAGTCATCTTCTCTGCTTGTCATAGTTTCTAGCAAACTTTGAATTGTTTCTTTAGCATTCTCTTAATTACGGTACCATTTCAGTATCAGTAAATGATCCACATAGCAGCAGTAACATGGAGTTTTATTCTCTGGATTTAAAATACATATTATACTTTCATTCACCATTCCACGTTTGTTCCTTAGACTTCTGTTGGTTCTGCATTTATTATTATTTTTTCTCATTCAATATTCGCTGTCTTCAATACAGTTACACTCTCCCTGTATGTATTCCTTTCTGGAATAATGCCCTTAAGTTTGCAGAAACAAAATAATGCCATGAGAGATTATTTATATGTCAGTATTTTAACAGCACAAGAGATCATTCATATGACAGTAAAGATATACAAAATCCACTGTACACTTCTGCAGTAGTCATGTCCCGAGTTGTCTTCACATCTCTGTATGTATTTACATCTGTATATTGTACTGTATTCCTATCATACATTCAGTCTTACCTGTTTCATCTTTCCAGAGGCTGATTTTGCATATTTTGAAGCATTTCACATCTTCTGTACCTTTACTTGCCTGCCATCTTTAGTCACTTTTGTCATTCTGTTTTTTTCTTAATTAGATTTTAATCTATCTACTCTTCTGACAATTGCCATCCTTAACTGCTTTTTCCATAGCAAAAGACACTCTGTATTTTTTTTCCCATAGTCAATCACCTTTCTTTGCACTTCCTTCTTAGGTAATCTCCTGTAGTGCTCATCATTATTTACTTTTTTTGCTCTTGCTCTGGAGGAAAAAATGTACAAAGGGAACTTCCCAAACTTCCTGTCCCATTTTTAACAAGGGCTTGGTGGCCTCATTTGCCTTTATATCAAAAGACAAAGTTGATAATTCTATTGATCTCACCTTTGTCAAAAAAATCCCCTTCCAATTTCAGCCTATCAGAAGATTATGTATTTTCCTTCAAGTAAGAGAAAGGAGAGTATGATCTATTTCTGCATTAACTTTCATTGATTATGGTAATTTGCTCTACTTCTAACGCTCAACAGAAGCATGCTGTGAAGATGTCTGCAAGCAAAGCATGTGCGTGTGCAGCATTCAACACCGCAGTGCTCTCTAAGAACACAAACTCTGTCAGAGCACATCATCATTCCCTCCATTACGTCCCCTACTCTGTTAAATCCTTGAGATACTGAACTAGTTTTACAGGCTTTAAGCAGCTGGAGTCTGAGTACATAGGCTCCTAATGCACTCACCGAGTTGTTCCCACCAGCAGCTAACACCGACCAAATTGAATTTTTTTAAAAAAGAAGCATTTTTGAGTTACAATGTCTGTCTTTTCAGGATGCCCTAAGCTGTGGATCAGCTCAGCAGAAGAGATTAAAATCAGAAATTCATGACCTTTTCTGGAACCTCATTAAAAGCTCCCACTTAAATGTCTACTCTCTCAGAAGTCTCTCATTATTTTCTATCATCTTGACGAGGTGTTAGTACATGTGGATTTCTTTCCTGTGCACACTGTTAAATGATTCCAGTTCTAACAGCCGTCCTTGTAGCTTCCTTTAGACCTCTTCACTGAGACCTGATGCATTATCGTTTAGCTGTTGTTTGTTGATGATTTTTCAGCCCTGTCACGGTTTCTTCAAACCCAACTGAAGTTGTCATACAAGGTCTTGTTTAACCAATGGGACCTGAGGTTGCCCAAATACAAAGCTAAAAGAGCTGGTACTGTAGGTATGATAAGTAAGCTGATAATAGGTTAGCAATTCACTTTGAACAACTACATTATCAATGTATGTATCTTTTGATGGCAGAGAGCACACAGGAAAAGAAAGTGCCTTTAGAAATAATCTAAATGAAAATGCAGACTTTCGAATGGAAATTGAACTAAAGGGAATGAAAATATACTGCTCTGTAGCCCTCCACCTCCCAAAAAAGAAATACACAAAGGCAAAGAGGGACTGTATCTTTTTTTTTTTTCAGTCTTTTGTATTTTTTTTAAGAATATGCTTTTATCTGTGGAAGTGGATGTATAAAATAAATCACTGTTTCCAGCAGTTGTTTATTCATGCATACTTTATAAGCTGGTGTAACTAACAATATGTAACGCATATCCCCAAGGAGTTGAAGCATAGTTCTGTGTAAAAAGGAGAGAGGAAGGAACTCAGGACACCAATGGGGACTTATGGGGAAAGTATTTCCATCAGTTGCAATTTCCATGTATTTTCTCCCCTCATCAGACCACCATTACTGCCATACTATGCAAGACGAAAGGTCTGTCTAGGCTTGTGTCACATCCTCAGCAGCAGCCAACTGGAATCATAGTAGGGAAAGGATACATGAAACATAACTAGTATATAGACTTCCTAAATCAAAGTTAAATCTGGGCTATCATTTTGAATAGATCCAGTGCTAAAATTACTATCCATATCTGTCTCATCTCTTTGTAATTCCAGTTATGCCACTAATAGTCCTACAAGATCCTGCAGCAAAGAGTTTCATGTTTGAGATGCATGTGAAAAAGTTCTTTATCTTTCTTTTAACCTTGCTACCTGATTACCTTCTGTGAGCTTTACAAGACTTAGGTAAATCTCTCCTTTTGAACTACTACCTTAAGAATTCTGCAAATCTTGCCGTAGTAGGGTTCTTTTCTTTCTTTCTTCTTTTTTTTTTTTTTTTTTTTTGTTTCCCTGCAGTACACTTATTTGGCCTGATCACAAAGCTTTGTTTAGAGATACCCGGATGTTAAGATCCAAAAGCACCATTACATTTTTGTCTGAACTTCTGGGTAATTCAAACTGAAGGGTCCCACCCACCAATTTCTTTAATGGGGCCACAGTTTCTCTTTTGAGCTACCAATTATTTTGAAGTCACAGAATCGCAGAATGGTTGAGGTTGGAAGGGCCCTCTGGAGACCATCTGACAAAGCAACGCATTGGGAGCCTGTTGTAAAGTGCTGGCATACTGTAGGATGTAAATGAGGCAGGTTTGAAGGTAGAATTAACAACTGGGAATTAATATTAGGCCAGTGGATATACTTGGAAGAAACAGAATTTCAAGCGTGCAGATCGTTCTGTTCGTATGAACAGAACTGGCAGACTTCAAGCCAAGACTGGGAGTAATTCTTAATTTTAACCTAATGGGGTAATCAGTTAGACAGTCAGTTCGGGAGAAAATGGTGATTGCCCTACATGATCACCTGCCCTATGACCAAAGAGGCAGATAAAAATGTTAAGAATTTCTCTGAGCTAAAATAAGAGAGCAAATTAACAGCTGTGGAACACTGATAAATGAGTTGGAGGTCAGCTGCCGTGGAAGATGATAACGTGCCATAAACCCAGTATTTTATCGAGTCCACAATTTCTAGTGCATACAGCAGTTCTGAATTTTTGTTCCCAGGCTCAGCTGTTGAAGGTATTTTGTGGTCTCTTTGAGGTTGTGGGCTGAGAGGTCAAAGTTCTTTTGTGAAAAATGTTCTCCCACTGGGAACAGGGCTGTTAATTAAATAAAAGCTATTACTTCCTGCTACAAACCATATTTCACTGTAAGGTGTTTTTCCCAGGTTTCAAATCATTTTGCTTTTCTCAGTTTTAAGTTACTTCTATTTTTTAATAGTTTTTTTTTCCAAATGTGTGTGCATGTTGTTCTATTGATTTTATATGGAGACATTTAAGGAGAATATATTTTTTTGGGGTACCTACCTGAGTTTCTTGCTATACATGCAAGGACCGTGTTTGTCCTGTTAGCTGTAGTATTGCATTAAGTATTGTTGTTTATTTGGTTATTTAAGTAGAGTATCAGCTTTCCAGGAAAAGCTCCTCCTTTTTAAATTTACAACTTGGCATTTTGCTTTGTTAAAATTTTGTATTTTATGTGAATATAAAGACAAGCTTTCCCTCAAACGCTTATTCACTACCTGTTTCAAAGCATAGGATTTTTTTTCTTTGAAATTAAGCTTCTAAATAGAACATGAAGTCAAAATCTAGAAAACAAACAAAAAAAAGTTATTCTTTTCCAAGAAGGTGAAAACTAGTTTCCATAGTACTTACTACTGTCAGGCAGGAGGTATACATGATCGCATTACTCTGCTTGGTCTTGTTAGCTGACATTGTTCCCTTTGTTATTGACCTGTGGGAAGGTAAACAATAGGAATGTATTGACTCAGGGCTGGAGTATTTTTCAGCTTATCACAAGTCTGGATTTTTCTTACGTGTGTTGTAATATCAAGCTACTTTCTCGCTGTGCATTAGCTCATGTGGCTTTGAAAGGCAGTAGACCAGAGAAGACTGCTGCTCAGTTCTTTCAGGTTTCCCTATTAATTTTAAAATTCACAAATGCATTGGAACTTGTTATAAAAGTGAATGTGTCTTTTTAACATGAGAGACAGATTCCCATTGAAAGCAGGAAGTAGAAATGATTGCTACTTCATTTTACATCTAATATTGTCAAAAACATCCTGCTTTTTCCAGATGTCCATGCTGCAATGAATCATTTCTACTACTGCCTAAAAAACAGATATGAAAGCAAATTTTATCTTTGTGTAGATCCAGTTCACACTGCAAATATTATTCCTACTCAGTGCAAATATCCATATGTAGAATCAGAAGTTGTGTGCACCCTGGTCACTCAAAACTGGAGAAATTTAAGCTTCTCAGAAACCCTCTCCCTCCTGCATTCAAAAAACGCAGAGTATTTATTGCACCAGCCTAATACCTGGTAGGAAAAGCTATAAAGACGGCACGAATCACAGTCATCCGTATCTATCATCTCCATACCATTCCTCTGAGCCATCAGCAATGAAAACTACTGATTCTTTTGTAATGACTGAGTAGAAGGGTTTTTCCATGTCTTTGAGAGTTGAGCCACTGTCCCTTCTTTATTTATGCTATGAGAAGTATTTCAAGGACATATTTTGAAAAATGACTGTTCTCTGTGTGTCTGACTGTCAGATATATTAGAACTGCTGTTAGATTTCTGGACATACTTCACAGTTCGTATTGGTGAAGATGGCTCTACTCAGAAATTAAGCCATCTTCAGTCTAGTCAACGTGTCACTAAATATTCCCGCTTCCTGTTCTCCAAGCTCCAAAAATAGATAGAAAATATCAAATGCATGCCAGAAGGCCAGATTACTTTTCTTTTCATGTGGTTTCCTCCTCTGCAATCACCACAGCTGTATCTGAAAGGACAAAACAGCTTTGATCTATGTGGAACAAGAGTCTCAAACATTTACATATACTTGGAAAAAGACCTTTTCTTCAGAGTCCTTTAGCATCACATCGTTTGTTCCAGCTGTCAGTCGCTGTAGTGGCTCCTCGAGCTGATGAGTTTTACCAGTCTCCTGCCCACCAACTCATGGGTGGATTTCATGGTGAAGCTGCACAGGACCTGCTCACACCTGTGACCTTTCCCAAAGGATGCTGGATGCAGCCCACTGTGCATTTAGGGTGATGGTGACATTACTGATAGTATAGCAATTTGTCACATCCATTGCATTCTTATCTTCTCCTATCCATCTGCTCAAGGATAAGCTAATCCATTTCAACCAGTTGTGGTTGCACATCGCCATTACCTGCTCTTGAATACACTGTGTGTCAAAACCTTCCTTTGCGGATTGTTTTCCTGCTACTCTGCAATGCCATCCCCTTCCTGGAGCCCCTCTAGCAGGAGCCTGCTTCAGCGGGAGAAAGGCAGAGGACAGGCAGCAATACAGCCAGTTTCCCAGCACATCCCCTAGTTTTCAAGGAACTGGTTTCTGGTACCAGAGGCTGGCAAACCATTTTGAATGCCCTCAGTCACAAGCACAAGTTAAGTATGGTATCAGTCACAGTAACCCTGCTGCCTAATCAAAATGGGGAGTAATGCATCATTCTCCATCAGGATGCCTGCTTGTTTATATACACAAACTGTTTTCATATCTCAGTATTTTATAGTGGCTTTTCCACTACAAAGTCTTTACATACAGGGTGTCTCCATAGCATAGAAAATTCTCATTAACATTTTGGCAATAATGAGAATGTGCATAATACAAACCAGACTATCTGTGTTTCCTAAGCCAGACAGCCACCTGATTAAAGGGACTTTCAAAGAACCAAATCTCCCAGTGCACATTATTTACAGCTCTTGGACTTACTGAATATGAGTAGGAAGTGGTAAGGATAACAGAGCACTGGGCAGAGAATTTCAGGGTCCACCAACATCATTCCTTCTCGAGATAATTAATCAATATGAGATCTTACCCTTCAGCTGAAGTTTTGTGGAGGTGACTATCACTCTTGTGGCCAGACAAGTCCTTCAGGGATGTCTGATTCCACGTTCATCTTCTTTGCTTCATGTGAGTCATTTGTGATAAGGAAGTGTAGACTAGATGAAATTTGTATTAGATGGATGTACAACTGGTTGGAAAGCTGTTCTCAAGAAACTGTTAATTATGCTTCATTGTCAGACTGGATGAATTAAAGCACATTCTCCAGGGACTATATAATATTTAATTCATGATTTAGAAGACTGGATTAGCATTTCATGCTAATGATACTACCTGGAAAAATACTACTAGGTAGGATTATGATCTTAAGAAGTTATTTTAAGAATTTGACTCAAAGAATGACATGTAACGACAATAAAGATGAATACTAACTTCTGTGTTTTTATAGAAGTCATCTTTTGCGTAAGTGCTAGGGGGAAGGACTGACTAAGCAACAGTTCCGGGCTGGAGATGATAGGTAGTTCCCAAGTTGAGCGTGAGGCAGCAGCATACCTTTACTGAAGATGTAACCACTGTATTGGAATTTGTAGAAAGGAAGATTATTTGTAAGGCATACAAAGTGGCTCTTTTATTCTTCTCAAGGCTTGAAAAGGCTTCTCTCTGGTTTGGGGCACCACAATTGGAGAAGGATTCTGACCAGCTGGACAGGTTCAAGAGGAGAAAAAAAAAGAATATTCAGGGATCTGGAAAATTTAACTTGTGAGAAAATGTTTAATAAATAGGGACAGTTTAAAATGGAGAAGAGGAAACAAGAAATATATCTGTCTTCAAGCATGGAAGAAAGAAAATTTAATTTCTGTGTCCACAGCAAAACATATTCAGGTCAAATAACAACAGACGTTTTCTAACTGTATTTTTGCTCTTAGATAATGAGGCACTGAGGCCCATTACCTGAGGAAGTTCTGAAGTCCTCACCATGTTCAAGAACAGGTAAAGCAGATATCTGTGAGCAGTAGGTTAAGTTGATTCTTTGGGCCAAGGCTATCAAAAATCTTCTTGATGACCTTTCAAGGTATCCTCAGCCCTGCTTTCTATTAACGTCTGCTTTTTTTTTTTTTTTTTTTCCCCTCAGGAGTTAATTAGTAAGGTCTGTTCCTCCCTATTGGTTTAATCCCATTTCCATGGTTAGGGAGGCTGCTGTCCCCTCATTCTTTTATTTATTTATTTATTTATTTATTTATTTATTTATTTCTGCTTGCAAGTAAGCAAGAGAATCTATCTTGCTGCTCATGATAGGATAGCTGAAGCAGCTACAGTTACAAAAAACATCCCAGGACTATGCTTTTCTCTGAAATCTGTCAGGGCCCAGAGTGCACTTAATAAACCGTAATGGTCCTGACCAGCCTCACTGAGGGCTCCTTCCCACACCTGTGGACACAGGAGCTCCAGTTCAGCTCAGCCCCAGGCTTTCAGTCCGTGCCTGACCCGCGCTGTGTGAGTACTGATGTTCAGGGCAGCTCCAGCCACGCCTGTGCCTCTTTATGGACCCCGCTGACCCGGACTGACTCACAGACCGGCTTCCCAGCTTAACCTTGGACCTTGGACTGCAGACCGGTCTGGTATCAGCGGGCTGTGTTTAACCCTGGTTACTCTCACTGGACCTGATCCCAACCCGTGGATTGACAGCCCAGCTTGCCCTCGGACCTGCCTCTTCACCATGACATGCCTGATGATCTACACTCTTTGTTGGATCTGGGCTCGGGGCTGGGTCCTGGCTGGTGGGGCCCCTGCCTTGCCAGCTACCCTTCAGCTGGGGAGCAACCTGCAGCACCTGACAGGGACCGCAAATGCAGGATGCTGCATCCTCTGCCGTGCCCGTTTCGGCGTGTCTCGTCTCACGCCATACCTGCTGGATGGATCTTGTCACCAGATCTGTGCTTTTCCTCTGGGAGGGAAGTTCTTGTCAGCGGCATGAGGAGCAGCAGGAGGTGCACCAAACTGGCAGAGTGAGTCAGGATGCCAGGCTGTGTTGTCAGGTCAGCCTCTCCCACCAGATGCCAGCTGCAGTCATCCTGGTCTGTTTGCTGGTACTGAAGGAGCTCGTTTCCAGCTTTAGTTCTGGTGAGGCTCTTTCCTACACCTCTCTGCATACCTGTCCACTCTTCTGCTCTCTGTGTGTCACACATACATAGATACAAATATGACAGTTGCATGTATGGGAGATGGTTAAACCGTTACTCCTGCACATCATCTTCAGGTGTCCAATGACTGAGCCAAGTGATCTGCTTATGCCTCAGACCCAGATGTCCTGGACTAGGCCTTGGAAAAGGTTTTTTTCCTGATTATGAATTCATCCAGGAAACCAGATGAGAGCCATACTCTTTCAGATCCACGTGGCTTCCTTTAGGAAGGAAGGCTTCCTGTAAGCCTGCCGTAAGCTTCTCCTGAGCATGGATTTGGTCTCTTCATTTTATCTAGGGGATTGACTTATTTCCATTCTTTCTCGAAGGAAGAAGTTTCTAGAGGCAGGACATCTTTGGGCTTTCGTTGTTAGGAGGCCTTTGACTTTTTAGCTCCGCAGGTTTAGGTCTTTCAGATCCAGAGTTGTTTTTGTCAGCTTCTGGGAGGTTGAAAGTCAGGAGTGCCGAGCAGGATAACCACCAGCGAAACCTGTTATGAAAACACCAAAAAGGAGCCACCCTCCGGGATTAACACACATTCCATCAGAGCTCAGTCTAAGTTAGTGGCTTTCTTGAGCGATAGCTCCATTGCTGACATCGGCTGAACTGCTGCGGGGAGCTCCCTCCACAACTTGACCAAGTGTTTTGCCATTTCAGAAGCATCCAGGGATTATATGGTGCGTGGTAACATAGTCTGCATATCTATGGTTGCGTGCATGAAGCATGCCACGTCTCCCTACCAAGTACTGTGATTGTTAGGAGGGACTGCAATCTGAATACGTGTGTGTGTATGTATATATATACATACCGATGTATATATGTGTGGTGTGTATTAATCAGTTCTATTTTGCAGATTAACAAAAAAAAATTGCTACCAGTTAACGAAACTGTCAAAGCCGTGCTGTCTATAAGCACACTCCCGTCACACACTCCTTCTCCATGGTGTTTGAGTCTTTCTTGGAACTCTCAGCTTTAGGATTGTGTGGCTGAAAAGAAAGTTAGACAGCCTCCTTGTGTACGTAGCAAAGTCAGCAGGCTTGACAGAAAGGAAGTGGAGTGTCAGCTAGTCTGGTGAATGCTGCATGGATATGAAACTATCTGCGTAATGTGCACATATGTGTAAGATACATACATAGATATATGTGAAAAAAACTTTCCTTTTGCTATCGTACATTCTACCTCGGAAAGTAATCTTAATGCCAAGACCATACGAGAGCGCTATCGCTTTGAACATGCATATGATAATGTGTAATAAATAGATACTTATTTCTTATTATTGCTTTTAATAGAAGAACAGAAGTCACCTTAGATACTGTGACTCCTTGAGCAGTTATGAGCCATTTCAGCAAAAAGATCAGCCTGTGTGATCATGCTGTTATAAGGCTGGCATCACTGCTTTTGGTTGGACTGCTCCCCTCCTCTTCCAGTGACACTGCTGGTTTCAGCAGCAGTATTTGAAGAGAAAGGGGTGCTGCGCGGTCTGAGAATGGGTGGTACAGCTCACCATGTAATCCTTTACTGTGAGGTTTTGGGAGTGGGGAGAGGAAGAACATTTATTTCAGGGTGAAAATATTATTGCTGTATCTTCATATTAATGTTGGGAAATAGTATTTTAGTAAACTATTGGGTACACTGTAGTACACTGCTGGACACACCAGCGTGAAGTGCAGTTCATCCCGTTTGGATTTCCTACATCTAGCTGTATTTTCCCAAGCTACATCCATTCTTGCACAAGGCAGATAATCTAGACAGAGATGAATAAAGTCATAGGCCCTGACTGCCAGCTCTTTGTGGCTGGCTCTTATCCAGGGCACAGAAGTGAAACAGGAAGGCTCTTTGTGTTGTGCCCTGTTGTACATATGCACACGGACCTATCTTCATTTCACTTTTTCAAACATTTGTTTCTTTTAGTTTGTGAATATTGTGTAACAGCTTTTTCTTTCTTCTTCTTTTTTCTTGCAGAATGTTTTAATTGTAGAGGTAAGTTGGGTGTTTCTATCATATTGTACTCGGAGAAAGTCACATAGTAAAGTCTGGGTTGTGTACTCGATGTCTAAAACACAACTGTGTTTAGACTTCTTTGGCTGGGAGGTGGTGAAGAGGAAGAAGAGTTGATTTGCTTAATAACATCTCAGTCTTTTTGCAATTGCACGAGGGATCAAACTACACTGCAGGCACTCTAATTTGTACTCTCCTTGTGATACCCAGCAGTCACTTTCTGCGTCACTTGGTGTGGTATTTTTATGGCTTCGTGAGCTCCTGTTCTGCAAGTCGTTCTGTTCCTTGGAGGACAGTGAATCAACAGCAATGATGCCATAAACTTCCCCATAGCGTGACTGTGAAATGGTAGCGTAGCCCTACACATGCTTTACAACTTCAGGGTTGTTCACATGCTGGATGAGAACGTCAGTCATTCTCTCAAGTCCCCATGACTCCTGCTCATTAGCACTGCACCCTGGAGCGTCCCCTGGGGAGGTCCATCACAGAGATGTTGCTGATGTAAATCAACGATGTTCAGTTGTAGAGAAAAAGAATGTGTGTCACCTCACTGGTGCTGCAAAATCTTTCTTAATAAATAATGTAGGTGATTCTGTTTTAAAATGTCAGGAAAGCAACCGGGATGTTTAGAGAGCGTGTCAGGACCTGGCTGGCATTTCAGGCCCAGTCTGCTTGTGTGAGAAGTAGGCTGGGTGGCATGATGAAGGAAATGCACAGCTGCTGGAATGTCTTTTCATAGCAAAGGAGGGGAAAAAAAGTCATCAGGCATAGAAATGACTGTGACCTGAATAACTGGTGGGAGCTCCATATTCATTAATGATAACTGCTGTAACAGAAATGAAAAATGTCTGCAGCAAATTCTGTTAAAGCTCGTAGGTAGCTGAGGAGCAGAGGCAAGGTTTTGCTAATGAAATATACACAGCCATAGAGTTCAGGATCAACAGCTGCTCTCCAGTGGTGTTCAGTTGTGTAGCCAGGTATGTACAAGAGATCTCCAAATGAGATCTGGAGAATACTCACTTGTGCTGGTCTAAGAAACAATAAATAGGGCAGATTTAGCCCTGAGATGGAGAGGTGTTCACATACCGTAGGCTTGAGGATAAAATATGAAAAGTCTGATCCCTGCATACTTGCACTTCCCAATAAATTTTTCTACAATCCCTTGCAGTATCCCAAGTACTAGAAACAGCTCTTTTCAAGAGGAAGTGGACAGTCCTTTATGTCTTTATTTTATGAGTACAAGGTGCTTGCTTCAAAGAGTGTGAGCTCAATTACACCCCTTTTTGGATGTGGCTCACAATGTACTAGGAGAAATACATAATTTCCACAAAATAAGAATATGGAATTTCCCAGTCATTGTTCAAATTTCCTTGTTTCAGCTTTCCTTTGTTTTTAACTTGTTGTGTTTTTAATGTTTTGTAAGGATATTGTTGGAACTGGAAGGACTATGAAGGTTCTGCTTAATAATATAGAAAAATACAAACCAAAAATGATTAAAGTTGCGAGGTGAGTAAAACGATCACAAAACTTAGTAATTAATTGGTCTGGCCCAACGTATTTCCCAGCGGAGATTCCCATTCCAAGATCCTGTTTTAATTCTGTGCTGCAGCATCGCATGGGGAGCTCCGCAGAGAAGCTGCCTGAGTCACTAAGAAGAGGGTGGAGGAAAGGAGAGGAAATGCTTTTGTATTGTTCTGCAGTGGCAATGACCCCTTCAGCCATTTCAAGACTGGCACTGATAGATTTTGAAGGGAAACACACCCAGTTTCTTCCCTGCCATTAGGATACTGTCGAAGGAGAAGCAGAAAAAGAACAGTGATTCATATGGCTCAGAAGCTTTTTGACAAAGGGGCTAGGTTTTTACACATGTTATTCAGATGAATATCTGGATTTTTTTTATTTTGTTCTTAATTGCAGTTTGTTGGTGAAAAGAACATCTCGGCCTGATGGGTACAGACCAGACTGTAAGTGTTGTTGTGAAAATCTTTACATCACTGTACAAGAAGTTACCATTATTCTGTCACTTGCCCTTCATATCATTCTGCAGCCTCCTAGAAGCGTTGTAAAATAGCAGTTGTCAGGGGGAGATGGGATGCAATGGAAGGATTCCTATGATTGTGATTTAAGCCTAGCCTCCTTAATAGTCTGATGTTTTCTGAAGAGCAGTAACTATCAGGAAGTTACGGAAGGGTTAAATGTTGCCTATGAAAGGTGGGTGCTCTATCTTCTGTCTCTGCCAAAATACATGAAAGAGAAAGTCCCTTTCTTCCTTTTCCTTCCTCACTACATCTCTTTAGAGGAGCTGCAGGACTCCATCTGAACACAAATGCTTTTTCATGGTGAACTAATTATTCACTTATATTTTTATAATAGAATAATGTAATTTTAAAAATTATTTTTAAGAAGCATTATCATTTAAAGGGTAAACAATAATATAATCAAATCCCTCCCCGCCAAAACCAAAAGATAAAATGGGCTTTTCAAGCTTTCTCCTGCTGCTCTATTTGTATCATACCAACACCACTTCTCTCTGAAATACTGGTACTTGTACTGGGCTTAGATGAAGCCATAAATGGGGCTATACCAAGCTATTGTCATTTTAGATTCATCAGAATAAATGATGTAATAACAGGCATGTGACTAAATACTGGAAAAATAGATTCACCTAGAAGAGATCGAGCAGTATTTGCTGCCGAAGAAGGCTCTGGTCACAGCTGAGCTGGGGAGGAGGGTAGAAGGAGAGTAGGCAGGTGGGTACCAGGAGGTAGCATCAAGGGTCTAGATCTGGGATGTGGGAGAGAGGGGAAACTTCATGAAGCAGAAGTTAATCAAGGTTGGGCATGGCCCTGCAGTTTAAGCCCAATAATCTGAATTGTGACACAAACATTTGGTTGTGCAATTTTTATACAGCATTTTTTTTTACATTTAGAATTTAATCCAGTAAATTAAAGTATCCATTTTACTGGATTCATTAAACATATAAAAAAAATACAATAAAATGACTCCATGAAGGACAGCTTAATATTTTTATGTAATATTTTGTAAAATGAAACAGATTTTAACCACTTGCTTGTTTATTTGTGATGCATTTTATAAAATAGCAGAGGTTACCCTTTAAATCTCTAACAGAGCTATGTCATTTCCTCACCTGCCCAAATCTGTGATTCAAAGCGTCTGTTACCCATAATTTTTAACAAGCAAATAAAAATCCTCTCTTGAGTAGTTGTAAATTTTTAATGCTGTAAAAAACCTTATGCAAAAATTTTGGTTTTGGTTGTGTTTTTCTCTAGTTACATAATGAACAACTTGGAAAGAGTCTAACTCATTTTATATAGTGCTGATACTGCACAAAACTTCACACTCATAAAGATACATGGCTATGATTAGCTTGAAGTGTGTGAGTTGTATGATTCAGCTACGCTGCATGCATTTACTTTGTTAAGCGTGTGCATGAGTCTTCATGAGATCGGGGCTTTAATTTAAGAAGCATTTGACACGTTTTAGTAGGATAATACGCATAATAGCTTTGCCTACTCTCAGAAGAAAATAGATAAACCTCTTCATAACTTTGTAAGTAACTTCTGAATTAAGATTATACCTTTTTTCATCCTCAGTGGACAGTTGTCATCACATGCATACACGAATGGAGCTGCCCAACCTAGGCAGAACTTTTCTGCTCTGATTTTGGCTTCCTTCCATAACGTGTCTGTTGTGCCACTGATAATTGTAAACAAGTCTCCTACTCTCCCCTGACTGTTCACATGCCTGTCACAAATAGTCTGTGAGCTGGAACTGTGGATTCTGCTACTTGCTGACTCTGGTTTCTAAGCCAGAAGTAACATAACCTGAACTAGCTACACATATATGCCGTTTTCTGGTCAGAGGACCAACAGGTTAATTTAAGGGCTATGCAGTAACCACCTGTCTTGTATTTATGGTATTTGTTATTTGTCCCAATACAGATTATGGATTTGAAATTCCAGATTTATTTGTGGTTGGTTATGCCTTAGACTACAACGAGCACTTCAGAGATCTGAACGTAAGTTTATTTAAGAAAAAACAGAAATCTCTATTTTACTTTTTTGGGGCGTCTTAAAGGCCTTGTTATTTGCCTTATCCTTGGGTCTTATGCCATGGTTGGGATCCTTCTAGTGAGTGTAGAACTCCTTGTAAAACCTTAGATAATCCAGAGGAGTCACTGCTTAGCACTGTGGGTGGTTCATTCCCATCTCTCACCCACTAAGAGCAGAAGTTGTCACTTCTGTCATGCTTCCATCTTCTGTGAGCCTGGGACTTCACGGTTCCACAACTCCCAGTAAATGCAGTGACAGCAGAAAAAGTGAAATACAGCTACGGTTCAGACAACTGGGGCATTTTACTGCTATGTTGCCTGCCCCTTTTCTCAGTGAGATGATGACGGAAAAAAGGTGCAAGCATTCCCAGCCTTGCCATTGCTTCCTGTGATCTTCCCAGGGGTGGAGCTGAAAGCAGGGAATTGCAAGTGGAAGAACTCACTGCAGCTAGAAAGTGAAATCAGAATTCAATTTCAGGTCTCTGGAGAGGGAGGAGTAATGGCAAGGTTACCGGATTGGACAAGCAAAATTATTTCTGAGCAATTCATTAATAACTAATGGTGTAATCAACTATGCTGTTGCAATCAGTGTGGTATTTTTTTCAGCACATATGTGTAATCAACGATCACGGCAAAGCAAAATACAGAGTCTGAAGCAGTAACATCCTCACCTGAAGATCTGTAAGCTCAGTGAAGCCGAAATTTGACTGCGCTCTTTCAAGCATCTCCCAGAAGAGCAGTTCAACCGACTTGTGTTTCTGTCAACTCAGTGTAATAAGGGGTTTACTCTAGAGATACCGATTAACATAGACAGAAATGGGAGCTTCTACAATGTGAAGTAGAGGGCTTTTAAAGTTATTACACTTTTTAAGTACTGAAATTGCAGTATAAGATGCCTTTTGACTAATAATTTGTCTGCCTCAACTCTCATTGTGAATGCGTTTTCTTCATTCAGCCCATCATGCTACCCGTTGCAGTTAAGGTACTTCACATTATGTGTTCTTATGCGTCACGTAAGATTTTTCAGAAGTGCCATTTTGTGTTAGGTTTATGTGTTAGGCAGAATTTTAGGAACTTCAGCATCCCTTTAGTCTTGGTCACATACTCTGCTGCCAAACTGAAAACATGATTTTTATTTAATTGCACAATTCAGAAGTTTCAGCTGAAGCTGGCTGCATGCTGTATGACTTCTGGCAGTCCATTATTGCCCCTTCCAAACAGAAGTTTCAACTCTCAGAATGCACTGAACTGGAGTATTGGTGCACAATGGGCCTTTGCAAGACACAGTTGATCTGAACTTGGAAGATATCTTGCTTCTGGTATGTGATGTGGGCATGGATCTAATCGGCTGTGTTTAACGTGTTGAATTTTAATCAAGAGGAAACAATGCTAGGAAGGCTTCAATTTCTGAGCAGTGCCCTTTGACTTCTGCAGGACACGAGCAGGTCCACAGACTAACATAGTGTTCTGAGTATATTATTTTAATTAAACCTCATTAAGCACAAAAGCTTCATGTTAAACAATTACTCAGTTATTGTTTGATTTTCATAGCCTGAGTTGAAACTTTCTGTAGCCATTTGTCTTCTTTAGGAATATAGAACTGACAACACTGAAGACTAGTATGAAACAAAGGGGAAAAAAAAAAAGTATAGGAAAATCCAGAAAACAAGTTAACCTGTGGATGCTGTAGACTAGAGATCCCTTCTTTCACGCTGTATTGAGTTTGAAGAGTTTAGTTCTGTACCGTATGCAACTGTCCTCAATGACTTCCTGAGAGAAGCAAATGCAAAGTAGCTGTATACCAATAGCTTTGCTCTGAACTGTAAGAGGCATATTGTTATTAGCTTCAGTTTCCTTTAAACTAATAAAAAAAAAATAAGAACACTTGTTACTGTGCACAGTTGTTTATTTTCCCGCTTTAGCATATTTTGCACGTCCCTTAAAAGCGCTTCAAAAGTATGCATTTAACTGGTAATTTAAACATACCTTACGTATGTGTGACTCACAAACTATTTTTATTTGGATAAAATCCATGACGTTAATGACACGAAGTAAGATCACAGATTTATTGTGGTTGCTAATGTTTTAACCCTTTCTTCTTTACTCTTTTAACCTATATTTTTAAAGATTTCTGTTGAAGAGCTTTTCTTCACAGAATAACTTTTCTTCTGTCTTAGAGAAGAAAGCACACCCACACAGCCTCTGGAAAAAGTTTCCTTTATGAGAGTGTTAAAGTTTTTCATAATGTGTCTGTTTTCCCTGGATTTACTATTATTGTCACTTTGGGTAGGCAGACATGCTTAGGCTTAAGCCAGGAGGTCCATGAGGTTATTTCAATTTTTCCTCTCTTAAAAAGGCACAATCCAATTTGCCTTGTACTATGATCAGCCTTCAGCAGCACCCACAAAGGAATCTAACAGGTGAATTATTGTGAAAGTAGTGGGAAAATTTGAAGTGCTACAGATACTCGTAATTCAGACTGTGTCAAAGTTGTTTCATTGGAAGATTCAGATTGTTAAAATCCACATACCTAATAGAAAATAACATAATTATACAAAAGGTAAGGAAAAAAATTGAAGTTAATTTTATTTCCTCCTGACGTCACATTTTTAACATTATGATAAATCACTCTATGGATTTCATTAGCGAATTTATATGTGCAATTGCACTGTGAACAAGAAGTGTTTTTCTCTTCTAATGTCATATTTGAATCTTGTACCTTTATATATCCAAGCATGTCCTGATGTCTCAGTTGCCATTCCACATTATTCTCTGCTTGAAGCACATCCATCTAAAAAATTAATTTTCATTTACTTTAATAATCTGATTCCAAAACATCATTAGTGTTAATGAGGGAACAGGTTAATTATACATGTCTGATTAATGTTGGGTCTATTTTCTTCATTCTTCTCAGCTAGTTTAAAAAAAACATACTTCTTTCCTGTGGTTGTTTAGTAGCAGTGTTGATTCCGTGTGTCGCAAAGTTCTTGAACTAAAAGACCACTAAGCATTTTTTTCAGTCGCAGTTGTACCCTATGACCCACAAAGCGATGGTTTTGTTTTTTTGTTTTTAATCAGTTCAGCAACATTTGTTACTGAAGAAGAGAGAGGATGTTCTATGCAATCTGTCATTTTCTGGACATCATGTTTATGTATTTGGCGGCCATCCATTTTTGTCTCAGTTTTTCTTTGCATGCACTCTAAAGTCAGCATCCTTTCCCTACCCATTGAATACAAATTAATATGGGCAGTAATGTGGTTTCAGGTTACATAAATGTTTAGCAGGCATCAGGTTTTAGATTTCGTTCAATTCATTCATGGTTACATCTGGTCCAATTCCAAAATATCTGAAAGTGATTTTCTGGACAGAAAGCCGAAGTAGGCAGAGTCTTGGTTAACTACAAACCATTTAGGATTTCATGCTACTTAGTGTAGATATGGTCTGACTATCTAGCAGTTTGTGCTTAAAAGAAGGGAATTTAAATAGTTCGAAAGGTCTGTAATTTAAATTTTCAATTCAGTTTGCTGCTGCATACTTGTATTCATAGTTGAACAAAGTAGAAAATAGCATCTGCTTTTTGTTTGCTTACTGTTAATGTTATATTTCCTGAACATCCTATGTTAGTCCTAATGTGTTCTGTAATTAAATTTCCATGTGAAATTCCAACATTTGCTTAAACAAACAAACAAACCAACCAAAGACCTGTATGTGGTATCAGCTGCAAAACAGTTTCAGATCTGGGAAAGTGTCAGATCATCACTGTTCATACACGGTCAAATGCTTAACTTGGAGATGTATTTCTGACATGAGCCATCCTTATTGCTCTGTGGTGAGAATAACATGTATTTCAGTGAAAGTATTGGAATTATCAATTTTAATATTTCTTTAGACTAAAGAAGATAAAGGCCTAATCAACTTCTCTGTATATGTTTGCATTTGTATTTTCTTCGGATAAAATAGCACTGAAATCCTCTATCGTAATCAAACTTGGTACACATGAAGACTGTAATTGACTCTAGCTACTCAGAATACTTTAATTTTCAGTTTCAGTTAAAAATAAGATGACAATCTCAGAAGAAGAAATACAGGGTAGCATAGCAAGAGATAGAGGTTCTCTTTCCCTTTTGTAAAACCATCAATTTAGGAACATCTTTGCCTTCCTTTCCCCTCCCTTCCCTTATTAAATGTTTTCCAGAAACTCTGATTGTCTACATGTAAGAGCTGAAATGAATGCAATATCTAGGCATATTCTGAAAGGTATCTTAATTTATTTTCCTTCTTAGATTGGAGGGAGAAATTTACACATAAAAGTTCATGTAGGAATGTATCACCTCAGATAATTCTTCCAAAAGTTGGCCCTGTCTGTACTCACCAGAGAGAGCAGAAGATAACTGAGGAGGAGCCAGCCTCTGCTGAGGTAATTGCTTATTGCAGTGGTCCCGTTTGAAACCTCGTAGGTGAGAGAAGCACTGTGTCAGGCACTGTACCCATCTGGGAGAGAGAGAGAAGTGGAGGAAAAATAAAAGCTTGCTCCCTCATTTCATACACCTTTCACAATTACTCACTGATGCTTTATACCTTACTCCAGGAAGTCAGCTACATACAGCTATGTCAGTGCCCAAACCAGGAGTGTTTGTACCACTAGGGAAGGGCTGGTGTGTTTGCCATCAGAGAAGTGTGGAACATTGCAACATGTTCCTGAAGCTAGAAAAGCCTGATTGAGAGACACAAATTTGAATGAGGGATTACTGTGAAGCGTTAAAATATTTTTTTGTTAAGAAGAGCAATATTCTGCACTTTTTTTCCCCTCTCATCATTTAATAGATAACCAAAATAGAAGAGAGCGCTAACAAATTAGAGAGGTTCTCATTTATGTTGCTGAAAAGATGGTTGCTCCAGCGAGAAGAGTCATTATGCTTTAAAAAGGGAAGCAGAGAGACTGGTTCCGGGTGAGGCTCTGCAAGCCCCTTGAGGGTTGTTGGCTGCAGTTTGGCTCCTTGTCTGTGCTCCGCCAGGAAGCCTGGGCTGGCACTGCCTTCCTTTCCGTCCATGCCTTCCTTTCTGTCCTTTCTGTATTCACACCTTTCACTGTTACCACTGGTTATTTTGGATCACGGGTTCCAAATCTGCAAAAACTTAGACCCGGTTAAGTACTTTGCTGCCATGCCTTGTTCCTTCTGCTGTTGCACAGAGCAGAGAAGTACTGACAAACTACCAGAGTTTGCAGTGCAGCAATTTATTTGTAATACTGAGAGAGAAAAAGGTTTGGATACCATTCAAAGCTTGACCTTTAGTTTGGTTTCGGGAGTGGCTGAAAGATTTCCCCTTTTTTCCATAGCAGAAAGAGACAAAAATGACTTGTATTATTGTGACCCTGTAGTTTCTTTTAGACCTGCATGATTGAACCTCTGATAATGGTAAGAAAATCTCATTTCAGGATACAAAATTTCATTAAAGTAAATCATTGCTCTATATGTTTCAAAATCCATTGGTCCTACTATTAGTAAAACTTTCTGCATTTGTCAGTGTTGTTAAGTCATAAGGCTTGACAAGGGACAAGTCTATTGCTGGAAGATCAGTGCTATGCTTTTACAGCTATTGAAATTGCACAGAAAAATAATGGAATTTAGCAAATATTTTGGAAGCCATGCCAGAAAACAGTTATCCTCAAGTGTCTTTTCGCAGTTATTTTATTTTCCTAAATTATTAGAAGTATTGATCTTTTTTCCGTGGATTGTTTTTCTGCAGTTTGATCGAGTATGCCCTGTTTTTATGTGGTATTCTCTCCTTTGCCTTGTCTTTTAACCAAACTCTTGCCAGACTCAGTTTTTAATGACACTCACAGACTTTTTTTGTTTTTCAGAAAAAGATAAGCCCTTGTTCTGAGATGCTTAGGGCCAGAGTTTTGAAAGCTCTTACAGCCAAGAGAACTTAAAGTACTTTCACCTGTGTGGGTAGGTGCCTAGCTGCATCCTTCAGTGGTTATGTACCCTTGAAAATGTGTTTGTAGCCTAATCTGGATAGACTGGGAAATGCAATAAGAAAACCGTAGATGAAAATAGGAGCTACGAGAATAAAAAGGAGTGGCAAGTACAATTGTGTCATTCTTTGATTCAGGAGTGAATATCTCTTTGTCTTTCTGAATTATACGAGTGTTGCTTAATTGATTGATTTGTTTGCTTTTTCATGAGAGTTACTGGAGCAATGTTTCTGTGTTTTCTTAGGAAATTTGGAATGAGGTGAGAGTGCTCAAAATTTAAATTGTGGAAATCATAGCTCAGCCTAAACAGTTGCACGGAGAGACAAAAAGCAGACAGCTTTCATGACACCAAAGGCAGACCAGAGACAGAAATATTCAACAGTAGCACGAGGAGCAGAGTCAGAGAGGGTAAAAAATGAAGTGTCATTACAAGCTCTAACTGTAGAACATTGATTGGAAGGAGTCCACTAGTGAGCGTACAGGAAGGATACTGAAATCGGTTAAATATGACCTGCTGAGTGAGTATGGAGATGGAAGGTTTCTGCTGAGAGACTGTTTGGTCCTGGGCCCACTTGTTCCATATGGGAAAGAAAACTGTAATAAACTGAAATTGTTTATCTTCCTCCAAAAGGCATTTTGGAAATAGCGTGGCATCGCCACTGGCATCGCCAAGCCACATTTCGCATGTTTCCAGGGCTGCAGCAGCGTCCTGGCTACCAGTGGCCTGTAGCTGGGGAGGGATCTGCCCATGGCCACGTGGATCTGCACAACCAACATCCCGCTCCATGGTGGTATTTCCAGCTGCGTTATTTGGAAGAGAGCAAGAAACGGTTTATCCAGGTCAGGTCTGGCATGCAGTTGATTCTGTCAGGCCTTCACAGTATCTTGCAGCAGCCTAGCCAAAATATGCATCAAAATATTTTGATATTTCTCCACATGGGTCACAAAGTGGAATCCAAAGCTAGTGAGTGTTTTCCTGATTATGTTCCATTTATTTATAGAAAAAGAGTCAAATACAAGAACACATTTCCTGTGCAAAAGGGAAGAAGGAAGTCAAGGTACGTCATGGCACTGCCTCAGGATGATCCGAATTCTTCGGACGGGCGCAGCCTTACTGGTGTTATTTTCCATTCCTCAAACTGTGTTTACGCTGTCTCAGCTTCAGCCGTCTCTGAGACATTTAAATTGTTTTACACAGAAGGACAACAACATTTTGCGAAGTAAAAATAGGTTGTGAAAATTGTATGTAAAGCTATTCAGGAACAAGAAGCATGTGTTCTGTGTATTTGAATAGGAAAATAACTCCACAGCATGTGGGCCCCATTCCTGCAGACTGACTGTATACAACTGTTCATACGCCCTGAGTTAAGCCCCTGCTAAGTTCAGAGCCACAGTTTTTAGTTAATATAGGTTTATGTATGAAAATAGTATGAAAACACTGTCATTTTCCACATGAATGTTGTTCCAAACAGTCCTCTAGCCTGCCAGTGTAATGGCATCAGCCTAAAGGTAGGAATGCTTGTACTGCTGTTAACTCTGAGAATTTAAATTTTTGGTTTAACATTTAATACATTACCAAATGGGATGGAGATGCAGTCGTGCACCTCTTGGTAAGGCTTACCAAATATTCATCCACCAGCGTCCTCCTGGAGTCATCACTGAAGGCTCCCGTGGCAGAGAGGAGACCACAACTCAACAAGCAATGTCATCTTCAGCATCTCGCTGAGGTCTCCTGGAGTTTTCCCAGCTCAGCACTCAACGTTAAAGCAGATGGGATCACAGTTTAAAACTGTAAAATGTAGGAGTTAGCTTTTCACTGATTAAAAAAAATTAAAATAAATAAATAAATAAAACAAACCAAAAAAAAACAACACCTCTGGGTGTTTGGGTGTTTTATGGGCCAAAAATCCTATTCCTGACTACAAAGACCTTTGCAAGCCTGTGGCTCCAGCCGAAATAATTAGGTGGATGCGAAGGATTTTGAAAATGAGGTAAGTAGATGATTTCCTTGTTTAGGTTTAACGAAAATTACAAGACACTTTAATGCTAGGGCAGCAGGGCCTGGCTAATGCCCTCTCACTGCTGGTGAGAGGAGCTGAGCTGCTGCTTTCACTCCTATAGTCCCTCTAGTCCCAGTACTGTATTTAGCCATAACCTAAATAATAGCTAACAGATGAGGGTCTGCAAAATTATGAACAATTAAATAAGAATTTAGTTGTGGAGTGGGTTTTTTTTTTTTTTTTTTTTTGGGGGGGGGAGCTTACCTCTGTCTTGACATACTTTGAAAAAAATCTTCCACATATTTTCAAATGTCTTCTAATGACTCACTCCAGGAAAGCAAACATTTATAGTTTGTACGGTTTGATCTTTTGTCTATAGGTTTACTGAAGGTGAAAACAAATCCCGGGAAGTTTCCCTCACTATTCTGAGTTAGTTTAAAGCAAAGTCATAATACCAGACTTTCTTTAAAAGTTAGTTTTAAAATATGCAATTACAAATTCATGTTTCCCTGTCTGCATTAATTGCTTTATGAAAGACAAAACGTTCTTATGTATGTATAATATTCCTATAATAATCATTAGGAGAAATGTGGATATAGAAAAACAGCTTAGAATAAAAAAGGGTATTTTTATATCTGTTTTTAATGAAGTCTCAGCTAAAAGGTATTTTTCTATTTCCCATTTTCTCTCTCTCCTTTTTTTTTTTTTTCCAAAGCTCTGCCAGAACTCCTGCATTCAGCTTTTTCAGTCAGTCACAGGGTCCCTGCTTGATTTCCTTCTTCATCTCTACTTTACTGACTTTAGAAACTGCAGCTAAGGGAATGCTCATAATTTGGGTTTTATCTAAGGAGGCTCAGTTCTCCTCCTTCCAAGCAGTGCATTTCAAAGGTAGCATCTGGATTGCTCACCCAAACCAAATTTCTTTTTGCCCTTCTTCGTGCTTTCTGCAGCACATTCACTTGCATTTTCTCTCCCTGTTTATCTTGGATAGTGCACCACAGTGCTCCCATCTAGATGCTGAATTATTTTAGCAACCAGGAAATTATTTTCTCTTGCTCCAGTGACATTTAATGGCATGGTATGTCAGCCTTAAAGTGAGAACGACTGGCTTTAGAAGAATCTCCCTCATCACATGAGCCCTTCTGGCCATGCCAATAGCATTAAACGTACGCGGGGCCTCATCTCAGCGCTGGCCCCGATTTTCGTGGCGACTCCAGAGCCCGATGAAGTACAGCTACACGTGGCCCGCCTCAGGGCGTTGCAGCCTGCGGTTACCTCAGCAGCCCTGGGGTTGCTGCCACTGACTTCTGAGCCCCTGTGCAAGCCGTAGGCCGTGCCCAGGCACCATAGGCCGTGCCCAGGTGCCATAGGCCATGCCCAGGTGCCATAGGCCATGTCCAGGCACCATAGGCCGTGCCCAGGCACCATAGGCCGTGCCCAGGCACCATAGGCCATGCCCAGGTGCCATAGGCCATGTCCAGGCAACGTAGGCCGTGCCCAAGTGCCATAGGATGTGCCCAGGTGCCATAGGATGTGCTCAAGTGCCACAGGCCCAGCCCCGCTCCTGCCCACGGGGCAGGGGAGGGTGGCAGCCTGACACCTCGTGCCTCTCCTGCTGGGTTTAGTGCTTCCAGCACCCGCAGAAACCTCCAGAAGCCCTCCCTGCTTCTGGTCTCGGTGCTCTTCGCTGACGTGTCGTCTCGCTTCTCTTTCTCTGTAAAGGTCTGTCAGTCTTTTCAGAAATGAGAACTTTTTCCCTGACAAAGCCGGATTCTTGGCACATTCCTCCAACATTCCTTCAGGCAGGCAGGCAGCAAACAACAGCGCAAACAGTCCCCGACCCTCTCATTGTTTCCTGACCCTGATTTACCAGGGGTGAGATGGATAGATGATTAAACTAACCACAGGCTTGGTTTGTGCCAGGCCATTCCATCTGAGCTCTCATGACATATTAATTTACATTTATTTCAGTTCTTTTGCATCTACCCCGAAAGTAACAGTTGTGTGTTTTCAGCACCTCCCACCCAGATTCTGCATATCACTCGAGGTCAGGCTCTGTCCCTCTCATTCTTTCTGGATATCATCTTCCCTTTTATTCATATTTTCAAGTTGCTCCTGAAAAAAGCGGAGGTTCATCTCATCAAGTGGACAGTTGAATGTGGTGACATCCAAGGGTAAAGTACTACTTTAGATAAGAGCGTTACAAGCTGGCCCTTTGCAGACATTTCTAAGCTGGCTTTCCTGACATAAATATGCGATGTGGGCAAGCACACAGTCTTAGGTTTTGTTCCAAAAACCGAGAGGCTACAGCCCTGATTTTAGAGATGCGTATCGGCTCGACTTTCGAGCTGATAGAGAGAGTGCCATGACAGGACAGCAAGCCGCTGAAGGAGCCCTAGCACCGACGGCTTCTCACACCCAGTGGTGGCAGTGCACGTGGCAGTGTCCTGTCGAACAGCAGCACCCTGAGGTGATGCCCACACTGTAGGAACGGCAAGTTGTGCTAGGGTTCAGCTCCTCACCTCCTTGCTCAACTGCTCGATCATGCTCTGCTTGCTGCACCTTGGCCTCTTCTTTATACTATCTCCTTTTTATCTTGCTGCATGTCTTTTACTATCTTTTTTTTTTCATTTTTAATTCTGGTTTGTCTTGATTTTACTGGAACTAGCTGTCTTCTCCTGTACTCTCAGACTGAAGGATCTGCTGTACTTCCTTTCTGGTCTCATAGGACCGTTGCTGAAGCTTCTGGCAGAATTTCTTAATTGTAGCTTTTTTTTTTTCTTTCTCCCAGACTCTACCGAAATAGCTGTTTGACTTTCCAATCAGAGATCCTTCATTACTACCAGGAGCAGGTGGTTCTCATTTCAGAAATTTCAGTCAAGAAACCAAAGCATGTGACATCTTGTGAATCACAGATTCTTGCTTTCTGTCTTGACATTTCTCTTATCTTTCTGAGCTGAAGGCTGATCCTGAAAATGGATAACTAAGTGAAATTGCATACCACGCCGCTACAGCCTAGCCAAATAAAATCTAGAAAAATGGCTTAGGTGGAGTCAGCACAAAATGCAGAATTAACAAAGATTGCTAGATTTTGGCCTATACAATATTTTTATATTTGTATTGTTCCTTTCCAGATTATAAAAAAAGACATACCCTGACAGCTCCTAATCCCCCTACATCTTACCTATCAGCATAACTCCGTATCTATTTTCTTTTTAAGAAGTTAAATCTGAGATGTTATTTGCCATTTCTCAGTCTTTCTTCATACCTGCCTGAGAGATGGAGTGTTGGCCACCCAGATGAGGCCACCAGGCGCTTCAGCTTGTCCAAGGTTTTGGAATTCAAACTGCATAATGTACCATATTAAAACCTCAAAATATGTCCACATGGTCTGTAGTGTCATGGCGCATACCAGCTATAACATATATAGGTTTTCCTGTAGCTGTCAGCAGGTTAGGTAAAAGTACACAGTAACTACAGGTCTTTTTGACTTGATTATTCAGACTGGGGACAGGGTGAGAGGGTACAACATGGTCAAATCCATTTAGTGACACACTGACAGTGAAAGGGGAAATCTCTCAGAATGATTTAAGAAATTAACTTGGGTCCAGCACATGTCTGCATTCTTCTCTTTGTGCTCTTCCCCCTCGGGATAGAGTGATAACTGCAATAGTGGAGAGAGTAGACAGAAAGCAAGTTTATGGGGAGTCCTACCTGTCCAGCTATGAATGGTGTGGGGAGGAAAGACTAATGAAAGAGTAGGGAAAAAAAGAAAGTGCAAAGAATGACTGACAGAGAGAAGAAAAGGGGAAACTCAGGAAATGGGGAGGCAGGGAAAAAGAAAAGACACTAAAAAAAAACAACAACCAAACAAGAGACTACAGTAAGAAAAAAAGAGTAAGAAAAAAAAGGCAAGAGATCACAGAGAAAACTCATTTTTAAACATACATTGCAAATGTCATCTATGGCAAGAGACGATATTTGTATTAAACATCTAAAACTCAAAATCTGAATGCCTTGCACATTTTAAAATATACCTCTGGATGTGGATGTCTTTGGCTAGGGACTGACTGTCTTTCTCTTTGGCGTTATCTGAATTGAGTGAGCTGAAAGGAGGTTCTGCTGTCTCCAGACAAGTTCATCCCATTTCTATCACTAGCACATCACCTAACAACAATAACTTTACACTTAGCTCACAAAGATAAGCGAGAATATCTCCTTTTGCACCTCGCTGCAGTCCAGATGGGCGGGAATGCAATGCAGTTTCCCTGGCATGCCTGAGCCCATAACAACTGGTTTCTGTCCTACTTAATATCTGAACGCTTTTTACAGTTTCAGTAGTGTTCAAATGACACAAGCCTGGAGCTTGTGCACATGCTGCCTGAGCAGCCCTTGATAATGTCAGTGCCACAGAATTACAGTCATTATCCATGATCTAAGTAATGCTCTCTTGCTGCCTCCTTGATGGATTCACTGTGAGAGAGAAAACAGCATGTTTATAGGTGCGAGGAGCAATGCTTCCCAAGGATATTTTAGTCTCTCCCACCTTAAGAAACCTGTCCTTGACTCCTCTTGCCCATGCAGGTGCTCTCTCCTCCTTGCTGTGGCTCTGCTCTGTGAGCAGCACATCTACAATCATTGCTTACAGGTTTTTTTTCCTCTTCAGTTCTGACCTAGATCTTCCCTGATTTGGCTTCTGCCCCTTGTGCTCCGCTGAATCAGCGTCCCTGGCTTATGACTACCACAAAGTTCAGAACTGGAGGTAAGATGAGTCTTTGGTTTTAATTTTAAACTGTTGCTTCTAAAACACTGGTATATTAAACATAGGAGCTTGTGGGGGAAGGCGAGGAATACTGCATCTCTCTCAGCAGCTTTCTTATGACTAAGGCTAACAAGGAACAGGCTGTTCTGTCGATGCTGCCTTGCAACCCAAGCTTCCGCAAAGCCCAGTTATCTCCTAAGGGTTTCACAAAAGCCTCTATTGATTTCCTTCTGGCTAATACTTCTGGTCCCTCCTCTGATCTGTCTCCTGCTTTCAAGAGATTTGATCAGGTTACTCTTCATGCTTTTATTTGGCTTCCACAGTTGTATTTCAGCTTCTTTGTCTTTAATCTTTCTTACAAAGTATTAAGGGATCTTCATTCTCTTTCCAGCATTTTCTGCGCATTCAAGAAATAGCTGTTTTGTCACCTTTTCTTCCCTCTCTGTGCTTCGCCTCTGAAGAATCTCACCATAAATAAAATTTCAACAACTTTTTCCGTGCTTATGATTCACCAGTATTTCTCCTTCAGACTTGTCATGTTCTTTCAGAGCTAAAATTTTGACTTGTCTCTCTGGCATTAATTGCAATGCTCCTGTCTGGTATTTCCTAAGCCAAGCTAATGCAGCACCCACACTGAGGTATTTTTGGTAATCTTTTTTAACACCACTCACTAAACACATTTTCCTGCAACTCCTCAGTTTCTGTGTCCCCTTATTATAGATAACTGATTTTAGTTTCCCACATCTGTTACTCCCACCTTGTATAATGTGTTCCCATAGTTCTGAAAGAGGTAGGAAGGAGGTTTGTGTGGGGTCATCAGTCACTGTATCTTAAAAGACCTGGGCAGGTCTCAGCTAGTTGGTGAGTGGACGCAGACTAAGTCTTGAAAACATCCTGTAAAACTAACTTATTCTATCCTACATGAACAAAGGGTTCATATTTTTGTTTTACCTCTGCATTTGAAAAGGTGAATAATATATAATCAAGGCTCTTGGATTTTCCTAAAGACAACTGTATCCGATTGTGAAGGTGCAAGTACAAAAAAGAGGGTCTGACTGCTCTGCACTGGCCAGTGGGGAATAACGGGGAGTAATGAGATTAAACTGAACAAAGGGAAACCACTGAAGGTTGAACATCAGGAAAATATTCTGGCCATGGCTATCAGGCCATGCATGGACTAATTTCCCATGGGAAGTGGTGGAAACTCCATCTCTTGAGTAATTTAAAATTAGACCAGATAAATCACTAAAAAACAGAGGACTGGGAACAACCCAGTTGGAATCAGAAGGAGATGAACTAGGTGGTTTTGAAAGACTGTTTTGGTCTCAGTTCCTCGTCTTTTGAAATTAAACAATCCGCCTTGTTTAGGGTCTGGTCACTCGAGACTGCCAGCCCTGCAGCTGCACTGTGTCCTCCTCGTCACAGTCAGGCTGAAATGCTGATGTGACTCTGACCGATCATTTTTCTCTGTTGTGGTCGTGTTACAGCTTGAGCTTGCTGGTGTTGCTAGCAGACACCCTTTGGGCCCGGTTCCTTCCCTTGTTGCAGACCTGGCTGGGGTCTGTCATAAGAGTTTTCTGTCAAAAATCTCCTTTGTTTTGGACTGACTCCTCACTACCTCCCCTGCCTGGTACCCTGTTGGGCTGAGCTCCCCTAGATGGCAGAGCTGAAGCAATTTAAATGTGAACCACTTTATACAGCCTTGCTGTTATGTTACAGGGACTGTCAGCCCACTAACCTCTCAAGAGCTGCTTGCTAGAAACAGCATCTGCTGTCCTGGTTCACTCAACTGCACGTGAGGGGCAGTCCAGCTCCACGTACAGTTAACGGAGGTAGGATTTGGCCCCAGAATTGTATTATTTCCCATAAACGATTCAGGTTTCCAGGTCTCAAAAAGAGCAGGCCAACAACAGTTGTGCAAAAACTTGGAAAACGCGATGAGGCAAGTTCAGGGAAGCTACAAGGGACCTTCTTGTCCATTTACACTTTTTAAGCCTTTTGTTATGTAAAGCTGCAGGTTATCCAACTCGGAGCAGTTAGTCCACAGTTTCCCTTTTTCTCCACACACAGATAGATTTCTTATCAACTGAAGTCTACTGCAATGCATTTTTTTTGGACTGAAGTGCTGAAGAAAGCTCAACCCAGACTGGGTCACATTTTGAGGATTTCTTTTGACTAAAATCACACGCATAGCTGTCTGCAAATTTAAGGATCTGATAAAAATTGACTTCTGTTATCTCTAGAACTGTTTTCATTTTCTACAGTTTGCTGAAGAGGACAACAGGTCAGGCGCTTTTTTTTGGTGTTGTTTCTTTTTCGGCTGAGTGACTCCATGCAGAATGTTCTTTTTCTCAGCTGGCAAAAGGCTGTATTTTTTGAACGGTTGTTGGATTACCACGGGATGCCTAAGAGTTTCCCATCTTACAATCAGAGACAAAGTAAATAAACTGATAACGGCTGTGGTAGATATACAGATGGAGAAATGAAATGACTTGGGAAGCGAGATTGATCTGAACTACTTTGAGTCTCCTTTTCATATATATTTGAACAGGTAAGTTTAGGTAAGTAATACAATCTGAAACAGGAGCTGCAAGTAGAGCATAGCAAAAAAATAAATTATTTTACCTCTTTTGGTAAAAGTTATCAGTTCAGAATCAGGCTCACTTTCTTAGCTCTGAATTTGTATAGCTTCACACTTTATTCCCTGAAGAATTTTCTTCTTTGTATCAGTAATTGTGATCGCTTGCAATAATTATTTTACTGACCATTTCCTTATTACTCCTTTTATCTGTTATATTTTCCATTCTTTTCATCTCTTGTTCATGAAGTTTTAACACTTCTTATTTCCCACTCATTTTTGATTGTCTCCAACTCATTTCACATTTATGTTACCTATTCTGTCAGCTTTTGCTTCCTCCCTTTATGTCTTATGTTCATAATTCCTGTATATCTTTTTTTTTTAATTTATTTTTTATTTTTTATTCTCCACAGTGTAGCTTTACAGTATCAAATACTCATGTTGCAAAATTTCCCTCATATGAAGATCAACAATAAGTTAGCTGGAAGTCATCCGTATTTCATTATATTTGGCAATGAGAAGTGCAGCTTTTAAAGAGCCTCCACCCTGCAGCTGCATCTCATCATTGATCCATTTAAATGCACTAATCTAGCCAAAACCCAAATGTTTCCCATTACAACCTGTCTCTAAGTGACATCTATGTGCTAGTTTAGGAGCAGATCTGCATAACAGAACTACTTTGGAGGTACAACAGGAAAAGATATCCTTCTGGTTCAGCGCTAAACACTTGCATGCTTTTAGGCTGAAATAAGGATGGAGCCATGTACTTCCATCCAGCTACATAGCAGATGAAATGCACATTGCAAGCATTGCTCACCGAATACAAGCTCTGTAATTATGGGCTACATGTATGATCGGTCACGTGACTAGAGATTGGCTCCCATGCTTGGAGGGATTTCTCCACAGAAATGGAAAATCATGAAGTTTGCAATGAAGATGGGGTGGGATATCTAACACGCTACTGGTATCGCACAGGCCCTGGGGGCTTTGTAGGTGATCGTACCACAGCAGTTTTGTGAAAGGAGTAATGAGGCCTGGTCTACCCACAGGCTTGGTTTGCTTGACTTCGTTGACGAGGGTGTTCTACTGTAAATCCTGCTGATCAAGATGGGAAGTGTCTTACAAAAACAAAACTGCATTTTGCAGTCTTGTGACACAGCAGCAGTCTGATGTCAATCTCATAGGAAGATGAAAAGGGGGGGATTCTTACAATTAAGTAGGAAAATGAGCAGTATATCCAGCACTATATTCATTATTTTGTATGCATATGTGTTGAAATAAAGATAAATAGCCACGTCAGATCATCCTTCAGCCACACCACCTCACTTCCCCACTCTCTGGGAGCCGCAGGCCGCCCCCAGCACCCCATCCCAACGGCTGTCACAGAAGAACCAGAGCCCTTTACGAGGAGCAAGTGGGTGGCTGTAATTTTGGTACTCGGGAACGCGTGGGAGGCTACTTCTTGAACCAAAGGCAAGTAGATAAAGGAGAACACACGGCGAGATGTGCAAAAGCTCTGGAGGGCTTTGCGGGATCTGCCACCACATGACCCACAGAGGCCTTAAACCAGCTACTTCAGCGTTCTGGCACCCTTTGAAATACAAGGGTTTCTCCTCAAGCATTTCTTGCTGCCAAATGCTTTCTACATGTGTTGGATGGGGCCCTGAATCATAGTTTCTGCTGTGCTAATGCTCACAAGACTAAGTCCATCTTTGATCCCACTGGCACATCCTTTCCAAAACTTCGTTTCTTCCCCTTTAAACCCACAGCCCTAATCAACAGCACCCTTGACTTCTGGCATACCTTCCAATACACTCAGCCCTACCGTAGAAATGCTGTTAAAATGCTGAGTTGTATTCGCTTCCTAAATTAACATCCCAGCTGTGATAAATGTGGCAGTTCTTGGATAACAAAGTTATTGTTCCATGCTCTTTGCTGGCAGCATCAGGAGAGTAATTGCACTGGTCTAAGTTCAAGTCACACTCAAAGGCTGTCTCTACAGCTACAAGGGCTGGAAAATAATCTGTTGTAGGGAGGCTTTGGTTCTCAGCTCCAGTTATATGGAAGGGACGGATCTCCAGCTAACAATAACCAACAATAAGGTGTTAGGCACTCCCTGCTACAGAACACTTCAGAGAATATCTGTACTGCAGATCTTTCTACTGTGCTGCCATATGTAATAGATCTCCAATGAACAACAGCAAAAAAACAACCCTTGTTAGACTGTAGACAAGATCTGAGTTCAGTTTTAACACCTTTGGCAGTGTGTAATGCCTAACTCTTCACCTCAATAGAGGTCAGTTATATCATGGCTCAATAGTATAGTTTTTTCTGGGCTTGTGTATAAGTCAGTTGTGCAATGGATTTTCTAATTATTTCTTATGCTAGTGGACACCACCGTTCAATTCTTTATCAGTATTAAATGGGTCTGATTTCTGTATCAATAAAAATGACGTGCACCAGGCAGACTGTTTCCAGGGCCACAAACATCCCTGGTATCCTCTGCGACAGACAGACTGCTAAGTTTTGTAACATGATGGATGAAACTAAATTGAAAATCAATATTTTCTTTTACAGAAGCTTTCAAAATACTGGCCCTGGCGCTTTGTTTAGAATAAAAAGCCCTTCCTTACCAAAAGCAAATCTCTAGTAATGCCGATCCTGTAGCACAGTCACACTGTTGCTCTCACCCTGCAGAACAGCACTGCAATTTATAAAGTGATAAGCCAAAGAATTAGGAAATACCTAATTAATGTAATTGAAATGTCTCACTTAATCCACTTGGTTAACAGCAATGCTACCAGGTGAAAATTTCCACTACACATTCTGATGAAGGCTTTAATGTTAACTTGTGTCATGCGTATTTCTTAATATAGAAATAATTGATACTTGTATACCAGCAGTTATGCAGAACAGAGTTGCACAGCAGTCTGCTTATCCTCATCGAAAGGATGTTGTTTTATACACAGGAATAAAGTGTTACTTTCATTGTTATTCCCACAATATGAGGGTGAAAAAAAGAAAACGGGCTAATAATAACTCATTGCAGTTACAGAAGTTCAGGCTCTCCCAACAGTCAGTGAAGAGAAACAAAAAGCCGAAGCAATCCCTCTTAGAAGAGTGGTGTGAACGTTTCTTGTCAGCTTCTGCGACTTCATTTACTATTAAGAGAGCCTAGATGACGAGCTCAGATCAAATGAATAATTTATAGGTGGGTAAAATCAGGTGCCATGGATACCGCCCTTGGTGTCTAGCGCGCTTGGAGGAGAGAGCACAAGGCATGCAGAAAATTTTATTTGCCTCGGGGTGTCAGAAGTTTGCGTTATTAGGCTCCTTGTTTGCCCAGAATGAGAGCCCTACTGCAGCCAGATTCGCAAGGATGTGCTCGCACTCGGAGCCATGTTGGAACAGCTTTATCCATAACAAGAGCTCCTCACTCTTAACTGAAGGGTGCACTGAGCTAAAGGGGAATAAGATGCTCTTATTTTGGGAAGAGAGTACCCGGCATATGCTGTACCAATCCATCAATATTTTCAATATTTCAGCAGTGCTCCTGCTCTGAATTGGAACCAAAAGCAAGTATTTTCATTAAAAGCCAGAAGGAGAGAGGGAGTGTGAGAGCCACTTAATTAAAGCATTTCCAGCCAATACTCTGAACAACTTCTAGATTCTGCACGTATCCTGTGCATAGTCAACGGAAACTGTATGAGCAGAGGCTGAAAAGCCTTGGGGGGAGCTAATGTAAAATGAGCAAAAACTACAATAGTCTAGACCGTAAGAATAAAGCTCTGGCATTTATCTGAGAAGAACCAAAACATGTAGTGACTAAGTGGATCTGCTGGCTGTTGAAGAGAGGCAAGAGAGCCCCAACACAGCCTACAGCAATCTGCCGGCCTACTCTGAAGTGGAGGCCATATCTGACGGGAATAAGGTGCTCCAGCACTGCTTCTGTATGGGATGGATGCTGCAAGAAGCTGTCTCATGGCCCTAGCCCCTCGCCCAGAAGTGCCCACCTCCAGGCTGGCCGAGTTGTCTCTATGCCCTCTTTCAATGCAGAGTAGCAGAAAACAGTCACAGGGGCAAAGAAAGTGGTTTGTTATCCTCTGGCTTTGAAGAACTGTGTAAAACCACATCCAGTGTTATTCACGTGTCGGGGAGAACTTCACCAGCCCAGCTGTCTGTGAAATAACCCTCTGCCTTTAGGTGCAGCTAGAGGAGGCCGCTGCCTGCGCTGGCTGCCTTCAGGAGGCAGTGGCACGGAGCATCCTACAAGCAGCGTGCCTCACTCTTTGCCCTTGCACAACCAATTTTGTCACGACCAAGAAGAGCACAATCCTCTGAGCTGGAGTCAGGAAACATCTCGCAGGAGGAAAAGCCAAAAGATGACTGTTGCAGTGTTTCCACTCGGTTCATCCCTTCGCTACAGCAGCTAAGTATTGGAAGGGGACTTGAGCTGTGCACAGCTGTTATTTACCTCTGTTTTGAAATGCTCAAAGTTGCAGTAATCTGTTTATTTTTCTTTAACTCTTTTGTCCTTCAGAGGTATCACGCATTTCAAGAGGCAACATTGCTAGGTATTAAGAGAATCATTGGGCTGGCAATGCTGTTGCAAGTGTTTCTTTGTAAAAGAAACACAATAAATAAAGGAAAGCAGATTAAATAAACATGGAAGCTATAAACACAGCACACACACACAAAAAGTCTTAGTGAACAGAGAAGTTTGACAAATGATGACTGGTACAAATCTTTGCTTTTTCTCTGGCTTTCATCAGGATTTCTCTAAACCATAACGATGTCTCCAAAGGAGGAGTCCTGACACAGCTTAGGGGAAATGGATTGGAGCCTGCTGCTCCTGCGGCCGGTACTACAGGTTTGGAAAGGAGAAGAGCAAACAGGAATACGGAGGCTTTTCCCTTTGGGTTTCTTTTTTTATATTAACCAGACCCAGTTATTAAGGCTAATTACCTTTATAGAAGTTGGATAATGCTTGTGGCCCTCACCTCAGGCACCTGTATGGCCCTGCAATCTGATAGTCCACCCCCACCTGATGAAAAGCAAAGACCACTCTTACTGTATCAAAAAGATTAAGCCCTGTCCTTATATTTTTTTGGGGGGGAAATGCTTTGCATTGCTGTGCTCAGAGTTTGTTTTGTGTTTTGCTTAGGGCTTAAGGACTGCCTTGAGAATTAAATTAACTTGGACCGTTTCCCCTTGCTTCCCTTGTAATGCTTTGGTCTAATCCTGCAAATGACCTTTGTGTGGACATACTTTGCATCCACATGGAGCCATTTGGAGTCTGGTGCATGCGAAACAGCCCAATGCTGTGCTGAAGAATTCAAGTATATCTAATGAGTTAAAATATTTGGCTGCTGCTTTCTTCTGGGAAAGCAGTTCTGAAATGAACATCTGAGGGTGTCTTAGCAGAAGGCTGGGCTGAAAACACTCTGTAAACGTGGCTTTGTTTTTTAGCTCATTACTTTCATTTTGACTTCTGACAGCGTTATGTTATTGCTGATTGGATTTCTGGATTGATTTCTGTCTAGATTTGCATCTCTAAATCCATTCCTAACAGGGACAAAACGCCCAGTGTGACAATTAGTTTGGAAACATGTTATATTCAATGCTTTCTCCAGCAAGTTCAAATGCATTTTTCTTTTTTATATATTAAAGTTTGCATAGGCAGTCAGTCAACATGGCTTGTTTAAAATAAATGAGCATTTCTGTTCCTTATGTTCCTTAGATGTAATCATTCACATGGCTGGGTTTCTTTTTTTTATTTTTTTTTCCCATCCAGGCAGATGAGTCACGTGGAACCTGAACCCAGCTCCAGGTGCTCCTCCTGCCCACAGTTGTCTCAGCTGTTTGCTAAAACTAGAGCAGAAATCACTCATTACATAGTATATCTAATTCTGATCAGCCAGCACCTACTGTAGAATTTGACTTTTGTTCAAAGGGTTTGTAGAAGACTGAAAGGGAATAAGGTCCAATATTTTCGTCTCCTTGAAAGCATCATCCACAGATAATCCTCTCTCTGGAGGCTGGATGTAGCTTTCTGGGAAATTTATAAGACTCCTTCCAGGAAGCTATGGTGATGGATTAGCTCTGTTAAACTACCAAACATATTCCTAATCCAGCCTATTCGGGAAAATCCACACCATAGAGATACAAATACAATCCAGTTTCCCCCACATTTTTTTTCCTTTGGGAGGGGTGAGGGGTGTCATGCTTTCCTGGTTGCTGTTTCCCCATTTTCTATCTCACTACTTAAAAGCCAGAGCAGGAAGATAGGTGTTGGGAAAACAGTGGGGAAAAAAAAAAAGGAAGAAGAAGAATGTAGTATCATTTTCAGAGCCTAGTCCCCATAAATAGCAATCAGCTTACAGGTTTAGAGACCTTCTGGCCTTTAGATGGCTCCTGCTGTCCCAGAGAGCATCTCTTGTGTCTCTCTTCTGTGAAAAGAGAGCTGAGCAGCGGTCGGCATAAGTAGCAGCAAGTGGAGTCAGATTTAGAGGTGAGTACCTGGTTTCTGCAAGGTATCTGTCAGTGATGTTGTGATGAGCTCAAAGTGAAGTAAAAGCTCTTTGGACAGAGTGGGCAAAATAAGAAAGCAGCAACTGATATATTGCCTTTGGGTGGAGCACATCACTGTTGGAAGGAGGGAGGGTTCTAATGAAAGGAATATATTACGATGATATAAATGCATTATTTTTCTTCCTGATCTGCTCAGTGCCTGAAAGCTATCTTGACCCAGCCCCATCTCTAGGGGAAGACCTGTCAAATGCCAGGGCTCAGGAGGAAGCTGTCACACCTTGTCCCTTTGGAGGGAAGTTGTGGACAGTCAGAAGAAATACAAGATGGGCAGCCTGAATTTTGGAGACGGCTGTTCGCACCTCTGTGCTACTACAGCAGTCGCACTGATCAGCAGATCAAGCTGCTGCTGACGTGATAAAGCAAGGACAGAGTGATAACACTGTTGTCAATTCATCACCAGCTACTTCCACCTAAATTGTCAGTTAAGTAGTTAAACTAAACATTTTACAAAATAGGGCTGATTTATCACCTCTCAGCAGACCAAGGCAGAGAACCAAAGACAAAGCTGTTATTTCAGCAGAGGGGCCAAGGTAACCCAAATTGTCGTTTCACTTTTCTTTACCATTTGAGCAATTAAATCTTTTCTGTCATGGCCAATTTTAAATAGATTGGATGTTCATTGTGTTGAACTCTTTAAACTTATGTGTGTGTGGGAGGGGATGGTTTTGAGGGAAAATGCTGCACTTCTAACAGTCCCTGCTGGCTTTCTAAAACAAGTTAACATTGTTTGACCTAAAGTGAATAAACTCTCAACAGGACTGAGGCTGATGACTTTATCTGTTAGACTCTGGCTCCTCTGATTTAAAACAAATGAAAGACTGCTGATAGTTCAAGTGAATGCAGAAAAGATGGGAGTGATATTTTTTTCCCTCTAGCCCTTTACAAAATTAGGAAATCTTGCTGTAAACAACATGCATGGCATTTTCAGAAACAAGTTGTTATTCCACAGTGACAGTTTCCAAAACGAGAAAAACAAGAGTTTTGCTTTGCTTATGGTTTCTAAGTGTTTCAGTAGCTTTTCATTGCTAGGAACTCGAGCTAAAAGTAAAGCGAGTTCTGCTGTGCTCCTCCTCGTCATAATCTGTTTGCTCAGATTTTACACTGCAGCTAATTCCCCTGGGCACACTGAATTATACTTGAATTTGTTTTTGTCTCTGTCTGGATGATGTTAAATTCCTGCAGGCTTGAACAATGTCATACTTCTTTACAGAGTACCAAGTCTGCTTTTAGAGCGAACAACTGAGGCTTACTGCTGTAAAGGGTAAAAATCAGCCTGCCTTCACACACTTTGGTAGCCTCACACAGACACCTCTGGGTCCAGTTCAAGGAAACTATATACATGCACATGTGGCCGATTAATAAGTACTTGGGTGTGAATGCACAGCACACCCAAAACTTCTCACCATCTCTGTTTTGGACACACACGGAAGAATAACCTGCCTTACTACTCGGTCATCCTTGCTCCGGGGGGAAATGAAGTACCGCAGGCCTCTTACCTGCACGCAGCCTTCTGTTTGGTGATGCTTCAGTGATGCTGGCCAGGAGGAGCAATCATCTCTCCGTGAAATCCTGGCTTCTCTTGGGGCCTCGGACATTGTCACCCAGACTGCGTGAGGAGCAGTATCCTGAGAGAGACAGCTCTCCCTTCATGCCTCAACTTTGTTATCTGAGAAGACTATGCTGAAGACTGGGGGACGCACCAGCTGAGATGCTGCTTCTCGTAGAGTAACTGCCTGGTTTCTAAAACAACTGCCAGAAGCCACATGGCTACTCTGTTGGTATTCTCAAACACAAAATATTCCAAGAATAAGCAGCTCATTGTCTCCTCTTCCAAACTGGCTTTTAGTCTGTGCTGACAAACACTGCTGTTGTTGTGGTCACATCACGCCTCCTATTTGCAAAAGAAAAGGTGTTGGAGGCACATGCACACACGTACAGATGTTCTTGGATCAGATCTCCAGATACCTTGGAGAAGAACAAAAAGGGCCAGCAAACAACAGCCATACACAGCCTGGATAAAAGATATCTTTGGGTGGCTCCGAAAGGTAAGATCCAGCTTTCTACCTCAGAGAAACCTGACCCCAAACCATGATGCCTGGCAAACCACCACTCCTCCCATCCACCACATCATCCTACAGCTGGTATGGGAGGAGGCAACTTGACCGTTTCTACAAATATTTCAGGTCAGGAGACCGGAACCATCACTCGCCCTGCGGGGAAGGTTCTGCAGTCTCATGCTGTTTCTGGAAAGAAGCTGAGGTGTCCTCAAAGCAGTGGGTTGGGGAATTGCCCTGGCACAGCATAGGAAATAAAGCCAGGGAAGGCAGTCTCTAGTAGCTTTTGCACAGATGACTGCCCCTTCCCATGCACATCTCTACTCAATGGCTACAGTGCAGGGGACATGGGTCCTGAGAGCACAGCCTGAAATATTCCCCACAGCCTCCCTGAGCACACCTAGCAGTGATCTTCGCTTCACGGTCCTGAAGCTGCCATGCATTTATGTGATATCACACTCAAGCTGTCTCATTGCCTCAAGTCATTCTCAGCTATGGCAGGAGGAAGGATCTGAGGGGAAGGCAAGAGGCTGCGTTGCCAATCAAATTCTCTAGCTTTAGCTCTCAAAATATACAAGCGAGGCAAAAATACCCTTTTTCTCCTCCTCACCTGTATTCAGCGAGCCTGGTGATGCTGGCTCTGGTCTGCTTCCGTGCCCAAGAAGTCACAGTACTGTTTGTTTAACCCAACGCTTGTCAAGCCTTGCCTAGTACCTGCTCTGCACATCTCGTTATTCATGGGCACTGCTGGCAATCAATCTCACAGCCCAGTTTGGAGACTGTGCTATACATTTTTCACCATGTCTTCAACACATTTTTCTTTTTGTGGTAAGACACCTTACCACTTTCAAGACGCACACCCCATCACTTCAGCTTCCTCTCTGGCTTTCCAGTAGGCCATGCTTCCTCTTCATCACAGCTTTAGCTAGGCAGAGATTATACCTGGGGACTAAGCCATGCAGAACGCAGTATGCACTCAAAATGGAATTACTTGTAGGGGATATTGCATAGCAGACTGTGACTGGTGGAGACAGCACTGCTGAAGCTTTGGGACGCCAAAATCTCTTACCATAGACCCAGTGGCAGGCTGGCTTCAGTTCCTCTTGGCAGTGCTCTGCAGCACTTGAAAAGCATCAGCATCCAGGGCCAAGTGAGGTAGGTGTGATCTCCTGTGAAGACTGAAATAAAAGCAAGGAGGCACTTTGGTCATAGTTCAGTGTACACGTGGGAGCCAAGGCGTAGGCAGGGCAGCGATGAGATTAATCTCTGCAGCCAGAATATAGGTGATAGGAAAGACCATAGAGTGAGATGGGAGTATTAGGGTACAATTACTAACAAAACAGCCATCACCAATAATATCTAGGTTGAATAATGTGCTAGTGCTGGATGGGAAACAGTTGCATGCATCATGGCTGAATCACAGGAATCTTAATGCAGAAATCTGTAAAGCAAATACGATTGCAGACAATGGTTAGATTACTGTGTGGCTCTACTCGTGATTTCACAGAAGGCTTTTATATGTCTAGGAAGGAACTGTATTCCAGCTGCAGTATCTTGGATATATCGGATAATGAAAAATGTGTTCATCGTGCATTTTTTGATCTCCTATTCTGGGGAAAATGTAATGAATCATCCTCATGTAGGGCACCAGTCAACATCCTCTGGAGCATGGAAGCTGTTAGATGGATGTCGGTGCCCTGGCCATGTGCTGAAAGAAGTCCGTAGCCAGGCTGCTCGCCGTGGTGCTCACAAAGGCTGCCAGGGAGGCAGTAGCCTTCTCTGAAACAGAGAAACTGCAGAGGTGTCCATGTTCAGCCTGACCCTATCAAAGCAGACCCTGCCTGTGAGATTTAAGCAGCTGGGGTCTGTGGTGGGAAACGTTACTTCAACAGCTCCCGTAAGCGACAATTTCTGAGGGCAAACATCAGTGCAAATGTCTACTCGCTTAGAATCCTATCTCTTCCCACTCACTCTACCTTTCATTTCCAATACCAGGTTCTTTAAAATTGGACCTTTTCTTATTTAACTCCTCAGACTTAACTCCTCAGTCTTCCCCCTACCCCAGCACAAAATACCCAGGGTGTACTCTTATCTCCCACTACTCCCTATCTAATCTACCCTACCAGGTACTCCACACTAATCTAATCTAAAAATTCCTCTAAGAAACCTGCTCTCATTTTATCCTCTGTTTCTCTGCACTTGCATTTCTCTCTAACCCAAGGATAGGACATTTGGGACTACCCACAGCTGAGCCAACTCGCTGCTCGTGGCACCTCAGTTCTGGCAGATCATGGTGGGCTGCACGTGGTGAAAGAGGAGAGGGCCTTTGGGATGGCATGGACAACATGGCTTCTTGGGAAGCGAGTTACATCACCAAAGCTGTGTGCAGTTTAGATATCTAAACATGTCGTAGGTGTGAGAGAAAGGCAGGCCCTTGGGCTCTGCCAGAGGTAGATGCTAAGTACCATGTGGGCAGGGGGCAGGTACCTCAAGCATATTTCATGTAATGAGTTTCAGTCCTCTGGTCTACCCACCCAAGTAAATTTTGATATCCAAAATTTAGCCTTTAGAATTTCTGTGTTCTCAAGATATCGACGTGTTCATTTGGCAAATGCGATCTTAAGAAGATACAGCCCCATATTTGTGTCATCGCAGACCCAGCAGAACTGGCACCACAGAACAACCGAGCACGCCTCAGCCCCTGGACGGCAGCGTAGGCTTAACTCTGCCTGCCTCCGCAATTCAAGCGGAGCTGCTAGACTTTGCACTGAAGTGGCTGAGATGCGCTCAGAGATATCTGCACCAGCTCTCCTGTGGGGATGATACTCTTTAGCAAGGAGTGATAATAAACAGTAGGATGGTGCTAACACTTTAAGCTGCTGCAGCTGTCTGCTAACAGAATATATGTCAACACCTTCAGACTAGAAGGTGAGAAAGTGAAATTATAGCTCTCGGTTACCCTAATTCTGCTTTTGCAACCTCTTTTATTAAATCAGTTTCAAAGGTGGCTAGGAGACTCTGAGATTCTGCTTGTGTGTTATGAATCTGAGATAACGAGCTTGTTTCTGAAAGCTTGCCTCCTTCTGTAAGTTTTCCTGTTGCAACTATGACACCGTATTTAGAGTGAAAAATAACAGCACATGAAAGTCCTAAAGATATCCCAGTCCCCCAGGCAAAAAACATCTGCCACAAAAAATTGAAAACTGTGATTATGAGGAAGAAAATGAAGTACATATAGTTTAATGA
Source organism: Anser brachyrhynchus (assembly GCF_964034855.1). NCBI lineage: Eukaryota > Metazoa > Chordata > Aves > Anseriformes > Anatidae > Anser > Anser brachyrhynchus. The sequence continues at coordinate 18,891,499 of NC_137695.1, forward strand.
AGATTTGGTAGTATAAATATGTATAAATATTCTTTTGATAATTACACAAATATAACCTTCCCAGAGTTAATAATAAGATATATTTCCTTAGCCAAGCCATGAAATAATTTGTGATTCGAGAATTACATTTTCCTCTGTGATATTTTTGCCTCGCTTGTATATTTTGAGAGCTAAAGCTAGAGAATTTGATTGGCAATGTAAGAAAAGTAAAAATGGAAGATTTGTCACTGTATCGATGTAGCTCTGCTGATATAAATAGAGACTTGCTAGATACTAAATGATTGCTCAGATAGTCTATTCATGTTTAAATATCTCTGAGACATTTTATAAATCTGACAACTTTCTACATGGATATTAGTTATGATGCTAATTTAGATTTGGAGTCTGTGGCTCCCATAGGAAAAGTGATGATCATGAATACATGGAAGTTATTTTATATACATAATAGATTTTCAATGATGTTCTGCAGGTTGGCACAATGACTAAAGTGCAGAGAGCAGTATGCAGCCAAGGAGACAGCAACAGTTCTTGGCTTTATTTGATAATAGCTTCCAAACAGCGAAAGTGCTGTAATTGTTCCCCTTCCTCACCCCTTAAAAATATCAGGTGATTTTAACTCTGATCTTTTCAACTTCTTGGCAACCATGGACTGGATGGTATTATAAGTTTGCTCAGGGTTTGGGTGGCAAATAAATTGTAAAATGTTGTACGTCAATGAGAAATTATCAGGGAGCTTGACAAAATGATCCTGTGAGTTGCTAGCTGGGCAGCAATATGCTTAATTAAAATATGTGTATGTGATCTCTGGTCCAGGTCAGGTTCAGCCACTAAGTAGTCTTTAACATCAGAAATTTATGAGAACCTGAAAATGGGGGCTAACATTCCCTTCACACATTGACTTCAGAAACTACTACATGTTTTAGCTGTATATACATCTACAGAAATCCATGGAATCACATGGAATTGTAGGTAGGCATCTAAATCAGGATGACGAGATTTGTGTTGTAATATACTTTTACATTCAGTAGACAGTAGATATGACCAGTTGACGAGAATCAGCATTTGGACGTCCAGACTCTTCTCAGTTCTTAGGAAGCCAGTATTCCTACCTGCTGTGATGGGAGTGGTTGCTGGATAAGCAGGCCAGTCACCTCCTTTCTGAGGTCACTGAGAATAGCTAGGTAAATAAATAAAACCACAAAACACCAGCACATTGTTTTGAGGGCACAAACGAGACGAGATCTTTACCATTTCATACAAGTCACTTTATTCTTCGTAGCTCCCTTTCACAGAGACTTCAGTTGTCCAGTCGCTGTTCTAGAACAGGAAAAACAACAACAAAAAAATAAAAATAAAAATAAAAAGGTCTCACAGTGGTAACACAGAAGCAGGAGACACAGGGGACACGTTTACTTTCGGTGCCTTCACCGAGACACCGCGGCCAGTCTCCTTCCAGCCCTCAGGCTGCGGGGCACCGGCCTGACCCTGTCTCGGAGCCCCCGGGAGCGCAAGGACCAGGTGCAGGACGAGGCCTGCCACAGAAGCGCTAAATCCTTCGCCAGGGCAGAAAAAGGGCGATTATTCCCGTGAGGAACCCGAAAAAGCTGGTGGGGAGGAGAAGAGAAGCGCGGGGCCCGCCGCTCCGCGCTCCACACGGCGGGGCGGGCGGCGGCAGCCAGCTCCTGCCCTCTCGGTGTCGTCTGAGGAGGAGGAGGGCGGATTTTTGGAGGGAACAGAAACCGCCGGCCCGGAGGCGGGGGAAAGGGGACGGCGACGAGAGCCGCCGAAGGGGCCGGAGCTGTATGAGAGTAAGAGGGGGCCGGCGGCGGGGACAGTGCCCCTCAGGGCCGGGGAGAGGCGAGGCCGGGGCGAGCGGCGCTGGGGCACCGCGGAGGCCCCGGAGGGGCGGCGGGGACGGGCGAGGCGCGGCTCCCCCGCTCCGCGGCCGGTGCCCAGGTGGCCGGGGCGGCGCAGCTGGCAATGCCTGACGGCGGGGGACCGGCGGGGGGGGAGCGGCCCGGCGGTGGCGAGGGAGGCCCGAGGGAGGGGCGGCGGGCGGGGCGCGGTGGTCTGATCGCCGCCGGCCCCGGCGACGTAGCTGGGGGGGGGAGGGAAGCAGGGCGCTGGCTGGGAAGCGGGGAACAAAAGCGCGGCTGCGGGAGCAGCGGGGCTTGGCCTCGCCGAGCTCTTTTGTCGCCGCTTCCCAGACGGGGTTTGGGTGGCTGCGGGCCCCCCTCGGCGAGTTGAGCAAAGTTCAGGCGGCGCGGAGCCGCCGGGACGGGACGGGACGGGAGGGCCCGGCCCCGGGGCGCGCTCCCCGCCCTCCGCCTCCCTTCCTCGGCCCGGCCCGGCCCTGCCCCGGGCGGCTCTCCCCGTGCCGCCGCCAGCCCGCGTGCGGCGGGGAGGGAGGGAGGGAGGGAGGGAAGGAGCGGGCGCCTCCCGCCTCCGCCTCCCTCTCCTCCCCGCGGCTGGGGCTGTGGATAGGAGGAGTTGGAGGAAGAGGAAGATGACGAGCGAGTGCAATTAGCCTAACAAGGGACGGGTGGCGGCGGCTCCGCGCCGGGGACTGACACCTCCGCTCTTTTCTCTCTCTCTTTCTCTCTCTCCGGCTCCAGCCATGAAGCCAGAAGCGGGGCAGCGCGGCTGAAGCCCCGGGGCCGTCCCGGCGCTCTGCCCCATGGCCGCTGCGTGACGGGGCCGAGCCCCCACCCCCGGCGGCGGGGCCGGCCCGGGCTCGTCGGCGGCGTGGCCGCGCTGGGTGTGTGCGAGCGGCTTCGGCGTTGCCTCCCCCGCCGGCTCCCTTCCCTTCTTCCCATCCCCGATGTGGGCTCCAGAGGACTCGCCCCTCCTTTGTAGCCGGGAACTGAAATAATGGCGACCCGGTGGGCAGCGGGGCCGCCCGGCGGAGATGGAGACACCGAGCCCCCCCCGGGCGGCAGCGGCCAGGTAGGAGCGGGCGGGACGCGGGTGCGGGGCTGCGGGGCCGGGCCGCCTGCCTCCCTCCCTCCCTCCTGCCGCGGGGAACGGCTTGGCTGGAGCGGGCTTAATGGCCGCCCCCTCTCCCTCCTTCCCTCCCTCCCTCCCGCCCTCTCCCTCTCTTCCTGCCCGCCCGCCCCGCAGCCGCTGGGACGTGGGCGCTGGGAGCGATGTGGCGGCCCCGGCCCTTCCCCGCTTGCCGTGGGTCCCCCCCCGGCTGCCCCATCCGAAGACCCCCTCAGTGTCCCCGGGTGCCTCCCCCTAGAAATACCGGCCTGGCGCCGAGCTCCCTTTGTAGGCAGCTCCTCCAGCCCTGCCTGCAGGCAGCGGTTTGCGTTAGACGTGTCTCCGGCCGCAGCGTTTCGCCGGGAGTTCAGTTTAAAAACTTGACGGCGTGCCTTATGGTGGCACCGTTGCATGTTTGGACAAGCAAACCCTTGGTTTTTAGCGAAGAACTCTGTCTAATGCCTCCCTCCGAGCTGGCTATTAATAGTCATAAATATCTGCGAAACGGCCGGGAGTTCACATCCAGCGAAACAGATGTAACGGCTCCGGCCAAGTTGCTCCAAGATCTGTCTTAAACTTTATTTACGAACTTGCTTTTGTATTTTTCTAACTTGAGGCGTGTTATGCTCGTGACAGAAAGCTGACTTGAATCTGGGTAGAGCTGTGGAATGGGTGTCCTTTATGTAGATGGTCCCCTTTTGTTTGCTGAAATCGGAATACAGTAGACTGTATTAAACCTACAGAGTTCATTAAACCTACTATTAAAGCTAAAGAGTTCAAAAATGAAAGTTTTTTATTTCAAAAGTGCCAGGTTTTGTTTTATCTCTATCCTCAGTTCACCTTTTTGCCTTGATTTTGAAGTGGCACATATGGTGGTGGTGTAAGATTTTCTTCACTGCCGTTGCCTCAATTAAGAGAGTCACACAGTCTCTTAAAGCAGGTGGGTTAGGTGAGGACAAAATGGGGGGTTTAAGTAAAAACAGATACGCTAAGATTTAAGACTTAGTGATGAATTATGCTTGTTAATTTGTATGTCGTTTTTATATGTTATCGAAATCCTTTTTTGAATGTGACTGAAAACAAGGCCATTTTTGGGGAGTGTATCCTTTAATACTATTTAAATAGTGTGGGAAGAGAGTAGAAGCCACATGGCCAAGTGTAAAAGTGAAAATCTGCTTTTTAATTCTGTCGTGTTGAGACTGTTGGTCTTTTGGCACTGGCGCTCTTGTCATAATCCACCTCTCCCTACTGTGGTAAGCCCTAATGAGGCCTCTGGCACTTTTGGAGCTCATCTTAGAGCTGTCTAACCGGGGACTACTAATAGGTATGGAATTGCAAAATGGGCTGTGCTGCCTGTTGTTGTACCTGGTATTTCTGTGTTGCAGTTAACATTTAACTGCTAGAAAACATGCACTTACACTGATGACTGCCTTAATCACAGCAGGCCTGAAATAATCTTTGCTTGAATGAAGATAGCCTTCATGAATGCCTAATTGAGGTCGTAATGCGTTCTTAGTTCCTTTAGTGCACGTATTCCTGCATGGTTTAAAGTACAATTTATTTCTTTATATTTTTTCATAGATTGGTGTAAAATGCCAAGAGAGAGTGAGGGGTTGTGGTTTGTGATCTGCTGAGTTCAGCTGATGAAATGGTTACTGTGTGCAGTACTGGTGTGAACAAATCCCTTTAACTCCAAAATAGGACTTGTGTTGATCACTGAGAACCTCGTTTCCCCTGAAAAAAGATCAGAAAACACTTGGTGAAATTACTGTAAAAAGGAGTCTTGAATTTGCAAAGAAGTTCCTGCTGTTGTAGGATTTTATAGTGTGTTAATACTTGACATGCAAGGTATTGGGAATTTTGGGAAATGATTTGTTTTTGGCACACTATCTCCCATATGTTGTTCACGTTGTCATGCAGTATTAACTCCGTGTCCATGTAATAATGTTTAGCTGTAGACCTGTACACACAGCAAGATGTCAGGAGGAGGACCCCAGGCATAGCTTGTGTTCATAATGGGCAAGGCAGTTGCAAGAGAACCTAGGATTTCCAGTCAGATAAAGGCTTTGGAAGTGTACAGCTATAAACACTGGGGCTTGATAAGAACAGAACTTGTTCTATGTCTTCGAGATCACTGATTGTACAAATAAAAGGAACTTCTGAGTAAGAAACGAGTGTGTATCTTTATAACACAGAGGTGGGAAAATTGTGGACATACAATTTGACTCCTTTGGGTAATGCATATATGGGTAGATAATTTTTTTGTCTGGATGCCTGTTTACTCTGATATTATATATATATATATATTTTATCATGCCTTGTCATGATTTCTACTTTTTTTATTTTCACTTTTTTTTTCTTTTTCCTTGACACTGCACCTGGAAGTCTTTCTCGCTACAGAGCCCCTTCACTGAAATGATTTTTGAGAACAAAGATGACGCATTCAGGCTTGCAGGCTCCCATCTGAACATACAGCGCCTGTTCAAAGGGACAGATCACGTATTCTGGGCTCTTGGGGGAGCTGGCAGAGAGGGCCAGGGACTCTCAGGGCTGTTTGCCATTCTTTTTGAAATCTGACACACATTTGCAAATGGGTACAAGAATCGCTGAGCTTGTGTTCATAAGGACAGATAAGTGAGAGTCTGCTTTTTCTGGCTTTTAGATTATTAGGCATATACTATCCCCATTTTGTCAGGTTGTAGCAGTGTTTTGCTGTTGTGATTAAGCCCTGTTGAGGTACAGGCAGTGCTATGCTAGTCACAACATCACATTTATAGCCCTGTCCAGATTCGAGACTGGAACTGCCTTTTTTGTTAGTATAAGTTTAAAATTTCTTTCCCTGCTTAGAAAAGCATGAAAAAAGTGCTCTTTTTGGTTTTCCGTTCCCACTGTTTTGCATTTACTTCAAAAGAATTACTAAATCAGTTTGTGGTGTAGCTTGCTGTTATCTGTATTGAAATGAAATTGTGGTTAATATTTTTTCATCCATACATTTAAACACTTTTGAATGTTTGTAGCTTTAAAAGGTAATTTTTTTTGTGGTGAACAATAGTTTCCTCCATTTATGAACACTAAATTACTTTATCAAATAAATTTTATTAGGAGTTTTTGATATTTTTTTCTGTTGGAACTCAGAGCACATATACATTCAGATTTTTTGTTACTGGAAATACCTAATACTGCAAAGAAATTTGGAGCATGGTGCTTTTTTTTGTCTTTTTTTTTCTGGCTTAACAGCTGAATTGTTAGGCATAGTAGACTGTCTTTAGAGATTCCTGGGAGTTTCAGCATTTGATGGTAACTAGGGAGTACATTTCCATAGGCTCCAGTAAAAGAAAACTTAGTTTCTTCAGTATTTTTAGAAATTCAGTATTTGTGGTTAAAAAGAAACGGGGAGAAAACGCCACAATATTTTTCTCTTACACCTTATCAGAGAGAGCAGAAGTGCGTAAACTGGAAGGGTCAGGAACCAGAGAAGGGCAATGATGACAGTAAAAATAGAAAATGATTGGCATTTTCACTAACAATAATTAGTAGACTGTGCTTGCTATTTTAGCAGCCTGGTTGGGATGACATTGGTAGGCTCAGAGTGGTGACACCCAGGTGTTAAGTGTCTCTACTGTAGGAGCACAAGCGCTGGAAGGCTGTAGTTAGGTTCTGTGTTTCAGTCTTTACATAATTATGCCTGTGAATGTGTAAGCTGCTCTGGAACTCGGTATCTTTGGAGACCAGTGCTTTCTCTGTACTTGATGCGTAGAGGCATGACCATAATGTATAATGAGGTTCAACCATAATGTAAAAAACTCAAAATCTGAGAATGGCTTTCATAAAGTTTTATATGTAAAATGAGTTTGAATTTTGTATTGTGTACTACCATTAGAAATGCATATTACTTGTGGTGATAGAGAGCTCTGTGCAAATATCGTGTCAAGGGAGAATAAACACAATATAAATACCACTGTTACCAGAGAGTGGTGATTTTAACTACTGAGAAAGCTTTAGTCAAATCCTTTTTAGTCATGCAAGCCTAACACTGGCTTCTGCTCTCATTTATGCTGGAGAATGCCTAAGGTAATTTGGTGGAACGTGGACCTCTTCCATGGGGAAATGTTATGTATTTGTAAGTGACAACATAAAGCTGTAAACAGTTAATTTCCTTCAAGAAAAGGAAGGGATGTGCCTTCAAATGTAGATGCGTTTGATGTTTTTGTAAAAGTGACTTTCTTCTTCTCCAAAAGACGCCTTTGTTGATTGCACCACTTAGATAATTGCTTGAAAAACAAGAATTTTTAGAAGAGAAGCGTGATGGATTGAAGAATGCTTTGAGCTGTATCAGTTCAAAATAAGTGCATTTACTGTATGTAGTATGTTTTATAAGGTAAATCATAGAACATTCTGAGTTGGCAGGGACCCACAAGGATCCTGGCTCCACACAGGACCACCCCAAAACCAAACCCCATGTCTGAGAGCACTGTCCAAACACTTCTTGAACTCTGGCAGCTCGGTGACGTGAGCACTACCCTGGGGATCCTGTCCCAGTGCCCGACCACCTCTGGGTGCAGAACCTTTCCCTCACACCCAGCCTGACCCTCCCCTGTCCCAGCTCCATGCCGTCCCCTCGGGTCCTGTCGCTGTCCCCAGAGAGCAGAGCTCAGCGCCTGCCCCTCCGCTCCCCTCGTGAGGGAGCTGCAGGCCGCCATGAGGCCTCCCCTCAGCCTGCTCTGCTCTGGGCTGAGCAAACCCAGGGCCCTCAGCCGCTCCTCGTACGCCTTCCCCTCCAGACCCCTCACCACCTCGGCAGCCCTCCCTCGGAGGCTCTCTGACAGCTTTATGCCCTCCCTGGCGCACCCCAGGGCACGGCTGGCCCTCCTGGCTGCCAGGGCCCACCGCTGGCTCGTGGCCAGCCGGCCTCCCCCAGAGCCCCCAGGCCCCTTTCCGCGGGGCTGCTCTCCAGCCTCTCGCCCCCAGTCTGTGTACAGCCGGGGTTGCCCCTTGCCGGGTGCAGAATCCGGCTCTTGCCCTCGTTAAATTTCACGTGGTTGGAGATCGCCCAGCCCTCTAATTTATCAAGATTTCTGCAAGGCCTCTCTACCGTTGAGGGAGTCAACAGCTTCTCCTTAGTCAACAGCTAATTTAGCGTCATCTGTAAACTTAGGGTATATTTAAGTCCTGTGTCCAGATAACTTATAAAAGCATTAAAGTGAGCTGTCCCTAAAATGTTTCTCTTTAGCAGTTGTAGCAAACATTACAACACCGATCTGAGTTTTTTCCTTTTATAAGCACTTTTAACAAAAATTCCTATCATTAAACTGAATGTGAAAATAACATCTCCGCTACTTCTGATGCATTATTTCTTGTCTGTGTTGTTTACTTGCATATACCAAAAACAACTGAGCGAACTATTGGGGAAGAGAAGGCATCTCATGACACTTATGCACTTTATGCATCTATGGTCTTGTACTATTTGAATGTACGAAAATGTCTTCCTGTAGGTGGATGACTAAAACGTAGCTCAGCAGAAGAGTATTGGCTCTGCAAAGAGTAAAAGCTGAGTTTTAAATTTGTGAATGCAGGCGTATGTTACTGTGTAGATGATGAGAATATGAGTGTGTGCAACCTCTGAGCACTATAAAAAGAAAAACTTTCTGTATCTTTTCCTGAGGAAATTTGCGTTGCAGTGTTTGGCTAACCTGTTGGCAATATATCTGGGTACTTGTTGCTGGTCTCTTTTTTTTTTTTTTCTTTAGCAACTGGAAGATGGAGAAAAATGAAGCTATTCTAGCATTCGGTGGTTTTGTGTTATTCTTCATTGCCGTTGTTTGTACGTTCAATTGCAGAGGCTAGGAAGCAGAATATAAAAACTTAGGAAATGATGTTAAATGAAAACGGATTTATATCCTGTTGTTAATAAGGGGTCATTGTTTCTAAAAAGCCTGGCTTAGCCGTACTGTAAATGGTGGGGCTTCGTAGTTGGCGTTGAAGCTGTGTGTTACTGGACAGGACTCCAGACGTCAGGCTGATGAGCTGTTAGGTATGACTCCTCCGTTGTAGAGACATCAGATCCTATGATCTCATCAAATCCTTGAATTCAGTGCCTTGCTACAGAGGAAGAGTTTGTCTGCCTCCCATAATAGGAAATATATGTACTAAATAATATGTTGTGCCAAGCATAATAGATAAACAGTGAATGAGAGCTGTGCTGTCTGGTCAGATTGGTGGATGAATGGGGATGATCATGTCACACTTCACCTGTTTATTTACACAGAATGCAGGTTACTGTAAATACTGTATATCTCCTGTCCAACTCCATTTTTGTCTTGTCACTTTCAGTATTGTTACGGAGTCATGGTATTTTTTCCCCATCACTCAGCAGTAGATGTATACAGTAGAAGTGTAAGCCCAGGTGATGGGTGGGAACAGCAACATCAGACAGACTTTGACTGTGTTCATATCAGAAGTTCGACACGTCTTGTAAACCTGCAAGTGCCTAAAGAAAGAGTTCTTTTAATCTTATGCTTGCAAGGTGGGATAAGCTGTTTTATGTATGCGGTTCTTAAATACTTTGAGACTTTTCAATTGGGAGGCTTCTTCTGTTGTGTTTGTCTTTTGTGTTGCTTTCAAACCAGGGTGAAATGCATTTTTCTCTTACTCTCTTTACATGGGAACTCTAGCTACTCCCTGAGTTGTTGTTTATCTTCTTGTTTTAGTAATGGTGAAACAATTTTCTGAGTTTACTGTTTTATTGCTGCTGGTAGTCTTGAATAAATCTCATCTGGGAAGATGATAAGAGTTTAGAGACTGGGTCACTTGCTGATAGGAAAGTAGAAGCTAGGCAAAGCTATGTGCCTTGCTCTTTGAGTCTCTTTAGATCGTGGAGATAGAACTATAGCATCTTTCTGAATAAGTATACTCTATTATAGTTTTGAATGTCATCAATGAATTGTGTTCAGTGGGAACTGTTGTTGCTTTATATTTTCTGTCGATTTTTGCACAAAAACTTGCAGTTCAGAAGGTGTTTATGAGCAGAGTGCTGCGAGCTGTAATTGTAGCTCCCTAAGCAGCATAGTGTTTGAGAGAGCCTGATACAGATCATGATAGTAAATACTTGGTGCTGAGCATGAAAGGTGCTGTGTGGGCATTCGGGAAAAATACAGACAGCTGTTTAGATTTTGACTCTCGCTTGCCACCGTGAGCGTCTACCTTTGGGAGTGTAGCTTGTGGGCTTATTTTTGTTTGAATTTTTCCTTATTTCCTTCTGCCAGCAGCTGCTGCTTTGCTCCCAGTGAATGAGGTGCCTCCTTAGGGGACATGGCTAATTACAGATCGGCTGTTGGCGGAGGGGTGCGCTTTGAGATAGACGATTTTCTTTTATGTAAGTGTCATTTGCATAATGTGTTAGGACACACTGTATGGAATGCATTAAGCACAGCAAATACACTGTGGGGAACGATCTTGCGCTGACATCAATGGGCTGCCTAGATGACCTAATCTTCCTTATTTTTAATTTTGAGGTTTGTGCTGTTTTCCTGCTTGGAAGGGCAGGAAAGAGAAATAAAATAGAAAGCTTTAAATCTTACTGAGAAGAGAGATGTTACATGCTTCTGAGTAATGGTTGTAGTTGGTGAAAATCAATTGAAAGGAGAAATGTGAGCCTGTTTCTGAAGTGATCTTGTTTTTACTGATTGGAGTGGTAATGTGCCCTCCTAGTTATGCCTTTGTATACTTCGTATACTTTTAATGGAGTACTATTCCCTATTTAAATTCAAATGCAAATTACTTGCCATTTAAGAAACTATTTTATTGTCCCCTCTTATGTTCTAGTTTTTCTTCGAAGTATATGGGACTTTTCACATTGAGAAGCTGAGAATCTCAGAGGATGTAAACTCTTGGGGAATTAAAAAAAAAAAAAAAAAACACGCTGCTTAAACCATCTTGAAATTAGTATTGAACATATAGATGTCCTCTACTTCAGCTTTCTGTGTACTTTTTTAAGTGTGAGGGCAGAAAGGGTTAAAATACAGATAAATTTCCTACGAGATTTAACATTGGATGTGAATAGGTGTCATGAGTGCTGCCTGTTCTGACCCTGGGACGAGCTCAAGGCGAACAATTAAACTCTCAGAAATCCCGTACGGATTATTTGGCTTGTGACAGATGCAGTCTATACAATGATACGTTCATGGTATTGGGACAGACTTCTCAGTTGTGAGAACTACAGTTAATTAAAACTTTCCATGTGCTATGTTGAAGAGTTGTAGTTGGAAAAACTAGTTTATAAAACAAAAGTAACATTCATTTCAAAACTTTAATGCAGTTCAACTTACTTTTGAAGAAAACACCATGCTCGTCCAAGGACTGCCCTGTTGTAATGAAACATGGAAGTGGTTGATTTCCTGAGAAACATAAATGATATTTTAACACAATTCTTTAATTAAACCTTGGGTCTGTTGTAGTTTAGGCATGTTTAAACTTGATTTAAACTTGAATGTCCTTGGGTTTAGACTATTTAAAAAGGCCAGGGTTCATTCGGTGCTAGCATGGGTATGCAGAACCATCAAATTTCCTTATGATGCAAGAATTGAGAACCAAAACATTTTGTTGTTGTTTGGGCCAGCAAAAGAAGCAGCAGATCTAGTATGTGCACTTCAACCAGGTGGCTCTTACTACCTTTAAGTTCTGACCTGTTTTTTTTTTTTTTAGATAAAGATCTGATTAGGGTTAAGTTTAGGGAGGAATGCCTCAGTGTTCACGTAGCAGCAGGCAGTCTCGCTGCAGTTCATGCTTTGTTATTGTTGCTGTGCTTTTCTTCTCAGCTTTCCAATTTTGATGTAACTTTAATAGGGAGCCCATGATTATGGTGAAAAGTATTCCCATGTGTAGCCACATACATTTCTTATTCATCAGTGGTTGTAAAATCCTACTTGTCCCTTCTTGCATGTGTTTTTAAATTTTATTATCCTCAGTCACCATGGTAAAAGGTGGGTAAGTAAACTTCGCCTGGAGTAATCAATTTTCATGGCAATTTTACAGGCCTCCTGCTCCATTCTGCGTACTTTGCCCTGTTTTTGTATGGGTTTGGTCTGAATACAGTCTGGTGTTTTTTTATTTAAATTTGTTGGAGAAGGTTTGGAACTACCTGTGAGGTGGGATTTGAACGTGATTTCCTTTCTGGCGTCAAGAAAGTGAGAACGAATGGCTGTTGAACTGTTCCTAGGACATGAAAGTGTCTCGTCTCTGCAAATTGGCATTGAGAGGAAAGCTAGAACAGAGAAACAAGTTTGTGTGAATAATCTTCAATGTTTCTAGCAATCTGTGCTAGAATCAGAAGGTAGAGGAATTCAGCAGCCATAAATAGCTTGGTAGGCTGGTGCTCTGACCCTGATGTCATGGAAGTAGTCTTGCAAGCTCATTAATTGCATCTCTTTTGTTCTCATTTAGAATAATAATAATAAAAATGTTGATTATTATTTTAAAAACTCCATACCTGACCAGAATGGTCCTTGCAGCTCAGCTGTGGAACAAAGGCTTATTCTGTACGAAGTATTACAAAACAGTGTTGTATAATGGATACAAGCCAATGCTAGTAGCATTTCAGAGCCCATGCCCTCTAGCTGTTCTTTTCTTTATGACTTTACAGGTGGTTTTGAATAGTTTTCTCTCTGTTTGCATTTTGACTGAGAATGATTCAGCTGTATAGCTAAGAAGGTCTGGTAGCTTTTTGCTGTTTTCATGAGTTGAATGACAGTGGGATAGTAAAGTGCTTATTTTTCTGTTTTCCTTTGTAGAGACATGGTACAATTGGAACTAGAGTGTCTAGGTCTTGTTCTGTGGCTTCCCTCTCCATTTTTCTCCATCTCAGAAATAACAGTACAACCAGAAAAGTCTCAAGACAAAGGGCAGCTGTGGTAATTGAGCACATGGAGTTGCCTGTCCGCCAAAAACAATTAAGGAAGCTAGGACTTCACAGTTTGGGAAAGAGGAGACTGGAGCTGGAGAGAGAACTTGAGATGTCAGGAGAAGGCTCTTTGCCAAGGGGGTGGTTGGGCACTGGGACAGGCTCCCCAGGGCAGTGGTCACGGCACCAAGCTGCCGGAGTTCAAGAAGCGTTTGGACAACGCTCTCAAACGCATGGTCTGGTTTTGGGGTGGTCCTGTGTGGATCCAGGAGTTGGACTCGATGATCCTTGTGGGTCCCTGCCAACTCAGGATATTCTGTGATTCTGCATTGTAGCCTTCTTGACCTCTTTTGCATTTATGTGGGCCGGCTTTTCACTATCTATGAGAAGTTGGGGGTGTCAGATGAGTGTGGTGGAGTGAGAACAGGCGAAAGATGGTAGCCCTTATGCATAATAGTTAATCAATCATGATACTATTCATGATAGTATTTTGGAAGCTAGAGGTGTGTATGTAAGCTAAAGGATAACCAGGATAAGTTTTTGGAAGAGCAATACTTTGAGAGCTTCTAAATCACCTTGTAGTGGAATGAAGTAGGGATTTGTAAATAATTGAAGCTGGGAGAGTGTTCTAGTGGTGCTTGCTCTTGTGTTCTTCCATAATCGTCTGCAACTGTCTGCGTTGGTCACCACTGGAGACAGGCTGGGTGGACCTTTGATCTGATCTACAGGTGTTATCGTACCTTCTGATGCCAGTTCCATGGTAGCTTATCAGAATTCCTCCCGTGTTCAGGCCTTGAGACTGAGTTCTGTACGAAGCATGCTGAAGCACGGCGACTGTTTGCTATTAGCAACAGGAAATGCAGCTTTTCAAATGTTTGGGATTTTGACCTATTTTTGATTCTTAAAGGCTCAGGCTAGATATCAAACTTAGTCCTTGCTTTTGCTCGCTTTTGTAAAAGTTGCTATTGTCTAATAAAGTGTCTAATGCCTCCCAGTTTGTAGTAGTTAAAATGAAATGCCTAATTACCTGCTTGCGTGTTTGCCCTATCTGTTCCTCCAGCCTCTCCCAGCTTCAAGAGAAACCAAGGTGATGGTGTGGCTTGTATGCAGAAGTGAAGCATGTTGTTATAGTTTTCATATTTCTTTTCTATTTGCTTACAGTCATGCCAGTATTTTTGTCTGTTTTCTCCATTACTTCTTTTATTGGGCTGCATTACATTGCAAGAGTTTATTCTTGATTCCGTATCTTGCAAGTTTTGCAGCAGCAAGCCCAGTAGATCCCTAGGAACCAGTAGAAAACTCCATTCTCCTTCAGTGAAGGGTCTTCAGGCAACTGGGTCTTCTGACTGCCGTAGAAGAGTTTCCTGCACTCCTCTTCCACTCCAGGCCTGTGGTACCAGCTTAAGGAAAGGAAGTGGCTCTTCGAGGGACTGTTCAGCAACCTGCGTAGCTTCAAGGGCTGCTGGTGTGCAGCTGCGGAATATACCAGAGGCAGAAGCTGTACCTGGCAAAAAGCAACTTCTCCCCTTCACCAGTCCTTAAAAGCAGTTCTCAAGCAGATTAAGGGGTTAATCCCTTACCTAAAGGACTATGAAATGAGGTGGCCACAAAATGGTTTTGTTGAGTTGGGCTTTTTGTCTTTTGTGGGTGGGCAGAGCAACAAACTGCCCTGTGCCCCCCAGCCCATGTTGCTGTTTTTAAGGCTAAATGTTTGTATTTGAAGCCTAAAATGTTTAAAGGCTTCTATGGCGATGATGGTTTCTACTCATGTAATTAGTGATTCATGACTCTCAGCAACTAAATTCTTCAAGGTGAGTGAGCAGAGACAGTGGTAGTACGAGATGGTTAGTCAGCAAGGCGTGTACAGGGTAAACAGTTCTCACTGGTAAACATGTATGCAGGCAATCATTTTTCTCGTATTTAAATTGAACTGGGGAATTGTGTAAACCTAAATTCCAAAAATTCTGGAAGAGATCTTCTGTTCAGTTCAAGACTTACCTCTTTGACCATCGTGATGCTTGTTTTTTTGCGTCATCTGGTGGGTGTTTATTTGGGAAGAAGATTCCTCCCACACTTCCCTCAGCATGTTAACCTTTTTATCCATTTCATGGCCGGTTGTCCGTCGCTTGGTCTGTGGATGATGCAACATCAGTCGGTGACATAGTGCTTGTCTCCAGGCTCTTTGTCAACTCAGAGTGGGAACCAGAAGTTTGGAAACAGAATTTTGTATGTAACGTTGTGTGTCTGCTGTGAGGGAGGTGAAGCCCTATAATGTCTGTCTCCTTTTGGGTCGTGCCAGAAGGGTGAATCATAATGTTTCAAAGTGTTTTTAACTCAAGCCATTAATGCCACCGGATGAGTTGATGGAAAGGTATTATGTGTGAGATTAAGAACAGGATTTGTGGGAGTGACTTGACCTTAAGTTCAGTTAATGCTGTGGTTGCTTCCCCCCCTTAGATAATCTGGCCTGGCAGATTTCTCTTTGCTTCTTCGGGCCCAGGATACCATGAGCTTTCGTTCCTTGGAAGGCTCTTGTAGTCTTCTCTACTTGGTGAGCAAGAAAGCAGGGATTACAAAAATATGTTCTCAAATGAGGATTACTAAACTTTCCAAGCCGTGAGGAGCAGAGCGGTGGTGGTTTTTTGTCTTGTATTTAGCCCTTAACACGATTGTCTCTTCGAAGAACTTGGTTTCTTCCTTCTTCCCTCCTTTGGGAAAGGAATAGGACTAGTTGTCTTCTAGAATGTCACTAAATTTTTACTACAGAAATATCTTCCAATTAATTCTTACTCTGTAGCAAAGCCTTTCTGGGCTGCTTTTACTTTTACAACCCTGTTTCTTCACTGTTACGTTATTTTACATACTGCTGTTACTAATGGTAGTGGAGGCTTTACTGTTCCGGTAGGGTGTTTTGTACTTTGAGTTCCATCCAGTTCCCAGACGTTCAGTCATTTATTGCATTAAAATGTTTGCAGTCCAGAATACTTCTGTTTCTTAGTACAGATGATTTCAGATGTTTGTGAAAATGTATGGGTGGGAAAACCTCATGTGGTGCTTTATATTAATAAAAATCCCTTAAAATTGGAGGGAAAAAAGTACTTGCAATCTAATTTAAATGCTGAAATAACTGAAAATGATGTTGTTCCTTCGATATAACTTCATAAAATAAAAAATGTAAGTCCTTTCAACTGAAGATTCTTACGGATTTCAGCAGGCTTTGGGTCAGCAGTTCTAATAAATGGGCTTTTGGAAATAAACTTAATTCCTGAGAAAACCAGTTGTGCCTGTTCTGTTACTTTTCTTTAAATAAAGCTGACTGCTTTTTTGTGTTGTGCGCTAGAATATAAGGAGTTTGCATCATATACTTTCTGCAAACCTTGTTTACAGGGAATGAGTGCTAGATTTAAGTACAGATACCCTAGGCATCTAAACATATGCTTTTCATAGAGAAGCCAACATCAGAGTATGCTTCAAGTACAAGTTTTCTTTATTTTTATAATCTAAAGATACATAAAACATCTAAAACCTGGTGTGAGGTTAGCTAGGAAAAAAAACCTCTGAAAATGTGGAGTGTGTTGTAAAAACAAACAAAAATTAAAAAAAGGGGGAGGTGAATTATGAAATTATTTGAACAAGCCATGGAATAGGTGAGTTTGTTTCAGGATGGAAGAGTTGATACAATCCTGCAAGTAGCTATCTTTAAAAAGACTAGCTTTTTTCTTCTTCCCTTTATAGGAAATCTAGAAAGAATAAAGACTGTTTTTTTAATGTCTGCAACTTGAAGGAGCTGTAGATATTTCCTCAAATTTTATTTCATCTGGTGTCTCATTCCAGCATCAACAAAATCTGCCTGTTTTAAGAGAATTACCTCTTCCCTGTTTTTTCTCAACTTTATGAAAGCAAAATTCTAATATATGATAAATGAATCTTATAGAAGCCTTGTGTGCAAAGGGTATAAGTATCTCACCTGGAAACAACAGTGGATGGTTCGAGGTGCTACCTAAGCATTGAGTTGGGAAAGTAGTAAGAATGTACTAATGCTGTGTTAGGAAATACTGCTTTTAGGTTTTTTTATTGCAACTGCATTTTATCTGTTCTCCAGTTGTGTAATCCTTTGGCAGCTCTTTGTAGCCATCTCTAAATATTCGATGCATTTTTTTCCCATCTCCTGTTGGTGTATGAATAATGAGTTGTATTACTGTGAGAATACACCTTGTTAAAAAGCCTACTTAGAAATTCGGAGCCTGGAAACCACTGTAATACCTGATGCAGTTAGTTCTTGGTATTAGACCTTTTTGTGACTCAGGAGCTTCTGGCTCTCTGAGATCAGTATCAAAGTGAGTTTTCTCCTCTGTTTCCTCCTCCTGTCTCTGTGCACACGTGATTATATGTTGTAACTGCAGATCCTGCAAGTGATTGCTGAAGCCAGAAGTTTGAGAAAAGGATGACACTTGTGTGAGTAGCATAATTCTGGTAAAACTAGATGAGGGTGACAAAGAAGAATACACCTTTACACTTCATATTATCAGGGAAACTGTATTGTACATGAACAGTCTGTTAGAGAACGAACCAGAACATAACGGGGGAGAAAAAAAAACACAGCCAAGTCTGAACCTGATTTCTCTGTAGCTACCAGTTGTGCATTAGCTGTTGCATGATGCATTTGCACCATTGAAAATGAAATCTGGAATTAAAAACAACTTTCTCAGAATCATTAAATCTCTGAGGTTGGAAGGTGCTTCTGGAGATCCTTTGGATGAACCATCAGCCTCAAAGCACTGACAGCTGGAGCATGTCTAGGGCTGTGTACCGCCTGCTTTTGTCTCACAGAGTGGAGATTCCTCTTAGGGCAGCCTCTTCTGATGTTCAGTTGCCCTTATGGTAAAAGTTTTCTTCAAATCGGATTTCCTGTTTCAGTTTGCCCATTGCCTCTTGTCACTTCAGTTGGCACCACTGCCTCCTTATTCTTTACTACCCCCCCCCCTCCACCTCCTCAGGTATTTATACACAGGGATAAATTCCCTCTTTGTCCACCAGGCCTCTCTAGGCTAAAACAACTCCAACTCTCAGCCTTTTCTCATGTGACAGGTGCCTTCAGTCCTTTAATTATCTTCATGGCCACTCATTTCAGTATGTCCGCACCAGTCCTTTACTGGGAGGACACAAGAATTGGACACAGTGCTCCAGATGTGATCTTAGTGCTGAGTAGAAGGGAAGAGTCGCTTCCCTCCATGCGGTGGCAGTGCTCTGTCTGGGGTCCAGGAGGTTGTGGGCCTCCTTCGCTGTGAGGGCATATCGGTGAATTATGTTCAACCTGTTGACCATTAGGAGCCCCGGGACCTTTTATGTGAGGCTGTTTTTCAAGTGATTGGCCCCAGGCCTATGCTGGTGCTTGGGGGCTATTCCTCCCAAAGTGCAGGACGTGACATTTCCCTTTGAGTTTCATGAGGTTCTGGTTTGCCTGTTTCTCTAGCCTGTCGCTGTCCACCTGAATGGCAGCATACCCATCTGGTGCATCAGCCACTCCTCCCACTTTTGTATCATCTGCAGACTTGGCTGAGGGCACGCTCTGCCTGATGGTCCAGGTCATCAGTGAAGAGATTAAACAGTCTTGGCCCCGGTATCGGCCTCTGGGGCACGCCGCTAGAGGCTGGCCTCCAGCTGGACGTCTTGCTGTTGGTCACAACCCCTTCAGCCTTGGCAGTTCAGCCAGTTTTCATTCCAGCTCACTGTCCATTTATCTAGCCTGTACTTCATCTGTTTGTTTCTGGGAGGCGGTGTCAAAAGCTGCTCTGAAGTGGAAATAAACAACATCCACTGCTCTTCCCTCTTTCACCAAGCTAGTCATCTCCTTGCAAATAGCTGTCAGGTTGGTTAAGCATGATTTTTCCATTCAAAAATCCACCTTCTTGTCCTTCGTGTGCTTGGAAACCTTTCTTGTTGCACTTCAAGTTCCTTCCAGATTCAACTCCAGGTGGACTTTGCTATCCCTAAGTCCATCACTGTGTGTTCAGACAGTGTCTCTGCCTTTCTTCTGGATCATCTGGGTCTTGTTTCAGCTCTTTGTATGCCTCTTTCTTTTGAGTTCAGCCAGAAGCTCCTTGTCCATCTATGCAGGCGTCCTTGATTTCCTGCACGTTGGTATGGGCTGTTCTGAGCTTGGAGGAAGACATCCATGCAAGTCAGGCAGCTCTCCTGGACCCCTCTTCTCTTTGGGATGGTCTCCCTTGGGATTCTTCTGTGCTGATCCTGAACAGTCCTGCTCTCTTGAAGTCCAGGGCTTACTGCTTGGTTGTCATCTCCTGTCCCTGTTGGCCATAGTCCAAAGCTCTCCCCGTCTGTTTGGCCAGCCTGTTGGCAAAGATGCTTTTGCATGGCTTGCTTAGGTTGACATCTGATACAGGACAATGCTGGGACTGAGATCCCAGGCTCTACAACTGAAACCTTTTTTCCAGAGTATTTTTATTACATTTTTATGAATTCATTCTGAATTGTTTTTTTGTACAAAGCAAAAAGGAACTGCCCTTAGAGGTTGTTGACCAGGAACTCACGCAGGGGAATTAAATTCTGAGAAGAGGAAGTTGCATTAGAGCATTAATCTTTTTCGTCATAAAACAAAATTTAAATGCCAGAATATAAAATTAGTAAGGAAATTAGTGAGGAGGCTTGGTAAAGGACTATTAAATAAAACTGAAACAGCAACTTAAATTCCTGCTATTCAGTAACTTTTAGTTACTGTTTTATGTCTGTTACGTATTCAAAATCTGATTGGAAGTAATTTGCTGAATTTTGCCATCTCTTCAGCTCTTGCTGTATGTTAGTGGTGTGCATGTTTTATGTGGCTGTTTGACATACGATACTCTGTACAAACACTCCCATACGTTTATAGATTTTGGGACATCTGCCATTTGATCTGAAGCAGCAAAATAGTAATTAAAGAATAAATAAATCTCACTTGAAGAACAATGCTAGCCAATAGAACATCCTTTTACAGACATAGTAAAAATGAATACAAAAAGCTCCAGAAGAGAGCCACTTCTCTAGTTCCATGTGTTTTTGCACAGTCTTACTGCTGTCACTTATGTAATGAAGAGCTTAGCCTGTGTGTAGTAGTTTCATGATTGATAGGTCGCAGTGTGCACGCCAACCCTGCGGTAAGACTGGTAAAAGGCATTCCTAAGATATAATGTGAACTTAATATGACACAAAGTGATTTTTTTTTAAAGGATCAAGACCTACTTACTGCTGAAACAGAAGCAACTTGGAATTGAATTTGTGACTTGCTGTTTGTTACGTAGTACCTATAGTTTTCCACTGCAAACATCTTGCCTGTTTATAGGTTTCTGCTACATGTATTTTTTCTTGTAGTCTACACATTCAGCTATGAAAGTTTTTCTTTGAAAACTCCAACATTCAAAATCAAATCGATAACTTGTTTCATAGGATTTCTGGATGTAATATTAGTATTCTGCCACACGCTGACAGAAGTCTGATGGATTGTTAGTGATCTAGGACGTGCTTGTTAAAATTGTATGTTTTTCTTGGAACTCTAATTTCGTTAGGTTTCACTGGCACGTTAATTTTAGACTTAGCATGTAGCTCACTTAAACTGCCTGCAATATTGTAATAGCATTTTGAGCAGTATTTTTTTTCACTCATAGAAAATTTGATGGTGGGTGAATAGCGTTTTAGTTTTTTGAAGTATAGTGGTTCAGGTTGTTTTATGTGCTGCTTCCTGGCTTTGTGCACCTGGATTTCTGGCTTACGTAGTTTGATTCAGTCTTGATTAGGTTTTTGTTAGTTGAAGACTTGTTTATATCTCACTAAAAATAGAAATCTGTAAGAAAAACTTAATTATTAGGAATTTGAGATTTCAGGTGCTACTGTATCTATTTCATATTTGCTCAGAGCCTATATAAGGGTGAGATTTTTACCTTTCTCATTAGTTTTCCGTTGTAGCCCTCAATTTTTCAGTTGAAAAAAAAATAATAAAAAAAATTCAACCATCAGCTGTATTCAGTTTATGCAGGAGGGCAATCTGTTATTCAGGACAAATATTCTGTATTTTGTACTCAGAGCAGAGGGAGAGGTTTTTAACCTGTGACAAATATTAAAGGGGTGGATCATTCACATTCTTTGGAGTATTTGGTTACCGTTGTATGTTGTCCATCACTTGTGCTGAGTAGCCTAAAAGTGCAGATCACTGACACCCTCTGTCACCTTACTCATCCTCTGCTCTTCCTTCTGAACAGTTACTTTCCTGCGTTGCTGGAGTTTCTTTCCATTATTTAGTGTGTGGTGAAGAATTAATTATCTCTTTAAATAGGTAAAAGACTTGAGAGAGGCTGTGGTATTACATGCTGCTTTGGAAGCTCTGGAGGGGATGGAGGAAACAACTGAAGGGAAACAAGCAGGCATACAGCTGCTGTGGGCAGCACTGGTGGTGTAATTCTCGTTGGTCTACGTGTGCAGCACAGTGGTATGGTTGGTCATGTTTGTTGTTCATAACTCTTGCACTCCGTCATCTTCAAAGCATGTTGCTGTAATTCCCTATCTGCTTGGCACTCATCGGGCTTCTCCCAGCACACAGTGCCTGGAGTTTGGCCCTCCCTTCAATGTGACAGACAGGACGGGTGACGTGTTCAGGGGCCGGAGAGCCTGGCAGAGAGGAGGCCTGGGGAGCTGGCGTGGCCTAGCCTGGAGCAGGGAAGGCAGAGGAGCCTTTTGGTGCTCAGGTTGGGGTTTTCAGCCACTTGAAGGGGCATTATGGAAGGGACAGTCAGACTTTCCTCAAAGGTACCTTGAAAGGGCAATAGGGAGCAGTTGCAGTAAGGGAAACTCCAACTGAATACCAGGAAAGAAGCTTTTTGTGGAGGACGGCGGGCCTCTGGGATGGGCTGCTGGAGTCCAGAACCTTCCTCCACAGAGACCTTTACCGCTTGACTGGGCAAAGTCCTCATAGCTGCTCCCCCTCACCCAGTGGTCTCCATGGACAGTGATTTTCTTTCTCTAAACAAGCTTCTGTTCTGTTATGTGGAAAAAAATTCACTGGCATGTATTTTCAAATAAAAATTAGGTATTTCTTTATATGTTAAAGGCAGGAAAGTGCAGCTGTCCAAGCCTATAGAGTTCTTTTCACGTGATAGGAAAATAGAATCAGATTGACTGCAAAACACCGCGTTCTCTTATCGCATGTAGTTTGACTTCTTTCTGAGGCCCACCTGTGTGGTGCTTTATGAGATGAAGCTCAGCAGAGTTGTGCTGTTTTGGACTACTGTGGGTGGCGTCTATTTTGGAGATGAAGGTGTTTCAGGGATAGGAGAAAAACCCCCACAGATGATTCATCTTGGTATTAAGTCTGTCTTCTCGAAGTTCAGTGCGAGGACTGAGGAGGAGATGGCTTTTCTTCCAGCGTGAGTTTTGACTAGAGTGGTGATTACATCCCATTTATGGCTTCTCTTTTATCACCTCACCTCAGAGGGTGAAGTTCTGATAAGGAAAATGAGAATCCAGTTGACTTTGTCAGTTAAGAGTTATCATGCCTGTGTAGCTCCTGTATTTAACTACTTGTTTGCAGAATCAGCGCTCAAATAAAGTGAAGGTGTGAATCTGCTTTCTAGAGGATTATTTTTATTTATTTAACCTTATGTGGGGGAATTGCCTCACTGTCCTTTTAGTGTCTGTCTTTCTCTTCTGGAAATCTGGGGAATGTCTCAGGAATGAGGAGTAGAAAAGATGATTCTGAGATCAGCATGCTTCTAAGAATGACACGTGGTGATGATGGAGTTATACATGATTTAGGCCTTTGTACCACAGATACCATGCTTTTCCTTCATTTTATTAGTGAGATCACTTCCATGACTGTTACGACTAGTTTCCAAAAAACAGTAAAGCTACATGGGTATTTGTCGGCAGGGTTGGAGTGGGCTTGTGAGTAACTTCCAATGTAGTGTGGTGGAACCTCGCTGGGCAGAGTTTTGGTATGGCTCTGCCAAGCCCTCTCATAAGGGATCACCTCAAATGATCTTTAAGCTCAAAGTGAGATTTTACACACTTTCCTCCCATTTACAAAGTTGATCAGAAAAAATCATTAGATGGAATTAGAAGTTGTCAACCATTCTCTTCACTGACTGGAACAGAATAGGTCCTTGCTTCTGGAATTAGTTTCAGGTGAGGCTTTCAGTTATTTATGTATTTATTTTTATGAGTTGAACAGATTACTTCTGCTCAGGGACAGTTTTCTCTAGACCCTAGGAAATTTTTCTTCCCTCTACTCTGAGGCCTGGCTGTGTCTCTGGCATTATTTTGAGGAGGCTCTGGCTCCTCAAGACCTGGGGGCTTCCCACCTTGCTGCTGTTGCACTGGTTTCTGGTCTCATGCTGCAGTTTGCTTTTTCTCCCAAAGCCAAAGTATGCTCAGATGTCCTTCCCACAGAGACCCTTTGTTTGCAGGGCTTCAGAACACTGAAGTGTCAGGAAAGCTCAAAATCAGTGAGAGGTGTGGTATTATGTGATGGGATGGGGCAGAGCACAGGACCTCCTTCCCTCCCCTTTTTTCCCCTCATAAGCAGCAAGCTGCTAGGTTGGCCAAGCCCATCATACAAGCCTTGCATGCATGGTGTAGGTTTTTTTTGTTGGTTTCGGAGGTCATTTTGTAAGCGAAGTTTGTTTATCATTAAATACTTTTTATGCTGATGAATTCCATGCGTTTTAGTTAAAGTGCTAATACAAGCAAGCTTCTGTTTGTAAGATGCTGCCTACTTGTGCTCTTGCATGTTGTGTTGAGGGAAAATAACATCACTGTGCTCATCTCAGCTTTCAGAGGGTATGCTGAACTTTTTTTTCCAGAATTTTGGATTGATGAGTTGTGACGCCAGCAAAGCGAGGTTTAAAAACGTAATTCTAGGCGACACATTATTACCAAGATCTACTTAGATACCATCCCTGCGGTGCTAAGTGTGTTGATTCTGTGGTTTTCTGCAATCAGTGTATTTCCCTTTAGTGGTAACCACAGAAAATTACCCTGGGTTCATAGTGTAATTGAAATTTTGAGGCTAGAGGGTGAAGCCATTGACTTCCTCTGCAAATATAATGGGGCAGTGCTCCTAGTTGAGGAAGAACAGGTCTTTACCAGTGCTACAGCTGTATTTTGCATACTGTTTGTTTTTGTCATAAAAAGTTTCTTTTATCCTGTGGTTAAGAAATAAAAAGGTTTTCAATTCCAGTGTTAAGGAAGAATTAAGAATCATGTCAAGTCTCTTTCATGCCACAAGTAATTGCTTGTTATATATGGACAAATTCAGACACCTGGCTTCTGGCTTTTGATCAGGCATTACAGTAATGCTTACTTTTACATAGTGCTTTTTATACTCTGTCTAAAAATATGTTCAGTTGTCTGAACTCCAGAAACAGGTGAGACTTCAGATGTACTCCTTTCTTCAGCATAGAACGCATTGCTGCTTTTAGCATCTGTCTAGTCAGTACTTCGTTCTCAATTTCCTTACGAGATGCTTGGTCTGCCCATTGCTGAGGTAGGAACCGAAGTCCTCATGCTCCGTAAATGCAGCTTCAGGAGCTATGTTCCATGATGTTAGGTGCAATGGCACCTTTTGCTGTGCCTATATTTTCTGAGTTTGAGTTTTTGCTCTATAGAAAAGCTTTCTTCTTCTTTTTTTTTTTTTGTTCCTTACAGACAGTTGAAAAATGGGGAGAAAAGTGGAATTTAACCAGTTAGAAAATGAATGATGATCAGAAAAACTTGTCTGTTGTTCCACCTGCACTCATATAATTTTTTGACAAGAATAGGGCTGCAGGCCCTTTTTGACTTAATCACTTCTGATGTTTGTGGTGTTACAAAGAATTCACACGAACATGAGGAATGAAATGTATTAAACACTAGCCTGCAGTACTGTAAGTTTCCTTGTTACTTCTGATGAGAAAATCACAATTCCTACACTGCTGTAGGACAGTGATACTACTGCGGGATTATGGAAGAAATATGAATAGGGAAGAGAATGATTTAATGTCCAAAAAAAGTTATGGAATGTGGCTTGTGTAATAGCTGGATGTGGAAGGAGCGGAGGGCAGTACAGCTGAAAATGCAGGGCCTGTGTTCTTCGGGCAAAAGACATGGTAGGAAGGGAGTGATGTAATGGAGTGAAGCGAAGAAGTAAAAAAAAAATAAAAATATCTTGAGTATGTTTTTTTGTGCACGCCATCAGTCTGCCCATCTGTTAATTTCTCTGCAGTTACTCTTGAACTCATTGGCCAATTTTGGCCAAATACAAAGACAGCAAAGGAGATAGAAGGTGCGTGGCAACGTGGAGCATGTCAGTAGCTGGGTGGAAGACAAACTCGGATTAATGCTTCTTGCTGAAGGTGAGCTGGGGGAAAGCTGGTGGCCAGGCAGCTCAGGAATGACTGCAGCCTAGCCAAAGAAGTTATTTTTTCCTCCCATATGGGGGAAGAAAGGCAATGAGGGGGAGATTCGAGATGCATGAGTCCAAAGTCAGTTCTGTTACTCATGTGGTAACTTGATATTTCAAATTTGTTGTTAAAATAAACTTTAAACCTTCTTAGAATTCCAAAGCTTGCTGGAAAAATGTTGAATTGTTTTAAAGCGCATCTTCTTCTGTGAGTCAATCCACCTTTACATGAATTAGTGAGAGGGCAAAAACTTGCGCAACGGTGGGGAAGAGCTTTGATCAAGTGCACGTATCTTATCCAACAAAAAAAGCTGGAAACAATTAAAGGTAGTTTCAGAATACCTCAGGTGACTGATCTGATAACACTGAGCAAAGCTGGGCTTGGTCTACATGAAAAAATGATGGAGAAACTGAAGTTAAATTTGGAATTTTGAATTTCTTTCAATTGCCTAAAGAGATTATTAGACAGGTGGCATTTACAGAGCTTAACATTTGAGTTATTTTTTCAAAGACTAGAGTTTGAACCTCTGAAAACACAGTGTATGGAAGCAAGGCTATAGGGTGTAAATTCAAATTTTATTTATAACCATGGTGTGCAGAGGGCAGAGGTATTTGATTTCTGTTTGAAGATGCCTTATCTTCAACCAAATGGGAGTATGTCAATAAATTGAGTCAAAATTTTTTGCTAGCCTCTGGGACTGAACTCACTTAAATTTGGGGGCAGTTAGAAAATAAAGCCAGACATAACAGTCAAAGAGGTGACTCACTAATTAAGCTTTTTTTTTAATTATTATATTTTAACTCTTCCACACCTACGAGTGACAAGTGGCAGTACTTCCTCCTCTGCTGGGTTCTGTAGCTGGAGCATGGTACTGGTTCTTTGCACTGCATTAGGTTGGCCGTAACCAATATGACAAATTGTTCAACAAGTTTTCAAAATCTGGCCCTTAGCTTACATATGCTACCGAATACGTTTAAACTTTATTCCCCTACAAAGCAAAACTGGAAGTGCAGATGTGAAGAATGTTGCTCTGCAGTACTCTAACATCTTAGAAGCCGTCCATGGGTACAGGGACGGGAACGTGCCAGCAAAGCAGCCCTTGCTTCCCCCTCGGCGAGCTGTAGGCTTCCAGTCAACGGCAGAGTTCTCTTAAGGACTCTCTTCTTACACGTTCCCAGCTGTCAGAGTGATAGTTTTTTTTTTTTTTTAATGTCATGTTTTTAAAACTTGCTTGAAACTGTGGGTGCTGCTGTAATGTTTAAGGGTGATGCTTCAAAGCGCAGTGAGTAATGCGGTGCTGTTAATGCTTCAAAGAGGCACCTTTCTGTGCAGCATTCAAGCAGCGTTAAAAACGTGCCAGTTGTGCTCTAGCCTTAAATTTATGAGGCCACAGGTGGGAACAGCAGAGAGGCGTTTGGAAAGGCTCCTGGGGAGAGTGCTTTGAGGTCGCTTGTGGTGTGGCGGCCAAGGAGAGTGTTTGGGATTCCTGGGCCCCGCGGGCTGCAAGGTGGCTGCCCTCGCCCAGGCTTTTTTTTTTTGTTGGAATGGAAGCAGAATGAGCTTATAATGTCTTCTATTTCTTGACGTGAAAATGGTGTTTGCTTAATGATTATAGTACTAAAATCCTGGTCTCTTCTTTTGCCTTTTTCATTTTTTTTTCCTACGTGGCTGCATTTGGAGCAATAGGGGAAGTAAAAATGATAGGATTGTATAAAGTTATGGGGAAAGGGAAAGCTGTAGCTAAATCATGCAAAAACATGTTGTGGACTTAACATCATTAAAAATAGTGCTCTACTAGTTCAGGTGGCAAATCTTTGTTGGTGATTGACCATCTGCAAGGGTAAGTTGTCATTTCACATGAACGTGCTTTCGTTACTGCAGTACACTCATGGGGGGGAAGACGCATGTTTAGTATAGCAAAATAGAGATGTTCCATGAAAAAGAAGACAAATAACATTATATAGTACATTTTCTAGCATAACAAAACTGATTTTCAAGTTTTTTTTTTTTTTTTCCTCAGCTCAGTCAGGGATATCATTCTTGTCTGATCAATGTAAGGAATTGGCAGTTAAATGACAGACATGTTATGAAACCCAACCTGTAGTTAAGGTTAGACTTCGGCTTTGCTTTGGAGCTTACCCTTCTGACTGACAGCTCTCAAGTGTCACTTCTTGCTCCACTAGTGGACTGCCTGCCAGCTGAGGGAAGAGGAAGTCAGGGAAGAGGGAAGGCAAAGGAGAAGATTATTTTTCTAGCAGAGAAATTCAGGTTGCTTAATACATGCTCTGGTAATTTTATTTTAATGAAGATTTTATTTCCTCATTTTAGCTGGCTTCAGGAGGAGCTCAGCTAGTTTAACGGTATATTAAATGAGGCTTCTGAACTTTGAAATCTCTATTTTGTGTGGAAGAACAGTCTGCTGCCGATTATTATCCCCCGTGGGAGGTGGAAGTTTTGTTCTGAAGCAGATCACCTAGTGAAATCCTGAGATCTTATATACCAACTCAACTCTGGATGTTTTATTGACGGTGTCTTAGTGTTGAATAGCTTTTGTTTGTGCCAATGGTGATAATTTTTAATTTTGACTCTAAAACTTCTTACAGTCTTAATTTGGAGAACGCAGGAGTATACTTTTGTTCAGATCAGGCTGGCAAATGTCTTCTGATGCAGTGTGAGGTAGGGCTTGCTTTTTGGGATCCTCTTGTGAGGAGCTCAAGCAGTTCTCTGTTCCTGTCTTTGGTACACAAAAACTTCAGCCTCCTGAGCACCCCACGGGTCTCAGTAAGAGGATATTGGGCTATAATTTAAGGTGCTTCACTGTGGTCACACTTGGTGATTAGCTTCATCCAAATTATCCAAATCTTCTATCTAGAGATTGCTAGATTATTGAGAAGACTTAACTGTATTATAACAGATTTTCTGTGTAAATAAATGTCCTGGTGCATTTAAAGGATTTTCTTTATAATCACCAGAGCTAAGACTACGTTTTCCCTTGTGTTTATATATGCACTAATGTACATAAGGATCTTCTTCTCAAAATGGAAGTTTCAGGATTCTGAAGCCCAGTGTTGGGCAGGCAAGTAACTCAGTTCTGCCTTTGGGCTGGGAGCAGAAAATAGCAGAGCTGGTCACACAGAAGTGCAGCACAGCGAGGAATATGGAGACAACAGGAAGTATCTCTCTGAGAATTGCACCCCTGGTAGGGCTCGAGCCAGTCTTGGACTCTGGTGTGTTCAGATCGGATCGTAGCAGTGAGTCTTTCAGTTCTGCTTCTGTGCTGTTGCAGTAGATGCTAGAAGGCTGTACCAGCAGGAGCGTACATGTTTAGGTGTAAACAGAAAAGCTTCACTGCAAGAAAGTCCTTCCGCTGTTGGTACCAAAGGCGTATGAGTTGATGTGGTGTAGTTTAGGTTCTTTTACCATTGTTCCAGGGGAAGAAAAACTTGAAACCTTCCTGCTCAATGACTGCATCCTTGTCACTGCGTACAGGATGTTTTCTGGAGACACACGTGCAATCTAGACGTGCTTAGTAATGCAGCTTGCAGTCATCGCTTTCGTGATGACAAATTCAGTGCTGGTGGTATGTTACGGTAGCAATAAGCATTGTGCTATTTTTGTCACAGTGTTTTGCTCAGGCAGGAAAAAGTAACCATGGAGAAAAAGCTCAAAATAAGTCATGGTGCGTTTCTTCTTTTTGTGGAGATAATGTAAAATAACCAGGTGAAAAGACTAATGCAACTTAAAGCACAGTTAACAAATATGCTTGCAAACGTGATAGTTTGGCAAAACCTTTGCGTTCTCACAAGTTTGATCTTGTTAACGTGGCAAATGCTACAGAAGTGCTTAATGGTATCATAGAAGCATACTTTGTGTAAGAGTATGTATTGATTCGTATTGCGTACTCAGTCACCATTAAACATGGCTGGGCATTTCTGAAACAGAGCAGTGGTAGAAGCTTTCGTCCAGTTTATAAAGATTCCCAGCACCCTTACTAGGGTTCAGTTTAGGGACTTGTATGGTGTTTTTTCTGTAAAATATTCATTTTTGTGGAAAAATTTAGAAAATGATACTTTCCTGTATCTGAAATTAGTAAAAACACAGTTCTTATTTTGGATACCTATTCTCTAAAACAAACGAAGAAATCTGTGAAAAGAGGTTAGATGAAGGGGAAGAGAGAATGCATTTTGTATCACGCCAAAAACAGAAATTGGTAGGAGTAAGGAAACACCAAAACAGTTTACTGACAATGGCCATCTGAAGCTAAACTCTAAGCAAGCAGGCAGTACTTCAGCTTGTGAACTGGTAGCTCAAGGGAAAAGGAGTTTTCTGTCTGCCATGACTTGATCTTAACAGTCTTCAGATCAATATTGCTGTCCCATATCCTCCTTGAAAAGAAACAGGATAATGGAGAAATTGTATGGGAATGTCTCCCTAACTCTTCAGAAATCCTCTTGCATCCAAATTGCTGAGGACCTCATTCTGCATTAGTAACATCTTCTAAAATGTTATTAGAAACAACTCAGCATGATTTGGAAACTGATTTTGTTTGTGGGGGGTATTACAGAATTAATCTCACAAATACGTATTTTGATTCATCTAATGAGCATATATGTTGATTAGAAGGTAAAAGTTGCATTCGTGCAGAAATAAAACTGCATTTATACCAACCTCAGTTACTTTCTTTTGCTCTTGATTTCTGATGGAACAGCATTAAGTCCTGTGTACTTCATGGTTTTGTAGTATTGGGGCTGCTAGGAGAGTTGTACCAGACTGGTATGAACGTCTTACAAAGCCTGTACCAGCTGTCCTACACTTGCATTTCTTCCCCCCTGGGGATATCTGTTGTGTTTATAGTGTTCTTAACTGTATTGCGTCCTAAAAAGAAGTTGATACAGGGGGAAGGAAACACACCAGATTTTTTTAATATGGAGAGAGATGGTTTTGGTATGTATTGTTTTTTTTTCCTTTTTTAGTGTTCATAGCTTTTGATAAGAATTCCAGTGATAGGAAAGAATTCAGAATGGAAATCGTATTTCAGCCTCTTCCTGCTCTTGACTCGTTTTGTAAGAGCCTTTCTCATTGTAAGTCTTTTGAGCTGAGCAATGGAAATAGTGTCTCTTTCTTTTTTTTCAGACATGCTTTTCCTTTTTGTTCTTATTCACTTCTCAATTTCATTGACTAAAACAAGCCGGACTTCCTCTGGAGCTTCACCATCCTCATTAAGAGTCTAGACTGTGTTGGCAACCTCAAACACGTTTCAGTTGCTCTTGAAATTCTTTCAAGTGGCCACTGTATGATTGCAGCAGCTAAGGGAACCCCGAGGTACTGCCGAAGGCTTCTACCGCATCTACCTTTGAAACAACAAGAGTGAACAAAACTTGGCCTTTCTAGGACCTTGTAACTCCTGGTGAAAATAATTGCTTTCCAGACTTGAAAACGTGTTCTCTGATGTGGGAGAAAGGAGGAACCAGGGAAGATGCTCTGTTTGCATTTGTTGTTTGTGCGTGTGCATAGTTTGTTTTCTTTTTGAAGCCGCTAAAATGCCATTTCAAGGAAGAAAGCACTAGTTACTGTGTGCAGAGCACCGCGAAGCCTTTGTGGTGATATTGTGTGGTAGTGCCAGTGAAATGCCTGTCACTGACTGCAGGAGTGCTGGTCCTAAACTGGATAGGTGAAGTAGTAACTTTGCTTGTAATGGGACTTTCTCAGTTCACTTGTCTTCTCAGTCCAGTCATCACTTCCTAAAGTACATTTTCCACGTCTGACTCTAAAAAATAACCTTAGAGTCATTTTTATGTATTAGTTTATGTAAAAGTACAATGTATATTCTTGCATAGGAATGTCCTGTCCTGAGAGTCTGTCTAGAATTAATGCTGTTGGCTTAATGGGGGGGAAGAAGGGTTTTCTTAATAAAGGATTTACCTCTTTAAGGAGTTTGGTACTCCAAGTACTGAACTGTGTTTTGGGACCTGTAAGCCAGTAGCAGGCAGGATCAGGCCAGTTTCATCACCTGATGTCTCTCCTCTCACTCCTCAAATATCAAATGGTGCGATTCCAAGGCACTTAGGCATTGATTGCTAGTTGCTACCAGTGTGTAGTATTATTGCTTGAAAACTGTCTCTGATGCCTCAGAGGGATGGTTTTGACAACTTTCAGGCAAGAGCTGCTACGTTGTTTAGTGGTAGTAATAAATTCTTCTGTTTAAGAGTAATTCTAACAAAATAAGTTACTCCCCTTTTCCCATTTCCAAGTTTTCTTACTGCCTTCTTCCTGAAGATGCCTTTCAAACATTTCCGTGCCTCTCTGCTGATGATGTGGTGGATCTCTGTGTGCAGCCTGCACGTCTGTTCGTATGCAAAAAGAGCCTGGATTCATTTGGAAATGAAGCCTTCCCTTTCTGTTAGCTGAGCTGCCTGTTGCTGTTTCAGAAAGCTCACTGCAGTTTTAGGTAGAAGTCTAGATACTTAAGGGGCAAAAGGGGCAAATACTTTAGCAAAATCTTGTCTCTTCCTTTTTAATCTTGCAGAGTTTGGATATGAGACTGACAGATTTTGAGAACTAATAGAGTTATGTTTCTGACCTGGGTTTAACTTGGTTACCTCAAAACACTGAGATCCCAAACCTCATCCTTTTTAACACTGGGATGAAACAGCAGACTTTGTGGCAGGTAGTCTTTGAGAATATGTGAGGCTTTGGATGGTTATTTTCTTAGTTTATAATTTTAAACTAGCGCATAATTGAGCTTCAAGAGTTTATATTCCTGGAATTTTAAATGGTCTCTTCATTATTTTATGCAGACCATTAAAGCTGTAGAACTTCAAAACCCTGCTTAAATCATCTGTGTCGTTGTCATCTTCTTTCAGTCAAAGCTTCATGTCTGGCAGGGAGCACCCTGGGCAGGTGAATGTTGAGACCTTTGGAGCCTACTGCCATTGGTATGTGTCTGCTGTCATTCTCTGCCAGTGTGAGTGCATCTTTCAATGCTGTGCTGACCTTCTTGTGCTCCGGTGTGAAAGTCAGTGTGGAAGCCTTGTTCTTAAGTTTTGACCAAAACCATTCAAAACTTTAAAAAGAAAAAGTTCACAATAGGTTATATTGATTTTTTTCAATGAACTTTTTTCTTTTTTTTTTTAAGGAAGGCACTAGTAAATTGTGTGTTGAGAACAGAAAGGGAAGTACTCTGTTTACTGTGTGCCTACATGAAGGCAATTCCATAAATTCCTGCACAGTTGCACAAGAATCTTCAGAGCAGAGTCTTCTCAGCAAAGCTGTGCCTAGGAGGAATACAGAAGGTCTTCCAGCAAACGTGTAACAGTAATTTGTGAAGAAAATTCTATTCTGTTCTGAAATAAGGTAGGAATTGAGTAATGCTAAGGCAGTGGAATTTGATTTAACCTTGTACCAGGAAGGAGATTTTCTTGTAAGTAGGAGCAGTCATCAGGCTAGTTGGAGATTGTCAGGAATGGTTTTCAGTACTGGCAGATCAAATTTACAAGTACACAGGCAGATTTAGAAGGAAATTTTAAGAAAGAAGTGATTTTAAGGAATAAAAACAACTATTGAGGGTGCTGCTCTTGTAGCAGTTTCTGAGCTCATCCTTTATCTAAGGGACTTTAAATAAAGACTCAGGCTTGCAGAAACTTCAGTCCTCATCTCATTCCATGCCCATTGAAGTTTAAAAGCATTTTGATACTGATTGTTGTCGACAACAAATTCAGGCCCATACTGATTGTTTCTGAGAATGTTTTCCTACTTCTTTCTGTTGTAATTTGTTTTTATCTGAAGGATTTAGACACTTCAGTGTGAATTGCAGTAAGTATTACATAAGCCCTGGCCAGACTGGGGGGTTGTATGTGTCAGAATTTCCTTAAAACTTTGAAAATTACTGCCAAAAAGTAACAGGTTAATAAGGGCTGTTGATTTTATGGGAAGTGTTGCACAAATTTGGTTTTTGAGGTTTGACCGACTTACTTTTTTATATCAAACTGTACAGTAGAGTTATAAAATACCATGTTGGCTATTTACTACGAGTTTAAATACTTTCGAAGGAATAAATACTGCATAGTACTTTATCCGTCTTCAAGTATGTAATAATGAGGCTGTTACAGAATCAGACCAAAATACCGCTTAAAAACTGGCTGATGGCTTTTGTTATAAACCAGCAAACGTGCCTCAAATTTCCAGATCTCCTTTCCCTTCTTCCCTCCACCCTGCGCAGCTGATGACCGCGTTTTTCCACAGTGCGAGTGACGTGCAGCCGCTTCTCAGCCGGGTGCAGGCTGCCCCTCGGGTTCTGCCAGCATCCCTGCCTGCTGCTCCTGCAGGCTGCCAGCTCCTTCCTGGATGCCTCGCGGCCTCGCTCTGCTCTGGCATCTCTGCAGGATCCCCCGCTCAGCAGGGCCTTCCCAAACATCCTCCCTCTCCCACATCTCTCAGGCTTGCATAGTTAGGATGTGTGCCGTGAGGAAGTCCGTCTGTTCCACCTAGTAATAGTTGCTAAGCAGGACATGTCTTCTAGCCACTTGTCAGCACCGGCTGCTTCAGTGCTGGTTGTTTAACTTGTACAAGGAGTTTTTATGCTTTTAATGTCTCAAGCTCTTTTCCCAATCTAAGTACTTTTTTCTGAGACCATATTCATTTTGTGCAGTGTCACATTGATACTGCTCTTCTCCCTCTTTCATAATTGTAGTGATAACAGAAGATCTCTGCCATTTACATCGTAAACGACATAGATTTGTTGTACACAACTGTGTCCTGGCAGTCCTCAGACTCCTCGTGTTGGTGAGAAGGGAAGAGATTTGCTTGGACCCTGGCATTAATTCCCAGGGCCCCTGGGATGAGAAATTAGAACAAGTTTTTTTGTGTGGTTCAGTTAAAACAAACGAGACCTTATTTGTGTAACTGCTCCAAAGTTACAAGCTACTACTTGGCCAAGCCATTTGTTTGGCCCTTGTGTACAAGTTTGTTTTACTTCCAGACTGCTTTTGTAGCATGAATTTTCTTTCACGTTTGAAGTACTTTTCAGTAGCTTGGCTGTTACTAAAGCAAAGGGTGAATTGGCCACCTGGTCCTGTTGCCCTTGCTCAATACTTTCTCAAGACTGAAAACTCTTTTGCATATTGCAGATGTTCTTCCTTGAGGCAATGCACGAATGCTGATGCAAACAGAATGCTTCCCTCCTGCTCATCCACATCGCTTCTCTTGTATTTTCCTTAGCTGGGTCTGGGGGGACCTGAGGGTTGTGCCCTGTGGGGCTCTTTCTGCTCCTTCCTCGGCTTGGGGTCAGAGTGCTGGGGTCCTTTCTTGTCACTGGGCAGGTGCTTGGGACCCTAATGTGCTTTCAACAAATAACATCCTAGTTTTAAATTATTTGGAGCTACAGATAGAACCGTCTGACTTCCTGAAAGGTTTGTTAGCTAGCTGTGGTGTTTAAACCTCAGAATAATTCAAGTTGTTTTCTGTGACAAGTCTGATGGTTTGTGTGACCATCAAACAAAATGGGTGTGTTTCTGTGGAAACAGGTCTCCTGTACTTCTGAATCTCTTGTTTGAAGGGGAAGAGGGTGCACAAGGTAGAACAGTCAAGACAGAAGGCGAGATGTGTATCTGAGATAGGGTTGTTCACAAATTGCAAAAGAGAACTGTGTAAAGGAAGAAGGAAACATCCAGCACTTCTGCAGTCTCTCAGGATCCCACTGCTCCATCGTCCATTCCCCTATCAATGGGGCGGCCGCCGTCCTTCGGTACGAAATGCAGGCAGCGTTTCTGAGCAGTGCTGTCAGCACTGATGGTTTAAAGGGAGCCTGCCATTTAAGAACATGAAGGCGATGAACCTCTATGACTTCTGTAAAACTTGGCTGCTGAGAAGTTGCTCGTATTGTGCTGTGTTTAAAACACAGTATAAGCTTTCGGATCTCAAGAAAACACAGCATCCGTCATCACAGCTGTGCCTAAGCAGGTTTAAGATTTATTATATGAATTATTGTTCTAATTTATTGAGATTCAGACTGTTATCAGCAGCAACAGGAAAAAAAAAAACATCCTAAGAAATCTCACTAAAGGAAATACAAAAAGGTACACTCAAACTGTACTTGTTCTTATTTCCCTCTTTTCTTTTTTTTTTCCCCCCCAAGAATGCATAGTTTGACAGTTTCGGAAGTGTCGTTTTGAGGAACGTTAGGCAGTTCTGTCAGTTTATCTCGTTGAGTTGACACATGGCTGGGGTGGGAAGGGAGGCTGAGCAGGAAGGAAGGTCCTTGTTCCTGAATGTCATTACTGCATAGCTCTCGCATCCTCGGGTAGCACACAGCAAAAGCTGAGTCAGAGCACAGCAGCAGTCTGCGCTATAGCAGGACATGGCCCGGTTCAAGATTTTGGACTGCGTGATCAACCACAACTGGAGCTTCATATGTAACCTCTATTGTGCTTGGAGTGGCCAGGTCGGTTGTTTTCTTATCCTTACATATTTTAATATGATTATATAATTTATAACTGGGGGGGGGGAGGGAAGGCTCCGGTCCATCTCTTTTCCCCACCCCCCCCATCCTATGGAAAACGTAGGATTAAAAGTATTGCTATGTACTAAGGCATTTCCTAGAGTTATTGGCTATATAAAACATGCTTTTAACTATATAAAAGCTTTTTTTTTTTAACACTTGGAGTACTTTAGGTTGTTCTGTTAAAGTCTTGACCTTTGAGGGAGATTTGCTTCAGGAGTTGCACAAAAAGAGATGTATCACATACAGGAAAGGGGAGACGTGCCAGGGTCATCTGCAGCGTAAATAAATTTAAAGCTGATTTTTTCCCCAGCTTTAATGGGACTCAAACATCTTGGTTGTTTGAAAATACTTTATCATGAATGTGAGAAAAAATGATGTGAGTGGAGGTTTTTTGTGTACTCTTTTGTGAACATGCAGGATAAAATAAATGACCACAGGATGTTATTCAGTCCTTAATATGGACAGCTGTAAGTCTAATTGACTTATTTCCTGCACAACTGGAGGGAAAAAAAAACCTGCCTGGATTTTGAAAGCTTGTTTGTAAATAGAATCCACTTACTAAGGATTTAAAATAGTGCTATGCTGTTGTAATACTACTTTCAGGGTACTCTAGGTGTTACCTGTATTTCTCACATAACATTTAGTCACTGAGGAGAATTTATTGTATTCTCCTACAGCGTTAAGGAGAAGATAAGCACTTTAAAAGAAAAAAGTTGCAGTTTCAGTACAGTAACTAGAGGCAAGTGATTCAGAAATATTCCCACTATACATATAGGTCTGTTGATGCCTTCTTCTTTTGAGTCATCTCCTTAATGTTATGGGTTAAAAGAAGCCTCATCTGGTGAATTAAAAAAATCAGAGACAAACTGAGGCTTTCTTCCAGTCTTAATTTTCAGATGCTGAGCTGTCTCACTAAGTTTGGTCTAGCTTGCTTACATAGGTAATTGCTTACATTCATCTGTATAGACAAACTCAACCTGGCTAATAGCTTCCTGTACTTCAGAAATCAAGAAGCAAGAAAACGCCTGGCTCATGATGTGGACAGTCCCGTGAAATTTTAAAAGGAGTTTGACACAAGTAGGGGGAAGGGAAAGGGGCATTGTGTGTGTGTGTGTGTGTGTTTCATTTTGAGTAATAAACTGAAATGAACTGCTAAGAACCAAAATAATAAACGAAAAAAAAACCAAACCACCCAAGGCAGATTTCACATAACCCAAAAGCTGGAAAGAAAACCAGGCCTTAGGTCAATATACTTGAAACTACTTGCATGCTTAAGGTAGACATGTTGCTGAACTGTTTGTTTTTACTATTTTTTTATTAGA
This sequence comes from Anser brachyrhynchus, assembly GCF_964034855.1. Taxonomy (NCBI): domain Eukaryota; kingdom Metazoa; phylum Chordata; class Aves; order Anseriformes; family Anatidae; genus Anser; species Anser brachyrhynchus. The sequence continues at coordinate 18,928,621 of NC_137695.1, forward strand.
TAAGCAGAATATATGATTGCTGTGTGTGTTTTTTTCTTCCCCTGAAATTAAAATCCCTGTGAACTGCACATTTTAGTGAGTTACTGCTGTTGTTTTTTCTTTGAAATGAACTTGTTTGTTCATTTATGGGGTATTACCGATCAGGAAGAGACCACTGAGATGCCATGTAAGAAGTGAATGCTGTCAGCCCTGGAGAGAGAGAGATGCCTCCTGCTTTATGCAGCAGTGTCGCTTTCCAAATCCTCCACCTAGCAGTGCTGGAGAAGCCTGCTGGTGAGAATGGAGGTGGGTGACCTGTGCAGCCCGAGCTAACAGCTCCTTCTGAAGTGGAACTGCTCCAGTTTGGCATATGGCGTCCTTGAATTAGCAGGAGCTATGCAGCTGCTTAGGTGATTTTTATCCATCGTGACCCCAGTAAAACATCAGGGAGTGGATTACAAATTGTCATCTGAGAGCTGAGTTGAAGGCTTGCCTTCTGAGACAACATATTTCCTCCTAAATGGCTGTCAGAAGTGTATATTCAAGGAGAAAATAAAAATGAGCTTAATTGTTTGTTTATCGCTAATGATTTCTTGAATCAGATTATAGAGTTGTTCTTCAGGGTTGTTTTGTTTGTTCTGCTGGCACACACCCTGCTCCTCTCCCCCAATGTAGAGTTCCCAAAGTCTGTTTTTTTAGAACAGGAAGGGAACAAATATGTAAGAGGCAGGAATGTTAATACATGCCCACCATGTTAATACAGATTTTACAAAAAGTACCTTCATGATACAGCGTGAGAGTTGCTGTAACGTGAGACAGGTGCCTTTTGTACTCCAGTATAGCAAGGTGTTGTGTGTTTTAGAACGTTATGTTTTCAAAGAATATGCAGAGGTCAGGACTAAATTAGGAATCCGAGTCAGAAATCATGTTTTTCAATGAAAAATTTCATTTTTTTAGCCCAAACCTTGGCTGGGATTGATGGCTACGTGGCTTTCGCAGGGTGATCCATGAATAATAAATCAGAAGCCTTCTTGTCTCCCAGTAAAGAGTACAAAACCAAACTGAATTAATTGCAGATTTTCATCTTTACGGGACAGCTTCATTACTTCCGATCTTTCTTAAAATGAGTTACTGCAGAGTAGTGAAACGTCTTGCTGCTTTTTTGTGTTGTCTGTGATGGTCTTGTGAAACACGGGGTAGATCTAAGAGTGGGAGTCTGAACGGGCAATCTAGAACTTCAGCATGAATACAGATTTAGAAATAGTCAAAGAGTAGCAGGTAGAAAGCTTGTATGTGTATGTGGGGATTTGTAAGTGGGATCCTACAGTGTCATAGATGATTAATCCTGTTATTAATATAGTCTGGTGACACTGATAAACTAAGAATTTTTAGTGTTCTCCCTTAAGAAAAAAAGGGAATGTCTTCAAAAATAAATTGAGTAGTTTACAGTTTTTTCTCCTTGTATCACAAGTGCTTTGCCTTCAGGTGTTAGATGAGGGAATAGTAGGTGGTGAGATGAACGTAGGTCTTCAGGCCAGCAAAGAGCTCAGGTCAGCAGCGTGCTCTAAGCAGGCTGTTCCTGGTTTGAGGAGAGCAGGTCTTCCCAGGTTCTCATGGGCTCCAGATTCCTACCTGAGCAATGCCTGTCTACTGTTTTCTTTATTTTATTGCTGTATCCTAACCTCTAAAAGTAACAATAATGTGCTTTCAGCCATCCGAATACTTAATCTCAGGTTTCTCAGCCAAAGGCAGGCATTCTGCAGCGTTCCACCAACTCACAGCTGGTCGGGCGGTTTCATTGTACCGAGTGCCTGGCCATTGAAGCTGCTGGGTTTGGAGGAGCTTCCACTGACATCAACACAGTCTTTGAGAAATAAGTTTGTGTGTTGCGGCACTATAGCGGCCAAGATCTTGTAAATTTTGTTTTAACTTGAGTTCATTATCACAGGCTTTTTCTGTATAGCAGTGTGTGTGAATGAGACGTTGCAGCGCAGGCTCAGCTATCACATCGCCTTCAAGCCTGAGGACGCAGCAGCACTGCATCAGCTGCTGCACTGCAGCTATTCCCTTCCTCTGGAGAATCTCAGATAACATTTAAAAAAAAAAAAGCTTTTCAGTCTTCTGAATGTGTCACTTGGAGGATGAAATAATAAAGGTGGTTGCATTCCTTTCAGATATTTGCAGCTGATAACAGTTTAGAAATGTGATATGTTATCTTATTGTACTCTTCTGTTTATCTCCTGCCTCAGGGAGGGAGGGAATATGATAAAAATCTTGCCTCATAGCAGTGCAGGGTGTAATGTTTTCAGTTTTGTTGAGTAAAAGGTGTAAAACACTGCAGGAAATAGCTGGTGGCTTTACTCATTGTGGGAATTCACATTGCTGTTGGAGAAACATTTGTAATGTTCAGAAGTACGGGGAAGTAACTCAGCAACAGTGAGCAATTCAAGCCGTGGTAATAGGCATGCAAGGACAAGTAGTTCTTAAAAAAGCAAGTGAATTTTTGTTAAAATAGGTTTCTCCACTGCCCTCCACCCCGTTCTCCAGACAGATACAAATGTGGATTTAGTCATCGGCATTTACCATTCTTACTGACATGTTCTCTGCAAACCGTGAGGAAATAACGCAGGTCGCTTATCATCGCATGGTAGGGCAATGTTTGAAAGCTTCTGGATTTGCAGCTAAACTGAAAATCCTGTGGACAACTTTCTCCTCTTTATCCTCTTAGTGGTATCTCATCTCTGTTGACATACAGATTTCAGATTTTTTTTCAAGTTAATGACTTCACAGACTTTTTTTAAGCAGCTTCCTAAGTATTATATCTTAGTAAATTAAATTGTTCACTGAAAAAGCTGCTTTTCTGTCCTATATGCACAGTAGATTACAAATTTAGGGTTTTGAAATATTTTAACATGAGTGAGTTATGTAGCTTTACATCTGCGTGTGCTGATTTATACACTAACCTTTTCACTTTGGAGTTTAAGGCTTTTAAAACTTGCAGTATATTAATTTGTGCGTTACATACTATATTCAAATATCTTAAAACATGGGACCAAGATTATATTTAAGTGGTGTGTTTGTGCCTGCAGGAATTTATTAGTTTCCATATTTACCCAGTGTTAAAGCTTGTAGCTTTAACTATATATCTAGAGGTGTCTGCTTCTGAGGCGGGAAGCTGTGTATTCAGGGGTGTAAAGAATCTTGAAATGTTGTCTTACAAGTTTTGTGGTGTTTTTGAGCCATGTTCTCTGTATTAAATCTTTCTTAGGAAGTTTAGACTTGATCTGAATAGTTCTTCCCTCAAGTCAGTTCTTAAAACTCTTCCCACGAGAGGAGGTAAATCTTCTGCCAACAGGATTGAATCTGAAATGGCTGTTGCAAGTGAGTTGCTATATTTAGGGTGACAGTCTGGATTTTGACATTGCGGGTCAATTCCCTGATCTTCCAATGGCTTCCTTTTGGCATTGGGCAGGTCAGACGTTCATGTTGCACATGGAACAAAATTTTAAGTAAAACTGCAGCATTGCAAAGTTGAAGATGTTCACATCTTATGTCTGAACCAGTTGAGTTACCAGCAGTTATGACAACGCATTTATGCAGATGAAGTGGTGCAGCTAGTCTTTTGATTTCATATCTTTAAAGCAGGAATGAGTCTATTTACGTTGGAAAGATCAGTAGCTTCTGTAAGAAGATCAGCCTCATACCTGCGTTAGAGAGCAGTGTAAGGTGCGTTTCTGTCCCACCGCCGAGCCCACAAAGTAAAGCCCTTGCTCAGCGTTGTAGCTGCACCATGGAGTGGCCCGGTCTAAGTCCAGAGGTTTGCTGGAGGGACAGAGAGGCTGTGGAAAAGTGGGTGCTCTCTTGGCTGGTTTGGCCAGGGTCCCTGCAGAGCTGATGATTTGTTTAACCAAGCCATAGCCCTTGGGTACGGCGAGCAGAAACAGTGTGAGCTGGAGGAAGTGTGTAGGTGGTTTCATGGCTGCCTTTAAAGCCGTGCTGCATCTGATTACTGCAATGGGCTCAGAGTGAATCAGGTTTTATAGTGTGCGGTGATTTTGCTCTTCTTAAGAGCTTCTGCAGAACTATTTAGCATGTGTGAATAGGTATGCCATAATAGAGTCTGGTGAAAATGTAGTGAAAACTATCTGGTATGTGGTGTGTCTGATAAAGTCTGTGTTATTCCAGAAAGCAAAAGAGCATACAAACGTTGTCCAAGCTAGCTCCTAACTTTGCAGTAACACACTTGGCTGGGGATGTTGGCAATGAGAGAACTTAATGTTCTCTCCCCATTTGTAGGAAGCGGAGAGGGTCGTGGACAGCTTGTATTCTTGGGTCTGTCAGAAAGTTCCCCTAGGCTGAAAGAAGCAGCATAAGGCAGCCGCTGACAGGCCGTGACTCTGTGCAACCGCTGTTGATCACTTCTGTCAGACTACTAAGACAGTTTTTATCATGCACAGAGTAACCTCAAGCTTTGCTAAGAAAGTTTGAGCTAAGAAAGTTTGCTTTCCCAGTCTCCTGTCTCTGATATTTCCAGATCAGACTTTAAGGTAAAGACAAAGCATTTCCTATTCTTAACAAGCAGGGGCAGAACAAGTAGAGAAGGAAAAGCTCTGATTTAGCTAAATTAAGATCACATGACATTTTGCTGTTATGCTACCAGCCCTGCAGATGTTTCCTTTCTTTCCAGTTTAAGGAGGATGTAGCTGTTAAGAGGGGAGGCTTTTGCTAATGAGCCTATAAGAAAACAAGGAAGCTCTCAATTTCTTTTTTGTTTTTAATGTTTTTCTGACTACATTTAATACTATGAAATGTGTGTTTATTATTCTAAATACTAATTGCAAGATACGAGCAAAAACAATGCGGAAACAGTTTGCATCTCAGACCCGTGAAGTAAATCCCTGTATTTTGCCTCTGCTTCATGGTGGTATTGCTTGAAATTGGCAGTCACTGTGTGGAAAGAAGAAGGTATGAGCTAAATGCAGTTATTTGCACTTCATTAGGTTTTGAAAAGATTGTAGTTAAAGCATTACTGTTTTACAATGTGCACAACCTACTACAAATGTGTATGTATATATCTCCATGTATACATGTAAATATAGAAATGGATGCACAATATAGTATATTTTTGTAGTGTGTATATGTGTGTGTTAAAATTAAAACCCTTAAGGAGCCGAAGTATGCTAAACTTACAACTGTCTGATACTTAAAGGAGGATCAGATAAGTTTATGCCTTCATCTAGATAATGAAGATGCTAGGTGCTAACTGGAGAAGTTTTGAGTCAAGTCTGAGCTGCGATGGAGCGCTAGTCGTGCCAAACATGATCTTGCTCTTGGTGAAGTCAAAGCACAGTGCAAAAAATCCAGGTGTCAGAACTTCTGTATGGGAAAACCAGAGCTTGCTCTGCATAAAGTGCTAGGTCAGCTCTAACCAGAGTGAGTAGGTTTGTCCTCTCCCTGCTGCAAAGTAGGAAAACTGTTTCTGGATCTCCCCTGGCCTGGAGAGCTGCATGCTCCTTTCATTCAAGCAAGTAGGTCCAGCTTGGGCTCCCCTTAGAGAGCCAATTCGTGTTGCTGCATTTAACCCAGAGCCAGGAAAATAGCACACTGAGAACTTTTCAGTTAACAGAAGTGCCATTTTTGTGATCATCTGTTTTCAGATTGTCACATGTCCCTGCATCTTTGAGTGCTTTGCCAGTGTAAAGCTAGTCATTTATGTGTTGCAGTGGAGGGACTTGATTTCAAACAGAGAAGACGGAGTTTTTCAGCTACAGGCTTCTTCTAACCCTTCTTGTTTTCCTGTATTTGATCTCGGGGGAAAAAACTGTGATTTAAATGTGAGAGCGTTTTAAGGTGAGGGAGAAAGGCAGAGGTTGCTGCAGGTAGCCTTCAGCTTTGCTTTTCAGGTCTTGTGGAGTAGGGGTGAGACTGACATAAGCATCAACCGCTTCACAGAGCAGCCTTTCGTGAACAGTAGAGCACAGTAAGGCAAACTTCAGCTGGGGTAACAAGCTGCACGTGGGGAGGTTTTTGCTGTTTGCTTTTTTTGGTGTGTGCCTTGACCTTTTTGAGGACTGAAATCCTCTCAAAAATACCATTTCTCCTTTGACTGTGTTTACTGCAATGGCAGTTATAGAAGTACACAGAAGCACACGTCCCTCTGTCCATCTCCTTCCACCCCGAGGCAGCTCTGCACCCTGCACGGCAGCAGCGATGTCTCCTTCCCTGTGCGAGCAGCCATCTGCTGCGCTGGCACAAGCTTTGGTTTTGAAGGGTTGCAGCTTTCCCACTTACTTCATGCCTCTGGAGCTGGCCTATATTGCTCTCTTGAGCCTTTCTCCTTACCTGGCCTTGGTTTGAGGACATCGTTAATGTGTTTTATTAGACTGGGTCAGTCACTTCTGAGAAATTTCCAACTGTGTGTGGTGTGTCTGCTGATCTCTGCTGCAGGCAGGTGGCCACGGCCTTCAGTATGAATTGAAGGATTATTCTAGGCCCAGCACTTCGTCTGGGTGGGGTTCACGTTCCTAGAAGGAGGAGGTGGCAGGTTTGCTGCCAGGGCTATCTCATAGCAAATACCTAAATTCACTCTGGTTATTCCCCCAGCACTGACCTGTCGCTGTGGCCACCTGGGCAGAACATTGAAACAACAGAGCGGGCTGCTGTGAGCATGGCACCTGGAGGTGGCCTGCCTCCCGGGCCTTCGCTTTATCCAGTGCTCCTTTCATCTTTACTGCCTTGCTCTGAACCATCTCAGCTCCTTATGGCCATCAGCGAGACCCCTCGTAGGGCTGAGTGGGGGAGATCTGCCCACAGAGACCGCCTCACCACCTCACTCAGGGCCCAACTTCCCAGGCTGGGTGAGGGGTGCACATGAGAAACATGGGCATTGTCCATCTTTGCCCTTAAACTCCTAGTAATTTGTTTTGGTTCTCCTGGTTGGACTGATACCGTTCTTTGTAGTAACTGTCTGGAGTCTTGAAAGGTTCAGATCTTGTTTTGGAGAGCTGGTTGGGTGTGCTGGCCTTTGCAGGCCTTCCCGGTTCCTGCATCCTCCTCAGCTGCAGTTGAGCAGTGTCGGTGCTGGGGAGCCTCAGCGGCCATCCCCCACTCCGCCTGTAAGAGGTGAGCGGGTCCCCTGGGGACTCTGAGAACTCACACGTTCTCTAAGCCATGGATCTGGAGAAGTCATGCTCTGAAGACTGTTTTTTCATTTTTTCTTCCTTCGTGAAGAGCTTCTGTGAAAGAAGAGCTGTGCTTCCCGGTTCCAAAAGCGGGCTGTCTTTTGCTATTAGCAGTTGTCCTGAAGAGAGGGCCCTGACTGGGCCGATTTTATCTACCTCTGTGAGTGCTGTTTACTAACAGTTGCATGTGATGACTAATGCTCCATTTATCTCCACATCTCTTTTTTTTTTTCTTGTGGTGAGAGCAGTTTTGCAGCTGTCTGATTATTTGAGCTTTGAGGGCTTGTTTACATCTTCATTTCCAGTTTCAGGTGCTTCGTGGCAAGGCAGCCTCCTCTTGGTACCTGCTGGAAACGGGCTCGGCAATTACTCTCATCGGGCATCTGAGTCCTTCCTGCAGGTTTCTTAAATACATATAGCACTAAAATGCACAGCATGAGGTCAGGTATCTTCTCGTATCTCTTGCTCAACCCGTCGCTAGGCCCAGCACTGTGTGTTGGGTGGGTTCCATCTCCTCATGGCCCACTCTGCGAGAGTGGAGGAATACTGAGGGATGTCCTCGTGTAGGAATAACTCTCCTCTTCTGTGCTTCAGTATGTTTATGTGCCTCAAGCTGCTGGGTTCTTCAGTTCCTGCTGATTATGCTGTTACAGTATCGCTCCTGTAGATAAAGACTTGTTCATCCTGAACTACTTTCACTCTGGGTTGCTGCGTTGCAGTCACGTCTACTTTGAGCGTTACTAAAAAGTACAAGTTGGTATATAGTAAATGTCAGCAATTATGCAAGTTTATTGTATGTGCTGGTGTGTTGCTTTTTTTTGTTTTGTGGTTTGTTTTTTTTTTGAAAAGGTAGTATTTAAGACAGAAGCTTTACATTTACAGCCTTGTTTCTAGCCTCAAAGCTGTCTCTTGATGTCTGGTTACCTGGAGAGAGAAGCCCTGTGGAGATGTTCATACAGGTAGCTGCAGCTAATTCATGTTTATTATGCATCTGCCCTAAGCTTAATTCTCTAAGTAAATTAAGCAGTATTTAATAATCATATACATATATTTTCTTACTGCTCATATATTGTGAAGGGTAGCTTTGAGGTAGCATGCAAATATGAACATTCTAGTTGGACAGTCAAAATACTGAAGTGTTTGGGATGATTCGTTAATAAACTGCAGAGTCTAATTTTGGTGTTAGTAGAGAAGGAAGCTGGTGTTCCGCATAGAATACTGTGGGTATCTTTGGAGTTCAGCTTAAGGTTTCTTAAGTCTGTAGCGTGTATAGCTGTTAAGAAAAACATCAATTAAATACTAAAAAAAAAAAAAAAAACTTTTTTTTTTTAGTTTTAGATGCCTTTTTTTGGTCTTAGCTAGCATCCAAGGTGATACATCTCAGATCTTTGTGATTTCTTATGTCACGCTAGTTTGGGAAACAGGTTTCCTACCATCACTGTGGGTTTGGAGGTGCTGATGGTTACACCTGGTAGCTTACCTTGCAAGGACAGAAAACAATGGAAGACTCATGTGAGGACAGGACGTTAGTACACATACTGCCAAGTTCCATTTCCTGCCTGAACATCTATCCTCCCCTACATCCTTCCTTATCTGTTTAGGGGGAAGACTGCAGGATTTTGTCTAGCATTAAAGTCAGAAGTTAGGACAAGTGCATATTTGACACAGAGGACTGGAATTATGTAGGTTTGGGGGTTTCTGCTTTCTGGTTTTGCTGCTCATCTACTTGCAGGGATTTTTCAGTGAAGAGATGAATGTGTTGCTGAGGCTGAAAGTGATTGAACTCATTTTGTTTGCTTCAAGGACAAAGCTATTTCCTGGATACTGGGAGGATGAATTTGCTTGAGGTGTCACCCTTGTATTAGTAATTTATTTCCTTTCACTGAGAATGATTTACTTTTGAATAAAATGTTATTTTACGTTCCAATCTGGTTAAAAAACACTAGAAGTACCTTATCTTGCTATGGATTGAGACAGTTTCGGAATGTGATCATGGATTTTGATGTATTCACTCTTAGGCAAACCTCTTCACTTGCAGTCCTCATTTCAGCAGTCAAAAGGCATAGAGCTTGTGATTTTGTGTGAAGAGCAGCAAGAGCTTTCAGCCTACACATTCAACGCTTGTCACGGTTGTTCTGTGTATGTTGGCCACGAGGCTTTTCTCAGGGCAGTGGTGGTTTTAATGGAGTACTGCCTGAATTTGCCCATAGTATGGAAAATGTGTAAGAAGTATGGCCACTTTTGAGGTGGTACGGGTATAAATAATTGTCTGGCTTCCTTTTTGAGTGCTGGATATGCCTACCTATACTGCAAATAAGGGTGGTGATGATGGATCTCAAAGACAAGTTGTATAACCTTCTGTGTTAAACATCTGTCTTTCTAAAATGTGTTTTGTTTTTTTTTTTAGTGTTGTCTGTTTCAAGAATGCCCAGGAGCTGTGTATTTTGGGGGTTATATTTGTCCCTTATCACAGAATCATTTAGGTTGGAAAAGACCTCTAAGATCATAGGGTGCAACCGTTAACCGAGCATCGCAGGTCCAGGGAACCACATGTTCTCCAGTGGATTGAGCATTTTACTCTGCCTGAGATCTCTTGTGTTCAGAAGCCTAGTTCTTTGACTACAGAAGATGATAAAGGGTAAAGGGAACATGATGTCCTCTGGGCACGAATACAGTTCTTTGGTTCGTTATTTCTGAGCAGGTGGATGTACCAGAAAAGTAGAACTATTTTTTTGAGGGATATCTTCATGCAACTTTTTGTCAGCTTCTATCAAAGTGATTTGAAGTTCTCTGCGTGGTTGAGACTAAAAGGGTCAGTGGCTTGTTATAATTTTGTTTGAAAACCATCACTGGAGGAATCTGATTATTAAAGAAGGTCTGTCTTGCAGTGAAATCTCCCATTGTTCTGTGGCTAACAAGATTTTCTTTCCATATAGGTAGTTTTTCCTTCTGTTCTTTAGTCTTAGCCAGAAAGGAACCTTTTTTTCCCCTCCCCATTACCTTTTAAAAGACTTTTTACACTTTCTGTCACATAAAGTAAAATCAATTTGCTAGCAAAGTCCTTTTTTCTTGGAAATTGCAGGTGTAATAGGGCAGTTAGCTAAATGATAGCTACTTGGTTACAAAAAATAGGGCAAATAAATGACCTGATACAAGAAATACCACTGTTTCTAAGCAAGCCCAACATTTATTACAGCATTTGGAATATCCTCTTACTGTCTTAGGGCAATTGTGGATTTGATAATGTTCAAAATCCTTTTTGGTTCTGGCTTAAGTCAATGGTGATTTTAAAAAAATATATTATTTGGTGCCTGTTGAATCAGAAAAATCGAGTGACACCAATCCATTTTCTGTTCAGCGCATGCACATCTAGCCAAGCTGCTGTTTCAGGTAGCACGTTTCTTGGTAGATGAGCATGGCAAAATCCTTCTGAAGCAGGAGGCGACCTGTGCTTATTGAGCTGTTGGTAGGTGACTCCACCAGTCAGTCTGGTGTTCTTGGCTTTTTATTTTTTGTTTGTTTTCTTAATCAAGATTTAGGCTCCAGAAAATCTAGTTTGGCAAACAAACACACTTACAATGAGATTTTTATTTACATAATTCATTTGTGAAGTGGTCTGGATGATTAAAGAAAAAAGTTAGAACCAGATAACTAGAGTAAATGTGAATGCCAGCCAGTCCCAAGTGACTTGAGAAATAATTTTGAAATTGTGTGCCAAATACAAAGATAAAATATGGATGAAAATGAGTGATTCAGTGATTCACATTATTCACACCAACTTTAAATTGTTTTTCATGTTTTTTCAAGGATTGATAGTGCAATGTGTAATTGCTTACTACGTTCCCTATTATTCATCTATGAAGATAGTATTCAGAGCTCAAAGCATACCTATTATCTGTTTAGACAGCCAAGAAGACAACTGATAGTTTGTATTGCAATTGCTTATGACTGTCACTGGACTGGACTGTTTTTAGCATGTTATTTATACAGATCTATCCGTAAATTGTTTAGAAGCCAGAAAATGAGAGAGGCTTTGGAAGCCATGCAAGTTGTGTGTTTTCTTTTTAAATTTTATACTGATGAAATGTGAAATTACTGTTTTGAGATTTACTTTTATTTGGACATAACATAGATGGTTCTAAATAATCATATTTACCATTTTTACATAATTCTGTAGACTGTGTTAAGCTCCTGGTGATTCATGCACTTCTTTAAGGTGCCGTATGATTTTTCGTGGATGCTTTCATCGCTCAGAAAAACAGGGTTAAAGGCAATATTCAAAGCACAGAATGCTTTTTATAGTGCATTTAAGCATCTGCTATATGTCCTTGTAATTGCCTGTAACAGGAAATGATGTTTTGAGATACTTTGTGTAAAAAGCTCATATGAAGTAATCCTGAGGGAAATGATGCTTGAATCATTTTTAGTAGCCTGGGATTCTTCAGTCCTTGAACTTAATTGTATGCGTTCTGACTTTCACATTGAATGTTGAATCTGTAGAGATTCAGTGTTTTACTGAATCAAGCATCCAGATCTTTAGTAAGGAATACAGCAAAACAGTCTTCTGTTTGTTAGATTTTATGTGAAATGAAAATAAAGCATATGTATTTCGTTTTCTTGAAATGCACATCAGTCTCCTCTAAAGACAAATCACCTTAAGGATATGAGTTATCTACGTGTTTGTAACTTGATTGCTATCACTTTTGGCTCACAAGAAACACCACGTAGGATCCCTGCTTTCAGTAACGTTCTTGCCTGTGCAAAACATCATCTGTTTCTTGCTTGCTGTCTTGCACCCTTGTTTTGTTTGTGTTTTTGAAAACTTTGCTTGTTCCTTTTAAAAGCCTTCCCTGGCAAGGGATATTGCTGGTGGGCGTGCTGTGGTTGGACCATTCACGGGGTGACTCAACAGATGTTGGCTCTTTTCTTTGTAATTCAGATTCGTTTTTGTTCGTAGTGGCGGCTCAGAGTTGCTGTTACTGACCACGTCCCACATTTATTATTAATACTGACCTTTTCTCTTGAACTGTTGGCAGACCTCGCGGGCGGTCCAAGGATGGCATGATGATAACCTTTAACTTCTGGCCCGTTCTTTCAGGAAACGATGACTTGCCAGTGGAGTACTGGTGTTTATGGGCAGCTGTTAGTTCAGCAACTTGCGTGAGTGGTAAAAGTTTACTTGAAATTGCAGGGGAATGAGAGGTTTGTTTCTCACTTGAATCAAATACTACGTCTCCCACCCCTCAGACCTAGGGAAGTTTGGCTGCATTTTGATCCTGGGTTACAGTAGGGTTGTAAGTAAACCACAGTGATCAGTTGTAATACCTACCACAACTACCTGTAGGCTAATCAGGGGGAAAAAAAAGGGCAAATATATTAGTCCTCTGCTTCTCAGTGCTGCATTTTGCCCTTGTCTATAGAGAGGTGGGGATTGCACTCTTCTCTTGAGCACGAAGTGACAAGACGAGGGGAAATGGCCTCAGGTTGCACCAGGGGAGGTTTAGGTTGGATATTAGGAGAAATTTTGTTAGGGAAAGGGTTGTGAAATACTGCAGCAGGCTGCCCAGGGAAGAGGTTGAGTTGCCATCCCTGGAGGTCTTCAGGAAACGTGTAGATGTAGAACTTAGTAGCATGGTTTAGTGGTGGACTTCAGTACTAGGTTAAAGGTTGGACTAAATGATCTTTTCAGTTTTTTCCATCCTGAATGATTCACAGAATTAGGTTTGCTGTTTATGTATTCTTAATGACAGATATTTGCTTATTAAAGTTTTTTTGATCTTGTGTACCTGTATTTTTTGATCGTTCAAAATTTCTCCAAGTGTTGCCTATAAAAACGTGAGAGGAGAAAAAATGGTGACAGAGAAGGGGTAAATAGGTGGATTTCTGCTTGCTAGTCACTTAGTAGAGGAAGTTGCTGTCATGATGTTGAAGCCAATGATTTTTATTGTGAGCTACTTGTTTTGCCATTTTAATAAGACTGAAGTCATCATTTTCAATCATGCAATTTTCCACTCGTGCCATGAGAATGGAAGACCGAGAAAGTACGTTCATTCGTGCAAAAATGAGAAAAAGTTGAGAAGCTGAAGAGATTGGTGGGAAACACCTCAATAACTGACCTCGTAGTCAGGCTAAAGGGTTATGTAGCATTTAACTTAAAGTTCAAGCAATGCAAAGATTAAACTAAAGCCAGCCTCGTCAGTTCCACAGTTCAGACTAATTTTTCATTCATTAGTCACCTAATTTCAGTCTTTTCTGTTCTACACGAATACTTCAAAACAAGAATGAAGGTGATTGACAAGGACTAGGTGGTCGACTAGGCTGAGACTGAGTTTCTTATATTTCTTTCCAAAAATCCGAAAATAATCTTTCATGTTCAGAGGAGCAGAGCCCCGTGGGGCTGTTCGGGATTCTCCCAGTTTTGTGTTCCATAAGCGGCTCCGTTTCTCAGCGTGTGCGTAGCACCAAGACCCTTTGCCATTTGTATGTTTTTCCTTCCTGAGCACAGGATGATTGGAGGCAGGGAGGCTGGTCTTTGAAGCACTGAGTGGTATTCCTTTGGCCTCCCTGCAGCTCTAAACAAGGTACGGGTTTTCTGAGCTGTCCGTAGCAGCCGTGTAGAAGCACGTTTGGTTTTACACACCCGAATGCAGAGTTAAGTATCCCACCAAGCAGTTGCAGAAGTTTCCTCGTGACACCCATTGCTGTCATGGTGGAAGTCAAAATGCTTTGTGTTCTCTGTAGGTATTGATTGGAGTTGGCTGGGCCCACCTTACCAATAAGCACTGCTGCATTTTTCAAATCCCAGCTGTAAGGGATTATTTTGGAGCAGTCTAGGAAGAAAACCAAGCAGTAAATTCTGACACGTATCAGCCAGTTGCTGAGCCCCAGCAGCAGAGCTACAGAAGGACAAGAAGACTATTATTTCTGTTTGAATACCTTTTGAATAGGCTATAGGCTCTGGTATCTAAATTTGTTTCACGCATCGTTGAACTAGAATATTTAGAGGAGGGTCATAGGGTTTTTGCATGCTCTCTTTGTATGTCTTCAGCTTTTGATTCAGATTTTATGAATGATGTGGCATGCACTTTAAAATGAAAGATTTCATATAAGGCTGAGAAGATAAATATTTTTAATAATAAAAATATTTTTTCATAATCATATATTTCTGAGTCATGGGTATATAGAATTACCCTTAAGAAAGGAACAAAATGTCTTGTTTCTAACAGAGAGCTGGGATCGCAGTATAACTGTAGTAGGAAATCAGGCCTTTTTACTCGTGTGTAGTGCTGGAATACTGAATTGTTCAGAGAAAGCAGCTGAGGCGGGAAAAGAAAACACAACCAGACAACAAGCAGGTGAAATCAAAGATAATGAGAAAACGTGTGTCTCACTAAAGAAGCCTAACCAATTTCATGCATTCTTCAGTTATTTCAGTTGTTTAAGTGAGGAGTTACTAGCTGAGAAAATCATGCCTGCATTTGAAGTCAGGAAAAGGAGTTGGTGTGTTTGTATGCCTGTGAGCTCTGTGTGGCCAGAAATGGAGTCGCAGAAGACAAAAAGAAAGCATGCTTAATTTGTATCCAAGTAAACTAGAAAGCAAATAAAATACATAATCTGTACACATTCCTTGAGGTTCATTTCAACTTTAAACTGTTGAACATAAAGTTTCTTAATGTGTAATTTAATTTAAAATTTAAGAATTGTGTAAGTGATATGACCAGAGAGGTGTAACGCTAGAAGGATGCTGCTTTACAAGACATGTATCTTAAGAAAACGTCATTGGTAATCAATCTATTTTGAATGTGGAGGGAAAAAATTTGTTTTCAGGTGCACAAGAATACTCTTAAAAATATCCGAATTATAACTTACACTTAGTATCTTTGTGTGTCTCTTTTCTTTCAGGCATCAAAAAATAAAGATGGAAAAGAGCAGAGTGAAGCTATATCACCATCAGAGGAAGAAGAAACTTTCTCTTGGCCTGGTCCAAAAACCGTCGTGTTAAGGAGGACATCTCAGGGTTTTGGCTTCACCTTAAGACACTTCATAGTTTACCCTCCAGAATCTGCAGTTCAGTTTTCTTTTAAAGTAAGTGACTATTTATTTACCTAAAGCCAGTGTCATTAATTTGTATACCTTTTAAAGCGTATGCTTCAAGGATGGGGTGTGGGTTGTGGGATTTTTTATTTGTTTCTGTTTTCTCTCTCCAGAATTGAAATCTGTTATACCATCATCCTGAAAGAACAGCCTGGAAAAATTAATTAGTTTACCATAGTTTGTGAATATCTTAAAACTGATGGATGTTAGAAAGACCTTTTTTTTTTCTCTTTATTACGTTCCTTCTGCAGAAAAGGACAAGACTCTTGCAGCTCCCTTTTAGTCAAGAGACAAATATATACTGGCCTAAACTGAAGAACAACTTTCCTAACTTCATGAGAAATGGTGTTAAAATACTCTATAGGTTTTATTTAAAGCAATTATTTTAAAATGTTAAGCAGCTAATCAGTCTGCCTCGTTTAAAGGCTGTCTGTATTTCCCTACGTGACTGAACCTATTGGAAGTTGCTGTAGTGCCTGGTACTGAGAAACTGTTGAATAGAGATTTGAGTATCAAGAAGGGATTTTTTATTCTACTGAGTTCAAATAACATTTGCTTATTTTAAAGTAATCAAATATGCAAGTTCTCATGATACGCCCTACCTCTGAGATTTCTTCTGCTTTGCCGGTTAGGCAGAGAACTAGGTTGATGTTAAGATGAGGGAATGAGTTTCAAAACGCTCATTTCAGACAGATAATTGATTCATGTGTCTCTAATTGTCTTTAGCTAAAGTTGTCTTTTTTGCTTATCTTCAGTGGCTATAAGAGTTGTTTCAAATAGAAAAATCTTTCCAGGGGAAAGTTGGTACGCTTTTCCAGTTAACTTCAGCTACAGCAGGCACTTGTGCCCAGCGTTTTTCCCCTTAACACAGAGTCACTGAAGCTAACTTTAAATGAGACTATTAGCTCTATTAGGTCATCCCAAAGTTTCTGTTCTTCAACAGAGGTTATAGAGAGTCAGCCAAGAGCAATCCTTAGTTAAATTCCAACGTGAAGGAGAGTGGGGAAGCCTTAGCTGAGCTGGACAGATGATTACGTGCACTTGTTAGCATCTCCTGATAACCCATATTTGCATTCTAGGTAAAAATAGACAGCATGAGCAGGATTCAACTCCTTAACCGAGAAGTGATTAGATTGGGTTTCTCCTGGATTTCTCAGAGATCTACTCATACAGATGATACTGTTTCCACGTGCAAAATGACATACACACGAGGGAGGGCAAATAAACTTGGGGGGGAGGAGGGAGGCAATGTCATCCATTGTCTTCTCATTCGCATCTGATTGTTCCTGAGACAGAGACCCAAACAATACAATACTGAGCTTATACCTGTAAATCTTGAAACGTATCTTGAAGTTCTAGCTCCCTCTCTTCCTGCACAAAAGCTCTTTGCACCCTTTTTACGTCTGTTTCTCCTCTGGTATGGCAGAATCTGCGTAATTCGTTCCCCCTTTTCTGGCTGGTTTTTGAAAAGAAAATCATGGAATTGTTGGATTGATGTAATACCTTTATTCAGGCGTTCAGTTACCTCTAAGGATTATAAAATTCATTTGCACAGAGCCCTGGTAAGCACTTCTGTAAATTAACCTGAACCATTATATTCTCTTCTTCCTTTTAATGTCCGTGAGGCAGCAGAGAAGGTAACAGATGTGCAAAATTATTACTCCTGGGTCTTAATAAGGTGGCTTTTATAGATGTCTGTGTACCTAAGTTATGTAAAGAATGAATTTCATTTGCTGTCAGCCTGATTCTATGAGGCAAATCTGATTTCTGTGCCACCACTATTTGAACAAAGATCATATTGGTTACTGGCTAATTGTAGACTCTGTCATTGATTCTAAGCTCAAGTATCATTCATCTCTCTTTTCTTACTGACCAAAAGTGTAAGGGTCTTGGGAGGAGGAGGTGCTTCTTCTGTTTTTTTTGATAGTATGAAAATAGGAACTATGATCTGGCTTTATGACTGCTTTACATCATCGAGCAACCTTGTCCCTTCCTTACGTCAGAGAATGCATGCGATTACCTCTGATGTAAGGTAGAGGTTACAGCTGGAAATTGAAGGTGCCATTGACATAACAGCCAGTTACTCAGTCCCCTACAAGTTTCTCATTGTCACAGTCTTCGTTATTTCAAGTGGCAACTTGATGCTCTCGCTTTCCCTCTAGATCGGCACAGAGGTCTTTGTTTACCTTGGGGAAGGCTTCGCGTTGTAGCTTTGATTTCTTTCAAGGTAGTCTTGTTCTAATACTTCTTAACCTTTCTGCAAGTCAACATTAATTGGTAGTGGCAGTAAAGAGAATTAGAAACTCATCTGAAAAGCTGTTAACATGGTCAAGTGAAGTCCTTTGTGGAGAAGAAAAGAATCCTCACGTGGGGGGAACACTGAATTTTCTCAAGGACAGAGCATAAAGCTTCTAGACTGCAGGGTGTGGTAAAAATCAGACCACAGCTGGAAAGTCCATGGCAATGGAAAGAAAAGCTTCCTACAGGCCAAAGGAGGCTGCAACTTGGAAAGGCAGTGGGGTGAATTTTCTTGGATGCAAAGAACTCTCCTCAGATGATGCAGAGTGGGGAAGAGTGGGTGTTTCTTCATGTAAAGAAAAAATAATCTCATTTCTGTTCTCTGCCTGGATGTATTTGAAAATTGGATTTTTGTTTGAATTTAAGAGGGTTAGTGTTATAGTTGATAGTCTAATAAAAGGGTTTATTTTGGTTTAGATTGGTTAAAAAAAAACACAGTAGTACTAAAACTTTTTGTTCTTAGTGATGCTACTCATTTTTCTGAAATGAACTGTTTAAGGCCTGAATAAAGTAAGTGGAGTTGTGTTAAACCAGGAGATGTAGGGTTTAGGAAGGGGCAATGGCAAGCTCTAGTTGCAGATATTTCTAGACCTTAGGTGTACAAAGCTTGGCATCTACCTTTCGCAGACCTCTGTTGTCGCCAGTGAGAAATTCCTATTCTTGTCTAGACAACTAGAACCAGTGCTCTAACTGGCACTGCCACCCGGGGTACGGGCTGCCACTTGTGCACCGCCTGAATAAGCAGGGTGAGAATGAGCATAAAACAACTTAGTGACAAGGTGACGACGACCTGGAAAACGGCACATGAGAGGCTTCCTTAACGCTTTGTTTTCTTCATTTACATTTCCATCTGACTGGAAGTTACATTTCCATCTTGCAGTCTGTAAAGGGATTGAACACAACTGGTTGTAACCAATTTAGGGCAACATCCCTACATGCTTTGATACTGACTACTAGTATATTATATTTAAGGTTATAGGTTGCTAGCAACTGCAGACTTTCTTTTAATTTCTTTCATTTAATGTTCAGTATACACATAGTACAGGAAGTCTAGGCCAAATTCAGGATATTGTGATAAGTTCTTGTGTATTTCACAAAATGGCTAATTAACTGTAAGTTTAAAGTGACACATAAAGGAAAGAAGGTGGAACTTAACAGTGAATATACTCCTGTAAATACCCCCCTTGTTGTGCCTGTTTCTTAATCTAATCTATTAGCTGATTTATAGTAATTACGGCAGTGAAAGGCAGTGGAAGAAAGTATGATTTGGTAGCTCTCTTGGGAGGGGCAGCCCTGGGTGAAGGACGATGTGAAAGATGATCTTGTAAACTGAGACTGCAGTCAACGTGTTGTGTTTTGGCAAAAGTG
Organism: Anser brachyrhynchus; assembly: GCF_964034855.1. Lineage (NCBI taxonomy): Eukaryota > Metazoa > Chordata > Aves > Anseriformes > Anatidae > Anser > Anser brachyrhynchus. The sequence continues at coordinate 18,947,541 of NC_137695.1, forward strand.
CTTGGCTGTGCTTGCGTGGGGCTGCACTCCAAACAGTACACGGGGAATAGCTCCACGTTCAGGAATAAGCCATTATGTATCCTCCTTGATTCTCATGTCTCCTTTTCATTACGTGAATAGTATGTGGAGGATTTCTTAAGATAACGTTACAAGAAGCCTACGTTATGCGTTGAACATCGGATGATTATTAGGATTTGTTAGTCAGCAACACTTCTTTGCATATGAATTACATTGTACAAACTGAATCAGTCTGAGAAGCTGTTAAGTGATAAATGAATATATTTGCTTTAGGCGTGGAAGCTGCATATTCTAACACCTTGCAAAGCGTAAAAGGTAAATGTAGGAGAGAAAGCTAATTCCGAAACATTTGCATTATAAAGCATTCCATTTTTAAAGGCCCGAGTTCATTGGCTGGGTACAATGAAAAACTAATGTTTTGCAGGTGTTTCTTTTAACACACCTTTGCATGCCGGGTGACAAACTGACAAACCCAGTACAGTGTCTCTCATATGCTGGCAATTTTATATTAACTAACTTTCCCCTTCCATAACTTTTTGTTGATAGCATTAGACAAGGTAGCCTGCCCTAGGTATGATCCATATATATATGAGCTCTGATGTTCAGGGTCCTAAAGATGTTTTCTCACTTGATAGATCGGGTGGAAATTAGAGACATGCAGATATTAGCCTCATCTAATTCTTTGCTGCTGTTCTTTTGGGTGATCATACCTAGTTGAAAACCAACTGACTGTTACAGGTGTTCAAAGGATGTAATGGTAAATTTTAACAGCATTTGTCAAATAGTATGGCATTTTTACCAAAGTGTAGAGCAGACAGGACTATTCATAAGGATATGCTGTTTGCTGCTACCAGAGTTGGGGTGATAATGGCCATTGATTGTCATGACCTCTGAAAAGCCAAATCAGTACCAGATCTCTGTTAATTCACTCTTTTTGTTCGTTTGACACTTGCGTGGTTTCTTCTAAAGCTCCAGCAGGCATTCTGATAACTTCTGTGCTATTGTAATGTTTTGAGGTGCAGGCTGTACTCCACTTTTATATGTCGTGAAAGAAATGCCTTACACCTAGGAAAGACTTCTGTCTCATCCTCATTATGTAATACAGTATTTGTATCTAGGTCTCTCTCTCAGCAAGTCGTCTTCTCTTGAATAGTATACTCAGATCAACATGCAATTTCTTTGGGAATATTTAATATGCAAAAGTGATTTGCGTTTACTATGAAAAGTTAGAAATATGGAATTGATCCATTTAAAAGTGGGAGGAAACGTATAGGTGAAGATTACTTCTCTGATCATCCCCTGCTCCTTGTTTCCTTTAGGGTGAGGCTGTTTTAATTAGCAAAGGTGAAGTAAAATGTTAGAAATACTTTACAAGTAATGCATATTAGTCTAAGGAACTGTATTTAGGTGGAAAATGTATTAGTCCGTGAAGTCACACTTCAGGGGAAAAAAAAGCACATTTCCATGTTTTAACCATTTTAGAAAGTTAAAATGGTAGATTTTTGCTGAAGAAGAAATTAGCTATGCTCTTTCAAAAGCCACTCATCCATATTAAAGTACTGACAAGAAAGCTGAAATAAGTAATCATATGCTATTTTAAGCATGCCCTTCCCCATCAGTACATTCTAGTTGTAGAGGGTTTTATTTGAAGGATTAATTGATGCATGTTAGTTAGGTTTGTAAATACAGTGCGTTAACCAGAAGGAAAATCTTCAAAGTTTTTCCAAAATAGAATTTGGGGAAGATATTTTTCTGTAAGCAGAATCACTGAGGGCAAAACAAACTTGATATTTCAAATTTCAGGAAGAATATTCAGAGCTTACTTACAATTTTTTTGTAAGTATTAAAGAACTCTAGCATATTATTTAACTTTGTAGATGATGAAAGTATAATCTCTTCTGCCTGGCTTTTCAGGGTGGAAACATACTTGCAAAAACACACAATGCAGTATTAGGCTTCATGACAGTGTTTTGGTTTTTTTTTTGTACATTTGTTATCAGATAGTGCCTTTCAAGTTGTTTCTGTGGGGATGTTTCATGGAACAGTTTATTTTTTTTTGTAAACAGGGATTATGCTACAATTTCAGAATGAAAGCCTTAATACCGTTCACTTCAAATCCTCATAGCTTACAGATGCCTATGTATTATTTCCATTTAGTGAATTTTTAATGTGCCCTCTTTCTTTTTCCTTAGGATGAAGAGAATGGAAATAGACAAGGTATGTTTTCTTTTCATTCTTTTATAGGTTCAATATGTTGAGCATTTATCTCGAGCTATGTAATATACTTCACTAACTACCTAAGAGTTTAAAATGTAAAATGGTAATTGTAAATGTAAAATTACTAAGTATGACTTTCAAGCTCTTTAGGGAGTTGTGTGGCATCAGAGCAAAAGGAAAAAAAGTCTTTTAGCTTTACCTATTTAGTTTATGCATTTGCTGCAGATTACTGCAACACATGCTGTATGTATCGCTTGTGCCCAGCATATTGCAGAATCACAGAATGGTTTGGGTTGGAAGGGACCTTAAATCCCATCCAGTCCCAACCCCCTGCCATGGGCAGGGACGCCTCCCACCAGACCAGGTTGCCCAAAGCCCCATCCAGCCTGGCCTTGAACACCTCCAGGGATGGGGCATCCACGGCTTCTCCGAGCAACCTATTATTTTGTCATGTGTTTGAGAAGGCAAGAAACCAGCTGTGTTCCCTTCTTAGTGCCAAAGTTTTAAACTTTTTTTAAAACAAAGTTTTAAATTGATCTGCATTTAAGCCCCACAGTTCAGCTGCTCAGAGTACTACAAAGAGGTTGGGTCTGCTTTCTGTATTTATTATAGATGTGTTTTTTAAAAAACAGTTGCTGTATGGTGCGTCTAAGAGCAGCCGGTATGAAATTTGATTTCTATTGCAACTGACTGTAATAGAAATGACACAGAAATATGTAAGCCTAGTGTTGAGACTGATGATAAAAAGTGCCTACGTGTGGCATACAACCGTTTAAGAAATGATAATAATAAAAAGTACTATCAACCTAGTAATAGTATCTTCAGTATTTAATAGGACTGATTTATTTCATCATTTTCAGTACTTTGTCATTTTCATGTACGTTTTGAGATCCATGGAATACGTTTCAATGATGTCAGATGTGTGAATAAAATCTAGCACTTGATTTAGGAGGGATGGAAAAAAAATCACTTTCTTCAAGGTTGTCTGTCAGTTCCCCTCCTTTTTCATAGCTTTCCCTGTGTCACGTTGCTTCTGTCTGCTGTCTTTTTTAAAATTTGATTAACTTATTTTTACAAATTGGAGCTGTCTTAGTCTCAATTTAAATTCTGCATTTAGGTGTTTTCTCATCCATACCTCTCCTTTGTGCTGGTATCTCTTTATTTCATTTCAGGGATAACAAATGTGTTGATTTGGGTGAGGAAATTAGGTTTTCGGGTGGAGAGCCCAGTTCTACGTTCCATTTTTCCCATTCTGTCATGATTGTGAGGTATTCAAAGGATGCAGGATTAGTTGCAGGGTGAGTGTAATGTGCAGTGCTTTGGTTTGTACTTAATGTGGCGATCCAGTGCAGTTGTTTGAGGGTGGGCCTGTGTAAACCTGGATACCTTTGTTCAGAAACTGCACAGAGGGAATGCTGATTTTACTGGGGGGTTGCAATCTGCTTTACGTTGTAGTTGAGAACATTACCTAGCTTCAACATGCACCTAAAAATCTCATTTAGCTCGAAGGCAGAGAGCATCTCTGAACTTTTGTTCCAGGCTTTTTGTGTACCTGTCACATATTTGAAGCATTCTGGGAAGTTCAAATGTAACTGAATTTTCTTACTCTTTTCCAGGGGGTGAGGGGGAGATGCACTTACGCATTTCATTCTCCTGGTGTTGCTCATTTGCCTTTACCTGTTTGTTAAACAGTGAGAAGTCAGTGCCTTCCAATTCCTCTTAGATCCCCTTCTGCCTCCCAGATCTGCTGCCACCTTTTTTTTTCCCTGTTCGTCAAAATGAATGAAGAGAAATCCTGTTAGGAAGGGAATGAAGTTACTGCTCTGCCAAACGTGACTGGGAGGTGTCACTTGTGTTAGAGAGGAAGAAGTTTGACAAAATCCTTCTTATAGGGAGAGGTGGATCGGCTAAAGGCATGGTTGGGGGTCTTTTTGCCTTAGATGCTCATCTGGGGTCTGTTTTTCAGTAGAGGGACAGCAGTGAACAAGCATTTACTTGGTTTGTTGTGAGACCTGCACAGGTGGGAGCAAGATTACTGTCTGGAAATTTTTGTTTAGCTATTTAAGCTATGAATCATAGCTCAACTGCTGCGTGTTTATAGCACCTTAGTACATTGTATGCCTTGAAATACAGATCAGAGGGCACAAAGCATACTTGGATAAGATAATATGCTAATTAACAGAAAAGTTGAGCTTGTGTTGTGTATGGAAAGGGAAGAAATGACTGAGTCAGTGGTTATAGGTGTCACTTGAACTCAACCTACCAGTTTTGTGTATCCTACCTTAAAATCATGTATCCTACCTTAAAAATAACAAAACGGGACCAAAAGTGTTAAGACTTTTCCCAACATCTAGTGTGACCTTGAGTGGAGGGGAAGGGTTGTTACGCTGTTCCTATTGACATTGCTGTAAGTTGTTCCTTTTCTCAAGTGAGGAGAGTGGTTTGTTTGTGAAAAACCACGGAAAGTATTCATCTTATTTTTCATACAACATCAGATTAATTTAGCAAAAGCAGGTATGCCTGAAATTCTCCGAAGGATTATCGAAAGGATTCTTTGAGTAATTAACACTGGAAAGTTAAGCGGAGCTGCTTCAGAGTTGCAAGGTGTGTATTTGGCTGCTGGCACTGCTGAAGCCCTGGTTCTGCTTCGACAGCTGGAGAACAGGCTTGCAGTGCCTTGGGGGGTCATACAGAGGAGCCATCTAGTGGCAAACTTTAGGTATTTTCCTCCACATTTGTCCAGAAAACTTGAGTCTCTGAAGCTGTGCTTCAACAGTGAAAATATCTTAAATATTTTTCTTTTAGAGTCTGTAGTTGGTAATTCACTTGGGCTTTCCTCTGTCAAAGACTTAAGCTGAGGGGTTTCAAGCTGTTCATTTTTGTGAAGCCCTGTTCCAGTGCAAAATTGTCACTTTTCTGCTGTCAGCTTAGAGTGAAGATTTCTTGTTGTCTTCAGCTAAAATGCTTTTCTGACAGATGCAACCTATTAGATTACGTAGATCTTTCTTAGTGGATTCTGTTAACACCAGCCGTCCTGTATTAACTTGTAAGTATGTTTTTTGTGTGTTTTGAGGATAGTATACCATCAGCATTCTTCCAGTTTTTAGGAGTTTCTCGCTATTAGAAATTTTTATTTAAAAGAAGTATCTCACAGACAAAATCTTGCAGAAGATCTTTGTAGGAATCTTTGGAGACAAGCTGAAAAATATCTATAAATCTATATGTGTGCTTATATAAAACACATGTAGTTTGCTCTGTCAGTATGTGGCAAGTGGTGAAAGGGGAAGCCATCTCCTTTTGAGCCATTTCATTGTGTATTTGACATGGTGAACATTTCATCCTTCAAAGGCTCCTTGAAATGATAGTTGGCCAAATACAAGTTTTTAGTACATATTGAGTGGTTAGGTCATTTTTTTGTAGCTTGTTCTAAAATGTATATGTTTTTTTTAAATGTGGATCATGACTAAAATGAACAGTTCTAAGGATATAGTACTAGTATCGTAAATGAATTTCATCTTTGTTATGAGACCTAAGCTATATTATGTTTGATGCAGTGTCAGGAAGTCTAGTATCAATATGATCTAGTATCATTTCTTTAATACAATGTTCTCGCTTTATCTCCTGTTTCTATGTAGAGGTATCTATAGCAACTAGCAGCTTATCTTCCCAGCAAAATGAAAGGTGGGTTAGGTATATTGCTCAGTCTCCTTTTCTGTAGAGACTATAAAGGCTGTGCACCTTCTAGTGAGGCTTCAGACATCTGTTTCCACTGGCATTTCTGGATTGTTAAATTGCAATCACCAGACATTGTTTTGATGTGCCTAACTTTGGATTAAAGTTTGTCCTTCAATTTTCTAAGCTAAAAAGTTGCAATTTATAACCCAAGCTCCTTCAGCTCTGTGAAAGTCAGATTTGATGCAGAACGTTTGGCGGAATAGCAGAAAAAAAATCAGGAAAGGCTTCTTATTCCTTCCTGCTGCTTATATAATGCTTCGTGTGGTTTTGATGTTTTATTTCTTTAAACAGACTATTTCTGTAATGTGGTTTGCATCCTCCCAAGGTTTAATTTAATCCCCACAGTTTCTAACATCATTGTCTATTAAAGCTCAGCGTGTTATGAAATAAACTAATTGAGCCTGTGATGATGAGAACAGGGTAAATAAGGGACAAGAGACTGAATGTGAAGGCGAGTATTTGGAAAGGTCAATAGATTGCTGGGATGATACAGTCTTAAGGTATACGATAATGGGGTGGGAGTGAGAGGAAAAGAGGTAGGTAGTACCATAGCAAATTGCTATTTTTTGTGCATCTTTAATCCAACTTTATTTTTTTTTACCACTGAATGATGAGAATGCTGTGAGAGGGCTAGATTAATTTTTGACAGAGATGAGAGCCTGATAATTCCTCTTTTATGCGGCTCTTAAGATTTTTACTAGGTCAATGTAATTCCCATGGATTATCAGGAGACTCTGTAGGTTGGGTACAACAGGTATAACCTGAATGGCTGTGTTTGCTATCTGGGCACGGCTGGGGGCAGCTTGCTCTAGGTGGCCTTGCTTGGGCTGGGAGGCTGGACCAGATGGCCTCCAAGCTCAGTCGTGCTGTGTGCTGTGAGCTATGTGTATATGAGAACTTCATGAAGTATTCTAGACTGCTTCGTCACAGGTTAAATTTGAAACTTCAGAAGGTTTCATTTTAGATTTGAGAGAATTAGGAAGAAAGAAAAAAAAAACCATAATATTGATGACTAATGCAGTGGGAAAATACACTTTTTGAGCAAGTCTGTATTTAAGCTGAAACTGTTACGTCTTTCATAAAAATGCCAGATGATTCTCTCCTGTCTCCCTCTCTCTTGAGAATGGAGTTGAGGCTGTGTTAGTCAAACGGTTGAAGAGAAGAGTAAGCAAAAGAAGAAATACCATCGTTGAGTTGCCTAATCAAAATACCAGAGGAGTTTTAAATAATAACAGAATGTATTTTTCCTGAATCGCAGAATTGAATGCCAGGTGTTTCAAAGCTAAACAACTCAACAACACTATTTTACTCGTTACTGTCCTCATTTAGAGGCTCATCCTTGGCACTGTGTTTTGTTTAGTGTTTTTAGTTGAATTACTTCATGCTTTACAGTCGGTGGAATTAAGCTCTGTTGGGGCCTGACTGGGACCTTTGGGCTCCTTTTCTGTAACAGATTGCTAGTAGAGAAATGCTCACTATGCAAGAAATGCAGTTTGCAGATTATAAAATCCAAAATTGTCTTTAGCTGCACTGTTAAATGTAATCCTGGCAGTTTTAAGGACTTAATTTTTAACAGATATTTAATTAAATCTAAGTTCTGCTGTACATCGAGCAATCCCTTTTTGAGAAGCTTGGGAAATGAGTAGCAGGTTTTTTGGTTCTGTAATCATTTAGAAACATTTGCCCCACTGTAGCCATGCCTATTTTTCCTCCATTTGCCTGGAAGGCGCCCCGAGAATCAGTGCCACTCTGATCTGAGTTGAAACATACGGAGTGCAAATGCCTTGGATATCCAGGAGCGTAATTAAGTTTTCATGCTCCAGAGAAATGTTTCCTCGCCCTTGAGTCAGGTGTACATAAAAGCCTGTCCTAATAATTAAGCTGTTTCACAAGGCGGGGGATACAGTATAAAAATGAAAGTCACCTTTTCTACCTGCTGAGCAGAGGGCCAGGGGCAATACCCAGCACAGCCACCTGCAACTGTTCGGTTAGAGGGACAGATGTTTGACAGAATTTCGTTTTCTGTTTTTTTTTTCTTTCCCTTTTTTGTTGTTCTCGTTATTTTTTATTTTTAGATCTTTTGTTTCAAAAAGTGTTCTGCAAATAGTTAACAAAACTTCGTGGCTTTTATTCTGTTCCCGTGTTCTGAGGATTCCTAAGCACGTTACAGGTGCCTTGAAGAGGAGAACCAGCATGTTGTTAAAAAGCAGATTCTTAGGAGAGACTTTGTAAGAAAGAACCATGTTATGCTGTGTCCCTAAACACTTGCAGGTTTGTGCTCTGCAGGTCAAAGAGAAAGAAGAGAGATGTCAGCAATAGCTTTTCGTTTTTATCAAAATATAAGAGTTTTGTCAGAGAGGTGCTCTTTGTTGTCTGCGACTCAGATGGTTTTTATCTGACTGTCTCATATCAGAAGTTTAATGACTACAGAGAAGTGATGTGCTTGTTGCTTACCGTGTGTCAGTGGATTTGATAATATCACTTCTGCCACGTTCTTTTCTTTTCCAGATACATCATAGAGCAGAATAGTAACTCTGGTCTGCAAAGTGTAGCCTAAAAAAAAATGAAGGTTACGATATTTGGTGTAATGCTAGGTGTGTTCCTTGCAGTAGCAGTATTCCAGCCTAGCATTTTAGCAGACGAAGCCAGAACTGGCAGCTGGACAAAATTAATTTCTAGGTCTAGTTCTGGGGAGGTAGGAGAAGTTTCGGGGTTTGCGACCCCCAAGTGTAAATCAGGTACAAACGCTAACAGTTCTTTAATTCTAGTGCTCTGTTTCAAAATAGTCATCTTTTGAATTCCCTTTCCATCAGGGAGAAATGAGCACATTAGAATTTTATTATTTTGCAAATCAGGTGGCTATGGTAGGAGTGTATTCCTCTCTGCCACTTGTGGTATTCCAGACATTTGGCAGGAAAGCTTCCTTTTGACTTCACAGTGTGAAATTTTCCTCCTGTTGGACTGCGGAGGTGGCACTGACTTGTAGTCTCAGCTAGTCGATCCAGGTAGCGTAGAGGTTAGATCGTAAATGATGATAAATATTTGCATTGTGAAGAAATGCTGTAATTTGATTTGACATTAATTGGAACATCAGTTGAAACAAGATGCATTACACTTGTGATTCTGTAGATTCTACTTTGATCTTACATGTTACTGAAGGTAACAATTATTATTATTCAGATGAAAATTGTTGTCTAATTACAAGATTTGCATACAATTATGAACACTTAAGACCAATTTTCTTAACTTTTGTTGTTTAGACTAATGACTTCAATGTAAAGACTTTCCTGAGTCCATAGTACCTTTGTTTCAGCCAGTGAATTTCTGCCCTGAGCCTTCTAAAGCCTCTAATGAACTACCTTCTAAATATTCTTTTTATTTCCTTATTTTTGATGATGCTGAGTATCTGAAGTAAAAGTTCAGTAAAAGTTCAAAGTTACCTTCTCTAAAGTCACATTTTCATTTCAATAACATAATTTCGAGGGAGGTTTTTGTGCTGCAAGGAATATTTGCTCTGCTCTGTTAGCAAAATTACCTTACTGCCTGGATGTTAACGTGAACTGCAACCTACCCTGAATGGTGACCGTTTACTCAGGCTAGAGACTTTTGTGTTTTATGCACTTTTTTTGTCTTTATGGGCTGTTTTTCAGTTTCTGGTCAGTTAACTTGTATACTTAGCCATTTCACGTGCTTCTGTTTTTTTTATTACTCTTATGTAAAACTTCACCTCTGTTCATAGCTGCACTTCTGGAGAAATTAAATATATATGAAATTGTTGTTCACAGAAGTCGGGCTTTCCATCTGTACTGCTTCCCTGCTTGTGTGTGTTCCTAGCAGCTCACATCTTTTGCCTGTTCTTTCATGTGCATAATGTCTTGTTTTTTCTGTTTTGTTTTTACTTGCAGTTGAAGATTTGGGGAAAAATTGTCTTATTTGCTGATAGCCTGTAACATAATGCTTAATTAAGTTATTTATGAATGTACAGAGGAGCAGGGAGGAGGCAAAGCAGTATGCAGCAATGAGCATTGGGAAAACACTGGCAAATAAGGCTAGATGCATGACAGGCTAGTAGTTACAAGCTGCTTTACTGTTTGCTGTATTGCCTTGTAAGGAATTGCTGATATGCTAAAAATAAAAAATTAGACAATTCGATATTAGGAAAATTGTGAATCTAATCTGACACTGTAGTATGGAGCTGGAGAACTTAGTGAACAAGTAATGCTGATCCTGTGCTCTGGGTGGTGGATCTTGGAAGGAGGTCAGTTCAGGCTCATGGTTTGGGCAGCGTCTTGTTTTTGCCTGATGCTGGGATACAGGCAAGATGTTGGTCTGTGCTATAGCAGTTTGCTTTGTCATGCTGAAGGCTAATGTGTGCTGTGGAAGGATAGGCTGGGCTGGAGTTTTCTCTGAAGCTGGCTGTATTGAAGTGCAGGTGGTGATGCCTCCTTGCTCCTGCAAGGACAGCACGGATTGTTTCTATTCCAGTTAAAGTTAGTTTTAGTGGTCTAGTCGGGGAGTCAGTGATGAGCATATATTAGGCTACAATAGGTTTCACTGCTTTAAGCAGTTTTCAACTGTAAGCATTTCTGTGCCCAGAGGATGTGGGCGGTGGCGTGGTGGTGGAATTGCGCATTTAATTAATGATGTCAGAAAGGTCAGTTCTGAGAGAGTCTGAACGGACATCCATCTACTGTGTAAAGCTCCCGCTGTTACCTGAATGAGAATCACATCCAAAAAGGGTTTTTAAAATCAGGTGCTCTGGGAGTATTGTATTTATTTATTTAATTTACTCTTATGGACAACTGAGAGCTGGAAGATGCTCCTTCATGCTGAGACGTTCTGAGGTCCCGGTGCGTTGGGTGTTGTGCTCCTCCAGAGGGAGTTTAAATTCAGAGGAAATTGGTAAGGGAATGCCTTTGTCTTGTCTTGTCTGATGCACACAAACCTCTGTCTCTGACAAGCCAGAAAGTAGTATTGGCTATTGGCAGCTTGTGGCAAGAAGAGGCTTAATTCCTCATAACGAATGAGGCATGCTGATTGTAAAATAAATCTTTGTTTCCTCCTTGGCTTTTGACCTCTGAGTGTACTTTATTCATGCTAAAACTTCATGATGTGAAAAATGTGAACAAGAAAATGTAACTTCTTAACTGAGGGACCTTAATTTTTTAATCACTAATAATTAATTACTTAGATCTAAGCCATGGATGGTTGCTTTATATAACAGGTATCTGTTAAAGAGGTACTATGATATATTGATTTACTTATTGGATGTTGGTCCCCAAACAAAAGTCATTACAGTGAAGAAAAGTGATTAAGTGAATGCACACTGCAAAAACGGCGTGTACTTAAGTAATAGTTGCCAAGCAGTCCCTTCTGCAGCTTAATTGTGCATTGCTTGTTAGTGCTACATAAAAGGCTTGGCTAGTTTTGTTGCTGTTACATTACATAGGATTTCCATCTCTTGCCATGTAAAAGCGTTCTTGGGCAGTAATTCACATCATAATTTCAGTAAGAGTAACTTTAGTGGACGATTTCCAAACAGTTTAACTCAGCTTCAGGCACAGAGATAAGCCAGTCTTGTTTAGCATTTCAGTAAACGTTTCCTTGCTCTGCTTCAGAATAGTTTGTGCTCTGACCTTGATGTGTGATGGTATAAGGGAGCGCTGCCTTATTTAAATATTACAGCTGTAATATTTCCTGCTAGGATCAATTCCTTTTTTAAAAATCAATTTGTTAAATGGGAGTGTTAAGTCTTGAGACCTGACAGATTATTAGATTACCAATTTTACTTGAAATTTAGTACTGTGATGACTGTGATGCACATCTACAAGATTTATTTCCCTTAAGCTGGTCTGAAGAAACTATCATTAGCTGCTACTGTCAGAAAACATTTTTTTTAGCTTTGCTTGAATTTCAAACTTAAAATACAAGCATATGCTTTGAGACTACACATTGAAGGAAGTTCATTTATGTGCTTACTGAAGGAAAGAAGTTTTGGGTTGTATCCAAGTATGCAAACGACTAAAGGAGAAATGCAGAGCATGTATTCATCTCCAGAGCTTTGGAGTCCAAGGTTTTCTTCTTGCCTTTACTTGTACATGGATATTACTGACCTGTAAAATGAACCTGCAAATGCAAACAACATGGTAAACCTGTTAGCCTATTTTTTTTCCCCAAATTTGATCTTAATCTTTAAGGTGTCTGTGCATTTTTCTGGGAAGGAGAATGTGTTCAACATAACCTCCTTCTGCATGTAGGACAAAGAACTATGCTTACGATGTTATCAGCTTTGCAAGTTGGTCTGTGAAACAGTTGTGAAAACCCCCAGTGACTGCCTGTAGTGTTGAAGAACTTCTTTGTGTAGCTGCCGGTGTTCTGCCAGCAGGTTAGTCAGAAATCATACATTCAGGGAAACCTTCAGTCTCTGGCCTTCATAAATGGGTTCAATTTTTTCTCCAACTCAGAAGTGGTACCTGTATTAAAGGTCTTCTGTCTAGTATCGAATGGGAATAATCTAGGTGCTTGACCTGTCGCTTTGTGTATTCGGGCAAGCACAAGCTATGAAGTAGCATTTGAGCGCTAAGCAAACGAGCAGTAAGTAGATCACTAGCCCTGACCTGCCTAGGGAAGGCAGGTCAGAAAAAAAAGGTCAAGGGGAGTATTCCCCCTCTGATAAATGAGAAGGGAGAACTGGAAAAGGCTGAGGTACTCAACAACTTCTTTGCCTTGGTCTTCACTGGCAGTCAGGCTTCCCTCAAGAAGTTCTTGAGGACTTCTCAAGTCCTTGAACCTCTAGGCAGAGGCTGAGGAAGCAAAGTCTCTCTCACTGTAAGGGAAGAACAGGTTTGAGACCACCTGATGAAATACAGTAGGTACAAGACTATGGGCCCTGATGGCATGCATCCCAGGGTCCCAGTGGAACTGGTTGATGTAGTTACCAAGCCTCTCTCCATCACATTTGAAACGCTGATGGAATGACTGCATCAGTCAACAAGGGAATACCAACAGATGTCATCCACCTGGATTTCTGTAAGGTCTTTGACATGGTCACACATGACACCCTGATCTCTAAATCAGATTTGAAGCATGGTCCATTGAGTGGCTAAAGGGTTGGCTTAAAGGCCATGCCCAAAGAGTGGTGGTCAGTGGCTCTGTGTCCAGGTGGAGGCTGGTGATAAGTGGGGTCCCTCAGGGGTCTGTCCAAGCTGAGTGGTGCAGGTGGTACCACAGAAGGAACGGATGCCACACAAAGGGACTTGGACAAGCTTGAGAAGTGGGCCTATGTGAACCTAATGAGGTTCAACAAGTCCAAGTGCAAGGTGCTGAGCCTGGGCTGGGGCAATCCCAAGCATGAATACAGGCTGGGCGATGACTGGATTGAGAACAAACAGCTCCAGGGAGAAGGACATGGACAGCCCAGAATGCCAACTGGATCCTGGGCTGCATCAAAATAAGAGTGACCAGTAGGTCAAGGGAAGTGATTCTCCCCCTGTACCTTGCTCTTGTGAGATCTCACCTGGAGTTCTGCCTTCAGCTCTGGGGCCCCCAGCACAAGAAGGATTTGTACCTGTTAGAGCAGGTTCAGAGGAGGGCCACGAGGATGGTCAGAGGGCTGGAGCACCTCTCCTACAAAGACAGGCTGAGGGAGCTGGGGTTGTTCAGCCTGGAGAAGAGAAGGCCTCAGGGAGACCTTACAGCGGCCTGCCAGTGCCTAAAGGCGGCCTACAGGAAAGCTGGGGAGGGACTCTGTGTCAGGGGGTGGAGTGATGGGACAAGGGATAATGGCTTTAAACTAAAAGAGGGGAGATTTAGATTAGATATAAGGAATAAATTATTTACTCAGAGAGTGCCCAGAGAAGCTGTGGATGCCCCATCCCTGGAGGTGTTCAAGGCCAAGCTGGATGGGGCTTTGGGCAACCTGGTCTGGTGGGAGGTGTCCCTGCCCATGGCAGGGGGTTGGAACTGGATTGATCTTTAAGGTCCCTTCCAACCCAAACCATCCTGTGGTTCTACATTGGGTAAGGTATTGATTGTTTCAAATTACACGTCCCATGGGAGCTCCATTACTTTTTATTGTCACTGTTGGGATTGTATCTCTTCAGTAACACATGACGTGGCAACACTGGGAAGGGTGTTTGGTCCTATAAAAGGTTGTATTTTAACTGTTCACTCTGAACCTACCTTTTGTTCATAGTATCTAGGGTAAATTATTCTTTGAGCTTGTCTAAATTCGCTGTAATGTTCCTGCCTCTTAAAGGATGAGACCTGCCTTGTGTTCAGTGTCTATTTAAATCAGCAGATTGATAATGACAGATATTAGCTTTGCTTCACAAAGAGCATTTTGTATGTCTTGTAGCTGCGTCCTGCTAATCAAATTTTAAAGTATTTGGGGACTGAGCTGCCAGCTGTTTTTTTGATTTATAATTCAGTTGTGTTGTATGTAATAACTAGCTGATCTTATCAAGTCAACTTTTTGTTTATTCTCCACCCGTTCAGAGTTATTTTGAGAAGGCCATTTAGAACTGGTTTTTGGTAAGGTGGCAGGACACTGAGAGGGCTACAAAAGGAAGGCATTGGGCTCAAACTTGTACTTGAAAATTGTGAATGAGATTCAGAGGGAAGCCAGGTTTTGTGCAGTTTATTGAAATTCTTTAGATAATAAACTTTCCCCATATGGAAATGAAGCCAAAAAAAAGTGATAAGGGGGACACCTCATTTATATTCGGTCAACAACTGAGAAAGAGAATGTGGCTTAGGAAACATGACCAGGTGCAATATTTAAGCTGTAGTGTCAGTGCTGCCCAAAGCAGTGCCGTTTGTGTCTGATCAACAAAACGTCACTGAAGAAGTGGTCAGAACCTGTAGCTGTAGTTTCAGGGAGTGTTTCTTTTATCAGCAGTGCCAGTTCTAAGTAATCTCTTTATTTGCTATTGCTCTTCCTACTTCTTCTGCAGCTTACACCACCCTCTCCTTAATGCCAGGGCTTCCTGGGAAACCTGAACACGATCCACCCAGACCCGGCTTATTTTCAGTCCGTATCAGCTCCCAGGCTGGCTTATCATGCAGCCTCCAGACGGTGGTGGTATAGGGGTGTAGGGAACTGGGGGGGGACCAGGGAGCTTATGGCTAGCACGGGCATGGTATGTGTTTCTCTGGCTGTAACATTCAAGGTTCTACCACTGGTTCTGTAACGCTCCTCTGTTTTTTACTGCATAGATTAGAACTGTCAGGGGAGACAGGTTACACTTTGCCCTGAACTTAGTTTATTCTGCAGCAGTCTGCTGGCAGACTGGAAATAAAGTTTGAAAATTTTTATTTTTGTTTCTTTTCAGCTCCTGGCATGAAAAATTAAACTAGCGAAGCTGCGTAGGAGCTGTGAGATGGCTTACTCTGTTTATATGCAGATGTAGCTCAGGACGGCATCACTGTATTTTAGTCTGCAGTGTAACCGTGCTGGTTTTTCATTTGTATTTGTTTAACTGCGTTCTTCTGCCTCCCTTTCTCCTCCACATCTTATTCAGATATTCAGATATTCAGAAGCAATGGCTACTTCAGTTGAGAATTGCTTAGTAAATGCCTGTAAAAGCACAAGGTGCCTGTGTTCCTGGAAGCATAAAAATTAATTGTATGCTGAGAAGGCGAGAAGATAAGATACAGGCTTTCTAACTACTGCAGGCTAACTTTAGGTTTATATCGTGTATATACAGATGTGTACAGTTCATGTGCAGACATAATTTAATTTGAAGTATATGTTGCCTTTTGAATTTCAATAAATCTACAAGAAAACTTTAATCTTGGAGCATCTGAAAAATATGGTTAGAAAATCAGTGTTTCAGTTCCTTGAGGACCATAAATCAGTTTTATGGTTCTCACTTCTAGGGAAAAATTTTAAGGTTTTATTTTTTCAATTTGCACTACTAATTCTTACCCTGGCTTTATCTTAAGCAAGATAGGAATCCAGAAGAGGAAGGAGTATTTCTTACTGAACAGTGTAGGCATCAGCATGATGATAAAGCAGCAAAGACATCATGAAATGAATCTGGGGAGGAAAAAAAAAAAAGAAAAAAAAACAAACATTTAACATAACATATTCACAAGTTTAAGTTCATAATTGTGAGCATTTTCGCCCTTCCTCTGCCCTGACACCTAAAAGATCTTTAGCATAGTGAGAAGAAATGCTGTCTGTATAGTCATAGATAGAATTATCTAGGTTGGAAAAGACCTTCAAGTTCAAGTTTAACAGATCATCAACCTGACCTACCAAGTGCCATCGCTAAGTTGTATCTCTTCCTTCCCTTCCCCCAAATTAGATTTTGGTATTCAGTGTATTGATGAACATGTCTGGATAACGTTTCAAAATAATTCTTTAAAATGAAAACATTGTAAAGCAGTATAATTCAAGACTTAAAGAAATACCTTTTTTTTTTTTTTTCCTCAGGAAAACAAAGGAATAGACTGGAGCCAATGGATACCATATTTGTTAAACAAGTTAAAGAGGGCGGACCTGCTTTTGAAGCTGGACTCTGCACAGGTACCATTCTTCTGCATGTTCGTGTACATGGTGTAAAAATACATATACGTTTTAAGCTTCTACATATAATTTTGTCTACCATTAAACATTTTTTAAGAATTCCAAAACCCCTCTTTTGAATTGTGATGAAGTGTTTTTCATCTCAAAAGCACCATTGTGTTCTCTCAGGAGGTGCTGTGTAATACTTATTAAGGCATAAAAGTCTTACTAGTCTCGTATACTTGTTCGTAGTTGTAAGATAATAAAATGACACATGTAAGCTGCTATTTCTTGTGCTTTGTTACATATTAATAACCTCAAGACATACAGGTTTTTGTCCTTTAAATTATTTTATCTCCTTTAAGTGAAATGAGAATAATCCAAGGCTGCCTTACTAAATTTTGTTCAGTTGTTTAATTTAATCTCTAATTCCTGGAGCAGGCAGTATGTTTTTTGTGAAATGCCAGGTGCTTTGTCACACCCTTACTTAAGAGCTGAAGGAAAAAAACCCTATGTTAGAGGGGGATGTCTTAGAAGTGATAAAAGTACAATAAGTTATGTAGATGGATACCACTACAAACACGCGTTTTTCTTAAAAACATGGCAAAACATGCATTCTGTGAAAGGAAGCTAGTTTGTAGACCTAGAGGGATGTTGATTTTTTTTTTTTAAACAGTTGTATACATGCATTTGTCTGTAATAGGATAATTTTTGTATGTTTCCTTCTAAAGAAATACAAACATTCTAGGATGATCTGCAATTTAAAAACAATTCTAGATCCTATTTTACAGCATATGGTATTTTTCTTTTTTAACTCTTCCGTAAGTGGTTATTTAGAGGAGGGTTACTTTGGCATTATTTTAATGCTATTATATAAAGAAATGTTTTGGCTTGATAAAATGCAGCATATGTTGAATTTGTACAGAGGAGCCATGTTAATTTCTACTCTGTACAGTGTTTGCCAAATTGAAAGAGATGAAATCTGTAGAGAATATTTTTATCTTTAGGCATAGAAGAGATTTTAGGAGCCCAGAATGAAGAACAAAAAATACATGCATAAAATATTTTTAATGTACTGGAATATTTTAAAAACACTGGTAGTCATTGTATCTAATTAGGTCATGCCACTATTTCTTGTTTAAAACTTGAGGTTGAAATATTACTGTATCTCTGTCTTGAAATTACATTATAAAGCACTCAGGGAATGATCAGCAAGGTAGATTGCTTAACTTCTAATACAGACACTATATATTTATTTTGTACAATTATCTATGTTTTGATTTTATTTATTTTTTATGCAACTTGGCTTTATTTTATAGTTACATCATGGAAGGAAGAAGCTCGAAAAATCTAATACTAGTTTAGGTAGTTATGCTTTTCAGCTCTTATTTCATTGCTGCAGGGTCCTTTACTATGTAATACTGGCAATCTTAACCCAAGCTTCACTACCCAGAATCAGTAAGCTGTGTTTCAGGAGCTTACCTGCCTGCTAGTCACCAGAAAGCATGGTGTGCTCTTGTAAATTTGAGGGAAGAGGGTACAATATCTTAAAAGTAAGACAACTCCTTTTGAGTATTTTTGAATGCTCTTTTAAGTTTATCTTGGCTACAGTTAGAAAGATCATATTTCCCATATTTAATATCTGATACATTTAATTAAAAATAACATATCTGTGAGTTCCAAATGTAAGTATTAGATAATTATTGTTATCGAAGTACAGACAGCCAAAGCAGATCCATGCTTCCAATACCTTGGTCTTTATGCAGTGATTTATGTACAAGCAAGAATATGAAGGACTATAACGTGTACAGAACAGGAGCTGTTTTAAGTGTGTTTAAACACTTATGATCAAAGTTTTTTAATGAACCTCTGGATTGATATGAGAAAAATTATATGAGAAAAAGCCTTCATGCTTCTATACCCTGTTTTGCACTACAGGCACTAGCCTTTCCTTTTATGCCTTCCCCTGAAATGGAGCAAAATCGTGTTCTGCAGAGTTGGCTGCCACCACTTCTTTCAAGTAGCCAGTTTTGCAGTGTGCCCCACTTGAGGGCTTTTTGGCAGGTTCCTGTTCCGGTTCATTGGGTGTGTGCTTCAAGTAGCCTTATTTCATTGCTGTGTTCTTTGAAAAATAAACACTGCATAAAAGTAGGTAAGTTAATATGACCTACTTGCAAGGTATTCCTAATTATATTTTTCAATGGGGATACTGAGTGAAGATCTACATCTGTGGGCAAGTTCCAGAACAGCCTGGAAAAAAAGCCAGTTTTAAGTTCCAGGGAAGAATCTGATGCAATTTGAAGAAGTCTTGCCATATGACCTAATAGGACATGGTTTAGAGAGAATATTTTTTTGGTACAAACCATAACATTTCTGTCTCCTGCAGCTTTTTGTAAGGATGTATTTTGGTGTAATGTCAAATATTTCAAAATTAACTTCATTTTAATGAAAACTGAGCTTTTCAGCCTAATTGCTTAGGGTGTCTGTATGTGTACAACACAGGGAAGGGGATTACCATATGTTGCAGATACCTAGCAATCACCAAGACTGATAGTAATCATTAAATGTTGCCACCAATGTTCCTTTCATAGCTTAGGAAGGAAGAGAAAAAACTGAGAGGGGTCTTTCAGGTGAAGAAAAGGGTGATAAGCAGCTTAAAAGCAGCACACAAACTTGTATGAAGTTGAAAATATTGTACCAAGTTAGTTGCATGGTTACGTTATCACCAAATCAAAAACAGTCAGCAGATCCACGTGGGTTGGTAAGTCTGAAACTCCATGGGGTCTGTATAGGGAACCTCACAGAGGAAACGTGTTTAGAGCATTATTGCCACTGAGTCAGGCTGAGTCTTTAGAGTGAACTTCTTTTTCATTGTCTTTGATTTGGTCACACCAGAAGCACACAAAAAGCTTTCAATTTCTAAAACAGTGCTAGAAAAAGCCATTCCCTTTGGCTCACTTTGCATGGATACTTTTTTCAATACTTCTTTCAGCAGCTTTCTATAGTCCCCCCATCTGTAATCCTTTTAGAGACCATTTTCTCCTCATTAGTAAATTCAACATACTTTTCTGTTCTTCTGATCAGAGATGACACGAATGCTCTTTTTGTTGAAGGAATGGGATGAGTTCTTCATGAAAAGTTGAAAGTAGCTCACAAGGTGAAAATCCTTTTCATGTTTTTGCGGTGATATATGTGCCACTTAATTTATGGTGAGAATGAAACTCTGAATGAAGAAGGTACAACAAACTATTAGGAGAAACCTGATAAAAGTGATATTAGGTCTAAAGATCGATCTATATGGATAAGAAACAACCCATTATGCTGTCTGTGAGGTACTGAAGAACCAGTAATGTCTTGGAAGCAACCCATATTATTTTGAGGAAGGAAGAACCTGGAGCACATTATTTATTTTTTTTCTCAGAGGAAAGAAGTATGAAATGTACAGTTTTCCTTTAATATCCTTGTTAGTGTTCTGAGTTAATATTTGGTTTTGTTTGGAATGAAATATCTACTGAGGATTTGCTTGAGAATTAGATGGAGTTTTTGGTACATGGTATCACCCGTGGGAAACTTTACTTTGAAGATGGGATGCTTAAGTGAGCCTCTGATATAGCTTATGCCTGCTTGTGGTTTTCTTTCTATGATTTTCTAGGTGACTTGGAAGTTTTAATAAGATACCTCATCTGAAGATGTCCTGTGAAAAGTGTAGGAATTTGACGTCCTATATATGTTTACATATAATTTTATTGCGCATCTTCCATTTTCTTCTTTTCTCATTTTTAAAGAGGACTAACCTTGAATTTAATGTATTGATGTTGCTTGTTGTGAGATACAGAAGTGCAAAATGAAAACAAGGAAAAAAAAAGTTGATTTAAGGTGTAATTTTTCCCTTTACAGGTGACAGAATTATAAAAGTCAACGGAGAAAGTGTTATTGGGAAGACATATTCTCAAGTCATTGCTTTGATACAGAACAGGTAAGATTCTAGTATTCAATTGTGTGTCACACTTTTTATACTAAGCAGGAAATGACTACTTATGGTGGTTCTGAAAAAGCAATCGTATTTTAAAATTTTCCCTAGTACACACTGTTGTATGTATTTGTTTCTGTAAACATACTGAATGCTGAAAAAGGCTTAAAATTGGGTGTGCTATATTGTGCCAAAGTCTGTTTATGTCAGTCCTTGTCCCCTGTAACCAAATCACAGAGTGCTATAGAGGAAGGTCGTATAAACTTAAAATAGGCTGATAAGGGCCACATAAACACGTTGTTCTGTTTAAAATGAAAATCAGAAAAATCTACCTTATGAGGTCTGATAACTAGAGGTCAGCATATCTGGTAAAAGAAAAATACTATACCAGCACATACCTGCAAAACATCTGCAGCATCTGCATCTTTCCATTACATTGCAACAAGTTACAAACCTTGCACAAAGTGAAGAAACAGCAATATTTACTGCTTGTGAACTCACAGGGGCTTGTTAAATCATGTCTGTACATAAATCCAGAAACTCATTTTCATGTTTTAGGTCAGTCTCCACTTTTACTGTTTTCTTGTTTTCTTCTCCACTTTTACTGTTTTTCTTCTATAGGAACAAGCTTCCAGTATAGGAATGTTATGTGGAAAAGAGATGTATTAGGACCAGCATGGAAAAATGTTTTCCAAATGAATCTTGTATACCACATTCTAATTTAAGTGAATCTTCATGAGTTAATACTTAGTTATGCTTACAGGAAGGAGGAGGAAAAATAAGATCCTCATCTTCCTGCTTTAATGCAGATCTTATTCAAGATTTCACTCAAAATCTGCAAGTTCCAGGTACATGTTTTTTGAAATGGCAAAACTCTGTAGCAGAAGGTATAAGTGAGGTAAAATGAAATGTGTTTTGTGTCATTAGTACCTCCTGTGCAAGAGCTGGAAAGATGGAATCTGTCTGCTTTGTAACCTTTAGAAAGACTGGAGATGGTTAACTGCGCATCACTTCTTTCATTTTGTAGTTGTACAAACACTTTACAAACACAGTTGTACAATAGTGTATAGCTAAGACACAGGATGTAATTATTTACTTTGAATGATGTACCTGGTAGGCACGTAATGAAATCTCTTACCTTCTTCCAAAAATTAGAGACCAATCCTATCTTCCAGTGGCTGCTAGAGCAGGTCCAGAGGAGGGCCACAAGGATAGTCAGAGGGCTGGAGCATGCTCTCTTCCTATGAAGAGAGGCTGAGAGAGCTGGGGTTGTTCAGCGTGGAGAAGAGGAGGCTCTGGGGAGACCTTATAGAGGCCTTCCAGTAACTCAAGGGGACCTACAGGAAAGCTGGGGGGAGACTCCTTGTCAGGAGGTGTAGTGATGGGACAAGGAGTAACGTCTTTAAACTAAAAGAGGGTAAGTGTAGATCAGATATTAGGAAGGAATTACTTCCTTTGAGGATGGTGAGGCTCAGGCTGCCCAGGGAGGCTGTGGGTGCCCCATCCCTGGAGGTGTTCAAGGCCAGGCTGGATGGGGCTTTGGGCAGCCTGGTCTGGTGGGAGGAGTCCCTGCCCATGGCAGGGGGTTGGAGCTGGGTGATCTTTAAGGTTCCCCTCCAACCCAAACTATTCTGTGATTCTGTCACAGCAGATCACAGCCAAATATGTCTAGCCCTGAGGGTTGTGGTGTTTTTTTTTTTTTTATTCTTGTTGGTGGTTTGCTTTTGTTTTGTTTTATGGAAAATGTAAATATCATGACATCTTCATCTGAATCTCTTAAGATGAAGAGGTAAATACAAATTCTGATGTAGAAAGATAGCTCAGACTAAGGAATTAGTCAGGTGCATTTTCCTTGTAGCTTACAGGCAATGATGTCTGTTACGTAACAGTTTCTCATATGACTAATGAATGGACTCTCTCATTCTTTGCTGGAAAACAACATTCTTCAACTCAGAGCAGTTTGTTCTACACATCAATTATTTTGTTTCATGTGCTGCTCCTACCATTTCATGGCAAGAGAAATTGCTTTCTGTTGCATGTATCTTGCTTTAGCATGCCATTCCTGTACCAGCATCAGCATCCTGGATCAAACTGATTGTCTCTTTATGTCAGTATCCTCTCTAACAGTATCCAGAAATGGATTCTTGGGAGAAGTGCATGAAAACACTGAAAGTATAGCGTGTTTAGTCCTGAACCTACCTTGTTTAGGAACTTGTAGAACCAAAGCTTTTATCTGCATCACTATTGAGCAATGAAACTGGTTTGTACTTTGTGATTTTTTAAAAATTAGATTACTTCATTTCCATAGCAGCTTCATTTCCATAGCAGCTCATTGTATTTCTGGAAAATTGTTCAGTTGCGGATATTTGTTCTCATCATAGAATGCTGCAGACATCAGAACTTGGTCACCTTCTTCACGCCAGATCCAAATGGATGCTTTTTGATGTTTAGATGAAAGATCCCCATAACTTCCAGTAGGACTAATTGATGGCCTATAATTCAAGCATGTTTTGTATTGTTCTTGGAAAAGTTTTGTTTTCAAGCTGTGTAGGACATTATCTATTTTCCTCTGGTTGGAGATAATAAATTTAAGCTTACACTGATTATTTCCTCTGGATAATGAATGGCACACCTCAAAAGAGTTTCCAGAAATAACCATTTCCTGCAAGATTAGTTCTAAGATTATTTTTAAATCTGCATTTCCTACTCTTTACATTTAGTTGTTAGTTTGGTCCATTAAGAATTTATTCTCATCTGTTTACATAATCAGCTTGGAGATGTGCTGATTACTAATGTAAACTCCATAAATTATTTATTGTTCTTTGTTTAAAAAAAAAATCTGATTTCCCAACTGCTTTTTTTTTTGTTATTTTGATTTTGGAAATTTAGGGATTTAGAATGATTAAGTCTATTCCATTTTTTTTGCAAACTCTTTTTGAAAGTGCTGAGGTTATTCAGAAATGTATGTGAAATAATGCAAGAAAATAGTTGTAACGATGACAACCCATCATAGTGCTTTAGTTTGGTGCCTCTGAGTGAAGTTTAAATTTTACTCTGTGTAATGAAAGTCATTTGCATGATAGATACCTCTGAGAATTGATAATACTGTAACTAATATTTTAGTGTAAGCTGCCACTTCTTCTCTGTCTCGGTTTTTATTAATGCTTTCTAGTTCCTAATTTACATGCATGTTATAGTACCATACCTGAAAGGTATTCCTTAACGCCCTTCTTTGATACCAGAATTGAAGAATACTCTGAGAGCTCTCTGAAAAATAAAAAGTAGGAAGATCCAAATTGTCTCCAGAACGTTCTGCAGGCAAACAGGAGTAGAATAATTGAATAGCTGTTTGAATGATGTACAAAGTGCTGTTCCTGAATAGACCCACTTCCCTCTTTTGGATGGCTACTAAAGAAGGTGTTAAATGGTGTAAATGGATTTAATTTTTTTTAAAAGAGAAATGTGTATTTAAAAAGCACACTATACTTCTGTAAGAAGTGTGTTCTATGTTGAAATATAAGTGGGAAACTTTCATTTATATATAAAGTATCTGAAGATGGGCAATGCTATGTAAGTTTTTAATTTTCAAAGTTTATCCTACAAATAAGCATTGATTATATCAAACCATAAGCTGCCTAATATGAACTATGACTAAACAAAAATGCATGTGCTACCCATGTGTAGCAATGAAATTTGAATACTTCACTGTAAATGCCCCAAACTAGGGTATGTCTTTCATATTTTTATTTTTTTACAGCTGGTAAGTAGTTTAATACCCATACTGAAGAATTTAGGCAAAAGTCCCTCTTGATGGACACTATTTTATATGATTCTTTGACAGTAGTTTTGCTGTTTATGCATTCAGTCAAAATGGGAAATGTTTTTGTAAATATACAGGATATACATTGTATATTGTATACATTGTAAATACAAATACAAAATATTGTATACATTCTAAATACACAAAAAGGATAAAATAATTCTTGTATGTCTTAAAATTCAATATTCTGAAAAACTGTAAAAACATTTTTGAAGACTTATTTTTCCTGGCTGTGCATAGATTTAAAAGAAAAATGTAAACCTGTTACTAATGACTTTTGGCTTTAAAGCTAAATTAATCTATGCTGTTTGGAGAACACGTTTTTTTCCAAGATTAATAATGGTTTAGGAATATTGTGAAACCTAACACCCTTACTCTGCAGTTTTGGAATGCAGCCTTACGTCTGTGGCCAGTAACAAATGGAAAAGGAACCACAGAATAGAAACGTTTTTCACATGTGAAAGCATAATAAATTGCACATTACATCTTCGAGACGAGACTTTCCGTTCTGCAGGAGGAAGAAACGGAGATCTTTCTCGGTCCTTTCATAGACTTTTTTATGTACTCAGAATTGGTGGCCGGTCTCTGTGCTACTTCTGTGTTTTCTCAGCAGTGAATTGTACCGCCTGGTACAGATAAGCTCAGTTCTAGTTTGATCTGTCCAGTTAGGTTTTGTTCTTTGGTACTTGTGTTGGTATTGGTCAGTTTCTTTAAATATCCTCTCTTCTTGTGATATTTTTGAATTGTGAGATTCCTAAATAACAGGTATAATCTCTTAATTTGCTGTTTTGCAAGTCTAGATAAAATAGTCTGTACAAGCAATCTTTCGTAGCCCTTCTTTGTACCTGTTCCAGTTCACATGTAATGAACGTGAACAGTGTTAACGTTATCTCAGATGAAATGAGAAAGAATTCAGCTGTTTTGTATTACTGTTACAAGTATATACTTGCTTGTGAAAATAGTTTTTTTCTGATATGAACTAGCTGTGGATTTCACTGTTTTGCAATATTTTTGCATAACCAAGGAATCTTATATTCCATGTCCTGATTTTGCATGTACTTGAATTATATTGGTTGACCTGTACAGACGTCAGGATCTTTATCGCTTCAAGTAACGTGCTGCTTTTGGTTTCAGTAATTCAGACTGACAAATTCAGTCAGCCAGATTACATCTGCAAATTTGATAAATATGTTTGATTTGGTTATTTTGGAATATCCCCAGCAATTTTAAATAGTGCTAACAGACTTTAAGTGGAAGACAGAGGGAAATTCTACTTGTGTTTAAAGATTTGTTACCTTGTTCTGTCAGAGAAGCTCCAAACATTGAATGTATCTTGGGAATCTTAATAGTAAATAATGAAATAAAATTGTCAAAGTACATTGCCTTATCTGTAAAGCTAGTGTATTAAAAAAGATTTCTATTCTTTTCTTTCTGCTAAGACTCTGATGGAAGTTAATGTATCATCTTTGGAAAAAAACTTCACTTCACATTACAAAAGTTGATATGTGGTGTTTTTTTTTTTGTGTTTCAGTGACAGCATATTGGAACTTAGTGTTATGCCAAAAGATGAGGACATCCTTCAGTTGGTATGTTTATGAAGCTTTTTTATGAAGAATTGTGATTTATGTTTTTTTATTCTAGTGTCCTTTTCTGACTGTGAAAAGAGGATTAGTTTGAGGTGGAGTTGTCATTTTCCAAAAGCCTCTATAACTTGTATGAGTTTCTTCTGACTGCTGTTGGTCTGCTCTTACGTTTTGTCAATACATGATTATGATATGACACAGAGGAATTTATGCTCCTTTTGGCTATGATGCATTTGTTTCGATAAAAGTGGGCCTGCCTCAAGGACTGTCAGTTCTGCATAGCATCTGCTAGAGGAAAGCCATGAAGAGACAGATGTTGTCTGTGTTCTGCAAGACTGAGCATTGAGCGTGCTCAGGCCTATCAGAAAAGTCTTCTGATAGCTGCAGTTTGCTATGCAGTCAAAAGTTATGATGACTAAAAGTATTTCTAGAAGTCATCGTCTCTATTTCAGTGCGTGTTTTACTGAGGAAAAGGTGTCAGTCTTTGATGACAGGTACAACATCTGAAGATAAAGGTGATAGAAATGAATGGCATCATACAACAGAATCCTATGATTTTCTCCCTTTTACAACATCACAGAGAGGGAGAAATTTAATCACATCTAAAATAACAGCATTCTTCAGAGACATGATGCACCACTGTAACTTCAGTCAAATAAAAAATGCATGTAATTCCTCTCCAGAATGTGATAATTAATCTTCAGCCATTGGAAGTTAAAATCTACTGTTCTAATTATAAGACTTGGTGAAGAAATTTGCTCAAAGCTGAATGGTCACCCTTAAAATGCAGTGTGTTTTCAGAGTAACAACATAGAATGTTACTCCTTTCATTCTCTGTGACAAAGCAATTTCTTCTTTTCATCTGAGAAATTGTATCTTTTTTGGGGGTTTATTTTTCTATTTTAATCTTTTTTTTATTAACATTGTGTTAGCTTTTTTGTGAATCATATGTCTAAACAAAATATAAACTGACTCAGCAAATTCTTATTCCTGAATGAACTACAGCTTACATAAGTGGTAACGTTCTGTCAGTTTAAGTTCAGAATGAATGATAAATGGCAAAGTACAATAGCCTTATTAATACAGGAATCAAAACACACTCATCACTGAAGTACATTCTATAAGTTGGTATAGTATTTTAAGGAATTTAATTTTGGTTTTGACAGGTGCCATAAATTTTCCTGTAAATATCTTCAGGTGGTATAACTGCAAACTTGATAACAAATACAGGTATTAGGTAAAAATAGAAAAACACACCGCACTAATGGATAATGTAGTTGGAGCTAAAGAAAGGTCTACCTGCACAATAAGGATGAAACAGTTTCATTATATTCAGGAATGATGCTGGGTGTGGTAGGTTTTGTAGTACTCAGCAGTCTGCTTGGTGTGTTAATGACTTATTGCTGGGTTAGCTACATAAAGAGCACAGTTGCTTGTTCCTGCCTTTAGGTCACTATTTATAAACCTTGAATTTGGTCTTCAGAAATGTCTGTGTATGTCTGAACCTGCTGAGGTATTGAATTTTCTGAAAACAGGGCTTCAAATCCATTCATCAATATTAACAGTAAAGTGTTGCAGTCCAGGTGTCATTGCCCTCTGTGGCACTCCTTACTTAGAGGGGAGTTGCATGTGAAATCCTGTCATTAGTGAAGTCAGTGTCAGTCACGTTCATTCATTGACTTGATCTTGGAAATGTCACTTTGGGGATTGGTGGAAAGGATATGTCCATGGCAAAAAATTATGCTTGCCAACTGAATTTTTCAAGCACCTTCCCAAATTTGAGATCGTTTTTACTTAAAATGATCTTTTTTGATAACTTTGAAACATTTAATTTTGTATTTTGATCAACTATTAATAAGTTTAAAATAAACAACCTGAAGTGGAATACTTATATTTTGAATTGGATTTTTCTTGCTTTAGAATATCGGTAAGGGATTATTTGCCAGATGGAAAAAGAAATAATTAAAATTCAGTGATGTATTTAAAATGCATATTTTCCTAGGAATTCTTTTGCATTTCAAGGACTTCTAAATAAGACTTACAAGCCCAGGAAAGAGCCATCTTGTGTTGGAAATTCAGGAATTTCAGTGGAAGACTGCTTATCTAAACAAATTGCTTCTTATGAACTAAAGGGAAGAAAAGGGAGCACACCTGAAAAGGAAGGAAGGAACAAAGGAGGAGTGCAAAAACATTGTGGAGATATCTGAGGACAAAGACCAGCTGGGGCTTAATCAAGTAGGGGTTATAAAGGGTAACCAGACAGTGTTTTGCAAATATTATAGTTGTGGGAATCTCAGGGAAAATGTAGGTCCAGTGACTGGAGAGGAGGGGCTGGAAGAGTGCTTAGCTAAGAGTACTTAGCTTAAATAGGTAGCTGATACAAAGACCTGATGTCTTGTCTTCTCCTGCCTCTGCCTTGACTTTAGTAAGAGACGGTATCAAAAGCATGATAACCATTCTCTTTTGGGAACTAAGAGAGGGTATGGACTGACTATATGGATTACAACGTGGGTAAGAGTGGGAATCAATGGCTTGACAGCAGTTTATATGTAGTAATGAGAGGAGTACCCTAGCAGTCTGTGCTGGGGCCAGTGTTGTTCAGCAGTGACCTGGTTGGTGACCGAGCAGGTGTGTGGATGACGCAGAAGGGAGTAGCTGACAGGATGAATGACGAAGTCTCAGTGTGGATGGACTTTGGTATTCCTGAGAATTGGAGCAGCAGACAGCTCGTGATATTAAACGAGGAACATGAAAACTCTGAGTCAGGCATAACAACCACCGTGCATCACTGTGGAAGCAACTGGCAGAACAAGAGTCCTGCTGAAAACAAGGCAGGGGTTGCAGTGGGCACCAGGGTCCGTGAGTCACTACTGCTCTTGTGTGCAGCTCAGCCAGCAGGCAGAGGAAGCTGTTACACTCCACCACCTGACACGCTGACGAGGCTGTACCTGGAATTTTATGCATACCTCGAGAAGGATGGGAAGGAACTGGAAAAGGTTCAGAAGAGAGCTAGAGGGACGGTCAGGGTCCTGGAACATGCAGCCTACAAGGAGAGGTTCAGGAGCTCCGATTTAGTCTGGTAAAGAGGTGGCTAAAGGAAGGGGTAAAGTAACAGCAGTCCACAATTAGAGAGCAATTGCCAAGAGGATGGAGACAAACTGTTCGCAGTAGAGGACAGCCATAAGCAGTCGCTTGGAAGGTTCAAATTAGGCATCAGGAAGTGTGATATAGTAGCACTTTATGCTTTTTTTTTTTTTTTTTCTGAAAGGGTCGTATAGCACTGGAATCAGTGCAGATGGCATCGCCATCTGTGGAAGTTTGAGACACAGCTAGACAAAGCAGTGGCTGACAAGGGTGTTGGTGGTAGTTCAGCTTTGAATGGTAGATTGAACTGCATGATCTCCAGATACCACTTCCGATCGGTAGTTGGGCGATTCGGCTTATTCTGTGTAAAGAAACAAATATATATAAAAGAATTTCCACACGGCTTTACTTTTGGCTTGAAGAGTTTCAGAATTTGAGCACAGATGTCTAACCTTGCAGCTGAATTTAGCAGATTACCTTTGCAAACTTAGTGAAGAGGACCATCTTAGTTATCCGTAGCTTCCAGATCTGTGCCTTTAGGCTTTCAGGCTACTCTGGAATGAGAAAACTGAAGGAAAGAGGAGGAGGAGCACTGGGTGTTCTAGCTGTAGTGTTCAGGATATCTACTAAAATACTCATATTGGGTCATCCAACTTTTAAATTCTATTTGTATTTATGAATATTTAAGGTAAGTGTACATGGACAACTCAGGTGAACAGATAAGGACACTGAAAGGAGAGGTGAGAGGGGGGAGCAAATGCTTTAATTTTATAGGCAAAACAAAGAATGGCTGAAAATACAGGTCACAAAGATGATGGAAATGCAGAAATAGCAGGTATGATAAAAGGGAAGTAGCAAAAAAAGTGCTCAGAAGTAAGTTTGTGTTAATTAGCAGTGGAAAAGGAGTCAGGAAACTTTTTAAGATAAACCATAGCTATAGCTTCTAGTTTTTGGACTTCAAGTACATGAAAAACAGATCTAAATGCAGTGATTATGAACATAAAATAGGAGTTCCGTTCCATATTTTATTTACTAGAGCTTTATTTTAACTTGGTGTACATCCCAGAGGGTGATTCTTCCCAAGTGGGCTCATAACTAAATATGTTTGTAACAGGTAAGGTATTTTAATCTGAGACCTTGTCCTGTCATGTCAGTCATGTAAAATTAACTCTTTTAATCTCTTAGCCCATAAATTTTGACAGTAAGATGTAGCTTCAGAATGATTTGGGATAGAAAACTGTAGTTTTTTAAAGAAATGAACTTTACAGAGGCAATGCAGTTTTTTGTTTTTTTTTTTTTTGTAAAGAGGGAATACTGGATTTTCATTTAGTTATAAGCCTATCAAAGTGTAATACAATCATATATCTCATGTGTGTCGTCTTTTGGTATTTATATTGAAATAAAAGATTTTTTCCCATTTCCATTCATTTTTTGTTAAGCATTTGATGTGTAGCCACTTGAATTTCTACAATATTTCCTGTGAAGCTATGACTCAGTTACTGAACTGCATGGGATAGTCACTACTTACCTGCCAAAATGTGGCACATGAACTGTTACAGTGGCTACTTCAAATAAGCTGTGCTGTCTGAGAGGTGTCTGTGGCTCCTCTAACGGTGTGCACATCCTCAGCCTGCCGTGCTGAAGGCTGGCATTGGTGTCATCTTAGTTAAAACGCTGACCTGAGCAAAGAACATAAAATAGAGGATGAGAACCCAGCATGGTGTATCAGAGACTCAATGAAAACGTTCAGAAATACCTAATTTTAGACTTGTTTGTTCAGGGAATAAAATAATCACAGTAATATTTTTAGCTGTCACTCCCTATTCTTTCTCCTGCTTATATCCCTGTTGTTGCTAGACTCATTGACCAGAACATTGGGTTGAAACCTAGTCATTAGCAGCTAGGGAGATGAAGCATTTTTTTACAAGGCTGAAGGCTCCCATTAGCTGCTCTGTTTGTCCTGTCCCTGACTAAATCAGCCTGTTGTACAAACACCTGTCTTACTGCCAAGGAGCATGTCATGACTGGGGACCTTCTGCTCAGTTTGTAGGGCAGGTGGGAGTGCTGTTGGATGGAAGAGGGAAATCAGGAGTGGAGGTTTTGGGGCCAGGGCTGCCTTTGCAGGGAGGAGATGGGTTGGTGGAGGCTGCGAGTGAAAGGGCGTAGGAGGGGAAAAGCAATAGGAAGTGACGGTCAGAAGCCGTAACAAATGGTGGTTTGTTAGTTTTGTAGATTGCAGAACAAATTTCTCTGTTTCTGCTGAGAGAACTGAATTAATTAGGACTGGAGCTCAGTTATGTGATGCCAATTTTTTCTTTGGAAAGATGTTTTTTGAACGGTTTCCATTTTATGTAATAGATACAGAAGTGCACATTTTGAACACATGCGACACAATGTCAGTTGAGACACTGGAAAATTTTATGGAAGCTGTCATTCTGTTCTATTATATGAAAATCTGAAACTGTTAATACGCTTTTTAAACAGTGAAGTTTGGAAACAAAGTGGAGAGGTGTTTTTTATCAAGCACAAGCAGAATGTGGACAGCTGGAAAATAAATGCAGTTTGTCACTTCGCTTGCCAAAAGGAGATGGCAGAAGAAGGGCTGGGATGGATATACTGATAGCCTTTACTTTTAAACAAAAAACCTGTAAAGGGCAACAGTGCCCGAATTGCAAATTTCAGAGTAGACCGGGATACTTCCCTATTGCCAAAAGGCCCACAGAGAATTCCTCTCTTGCTGTAGATTTCAGCTGTTTCATAATTAATGTCAGTCTGCGGTTATCAGACATCTTTTGAATAGCAATCTTTCAGGTCTCGCCACTACAGGTTTTGTGTAAAGAAAACTTGTAGTTGGTGTGTAACCATATTGAGACCATGAGGAGGAGGATTACTGTTGTATTATAATCTGCATTTCAAGTTGATCTCCGTATGAAAAAGTTGTGTAGCATTGGCAGCTGTTTTTTGAGAGAAATTATCCATCTCGTATGCATTAGTACCACTGATTTCATACAGGCAGGATGACACATTTAGGTGGACTGCAAATAATTCCATTTCTTGAGTTCATTTAATAGAATTATTGCTGGTTTATAGCCTCCTGGATGACAAATTTAATACTAAAAAATGGTCAAGTTATGACATTCTTCAGTCATTCAAAAACTTTGTGACACAAAGGACCGATGTAAATGTACTCCCCACAGAGGGAAACCTGAAATTGCTGAGCCCAGTTAGAGTTTAGCCTTAGTTATCTTAGTTACAGCTCTTGTCTATAGGCTTTGTGCTGGGGTGTCCTTAACATATAGGATTTTTGAACCAGTTTTTTGAGGTATGTTCACGTTGGAATTGGCATGGTTGCTCATTGTTCCTTGTGTAAGTAGAGAACGGTGTAGCTTACAAGGCACTGAATTTTCAAGTGTCAGGCACTTAAAATACTGCTCTTTTAAAATTGCATCTTTAATATGATCTATTGTTTAAATTGGAGCTGTATATTTGGAAAGTTATTTTTAGTATGGCTTGCTGATGTTATAACTAGTGCTTCTTAATATGTAAATAGTTGTGCATATACGTAAATATATGTAAATGTCTCTCTTTTGTGTGTATACACACATTTATATAAATGAAAAACAACACGCAATGTATTTAACAAACCCTGATTTTTCCTGTTTCATTTTCTGGCATTTCCCTCTCCAGCTACCTACTCAGAAATCCATCTTTCCTAACCTTCAGCCCATCTCCAGCAGTTTCATTTCAAATAATTAAAAAGAAAAGAAAAATCTTCATTGGAAGTGCCCCCCAGAAGTAGCAGAAGTGAATCTGGATTGATGTCTTATACTCCTAGCTGTCACCATTACATCTGACTAGTCTATGAATCTGTTAAAACCTGCCCTAGAGTTTCAGAAAGACCTCTGTAGTTTCATTTACCACAAGATGTCATTGGATATTCTATTAATAATGCTAAAAGTAAAATAAAAGAGGGCTGTTAATAACTATGTATGTATCTTTTTGCGACAGGGAGAGAGAAGAACTACATCTTGTACTCTTCCTTAATTTACTTCCTTCTTGCCTGTCTTTTAATTAACATCTTAATCTTTCCTTAGAATTAAAGTTATGGATCACTGAAGATGTGTATTGATAGCTCAAAATCGATCCAAATTTGAACACAAATATTCCTTGCTGTGGGTAGTTGGGGGACAAAAAAATCTAGATGGGAATGACTCAGAGTGCCTGAAGGATAGATGAAGCACATCTTTTTTCCTTCTGTTTATTCCCTCCTTATTTCTAGTCAGGTACAAACCTTGTGACTTGAAATTTTTCAGTATACTGGCAAATCTGGGCAGAAAAGATCGTTTCTTTGTTGTTTCTGATACTCAAAGTTTTTGTGGAGTTTGCCAGCTCTCAAGCCCTTGCACTTACTATGAAATTGCCAGTGACGCACCTGCATTAAAAATAAGAGAGGAGGAAAAAAAAAAGGCTTGTGTAAGGAAATTTATTCTCGAGTTTCATAAGCCCCAGCTGCTGATGACGACAGGCCTGGCTTCAGTCAACTTTACCGATTGTCTTGTTTTTCCTGAGACCATCCAGTTACATCAGACCTAGTGGAGCAACATGGCTATTTCACTGGGAAACTGAAATATTTCTGTTTGGTTGGTTTTTAATAAATAGCCATGTTTTCATAAGCAGCATTTGTTTACTTTCAGATTTTGTGCTGACGCAGCCATTAATGCGCATGAAGGTTAATACTAAAGCTCTGGCAGCAAATGCAATTGGAGGGGTGTGGTGTGAAGACACACTGACCTAAAGGAGAAGAGACTTAAACTTTGTTATTTTAACAGTGTATCTGTGAGAAAATACAATTTTCTTCATACCCCCTAACCCTAGTTTAGGCTATATTTACAAGAAAGTCTCTTAGAGAGTGTATGGTTTTCTGGTTTTTGATTTAAATGTTACCTGACTGTAGTGTGTGTTGGGTGCCAGAATGAAGTGAAACCACTTGAGCTGTGCTACAGACACTGCTAGAGTAAGCTATAAATGGAAAATGTTTCATTTTTGGACAGCTGAAAACATTTTCTGGTGTTCTGCTCCTGTCTGTGCTAAATCTGAGTAAATTAGGACTGCGGAAAAGAATTTAGGAAGTAGTAAGGAACCTAAATGTAAAGCAGAACTGGTTGCAGAAGGAAGGAAGAACACCCCAAGCTCAGTCTTCCAAGCTGCCGGATGCATTGATGTCTAGTTCATCAAAATGCTTATCTCCAAGTTTGCGAGGAATTCTGTTGAAGTGAGTCTGTTTATTCATCCTGTTGTTGAGTGTATGCCTACATGCTTTTATGGGTTTGGACTAATGGATATAGGACAAGGTTGTCTCAGGCTCTTGAAAGTCTAGGGATTTGCCATGGTTGTTGCTAGGAGGAAGAATCCTTGTACAGGGACTGTCATTATTCTGACATCACATGGCATAAAATCAAGTGGGAAATAATGAACGTGAGCAAAAGCCTTCCCTTAAATTTTGGGGGGTGTTAATAAAATGTCACGTGGAATGTTTTATTTGCTTAAAATAATTTGTTCTGCATAAGGCATGAGTGCGTTACTTTAGCGTGTTTGGGTTTTAACTGGTTATGCCTATACAAATTCACAGTAAGAAATCCATTCTTAGGCTTAGGAGTTTGCAAGCTTGATGCAAACAAAAGCAGATTGCAAGGTGGGAGAGAAATTGTACCCACTAACTGGAAGCACGCTAAATTCTTACTGTAAGAGCAATTTTCTTCTAGAAATGGTTGCAGAGCTGTTATCCGTCAGAGCTGATAATGTCACACTAAATCGCTGTGTTTGTATGGTAGGCTTGCCATAATTTCAGGTTTTCTGTTTGCTTGTTTTGTGGTTGTTTTTGAGAAGGTGGGAAAGAGCTTAACATTTCAAGACTGATTTTTGGATCACAGTGGAACTTCTGGTTAACTGCAGAGTACTTAGCTCCTGTAGGAATTTGAGGAGCTTGGTAGGTGTCTGAAGTGGGAGTGTCACTAATCTGAATTTTATGAATGTATTTCAAGTTGGAAGGCTGTTTGGGTTTTTCTTTTTCTTTTTTTATTTTTTTTAAATGCTTAAATTTAAGTCATACTCAAATACTCTTTTATACTAAGTTTTCTATTGCAATCACTTAAATTAATGTAGTATAACTATACATGTAGCTGCAAAATATGCTAAGTATCTAAATAGTGTGCAAATGCTAAGAAGTATGTTGATGTACTCCACATTTTTACTGTAATTAAAAAAAATAAGCATTTTCTCGTTAAAGTAGTTAAAATATTTTGCAAGAAAAAGGCTGATAATGCATCATTCAGCTTGATTTTATTTGAACAGGAAATCATTTCTGATGTTTTGCATTTCTTTATAAGTTGCAAAATTTCTCTTTTGGTCCTTAGTGAGAATTATGAAACATGGGTTAAATATCCCTTTATGGAAATGTCACAGCCCTTTATGAACTTTTATCTTCCTTGGAGGAAAGCTTAGCTTTGTTTTAATGATTCCTTGGAAATTGGGTGGAGTGAGATTGAAAGAAGTATACTTTCCAACATTGAAACCTTTTATTTCTAATAACACTATATTTTAAATATACCTGCAGTCATGAAAACTTGCTCTTTGTTGGGAAAGAAAGGGGGGTGGTGGATCTAGCTAGTTTTATTTTGGACCCTGTGAGAATGCTGTCCTCTGAAGATGATGTTTTAATATCTGTGATTGATTTTTGTCAAGACCTAGGTAGGAATTGATTTTTATACTCATTTGTAGTCCTCAGCTATGATCTGATCACACCAGCTTTGGAATTTCGCCTTTCTGCTGTCAAAGTCAATGAAGCATTGTCTGTCGTGGGCGTGTTTTACAAAAGCATAAGCTCAGTGTGTTTTGTCTTGGTGTAACATGTCTATCCCACGTTTGAAACTGTTTTATCAGCTCTGTAAAGTAGTAATTGTTTTCTGATTTGGGTGGGGGGTTGGTTTTGTCTTGCATGCTAGTAGTTTCTTACTCCATCTGTTTTCCAGGTCTTTGGCATTTTTTCAATTTTTTTTTCTTATTCTTACACCGTATCGAGCTCTTACATACAACCATTTGTTTGAAGATTCAGAAATTTAGAAATATTTATCTTTGTACGTTCCTTCCCTCCATTAAATGTGCCACATACAGTAGTAATCTGGCTTCATTTTTTTTTTACTACGGATCGGGAGGGGGGAATAAATCACATGAGTGGAGTGTTTCTGCAGCATCATTCCTCCAATTTCAGCTGTACAGCATGAAAGCAGCTGCAGTCAGCTGACAGCTTGTGGTCATGTTCAGATATATGTGGGGAAGGGGTGTGCTGGTTTAAAGGCATAATAAAGCCGTTGTTTCGTCACCAGGAAGCAGGGATGGTAGCAGCCCAGGGGAAATGAGAGACAGTAATGTCGCTGTAGTGGAAGGGAAGTCGTGTTGTATAGAAGCAGAGCTCTCTGCAGGCAGCTGTGGGGATGCGCCAAGGCAAAATGGCACAAATGTATTTTGTTTTCTGTAAGGGTAGGGGATAAATGCAAGCAGCAGAAAAAAGCCTGAGATGGACATGCTCAGAAGGAGGCTGAAGTTATTTTTTCTGCTCTACTGCCCTTTACCTCTGTTGGTACCTTCCAGTGAAATCAGTGTAGTTGTATTTTTAGCTTGCTGTATCCAACATCAATATGACAACATAATTCTGTCTTTACATCTGTAAGCAGCTTTTACTATGTTTTCCTGTTTTCTGCCAGCTGCAGTTTTCAAAGGATGTCACAGCACTGGTAAGAAATGCACAGTAGCCATTTCTGATTATTTTTGTAAGGCATGCTTTTCTCAAGTGATGTGCGAGAAGCAAGAATATGAAATAGCAAGTTTGTTGGAAATGAGCTAGATAGTCTGAGCTGAATTCTCTTTGTAATGCTAATCTCTTAATTTGTGGTTTGTGCCTGTGACTTGGTCAGTGTGCTTTAATATTTTGCAGTTCACTAATGCTTACTATAACGTTTATTGCAGCAGTATTTAAATGCCTCGCCCGCCTCTGTACTTTGCTCTGTATTAATTTATGGCTGCGCTCGGGCTTTTGTAACCTGTCTAGTATTAAGACAGGGCACGTTGATACTCTGGAATTGAGCATGTTACGGTTTGGAGAGGAAATGCTGTGATACTGTACCACACCTAAATGTGTAAAAGCCCTGAGAAATCATTTTAATCTTCAGTTGCATTGGCAGGCTCTGCGTTGGCTCTTTATTTCATTGTGTTTAAACTGAATATAAAGTCATGCTAAAGTTTTGAAATAATAGGCTGTCATTTAGGTATGCTGTGTGCTTCTCATTGACTTTTTTTGTATGCTCTGTTAATTTCATAATAATAAGTGTTGCTTTTCTAAAAGGAGGCTACTGAAACATGCTAAGTGTAATATATCACCTTTTTTTTTCTCAGGAGTCAGGCTCAAACATAAAGATGCAAATAAATGCACTAAGAAAATGAATTTGAAATTTTAATTTGTGTTCTAATATTGCGTAGACAGTAGTAGATATTTGTAGATTTTCATACCTTTTGTACCTTGAAGATAAAAAATGATGCATATTATTCATATTTTTGCAGTAAAATTTGTGTACCATGTACTGGCTGTCTGCTTTAAAATGTAAGATTACTTATAGGGTGTTGGCTCACAACAGATAGTACTGCTTCAATTAATTCGTGTTATGTTTAGGAACAGTAGCTGTTATGTAGAAGACATCT
Source organism: Anser brachyrhynchus (assembly GCF_964034855.1). Taxonomy (NCBI): domain Eukaryota; kingdom Metazoa; phylum Chordata; class Aves; order Anseriformes; family Anatidae; genus Anser; species Anser brachyrhynchus. The sequence continues at coordinate 18,985,229 of NC_137695.1, forward strand.
TAGAGAGAGGAGTGTATGTGTGTATGTTTGTGTGTACTTCTCACATGCACTGTGGGAAGTAAATGGAGTTCTTTTATACATTAAGTGAATGGAGAATTTTCTAGTGCTAGTTGAATTTAATATGCACCATTTTAACCTGTCAATTGCTGTCATATTCTGAATCCCAGCAATGCAGAGCCTAAATGGGGAGGGTATTTAAAGCATCGTGACAGAAAGCAAAAATAAAGGTGGAGAAAAATACTGTTTTCTGCTCATGGATCTTGGCAAACCTGCCTCAGTGCTCTACCTGCACTATTTCCTAGAATTGATCACCAGTTCAGCTGTTGAATTGCTGGGGGAGAGGATGTATTTAATGATTTTGCTTGTTCTGTTTCTGCTCACTAAGAGGATGGAATGCTATTTTTAACCTTTTAAACTAACATTTTATCTAAAATTACATATACTGTGAATTTCAAACTTGTGTTCCATCTCTTGAAGTTTGATTGTGCAAATGCTAGATGGTGAACTCTTCCATCTCCTTTACTACTTAATGCTCATTTAATCTTCTGTCCACAGGCATATTCCCAAGATGCCTACCTGAAAGGCAACGAAGCTTACAGTGGTAATGCCCACAACATACCCGAACCACCACCAATATGTTACCCACGCCTGACATCCACCACTTCTGTTATGGCACAAGCTGGTGACAAGCTACCTTCGGATTTCTCGCTGGGGAAGCAGCAAGTCAGTAGACCAGTACGGGCATTGACACAGCCAGAGAGGGCCTACAGAATGGAAATACAAGTGCCTCCATCACCAACAGACATTGCAAAATCAAATACAGCTGTGTGCGTTTGCAATGAAACTGTACGGACTGTTATTGTGCCTTCTGAGAAGGCTGTAGACTTGCCATCTTGTAGAAATAATCATACTGGTCCGTCTCACAGGACAGAGGAAATAAGATATGGCTTGAAAGATCAAACCGCTCTAAAAGCACGGACCACATCACCATCTTCTTCAGTGTCCACTGCCATTGTACTTCCTCAGACTCCAATAACGAGGCCAGTTGATCCAACCGGGACGATGAGTAAGGCTTCAAATTATGTAGTATGTCCAGAAGGAATCCCAAGCACTAGACCTCCTGTTCAAGCCACAGACTCGCCCCCTGCCTCTACTAATCATTACAGTTCTCCAACCTCCCACCAGCACATAGACTGGAAGACCTACAAAACCTACAAAGAGTACATCGATAACAGGCGCATGCACATGTATGGCTCCCGAACAATACAGGAAAGGCTGGATAGTTTAAGAGCAGCTTCTCAGAATACGACTGATTATAATCAAGTGGTGCCAAATCGCACCGCTTCACAGGTACGGCGCAGGAGCACCTCTCATGACAGGGTTCCCCAGTCTGTGCAGATCCGGCAGCGAAGTGTATCCCAGGAGAGACTTGAAGATCCCGTGTTGATGAAAGAGTGGCCACGAAGTGCTTCACAAGATACGCTAACTTCACCTTCAATTAGTGCTAGGAATCACAGGGCTCGCTCATGGGATTATCTCAGCAAACAGGGTGAAGTGCTAGAAAACTTCCGTTCTGAGAATCAGATTGCAGATACAAACGGAGATAGGAGAAAGACTTACAAGTGGACAGGGTTTACTGAACAAGACGATCGGCGAGGTATTTATGAGAGATCTAGGCAACATGCATTTCATATGTCCCTTCGAGGTCAGAATTTTTCTGTGGCTCCAAGTGGTTATATTTCAGACAGCAGGAGAATAGGTAGCAGAGCTTCTCTGTCTGGTTCTCATTTTCAGAAAGTTCCACCGGATATAAAAATGTTGCAGCCTTCTCGAGATTTACAGACTCCCGGGGGAATTTCAAAGCCTGCAGCTGTTTCACAAGAGAGGCCATCTCTCACAACCAGAAGTTCAAAAAGTAACTCAGTGAAGAGCTCGGCTTCCTATGCAGCAAAACCATCGTTTCCCCTTAACCAGAGCCTGGATGTTGTTGCCAGCAAAGACCAAAGAACAGTAAATCACATGCATCAGAGCGGTTTGTTAAACCAGCAGGCAAGGATCCGAGCAGAAGGTGCCCCAGATCACAAAACAGAAACTGGCAAAACCATCCAGCCCTCCTCTTTGTCTCCAGCTTCTGCCAAACTTGTTCAACAAACAAGTGAGAGCTCAACTACCTCTGATAACATAGATGTTTCCATCAGACAGAAGAGTCGCGATTTTGGAAGGGAAGATGTCCACGAGCCTGAAATTCTGCAAACAGATGTTCAGGACAATGACAAAGACACAGTTGTCATGCGGGACAAATCACCCTCTGGCCACCAAACGTCCCAGCCTTTGAGGCATCAGTCCTACATTCTTGCTGTAAATGACCAGGAGGCCGCCTCGGACACCACCTGTTGGCTACCTAATGATGCTCGGAGAGAAGTCCACATAAAAAGGATAGAAGAAAGGAAAGCGTCAGGTTCCAGCCCGCCTGGCGACTCCTTGGCTTCTATTCCGTTTATCGGTGAGTTAAACTGTTACAGCATTCCTCGCACCTTTCTCTGTTTAACATGATGGAGAGCGCCACGCCAGGTAGCTGACTGCTGCTCCTGTAAATCCTGGGGTGGAGGGATATGGGGGTTCTTTTTTCATCCAGCATAATATTAGTATGGTAAAAACTAAAAATATTTTTCAGTGGAGGAAAAAAAAATGTCTTGTTTGGAGTCCTGGAGTATCAGTGTAAAAAGGTCTACAGTGCTTTGATTTTTCTAGAATATTCCCCAGCCCCTAGAGAAGTCTTCGTTACATAACTCTGGTTAGCGCTCCACATAATGCTCTGATGTTATTTGTGTGGACAGCTAGCAGTTGCAGTACCTTTGAAAACATTCTTACCTGTATAATAGAAAATGTGCAATCCAGTAAAGAGAGAATACGGATGTCATGGTAATCTGTGGGGAAAACTGGATTTCAGGATAGCTGAATAGGTAAGGTGAAGGCTTTCTGAAACAGATATGTATTTACACGAAAGCTGTTTCAGGTGAAAGGATATCAACAAAATTAGGTTAATTTGCAAGTAAATAAGCTAAAGTGGTTATGAGTTAAAAGATTTATGGAAGCAGAATATGAGAAGATGCAAAGATTCACCTGTGGGTTGTGACATAAAAAGGGTTGGAATTTTGCGGAGCTTAAAGTGTGGGGGCTGAGCACTTGTCCTCTTTTCTTCCAAGTTATCTTAGAGCTATGGAGGGATTCAAAGTAGGAGTGAAATGATCAGGGAAATAGTTTGGGGTGTGTGAGGAATGGAGTCATCTGTAGTGGCAGAGTGAGTTTGTGTTCTACGTAAGTACTCAGTTTTGGTCTTTTTCTGCTTTTTTTTTTTTCATTGTTGTTTTGGCTTGTTTAATCCTTTGGAGGTTAGATCTCTGCAGACCATGTTCTACGTAGGTTGATCTATCTGTTTTCTTGAATTTCGTATAACAAGTATTTAAAAAATACTGAATTTTGCTTCTCAAACTTATATATGTGAAAACCTAATCCATAAAAAGCATAAGAAAAGCTGTTAAAGGGAGTTAGTTTTACTGTCTTAGCAGAGTTGTCATCTCCTTTGGATCTGCAGCAGTGTTTTTTTTCCCCTAGAATTATCTCTGATATCTGCGCCAGATTGAAGTAAATGAGCAAAACAGTGAAGGAGCTTTGTGAGCACTGAAGGATAGAAATCTGCAATATTCTGTTCTCTTGACAGAATGTTGTTAACACTTAACCAAAATGCTTCCTTAAACAGCTAGCAGATGGTTTTCAGATTTGGCCTTCCTTTTTGAATGGGAGGCGTGCAGTAATTTTGATTACTGGATGTATCGGTGTCCAGTAGTTTCGGACGCTTCTTTGGACTCCGTTTGTCTTCCTTCCAGGATTAGCGTAAGTCTGTCAGGCCCATAGCTGGTCTTTGCAAGTGTTTTCTAAAATAATATGCCTAAAATCAATGTTAGACATTGGATAAAGTGGTGCCCAGTATTTGTACTCGCTGGGAGTTTTCTAACCCTGCACAATTTAAATATCGTGTGAAAATCAAATCAATCTATTTTATGGTAGGAGATTGTGCTGAAAAGGTTGGGCTTGATTTAAATAAAAACTTGCAATGAACTCTTCTTACCCATGGCTTGCTTCCAGGTTTTAGAGAAATGCGACAAAGTTCAAAGGAGCTTTAAACACGGCAGTTGGGTTTCATTCCAGCAGTGGCTGAGCAGTTCAGAAGAAGCAAAGTTGTAACTCTCCATTGCAGACTTCTGGCATAATACCACACGGGATTTTGTGAATTCTTATGTGCTCCTTATCCTCTCGGACTGAAACCTCCTCAACCCTTGTCAAAGACTAACGTGGTGCTGCTAGAGCCACCTCACTGCTCACCACCGTCTTCCTGAGCTGTTCTTGTGCTGGTGCAGGTGCTAAGGGGAACTTCCACCGCAGCTCCTGCAACTCAGGGTGAAATAACCCTGTCTGGCAAGGAGCAGTGTCAAGTGCCGCTAAGGCTGGGCTTCTTAGGAAGGTAGAATTAATATGCCTGATTCTCAGTTTGCTTGTTCCACTGTCATTATGCTTAATTACAGCTTCACTTGTTAGGAGACTTGCTTAAGCTTAACCACCTCCTATCAGGCAGATAGAGCCCTAAACCTACTTTGAAACTCAGTTAAAAGATTAACTCTTTCAAAGAAAAACAGCTTGGATTTTTTTCTTCTACCACTATCTGGCGATTTGAGAGGATGTTACTTCGAGTAAAGACATATCTTAGTGTTGGCAACCTCTTTTCTTCCATTATGTTCATATTAACACGTTGTTTGTGGTGTTAGGTTTTATTGGATGTGTTTAATTTCATAAAAGCACTACCTGAAGTTATTTGTACAGTAGATCTTTTGAGTAGCATGCACATGTAAATTTGGGAGGAATAAATACCTTCCAAGGTTACATTTTATTGGTATTTTAAATGCTTTGTGGTGTTTATTTTTGTTATTACTTCCTGCTCATTAAAATCAGTGGGTATGTCCAGATTAGAATTTGGTAGAAATTCAGCCAGGAGTAGTTGGCTTCCACATCAGTGTTTTGTGACCAACCTGTTCTAGAGAACTAGCGCACCAACAGGATCATCTGAGAGCATCTCTTCGTAAGTACCTTGATGCCACAGACAGAAAGCTGAGTAGACTTCCCATCAAGCTCACTTAGGGCAGTTTCTTGCTGAGATTATGATGATGTGCTAAGAATTGTCTTTTGACAGTGTAGTCCTTTCACAAAATGCTGTACTGAAGCAGGGAGATTAAATATAGGTTTGTGTTTGTTAATGCCTCTTCAGAGCAAAGCCAGTAGGTTGATGTGTTTTGTAACAGACTCTGATTTGAAAAATTTAGACGTGTGCTCAAACTCTTCTTCAGGCAAGCACATGTTCTTGGGGAAGTCGCTGTTTTAAAGAAAAATACCTCCTGGCACTGCAAGCTTTGGTGCTTTCAACATGCTACTAAATGCAGGCTATTGTTATATTGTTATTTGAAAGCTACTGTCTCTATTTCACGTCCAAGGAAAGGCTCTGTTCTTGAGCTGTTGTCTTATTGTTTCAAGCTGTACTGGTTAGTCTAATGAGAGGTTATTCCTTTACCTAGAAGCTGCCTCACCTGTTCTCCAGAGGAGTAAAAATACCACTGTCTCTATCAGTGATTATTTTAGCATTGCGGTGTTAAGTGTACATTTTTCAGACTTGTACTTTGTATTAATTTTTCTGCTAGAGAACACCAAATGCTACGTTTCTGATCTACCAAGTTATTTTGGATGTGTCAAACTGCACTTGGATGGAAATTAAAACAGTACTTAACATTTTTGTAACTAGAGCAGTTGATTCAGAATATAATTATTTTGATACATTTCTTAGACATAGTTTCTTAGACATAATCTCGTGTGCATGTCTGAGACTTGCAGCCAGCTTGAAACCATTTTTTTTTCTTTTTACGCTATTTATTCTAGCACAGAAAGCCATAAAGATAATTCATCTCCCAGATTGGGTTAACTAGACCTGTGAGTGAAATGGAGAAGTCGCTTCAGTACTTAAACTGATCCCGTGTGTTTGTCCACCAGCACAGTTCAATGCTTTGGCCAATGCTATTGCATGAATGTCCTTTTCTGCACAGGTTTTGTAGTGAGACGTCACATGAAAAATTACTCTCAGCAGATCTGTTTAAAATACCCTAAATCTAAGCATCGTCTTGGAGTATAATTTTTCAAATAAAACAAGTTTACAGTTGTCTTATTACAGACTTTTCAGGCATACAGCAGCATCCCATAGACTTTTCCTCAGAGGTGCAGTCCCATTTTGGAAAGTATCTAGTTCGTCCTTACCCTAGAAAGCTTTTAGGTCACTTCATTCCTCTATTAATTTGTGAATAACTGAGAGAAGATTAGCCAGATAAAAATATATGACCAGACTTTGGTAACTGAAGTGCTGTAGAAATAACCTGAGTGTCCTCTCTCTGACTGCCTGGAACCAGATGCCTTAGGAAAGGACAGGACAAACGTGTGGTGCTGCATGTTGGTACTTTGCACTCTCCATCTACAACTTCACAGCGCTCCTCAGCCAATTGTGGTTTTCTGTGTGCTCCATGAATGTGTCCATACTCTTTTACTACAGTAAAGATCTGGTATCCAATACTGTGTATTGATTTAAATAAAGATTTGCCAGAAACTTCACAACATTTCATTGAACGCTATTTATAAAGCTTTCTTTATAAAGTAATCAACATACAGACAGACTTTGCCTTTCACCTTGCTCTTAGAGCCTGGTCTTCATGTATTTTTTGTTGTTGTTTTCAAAACCAAAAAGTGGGTACTTTTTTTCTGTGCACTAGTATATGTTTTTCCACAAAATTCTGTCATAGTAAAAGTATTTGGGTAGCTGCTGATTAACAGGCAGGATAAATTAATCTGACTTCCAGTGAGTTCTGCTCAACCTTCTTTTTACTTCTTTGTTGTTGTTACCAAATACTTCTACTTAAAAAAAAAAAAAAAAAAGACAAGGGATTAGAAGATTAGGTTAGAACGAACATTTCAGGTTCTAAAATGCCTAGCATTAGGTGAACTTTTCAGTCATTTTTATTGTACATATGATGGTATCACTGAAAGTAGGGTTATAGAGGGTTTACCTTTCTTTGTGCCTACAGAGAAAGCTCAGACAGCTATGCAAAATATTTCTGAAAAGAGTAGCGAGTTTTCTGCCTTTTTTCAGTGAAATAGATGCCGTACTTGTCATCTCTTTGCCCTGCCTCTTTGCTCCTCTCTGCAGGATGTTTAGGCTCAGAAGAAGACCACATAAATGCAAACAGAACGCAGTTACATTATTGGAACTGGAAAATGAGTTCATACACACTTGCACTATAAGAAGGGTTATGAAAGGAATAAAGAAAGGTTAGGAAAAAAAAAAGAATATTTTCCCCATGTAATAAAGAAATATATTGTTTTCCTTGTAAGAAGAGACACACATTGAGCAGAGAGAAATCGAAAACCTCAAATTTCTGCAGCAGAGATTATTGCTTGTCAGCCCAAAATGTGTGGATACCTTAAGGGCAAATGGTGGCTGAAGACATATGGTTGATGTGGCATGTTTTAAGGAAACTTTAATTTTAGCAAGAACTCTTAGTAGTCAAGATGAATACAAAAAATCTTCAGCCATTGTGATAATTAGTTTTTTTCCCTACAAATTACTGGCTTGCCATTCCAAACTGAAAATATAAATGTGGTAGCAGTTGAAGTGAGAGCTGACAGATGCTCGTTTTTGAGGGACTCTTGCTTCCATTATTTCAGCGATAGCATTGGCACAGTTTTCAACATGTCATCCATGTTTCTAAGATAAGCATCAATCCTCTGCTTTTTTCAGTTTTTAACAGTGTGGCCTGCCAAATTGCTGTTGCTCCAGGCTGAAAATTTCCATGTTTCTTATCCAAAGAGCAGTTTTTAAATCATTGTGATATTCTGAAATATAACAGCCAAAACACAAAGCTACAAATTAGTGTTTTAGATGCCATTAAAATGTGTCTGTAACTTAAAGTCCACTTCTAATTCAAATCTAAAATTTTAAGACAATCATTCATAACTTTTAGAAGAGTTTTAATTGAGTGGAAACATGTAAAGGGTAACATTTTCAAAGTAGAAATCATCCTTAATTTATCATTATAACTTAAAATAGTAATTACAGGTAATAAAGGAATGCTATAAGGTTTCTTGGCCAAAAAAAGGTATATTCAGAATTGTACTTTATTTTTGATCATGTGGCAGGATAATACTGTGATTAGGGACCTTTAGAATTACTTTGTAGAGAAGGATAACTATACATTTCGCTCAACGCTGAAATAAAAAACAGATTGTCATAGATAAGCTTGCATTAAGAATAATCTAGGCCAGCCTTTTTCTGTTTTTGTGAAATTCCATCGCTATAATAAATATTATTTACATAATCACAGTAGCAGAGGACTGGATTTGGTGGTTCAGGGGGCTTGATCCCGCCCTGTGTTTCTGCAGCTTACAGAAATGAATGTGGTCAGCGTGCAGACATGTTTCCAGTATATTCATTTGACTACAAGAGTATAATTACGTAAAATAAATATGTGAAATGCTTCTTTGTAAAGGCAGTCAGTGCTGTCAGTGTTGGTAATACTTAAAAAATAACAAACAAACAAAAAAACCCAACTTAAACAGTTCTCAGAAAAATGAGATTGTAAAAGGCAAGTCGTGATGAGTCCCGGCCATAGTGCATCTTCTCCAAATCCTGTTCCAGGCTTTCAAATCTTGAGCTGCTGGAACTTTTGCTGCTGCTTGAAGAGTAAAGGATGCAGCAGCTCAGCTTCCCAGCTCTGTTACAAGAAGCTGCTTTCTTGGGATATACATATTAGTCCTTTCTGCTATTTCGTGTGATAGCAGAATTAGTTCCATATGGTTTATTTCTGATCGAACAGTTCATTTTTCTTTTATTGGTAGTTGCTGGCCTTCTCACTTTGCAGATGAAATAGCGTACATGAGTCTTTTTATTTGACTGTCTTCCTGGCAGGCTTTTCAGAAAAAGTTTGTGAATCAGTAGGTCTATACTAGTACATCTGTGTTCAGCTTAAATGGAGCTTCTTTTGAAGTTTCTCAGAATTAAGGTGCCTCTGAGGTAGAACTTTGTGTTGCCTGTGTGGGGATGAAGGTGTTGTTACCAACCTCTGTTAACCTTCCTGTCCATCTCCTGTCCTCATTTTCCTTGCAGGCCATGTCCCCTCCTCCAGTGCTCTGTTGTGCCAGTGCCCAAACAGCTTTTGCTGACCCCTGGTGTCCTGCTGCCATGGGGGAGAGATCTGGTCCCTTGGCTGCACCATGCGGGAACTGCTGCACACAGCGACCTGCAGGAAACTTAACTGGAGAGGGACAGAGGATGGACTGGGCACAGGACAAGACTGAAAAGCCTTCATGTGCCTTATTTAAGAATAATGCTTTGGGGCTAGGTAGCATCGTGCATTGCGATGGTGTTGTGGTATCACAACTGTGGCACAGGGCTGGAGGTAAGGGAGTGCCTCTAATGTGCGTGGTACTGCAAGGTCAGTGCATAGCACTGGGGAGTGCTGCCTGTCCTTCAGTAAGGAGAAGGGCGTTTCATCCTTTTAATGGCACATCAGTTCTGTGCCTTCTTTTGTGCCATAAGCGAATAAAATTGCTATGTAAGAATCATTTTTAAATTACACCCCAAAAGCAATAATTTGTTGTTTATGAGAGCATTACTGAAGAAATAGAGAGGCAAATGGTTAGAAATACATTTTGTAATGATTGTCAGATAAATGCCAGCCCAGTGTGTGGAAGCCTTCACGCCCATGCCTTCCTTGAAGGAAAATAACATTTGTAATGGCTGTTTTAGCACTTTGCTTTGGAGACAGAAGGCAGCATGAGCTACCTCCCTGTAGTTAGCCTTCTGCAGAAGGTTATTTATAAAGAGTAATCGGAGTTGCAATTCCATGAGATTGATGAGTAATCAAGATTGCATGGAGTACTACAAGGCACCTTTAAGCACATACCTACTCCAAGATTTCAGCGTGGTTTTCAGAAAGCCCATGGTATTAGAATACCGTTATCCTCTTCAGTGGGGAGTTGCGAAATTGCATGCTGAGCGTTTTTGTGTATGGAAATGCACACCATCTATCTCAAAGTTCTTCACAGAAAAACAATTTAAAGCTCTACTGGGTGTATGTTTCTGCTCAGTTACCAACTTCTTATGATTTGAATCTTTAAATCAGATAATAGTCTTCAGTGAATTATGTACTTGTTGAATTAAGGTTTGTAGCCGTATACTCACGTAGTTTATAATGAAGTCTCTAATTAAATTAGTGTTGTAAATGGTAATGTGCTCTACAGTATACTTACTAAATAATACAGTTCCTTTTTAAAAATCTTTTGAGATGATGAGATGCTGCATGCAAGACCGCCAAGTCTGAAGGAGGGTAAATACGAAAGCTGGTTTTAGGCTTGGGAAGTAAATCTTTTCCAGTCACTTTCTATCACCAGTGAAGAAAGATAAGGCAATTTGAATCCCCAGGTGGGAGAAACCACCTTTCTCTGTTGATGATAGTCCAAGATGATTAGCTTCCCTAGACTAAATCTAGTTCATGAATTTGCTCTGTGCTTATGTTTTTATGATTCAGTTAACTAAACCATTTTCTTTCGTTTAAAAAAAAAAAAAAAGGTAGTCATAAACAACTTTGAAAGTGGGGAACTCTTAACACAGCCCCAGTGCAACTCAACCCACGGAAGTCCATCAGACCCAACGAAATGCATCTGAAGCTTTTGAGTGAGTTGGCTGATGTCACTGCAAGGATGCTGTCATCTTTGACAGATCACAAGGTGCCCCAGAGATTGGAAAAGGGAATGTTGTGTACCCATCTTGAAAAAGGATGAGGAGGACAGTCTAGGGAATGTAGACAGTCAGCCTTACTTCAATCCTCAGGAAAATCATGGAGTCAGTCCTCATGGAACCTGTTTCTGGGCACATGAAGGAGGTGTTTGGGAATAATTAGTGTGGATTTACCGAGGGGAAATGGTGCTTGACTAACCTGATTGCCTTTTGTGATGAGATGACTAGATCTGGGAATGAGGGGAGAACAAAAAGTGCCACCAGTCTTGACTTTAGGAATTCTTTTGATCTGGTCTGCAATGCGCCAAACCGAGTTATCAGTTGTAAAGGATGGTGGCTAAGGTTTCATACTCCACCTGGATGCTGCTTACAAGTGGCGTTCTTCAGAGTCCGTCTTGTTTAGTTATCTTTATTGGTGACCTAGATAGGAGACGTAATACACTCATCACGTCTGCAAACGCCACCAAACTAAGTGGTGCAGTCAATGTGCTCTAGGGTAGGGCTGTTGTTTGGAAGGACTCTGTGCAAAGGAATGATAGGACAGGAATGTCTCAATTCATTAACAGCAAATGTTAAGTTCTGCCCCAGGGACAGGCTAACCTCCTGCCCTGGTACAGGCTGGAGACTGTCTGCTTAACAGCTCTACTGAAAAGGACCTGGAGCTCCGTGTGGATGGGAAGCCAGAGTTCACCTGGGTGGTGATGAAGGCTAAAGCCAGCCTGGCCTGCATCACTAAGAGAACAGCCAGCAGATTAAAGGAAGAGTTTATCACCCTTTGTTTGAAGACATGGAGGTTTCAGCTGGATATAAGGGGGAAAAAAACATTCACTATTTGGTGATGAGTGGAACAAGTTCCCAGGGAGGTTGTGGGATCTCCATCCTTGGAGACTTAGTGCCCAGCTGGACAAAACGCCTGAGAAACATGGTCTGAATTCAGTGTTAGTCCTGCTTAGAGGAGAGGAGGAGGTTGGGCTAGGTGACCTTCTGAGGCTCACTCCCAGCTGAAGAATTCTGCGATTTATTTAGATTATAATTAAGACTCTCAAAATGTGCCACCTCTTGTGTTGTGAGTTTTCAGGTTGTTACTTTAAAACCTTCATGTTTCATCCTGAAGGGCTGTTCGGGAGATCCAAGTCTAAACAAGCAAATACTACAATAATCATAAATTTGTAATATATCAGTGTAGTATGACATTTTGTAGTAGGGTATGACACAGATCTCTGCTTTCTTTTCCGCGTTTTTTTGGTGTTAATTCCTTCAAATCCTTTGAAACTTGGGTTATTTGTTCCTTAGTTCCTCATGCATGGTGCGGGGACAGTACACATGGACAGTGTCCTCTGTCACACTTCCTCACCTGTGTAATCCTGTTCTGAAATTGTTAGGCCTGCCCCTGTAGGTACTGAGCCTGTTCAGTGTAAATTTAAGAACATTATTAATATTTTTTCAGTTCACTTGCATTGTGTACAGAGGCTCCCACCCTTTGTAAGTCCCTGATCTCTGGGTGCATGGTAACAGAAACGTACTTTGCAACATAAATTTCTCCCTGTTTTTGCTAGCAAATGAGTTAATACCAGCTATGGAGCTTTGGAGCTCAGCTCCTTTGGAGCACAGCTTTGGAGCTGTGTTTCCTGTGTTTTTTTTTAGAAGCTTTCAGAGTCCTCCTATAAATGTGTTTGCACTGAAAGGCTCTCCCTGAGAACCACCAGTTATAGCAGTTTACCAGGTGCGTGCTTGTGCTCCCCATGGCACGTGTGCAGCCCAGACCAGCAGCATCTTCCCTTTCCCTGGGGATGCTCTGCCTCCATGCAGCGGTCTTGCTGGCTCATTTTCTGACGGTTGGTCTCTTGGGTCGCTTCGTAGACAATAATGCAGAAAAAGTGGTATTTGTATCCTTTTCTTGAATTAAAAGTTGAAGTACTTCTGCAGACTTTGACCTCTTTGTTACAAATACTCAAAGGGATACCGGTAATCCTCGAGGTGGCAGACTGAAAGAGAATTATTTTGTGTGGCTTCTCCTCTGGCTTGTGTGCTCTACGTGCTTCACAGCGTTTCATACGCCGTCATTTCCACTGATGGAGCAGGACGTGTCCTTCCACGTGCTCGGCAAGGAGTTTCGTGACACGGGTTCTCTGATTAGTCAAGGAAACTAAAAATGGAGACAAATAGGACAAAACACTTAGGAGAAAAGTCAAAATATAAAGGTTATGAGTATTTTTTTTTTTATTGAACAGCAGTGGCGATGTTTACGGTGCACTGAATCAGTCGGCAGTAACTCTATGGTACACGTCACAGTTTGTTCGACAGTCACTTTACGTTACGTAAAGGCTTGCCATTAGCTAACCTTCAGCCTCGGCAGGGACTCGGTTATCCTCCTGTACTGATGTCATTACACTTCTGTTAAAGCTTGCATCTTTCTAAAACACCTTCAGTTTTGATTCATGCAGGGATTAGATCCCCAGTGAAATAAATAACGTCGGTGGTAGCGTGTGGCAGGGCGTTAGCCTGCGTGCCCCACTTCTACCCTGGTTAGGTTCCCGGTTGGCTTCCTGCTTTTTCTCTGGTTAGCAAACCATCCCTGGCTGACAGCGGAGTGACTGACTCACCGAGCGCATTATTTGATTGTGTGGAAGCAGAGGGAATCGTTTGGAGGATTTCAGGTCTGATGCAGAAACAGAAGAACATTTGCCTGGCTAACGTTGTTTAAAAATAGGAATTTATTCCCCATTTATAGCGTGCCTCCAAGGAAAACAAATAGAACAAACTCTTCAAATCGCTACTGACAAGTGGAGTATTAAATTCATCAGTGTTTCTTTTCTGCTGTGCTGTGAGCATGCTGTGAGGTTTAATTCTATTTCTTTTTTAGTAAGCTGAACTGTCACCATAATATTTTTTTTTAAATGCATTGTTTTCTCTTAATACATGTGAGAATGAGAACTGGGCAATTTGTAACAGGAAGATATCTGACTGTGTCTGAAGGTGTCTGACTGTGTCTCAGGAACAGACTTTATCACCTGATTAAATGATTACAACCATATATAATTTGTTAGACTTGAAATAAAGTTCTTAAAAATGTAAGAGAATTTTCAGTCTTAGGCAAACTTAAGTTTGATCTTTTTTGGTACTTTTATCTGTAGACTGGAAAATGGGAAATTTGATATGAAGAACTGGCAAATAAGTACATTTTTTTTTTTACAGAGGCAATACTTTGCATAAAGCACTTCTCTGCATATGATAAAATTCTTATTAAGAGCTTTAAAGAACTTAGCATTTTCACTTCTTTTCTCTAAGTAGCTATAATGATTTATTGTCCTGACTTGGTGATGCAAGAGTGGAATTCTTTTCTGTTCATAAAAAAAAAAAAAAAAAGGATGTTGAGATGCTATCTATATAGAAAAGATCTTGAGCTATTCTGGAAGTATTCTTCTGTCTCACAGCACATATTGATACTGAAGTGCATTGGTTGAAGGAATGATATAGCTAATTAATCTTACTGTACGCTCACAATTCAGGCAAATGAGATCATGTGCTATAAATGCGTCTTTGGGATGTTGCAAAAGGTAGGAAAGAGGAAAAATAATTTTACAGCGCCTTTCCAGTAGTAAATCTTAATAGGGAAATATTTCAAACGTGATAGCAAGAAAAGGCTTTTCATCATGAAGGTGGTTTGTGTTGCATTAGCACGGCATCCAGATGTGCTAGTCAGGGACCATTGCATTTGTGCTAAGCCCTGTTTGTAGGCATATAGGAAAAACAGTCCCAGGGAAGGATTCTGTCTCATCTGTGAGGCAGGCAGGACAAGATCCTTGCAGCATCCCTGCCCAGACTTGCTGGGAGAGCACAGTTCTTTTGTGTTCACAGCTCATGCAGACGTATTTCAAATGTCAGCACTTGTGTAACTTTTTTTTTTTTGAATAGAGGCTGTGACATCTTGAGAGAAGTCTGTAACAGAAATAACTTAAAGCTGAGCACTTTCAGTTTATATGGTATGAAATAATCTGCCTTAATGTTGTTCAGTGAGTGGAAATAATCATTAGTCAATGTTAGTGTGCTTCTCCACACGCTAGCTGAGCAAATGAAATAGACAACAATAGGACAATGAGTTATTGTTGTTTCAAAAATGGACGTATGAACGAGGTTCTTCCTATCTCCTAGCTGCTGGATAGGAGAGGTATGTAAATGCTTCGATTTATCACTAGATGCAAATAAAACTTAGAATTTATTTAAATTCTTATGCCAGGAATTTGCTGTGAATTTGCTTTCCCTTTTTATTCATGTTCTTAGTTTGCAGCTAGTTTTGGAGGGGAAATATGCTTTTAAAAAATTACAGCAATTTTTAAAGTTATATGTTTTTATATTTACCACTCCAGACAAAGTAGAGGGCTGTCATTGCTAAATCTTTCAGTACGTCAATCATTTGCCATCTTGTTTTAAACTTCACCAAATTTTGATGGCACAAGTGCTGCTTTTAGCAGAACTGCCAGTGACTGTTAGCAAAGCACAATGCCGCTTACGCAGTTGTGTTTGCACAAAGCAAAGAATAAACCTCTGTTTGTGAGTGTTCATTGGTTTCAATAGGCTTTTCAGAAGCACTGCATATCACAATTCTTAGCACCTAGGATACATTCAGATTCATTATGGCAGTGCAGTCCAGCCCCTGCTCGTGACTTGCTTCTCTCCACCCTCTGTTCTACTGGAGGATGAAGTACAATTATTTTTCTCGTGCTCCTGATGTGTGCTAGAAGATGTTACGACTCTTTTCTCAGAATGGTTGAAAATGCATCATTCAGCTTCTTCCATCTTGCCAGAAACATATTAAATAGTAGAAATACGTAAAGCTTTTTGGACTCTTTCATGATGACCCTTGTGACTGTTGAGACTGTGAGGTGCTGGGCATGTGCGGCATGCGATCGTTTGTATGAACAATTAGTGGAAGAAATAATTGGTATGTAGTGGTGCCATCTTTTAAAAATTTGAATATTTGTTTATATATGTGTTGTTCAACAATACTTGTTGAATATGTGGGGGATGGGGGATTGGTTCTCTGGATGCTAGATACCTGTTTCAAATGGGTTTTGTTGATTTGGATCTTGGCTTTATTATTTGAACACTCATTGAAACCAAATAGCTGCTGGTAGTTGGAATGCCCATGTTTTATTGTAGGAAATTGTACTTAGCTGTCTCTTGAGTTTAGACCTGTTAATGTAACAGGTGTGTTCTTCACACACATGCATACAAGCAAAACCAGAGTACTTGAAAATCATAAAAGCTTAGCACGAAATTCCTATTTCAGTGTCTCACAGTAAAATCTATGATCAGATATGATGCTCTTTGCCCTTATCTTTAATGTATAATTAACATCCTTAATTAAGGATTTATTAAAAAAAGCATTTAACAGCATATGTTGTCTGGATGCTTGATGTTTGTGTGAAAGACTTAATTTAAGGTACTTAATCTGATACTCCAGTAATGACAAGTTCAGGCAGATACTTAGTTTGAGCATTTGGTTCATGCATTTAATATGTTAATTTATTACGTATTACCTTTGTAGATGAACCGACTAGTCCTAGTATTGACCATGATATTGCACACATTCCTGCTTCTGCTGTTATTTCTGCATCTGCTTCTCAAGCACCTGCTATAACAACTGTTCCTTCCAGTCCCACATCTCCAATCCCTTTAATTCGGCGACAGCTTTCTCATGATCATGGTGAGTGGTGATTTGATTTTCTTTCTATGCTCCTTTTTTCTTTTTACACTCTGGAGATCAGGTGTGAAAATTGTAATCTCTTTATTGCTTGAAATCAATTACAGAAATGTATTTCAGGTTCCTACATACTCAAAAATTTCTGCTTGTTTATAGAATCCATCAGGACTAGTGTCCTAGATAGCCAGCCTGCCACAAAACCGGAGAGATCGAAGTCATATGATGAAGGATTGGATGACTACAGAGAAGAGGAAAAATCGTAAGTTCATGAAAAGTGTCAGTTAATTTGAAAATATTTTTAAAGTGTGCAAAATCTCACTTTAACATCTGTTTTTGTTCCAACAGATCCATTAAGCACGTGTCTAGTTTAAAGGGGATCAAGGTAAGTAAATATATATAACGACTCTAAAAAATTATAGATATTACTGTGGCAAGTTGTATGAATTATACAACTAACCTATACCAAGTGATGTATTAAATAAGACACAAAGGTCGTTGGAATTGCTGCTACTCAAATTATTTTTAATTTTTTATTGATTTTCGATACCGGATTTTAATGGTATTTTCCCTCATTGGTGCTATATGCCTCACATAAGTAAAAGTGGTCTGTTGTTCTGTAGGCTCCCCACATGGTTCTTGATTTTCATTTACCTCAGCCTCTCTAAATGAAGCATATCTATGGTGTGCTTCTGTAAAAGTTTACTAATGAGAGTCTAAGACTCTCTCAGTGTGTCCCAAAGTATTCTTGGGATGTGTAAGATCACTGTATTATTCTATGGAAACATTAGGAATCATATTTTCTGAGGGGGATATTCTTACAGGCTTTTTGCCGAATATGGTGTCAGCTTTTAAAGTGAGGATTGGAATAGAATAGTTCAGTTGGAAAGGACCTACAAAGGCGGAGTTCAACTGTGAGACCACTTCAGGGCCAACCAAAAGTTAAAGTATGTTATTAAGGGCATTATCCAAATGCCTCTTGAACACTACCAGGCATCATCTTGCATGTAGAGATCATATAGAAATGTATTTAGAAGTACACTGTGAGGTTCCTTCCATGATGTTCTCTGTAGGTCCCAGACAGTCAGAAATCTTCAGAAGACTCTGGTTCCCGAAAAGATTCTTCTTCAGAGGTCTTTGGTGATGCCTCCAAGGAAGGATGGCTTCATTTTCGTCAGCTTGTTACAGACAAAGGAAAGGTACCTGTCACTTTTTCTTTTTAAACCTAGCATAAATACTAACCTGGTGGAAAACTGAGGTAAGAAACTTGAAGCTTTATTTTTCTTTTTCTATGCATTTTTCAGTAATGTTTCTGGGATATGAGGCTAAAGAAATTTTTAGACCTGTTTGTTAGTGAATTAGTGAATTCCTCATCTTCTTTCAGAGGCTGCTTTCTGAAATGTTTTAATTTTATATTTCAGAGCATCTGTGAGGTAAACTCATTTCTAACAACTAATTAAGTAGAAAGATTCAGTCCCTTGGCAAATGTAGTTTGTGGTTGTTGTTTTTTTTTTTTCCTATTTGCCAACAATGAAAAAAGCTATGATTTTCATCAATGTTGTGGAGCTGAGTTCAGATTAACCTCCTGCACATGTATGGGTTAACACTTAAGGAAAAGTAGGAATCTGGAATTGCAGTGTTATGTAAATACGAGTCTGACTTGAATAATGTTTAAAGGACTCGGGCAAGAATCCACTAAATGTTTTTTGCTCTATTTGTTTTAATGCTTTTGCAAAGTTCTGCACATTCTCTTTTTTGCTACTGTCGTGTAAAAACTCACACTTAATGGGTGATCAGGGAGAGCGGGCTATTGAGCAATTCTCTCCTCTAACACAGAGCAGTTAGTTAGTCCCACTTTTGGGTAGGCTTTCCACAAGTCATCCTTAAGGATGGTATAAATGGTTATTCTTCCTTTTTATAACTTCTTAGAAGTAGATTGTAATGCAGAAACATGCATTATAACAAATAACCAAACTTACTATATATTTTTCAGCGAGTTGGTGGGAGCATTCGGCCATGGAAACAATTGTATGTTGTTCTTCGAGGTCATTCACTTTATTTGTACAAGGATAAAAAGGAACAAATGACCCCATCTGAAGAAGAACAACCTATAAGCATCAATGCTTGTTTGATAGACATCTCATACTGTGAAACCAAGAGGAAAAATGTATTTAGACTCACCACGTCAGACTGCGAGTATCTGTTCCAAGCTGAGGACAGAGATAATATGTTAGCATGGATTAAAGCAATACAAGACAACAGCAACTTAAATGATGAGGTAATCATTCCTGTCTTTTAATTGATTAAAAGAAAATACCATCATTTTTAGTACTTCAACAAAAGAAATCATTTGCAATTAATTGATCAAAATGTGTGCAGGAGCATACAGGAGAAGTTGAAAGGCAAGGCAGTGAAGTATACTGAATTTAAAGAAAAAAGAAGCCTGACATACTGATAATCAGAGAACAGACTTTTGAAATAAATGAATTATTGTAATTGCTGATTTGACTGGAGATGAACTTTATATTAAACTGATCTGTCAAAAATCCCTAACTTTTCAAAAGATAATTGTAGTATGGAGCTAATGTATTTCATCTTCAGACTTGCATTGTAAAGTAGTGTGTGCAGTGGCATGGTGTGATGAGTTTCTCAGTAATTGAAAAAGGAAACTTCGAAAGATGTTAGTTTCTTTGACTATATGTAGTTGTTTCTATGAGTTAAAAGTTAATGCTAAATGCAAGGCAAACATACGCTATTATACATAACATACCAGTATCTGTCCCAAAATAATCCTTAGTGTATTTTAATTACACACTTTAATTTTCCTCATGTTTTATAACTGTTCTGTACTTACTGTTACCAAGGACTGCTCGCTAGATTTTTAGCAGAACTGAAACGTTAATTTTTCATATGTGATCTGTTGATGGGAAGATGTAATTGTATTCTGGAAGTAAAAACTGACGTATTTTGTAAGATTGTAAAGCAGATCTCAATTCATTTTATAGGATACTGGTGTCACTAGTAGAGACCTAATTAGTCGAAGGATTAAAGAATACAGCACAATGATGAGGTAGGTAAATTATGTGCTGCCAATAGTTTTTGTATGCTTGTTATTTAGCTTCTTTTTACTGAAGTAACATATCATGCTTCAGTTCTTCAAGCAGCAAGACAGAGCCATCTCCCAAAACACCTCGTCAGAGTCTAAGTATCAGACAAACTCTACTTGGAACTAAAGCAGAACAGAGGACCCAGAGTCCACATTCTCCTAAGGATGAGTCAGAAAGGAAGCTTATAACGAAAGGTTTGTGTTTTTTTCATTTCTTTAGTTCCTTATAGCCCTAGTATGAAGCTATTGAGGTAATTTATTTAGGTTCTTCCAAGTCATGAATATACATATGCAAACCAATATTTACTAGTGCTTATAGCTGCAGCTTGGAGAAACTCAGTTCTTGAACTCCGTTGTCTAGATGTTACGTTAGATGTACCTCAAGTTTTCTCAGATCCCTAAAGTTTTTTTATTTCAATCCTCAGGAAGGCTTTGTGTGTGTGGTTTATTTCTTCCCTTACAGCTCCATGTAGCGTTAATTGTAGGAAAATACTGGAGTTAGGCTTTTTATGACCAATTTTGCCAAAGTTTGGAAATAAGTTTGTGTGTAATTCACAGTATGGTCTCCAGCTCGCTTGGTAAGGGCTAGGTACATTCATATTTTAAATATGCTGTAGAACTAGAGAAAAAAGTGTATTTTTTTTGTATTTTTGTTTAAAGTGTACAAGTTCAATTATTGTATTTTTCCCAGAACAAAATTAATACCTGCTGAGTTCTAAAATACTAGAATCTTAAAGCCTGGCACTGCAAACTTAAATTAGTGAATGAACTTTGTCAAATGTCACAAGCTAAATCTTTTTCAAAGAACGTGTAGATTCACGGTGTCTGATCAGACTGCTTTTAAGGGTTCTGCACACAAATTTAGGCAACTTCCTGGAGTGATCGCTTTTGATCAGCTACTTCTGATCAATTCAATGTTGAATTTAAACTGTGAGTGAATTCTGTTTTAGCTTACCAACAAACACTGCACTACTCATTCTGTGTGCTGCAGATTATGTAACTTAAATTGCAGGTGTTAAGTGAATTCTATATTTACCGAAAGAATATTTCCAGAAATAGTTGAATAAGAAGGAAGCAGTGTTTTATTAGAAGTCTTGCAGTACAGGATGAATGGAAATTGTAATTTGTTATGTGAATTGTATAGTGGAGGTAAACAGAGCAGCTGAATGTTTAATGTGATTTTGGATAAAAAAGTGTTTGAGTCCTGTTTGGAATGATTTAGGAATGACTGCAACCTAGTAATTAACTGAAAGTAGGTCTGCACAATGTAAAATGTTAGCGTGGCCGTATAACTTAATACCAATTTTGTGTTGCACTGTTGCTCAGTAGAGACTTTTAATCCTACTTGAGTAAATGTTGTAGGTTTTAATTTTTCTAATGTAATTTATATACGTTTTAGTTTTAGAATGATGAAATACCACCTTGTCATTTACCTACTTGCTTGTCTGAGTGTGGGTATATTCAAATGTATTTTTTGAATCACAGAAGAAGAGGAGAAGGTATGTTTAAGGCAGACTAATGTTTAGCGAGTTGTTTGCAAACTTGGCCAGGAAAAAAGGGGCTAAAAACAAACAAAAAAACCCTCACAGAAACGGTCACTTTATCTTTGCAAATGTTTCCTGTATTCACAGTAGCTTTTGTGACTTATTTTTCTTATTTTTCTTTATTTCCTTATGTGCGTTATTACTATCAAGAAAAAGATGAGACAAGCCCACCAAAAGACAAGGGGACATGGAGAAAAGGCATTCCAAGCATTATGCGGAAGACATTTGAAAAGAAGCCATCTGCTGTAGGCACATTTGGTGTCAGACTAGATGACTGTCCCCCAGCTCATACCAACAAAGTATTTACAATTTTTCTTTCCATTGTGATTTTTTAAATACTTTTTGTATACTTTAAAAATTTATTTAAAACTTTTCTTTCCCTTCAGTATATTCCACTGATCGTTGATATATGCTGCAAACTGGTTGAAGAAAGAGGTCTTGAGTACACAGGTATTTACAGAGTTCCTGGAAATAATGCTGCCATCTCAAGTATGCAAGAGGAGCTCAACAAAGGAATGACTGACATAGATGTTCATGATGATGTAAGTCTTCGATCATGGTATTTCCACTTTGAACTCCTGAAAACTTCTGGCTGTGTTATGATTATAGAAATATAAAGCATGTCTGTCCTTTCCTTCTAAACGTTTAGAAATGGCGAGACTTGAATGTGATAAGCAGTTTGCTGAAATCCTTTTTCAGAAAGCTCCCAGAACCACTTTTTACCAATGGTGAGTTGTTTACCTTATGTTTTTGTCTGTAGGAAATACTGTTGAATGGTTGTCCTAAAATTTTTAGATGGTTTGGGAGAGAATCTGCGGGAATCATCTCAGCTCTGCAATACGTGCTCTCCTTCTGCCTTAAGGAACAGGGAGTCACAGTGATCATATAAATTAAAAATGACAGCTGTAAATAGAATTTCTCTAATTATGAAGCTATTACAAATAGTGTTCAAATACTGTGCCAAAATACTTCAGTGTATCCACTTTAATATTCACTTTGGCAGGCTAAAAAAAAAAAAGAGGATCTTCATTTTTTTGTTCTATAACTTTTTTTTCTTTTACTGTTTCCAGAAGGATTAAGAGAGGGAAGAAAAGCAAGCTTTGTGTGTTAACTCTGATTTGGAGGATATAACCAGATTCTTAAAGTTACTTCTTTAAAGTTCCACTAGAAATAGTAACCAACAGAGCAAAGGCAGAATTTGACTTTCGGGAATACAATTTCTTAAACCACGTTGCCTCTGTAGTATTGTTTTTCATATCTGAGTTTAAACCAAAAACAACCAACCAAAAAAAAACAAACAACACCTCTTTTCAGAGGAGGATGCAAATGCAGTCCTCTTCCACAACAAATTATGCAGTTGTGTTTGTTTGTGTTCCAAAGGTAATATGTATGTGATTAATTTCTGCTTTTTTAACAGACAAATATGCAGATTTTATAGATGCCAATAGAAAAGAAGATCCTGTTGAACGTCTGAAAACACTGAAGAGACTGGTAAGCTGAAATCAGGTGTGTTGTAGGTATACTACAAAATTAGCATTAAATGTTTAATGTTCTGAATAGTGATTGTTTGTTTCAGATTCATGATCTACCTGAACATCATTATGAGACTCTCAAGTTTCTTTCTGCACACCTCAAGACAGTAGCAGAGAACTCTGAAAAGAACAAGGTATCAGAAACAAAAGTAAAATGTACTTTGTTGTGTTACATTCATGAAGCAGTTTTTCTGCAGGATTTTTTCTACTGATTAAGACCATAACTTATTGTAGATAACATTAAGACCTTAGTAGTGTTGAGTGAGAACATTTTTGGATTACACTAAGGACTCCTTGAAAATATTCATGTTTAGCATGAATTAAATTTATTCAAACTGATGTTAATTCTTGTGGGAATAACTGCTTACATATTAAATATATTCCATGTCTGTAAATTTCATGTAATCCATTTAGACACCAGTGAGTGTATGTGTCTGGTTGGGGATTTCAACTAGTTTAAACAAACACTTTCGATTAATATGCTGCAGACTCTCCATGTAAAGCCTATAGGAATGCATAATTGACTTTGAAAATAAAATGAAAGTAGGTGTCTAGTAGCACCCTTGTTTAAAAGAAAAATCTGCTCTTCTTTTTACTGTGCAAACTCTCACAAAATACAAGATCAGTCCTTACTTTTATTAGACTTTGGAATCTGTCAGAGTGTAGAAAGTTTGGGTAAAACTGAAGTGAATGTCTGTGACCTGAATGAACCCTGTTGACAAAGGCTGGGCTTCATCAGCTTTGTGTGAAGCTTGGGTTCCTGGACACCTAGGTGTCCAGGACAAGGACTGTCCTAAAGTGTCCTAAGACTAGGACTTGCTGTAATAACTCAAGTGTTTGACCTTGTAGATGCTTTGGATGGTTTTAAGAAAAAGCAAAAGACATAAATGGTAGAGATTTTTTAATTAAAATCATTAAGAATAGCTTTTTGTCATCTACGTTGGATGGGGTAGAGTTGCTTCTGTGCATGCTACAGTCCTACTGTAAATGCAAATAATAGTATCCCCTTTTTTTCAGGGAAGGGTAGCTGAATGCAAAGATGTGCGATATGGGTGTGTTTATGGATGCTTACCTCAGGGCAGGTGAATGGTGCCTTATTATTGGCTACCAACGTGCAGGGATACAGGAAAAAATTGTGTGGTGGATGCAGAATAGATGAACACATGGCCAACGTTAAATCATTTAAAAGATCAGAAAATGTCACGATTCAAAAAAATTTGGTGGGTTCCAAGATCCGTTCTGCAAGGAATACCTGCTAGTTAAATTTGGATATATCTGTATTTATGTAGACACACACACACACACAACCTTTAGTGTAATTATAGTTGTCATTATAAGGAAATGATAGCAAATGTCATTAAGAGCAAAGCCTAAAGCAAACATTTATCATTTGATGTTTTCAGTGTACTGTATAAATACTGTTTAAATAATAGTAATACTATAGAATACGTAAGGCTAGATGAATGAGGTATTATAATTACATGACATGCCAAAGGCCACAGTTCGAGTCAAAGTGAGCATTAGGGATTTGGGTCATTCTGTTTGCAGTTTCCTTCTTGAAAGAACAGGGACCTTGCCTCGTATTTATTTTCTTCTGTGTCAGAACAGCAAGTCAGAGAAGTAAGCAAAAATAGATTAGTATTCTGCTTCTGCATTCGTGGAATTATTTGTCAGAAATGTAACTTTAAAAGAAAGTGGATGATTAATGTTATGACTGGGATATGTCTGAGTCTGTCTCATGAGTAGATGTTGGGTCTATAGCATTGGTTGCTGCCACCTCCTCAAAAGTAAATGTTAATTGAGTGAGCTCTTTGTCAGCCCGCATAATATGCTATTTGATTACTAGCTAAACTTTTTGTGTGTCATGTAAATATTTTTTCAGGGAAAAAAAAAAGCAGGGAACTACCAATGTCTTTTAAATTTTTTCTTCCCTTTTATTAAAAAAAAAATCAGTGTTTTGAATCAAAACGAATAGTCTCCTGTCTATAGACTCTTCTTGAGTTTTCTGTGCTTGTGGAGCTATTCGCTTGTGATGGATTAATGAAGGTTGAATTGTGAATTGCAGAAGTTTTGGATACCTTCATTTCATCTATACAGATAGAAAGCTTTTTTTATTGTGTAACATCTTAACTGAGTCAATAATGTGTTATTAAAAAAAATTTTTGTCCTTGGCTAAAATGGTTCTCAAATATTATGAATGTAGTGTTAATATATTTAGTCCATATTACTGTATTTTCTCCTTTACAAATATATGATGTATGGAAATACTTCATTTCTTAGATGGAACCAAGAAACCTGGCAATAGTATTCGGTCCAACACTTGTGAGGACGTCGGATGATAACATGACACACATGGTGACGCACATGCCAGACCAGTATAAAATTGTAGAAACACTCATCCAAAAAGTAAGTGGATGCATTTCATTAGGTAAAAAGTAAGATCGTACGCAGAGCAGCTTTCTTTTATTGGGCCACCTTGGGTCTGGTATTTATCCTTTGAACACCAGGATATCATTTTTAGAAATGTCCTTGTTTGATTGTTCCACATTTGGGTTTTGTGTTTCTTGTGGGGTTTTCACCGTATTTATTTTAAATTGTAGCATGACTGGTTTTTCACAGAAGATGATGCTGAAGAGCCCCTTGTAAGTATTGTGGCATAAATATTTGCGTTTTAATTGCCTTAGTTTAGAATCTGCTTCTGCTCCCTCTAGAATGTCTGTATATTTCTTATTGCATCACTGTATGGTTTGCTCTTTAGAAGCACCTTTTTAGCTCTCCATCCCTTACAGTAATGAATTTATTTAAAAGAAAAAGCCGCGCATTTGTTTAAAAAAATAAAAAACATAAAATGGGAAAATAAGAACACATGAGGAAAGCGTGTCCTCAGGTGACTAATGCAATTTTCTAAATGCTATTGAATCATAATGACCTATTTGTGAAACGATGATGAAGAGATCTTTGTTTATTAACTATAGACAACAGGTCAGGAGGAAAACACTGTAGAATCTCAGCCAGTGCCAAACATAGATCATTTACTCACCAACATTGGAAGAACGGGAGTATCTCCTGGAGACGTATCAGGTAACTCTTGCCCGGACAGCGTTAGTCCATAGGCTAGAATAACCTACTCTGTAAACTCACTGTAACTCTCTCTTCTTATTTTCTTTTACTAATCAATTGTTTTTCTCTTTTCTTAAAGATCATTAACACTTTTTAAAGATTTGAATTGTTGGTAATCATGCATGATACGTTAGAAAACTTTGTTGTCTAACAGGGGTATAATCATTAAAAGATGAGGCTTGCACATACTATTTTATTTATTCACAGTAACCCATGCAATCATCATCGTGAGGTGAAGTAGATACGCTGCTGTAAAGTGGTTTGTTGTGATGGCAGAAAAAAAATGATCTCCAGTGGTGTTCTAATATTGCTCGTTAGGAATGCGAAAAATTGAGTTACATTTTCTTGTCAAGTGGTGGACACTTTAATAAGTATGTTGCAGTATGTCTATACTAAAGCTGATTTCCTTCTGTTTATGAATGCCATCCTCTTGTGTGGCTAAGGACAAGCATTGCAGGCTCTTTTTTGGTGACTTTTTCCCTCCCCCCCTCCTTTCACTATACTATTGCACTAACCCAGCATGTTGTATCCCACAAATGTTCTCCCTCCGTCTCTAGCTTTTGTTTCAGTTTTCAAAGGGTTGCTCAGCACTTACTGAAGCAGTCACTTTATACGGATGTTGTAACAGGCGAAGTGGGAGGCGTCTATCACACGGTGATGTCTTTAGTGGATTCAGTGATGTCACTGGTGGACAGCTGGAACTGTAGGAAGAAGGAGGACTGTTGCCCACACTGTAGCTGCCTTGTCTGCAGAAACCCCCGTTTCTTGTAAATGGAAAAAAACCAAGTTGATCTGTGCTGTAAATTTTCGTTTAAGAGTATTTTAAACAGATCAATGCTACTTTTTAAAAGTTTTTCTGCTGTTTCTTGTTATCTCTGAAGCAGACCCTGAGGAGAAATAGCATGGTATGGTCTACCAGTCTTTCTAGTCATAAAGCATTAGCCATGTGTCAAAAAGGGGTGTGGCAGGGGGCTCAGCTCTTTCTTCCGAGGGAGAAAGTCCCTAACGCTGGATCGCATCCAAGTTCATATTTTTTTAGTCATTGCGCTAGCCCCTTCCTACCCCCTTTGTAATTGTACAATCTTGGGTTTTGCGAGACAGTGAAACTATGGTGTCCATTTTTCATTTCATAATAGCGCTTCTTATAGAAAAGCATAAAACAGGTATCTGCTGAAATCTAGCTGACGTAAAACTGAAATTTTACCTATACCTAGTCACAGGTGAAGAGAGTTATAATTCGGGTTTTACACACAAAATATGACTTAATTCCTTTAAAAATTCAAGTCTCACAAAAAGAATACGACTGCACAAACCACGATTTGTACCTAGGGCAGCCAACAGTGCTAAGACATTCAATTCTGCTTTGTGTATCCTGAATCTCAGGAGAGTACGCAGTACAATCCTGAAAAGGTGTCTCAGCTGCGATTTTGCAGGGGCTGTGTACTTAAAACATTGAATAAACATTAGTATTTCTGTTTTTTTATTTAGAAGAACAGGGCTCCTTTGCCATTCCTATCATTGAGCTGGTTCTGCCTACAATTCACAGCATCCTTTCATGGCGGTGGCTTTCTGTGGTGCAGCTTGCATCTTTGTGAGCTCTGACTATTCACTCTGTTCTGGTTTTATTTGCTTCACATTTCGTTCTGTGCTTGTCTTTTTCCATAAGTCCAGCATTGTCTGTAGCAGCAACAAAAAAGAAAACTGCACAGAACTGAGCAGAATTGTTTTTAATTTTTCCACAGATTCAGCTACTAGTGACTCAGCAAAATCTAAGGTAAATCACTCTGTGAAATGATGTAATGATAAGCTTCTGAAATCTGCTAGGTATTTGATTACTTTATGATGATTACTTTATGAAATTGCTTATATACAGATATATGTAGGTTTCTTTTATTTAAGTGGTAATACCGTTTTCTTGTGAGCAACTTATTCTCTAACAAGGTATCTGGAATCAATAGGTGGTCCTTTCAGTAATGAAGTCTTAGTGTTCTGTTTTTTTTTTTCGTTAAGTGTTTCCATGATGATAGCTCTTCCCCCAACATCTCTCCCTCTGAAGTGCTGATTGGGATTTCAGAAACTTTTTGAGTATAACTCCTTCACTGCTGGTGTTGAGTCTTCCTTTCCTCGAGTCAGAGGGAGAGGCTAGACTTCTGAACATGGACGTTTAGGTAGCTGACATCTCAGCTGTTCTTGTTGAGTCCTGGACACAGATGTCAGATTTCGGTGCTATTTTAAAGGTCCCCTGATGTAAGCAACTGCCCTTTTCAGTTGATATCACTGCTGTTTATCTATTTTTGAATGTCTGTAGTGTGCAAACTGCACTAGTCAGCAAAGACAGGGTGGTTCTTCCCCAGGCTGGCCACTTTTGTAAAGGTAGGAAGGGAGCAGTAAGCAGGAAAGGTATACAGCTTTGAGGTGACAGGTAGCAGTGGTGCCAGTGTGGTGGAAACAGTTTTTAATGAATTTTACAAAATAGAATAATTTGGCTCGTCCCTTTTTTTTTTTTTTCTTATGAGTGATCCTAAGTGCAGATTCCTTGGAGGGCAAGAAGAAACTTAAATAAGTTTCTTCTTAATGTAAATGTTAACTTAAGTAAATAACTGTTAATTTTCTGTACTTGCACCTAAATTTCAGTTTTGTATAGCTTTCTTTGTATTGGTGCTATTGAATTGATATGGTTTTAAAGCTCAGAACCTGAAAGGTGAAAAATAACTGAAAAATAGTTGAAGAAATTAGCCTTCTCACGTAGGTAAGACTTCTTGAAAGGAAAGGCTGAAACCACACTCTTGGGACGTCATCTGTGAAGCACTTTTCTGTTACAAAACAAGCTTGGAAAAAGCTGTCATGCTTTAATGGAGCCTGCTTTATCAGTCAGTCAAAAATTAAGTAGCTGTACACAAAAACTCCCCATTGTGAAGTTGAAGGGACTCAACAAGTAGAGTTCTTGGGTGAAAACTGACTACTTGAGCAAAGTCTTTTAGACTACAGAAACAGCATGGAAATATTTCCTGAATAAAGACAGGGTTTCTGCTCTGAAGCTCAGGAGATATTTTTAAAGAAGCATTCATTAGCATGAAACATTTTATGATTTTTAATTATGTCCTTTTTTCTTTTCTTTTTTTTTAAACAGGGTTCTTGGGGTTCTGGAAAGGATCAGTATAGCAAGGAACTGCTTGTGTCCTCCATTTTTGCAGCAGCTAGTCGCAAGCGGAAAAAAACAAAAGAGAAACCACAACCGAGCAGCTCAGAAGATGAGTTGGATAATGTGTTTTTCAAGAAGGAGCTTGCGGAACAAACTCGTGGTGACACAGCAAAAGAGGACACAGCTAAAGGGGAATATGAAAAGGAAAGAGATGCAGGAAGAAAACAGAGGATGTTTGTCCTGAAGGAAAAAGAGAACAGCAGTAAAAAAGATGTGAATGTTGCGAAGGACGAAAAGAAGTCACTGAAGAAAGAAAGTATCCTGCCAGAGGAACCTTCACTGCCTTACCATGAAAAACGTGCAAAATCACCAAATCTCAGCAGTCGGCAAAGCACACAGAAGAGCAACCCTAAAATACCTATTTCACAATCTTCTTCCCAGGTTGAAGAGACGGTGTCTGATTCTGGCACTATGCTTAGCACTTCCTCCCAGGCTTCCCAGCACAGGTACTCGTGCAAAAAGGTAGCCAGCCCTGAAATTAAACACAGTGAGTTTTTAGCAGCCGATGTCAGTTCCATCACCTCCGATTATTCAACTACTTCATCTACCATGTATATGACCGGCTTGGATGCCAGCATGCTGAGCCCTGAGGTGCAGTCAGTGACAGAAAGCAAGGGAGAAGATGCTGATGACGAAAGAAGCGAATTGGTCAGTGAAGGCCGTCCTATGGAGACAGACAGCGAAAGTGACTTCCCCGTCTTTGCCACCAGTGCTGCTGCTGACAGGTTGTCCAAGGGGAAGGTGTCAGAAGTGGTAAAGACCAGTCGGAGGAACTCTGAAGAAAGCGAAGTAAGTTGTACCGAGGGAAGTTCAACACCAAAGTTAGAGAGTCGCAGACTTTTTAGCTCACACAAGCTCATTGAATGTGACACACTGTCTAGGAGGAAGTCTGCACGGCACAAAACAGACAGTGAGGGTTCAGGTGATGCGAAGAGTGAGAAGGACTTGCCTACTGTGACCAAAATGTTTGACATAATGAAAAAAGGAAGATCAACGAGCAGTTTAGCTACGTCGGCCAGAAGCGAGACTGACAAACAAGAACCTACCTGGAGACTCAAAATTACAGATAGGTTAAAGCTGCGGCTCAAATCGTCTGCAGATGACATGTTTGGAGTTGGGAATCAAAAAGCTAATTCTGCAGAGACTGCAAAGAGAAAAAACATCAGGCGAAGGCATACACTTGGAGGACAGAGGGATTTTGCTGAAATAAGTGTCCTGAATGCTTGGAAAGCTCAAGAGGCAAGTCAAAGCAGAGAAAGGGAATCTGAGCTTTCGGCTGTGAATCGGTTGAAGCCAAAATGTCCAGCCCAGGACCTCTCAATCTCAGACTGGCTTGCACGAGAACGTTTACGCACTAGCACAACTGACCTTAATACGGGTGAAACTGGAAAGCCCAGGCTCGAGAACACTAGCTTAGCAGACGTATCAAAGGTAGATCTGCCGTTATCTGCAGAGATGCAAGCAGATGAAGGCAGCTCCTCCAGCAGCTTGACTTCAATTAGCAGAACACCACCTTTGGGACCATTTCAGCCACCAGACCAGGTAAATGGTGAAAGTTATCAGAATATGAACAAAAACAACTTCAGCCCAGCAGTTGACGCCCATCCTCATAAACTGTCTGGGACCCAAGTGGTTAGATCTCGATTCTACCAGTATCTTTGAAATGGGGAGATATGTCCACTACAGCAATTCATTAACTTAATGTTACGCTTCCCAGTAACTGTGTGTATGTGTGTGTGTGTACATATATATATATATATTTTCCTGTACTGTTGTTGTTACGCAGCCTTCATTTGGGCTGGTTTCATCGATATGCTCTGTGGAACGTCTTCACGGTGCATTACCACAGCCAGAAGAACACTAAAGTCAAAGTGTATATATATACATATATATATATTTTAAGAAAAAGTATATTTGATGGCTGCATACAAATGTTGAACAAAGCATCTGATGCAACACGCTGTGTAGTGTATACATGGTTTTCTGACTGAGAGTTGGCCTGGCATTAGTATGCAGAAAAATCGTTCTTTTGGTTTAGTCACTAACAAGTGCCTCATCATAAATTCATTTGGTTTGTTAGGGTGCCATATTGTTAAATTAGAGAAACTTATTACAAACAAATGAATGCATTTTACTGTTAACGAGTTTCATTACATTTTACAAATGTTAACACAGGTGGCTACAGAGCTTCCATTCCTTAGGCATTCCAGTAAATATTGGAGTTTTATATTTCCAATTTTAATACAGATTTTGAGTTTTATGTGACTTGAATTTTTAATCTTTCTGTAAAATAAGTAACTTAAATGTACATAATACATGTGTATCTTTTCTTCAGATACCAGATTTGATATAAATGTTGTAACATAGGCGTGTAGATAGTGGATACTGGATGGAACTGGTTTCTTTTATTGAGAATATAATTCTGCATGAAGACCTAATGAATCCAAACCTGTATCATGCCTGTGTGCACACCCACTTAAACACTGGAAATAAAATTGTTTTGGTGACTCTTTGTGTGACGTGAATTTATTCTCATGCTGGGTTTTAAAATGCTGTGTTCACAAACTGCCATGTGAGAGGGAGGTTCAGCTGCTTACACAGCTTCATTTTGATACCTAATCTGATTTCCACAGGACATAGCAAGTAATTTTATGTTTAATTTGCTGTTTTTGAAGCACAGAAGAAATGTGTCCATAATCCTCCCCAGGTCATAAGAAGTGAATACCAGTATCTGCTGGTCAAAACAATACTTAAGGCTTTGGGACTTCTTACAGTTACAAATTTGAAGACAGATTCGTACCCTAAAAACTCTTCCGTGTGTGATCTCTGATTCATCACGTTGGCTATTCCCCTCTTACATACCAGCTCCTGTTGTTTGCTCAGTAGAGGATTAAACCCGTATTGATGATAAATAGGCTATGAACATCATCAGCATAGAAAAACTTATGCTTGTCCCATTATTGAGAAGAGAAGGAATGATAGTAACCAGGATGTGTAGGCAGATGTGGTTTCACATAGACTTCTCTTTCCAGAGTGACTGCAGATAGTCCCGTGCTTTGATCTGCTGTGTTACCGTTCCTTGCAATAAACCATTATACAAATCGTCTGTGAAGTAAAAGCAACAGACAGAACAGCTGAAGATCTGTGCAGGTTCTCAGCGTGTTTGGTCTCTGCACCTCGTACCAACTCTCATACGTGAATAATGTTCTTGTGGTGGTCTTGCAAACTTAAAATGCCTTTCTATCCCAGAGCAAACATGGAACTGGTGCAGTAGCAGCGTTCATGTGAAATGCAAGGCATCGCAGGTATGTTTTGTGAAATGCACAGGCAGTAGTTGATGGTGATTTTCATTTCAGTCCTAACAGTGAAGTGTATTTGGACACGGGATTTCAAAATGTGGTATTGTGCTGCTTTTAAAACACTGTTCTTCAGTAGTAATTTTCTTTTTCCCAGAGGTGTGTTTTGTCCCATAACTAGCCTCGGAAGCTTATTAGAGGGTAGAGTGTCAAGGTCAAGCTGCAGGGCGATTCCTGGTGAAGCGATGTACTTAAAGAAGCATGTCAGGGGTTCTAGGAGTCTGCAGTCTCGTCCTGATTTGACAGCCACTTTGATAGATTAAATTAATTTTCATTTTTGTTACAACTGATTTTAATGACTTGACTAACGATTTTAACTCCTGAGTCTAGGCGTATGGCTGCCAGCCATAAGAACATAAAAGTTGTATTGCATTGCCTGGATTAGAACACAAGAACTTCTGAAAAATGAAGACCTTAAAGAAACCCTAATGGCACCGGCTGACTGCTCCAGGATACAAATTTAAAGGCTTGCAGCCTTCTGGTGCTGCAGGGAAGCTGCAGAGCAGTTGGATGCAGGGTAGGACCCCCGACCATCTGCAGGTGCCTGGACAAGTCAGGGACTTCAGTGGGGCTGTAAGAAAGGGGTCACAGCGGTTTGGGGCACCGCTCCCTGCCCTTTCCGTGTAAATCAGGGGTTGGAGGAGACAACCCGGCAGGCAGAGCAGGAGCAAGGGAGCTCTGGGGAAGCCCCTGACTTGAAGGGCTGATGGAGCTGCTGTAGGGGTTGCAAGGGGTGACCTGTCAGGGGCTTCGGGGAGAGGTGATGACAGAGGTCACCCAAGGGAAGCAGCACATGGAGCGGTGCTCTGCCAGCACGTCAGGCTAGGGAAACACTGCAGCTTTTCTGCTATTGGAAGACCGACAAAATCTGAGACCACCTGAAATTCCAAGCAGCATGGTGGTGGAGATGGTGTTTTTAGAAGCCATTGCTATGCCTTGTTCTTACAGCAGTTACTTTACGCCTATACTATTCATGCTTTTTTTACTTTTTTTTATTTTTTTTTCTCCTCTGGAGGCCAAGTGGAGTGTTGCAAGGAGCTACATGGAGTCACAGAGCAGTTAAGGTTGGCAGGGACTTTTGGGGACCTTTGGGGACCCCTGGCTCTGGCAGGCACAGCTAGAGCAGGATGCTCAGTGCTGGGACCACTCAGGTCGTCCCCAACCTCTCTGTGCCACTTTGCCAGTGTCTGATCACACCTACAGTAAAAAAGTTTTGTTGTTTTTAATGCTTAAGCAGAATTTCTTGGTTTTCAGTTTGTGACCTTTTTGCCTCCCCCCCCCCTTAAAAAACAACAACAACAACAAAAATCATCATCCGAAGTATTCAAGTAGGCTTGAATAGGACTTGAGATCTGAAGATTGCTTGGAGCTGCAAGTCATTAGAAATGGGTCCAAGCTGAGACCTGAGGGGGAAGTAATTAAAGCATTGAACTGTGTTGGTAGTGACAGCATTTGGATTTTTAAACCAACCAGTCTCCTGGTGCAGTCGTTGCTGTGTGATGGTTCTTGTCCCTAGCTGAGGCTGCTGTCACCTCCAAAAGACAACAGCACTGCCCCGTGGTCCTGACAGCAGTGCCAGTGGTGGTGAGATATGTGCAGATTGAAACGGGGGCTGCCTTTCCCAACTGCCCCCCAGCACAGGGTGAGGCACCGAGGGGCGCAAAACGAAGCTGCTGCTGGAGCACGTGCACGCTGCAGCGTAGCTGAGGCCAGAAGCAGCTGTTGTGCGTGCTCCGCGATGGCAGTAACAGCGTACAGCACGGCCTTACCCTCCACTGCACGCTCCATGATTGTGTGGGGACCCGTAGCCGTTTACACAACTGCTTTCAGTGCCTAGCTGAGATACAGAGAAGGTGCTGCTGTGGCCCCCAGACCCAGAGAGGGTGAGGAGAAGGGTTGGGGCAAATCAACACCAGGACTCCCCTGCTTGCATGGAGTCACTGAGGATCAGGTATCGGCATATTAGGATTTTTCAGGAAGTATTGGTTCCTTGGGGCACATCAGACCAGCAGCTTTTTTGTAGAGTCTGGGAGGGAACTGGCTGAAATCCGGCACTGCAGAGTGCTCCAAATTGTGCCACACACTTTTGGGTTCGGCTCTGAGCCACCCAGCTTGTGCTGGGCTCTCAGCGGGCTCCTGCACTCCATACGCACGTCCCCTTCACCTCCATGCCAGTGGTGGCTATAGCACAGCATAACTGCTGCTGGGAGTTGCTTGGTGTCGTGTTTGTGAAGCGTGACTTAACATTTACATTCTTTAATTACCCCCACTGCAAGGGCGGCACCCTCCAAGGGATCAGCCTTGAGGTGAGTTTCAAGAAATTTCCTGCTTCCCCCTCAGAGAGAAACCAGAATAGGTCGGTGAGATGATGGATACCTCATTCAGTCGGTTCAAAGGCTCAGGTACGCTTTTTATTTTCTTGCTCCCTTTCTAACCTGGCATTCCAGCAATTAGCTGTTGTCCAGGTAAGGTTGAAACACTCTGTTTTGAAATTACTACTGATGTCTGGCATTAATCTGGGGAAAATAAAGTCAATCTTGTTCCTGATAGTTTCTCTTTTTAAGTCAAACACAGCTACTTGAGACCACTCTAAAAGTTATTAGTGACAAAATACAAAATATAAGCATGCAGCCCTTTATTTTTTTAAAGATCTTTGCTTATCATAGTTCTGTATATTACATTATGGTGTTATACAAATAAATTTATTTACAAAACCATGAGCTATGCAAGCTTGTTGCTTTTTTTTCCTATTTGACTGATACCCATCCTTCTCACCCCTTCCCCATATGTATTTTGAAAGCATGCATAAAAATTAACTTTGGTGTGGTAAAACTACTCTATGTGCCCAGCCACATACAGTATTTATTTATTTATATATATATATATAGATATGTACAAAAGTTTGCCAGTATACAGAACAGTACAGAAGTGTACATTTTAAAATCCACAATGCAATACATTAATGGGTTACCAGGTCTCAGTAAAACAAAACTGAAGGAAAAGGGTGGATTTAGCTAAGGAAAAAAAACAAACCAAACCAAACTAATCAGCAACTACCTCTATATGTGTAAAACAATTTATTTTTTTCTTGGCTTGGCAAATTCTTAAATATAATCTGAATGGCAGTGCAATAGGTTGAGTTGCCTCGTACACACTAAGAGCAGTCTTGTTCTGTTTCTGGTGTAGAGGTTTACTGTCCAGCATACTACTTTCAAATGTACATTACAATAGTATCAAAATGTTTTGGCAAAAAGATCTCGAAAGGAACCATGACATTTGTTGACAAAAATAGAAATCTGTAACAAAGCTAAATAACACCAAAATAAAAGAAAAATATTTTAGTTTGTTTTACAGTTGTGTAGAATCACACTTTAGTATATCTCTGTTCACGTCTAGTCCCCATAATGAAAAATAGCTTTATACAAAACAACTTACTAAATTTTTCACCATACGTTTCCCCATGCTCAGTACACCGCTGTGCACACGCACTCGAGTTCACTCACACACCTTCACACTTTTTTTTTTGTCAGAGGTGCTGCCTATAGGAAGAAAACGCTCCGTTATCAGTACAACAGCAACAAAAGGTTTACAAAAAAAGCTCCACGCTAATCTAGTGTAGTAACTCAGTATTTAGCACGTGATTAGTATTATGCCTCCAGCAGTACAGCAAAAAAAAAATAAAAAAAAAAATAATCACAAACTGGTTACGCTCCCTGGTTAAGATATTGGCTGCAGCTCTTTGACCAAAAAGCCTCGGTGGACGTGCGCTGCGCGTAGCCTTTAGGCTGGCTCCTTGGCCGGGGTGGACTTGCTGGCACTGCCGTTCTGCGCCTTGTAGCTGGTGAAGCTAGGCGTGTGGATTGTCCTGATGCTCTTCACACCTTGGGTCAGTGAAGTGGGGGAGGTAGAGGAGGGAGGGGAGGTAGAGGAGGAAGGAGGGGGTGGCCGGCCGTTTTGGGTCTGCAGCGAGAAGGAGAGCTGGTGGCCTTTCCCTGCGTGAGCGGGGCTCTGGAGCTTGGAGGAGCCGTTAGCGACAGAGGGGATGAGGGAGGTGGAGTACGTTATGCGCCCTGTCTGGGGGCCGAGGAGGTTGGAGGAGGGCAGGGATGTTTTAGCGGGCGGATTGGGGGGGTTAGGGCTGTCACCGCTAGGAGCAGGGGCAGAGCTGTTTTTCCCAGAAGCGGGAGAAAAGGCGGGGATCTTAGAAGCAGGTAGGGTGGGGGAAGTAGCCTTATAGTCCCCACCAGCTTTCTTAGCACTTCCATTAGCCTGCAAATAAAGACGGCAGGAGACAGTTTGTCAGAAAGCCAGTAACACGATAAATCAACAGGACCTGGGAAAGTAGCCCTACAGAGAGTAAGAATTAACAGTTTGAGGCCTGAGCTAAGTCTGGCAGCCGTGGACTGGACCTGGTAGAAACCCCAAAGTGCACAACGAAGGATGCAGAGAGAGAGAGAGAGAGAGAGAGAGAGAGAGCACGGACAAAGCTTTCGTGAGGAGGTGCAACTAGGGTTTACAGACCGTTCACTACATTGGCCATGCTTCTGGGTTATTAACGTGTGACTAGACATGTCCGGCTGGAGAGTTAATGTGCAGCTACTGCCACCTAGTACACCGACAGGTTAGTGTCCACGGCCTCCTGGCAAGGCTCGGAGCAGGAGCATTCCTCGTCCTAAGGAACCGCCGCGCTTACCGGAGGGGAAGTGAGCAGGTAGTCGACATCTGAACGTTACAGCTGAACACCACGGGTTAAAAAAAAAAACAGAACAAAAACAAAACCCAACAAAAAGCAGCAGGTGTTTTATTGCAGACAGGCATGCACAAGCATGGTGAAAAGGTCAGTAGATACGGTCATGCCCCCAGGCTCCAGGACGTCCAGTTAGACCTCGCTCGAAAGACAGGCATCCATTATTTGGTATCATCACAGTCAGTTACTGGAGGTTTTAAATAAACAAGCAACACGAAATGTCCATCCAAACACCGGGGTTAGGGTAAAACTACCTGTCTGTACTGGCGTGGGTCCTGCAGCTTGTGCTGTTTGCCTGCTTTCTCCGTGCTTCCTTGCCTACTTTTCGACGCCATGGGGACCGGCATCCTGCTCGTCTGCGGGGCGGCGCCGGGGCCCTGTGGAAAGGAGCGGAGGGGCAGGGAGGGGAGACAGGGAGAGGCGCCGTCAGCACCGGCGTGCTCCGGGGGGAGGCCGCACACCATGCGCCAAAACAAAGCCGCAGGGCTACATGCAGGGAGAAGTTCAGGAGCTTCACGCCACAGGTGTTAATTTCGAGAATCAAACGGAGGAAAACTGCTCAAACTACTGATCAAACTGGATCTCGTGTCAGTGCCGCTCGTCATGTCACACAGCAGATTATTTGACCCAGCTCCCCTGCGTTTGCCCATCACCAATCAGCAGCAAAAGTAAACCAACCCGACGGGCTATTAGCTGTTAGACACCTCGTGGGGAGCCCAAACAAGCCACCTGAGAGGAAGCAAACAAATCACAAGACCCTCTTGTTTAATGGTGATTATTGCAGATTTTAGAAAGCAGCTGGGGTTTCGATTTGTCGCACTAAGGTACCTTACGTGCAGTGGCTGGGGTGGGCGCAGGGGGCTCTACAGCAGCATGGCTCTCATCCAGCACTACAAGCTCTCGGGGCGGGGTCTCTGGTACTATCTGGGCAGAGAAGGGGACAGAGCTGCCCTCAGAGCTGTATGTGCTTTCAGGGATAGGTTTGGGGCTCATTTCACTGATGGTGTTTTCCAGCTGCTTTATGGTCTGCTCAAGGCTGTCTAGCGTTCGGTACGTGTTCTGCCGAATTTCGTCAGTCCTAGACAGGGGCACTGCAGCGCCGGGGGGGGCCTCCTGCTTCCCGGGAGGACTTCTGTCGGTGTCCTCAGGCTGAGACCTGGTGATTTCAAACCTCTTGGCTTCCTTGTGCTGCTTAAGGGTCCCGTCTTCCTCCTCCTCTTCATAAACCACGACCTGCAAGGTCTTCTTCCCAGTCTTGGTTCCCGTACGTATTGCCTGCGTCAGAGCAGCCAGCTGCTTTTTAGGGAATTTAAACTTAAATTTTTTCTTGGAATCCTGCCTGCTCCCAAACTGATCAGCAGAGTCCGAGTTTGTTTCGGTGTGCAGCCCATATATCTGACTGTATTTGCTGAAATTTGTCTTTGTGCTCTCCTGCTCTGCAGGAGACCTGGTGTCTGCAGCGTCAGAGGAAGCCTGCAGGCTGAACACATACTGCTCGCTGAGGCCGTGGGCTGCCGAATACTCTGCGATCGCTTTTCTGTCATTAAGTACCGGCGGCTCCTCCTTCTGGCTCTTAGAAATGCCACGCACTTCATTTTCTTCCTCCTCCTCTTCCTCTTCTATCTTCTCCTCGGTCATCATTTTCTCCAGCTCCTCATCGCATTCCTCAAAAATCGTAGAGAGCCGCTTATAGGCTGACCTGATATCCATCGGCTCATCGAAAATGATGATGACGGGCTTTTTGTCCAGGCAGACTACGGGCTCCTCGCCTTCCGTGCTCTCTGGGATACCTTTCTCCGACGCCACGTCCTTCCTCGCATCGATGTTGACCGTCTGCACATCGCCACCCTTCCGGCTGACGATGTCGTGGACCTCCCCGCTCGAGAGGACCTGGACGGCGGTTTTGGTGATCATGAAGGCGATGTTTTCTGGGGGAGGGCTGTCCTCGCTCGGCGAGCTGGCCGGAGAGTCCATCTCTTCAGTGCTGTTACTTCTCGCCACCCTGGGTCTCAGCACGACCTGACTGGTGGTGGCTGCGGGAGCTTCTTGCTCCTGTGCGGAAGGAGGGGGTCCCGCAGCCTCCGGCGGGTGCCTCGGCAGAGGAGCAACGCTGCTGACGGGGACGCGCCTGCCCGTGCTCTGCGGGGCTTCGCCCTGCGGCAGGGCCTGGCAAGCGTCTCGTGAGAGTCCGTAGCTCGGGTTTTGTTTTCCCGGTTCGACAGCTGGAAAATGGGATCCTAAAATATCTTGAGCCCCTCTTCGTTTTTCGTCCTCTGGCAAACTGGCCCCAGACAGGTTTGTGCTCGTATTCTGGAGGTTTTTCTTAGAATAGTCTCTACTGTCTACAAACAAACCCTTGCTAAAGGTAGGACTGTCATTCATTGAAAAGCCAATTTTACTGTCATCTGTGCTGGATGAATCAGAACCCAATTCTTCGTCAGTTTTCCCTTCCCTCTTCTCTTTAGGATGGTCACTATCTGTGGGAGATCCTGTTGTAGCCCCATACACCTAAGGGGGAAAGTCGGATTACTCAGTTATTCAGGGCTGTTACTTTTACAGGACTTTTTTTTTTTTTTTTCCCCCAAAAAATTAATCATCATATTCTCAGGGGAAGCGCAGACCTTGTGAACTCACCACGCGGTTTACTGCTGCAGAGGCATGCCTGAAGCTGTCATCTGACTCCTGTATTTCTGCAGGGCAAAATCCCAGATTCTGGCAGAGCAGCGCAGGACGTTACTGCTCTGTGCTACGCATGTGGCCAGCACAGCTCGTTACCTAGGGCTCCTGTTTTAACAAGGCCTCCAGCACATGCAAGGCACGCTAGTTACCTTATTTCCAACACGGTGCTACCTTGGCCCATTTACCTCTCAGTTAAAAAAAAATACCTAGTTTGTATAAGGTTGAAGTTGAAAGGTTCATGGTATCTGAGCACGTTCAGCTGGGACACTTCAAAGGGAGACTGGTTGTAAGGGCTGACGGCAGGGGGCTCCGGCTTGCCAGCTCACCACAGCACCAAATGACACTCTGGATAGCCCTGAAAGTAGGTTTTCTCCTGGAAAAAGCTGACGTTCAAATTACAACATTTTGCTGCTTCTAATGCTGCTCACACCTGAGCCGTGCTGCTCTATCACAGTTAGTATGGTCACAGTCCAAGCATTTCTAAATCCCTACTGCAGCTTAAAAGTTTTCCTTCCTTCAGAATTACCAGTGGCACCCTGCAGCACCCTTAGGAGTGCAGAATGACAAACGAGCTACGTTCGTTTTTAGAAGCAACTCTGAACAGCATGCAGAGAGGTCAGCCTCTGGCTTGAAAGCAGTATGGTCCCAGCAATTACACTTTCAGGGACACTTTTTCTTTACTTTTAAATGAGGTCTCCTGGAGATGCTGTTTCATTATACCAGGCTCTTTTTGTTATTTATTATTTCTGGTTTGCTTTGCTAAGTGCTAGTGGCAGCTTAGGATAAACACCAATCATCAGGGTGAGGATATGACCTGAAGAGACACCACATCTGTGACCACAGCAAGAGAGAAACCTACAGTCAAAGGATGGTTTGCTAGGAAGGAAACAAATCTGGCATCAGGTGACTGAAGGCAGTAAGCCAAAGGCATGGCTTGAGAATAAAAACTGACTCTTAACACGCAAGAAGGAGGGATTATACTTATATTAGCTTCAAGATGTGCAGAAGGTCAGCCAGGAGAGTCACTTTCCAGCTGAGATGAATGAGCGACGGTACAGAAATCCACGGGTTGGCTAGTGCATGTACTTCCAATGCATACAGGTGCTCACAAGGTACATTTTCTACGTCTGTTGTTATATTTTCTTATATACTGTGTAAGCATCTTATACAGAACTTTTATCAAAATGCAGGAACAAGAAAGTTAGCAGTAAATCAGAGTCACAGTCCTACTGAAGGCACATCAGAGGTAACAAGTCTGTGCAGCTCCTCCGAGACTCCCTCGAAGTCCCTCTTATTTCTAAAGAAAGAGGAGCGCTCGCATAAACCAGCCACAGCCAGCGAGGCATTGCTGCGCAGGCTGATGCCACCTGCACTTCGTGCTGAGAGCGGGTGTAAGAACAAAACCCCAGGGCCTGTGGTCACCTCAGGCCCAGACCTGCTGAAGCAGTCCCATTACCTGCCAGAGCAAATCCCAGAGTTAAGCCAGTCCATTTAATGGCACTCGTTGCCCCTGGCTACCCTGACTCTGTCACTGAATTCCCACTTCTCTATATTTTTTTTAGCAAGTTGCAGTTGTTCCAAGCATCAGTGCAACATCTCAAGGTGTCATTGTACAACATACCTCGTTTTATGAGTTGTCGCCTTTCTACTAAAAAGAGAAAAACACCTCATTTTTCTCAAAGAGAAAAACATCTCATTCCTCTATGAGTTCACCACAATCACAAGGCTCCATATTCAAAGTCAGTAAACCACTCTGTCATGTCAGATGACAAAAACAGATGTCATTAACCTTAATTTCCTGGACTGTTTTCCAATAAATGGCAGTTTATGGCAATTACTTGGCAGCACCTTTCAAAGAGACATCTGTGCTACAGCGTGTGTGGTGTCTTGAGTGGTAACCGACATTTTGAAGTAACAGTATGATCTTATTCTGACACTTGTACTGACAGGGACAGGTTTGTTCTTTCGCCTCCACAACACTGCCATACACTACACAACAAAGCAACTTTTCCTCTTAGTCAGTGCCATGAACTTGTGCCCGCACCCAGCCAGGTGCTTGCAGCTTTAGACCAGAAGTGCTGTTTGAGCAGCTCCAAGCCAAGCCCTTGCGTTCAGTGCTCAGCCCTGGCAGCAGTGGCTTTGCTGGGGAGGGCCTTTGATGCCACTAAATATCAGACACCAACATCTAGGGGGGTCACCACCTGCTTTAGAGCTGCAATGCTCTGTGCAGCTCACCATGGTTATATTAAGGCAACTGGGTTCTTCCCTGCTTTTAGGACCTATCGAAGATATTTTTTCCTCTCCTTCCTCAGTTTCTGTTGAAGGAGGATGAAGTGCAATGTTAGCAATAAAAACCTTGGAGAGGATTTACTCATACTCATGAAGGTGCACCGGAGAAGGTATTACTGCTATTTCCACCTTGCACACACTCACAAGAAAGCACTACGAAGTTGAAATGCTGTGCTGAAAAGCTGTGGTTTCTTCCCCACCCCATCACTTCACTGCGAACTGGCATTTGGCTAACAAGCTCTCATGCCTGCATGACCACCTAAACCCAACCATGATTCAATTAATTATCCTTAAGCTGGAAAAAGAAGTCTGCAAAGGCAGCAATGTTTGTCCTATTCTTCATCTTGCATATTGGCTGCCCACTAATGCCAATCAACTCAAATGACATCCCCAGTCCAGACAAAGCTGTGAAATCTACCCCAATTTGGCTACAGACCCAGACACGTGGCATTTCTTGTAAGTCCCACGGGTTCATGTCCACGTGTGAATTTTTGGGCCCTAACTTTCATGAGCGTGAATTTGGCCCAACCACCTTGACTCTGTCTTCCAGTAAACCAAATGGGACTTCTGAATATCTAATAACTAGGATTGACAAATGAAGAAAATAAAGCACAAAATCTCTGAAGTGGCTCTTGAAAGGAACCACTAACTCTCCCCCAAACAAGAACGAGACCTAGGAGAGATGATTCAACGTCCATTGCCAGAACAGCACTGGAAGGACTTTCTGAGAAGAGCATCTCTTCAGAGGAAACCGGAAAACTTTGATTTCCCAGAGTCTTAAAACCTCATGCAATCCTTGTGTAACTGCTGATGAGACGCATAATGTACATCGGTATAACACTCCACCTGAGTGTTTCTGACCCATAGTGGGATAAAAAGAAGGAAACCACTGGGCAGTGGTTGTTGGGGGTTAGAAAGAACAGGACACGAGATATAAGATTAGTTTTAAAGTAAGGAAAGAAGGTTATGCCAAGACCGGGTGGCATGTTTGCAAACGCCACTTGTTACCTTCTTTTCCTTGTGATGCATTAAAGTCCCAGGCCTTATGTCTTTAACATGTGTATCATTTCTGGACTGCTCAGCATGACTGTTTGAGTTTACATCCATAAAAGAGCACTTCTGGAAAGCCTAGGAAATAAATACTGCAGGTTATCAGGAGACCAAGTAGCTTTTACACAGAAATGTCTGGCGATGACCAGCTACAAACAGAGCATTTGTTTTTCACATGCACAGCAGCTTGATACTATTTACAACTTCATGATGTAGCAGATTTAGACTATGTGGCTAAGACAAATAGGGCATACCCACCAATCTGCCAAGACCATACTCAAACTCATCACACTGACCTCAGCATCCCCTGATGGGGCAATGAAGGCACACAGTGGTGCTGCAAACTACCCAAACTTCACTAGGAAGTCTGACAAACGTTAGGCTTGGAACAGTACCCACTTCCCGGAGACTGATACATCCTCAGAATCCTTATCAGACACATTTTGGCCTTGACCACACATCACCTAATGACGAAACCTGAAGTTTTATGAGTTAAAATAAACAAAGCCCAAAGCTCAGCTCACTTTATTCCATTTACTGTCCTCAGGCACTTTTCCTGTGCTCCCTTCATGCTTTCTCACCACCATTCCCAGTGAGTATTAGCAAGACTTTGCTGTTTCCATGGATAGGACGAGCACCGCTGACATGTATTTTCCAGATTTTGTCATCTGGAAGTGGTCTGTCTGTTGCCTGCAGAAAGGTGAGGAAGAAGTGGAAGCAGCAGGCTTCCACTTCCACAAGCACGGTGAATAAATGAGAAAAGAAGGCATGTAATACCTCTTACCCACCCCTTGCTGTCCACTCAGCTACCACATTTGCCGGTTTCATTGCACATCATGCAAGAGCTACACAGCTCCCCGTACAGTGTTATTAAAACTTCAGATGTGTCTCTCCCACAGCCTTCACTCATGCTCCAGATGGTGGCAGTCCCCTTCAGGCTCCTCCTGCTCTGGAAACAGCCCAACGTATGAGCTTGGGGACCACTGGCCTCCCACTGTGTTTACCCCAGGACAGAGCCTGGACTTTTCAGCCCTTTTGCTATCCTCTTTCCATTTCCTTTGGGTTTCTCTACCCAGCTGGCTCCCACACACAGAGAAGCAGAACCATCACTGCCACTACTGCGCAGTCCTGGCTCCACATGTCCACCACTGGGATTTCTGCATGTCGCTACTGCCACTGACTGCCATCAGTGGGATGCACAGGTGGGACATCTCTGACAGCCAGGGGAATGAGGGAGGAGTGCTTATGGGAGTCAAACACAACGTG
Source organism: Anser brachyrhynchus (assembly GCF_964034855.1). NCBI lineage: Eukaryota > Metazoa > Chordata > Aves > Anseriformes > Anatidae > Anser > Anser brachyrhynchus. Next base: position 19,029,703 of record NC_137695.1, read on the forward strand.
AAACACAAGAAGATTATATTTGTATGCCATTTGTTATGGAAATTATTTAATTCCTGGCAACTCTCATGAAATTAATAGCCCAGACTACCGACTAGAATCAAAATAAAAAAAAAAAACTCATCAAAATTAAAAATTCTTCTTCTCATATTTCTTGCATGTTTATGTAAAATCAGAGAGAGAAAAATAATGAAAAAATCCAGTACAAAAAAATCACGGTGCAGAGTTTCTGCTGGTTTTCCATTACATCCTGTTTTTATGTGTTTCCAGATTAGGGTATCTAAGACAGAACTCTTAGAACAAGTAGTCCTACTCCCCCTGTAATACAGGGTATGGGCTGTCCGCAGCTTACCCATTTATGAGACCAATGATGTGCTTTTGAGTTCATCTACAAAGGCATTCTCAAAGTCCTTCCGACCTTAGAAGAATTCACCATGTCCCTTGGTAATTTGTTAATATATCAACTTTGCTCTGAAATATCTATCTGAATGTCCATGTTTGTGCTTCAGCAGCTGATTATTATGCCTTTTTCTGCTAGATTAAAAAGGTGCTTCCCATGAAAGTACCTCCACAGTGTACTCAGGTCCCTTCTGAACCTTTATATTCTTAACACCCATTTTAAATAGGTGATGCACGGACACAGTCATGGACGCTGACCTCACTGATCCTCTGTACACAGAGATAAAAACACTCCCTGTTCTCACATTTACACCTAAAGCAGACATTAACTTTGTGGCAACAGCACTCACCTGGGAGCTCCTCTCAAGTTGTTACTGCAACTCCTGCTCCTTCCCAAGACATGCAGTTGTGGTCTGGCCTGTATTTGTTGTTTCTCATGCAGACTGTACATTTCAGTGAATTCAAATGCATTATGACCATCAAGTGATTGCTATCGTATCCCTGCTCTCATACGTCACCAGTTTTAAGATTTAATCTGATTTTAAGAGTAAGGATTTTAAATGTATTTCCAGGCTGCTGATGAAAATACAGAGTGGCACTGGGCCAGTAGCTGACCCCTCCAGATCTCACTATATACACCTGCACTGAGGGCAACACTTTCAGAACCAGACAGCTCTCAATACTCTTGAGGTTGGCTTTTTTTTTTTTTTTGTATACTCCATGGTGCCAGATTTTAATCAGAATGCTGTATGATAGTTGATCAAATGATTTACAAAAATGTTTACACGTATACATTTCAGTTTTATCATCGAATCACAGAATCACAGAATGGTTTGGGTTGGAAGGGACCTTGAAGATCAAATTCCACCCACCCCGCCATGGGCAGGGACACCTCCCACCAGACCAGGCTGCCCAAAGCCCCATCCAGCCTGGCCTTGAACACCTCCAGGGATGGGGCATCCACAGCTGCTCTGGGCAGCCTGGGCCAGAGCCTCACCACCCTCTGAGTGAAGAATTTCCTCCTTGTATGTAATCTAATCTAAACCTACCTTCTTTTAGCTCAAAGCCATTACTCCTTGTCCCATCACTCCACCCCCTGACACAGAGTCCCTCCCCAGCTTTCCTGTAGGCCCTTTAGGTACTGGCAGGCCGCTATAAGGTCTCCCCAGAGCCTTCTCTTCTCCAGGCTGAACAACCCCAGCTCCCTCAGTCTGTCTTCATAGGAGAGGTGCTCCAGGCCTCTGACCATCCTCGTGGCCCTCTGCACTCGTTCTAATATGTCCATGTCCTTCCTGTGCTGGGAGCCCCGGAGCTGAACGCAGTGCTCCATGTAAGTTTAATCAGTCTAACCATTTACCTGATCAAAGAGTGTTGTTTTCTTTGAACAGCCCCGTGTTCCATTACATTGTGTTAACAAGAACCACAGTGTATGTCTGTCCTTTAGTTCTTCATTAATTGAACCCCAAGCCTGGCTTTCTCGCTCTGCCTATGACTGGTATCAGACTAATCAGTTTGTAGCTCCTGGATCAAACAGTTTGACCTTTCTAAAACATGGCACCCTGTCAGCCTTCTAAGAGGTACCTGGTATTTTGATTATTGTTTAAAATGAACATTGCTTATCCTCAAAGCTAGCATTTCTTGTTGATCTAGCAAGCCTATTTCTCTTCCACAGCTCCCCTCAGTCTCCCTTCACAGACTTCCATCTCTACTTCACTGCTGCAAGTTGATGCTTTCCCTGAGACATCAGACAATGAGACAATTTCACTGCCCAGAGTTTCCCTGTCTCGTTAGACACTAGCACACAAATGGGGGACAAGGGTAAACCCTTGCTCTTGCTCTCTGCAAACCAGCTGTTTGATGCTCTGGTGGGTGAAAACTGAGCAGAGGGGCAGGGCGCACTCATCGTACAAAACAGTCACTGCTTAATATCCACACCTGTCTTGCAAACACTCCTGTGGCAGCACCAAACCCGCCTTTTGGTGGACAGCAGGGAACATCTCATGCCATGACAGTGCTCTGAGCCATCACAAACATCAGAAGTTACACGATCCAGTTAAGATGATCCACATCTCCTTTCCTCCTGAGGACATGGAAGAGGACAGAGGGTGCCCCAGGAGGCTGGGACTCACTGATGGCAGCTGGAATAGTTGGCTTTTACTGTAGCATCACAATCACTGTGCTAAACCAGCCTATGTGCTGTCAAGTGAAGGACCAGCGAGAGAGCACTACTTCTATACCACTAGCAGAGTAATACACTAGTTACACAGCAGGGAACAGCAGATGATTCAATGGCCAAACACTGCAGAAAACACTGGGCCATGGCACAGAACAAGTGAACACAGCTCACCAGGAGCACACCCCGTATTCTCCATTCCCACCAGTGTTAACACAAATGATGGACTCTCAGTACCTTGTGTGTCTGGGACTGTGAGAAATTCTATGCCAGGGGCAACCACAACAAACACACACCAGTTTTTTACTTGACCCATCTTTGTGTGTCTTGAGAGGTTCTCCAGTGGCAACCTCTGCATTCTTGAGCACTCTCTCGGCTCCAGAACTCTTGAACAAAATTTGTGTGATGCTTGCTAAATGTGTACAATCCAGCACAAAAAGTGGAACTGGGTGAGACTGGCAGACCTACTTTCCTTCATGTTCAGAGCTGGAAATTGTGCTGAGGCCCCAGAAGTGTTACTGAGTGCAGATTACCAAAGGGCATACTTGTGCATGTGCAGTGCAAAGGCCTACCTGTAATTCTGCCATTATTTTATCTCCTTCCTCTTCCTCTTTTACAGCAGATGCTACAGCAAGCCCTGTGTTTCGAGACAATGTCTGATCCTCTTTAGGGGTTTTGGATTGTGCTACTTGCCCAGCATCTTCACTGCACTCCTACAAAGGCATGAAAAAGCACAGACAGCCAATATAATTGAGCCTTCTGATGAAAAGCAAACACAGTAAATTCAGCACTGAAAAGGACTTGTGGCAAGGTGACGCTTCCTTTTTAAGCAGATATTGCTACTTCACATGAGTAGGATTAACAGCTTCTTCACCCGGGCTTCCCTCCACTTCCTTCAGGGGACAGAACAAATGGGAAAAGGAAGCCCAGAAAAACTAATTTGGAACATTTCTGAAAAAATGCTCTCAACTCTGAGCTGATCTTCCCCATCTGTTTAAGGCATGCTTTTTTATTTTTAATCTTCTTACAACTCTAAATGAAAGCAGCTTGTGACTTGCCTTCTGTATTGCTAGGAGATCAGTGCAGCAAGGCTGACTGCTGTAAACAAAACTGATAAAACCTTACTTGATCATTTGGCTTAACAGCAGTGTTTCCTGCTAGGCAGCTTCAGTAGCTCTCCAGGACGTAGCTGTCTCAACTTATTTTGTGGTTTATAGACACAGCCTAAGCCTGGGAATGTGCCTCCATGCCAGCCATTCATCAACAATCTGATTGCCTAGAGTCTGAATCATCAAACCTTGACAGCAGCAGCCTCTTTCCTGGCTGTATAGATGACCTCTCCTGATCTCGTTGTGGTCAGTCCTGACCCCGGCAGGTAACTGCGGCGTGGAGGTGGAGGAGGCGGGGACTTGGTCAGCTTATCGTTATCCTGGTCTGCGTCAGGAACATCTTCTGCAAGTAAGCAGGGTAGCACAGAATAAACATAGGTGAAGAAGGGAAACAAGCATTTGCAGCCCTGCCTCAACCAGAAAGAAAGAAAAAAAAATCTTAAAAGGTTCTGCTGCTGAATATACATGAACAGAAACACATTTGTGATCCAAGTAGAACCTCCTTGAACAAAAACAAACAGCGCAGAAATTGCACAGCGTAACCAGATCACTTCACCCACAAATGTTCAGCAAAACTCCTGTCCCCCACATCACTGCAGCTGGGATTTCAGCCCTCGGTGGGTGTGATAGCTCAGCGCACTTCTGGAAATCGACCAGTGGTAAGCACAGGGTGCAGATTCAGCTGGGTGCCTGATTACAGATAGTGCCCCTGCAGCCTCCTTTGAATGCTTCAGCATTTGCTTTCACTTTATGTACTTCTGACTGTTGCAGGAAAGCACAGCTTTGCTTTGAGCTGTAACAGCCGTATATACATTTTGCTAACCCACAGTGATTCATTTTCCAAATCCAGTATCTGAGCAAAGCCAGCCCTTGCTTTCTGAGGGGAGTTTTCCAAGACAAGACCAGTTTCTCAAACTGGTATTTCCCCCACACCCAGCTGCTTCCCCACCCAGCTGCAACTTCCTCTTCCCCACCACCACTGGACAGCATTTTCCCAGCAGCAGCATTTCCCTGCCCGTGACCTGTCCCTGTGTGTTCCTGGTCCCAGGCTAAGCATCATCCATGGCAGCAGCCACTGTTTTCACACCGCTGCTTCCAGTGTTTGTTTTCAAGGGTGAGAGAACGACCTTTCTGCAGCTACCCAGTGTTATATAAACAGCTGGAATGTACATAACCCAGAAAGAAAAAACCTCCTGCTTTCAGATTACCCAGCTGGTTAGGGTTAAGTATTCCCTCTGGGCAAGTTATTGCATAAGTGTCTGCTCCTGGGGCTGCATCAAGCTCCTCTGATGCGCTGGCCCCTCAGGAGGGTTTGAGCCCTTGGCTGACCCAGCCTCATCTTTGTTCTCTTCTTAGATCAAATATTCTTCAAAGCTGCTTAAGCTTAAAGAAACGCTCTGCTGCATTACCCCCCTCCCTGGTTATCTGGCACTGACTCGCAGGATTGCAACAAGAGTGATTTTCTAGAGGCACACTACATTAGACTGCTGCTTTTGTCAATACACACTACTAAGGTTTTCATGGCATCAGGTGTACTCTGCCAGCACAAAGTAAAATCTGCTGCTGTAAAAGCCAGGTTGTTCTCTAAGATGGTGTACAGCAGACTGTGGTGTGGGGCCTGTGCAAATCTCTGCTCCTTTCAATGGGCTCAACCTATTACCCTCAAGCTGATACAGAGGCTCTGAATGCAAGAACATGCACGTTTTTCTCACACTTAGTAAGTCTGCATGCAAGATATGGAAGGCACAACGAAAAAATTATTTCATATTTGTGAGACTTCCATCTCCATCTTCAAAATGAGAAACAAGAAGGAGAAACTCAGCCAAGAGAAATGATCAATGGCACGTGCACGGGTTCTCAAAAGCCAGTCCCACTCCCATTTGATTGTAATGGGGTGCGCTTACTGTCAATGTTACAACACTGGGCAAGGCATGAAACTTCAAAGCTGAATTTCTATTTTCTTTCATTTATTTCATTTCTCCAATCTAAGTGGGAAGGAAAAAAAATATTTGAAGGAAAAAAAATGAGGAAAAACCTTATTCTAGTATTTTTTTCTTTGGCTGAGCTCTTCTCCCGTATTTATTAAAGAGAGATGAGCAAATGGATAAATACATTTCACTGAGTCTGAGACTATCCATGATCAAAAATGCGGCTTTATGAAACCTTCCCTGGTGCCAAACGGCTCAGCACTTCTGTGAACAAAATGGGAGTCGTTCATCGCCAGCCATTTCATTGAACTGAAGAGTTCTTCAACAGGTACATCCAGACTAGAATTAGTTTCTCCCACTATGTAGCTTCCTACTTGCACCAAAACATCCAATGTCTTTAAAAATAATCTTAAAATAATGCCTGCCTTGAGGAAGCCTTTGTAGTCAAGTAAGTAATGGAAGCTACTGATCACTCAGCACTTCCAAAAATCAGGGTGTTCTCACATGTGAAGGCGCAAAGGGAGATAAAGGAGCCCAATTTCTAATGTACGTTAGAGACAGTCCCCATAATTTCTGCTGAACAATCCTGATATCAAAGATGAGTTACAGTTACATTAAAGAAGCATTTACACAGTCATCTGCAAAACTGTGTGAAAAAAATGTGTGATTTAACTTTGTTTTGTGCTTTGTAAAGGAAAAAAAAAAAGAGTTTCTTAGTTGGGTTCTGTGTGGAGAATTGCTGAGACAAGATATTCTGGTAATGTGATCTATCTGGGTTCTGCAGCAAAGCCAGCAAAGGACTGTGCTAATTTCTGTCCAAAATGTCTTCTGCAATATATTACTGGGGCAGGTGGTCTCCCTTTTCTTATGTTGCCTAGTTCTTTAGTCTACATCAGATAGCAGCATATTGAAATTTTCTTCTTGAATCATAGGAGAGCTGGGTAGCATGTGAGACATTTAATCAGGTATTAAGGAAAAGTTTTTCAGTTCCTTTAAATTATTTATGTTACTATTACAGGATTCATTATGCACAACAGAAGGCAAATGCCTCAATCTCATCAACTTTCTCCCTAAATCTGCTGGCTACACACAGTGCAAAATGGTATTCTAGAAGTGGATTAGTTAACTATGTGAGTTACAAAACATCTCTGCTGCTGTGTTCTGCACTTCTTAAAATGTCACAGCTCACTGCACCCATATGGTACATATTTTCACTGACTTTTTCTATTTATGCCAAACATTACACAAGTTAATTGTATGGCTAGCCTGTAACCTCACTGAATGGTGACAGAATTCCAAAATTATTTTACAGGGTTCAACAGAATTTATTTTAAGCCTGTATGTTGAGAAACATCCAAGGAGCAACAACTTGTCAGTGTCAAAGGCACACCAGAACAAAATGCTGCTACCCAAAAGCTTGAATGCAGCATGAAGCTCTGGTCTCACAGCTCCAGGACACAGTGGAGGTAGAGAAGAGCAAGTGAAACTGCCTGGTGAGAGAGCAGTTGGCCTTGATGGAGGGATGAGAAAGGCTGCAAGTCTGCAGTTTGGAGCAGGGTAGGCTGGCACCTCCAGGGTATGATCGAGGTTCATCCACTGCCTTCCTGATTTTACAAAAGGAATGCAGAAGTGTTGTTTGCCAAACTGCAAAATATGAGAACTGTGGGGAACTCAGTGATGCTGGTAGGAGATGAATGTAAAACAGATGAAGGAAAGCTCCTCTGCAGGATGGGAGTGAGCTCCTGGAGCTTGCTGTAGTGGGGAGGCAAATGGTTCTAAAAGGGATTAGAGGAATTGATGGATAAAAGGTCAAAACATATCCATAATGGACATGAAAAGGAGCAGGTTGAAATATTCCCTTTAACATCAATTGGGGAGTTGGAGGTGTAGTATCAGACCGCAGAAAGTGGCCAGGTTTCTGTGCTGCCCACAAAGAGCATCTTCTGTCGCCTCTGTCAGAGGCAGAGTACTGAGATGGAAGGGACATTGCTATGACCAAACGGGGCATTTTCTAACATTTCTAACTGGATAAGAATTTTGCAGCTGACACATGTTTAACAATACGATTGGCTGGGGCAGCTTCTTTGTTCCTTAAACTTTGAAGAAATTCACATGTGGATTTGTATGTTAAATTGTGAAAAAACAGGACTGGAAGGAAAACCAATAATCCTGCTATCACAAAGCATTATACCATTATATCTGCCTTCCACAAAGGAATATACCTACAAAATCCTTGATCTATGTTAGCACAAACCAATTTCTCCAATGCTGGGGTTCTGATGTCCTCCTCATTGCCTCATGCAGCCTTCTTCAATACTTCACTTTCCTTTCTATTACGAGGCTTTTCCTAATCCCTAACCTGGATCTTCCCAATTGCAATTGCCAACTTCTACTTCTGTCCTATCCACACAAAGCAAGTTGGTCTTTTCTTTTTTAAACAGATTTTTTATGTATTTAGAGATTGCTTTGTCCTTCCTCAGCCTTCTCTTCCTGATGCTACGCAAAACCAATTCTTTCTATTTTGTCCCCCACAGACCGTGTTTCCAGAGCTCTGGTCATCATCACCACTGTGATCTTGACTCCTTCCTATTTGTTCAGTTTTCCTTGAAGTCAAAACATTGAGTCTGCGGATTTCTATGCAAGACCTCACCAACTGCTGAGCAGATTCATGTGTCGGGTAGATACTCCTGTTCAATCAATTCATTATGATGATAGCTTTTTTTGCTAGGGGGTCACAGTCAGACTCAAGTTAAACTTGAAACTCGGTGTATCTATACCATAGCTGTGGGCAGACCGAATCCTTACTGCAAAAGTCACTTCCATTTATTCTTACATATCTATTCACTTCTCCAAGACAACTCAGTTATGTAGCATCATGGGTCTTTTTCAGACCTCTGAGGGATTCATCCAAAATACTGGTTGCATTTATAGCTTAAGATTAAGTTAGCAAGGACCACTAAGATCAAGCAGTCTGACTTTCCACGTAACAGAGGTTGAAGGATTTTTTCAAGCAGGTCTTACATTTCCTTCTGAAAGGCTGCTCAGATAGAAGTTTTGGGAAAGATGCATTATTACTTAAAGATTTGAAGTGGCAAAGAATCCAATACGTTGATAATTAAACTAGCTTCAGTGATTAGCTACTCTGAATGTCAAAATTTGACACCTAATTTTTAATCTGGCTTTTTCCAGCTTCAGCTTCTGGAACGTGTCAGAACTTGTGCACAGTTCAAAGGCCTCCTTACCCTCAGAAACCTCAGGAATGTCTTGATTTTCTTTTGATAAGAATCATCTATAAAAAGTGCTTCTTAATTTTCTGACGGTAAGATCATTTGTGCTCAAAGTCGTGGTTCTTTCCACAGCCCTCCATAATGCTAAACTGAGCACAGTATACTAGATATAGCATAGCATACAGAAACTCTCATCTCTGTCAAAATCAAGGTGTACGCTTACTCTCCTGCTTATGAGGATCCTTCATCTCTATAGGACAAACTCACTCATTTGCAGTATGGGGAGATTTGTGTTCAGCTGGTAACCCACACTGGCATCTGCAAAATCACTGCTTTTGTGATACAATCCTTTATTCTGACAGCTGCATCTGCATTATTCTTCAGGGACTACTCACAGGTATGATTAAGAAATCTTTAAGTTGAAAACATTTTGGAAAGTGGAAAAACAAATTATCTTTTCCAGATATGCAACTTCTTAGCACCATTTGCTATAGCAAACCTCACCTGAGACTTCAGGTTTTTCCACTGTATCCCCTTTAGGGAGGACTGCTGGCTGGGGAGGCATCTCCAAGTTGGGAATTGACTTCATTATGTTGGCCTGGGCCTCTTCCAAGAGCTTTTCAAATTCCTTTCCATTATAGTGATCCAGGTTTTGTCTCTTCTCTTCCCATTTCTTTTCTGCTTTCTAGACAAAAACAGTAAAGGATCAGTTTAACTCTCTGATTTCTGTTGTGATCACTTTTTAAAAAATGCATGTGTAAACATCATAGGTCACCATGGATAGATTCTTTCAGTTCTACTCAGCAACTAGAGGGAAGATAATTGAACTGTAATTGAACAATAGTTCCAACTTCCATTGTGCTAGATGTGGCACAAACACAAGACAAACTGACAGTGGCCACTGCTCACTAAAAGAACAAAGGAAAAAATTAAATCTGGGTCACTGGTTTACTGTATCACATGGTGATTAAAGTGCATGTTTGTAATAAGACATGAGAGTTCAGCTGTGGGTTTGCTCAGTACCTCTGTGTGAAACCACTGAAACTTCACGCTCTTTCATCTTTACCTCTCCATAATAAGGAACATGGAGATTTAAAGAATGAATGAAATTCATCAATGCAAGTGTTGCCAAAGAATCATATGTTATTGTTCAAAAATAGGGTATTTCTTCATTTTTTTTAAATAAAGTTTATTACAAAAACACAGCTATTCATTTTGGTTACATGTTATTATATTGTTGCATTGAAAATCAGAGGGTATCTTCAGAAGTGCGTGGTGTAGTTCGAGGTTAAGCATATAAATCCTCATAATGCATTTGAAAATCCCACCTTCAGTCTCAGAAGCGAGACTGGGAGCTCAGACCCAAAAAGACAACAACTGGGTGAGTAGAATACACCGTACCTCAATTGATACAGCTCTGTTTCTGGTACTTGCACTGTGAATTTCCTCAATGAAAAGACTTTGCATGGTGTTGCCATTGACCTGTGGTGATGGCATGCCTTGTGTGGGCTGGGATCCTATTGCTGGTTCCTGGGGGGGGGGCGGTGGGGTGGCCGAGAAGTGGCCGCTCACTGGCAGGCCTTCACTGTGGCTGGGTGCAGCAGGTGAGCCCTGGGCATGGTTGACCAGGGCTGATGAATGCTGAGACTGATGGATGACAACAGGAGAGCTCTGCACGTGATGGACCGTCATTGTTGAGAAGGGGACGACTTCTGACTTGACTGAAGATACCTGGGACTCTGAGGTGACTGCTGTGAGGTTTTGCTGTGCGTGTCCCTGGGTATGCTTGGGCTCCTCCTGGTTTTTCAGAGCTTCAGTTGCAGTGGCCTTTTCCATAGTGGAGTATTGCACAGCTTGGGAGGGATCCACACCCCTCAGCAGTCCTTCTGTAACATGTCTGCCCAGCCAAATTGAACACAACAGCATGGCACATGGTTAGCATCCAGGTGGGTCATGAGCAATATTTAACAACAAGCTTTTACAAGGGAAAAGCTACAAAATACCAACTGTATCAAAAACATTAGAATGATGTTTTCTCTTCCTAATGCTGTCAGTTCTGTGATTTTAGTTTTCTCTAAGAGGCAGGGGCTCATGTTTTTTAAAGAGGCAACTCATAGTAGGATGTTTTTGTCTTTTAAAATGTTTACAAACCTTCATGAATGTATTGGCACTTTCCTTTTACCAAACCATGAGTTACAGTGGTTTGATTTTAGAGGGAGAATGGAAATCAGTTGACTTTTTTTTTTAAACATAAAATCTAGATAAACAAATAATTCCTAGACTATTAGCACAGAAAACAGTAGCTACACAGAATCTGAAGTAGCAGTTTAACAAACTGCCAAAACAAAGCATTTAAGCAGTACTTCAGGAAGGTCTTATCTGTCAAGTTTGGGCTAGAATGAGGTAAGGATGCAGAGTCAACCATTTCTAAGAACTGGCTGTGAAATTGCTGAGCCTCAAAGCTTGGCTATCCATCAAATATCATCAGTTTTTCCAATACTAAAACAGAGTTTATGACACTTTCCAGGTAATTTGGCTGGGAAAAAAAAAAACAAAAAACTTTTGGTAAAACTTCGTCTCATTGTTTATTTCCCAAACAGGATAAGGCAGGAAATAACTGTAGTCATTTTTAAGAAAAGGAAGCTAATATGAAAGGATATGGATGTTTATCTACCTGGAAAAATAATTGATGGCTCTGAGAAGGCCTGTTACATAAACCATTTTGTCCCTCTGCCAGTATTGGCAAATTCATTTTATATATGCTCCAGAATATATGGGAACAGTGTCAACCCTACATTCCTTGGAATAATGGTAGCATCAACACACTTATGACTTAGATTTGCTTGTAATGGAACTAAAATTTAGACCATGACCATTGACAGTTTGGCCTAATTCATTGAGTTTTGAGTAGGGATTAAATCCAGCATCTATTGCCTCATATAATTCAGCAGTTGTCTGCTCCTGATATATTCTGACAAACATAGCTAAACACTGGCACTTAGTGGACACACATTTTATCTAATATTTCAACTTTCTGTGACGTATCTTGCAAAAAAAGAGAATAAAGAATTTGAATGGATACCCAATCATATTGAAAAATATTTACTTCTTACAGAAGGTTCTTTATCCACTTCAAATCTTTTCCTGTTATTTCTTACTGTTAGATTTTTGGGGATGCACATTTCAGTGTCAGAGAATATTTCTTGTTAACTTAGATTGCCGTAAATGCCTACAGGTAATTAACCCACATATGGGACTGGTTACACTGTAAGCTTTCTCGTCAAGGTACTTCCCTAAATCTGGAAGTGTTCAGTTCAGAGGAAGCTACTTTGAATCATAAGCTCTGGACAACTGAGACTGTTGGTCAGAAGAGAACCACTGCACAGAGCACAGGAAAGGATAATCTGATTTTCCTTCAGAAGGCTCTAGAAAGAATCTAGAAATTACTGCAAACAAGTTACATATCCCTGCATTCCTTGGGGAGAGGGGGAGAACACAAACCCAAAATGCTTGAGGAAATTCTTTAGCTTGAAGAAAAAAAAATTCACCTCCTGAGCATTGTAAGGATATCTGTCATGCTGCGCACACGTTTCAATAAGCTGTCTAGCTTGTGTGGCTCTTCCTTTAGGAACCTCACGGCTTCTACCTCAATGCGGAGGATCGCACGCATTTTATTCTGCAATGTCGGGAACTCTCCTGCAAAGACAACAACTATGAGGCTCAAGAGGAAATCATAAAAGCCCTGGGGAAAAACAGATGACAGGGTGAATGCTAAACAGTTGAATGTCAACCTCTTTTCAGGGGCCATGCAACAAGCCCTTTAATCCTGACTTGAAAGATATTGGAAGTGAAAGTTTATGCCTTCAGATCAAAGGCAAAATTGTTTTCAGCCACTGTGGTCAAAAGAGAATAACCGAAAGGAAAAAGGACAAGTACATACCTTTAAGGGTGGCAACAGCTTCTCCCACTTGCCTCAAAAGAAAGGCTCCGTCTTCAACATCTTTCAGTGTCACTGTCTTGTTGGAAGCAGTGGAGTCTCTCTTCAGGTCCTCAACAAATCCCTCCAGCTCACTGGCAAAACAAAAAGTGAACATGAAATGTAAATAGGACTTGCACTACAATAAAATATATGTAAACGAACGGACTAAATCAGAAACGTCAGCTGTGGCATCTTTAAATCTGATACCACGGGATGAAAAAAACCAGCAGGGTACCAGGAGGGGACATGAGGCTGCTGCACACTCATGCCCGCAGCATAGGACCAGGCTCGTAACCAGCCCCAGTCATTGATTTCTCTGATGCTGCAAATGTGCAGAGCAGCTGTGCTACAAAGGGCAGATGGTGTGGTGAAACACATCCAGCAGCTAGCCCTCTGGGAATGCGAATCCTAGCAGAAGGGTACATAGATGCTATACCAGAACATCCAGTACAGGTTTGCACCTTATATTTTCTCACTGCTAATAACATGCAAAAGAATGCACAACAGTGAAGTGACAGCCCAAAAAACTGGCACTCATGGCCCCTTGATGCAGGACTGTTTATCTGCCCATCCGTAGTAGACAGGATACAGCGTCCTGTTTCCACAAATAGCCAGAATGAAACAACAAGTGTGCATCGTATGCAGCTCTTGGTCAGCGTTTGGATTAACAAATGAATCACAGAGGCTGGTTTCCAACGAGTGCTGTCCCACGCTTCCTCAGACTTCACCTGGTGCTTCCTCAGCATCTTTCTTGATACCTTTTCCAGTACTTCCTTGCTTCACATTCACAATCATTTACGCACATATTTTTTTTTTGAGGGACACAGTTTTTTTCCGTATAAGGTTGAGACCAGATTGTTTTAGCTGGAATTTCCACCCATAAGAAAATCTCTCAAAGAATCTCTATAAAACTACCAGCAGTGCATTATGCACAGCTAGACAAAAACAGAGCAAATACCTATGGCGAATACCTCAGAAGAACCATCTCTTGAAAATTTGTTCTAAAAGAAATCTGCCTCAATTAAGATACCGAATTCACTAAAAGAAGTATTCTGAAAACAGTTTAACTGCATGTTAGAAAACAATGCAAAGCAAGCTCTGAGCTGACAGTCAGGTTTTAACCTAATTTTGGGCCTCATTTCTCACATCCACTCAGGTAGAAGTTTTGCAGCTGCTGTAAGGGAGCAAAGGTATGGGCTGATTGCCTGGAAAGGGGTAGGGTAAGACCGCCTTCCACACCGAGCATGGGTCCTGCATTTCCACACATTTCTTTTGTGCCAGCACAGCCACGCAAATCCAGCAGAAAATTATCGTTTTCATTCAGGTCACTTCCTAGATCCGTCTCAATGGATAGGCAATATGAAGAGGAAAAGAGAGGAGTAGGTGGTCAGTAACAGGCGAAAAGCCATTGCAGCACCACTCTGCATTTAGGTCACTTAAAGGGGAAACACAGGCACACAGAACAATAAATGACAATACAGCAGTACTTCTGATGCACAGAGAAACAGAAATAGTATCAGGATCTGAACACTAAATGCATGCAGCACAGAACTCATTTCAATCCAAAGCCTAGGAACCTGAGAACCTGTCAAACAATTCTGAATTAAGAATCATGAGTTGCTTCTGAACGGATCACAAACATAAGTGGGGTTAAGTGATGCTCCTCCCATTTTAAGACCACTTCTCCCAAAGACTCTGCCTTGAGAAATACAGCATCACCATTTCCACTAGCATAAGTGTACTTTCAGGAAACAATTTGAGGGACCACACGATGGCAGCAAGGCAACGTTAGTCGGGATCTTTTTCCAGTGGAAGAGGCTGCAATAACACAGGCATCCGCTGTCCCCCTGTCTGCCTCTGCTGTAAAGAAGGGTGCAGATATAAACTGGGAAGGAGCTGGGAAAAGAGAGAGCTCTCCATCATTCACTGTTGCGCAAAGACTCCTGTCCTCCAGAACGATGCCCTACAGTCATGCATCCTCCCCATCCTTTACACCCTGACAGCAGTGCTCAGGATGAGGAAGCGCTACTTTGGGAATCATAGGCTGAGCCCCTCTCCCCCCTTTTGTGGATTACAAGTGGAAAAGCAGCTTCTCAGCTGCTTTGCATCCACCAGGCAATGAAAAAGGCAAGGGGAGAAGGTTAAGCTTGTTCACAGGTGGAAAGATGAGAAATGAACCAAGAACAATACTAGGATGTTTTGGTAGGCTTATAAACTGAGGGAAATACAGGGATAAAGGAAAGACTTCCAGCTAGAAGACAACGTCTTTCTTTCCGTTTTGTTCTCTGAGCAAAAATGGAAAGGATCACCACAAAAACCTTTAGTTCCATACAGTGATACTGTCAAACAAGACAACTGATCCTGAAATTGCTCAGGGGATACCATATTACGCTGCCTCAAGTTGCTAGCTACAAGAGAAAAGAAACTTCAGCCTTCAGGAGCCAAAGATTTAAACAGATGAAGCAGTCTCCAGTGTTTCTTTTATGTAACTGGGAAAACTTGGCTTTATAGATTTGTTTGAGCAAACCCAATTAACAAGACAGTCACCTTAAAGCAGTCTCAGAAGGCTAATACAAGATAAATGATTTTCCTGCAACTATGTTTTACAGAGAGAAGCTAAGACAAACTTTTATGCTGAGATCTTTCTTTAGGCAAAAAATAAAAACAAAAAAAATAATCAGAGGATCTGTCTCAGATTGCAGTATCAGTAGAGCAGGTTACAAAACAAACTGACAAAAAGAACGGCAACAAGTCACCCAGACCAGATGGTATTTGCCCTGGAGTTCAACAGCAACCCAAGGATGAAACAGTTGAACTATTAGTGCTAAGCATCTAACTTCTTGATTAAAATTGCTTTGGCACCAGAGTAGTGGAAAGTGTCACAGACAATAAAAATAACTTTTTAAAAAGGAGGTGGGGCTATCCAAGGATCTGTACTCTGGTGAGACCGACATCCAGACCGGTGTAATTGATAGATACCATAACAAAGAATAAACAATAAAGAAACAGCGGACCCAGAGATAAATACATTGTGTTAACGTGAGTTGTGTAAAGAGAAGGTCTCACAAATCCAGATGGTGCTTTGAAGGAAACAGCAAAAGCATGTGGAAAAACTACAGCCCAAAAGGTTTTCAGCTAGGTATCTAAGTAAAAGTTCTTAAGAAAGAAAAGTTGCCGCAGGACAAGAGGGAAAATTCTCTCATGGATAAAGTAATGGAAGTAAAGAGAAGGGATCAATGAACAGCTTATTCAATGAATGGAGTTTGCTGGTGGGTTCCATAGGGATCTGTGATAGGGCTGGTGCTTTTCAACATATCATAAATGATTTAGAAAAGAGGATGAATAGTATAGTCAAAAAATCTCCAAAGAATATTAAATTATTCAGGGGAATGAAAATGAAAGCTGACTGCAGACGGCTGCAGATGGACCTTCTGAATCTAATTGACCAGGAAGAAAACCAAACATTGAAGTAAATCCTAATAAATATAAATTAATTCTCATGAGATGAGGAACAAACAAACAAACCACTATCACCACCCAAAAAAAAAAAATAATATCAAACTAAACCCAACAACCTCCCAAAGTTTTTATACATAATCATGAACTTTGAACTGCTAATCAGTCCTCATAAGTGCGATGCTGGGTTTGGAATGGAAAGCTCAGGTGGAACATGAGGACAGGAGGACCATCACCATGCCACTGCATGAAATCATGGCATGCCCATATCAGGTACAGCCTGTGCAGGGCTCTCCTCTCTCCCCATCCCCATCTCACAGATGTACTCTAGAGTTAGAAAGGGCACAGAAAAAGATAACAGGATGAGGAAATGTATAGAATAGCTTCTACATGAGAAGTAACTGTGCAAACCAGCACTTTTCAGGCTGGAAAAGACATGATCAAGGTAAGGGGGTGCGGAGAGTTCGTAACATCATGACTAGCATGGAGTTGGTGAATATTCTGCTTTGCATAATTCAAGGGTTTGGGGGTTTTGACAGATGGGAGATTTAAAAAAAAATAATAAAAACTTAAAAAAGAGATTTGTTACTCTATAGAATTCCTTGAACCTGAAAGCTGTAAACAGCAAAAATTAGATAAATTTAAAAAATGCTCAAGTTCATGAAAGGTAAACAACCTATGTAGAGCTTTTGGATATGAGATGCCATCTCTGACTTGAAAACCCCCTGAGCTACAAGTCACTGAAAACAAGGAAATACACTCTGAGCGTGTTGCCAGTTTCTTGTACTTCTTCCCACATATGTGGTGCTAGTGGCTATCTGAGCCCAGCTATTCTTACAAAAATGTCTGATTTTTTTTTAACAATAGTATAAATTATAAGTTACTACAGAACCTATGAGGCAGTTCAAAGATGACTGTAATTTAAATACTCCGCTTTGAAAAAAACTTCTATTAAAGTGTTTATAATAATCTACAACATAATAAACTACTAATAACTGTAAAATGTTCCTCATTATATAAATACTAGATTACTCAATATGTCATATTGTCACAATTTGCCCTTGGTCTGGTAAATTTTAAGGCTAGTATCTGCAACCCAGGAAGTATAATATATAACATTTCTAATGCTGGCTGAAAAGACTGGATAGAAAAAATACCTAATTAGTTAATTCTGAGTGTATGTTTCACTGTTACACATATGTATGAACACTTTAACAGGGTTCCTTGGTTTTCTTTAGATAACTCTGTAATCCTGCGGCAACTGACACACATGGACACATTTCTGTAGGCATCATCATGAATAGCTGCAGAACAGAAAGCTTGCTCTGAAGTGTGCATTGACAGCTCTGCTGTTTACAGCATGAAACCAGCAATTTATTTATTTATTTATCTATTTATCTATCTATTTATTTATTTATTTTAGTTTCCCGATTATAAGTTTCAGAATTGCAAAAACCAGAGCTTTTAAAGCTGAGATTTAAAGAGAGTGAAAGATCTTTCCTTTTATTTCTTTAGACGGAGCTGAAGTTCATACTACAGAATGCTAAATACACTTCTGTAAGTATTGCAAAAGTCCTTAAACTCTGTCTTGCATGAACCCAGTCTACTGATTTAGTCCTATGATGCAGAAAAGGTTAAGAGGGCAACAGTTGAAAGACTAAAAAAAAAAATTTCCCCCCCCGTTGCTTTCCATTTGTTTATATATCTGCAGGGAGATTATGTTAACTGAAAGCACCTATATAGAACATTAATCTTTTCCTGAATACTGTCAGTGACATTCAGTGTGTAATTTTGTGATATATGCTCTTCATTTTTAACAGTTATCAGCTGTTGAACTTAAGGCATTGCCATCAGATGTGCTTTTTCTTTCAGGCTCTGATCCTGCAAGCATGTAAACACATGACAAAGAACTCTCATTGGACACAACTGAAGAAAAATAATTTTATCATTTAATATTTGTTTCTAACATACGTCTAAAAAGGTTGAACTAACATTTATAACTTATGAATGATTTAAGACAGTTTCCTGTAAAATTAGCAAATGAACAATACTTTCCCATTCAACGTTTCTTAGCTGCAAAGTAAATTGGCAGAGGATAACAGACACTTGCTTTATGAGGACACTGCCCTTTGATAACTGAGCTGAGCACAGAAGCAGCAGAAACTCTGTAAACACTGATAAAACAGAACCCTATTGCAATCAGAGTGGTATCCTAAATGAACAGCTGTAACAACCAACACCATTGCACTTGACCTCTCTCAGTATCCTTTTTATGAGGCAATGCTATAAACAACTATCACACAAATGGTTCTTTCCACAGAGAGCAAACAATCTAGAAACTAAGCAATGAGATACACATGGATAAAGTGATGAACAGGAGAGTAATTACTGGAGACTAGAACACAATGTTAACACTACAAACCAGCTGAGCAGATTATAGACACCAGCATGGACTATTACTGCACACTCAACTTTTCTTCACAGAAAGCATATACATCCTCAGAAACATTCTGCTCTGTCTTTACAGATGCACCGTGTTTATTACAAATCTTATTCAAATGACAACACATTGATCAACAGGAAAGATTTACTTTCCTCGGCTGTCAATAACTGTACTCCTGTGGTTCTTTACTCATAATTTTCAACGAAAAGCTGACTATAAAGCTTCTCTGTGTTATGGGGCAATTCTTCAGGTGTGAACTAAATGCAGGAATAAGAAATAATTAATTATATAGCATCCTACTTATGTGAGCACTAGAACTAGTAAAACTGTTTATTGATTTCAGCTCATTTTGTCTCCTACCGACACCAAATATGGAATAAAACAAACAACTGGATCCCACCAGTCATGGTAGGCCAAAGTTTTGGGAAAAAAAAGTCTTACAAAAAGTCTTTACACACACACAGACACACACACACAAGGTACTTTTTAACTGCAGTTTAGTGTATGGAATCCCAGTAAGTAAGTCTTGGAGGGATACTGGCACTGCTGATTGCAATTAAACTTCAATACCTTATTTATGAGATTCCCCCGCCTCTACCATGCAATAGCTGAAGCACTTAATAATGAAATCTGGCTTTCATACTTAAAGCTCAGAGGGCGGTTATCAGTGGTGCAAAGTCTAGTTGGATTCCAGAAAATAGTGGGATACCCCAGTTGTCAATAAAGCGTCCAGTCCTGTTTAACATCTCCATTTATGAGCTGGATGATGGGGCACAGTGTACCCTCAGCAAGTTTGCACATGACACAGAACTGTGAGGAATGGCTGATGTGCCAGAGGGTCGTGCTGCTACCCAGAGGGATGTGGACAGGGTCAAGAAATGGGCAGATGGGAACCTCATGAATTTTAACAAGGAGAAGTGCAAAGTCCTGCACCTGGTGAGGAACAGCCCCAGGCACCAGGACATGCTGGGGGCCACCCAGCAGGTACGCGGCCTAGCAGACAAAGGACCTGGGTGTCCTAGTGGACACTAAGTTGAACATGAGCCAGCAATGTGCCCTTGCTGCAAAGAAGGTTAATGGTATCCCGGGCTTTATCAGACAAAGTATTACTAGCAAGAGAGGTGATTCTTCCCCTCTGCTCAGCATTGGTAAGGCTGCACCTCAAGTATTGTGTCCAGTTCTGTGTCCCTTGTACAAGACAAACATGGACATACTGGAGAGAGTACAACAAAGGACCACAAAGATGATGAAGGGACTGGAGAGTCTTTCCTGTGAGAGAAGGCTGAGAGAGCTGGGACTGTACAGCCTACAAAAAAGAAAGCTCAAGGGGGATTTTTTCAATGTGTACAAATACCTGAAGGGAGGGTGCAAAGAAGGTAGAGCTAGGCTCTTTTCAGCGGTGACCAGTGACAGGACAAGAGGCAATGGGCACCAGCTGAAGCACTTGAGTTTCTATCTAAACATCACACAACACTTCTTCACTATGTGCGTGACAGAACACTGGCACAGGTTGCCCAGGGAGGCTGCAGAGTCTCCCTCCTTGGAGATACTCAAAAGCTGTCTGGACATGGTGTTGGGCAACCAGATGTAGGTGGCCCTGAGCAGGGAGGTTGAACCAGACGACCTGCAGAGATCCCTTCCAACTTCAAACATTCTGTGAAAATTAATCTCATTACCGTCTTTTGAATCCATTTGTTCTTAATAAAATTCCTCTTTCCTTCCCTAAAATATAATGCGTAAATCTGAAGAGGAAAGCTAGTCTTTCTAGAGGAAAAGAGGAAAGCTAAGATGGAGTCTTTCAGAAGAAGGAGGTGGTCATGTGTCTTACAGTCATCTGTTTCCTTACAGCACACTTCCAAAGTGGCCGAAACTCTTCATACTGGTGGGACATGTCCAGCAGGCTGCACTACAAAGGACTCCCAGTCGGGGGCCAATGCTTTTTAGAACATAGACACAGTTTTACAGCCAATATCAGTACAAGGAAACATAGCTACAACAGCATGCACAAGTTCTGTTTCACTGAAGACAGTGGTGAAAACTAATACTCTATGGAATTAAAAAAAAAAAAAAAAGGCCAGTCAAAAGCAACAAATTCTAAGAGTTTCTCAACCCACCATAATTTCTTTACAATCCTCTCTTCCTCGTTGAGGTATTTCTGCCTTTCTTGTTCCACCAGGTTGCGCTGTCGCTGCACAGGATCTTCAAGCCTCTTCACTGTTTCAATCATTTTGCCATTGATTTCCAGCTCTGCTTTCTTCACCATTGCCCTCAGCATCTCCTGGTTCTGCAGCTGTTGCACAAAAGAAATCAACTTCAATTTTTCCTGCTTGACTGACATCCCTGGCAACAGAATACATTGCAGAGCTCAGAAATAAGTTGGGATAAACAGCCCCACAGCTAGAGAGACTTTTTACCTTCTCCTTTCCCTCTTTAACTTTACCTATAGGCATTATTCCATGAGAAAGTGTTGGAGGTGAGAAAAGCCCACATTTGTTTAACTTCTAATGTGTATACCTAACTTCCTGTTGTCAGCTGATGAACAAAAGATGTTGGGTTCAATACATCACTCTCAGTGCATAACTTCTGCAGAGATTGTGGCCCCTGTATAATGCTCAGTCCACCATGAATCAAGCATTATTCACGCCTCATGACAATGCCCAAAGCCTGACTTCCACTTTGCGCATCTCTCTTATTTTTATACACTGCATTGCCCATACATGCCTAGTGGATAATTGCACATATTAATGTAAGAGCTGGAACATACTATTACTCTCAGAATGGAATATTTCGGTCTCTCAAGGGGCAGAGGAAGGACTGTGCCATCCAGTGTGATTTGGTGACAGACATACTCATCTGTGATATAAAACACCTTCCTCACCCACCCAAACCACCTTTTAAAATATGGTAATTTTCTGGAAACCGGACATGTAAGATTCACACATTCTTTCTCAAGAGATCTACTATTTGTGCCTTCCTAGCCTCATATCTGAAGTGTTAATTTTTTTTACTGATATTAAGTTTGCAGAACAAAATTCAGGTAAGAAAACAAGTTCACATAAACTGATCAGAGGGGCTCCATCTAGTCACAACTTCAGGATATAAGCAAAAAGAACACAACTCTGTCAGCCTAGCAGCAATCTCATACCGTAAGATTTTTTAAAACACCTTGGGAAACTCAGTTCCATTTTTAGAACTAGCAATCAAACCTTCAACTGTCTTCTAAACATCCAGGCTTAACAGCCAAACTGCTTTCAACATAAGTAAAAACACTGCCTAATAGGAAGAATCACAAAAATGGCTTACATACAAGACAGTGTAAGGCAACAAGACTTCTTTTGAAGTTGATTTAAGAGAATTTCTGGGAATCAGAGAAAAAAAAAGCAAAAGCCTTTGCCAGGTTGTTCTTACCCAATCAGTACAGGAATTAGAGGAACAAACTCAGTTCTCTCCTCCTGACTGTTCAGAAATTGTGCCTGACTCTGCCAGTGACACAACTCTCCAGTGACACAGCTGTGATGAGAGGGAGGGTAACACTTCACTGAAAGTGTTCAGGGGGGTCTGGGCTATGACAAGCAGGAGGTGTTAGCTCAAAACTCAGCTCAACATAAGTGTAAGCAGTGAGGGAAAAAAATGAAGCTGGAAAACATTTGAAACAGCACAGATTTATAAACATTGTCAGCTGCTTTATACCAGACTGGATTCTTCTGAAGACAGTGCATATGTGTATTTTTCCCCACAATGGGATTAATGTTTGGATTTGATAAATTAAAATCTCTGACAGTGAGACCAGCACAGCTGAGACACATGTCTCTTTCATTGTGGCAAGAAGGAAAACATAAATGAATGAATAAATGAGGGAATGAGCATGTACCACTTCAGTCATATATTTTATTCACAGCTCTTTAACGAGCAGGGAAATTTGAAAAAGGGAAGTGACTTGGAAAATGTGAAACAACTTATCTGAGGTCAGGAAGAAGGGCCAGCATGACTTAAGCCTCAGGTGTCCAGAATTTCAGTCCTCCATGTTCCTCAGCTCTGTGACTCCCAGCATGCCAAAATGGGGCTTGTGTGCTTTTGTGTGCGTGTGTGTACAACGGCAAACACGCTGGTTTATTATGAGGGTCTATGTTTATTATAGTGACATCTACAGCTAAGGTGCTTGAACACCGTTAGAAAATTTCAGTTTTAAAGGTTCATCCATTTCTGATAACAAGATTAGGGAATAAAAATATAACTCATAAATATTTCAAAAAGCTGGTATGTTTAGGACTCCCTAACCTCAGTCCTTGGAGTGAGCTCTTGAAGTTTGGGAATGACTCATCTTGGTATCAAAGAGAAGTTTTTGCCATTTCTTTGAAAATTCACCCAACACCTAGCTAGTTCTGGCAAAACTAGGTTTCTTCATATTTGGAGAACAGGGACAGAAAGTGAGGAGGGAGAGGTACAGATGGGTGCAGGGAGAAAAAGAAGGAACCAAGGGGAACCAGTAACCAAGGGTTTAGGCAGGGCAAAGCAAAGTGAGCAGGAGCAGAGGGGAAGAGCTGTGTGAGGAGAGGAGGCAGTCTTGGGCCACTACAGCATATTTCCCTCCACACTCTGGAACTGAACTTGATTCTTATCTTTCTGCTGTCAGCAGGCATCAGATCTGAGACTCCCTAAGTGCACACGCCTTGTGTCCCTCAGACCACCTCTGCCAGTTACTCCATCACCTCAAGCGGAAGACATTTTATGGATCTGCCAGAGTTATTCTGGTTCAGGAGAGCACAACCTTTTGTAATTCACATTTGCTTGAAAACAAGACAAATAAATAATTCTAGATACTCACACCTTTGTTAAAACAGTGTTCAAGTTTCAAAGTCAAATGCAAGTCAGGGTAAGGAAATGCAATGCAGGTTTTCCTCTCACTACCAAACAAAAATCTCTTGCTAATTAATGTGGCTTATAAGTGCAAGCAGAAAATAATAATAATATGATTTTTAGAACTCTAGCAACTTCTCCTACATTTATTACCCCTGTCTCTCACTCCCAGCATCACCAGTCTCCCCAGACCCCTGCGTTGTCCCTCTTCTCCAGCAGCTGCTCCAGCCATTATCTATCACTGTTCTCTCACAAGTACCCCAGCACTGCCTCTGGCACCCACTTTGAAAACAACCTGATAACCAGTCTAGTTCACTTTAAACCAATTATTATTTGTGATACAGGTAACTGGAAAACCAGCTATTAGTTCGTAACCCTGCTCCTCACTAGGAGACGAGCACGTCCTGTCCAGCAGGAGCATCCCAGGCCGTGATGGGAGAGGCTTCTGGGCCACCAAGTTCCACATACGCCACTGCACAAACCCACCACCAGGGACTGCCTGCCTGCAGCTCAGGATCTCTGCAGAATCTAATTACCTAATTCCTAATGTTTGTTACCATTCGTAGATTAAATCTCGTCTCACCAATTCTATAACGCAGTTCAGAACATAATTGAATTTCTAATTCAAAGTTACACTTGTGAGACTATTTGAGTATCACGTACCATTTATGACAGTATTATTATTGCATTTTCTATCCTTTCGGCGGCACTCATTTTCCTGCAAGTAATAAATTTACCGAGGGAAAAGCTTGCATGCATACACATATCTAAAGCTGAACCTTAATCAGATCTAACTGCTTCCCCTTAAAACATGTTCAGTTAAAGAAAGGCAGGAACAGAAAAAAGTTTCAATGTACAAATAAGCTAATGATAATACACCATGAACACATGGTATAAGGTTTCTTTTCAAACCTGCCACTATGGGAGTGCAGAGTGAACTACCCCACCGTACTCATCACGTGCTCCAGTCTGACCAACAGCAAAAACGTACAGAACACAGGCTGAGTTACTGCCTATC
Organism: Anser brachyrhynchus; assembly: GCF_964034855.1. Taxonomy (NCBI): domain Eukaryota; kingdom Metazoa; phylum Chordata; class Aves; order Anseriformes; family Anatidae; genus Anser; species Anser brachyrhynchus. The sequence continues at coordinate 19,054,289 of NC_137695.1, forward strand.
TCTGGCAATGAGGAAAACTCCACGGTACCATGAAACTAGACTTCCTTGAACATCTCTGAAAATCTGAGCTTTTAAGGAAGTTGGGAGAGGGCTGGCAAGAAAGGTATCTAACCTCTTACAACATCCGTGATGCAAATGTCTTTATTTCAAGAATCTCTGGTTAAAATCCAACCACGGAGTAAAATAGACCGGCCTTTTGGTTGCATCTGCTAACATATACATTTAACTGGTGTGTGAATCAATTCATCTGGATGGATTCCTGCTGGATACATTTTAAAAACAGGATTTTGCCAGAACAGACAAAGCCTACATGAATGAATGGGTCTTTTCCATCATGTGTTTCTCTGGTTCTATAAAACAAATGAGTAAGAATTTACAGTGATATCATCAATTCAAAATTGAACCACAGACAATATTAAATATAGTTTTATGTCCTGTTCTTGTTACTTGGTTATCCTGCCAAGTTCTGTGCCTGTGCAATCATCTTTTTCAGTTCTCTGGAAGTGTTTCTTTTAGTCTGTCACCATAAGAAAAATTCACACAAACAGGAACAAACTGACTGACGATCCAGGAGAAACAGAGAAACTGAACAATATGAAGTACTGTCACACATACTATGCACGCAACCTGGAAAAACAGAAAAATACATTTCCCTGTTACTTAGAATTATTTTACAAAAAATGGAGCACATTTTTTTTTACCATCAGAAGTGTGATATTTCAACATTCTTTAGCTTAAAACAGTACTTATTAACACTACTACCACTTCCTGCCTTACAAGCTGTGAACTCTTTTTCAAAATACTTCCACCCATTCAGGAAAGTCACGACATTAAATGCACTCTCATACTTGGGTATATATTATAACACCCAAGTTTCCCTTAAGCTACAGGTTCTTCCATCCAACTCTCACAAATCTGCCCATGTCATACTGGCACAATGCTATCATGTATTTGCAATCATTTCTGAAATAAGGGAAGTTAGCCAGATTTAATGAGCCCACTCTGGATAGCTCCTCTTTTTTCCTTCTCAAGACTTCCTTGGCAGCGACGATTTGCGCAGATGGTACAAGTTTCTTCACTCCTGTGTGCCCTAATGCTGTATCTGATCAAAAGCAAGGATCCTGCCCCAGGCAGGGCTGTGGAAACAAGCTGCAGCTGGGGAAATGCTACCTCCCTGGCAAGCAGGCCCTGTGAGAAAGATACATTCACTGCCTCCAGCGCTGCACTTGCAACCTCCATTCCAATTTGCAAGGCCACATACTAAGCACAGCTGGTGGCCAGATCACAGGAGTTTGCCAAGAGCTGCATTTGGCACATGGGGTTACAGAAGGACAGAAGGGCTGCAGCGGCTCGCAGCACAAACATGCAGGAATACCCTCTTATACATAACGTGCCAGGGCAGAGACCCTAAGGCAGTCAGTTTTACTGAAAAGTAAAAGCATGGGTGCTGTATCACATGCAGAGGTCACCTGCTTGACACAACTGCTTGCTCCAAACATATTCTACCATCTCTTTGTTACCAGCACACTGAGCACAGGACCTCGTCACAGCACCTTCAGGCTCCACCACATTTTCTTTACTCTGATGTTTACTTTCTGCTCCCTTGCCCTGACGCTGGTTCATAATTCAATTCCCTTTATTTAAGGAAGTGAAGGCAAAATGCGGTCTAAATCCTGATTCATATTACCTTTATTCTACTCTAAAATTAATCGGCAAATCAAAGGAGTCTGACACAGTGCTGTTCTCATATTCAAAACCTCCCTGGCACTAACAGCAGTAGCTGCAGCCCTACAATACCAAACATGCAATGTCTCTTTCCAGATAAGGAGGATTGGCAGAGTACTGAAGTTTTCCCTGCTGTCCACTTTGTCTTACAAGAAATTGCTTTACCTCTTCTTACACCTTCTGAGGCAATACACTGTGCTTTTCAGTTTCCAATTAATTGAAGGGCTGAAGACTTTTACAGCTGCATAGGCTTACTTTCACGGTGCCTGAGATGAGCAGCATACATTTACATTGGTAACCTGACTGTGTATGTCAACAGAACATTTTGGTTAACTCTTCATTGTTCTTACTGTTTCTTGCAGCTTCTGAGGTGTTGATGTGTGTTAAGAAGGTGCTGGTAAAGTGTGAATGTACGTTGGGTGCATCAAACCTTTGCAGTAACTTTTGAAATCATCCTTTCCACTTGCTGCTCAAGCTGGCTATTCTTCTGCATTCTATAAATACAGGCCTCAAATGCTGGCTTAATGCATATCTACTGATCCTCAGCTACATTTCTGTTTCCTTACATCAAAGTTGTTTATTCAGAAACTTAAAAACTGTCTCAACTATAAACAGTATGGAGCAGGAACATGGCTCTTCCAACATGTTTATACAGCACATAGCATAGCAGGGTCCAAACTAATCACAGACTTGATATTACTGTAACATAAATACTGCTTTAATGTCTAGAGCCATTCAACTAAACTAGAAATTAAGTTATTTCTCCATATCTGAGCAACACTAGTTAAATTGAGCTAATTCTTATATCTCTAGGACTATGCAAGTGGTATGTGCTAGAGCAGTATATGCTTTTGTATGTGTGATAATTGTGTCTCTCCTTTTCTATATAACTCTGCTACCTAGAATCACGTACAAAAGGTGAGAGGAAGGGAGAGGGAGAGGGAGGGGGAGAGGGAGAGGGAGAGGGAGAGGGAGAGGGAGAGGGAGGGAGGGAGAGGGAGAGCATTTCCTGACAACCCAATTTCCTACCATTTATCAGGTAAGCGTACCTGTAGTTGCTTCATCTGATGCAGCTGCAGCCGCAGATCTGACACGTTGCGTTTCATACCATGCAGGCTTACTTGCATCGATGAGGCTCCGGCAGGGTGATGGATGACGGCTGACTCCACTGTTGCCAACGTGTTCTTCCCCCCAGGTAAGTTAGCAGCGCCTGCAAGTAAGCAGCAGCACAGGTTGAGCTCACCAGCAGAGGAGGTGCAAACATGGTCCTTCCTCTCCACGCCGAATTCACGTGCATTTCACACGGATGGACAAGAAAAGAAAACTACGGTTGCCAGTGCTCAGGGCAGTGGCATCTCCCCACCCGATGTAATTGGAGACACTGTATAATATGAGAGTGTGTCTGTGCTGGAACCTCAGCCATATCAGAGCACTGTCTTACCACAAGACTGCTTCCTACCACATGTAGTGGAGCTAGGAAAATTAGCTATAACTGCACATTACACAAAACAGCAGCAAATCAAATCGGTGCTGAAAGTAGCTTTGGGAACGTCTTCTCAGGAGCCATCTGGGAGCAAGTTCATTCAAATTCACAGGACTCCTGAACTGCATATGTGTTGATTAATTCAGCCAAACTGCCAAGTGTGGGGGAAAGGTTTCTACAGAGAATCTTACTTTGCTGCTTAAAGTATGATTGTGTTATTTCTATCAGCTGTGTCCAACAGCTACGGTATTAAACCAAGAGAAGAGAAATGAAATAATGGTCATTTATTTAGGACTGTGTTTACAAGGGAGTACAGCATAAAACAAGTAAGTGAGCTGAGTCATCACAAGACTTTCTTCATTAAGTAATGCTGTTCTTCCACACAGCATCAATATTAAGGTTGTTCTTTTCAGTCTCAAGCCTGGGAAAAAGCTTTATTTACAGGGTACAATCAAATCCTAGTTCATCAGCTAGTAGTCCTATTACAGCTGACTGATGGCAATTCACACTTAAACACCCATATTCTTCAAACTGTCTTTTTAATGTGTCCTTTCCCCTCCCCTCTGCCAACAGGCAAAATGACAGGAGTATGCACTCTAGTTTCCAAGCCCAGAACTATGTGGCCCTGCACAGCTTTCTGATCACAGTGTCAGATCCACCTCAAGCTCATATGACAGTGTGGCTGCAGCTCCCCAAATTACTGCACTGTGTCATCCCCCTATCACTTTCTTCTTTCTCTATGAGATTAAAATCAAACATCTGAGGAAACTGAAAATAACTGGTCAATGGATGTATGTGCACAAGGACTTTGGTCATCATTTGTTCCCACAGGCACACATCCTATCAAGTTCGATGAAATCAAATGTAGCGTTGCAAACTTTTTTTTTTTTGCCTCTTGGAGGCAAATTTTCAGTGCACTGAAGAGAATGACATATCCTGTCTGTCTGGAATGAGTATGAACCCAAGAGTGGTAGGTTTTACCTCCACGCACTCATCCCTAGTAGTCTAGTCAGCTAGTAAAGTCTCCAAATGTGCCTGAGTACAGCTCAGCAGAACAACAAATTGCTATTCCTTTGCCAACAGGTGTGGATTTCTCAAACATAACTTTTGCAAAATTCATCCATGAGGAAGCGTTTTTAAAGGAAGGAATTTATGCCAAGCTGTTTTTATTTAAAAATAGGCTAAAAGGTTTCTGAAGAATCGTTGTTTCCTGCTGTACCTACATTTGCAGTTCCCTTCAGCAAAAGCACGTGTCCCTTGGGCTGCACTCATGCTGTATACAGTGCTGCAGGTCTCTGGAGACATGCTCAAACAAAAAGCTGTTCTAGCCTGGTGCTGCCCGTTGTAATGCTACGCCCTACCTAATTGAGCTTCTGCTAGATCTGCTCGGTGCTTCAACAACAGCACTCTTCATTTCAGTGCTGAGCAAGCTGCTGCACATTTTTGCCACGTTCCAGTATGATTCGGCGCTCTTTTGACTGTAAAATAATTGTTTAAAAGAAAGAAACACTCAAGAAATAAACAGTCCTTGTTCACTGTCATTCTGTACCCGCTCCATGCTTCAGTCTAATCTAAGCCAATACTTATGTCTACATGTACACTACATTTTTTCCTACAAAGCATGTATCTTTCTCCCACATGCACTATTTTTTGCGTTTTTTTAAGAAAAGGGTATTTAGTTCATAAACCCAACAGACAGAAACCACCAGAGAGTCTGAAAAATGTGGATAAGCCTCCAAGAGTTCTGATCCCTAGCCACAAATCTGGACTATTTTTGAAAGCACATCTACCTTTCTGCTATTCTTTGCCTCAAGCAAAAGCTCCAAAACCTCAGCCCCCAACTCTGTGGTTATGCAGCCAAGGCATGAATCAGTCCCCTCCAGTCTCTCCCCACATGTTGGACACCAGTCAATTTGCATATTTTTGGAGGATGAGGTGCCTGCTTTCTTCTAAGTGTAGATGGACTGTGATCTGCTTCTGTAAACAATAAATGTGTCCTACTCCCTGCAAACCAGCCCTCCTCCTCCTCTGCTACCCCAGCCACCTCTTGTACCTCTCCTACTACGACGTTCCTGCTGTAGGCAGTGCTCAGAGCCCACAAAGCACGAAGGGACTCCTAAGGGGGTGAAACACAACCACACTCACCCAGCGAGCATGGGAGCGCAGTGAGGATCACCAGCTGATTTCTCAGAAATTCATATTTTCATCAAAAAGGAATAAAAGGGCAGCTGAATGAGGGACTGCTTCGTCTAGGGAGTATAGCTCTCATTTGGAAGCAGGCCCAGGCTGTAGCTTTGCGATTAGATGTAGAGCCAGATGGATTGAAGGGAAAGAAACAGTGTTGGCTTGCATAGCTTTTCAAATAAACCCTTGTTGGAGCTAGGTAAGGGGTCCTGAGGAAAATAAAAAATACTGCAGTGCAAAAGGGAAAGTCTTGGTAGTTGCCCAGGCTCAGGAAGGCAAGGAACAGGACTGCCACTTCCTGACACCTGACCTTTGCTATCATGCAAAGACAGTGCTCTCCTTCCATTTTCCAGAATTTAGTTTTCTTTCTAAAACGCTAAGATTTTGTTTTGAAGCAGGCTAGAAAAAAAAGACCATCAGAAGACATCAAGAAGTGTTTCTTCCTAAATCATTCATATTCTTATCAAAGAGCCACATTTTAAAACATCATTTGGGGAGACGTGGCAGTTACTCAGTTCCCTTATCAGCTGGTTGGAATCCACTAAACAAACAGACAAATGCAATGTTAAGGTTGCAACTCCATCATTAGCAAGCTGTTATGGTCAGACACCAAAGTGTCCTTAAAAGAACAGAATGTTCTACAGATATCGGTGTGCAACTTCACCTCGGTGATCCAGAATTAACTCAGGATCATGCTATACTTGCAAACGCTGACCAAGTTCAACAACTAGCATGATCTACCTTTGAATATGAGATAAGCAAGCAGATATGGACAACTTTTTAAGTTCACAGATCATTACAAGAGTCACGCATGTGAAAGCAGCACACAGATGTGCACAGAAGACAAGAAGTCTCCGGCAAGCACAGGTCACAAAGGGTGAGGAATCAAATTTGAGCACTATATGTGTAACACTTCTCCCTGCTCTATCTCCCTCTCTTGATTTGTACTGGAGATGTCAGCACAGAAAGAAAGACTCCTTTGACCCTTTTCAGAATATACTAAAATCTCCTTCTTCCTCTTCCACCAAGGCAGCAAATGGCAAATTGATTTTGTTTGTTTTGCTTCGCAATCCAGGATATAATTGATACAGAATTGAATCTATCTATCATTCTTACCACTTGATGAACAAAATATGACAGAAAAGAGAGTAGATGAGCATTTCCTAGCATATTTGTTAGTAATCTCATGGACAATCTTTCTAGTAAGTTTCTGTTGTTGTTGTTTTTTTTTTTAGTCACATGCTATCAGGCTGTTCCTAAACGAAGAGTCCCTAGATGCCATTCACTTTTGAAGAACTGAAAAAGGTTATAAGGATTCAGTCATGGGGTTTATCCTAGCATGAATAGGAGATACATAGCTCGACTATGGAAGGTTACTGCTCTTTGAACCCAACTCCCATGAAAAAATGAGCCTAAAGCAACAAAACATAAGAAATGCAGACAGCAGAGTCACTATCACAGGCTTATTTTCCCCAGTGGAAAAGCATTTTTGTTTAGGTTCTAATATTTGAGGCTACAGAATCTGCTACAGACTGCCAAAGCAAAAACATGTTAAATACAACTACTTGATTTATACAAAATACCAAACGGAGTATTCACAGTCTAGATATACAGAAGTATCTAGGATTTAGAAAATTTGGTTTCTTTTCCTTCCCAAGTGAGCTAGTTGTCTATTTTTTGCATGAATGTCTCCCATCACTAGAAAACATACTACAAAATACAATGTTGGTTCAGCATTGATGAGTCAATTTTATCCTGCACAGATGTTTTATTGTTCAGGATAGGAAGCAATTCACGTTTCTGCTTACCACTGCTCTAGAAAGGACTGCTCAATCAACATTTTATACCACTTTTCCTTTCAAATAGTCTTTGAAATTGCTAAAACTGGTATCTCAGTGTGCAGTTGTCAAGTGGAATTGTGTACTTTGAGAGCTGACTGTCTAATGGCTATACTTAATAAAGATTGCGGTGAACTGGAGAGCAAAACAGAGGTCTGCAGAGTGTTTCTGGATGCTGCAGGCATGTTTAAACCCAAGCATACTTACTCGAAGGAGAAACATTCTGTAGCATGTTTTGCATATTCTGACAGATTGTTGATGTCTTTCAGGTAAGCAGAGACTTATTAGACCTCGTTATGTGTAATTTCAAAAGCAGATGCAAAAGCAGACTATTCTATTATATAGGAAAGCAGTCCTCAGTATTAGCTGATATGGGTGACAATACTGAAGCAGTAGCATATTGTGGTCAGCATCACACCTTGTTTCCCTTTACCTGTTATAGTTCAATTTTCTGATTTTCCTGTTGCTGTGTCATGCTGGACGGACAGGATTTAGGGATGCAGATGCTGGAGTTACAACTATAGAGTGCTGATAGGGATCCTTGCAGTTGCATGGCTACATGACTGGCTGCATGGCCAGCCCCACTGCCCTATGTCTATCTCCCCAGGTGATCAGAAGTGCACCTATTACACAACCTGAACCGTGGTATCCTTACTCACATGATGCGTATGGGCACGGCTGTGTGACAGAGACAATATCTCTGTCAGTACCTGACAGATACTGATCTGGTCTTTTGACAGTAAATTAAAGTGGCCACTCCTGCCCCCCATGATGGGGCATTCATCTGTTATACGTAATTTTGTCATCTCAGGGACACACTTTCAGTCATACAACAAAGTAGTGAGTGAAGAGTCTTTTGGAACGACACCATGAACTGGCTACTGGTCAGAGGAATCATGCTATTCTGTTGGGCTGGGTATGACCTACAGACTGAAGAATCCCTATCCTTGCTTTGTGTGGAGCAGTTTTTCCAATGAATATTATTTAATTTCTCATTTTGTTGAAAATGCATTCATTCACATATGCATACACAAACAATTTAGGTTGAAAGGGAACCTCTAGAGGTCATCTGGTCCAAACTCCCGTTCAAAGCAGGGCCTGCTTAGATCAGGACCTCCAACTTGGTGTCCCCTGCCAAGTGTTTATCTGAATTAGAATAAGCACAGGAGAGCTGAAAGGCCTAACAGCCACACAATGCAAAGAGGGAAACAAGGCAATGTATGTGCAGATCGTTTGATTGTTTTATAGGTTCTTTGTATGATACAAGGGCTATGCAAGTGGGAAATACTATAAATTCTTAGCATATAATGACAATGAAATAGAGAAAAGTCTAAGAGCATTTTGCAGCTGTTTTGAAAAATGATGGCTTTTTTCAATAAGTTGCCTGAAACTGATAAATTACAGCTTATTTCTTCGCAGCCTGAAGTATTGCTCTCCCCATCCAGGGGCCAGCAGGAAGGGAAGAGTTGGAACAGGACCAGAGAATGGCTTAGGAGCAGAGCTCCAGCACCAGGACATTAGCTTGCTCTCTTGCATATGCTTGATAGTTTCCAGGTCCGGTTTGACTTCTGTTGGTTAGGAGGATGTACTGCAATTCCAGATAAACAGGAATCCTGAACGTGAACTAACAGCTCCAACAGAAAGGCTAGTTAAGAGCATAATAGATTTGCTAATAAATGTGTGTGGTTTACTACCTGCCAGAGCAGAGACCACCCTGTGGGAACAACATTACCAGGAAGTAGGGAACTGCCTTTATTTGCATTCAGTGCATGACAAAGGGTGAAGAAGAGGCATATAAACACACCCACCCACCCTGCAGACATCTAGAGCAACAGCCCATACACAAAGAGCTCCAATCACATGGAGATCTACTTTCACAACAGCCTTAAGTATATCTTTTAAACACTTAGCAGCTCTCTGAGTAGGAAGCTAAGTTAAGACCAGCTAATGTTGGCTTCATCACAATTGATGCTTGCTCAGAACAGTTTAGGAGCATGCTAATAATTAGTAACAGATCAATACGGCTTAAATAGGGAAAGTGCTATCTTGCTGACTGCTAAATTCCTTAGTGACATCAAACCCATAGCAATCTCCTGGCAAGATAACCTTAGAGAAAAGTTCAGGTGACCAGAATAGGAATGAAATATTTAGCCTTCTACAGCATTTTAGATACATCTGGGGTTAGTACAGACAGATATATACTATAGGTGGGATGAATCACTGCAAAATTCACCATATGCAGAAACTCTGTATCTCATTTAAACCATTCAGTGCAGGTGTGAAATTCATTCCACCTCAACCTGTCAGAAATTCCTTTCTTAACAAAGACATGACTGAATCCCACATCCTTAACTTAAACTTCACTTCTGACACTTCAGCTGTGGAAGGTAAAGTTGCTATTTCCATAAACTGGGATGCTGGTAAAGTTTGAGTTATTTATATACTAGAAGAAGTTGTAAATTTAAAATGAATTATCTTACCTGTAGCGTCACCGCTGCTTTTGCTGGACACAATTTTCAACATCATCTTCTCACTAAGCAATAAAAAGAAAAATCATAAATTTAACTTACTAACAATAAAACTGTGGTGAAGTTTATCATCAGTAAATTTAATGGCCTTGTTTAGCATATATATTTTTAATCTAAATCACCAGTAGCTTGTGAATTACTTTTTCAAAAAATCAATTTTTAATAGAAGTTAAGCAAGGAATGGGGTATAAGCAGCAGAAAGCACAGAGATGTAGCTACATTAATTCTTTTTTTAACACAAAGAAGAGTAATGCAGTTAATCTCCATTTATTCTTTGGCATATTCTTCCTCTCTGCCTAGCATTCTCACACGGGGATGATATAGATACTTTAAAATGATTGATGATTCAGGTTTTTTTTTTTTTTTTACTAATACATTAAAATACTATTTTTGTTGATTGATTACTAAAATCATTAGAGAGAAACAGATTTAATGAATTCTTTTTTTACCTAGAAGCATCTTTGCTATTACTTGTATTTGGCCCTTTAAAAAGCGCAGACTGAACAAGACCAGTTAAACTGGCAATCTGTTTCTCCATGGCTTGTATCCTCTCTCTGTAAGACAAGAGAACCATTTGTTAAAGCCAGATATATTTGCTTTCAGACTTGTTTTTCTAGGTGAATGATTACCACAGGACTGGAAAGACACTACAGAGTTGTGCAAAGGCTCATTGGTATCAGTTTGCATATACCTTGTTACAGCAGCTTACCGTATCTTGGGTTGGACAGCTTTTGCATGGCAACAGACAATAAAAAAGACATCTGCATAGTTAAAAAACAGAACAGCAACCCAGATAATAAAATTCTAGTGACTGCACAAAAAAGGCATCTAAAACAGTCAGTTAATGCCTCTTGGAACTAATTAAAATCATTTTTTTCAGCATTATTATTATTTTTTTTCTTTCTCTCTCTCTCTTACCTTCACTGGGCCAAATGTTTTGCCTGTGTACAAGGTTTCAGGATTAAAAACTTTAGACTTCTTCTTGTTACTATTTTCAGTTTCCCCCAAAGCAGTATTTTTGTCTGTGAAGCATTTAATCTGCCCAAGCTGACGATTTCCCAGACCAAATCCCCTGCACCTGACATCGCAACTGTCTGCTCTGGAAAGGACAGCAGTGTGACAGACCAGGCACAAAACACCAAGCACAGACAGTGCAGCACAATGATATTGAAACAGATTTGTTTTTGCATACACATCCTGAGAAATTCCTAACAAGCAGAATAAAATAGAGGAAGAAGAACAGTAATAGGTACATTCAGTGTTTTCCATGAGGTACCAAAGGCCACTAAGCAACAACAATGACATTGTTTGGATAGAAGGACTAATGCTTGTGTGTTCGTCTTTGCCCATCATTTACGCGAATGCGCATACTGGTCAGGTACCTGGTGACTTCCTTGGCAGTAGGCTCCACAGCAGCCTTTTGCTCACACAGGTACCTACTTTCACATGCCAGTATATCAGCAACACACCACAACGCAGACACATGTCAGCATGGGACCTCAGCCAGGACCTTCTGAAAATGTGTCCTTCTATGCCAGCAGTTAAGTGACTGGGGAAACACACAAAGCCAACACTAACAGCGGGCTGTGATTTTGGAAGAGGTTGGGAACGAAACTTCTCAGAAAGCAAGAAGACCGGCAGCAATGGCTCATGAATGAAGATGGGACAGACAAAGGCCACATGGTCAGAGGTGGCACATTCAGCCCCAGATTTGGCCTGCCACAGGGGCCACCCGTCACCACTGTGGTGTCCCAGGCACCTGGGAGCAGCTGAGCTCTGGCCACCCCCACCACCATTTGTTTGCAGCTTGGTGGCCAAAGCAATACTGCCAATTAATAAGGCCATATAAACTCAAACGTAGGTATTGATACAAGTTAAAGGCAAGCTGAAATGATACAAAGCGAGTAACCAGCTCAGCTCATTAGCCGGACAGGTTATCCAGGCTAATTATTTCATTCACTCTCCATGAATGAAATAGAGGTTTTTCTGGGATAGCACGCAGATACCATAGCTGGGAGAGACTCCAAGACACCCAGACGTTGAGAAAACAGGACAGCAAAGCAATTAATGAGATGCTAACAGACACAAGGAGGGAACAAGAGGATGTTCAGTCAGTCCCCAGCTAGCAGACGCGTTCTTACTGCGATTGAATACAGCGTGCGCTCCTTACTTTTCTGTCTTCATGTTGAAAGGTATTTTGAGCGGTGGTGAGAAGACTAGTGAATCTGACCTAATTCACTTCAAACCAAGAAATATGTTACAGAATTTCCACTGTTACAAGTTTTAAAATAAGAAACCGGTTCAGGCTACAGTAACCTTTGGAACAAAAACAAGTACAAAAACCCTGGGATAAATATATTCTAACAAACTTCAATGCAACATTTTTGACACTTAATAACGAAAACATTTTTTTCCCCCAGAAAATCATCACAAACCCTTCCTGGAACTAAACTCAATTGGAAGTCTATCTGCTTTACCAATTCATAAATATGATGTTTTTTCCATCCCACATTCGATAATCTGGAAACAATTTTCTGCTTCAAATGAGATTATGGCAACACAAAGCCGATCTTGTCCTTTGCCATGAAATCTAGGAAAATATGTTGTTAAGAGGGAGAGGGATGTTCCAGAGATAGGAGATGATGAAAAACGAATGAAACACTGGAATCAATTGCACAGAGCACATTACTTTTCATATGGTAAAAGCATTAAGAATGTGAAGAATCTACACATGCTCTGGAGTCGGTCCGTTAAACACAAGGCAGGATTTTTCCCCTAATCGTTTCACTGTAATACCCAGACTCATTACAGCCATTAGCACCAAACATTTCAAAAACAGGTGTCTGAAAGGAGGCGCCTTTCAGGCATTAAATAAAACAAGCCGATTTTCGGAGACCTGGCAGTCTGACTGAGGGCGGCAGGAGGCAGGGGCAGGGAGGAACGTGGCTGGCCCAGCAGCATAGCCATGCTGGGCTGACGTGGCTGGAGAGCTGGTGGCATCCCGCTGCCTGCTACGTGGCCCAGCAATGACGGCTCCACAGCCACCCCAGCTCCCCTGTGAAGGGCTGGAGCCATTCTGGCTTCTGACACTGCTGTGGCCCAGCAGAGCCAGGTGCTTCAGAGGAAGAGAACCAGCTTTTACCTCAGCCTCTGTTGAGGGATGCTGGCACTGTGGTGACAGTCGGATATTTTTGTTCCTCAACTTTATATTCTCTACCTCTCACTATGTTCTAGGAGAGGGAAGGTGGGGAGAACAGCCTGCCACTACCATCCCTTCCTGCACCAGGCCGGCTGGTGTCCCCATGGACATGGCAGGCCAAGGTCCCTGTGGATGGGGCAGGCTGGGGTCCCTGTGCTGTGGGGCAGGCTGTTGTCCCCATGAATGGGGCAGGCCAGTGTCCCTGTGGACAGGGCAGGCTGGTATGTGGAGCACCAGGCTAGAGGGGCAGGCAGAAAAACCGTCTTTGCTGGTGCCTCTTTGTCGGCTGGGAGCACACAGAGGATGAAGCCCAGCTCTGTTCCCAGATTAATTTCCTAGATAAATCCACATCTCTCCACCACCCAGGAAGAGCAGGGAGGGTCACTTCTACAGCACTTAGGAAAGAATATGCTTTTTATCGGCCTGGGCACCAAAGGGCATTGTTTCACATTGTTTTCCAGTGAATGCTGGGGGATCCAGACTTGGTGTGGTGAAGGAGGAAAGGAGGAGACAAGGTCAGAAGCAACTCCCAGCTCTAGCAAGCCTCTTGGACAGACTTGGCTTCAGCTTGTGTCACACACAAACCTCTGCCAGCAAAGCAGGCACAAGCTCCTTGCCTGCCCTCTTCTTCCTGGCAGCCTGTTTCACAGCCCCAGGTACACCCAAGCACTTGGGCCCTGCCTCAGGATCTCACTCCCCACATTCAGCAGAAGCAAAACAAGCCCTTGCCTCTCTGGCTCTGCACCGAGACATCAGGTTTCATCACCAGGTTTCTTCACTGCAGCTTCACTAAGGCTTTATGTCATTCCCTGCAGCTAACTGAAAGTAATCCCAAGCTGGGTAGAGTGTATTGCTAAATTGGTATATACTATGATGCTATTTAAGCATAATTTTCATATTTCTTCCTTTTCCTGGGAACATCCTTATTACTCACATCACTGAGAAGATGCTTTGTATAGACACAAACTAGAACTGGGCCGTGTAACCGTTCGTTCATGTTCTTATCCTACCCTAGGCAGTGTAGTGATCATCCATAACAGACATACTCACATACCAAGTCTGACACCACAAACTAATTAGCACACTGTCCTGGAGAAGGATTTACGGTGACTTCATATTTTATAGCTAAACAGTAAGTGAAGTATGTGTAGTAATAAAAAGAAGGTCAGAGACAGGGAAAAAATACATTTCTTTTTACATCACCCTATGAGAGAAACATTTAATTGGATTTTTTTTTTATCTCACTGAAAAAGAAAAGGAACAGGAGTAGGTTGTTTTTCCCCATGGCTTCTCTAGCACAAAGTGAAAGTGGCACAGTCAGACTTCATCCCAAATTCCCCCCCAGAATAGCAGAGCTGATCTCCTGGAAGGGTGTGAAGCAGAGAACAGCAGAACTCTTCTGTATTCTGCTCTCTTCCCAAGGAAAAATTATGCACAGCTGAATATTTCAATCTTCTATGAATATGGTTAAATTCAATCTTTCTGCAGCTTGAAGCTGATGTGGAAATGTAGACTATGAAGTCCTATCAGCTTTGATACTATCTGATAACTGACAGACGTCTGGGGAGAGGCTGAAGTCATTTGGATTGTTCAGCCCAGAGCAGAGCAGGCTGAGGGGAGGCCTCATGGCGGCCTGCAGCTCCCTCACGAGGGGAGCGGAGGGGCAGGCGCTGAGCTCTGCTCTCTGGGGACAGCGACAGGACCCGAGGGAATGGCATGGAGCTGGGACAGGGGAGGGTCAGGCTGGGTGTGAGGGAAAGGTTCTGCACCCAGAGGGTGGTCAGGCACTGGGACAGGCTCCCCAGGGAAGTGGTCACGGCACCGAGCCTTCTGGAGTTCAAGAAGCGTTTGGACAGTGCTTTCAAACTTTTCGGGTGGTCCTCTGGGTACCTGGGAGCTGGACTCGATGATCCTTGTGGGTTCCTTCCAATTCAGATATTCTAGTCCCTTCCAGTTCAGATATTCTATGATTCCATTCTTATCCAAAAGCCCACATCTCATTTTTCCTACAAATAATTCCTCCAACAGAAGGAAGCCAAGCAGCAGTTTACCTTGCCTCCATTTGTGTTGGTCACCCATCATTTTTGCCCAGTTATTCCAGTTTCATCACAAAGGAGGATGCATTTCTGTCTCTCTGGAAAGTGATACTGCTTCCAACTGCCAAGATATTTTCTGGGAGCTTCCAGATTGCAAACAACAGGCCATAGTCTGTAATGGGTGCAGCAAGCACACATTTCTATGGTTACTTGCAGTCCTACAGAGCAATCACACCACTGCCTGCCTTTGGGAGAGGCAGTACACAGCACTGTCTGAGAGGGTGCATCTGCAAAGTTCATCTTTCTTGTCCCTCACTGTCCATGGCTTTACAGAGTATGACTGTTTTTTTTTCCTAACGCATAGCTGTGTCCATCCGTACTTTAAAGTATCAAGCAATATGTGGTTTTATGATAGAAACAATATCCAATAACCTAAACATGGCTGCTACCCTTCAATCTCTAACTGCAAGCCATAAGTGGTGTATGTGATCACATTTTTTGTTCAGCGAACCATGTAACTTTCAGAACTGTCTACCATAAGCTACAGAAACAGGCCTTCCAAAATTGATGGTGAGTCATGGTTTAAACAGCTTATGCTCAGTCGCAAGAAGTTACACATTCTTCCTGTAAACCTAATATTTAAGGGACGATGACTCCTCAAAGATGAACTGCTACAACCTGTTACAACATTTTAATTTTTGAAATCTCCATGAACTTGTTTCTTTTGACTGTTTTAAAAGTGCTTTATATAGAATGCCTCTGGTAAATGAACTACTGTGAGAATTTATTCAGTTCTTTATACAGCGGAATTAGCTACCTTGAAAATACCTGAGGTAAAACAGATAAAAGAAAGAATTACATGAAGCAATTAAATCCCCCTCAACTCTGACTTAAATAACAGGCTTAACAAGACTGATGTCTGCAATGCAAAATTAATGGGAAACTCCAAGAAGAAGAGATAGGAGATACCAGTTTTCATCTTTTTCATCTTTGGTAGACCCAAATCTGCTGTATTTAACACCCTAAAGGTAACAGGCTCATTTTCTTCAACAAGACCAAGATGTGCTCAGTGAGAGCTCTGATCTACTATAAGTACTCAAGATATTCTGATGAAGTAAATATATATCCCACTTCAGCCACTGACTGGAAAAATTGAAGAATTAATGGAGGAAAAGAGATTTATTTAACTCCTGGCATTGTCCAGAAAGGCCCATTTTAATTTTTCCTTCACTTTATACTAAAGCTGTGCATTGTCCCTGAGGTTGTGGCAGCACTACTTCAAGTTCATTTCTCAAAAGAGACGGTACAAGAGGTATTTCCTTTCTTCTCGGCACACTCCACTAGTGACTGAAGGAAAAACAGTGCTGAGATGATGGGTTTGATGCTCATAGAGGCCTCAGCTCCCTCTTAGTTATCTGCAGGGCTAAATGAGTGAGAATGGTGAGGCTCTCTTGTCTAGGTGCACAAGTGCATAAGACCTCCCTTCTCAGTATTACCAAGGCTAGCAGATAAGCAAACTTGCCTTTTTACTGCTACCCCACTGACACTGCACACATGCTGACTAACCACAATACCACTGACTTTCTATAGCCTGGGTTTTAGGCTCTTTGCAGAGCTGCCAACAAGTGGGTAATGTGCATGACAGAGCAGCATCTCATTTTTACAGTTTCAGAGGATGAATTCAGCTCCATCTCTCCAATCCCAAAATATTCTTACTCACAGAAGCAAGGCTAGCTGTACAGCTGATGTGTGGAAACTGTAAATATTACACAACAAGGTACAGGATGCTTTTCTGCCGTTATATACCTCACCATTCAGGTCTTCATAACAGAGGTGTAACAACTCAGCCCCTGCTGAAGCATGAAAAGAGCACCTCAGCCTTGACACACACAGCGTGCCTTATTTAGTTTAGTACAATCTCAATAGAGGTTGCTTTCAAAGTTTATTAAAGTATTACAAAGCTGAAACAAGGTACAGCACTTCTTATCTGTAAAACTGAAAAACACTTCTTGATATTGCAGTGGTTAGAAAACACACCAATTTGCATTAATTGCTTTTGGTATTTGGAATTATTTTTTTAAAAGTCACAGTTTCTCAAGGTTAAAAAAAAAAACCACAACCTAAGAGCAGTTTTCAGAATGATTTTTTTCAATGTCATGTGGCCAATGCAAACCACACTGAATTTTTAAGGTAATGTATTTATTTGGAAGTGTAATTATGCAAATGTTATTTTCATCACTGTAAATATATCTTGGGACTGGAACTAAAACTTCTGGTGCAAAGCTCCCTTTAAGGAGCTGCAGAACTACATGTATATTCACAAATACACAGCCTGTGTACCAGAGCGAACAGATGAGATGCCCAGAGAAGACAGAAAGTAGCATAGACTGGGAAGTTGTTGGTGTCCTCCCCCATTATCAGTCCCCTGACACAAAACTTGTACAATTTTTGATCTGATCTCTTGAATTAGAAGTGGAAAATGTAGTGCAAATTATTTCCTATTTGTAATATTGGATGCTTGAAATGAGATTTCAGGTACATGCATCTTTTTCTTGGAAATAATAGATACAAATCAGGTTTCACTGACCCTAGACTGTAATAGCCCCTTGTGTCAATGTAATTTCCAACTTGATATCATCATATAATTTTTTGAAGATGGCTGATTTTCTCCCATCCTCCATTTTCTCCCCAGGAAGGGACCTCACAACCCGTTATTCTTTCTGCCTAGTGTGGTCAGAGGCAAATAACTGTTGATCAAGTTGCTGAGATGGAAGGGATGTTTGAGGGCCACATGAAGCTCTGTACCTCCCCAGTGGTTTAAGGCAGTCAGTAGTTACCTTTGGCCTTTGTGAGCTCAGCATTTTCCAGCTATTCATCTTCACTTCCCTAAAGAGCTCTATAAAAGTTAACAGCACAATCAATACGCTAGAGATTAGAGCAACTCATACACATACACAATAACGGACTGGAAGGGTAACGATTTTTCTTTCCTAGTGCAGGGTCTGTAGCAGGAGAAGCCTTCACAGACCTTTGTGTGAATCTAGTCCTTAAAAGACAGGAGAGATCATTGTCATCATTCTCAGCGCAGAAAAGTTAACAACAGTCAGGTCACCAACTATTTGTGAAGCTAGGTAAAAATCATTGGGAACAACATTCTTGTTTCAATTTCTTCCCTGGGACAGACTTGCTCTTCTCAGCAGTTTCCCCTCGAGGAACATTATTATAAACAACTGTCCTATTTTTATGCAAATTCATGTTTTACAGGAGATAAGACAGTAATGATAAATTCTTCCCATTTCCTAACACTAGATGAGAAAAACTCCACTCCATAAAGAACCAAAATTGTAATATCAGAGTGTCATTCTTAACGGGGGTGAAATATATTCCCTTATTAGCGGGAACAGAACATCATTTGTTCTTGTAACATGATCTGGTTGTCTGGAAAGAAAAATCCTAGTTAATCATTTTATTTTATTATATTTTTTCCAATGACTGAAATTTACACAAATGAAAATAACTAGGGATTCATCATGGGCTGACAATACTTTCAGATTAATAACGGGCGGTGTCGCATCTCCTCTAAATTACTAACTACCTTGACAGACAGCTAATAAACACTGTAGCCCAGCGCAGCAGCCTCCTACACATCACATCGTCCCCCGGGTGTACGACGACACAAGATGCGCATATTAGGAACATTTCTCATTTGCATAAATTAAGCTCCATCTCTGCCTTACCTTGTCTCCTTGTCCTTGGGCATCGCAGGAGACCCATAGCTGAAAGCCTGTTTGTCGACGGGAGACGGCACCACCTCAGCCATGCCCGGGAGGCCGAGGGCGCTCCGCACTTTGGCATCCACAAACACAGGCGGTCCCGGCTCCTTTTTGAAGGACTGGCGGCTGGGGGAAGACCTGTCAGGCTGGATGGCGTGGGGGGGAACGTGGGCGCTATGGTGCGGATGGATATCGATCATGCGCATGTCAGCCACCCGGTGGGGGGACGCGGGAGGCGTTTTAGAGCTGAGCGTGGGCAAATGGCTCTCCGGGTACTTTCGTGGCTTTTGTCTGTACAAGGACTGCTCCAGCATTTCAGGCGGCATAGACGGGTTACAGTAAGTGCTTGATGACCTCATGGCACTGCGATGGTAGGCTACAATGTGATCGGGGACATCGAGGGGGTGTCCGGTGTGGGGTGCGGCCACACTCATCCTCCCCTCGTGAAACAAGTAGGGGTCCCCGTACAGACCTTCATTTCGGATCAGGGCAAGGTTTTTGTTACTCATGTCCTCATCTGGCTTCACGTCCCGCCTCTCCAGAATGGCGCTTGGGCTGGGCGATATGGAGCGCGATGCTGGCACGCTGGAGAGCCGGTCCCTGGGGATAGTGGCGTTGCCTGGCACACCCATGGGCCGTCCCCCTCCGTAGGGGATCCTGGACGGAGAGGGAGGCATGGAGTGGGGCACCGGGGTGGAGGGTGGCGAGCTGGGCATCGCATGTGAAGGGTGTGTGGCAGATCCGGGGCGGGAAGCGCTCGGGCCGTCTCGGCCCGTATAAGCAATTTCCCTCTGCATCTGGAAACAAAAGGAAAAACGTACAGGATGTAAAATTACTGGATGAAGAAAAGATGATGTGGGTTGTGGCGACCTCCGCATCTACAGAATAAAAAAGAAAACTACCTGCAACACCAAATCATTTGTCATCTGCATAAATAAAACCTCTTGTGACCTCAGTGCCTAAAGAAAACAGCACCTATAGACAGCAATAAAATGGGCTGCATGTTAAAGGAATATGAGAGTCTTAAAAATGAGTTTGCTCATGCGAATACTATATTACCATTATCTGTTTTTCCCAAGCTGATATCAGGGCTTTTACTACCACATTTGTAGGAACATGTAGCTGGTACATGCTGTAACAGCTTATTGATCAGACACACACACCAGAGTTCACTGATTCCACACTATGAAGAAAATGCTGGTGCTCTGGCACCACAAATAAACCTGAACTCCTTAGACATGAGAAAATAAATATTACAACTAATTGTCCATTTGCTTCAGTGCAGGATTTGGCCTATTGCTAATACCTTGATGTGGTCTTTATTATGCAGAGGATACACAAAGCATAGGAGAACAACAGGCACCAACACTTACTGAGAGTAAGACACATGATTTGCATGAAAACGGTCAGCCCACATAAAACATGTGCCAAAGGTTCCTGCACCGCAACCAAAGATAACTGAGCTTTGGAAGATTTGTAGGGAACATACTCAGAAAATATTTTATTATAGTTTTCTAATCATCATCAGCAACTGCCAGCAGTAAGGAATGAATAAGCAAGGAAATGAAAGGGAAAAGTTCCTTAACAGTATATTAGTGCTTTGCTAACTAAGGCCATAGCCAAAACCTGCAGTGAATACATGTGCTTCTGAAACTGCAACATCACACTGCCCAGCAATGACCTCTCCAGGTGACTGAACATTGTCAATGATGGACACAGGAGAAATTCTCCCTCTAGCAAGCATCATGTGCCTGCTCTGGTGCCATTCGGATAAAGTGGAAAAACAGGGAAATGAAGAAGTAAAGTTGGCTTCCACCAAGTGCATTAAACAAAATTACAGCTTCTAGAATTTGTGCTTGCAATTTCAGCTTCCCTCTCCATCATTTCCAAGGGACTGTAGAAAACCAAGTGTCACCAAGCCCAACTACACGTTCCTGAAGTTACACAGTACACGCTCATGTGTAGTGGATGCCATTGATCTGAAATCTTCGCCATTTTTTCCCCTCTCACTTCTTGCTTTGACAATATGACTGGATTCGCTGCAGTAACAGTGATCCATGCCTGATGAAGCAAGAAGTTATATTCTATTCCTGCCCCACCACAGGTTTTTCCACTGGCAAGGGAATTGCACTAGCGGTATATAAACAATAGCTGTTCTCATCACAGCAGGCTCTGCACTTGGGAATTACAAATGACGTTCCCCAGGGCCAGAGATCAAAAGTCTGCAGTATCAAATATCAAAAAGAAGAAAGGAGATAACCTGACTGTGGCAGCAGCAATAATAAATAAGTGCAAACAGAACAAAGGAGTGCGCAGGGATGCGTCATAAACGAGCCGACAAAAGTTATCCGGCCAAAGGGGAACATGGGATAATTTGTTTCATTTGCACAGAGAACTACTGAAATTTACAATAATATATAACTAAACGGTATTAATAAAATTATCAGTGGGCATTCAACACAGTTCTCCATCTGGCTTGAAGAAACGCTGCAGCATACCAAGCTGGATTGTGCATTCAGACTCTGGACCTGAGCCAACAGAACAAAAAGACTCCTACTGAATCTGAGCTGCTTTGGGATCATGCCTCCAGGGATAGGCAGCACTAGATGTTTTGCGATGAGAGAAGAGCACGGGGGGATGAAACACCTCCTTGGTCCCCACCATACAAGCTATACCACGCCTTGTTTAGGTACTTCAGCTAAACCTACCACAGATTCAACAGTATCTGGCACACAAAGCACAGGCACTCGGATACACTGGGTTGCAGTGAAAGGAAAATCCCGATGTTACCTTGTAGAGAGGAGAAAATTTCCATGGGAAGCCTTGAAAGTAACAGGTTTTATTTTCCTTAACTTCTGGACTTCAAATTCCTATATACGCACATTCATTCCTCGTAAGTCAAAGAAATCTGTCAAAGAAAAATTTCTATTTTCCACCTTAGCATATTCCCATACTTGAAGAGGGAAACAAGGAGTTCAAATACAGGGCTGAGCTGTTATTCAAACGCCTTTTTCTTGAGTACTGGCATTTACAATGCTATCTACTTTTGCTTTGCTTTGCTTTGCTTTAAAATACCACATGGAACACACAGCCTGAATCAAGACCCCACTGGGCTGGGAGGGCACGAAGCTTGAGTGCACAACCCCTTCCTGGAAGGTTCACTTTCTATTTTAGGCTGTGACTCAGCCCCTGGGTGGAGTGCGCAGAAGGGGAGAGCAGCTGGAGCCACTGAGCCCAGGGTACCCAGGGCAGGAGGGCTGGGGCACAGGAGCCACACAGGGCCAGGAGCCAGGCAGCCTCACTGGCCACATTACAGCATCTCCTGTTGCCTGGTCAATATTTTCTTTCTATTTTTTATTTTTATTATTTTTATTTTTTCTTCTCCAAAATCTCCAGATTCTTTGCCAATGGAGACTTCAAAAATTCAAATGATAGTGTCTCTTCATGCTTCCCCCTATACATCTTTTGTGTGATATTCAAGACACACTACTCTCTCCCACATATACCCCACTTCCTGCACTGTTTTTCTTCTTCCTGCCCTCCACCTCACACCACTGAGCAAAACCCCAGCATTGCTCAATGAAAATGTACTCTAATGCATAAACTGTCTGGAGCCATATGTTCTTGGACTTACGTTGCATGACTCAGGGACAGAGAAAGAGGATACTGGGTTTATCTGAGCCTGTAAATACTAGGTGAAGTCACAGCCAATTGCTTTCAGGGTAAAAGGAAGATCTTTTAATATAAGCATAGGATCATGTGCTTTTCAACTGCAGCTATGTAATATGTTTGCCTGAGGGTGTGGTTTTGTTTAGCACATAGGTCTTCCTTGTTCTTGCTCCCTGTAGCCTTTACACCCTTGAAATAGAAATTTGTTTGTCAATCCTTGGGGTTAAAGTATGGCAAATGGCTAGTACAACAATTTCTGTATAAAGCACTAGAGGGGATAGGCATCACTGAGAATCTTTTACTTGATGCAGTAAAAAAAGATCACACCACATATAAGTGTCTCCTGAGGAAGGTTTCGGTCAGTCTAACAACACTTCAGTCTGTAAGATACAGATCTGGGTATTTTTTGAAGGAGAACTACAGAGGCACTGGACATATACTGAAGAGCGAACATCATACAAAATCAGTTATGTTCCTTATTTCAAACCAGTTTGCATACTCAGTAACTTGCTGTGTGATTATATGCAGAAAGGTAGCAAAGCAGCTATCCATCCACCCAAACGGCTTACATAAAGGCTGAGCAGACCAGTATCTCTGCATACAGCAGAATACAAAGCCTGCTGCAGCTCCTGGATCCTCAAACAGCTCAGCTACCCTGAAAGAAGGGCAGAGTCACAGTATCATAAGCCTTATGGACAGCAAAGGGCAAGCTGCCATTCAGTGGCTCGACAGCTGGTGTTTTCTGCAGTACAATCCCATCTGTCTTGTCCTCCGTCAGGACTAATACAACACTGTGCTGATCTTTATTCTAAATTTCTTATGGCTGTCCTGCCTCATAGGTCACTCTTGCGGTCTGTCCCAAGGTGGGCCTCCCACAATGAAGAAACCGTCCTCACTTCTGCCTCTTGGGCTGGCTTCAGTGCATCATTTGTACCCGTGGTGTGCACCAGAGCAGCACATGGAGCTGTGCCCACACACACCAGGGCAATGCCAACTAGTGTTATGCCTTACCACTGATTCATTGGTGCCACACCAACACTCCACCTCACCAGGCATGGATACCAGAGGTGTACCCTGACTCATGCCACTATCTGTTAACATCTCACAGCAAAACACATGCAAAGGGAAAAGTAGGTGAGGGTTTTTGACCTGGCAGACCTTTCCATTGCTCTCCCAGGCCTTGTCTACGTCAACAGAGAGCACAGCAACTGGCTTTGCCCCAAGGGTTTCAGCCTGCCAAAATACCTAGATGGAGCATGTTCCTTAAGAGGTGCTCATCTTTGCACTGTCCTGGAGACACCCTGGAGTTGCCAGCAGACACCTCAGGCATGCAAAGCTATTGCTTTTCTTACTCTCCTATTGGCACCCTGTAGTTCCCCGAGGAAACTGCACCTGTGTTCCTAAACTGGCTCACCCACCAGTAAACTGAGGACATCTGAAAAGAATTTTATCAAGAGCTTGGAGGATCTTTGATGAAAAAGCTACAGAAACACTAAATACTGATATAAAACTGACAAATGCATCTACATTACTGATAAATTCGAGGTGAAGAGATCTTTTACAGAAACTGATCACAAGAAGAAAGTCCTCTAAAATTGAGACAATCCTTCACTTTGTTTCTAGGAAAAGAAAGGAAAGACTTACTTAAAGAACCCAAAACCCAACAACAATACAATCCACTCATTTTTTCTTCTCTCATAAAAATAAACTGACAGCCTTACAGCTCTAGCTGTCCAAACCCCTCAGTTTGATCAGTAGTTGCACGATGTGATACCACATCTGTCATGGCTGGTCTTTCACTAAGGTTGGGTTTCCACAGCTGAAAGCACAAATCAGCTTTTGCAAAAAACTGTCAGATACAGTTTTGATACTTCTAAAATAATATTTACAAGAAGAAATAGTGCGCTTGAAAATTATAGAATTGATAAACAGTCTGAAAATGACATTTTTAATGTATATGTACCATGACTGTCTTTCTAAAGCCAAATCCTTCTCATGCTATCAGACATCACTTTGTCACACTTGTTTGCTCTTACCTTTTCTTTGTATGTCTTTTAATTCCTATACATTTCCTTATTCTGTTGGGACATTACAGAAAAAAAACAGGCCGGCTGCAGCTGCGGGTTCCTCCAGCTGCCCAACGGCATACTTACAAACTGCAAACACATTAGCATCACTTTTAGCTTTTTCTGGTCAGGAACTTTCCAATGAAAAATACTTTCAACAGACAATGCTAATTCAAAAGAGCTGAAACATTTGGTAAAAACATCAGTAAAGCAAACGTCACTTGGAAAAAAAAAACACCCAGCAGATTTCAGTCAAACACCAATATGGTTTCTTATCAGACAACCCTGGAGTGCTCTAGAGCTTTGGCTTTCCAGATCCACAGACCTGGGGCATCTTTTGCATAGTTTTGGTATATGTCAAGCTGTAAAATCTCCATATTATGGTGCAAAAAGAGCTGAGCTTAAAACTCAGAATATTCATGAAACTGCAATTCTCTGATTCTAGTGATTGCACCAGAACAAAACAGTTAATGGGACATATATGGATAAGGCAAGAGAATTGCTGGGTTTTCCTTCTTCCATCTATGTTATTAAATCTGTGTGTTTTTCTTTCCCTGATCAACAATGCTGCAATCAGCCAAAATAAGACGTTTCTTAGGGTGAACCACTCTTACAGTTTCTATGTTTGTAGGCTTATTTTGCCAGGATCGCCTGGCCAGAGGGTGACATGAACACAACAGGATAACCAGATGATGATGTTCACTATCCTGAGAGGTGGCAGTTAGAGCACATAAACACGATTATCCAGAAAGGAGACATGCTGCCCTGAGTGAACCTCAGTCAGGCGTCATCACCATACTATTTGATATCACCGTGGCATCCCATCCCCATGTCTTCCTACCTGTTGTGCAGGTGTACACAAGGGGTATGGCACGAATACCCCTAAGAATTTTTAGGGTACAATATTGTAGGAACACATACATTAGCTTGAATCAAGCAGAGCTCAGCCACAGCATTATTTCCCTTTCCACATGACAGAGCATCAAACACATTCTTAACATTATTGTCCCTTACTTTATACCTAGATCTTTAATGCACACTTGTGTATGAACCCAGTCCCTGCAGCTAACCAAATGTTTTACCTTAAGGTACTTTACATGTCTCGGTATGTCCTTTTATATCCCTGACTACATATAAACTTAATTCATACCATATCCTAAAGATCCCATGGGGAAAACAAAGAATACCTGTTTCACTTTTTACTGAATATAAAACAGATCTGTAAAATTCTAAGCTAACCACAAAACAAATTTAATGGTGATATCAAAAATAATATTTGATTGCTTCACCTTGCCTCTAAGTCAATGTGCATGCTGAAGGTGGATCTTGCAAACAAGCAGAGAGGAGTCTCAGACCAAATCCTACACAGTCTGCTCTTTCAGGCATAATTTTTCAGCTGTCCTGATGCTACTCTGGTTATTTGTTTCTACAATTAAAAATAGCAGCAGTCTTATTACACGCGGTCAAAATTGTTACCTACAGAAAAATAACATAACCTTTGATAAGATTTTTGCTCTGAAATAATTAAAGCCACTTACTGTTACTTAAGGAAATCACCTGTATGGCTACAGCAGTAAGATGAACATTTGTTTCCACTTCTTCTAATAAAGCATTTTTTGTTTTCAGCCTTGAGTCTACATCCTCAGTCTACAGTACAGCATTTTATAAATCCGTGCCTTCTGGGAAAAGGTTTTTAAACAGTAAAAATGTTCCTTGTTCTCTCTGCTCACAACAGGGGCAGGCCATCTTGCTTTACCCAGTCATCTAAGTAATGCTGCCTCAATAGACTGAAGTACTTTTCCACATGACAAGCCTGCAATTTCTCCTCCCCTTCGAAATTAGTCACTAAATAACCTCCTTGGCATGTCACCCAGTCACAAACTGTGCAACACTATGTGATTCAATCGCTCAACCATTTTTTAATGCGCGCCTATAAGATGCATAGAAAGAGGCTAACATCATGGAATGAAGTACAAGGGAGACTCACAAAGGGGAAAGCCATAAATAAAACTACGAGTAAACTCCATTTAGGTAAGAGAGTGCATGTTAAAGGTAACTATATAAAACGCATCCATATTAATTTCCCAACAGGAGAAGATCTCCAATTATTTAGCAAACCCAGTACATACAATTCTAGGGAAAAAAAAAAGAAAAATACAGTCATTATTAACCTTGGCAGCTTTTTGAATGCTCCGCTTTGTGGGGACACCTGGCAGAAAGAAGCGCGAGCCCCTCCCGCCAGGAGAAGCACCTAGACACAGGAGCAGGCTGTCTACTCATTAACCAGGCACCTGAGCTGCTTGGCTAACCTGAACTTTGGGGCCCCCATAAATCAATCGCACGGTTATCTCTGCAGCACACCGCGCTAGCCATTAGGATTGCTTTTTTTTTTTTTTTAAGGCAAAATAGAGATGGCAAATGTCCAAAAAAAAATAGATAGAAAGCTTGCTTCCCTCCCTTCCATCCCCTCACTCTGAAAGACCCAATAACATTGAAAATGTACCCCTAAAAATATGTTATTTGCAGTGCGAAAGAGATGGCACTTAAACATCATAGGGCAACGTCATGACACAAGCACTTTGCAGCACTGCAGTTATCCTCCTGATTTTTTGTGTGCATTTATTTTTGCTTTTATGCACGTAAAATATTGCCTGTATCATCATGACTGGCATTTAGAAGAATCAAAATACAATTTAAGTGCATGACCTTGAGCTAATATCAATATAAAGAACCATTTATAAGGGGACCTAACTGGAGTAACATTTCTATTTCACAGTACTCCCTCCTCTCAGCCTCTCATCCGTGAGAGAGGGAGGCATCACTCATTGCTGTTACAAAAGGGTAAGCTGACACAAAGCATTTGCGTAACATGACAAAGATCAGAGCAGATCTGGTAGCCAAAACTAAAAATCCAGGTGTTCCACCCCTTACTACACACTCCCCAAGAGCAGAAGGAATCGTCCAGATTTGCAGACAGCTGTTGTGTTTTCCCATTATAAATTTGTACACCATTATTGGTCTTGACCAGAACTCCACAAAATTTCTATGTAGCATAACATAATGTAAGCAGTCTTTTCAAGTGCGTAAAAGTATTTGTCTTAATTGTAGCACTTCCAGTTTCACTGTGAAAATATTTTAAGATATTATTTTTATTAAATATTTGCACTAGAACTATAAAAAGTAACATCATGGCACAGAAACAATCTTAAACCAATTTATTTTCATTTCAAATTTAATCAGTCAAGGCTTGTTTCTTGCAGTATAGGAGTAAAGCAGTATTTACCGATGAAGCATCTGGTTTATATTTGGCAGGTTTTACTAACCAGTCAAGTATCCCCTTTTAATGAATGGAAGTATGACCTAGTTAAAAATCTGCTTAGGTCTGCTGACCAACTCAAAAATATCAAAAATAAAACTACAAGCAAATTATCCTAATACACTTTTGTGTCACACATGCTTTCCAGCAAGTGCAGAGTACATTCTGCCATCCACGTTCTTCCTTACAGGGGAACAAACCTGCAGTGAGAAATCACATTATTATGCTAATATGCAGGATAAAAAAGACCGCTATATTTCACTTCTGTTACTCTGCAGTGAATTGCAAGCTGGTAGGATGCACATTTTCAGTAATTGGACTCTAGCATGATAAAGTATATCCCAGAACATCAGGCACACTATAACTAGTTCTCCATACATCTGGCACTATATGCAATAGCCTCCAAGTATGTCTGATGCATATGAAAAGTTTTTCATATGAGGAATGAATCTTCTTTTAATTTTAAAATACACCGGGCACAGCATCATAAATAGTGCACAGATATATCATTACCAAGGCTGTAATTTAATTTGTAGGTTCTAACAATGCATACAAACCATTCAAGTATCACTTTCCATTTCAATTACTTTATCAGAGCCCTCAAGCCTTGTCTAACTTGCTATGTATTATCCTGTGTTTAATTACTTGCCATATATTTGTTTATAATGTACTGTACAGAGCAATAGTTCCTTTCCAGTTTAGCCCCCCATATAAACAAAGGGTATGCCCCTAAGAAGCGCAACACCCTACACTTCACCGAGATCAGACCTGGAAGTTAGCCCATTGCTTTAAAATCTTTGTTAACGTCTATGGTGATGACAGGCACAAATTACCACTGAGGTATATCTCTGGTCTCCCTGCTTTTCTTCTACATTATTAACGTTAATTCAGGACCCTTGGAACTATTTGCCCAACATATTAATTTATTTTCTCTTTGCTCCCCTCGATTCTCAGTTGAAAACTGTTAGAGACACATTAGTAAAATGCACAATTATAAACTGGGAGAACATTTTGAAGTCTGCTGTGGGGTACACATATGAGGCATAGATGTAACTGGCTTATTACTTGACTGCTGATCAAAGTTCTTTCTGTTCCTGATAACGGCTCTTTTGGTCCCTATGTCCCTAATAATACTTTCATGGATGGAAATAATGAAGCAGTTAATGTTTGTACTGCTGTAAACAACCATTTCCTTAACAGAAAACAGGGAAATTTATAGGCTTGATGGCTTGTCACTGACTCAACTGTTTTGCTCTCAGTACTCAGGAGCAAAGCTTGTGATGGAGTCAATGGGGTTTTGCTTAAATGCAACAAATTAGTTAAATCCAGCAGAATCCAAGTGGGAAGACAGTTTGCTGATGAAGTTTTTTACAGCTGTTTTCTGAAAGAAGCATTATTTATTTATTTCTTTATTTCAATGAAGGTGTCACATGACTTCATCACTCCTATAGCCCACCCAGAATCTAATTCTGATCAAAGAAACCGAGAGTGTAGGAGGACAGAGACCTGCATGTGGACTTGTTTGTAGAACCTCCTAAGTCTCCAGTTACACAAGACTTTTCAAGGTAGCAAGAGAGCTACCATCAGCATCTGTCTTCCCTCTGCACAGGCAAACACCATGACAGAAACCTCTCACTGGGCTTATCCACTTTCTGCAATGAAAGCAAAGAGACCAACCCCTAGCTTTGCCTCCAATCATTCAGCAGAGGAACAAAAAAGAAAGGTCATATCCAGCCCTGACCTCAATCTCAGATGCTTCCCCACAGCAAAAATGGGGGAATAGATCACAGACCCCCCAGGTTGCTGTTCTTCACAAAGGCACCAAGGTGTCAAGCACACCCCCTGACCATATTCATACCTACAAAGACTGAAAATCCTGCAGGATCACTTCTATGAATTTGAGAGGCCAAGCTAAACAAATAGATGGGAACAGAACAGTTTTGGCTGCCTGACATATATTGGACTTGATATTATGTGCAGACTATCTTCTCCTAAACATACATGTTGTTTGTTATTCCCTCTGTTTACTGATTCCTAAGGCACTTGGTGAAATAGATATGCCTTGGGGTAGATATAAATACCATTTATCTACCTTGGGCTAGATATAAATACCATAAAGTTCTCTTATGCTTATGCCAAACTCTCTAGTTCTAGGGGAAAAAAATAAAAAGAAGCAAAGAACAAACAAATAAGCAAAAAACATCCCACACCACACATTGCTACTAGCTAAAATGAACCACTATAAAGGGGACAGGCAGCTCTAAAGCCTCACCGCTGGCAATGCAGCGCAGTTGGTAGAAGAGCTGGCACTCGCAGTGTGGAGCAACCTGCACATGGAGCCTTTGAACCAGCACACAAGTGAGCATCTGGGCTCCAAGAGAACAACGCCTCATTGTAACATGTAAAGCAACAGCATGTTTACATGCATACATATATGTATGCGTGCCAGCAGCACATTTGTGGCCTATCCTTTGGTGATGGTTAGTCAACATAATCAGGAATTTTGGATTTTTAGGGATTTAAAAAATTAAAGGCAAGCAAGTACAAGCAAGCAAATCCTGGAGGTGCTGGAAACTCTATAAGCCTCTCAAACTTTATTTTAAGTATACTTGAGCAAATATAGCCAACTCTCTCTGGAGTCACATGAAGAAGGTTCTGCAAAACTGAACTATTACGTCAGGTCTGCAGTCTGTCTCTCTACCCTGTAATTTAAACCTCATGCTTCCCCCTCATCTCTGTAGTGATTTAAACAAAGACATTTTCCTAGCCATAGGAAAGTATCACAGCATGTATCACAGACATACATGCACTAAGCATTTCCCCAAAGTTAAGATTGCACTATTAGTTGCTTCGTATTGGGTCTTTCTCATCCAATGTTGCATTCAAAGGCAGTCAGCCAGGCACCCCCCAGAGTCAGCTCCTTCCCTCCCCAGCCGGGTGGGACAAGCTGCCCGTTGGCGTTCCTTGCCTCTCCCCACTGACAGCACCAGGAGGCAATTTCTACCACAAGTTTATAAGGGTTAGACTTTTTTTCTTACTTTTTTATCATGACCCTGTCCATATGTCTTTTCATTTAGCTCACTCTCTCCTCTGTTTTCAACCTATTGTTTTCCTTTTTCCTTTTTTTTTTTCCTTTTTTTTTTCTTCTTTTTTTTTCCCCGTTATAAGTCAAGCTGAGATACTAAAACTAGAAGGGATAACGGCAGTTTCATTCCAACTGCTGCTGCTTGCTACTCCTTATGATGGACTTTGCTGTCATCCACATTGGTGGATCCAACTTGGCCTGTAGTTCCTGCTTGATTAAGCTAAGAATTAAATGCCTCTGACCTGAAGCTGCTAATAAACATTATTTATTTATCAACAGAGCAATATAAAAGCACCTCCGCATGTCAATCTTTTCATCCTCCGTCCTACTATTAGCACTCTTTCTTATACCTAAACATTTTCAATCCTAAACGTAGAGGACTGAGTTTGTAGCATGATTTTTTCCTGCTTATCCCACATGTAATGCAGAAATATTAATAAAAGATATAAATAGTGAAAAAAAATATTTGGGAAGGTAATAGGGAATTCTGAATGTAAAACTCTAGAAAAAAAAAGATGAAAAAAAAGAAAAAGAAAAAAAAAGGGAGGGGGGAAGAATGGGACAGGGTGAAGTACAATACTAAGAGTTTGTGAAAGAGGCCAGAGGTGAAAGAGAGTAATATTGTAGATGGAGTGTTGAGAACTAAATAGGGAAAAAAGAAAAGGATAATAAATAACAAAGAAACAAAAACAGGAGAATTAAGACCGGAGGAGGTGAGGTACTGATGAGAAAAAGACGAATTAAAGAGAATATGAAGAGAATATGAAGAGAAATTCAACATCAACAAAAAAAAGGAATGAAAGAATGAGAAAAAATGAGAGTGGAAGAACATGAATTACTTCAAATTTTCTTCAAGGCTAGAAGATTTTACCTTAGCTCTTGTTATTACAATGCTGTAGCCTAGCATAGCAGGCACAGGAGAAAGGGAGAGAGGAAGAAAGAAAGGAGAAGAGGACAGAGGAAGAAGAAAATACATCCAAACATTCTTTCGCTTGGGCTAATATTCTGAGGATTTTCCTTTTTTGTTTTGTTTTGTTTTGTTTTCAGGGGTTGTCAAAATATGAGGGTGGCTTTTACGAAAGAAGCGAGCAGAGAGTTCCAGGTAAATGCCAGCTGGAGTAACCCCACAAACGCATGAAGACACTAGCATTCAAAGCAAAGATGCTTGATGCATTCAAAAGCTACAAAAGGCTTCCGAAACCTAGAACTAAGTTGAGCCATTCCCTCTGGAGTTGTGGTTAAGATTTAACACAGCTTTGTCTCCTTCAAACATCATAGAAAACAGCTCTCTACAAGTCAGGCCTCAGTTCAGCATCTCCTTGTTGACATGCAGTGGAACCAAGTGCTGAGCAATAACACTGAGGGTGCTGCTGCCTTTTGTCTGGTTGTTAGTGGGGGACAACAGAAATTCTAGGCTGATGAAGTCACCACCAAGCTCTGACAAGTGGCAAGACTTCTCTTTATGTGTGTCCTTCTCACAAGACTTTTTCCTATATTAATTCCACACAGCTATGACTGCTTCCCCAAATACGCCTCCACCTCCAGAGCTCATTGGTCATCATAATGCCCAGGTGTCCTTCTAATTCCTAGACTAAGATCACTTTATTCAAGTGTAAAACAAGAATCCAATGTAAAGATAAGGGGAAAGCAATAATAGAATGAGCTTCTTTCCATAAAAAGAAAATTGAGTTTACAATATGCATCAGCTTAGAGCTAGATAAGGAGCCAGATTAACATTTGGACTAGCCTGGTGGCACCGGTAGTGAACCTTTCTACACTCCCTAGTGGACATTACTGCAGATTAGCTGTCCATGGGACACAACCTTGGTGACTCTGGGTGATCTCTCCTTGCAGAAGAAGGGAGCACAAGGCCACACAGAGCTGCCCCCAAGCCGTACCACGAGGACCTCCATGCATTAGGCAATCCGAGCAAAACGACGCATGACACACAGCACATTTTGCGTTAGCCCAACTGAAATGACAGTGCTGCTGCGTGAGGGTTTATTCCCCCAGCAACATGTCATCGTTTGAGCTATTTCTCTGCTACCACTCTGCGTTACTTTGTTCCTGAACAGCAAGACGGACATCCAGACCAGTGAATGTAGCAGACACTCCCTTCTGCGTATTTATGAGTGCATTTCATTTCCTACAAGCAAATGGAATGTGAGAGTTAAAAAAAAAAAAAAAAAGCTATAATTATCCAATTAAGCAGAGAGACGTTAATAAATCTCTCATGCTTGATTTTCCAGTGCTTCCTCAGTGCTCTTTCCAGACAGAGTAGCATGGTGAGTACACCGAGAAACCTCTTAACATTTCAGCCAAGATTTTTCAGAGTGTTATCACAAATGACAAAAATATAAACATACTGAAACATAACACATTTCAATCCTAAAAAGGTCGGATTTACATAATTACATCATTGGTTTGCCAATATCCACATTTATCTCATCAGTATAGCACGGCCCACCCAGCCCATAAGCTATTAGACTGTTTGGACTGAACATATAAAAGCTGTTACCGATTTTTTTGTAAGTTCACATTATGACACCCCTCATAACTAGGGTTGAATTTGAACCAACTGTTTGTTTCTTTTTGCTTTTCCACAGCTGCTTTTGAGGCAGAATTTTCTGAAAACAAACAGGAGTCATGTAATTCATGAAGATGTAGCAAGCATTTCCTTCCCCCCGCCCCGTTCCCCTTGAAGATATCAAGCACATCATGCACATAGCACAGACAGCCACCACCAGTGCAGGGAGCCAAACCCTTCAGACCAGTCTCAATGTCAGCACTTCCTCAGGGCACTGCTGAACTGATGGGGTCATCCCTTTTCTTTTCCCAAAAAAGGAATAGTTTCAAACACGTACATTTCTGGTACAGATCAGCATTTTTATTTGGTTTAAATATGCTGTATATCAGATTTCTTCTCTTTAAAAAAAGAAATACTGTTAGTAACTGAACTCATAAATCAAAATAAATGCATGGCTTTCTGACTTGCTGTACTAACGACTCAGCTTTTATTTTTGGTCCATATTTGTATTTTTTCCCACTGTGCTGAAGCCAAATAAAACTGAACAAGTTGATATGGTTAAATGAACATAAAGGAAAGCATCACACTTGGTCTCATCTGGCATTACGTAACAATAGAGTCAAAACATAATTTCTATTACAGATATATGCAATTGATTATGATATAAACGATATAAAAATGTTACAAATCATAGCTGATGGGTAAAAGACCAAAGCAACATGTCCACACCTGTAACCACCTATTTCTCTCAATGTAATGGCGCAGCAAATCAGAAGAAGTTGCTGTGCTGAGTTTTGGCCTCAGCACTGTCAGCAGGAGAAATGGTCATGGAAGCCACAGAACTGAATTTTACAATGATGTGTCCAAACTGGACTGCATCTCTTAGCTGTAAGGCCAAGCAAGTATTTGCAGGTATAAGCACATTTTTTGCAACGTTAGAGGTGCTATCACTGCAGCAATCACTTTGAGCCCTACATTTTGTTTTTATTTTACTTCCTTTTATCCAAAAAAGCATACAACCTGTCACGGTCAGCATGACTGAAGTAAATAACCTACTTTATTCTAAGGTGAAGCTATCTATAGTAAACATTTAGTGACTGAGGGACTAGCCCTTTACCCAACACACCCTCTTGGCCTTTTCACTCAGTCACACAGAATTTTGATTTGCAATGATGTAAGAAAGGCATATACTCATGCAAAAAATAATTGCAGCATCACATCACTTCTCATGGAGCCCTGCTGCCTGCTGTTATTTGCAGCTGCCTTCCTTTTGCCAACTGCGGCTTTTTTTAACCCCAGATCTTACATGTATCCAAGGAAAGATATTTTTACTCCTCATATTTTCAGAAGTCTGATTAGTTTTCCAGAGCCCACATTAGAAAAAGTATAATCCAACAAGGAGAAGAATCAAAGTCCTCAAATACATACATGTGTTCTGGACACCAGGTACTGGTTTACTCTTTTTCTGTGTCAAAGGAAGATGGGGACAGAACTAATTCTCTTTAGTATTCACATGATACCAAACTGCCACCTCCACATGGTGATTTTAAAGCTCTTTTCAAGTAAAAGCTCATTTGGAAAGCTAACTGGAAGTCACAAAGCTTGGCTGGACTTTGGTACCAGCCCAGAACATAGGGGACTCCAGCAATTCAGATAAGCTACCAGTTTACAATGGAGGTAAAGAAGGAACTCCCCTCCAAATAAGAGAGGTCACGGCCACGAGCATTTTTATCGTCTGCCAGTCTGTTTAGGGAGCTCTGGCAACATCTGACCCCGCCAGCTACTTAGGAATTTCAAGTAAACAGCCAAATTAGTGCAAATTGTTCTACTAAAAGCAAGGGCAATGGAAAAAAAAAAAAAGTAAAACATCTAAAGAATTGGAACAAGGAAACATTATGTAAAAGAAGGTGGAGTAAGAATAAAACCAGAAACCAGTAGACAATAAAAATGGACTCAAATCCAATCCTTATGTTTTTATTCAGGGCAAGTTCCCAGTGAAGGCACTGAAAGCTTTGCCGAGAACCTTAGACTTATGTTAGAGATAAGGCTTCCCATTTTAATGAAGGACTGAGGAGACCTTCACACGAGAGAGATTAGATGTTGTCATTAAGGAACTTCATCAGCTCCAGGGCAAGCTCTGAGCAGACCTCAACACGAAAGACAGGCTGGCTTGAACATGCGCCTGTTAGTGGGAAAGAAGGAGCTTCCCCCAACAAAATGCCACGAAAACAACTGTATTGTGGTTGCAAGTCGACCTGTTTCCACAGAGAAAACTCTCTGGGAGTTTCCAGGTAACTGGTTTGTGATATCTACCATATGACACTCCTCTTAGGCTAACTGGAAGATTACTGCATGGGTGCGGCAAGCTCAGGTTCCTTCAACGTTTTAGTATCAAGAGCATTATACTTTCTTTTAACAGCAAGTTTGACGTAAACTTAAAATCCATCTGCATTATTTGAAAAAAAATATATTAAATGTTGGTATAGTAGCAGAACCTACAAGATTATATTCTTTACACACAATATTTGGGAAAAAATATAATCCACCAAAGCACATAGCCACCCTATTAAAAAATCCACAATGCTGTATGCATCAACCTATAATGCAGGACCTATATCTTTAAAAAGGTTGACTTTTTGCCAGAAAGCATTTAAGATTCATATATTGGTTTATGCATAGCTAAAATAAAAGCTGAAATTTTCCTTAAAATTTTACCCTCTTTCCCACTAACTTAGGCTTTATACAATAGCAGATATTGTATATCAAACAACATATGAATGAAAGAGAGCAGGTACATTTAGTCTCTCATCACAGTCTGATTTGGTGCAGCTACTTCTCAGTGCATACTGCCCTGTAGTTGCGTTAATAATTGGCAACTACTGACAAGCTATTCAAAGCAAAGGTAGTAAAACCATGCCAGTAAAAAAATTGGAAAATCAGAGACTTCTTTTATATATTTTATTCAAATCTCCGCAAGATTTGTAATGGCAAGTTGGAAAATAACTTTTTATGTTTAATGTGTAACTAGTCATAAAACCTAAGAGAAGAGTTTGGTGATTTAGCAAGCAATTAAGCACTTATTTTCCCATGCAGCTCAAGGAAGAAGAAATAGCTTTCATTGCTCTGATAAAAATTCCCAGTTAATCTGAAAATTTCTTTCAGTTTGGTGAAAAAAAAAAAGAAGAAAAGGGATCATATATCTTTCATTATTTGTAAGCATCATCTTACCTTACATCTCTCGGTGAGTTCCGTTTCTAGACGACTTTGGCAGGTATTTTAATTCAGAATTAGTTTCAGCAATACATGCCATTACATCTTCTCTTTAAAACAAACCGCTTTTTCTCTTTTCCTCAGACAAAGTATGTGGGCTAAAAGAGCTGCAGCGTCTCTGTTCAAGCGATTTCATGGACACTCAGAGGCTTACTGTATGAAAGTTAAATCTGAGTAAGGAAGGCATTTTTCCTGTCCCGGAAATCAGTATAACCAAAACCAATGCTGAGCTAATGAGAAATGTTTCTTCCATGTGTTCTGTTTGGCAGACACTGCAAGTCATATCAAGGAAACACGTGATGTTTATAAATACAATATGGCTCGTGTTGTCATAACCTCTCAATGACAAAAAGAGCATTAGAAAAAGCAGACAGCAAAACAGCAGGAAAGATGAGATTTGTATCATTTGGAAGGTCTCTATCAGATAATAGAGGTATTAGCGTTTGCTTTTTCTTTTTTCTTTTTCTGCCCAAAAGAAAACAAAGTTTTATAGTACTCGGATCAGGAAGGCAAACACATGACAACTTATACAAATGCTGTCCTATAGGCATCCCAGCACTAAAATGCATTCATTTCATTGCTTGAGTTCTTTTCCAACACTTTTCTTCTAAATATCTCTACATGGTTCAAGTAGGGTTTTTTTGTTGTTGTTGTTGTTTGTTTTTTTTTTTTAGCCATAGTATGCAATGAACAAATGTAGTTTTGGCAGCATTTGCAGCTTTTATGTTTATTGATGTTAAGATTACAAACAATCCAATGAAAAGAAGCTAAACATCTCAAAGAGGCTGGATGTATGTACAGGTATCTTAAGCACACAGGAGGATGATCCTGCTTTTATTATTTCCTGCAAACCAGCACTGAATTTCAGGCTCCCTAGATGCTTCTTGGGAAGTTGTTTGAGGGTTTTTAGCAATTGTATTTTTTTTTAAGTTCACAAATTGCATCAATACATAATGTAGATGAGAAGTGAAGTGTTAGCAGTTTGCTAGCCAGGCAGTTTCGGGGGAAAATTTGAAAGTTGCTTTTGCGCAATTTCAGTAGTAAAAGCTATTCAACACAACAGTTTACCCAACTTATCAAATGTCTGCAACATTTCACAGAACAACTCACTTTAACTCATCCCGTGTCACCTTGGCAGACCAAACCCTCATTGGTGCCAAGAACATCATCACCTTTTTGCCGTTTAACTCCCAGCACCGTGGAGTTTCCACGTACCCGCGCTCCCTGACTCAGCCCTGACCGAACTTGCCCTAATTGCTCTTTCTCCGAGAAACAGTCTCTGAATGGAAAAACCTCAAGGTGTACCTCAATACAACAACAGCCACAACAAGCATTCCTTGAATATTCTGGCCTCACCCACCCAGCTGAGGGCTGGGATAAAGGGCTGACCTGACAAGGTCTCAGTCAAGTCAGGGAATTAAGCAAAAACATGGTGGGTCTAGAACATTTGAAAACAAAGCGTAACCCACAGACATCATGGCAGGTGGTTGGGAAGGGTAAGACTGCCAAGCAAAATAGCCATCCGTTTGTTATAAAATAAAAATTCCCCCAATTCTCAAACTGGCAGAGAGATGAAACCCAAAACAAACCACTGCATGAACCAACATTATTAGAATCCAACCGTGCCACCAGAAATGCAGACAGGTTACAACGACAGAAGGGTGAGACTGTAATTTAGGATTCTTCCCCTTACAGACACTCCATAAAAGGAGGGTGTAGGGAATGAGGACAGAAAATAGGCTGTGCACATACAGTGGGGAATCACTTCCACTTGAAGTCAGCAGTACGGCACCAGGAGGTCACAGCAACAACCCAGGACAAAAGGAGCTGTGACACCTCCAAAGACATTCAATTCAACACACAAAAACCCACTGTTCTTTAGTGTCACCTGTTGATGTTGTATCCATATCCGACACCTAAATGTGAGACAAGATGCAACCTGGATCCTACACTTAGAAAGTCTGAGAAAATCTTTTCCCCTTTGAATCTACGCAAATCACAAAATGTTAATTCTAATGGCACAGAGCAGCACAGTTGTGTACATGGGTTTGTACTGGGATTCTGAACAATGCTGGAGAGAATAAAAAGATCATCTGAACTTCCACTTTTGGACAAGAGACAGTATTTTGTCAAAAGAAAGTATTGTTGCATGGAGACCTAGAAAGAGCTGATTAATGTTACATACACAGGCAGCAGAATAAAAGAATGAACTGCAGCAACACGAAGACTCCAAAGAAAACAGCTGCTACAGATTTCCAGTGTACATGTTGGGAAAGGAATAACAAAACAAAGGAAAAGCACAAATGCAAATATTCAGTGAGACAGCACTATGTGGCTACCTCTTGCTTGAAACAGCATTCAACACAGCAGACCTGTCAAACAAATCATGCTCTTCAAGATGTAAATGGCCATGACACAACACCAGTAAGCAAATAAGGCACTCTGAATGATTCAAAGAGAAACTGTTGTTTAGAACTTGTTTACACCCCACGCAAAACCCTTTTCTTAAACACAATCCATTCCGAAAGACGCATGAAACAGAAAGACCAGGAAAATTAGAGTTAAGGGACTCAAGAACTGAGTGTTTTGATACGACTTCTGAATTTCACAGATCCCACATTCCTATCGCACATTCAGAGTCTTCTTGTCCATATGGGTAATACTAAATACTTCAAGTGTTACTGCCAATTCTTATACAGGTCTCACATCTGTTTGGTAGTTAAAACAGGTGTCCAAGCTGGCAGCTAACGTTATTTTCTGAGATTATTCTGGGTCTGTTACATGGAAATGATTATAAATCACATGAATAAAAGCCTGAACATCATCAAACCTAAGGATAAATGTTCCAAAGGGACAAGGAGGCAAACGGTAGAAAAATCTGTAAAGGCAAAACCTTCCCAAACCTCAAAAAAACAAAGCTTTAACTCACACATGGCAAGAGATACAACAACACTTCCAGTATCACCATGGAAAAATGTACTTACAAGAGCCAGTTCTTGATATTTGAAATACTGTTTTTTCAACTCATCTGACAATAACCTGTTTTTCTGTATTTTTTTTTAAACAGTTTACTGTGTTGCGGAGCACAGTGATTACTACAGTTACTCCCTGCTTCCTACTGCAGGGAATTCAGTGCTTGGATATCATGGAAAACTGAAGAGAATCAATTTACCCAGTGCAAAGATGCAGAAATAGAAACAGAAAGATGAGAAGCATATTTTTTGACAAATTTTTTTTGCTACAATGCCATACCAGTACATCAAATGTACACATTTCTCACTTACTCCCTCTCCCACTCCCAACTTTCATGTGACTTGCTAAGGAAAGATATCCACCTTCTCTCCCCCATCCTAACAACCTGTGAAGGTGAAATTCAACCAGATTCAACCAAAGGGAAAAGTTCAGTAATCTATCATGGTCCTACTAATTATGCCAAATTAGAGATTTGTGAGAAGATCCTACAGTACTTCTGTCAAGTTGAGAAAAAGTTGTTCTACAGAGAAGCAGCATCGGACAGAGCTCTATTACATCCCCCTACTTCAGGCAAAGCTTGAACTAGTATCTGAGCATTACTGCACAAGGAAGAACACAACCAGAAGACACCAATCCCTAGAGAAACAGATTTAATTATTTCCGGCACTCAAGAAAATGCTTGTTTCCATGTTCATAACTTTGAAGTGCAGAAGTTTACCACGATCAAACGGAATACTTTTGCATGCTTTTCCGCAGAGCCCCTATGAGAATCCTGGCTTCTACTTCACCTCTCAGACCAGAAAGACAAGAAATTGCCAATGTGGAGGAAAGGCCAAATGAAAAAAGAGCTGTTTTATTACACGCACACAATTTGAAAATGGTATCTCCAGCATTTCGGCAGAGCAAATATAATATTATATACCATGAAAACATCACTTCTGCAAAGGCTGTCACCGTGTCACCTTAATTTTTGAATGATGGCCAAAGAGAGATAACTCAGCCATAGTCAGGAGGTGTTGAGTGTCCACACCTGTTGTACAATGCACTATTTTAAAATAAGCAATCCAAATTAATACAGATTTTGAACAGAAGCAGCCCCTGTGTTCAAAACAACTCTGTTCAGTAGTGTGTAGGTAGAAGAGGGCCAAAGAAGTAGTCTTTACTTCTGAATACATGTAGCTAATGTGGTAGTTAACCATATCTGAAAACAGGTCTAGAGCACACAAACAGAGCCACAGCAGATATGTTTGACATTCACCGCACATAGAACAAGAACAGTATTGGTCTAACTTTATAAAGTCACAGTAATATTGCTATAGGAGTTAATGTCATATTACCCAGTGATAGTATGTCATGCTTTTGAATGAAAAGTATCAGATATATTCAGTTGCTGCTACAGGAATATAACTAAAATTGAAGAATTTCAGGACCTTAAGGAAGACGCTGAAAGTTACCACATTAGCCCTTTGAAGCACATCTATTTGCTCTCTCATGTTGTGTGTGCACTAGTGTGAATAATCAAGTAATTAGATTTCTGACCTATCAAAAGGACCATTTTATAATTGAAGTACATAAATGAAAGGTGGTTGAGGATAGTGCCTGTAAATAAACTATTGCAATCTTTCTAAAATAATGAGGCCCTAAACTGTTGAAACAGCAGAAATACTTCCATGAAATATTAATAACAAAGCAGTATGACATGCTCAGAATTGATAATGAAACCAAGAAGCAA
The DNA here is from genome assembly GCF_964034855.1 of Anser brachyrhynchus. Classification (NCBI taxonomy): domain Eukaryota; kingdom Metazoa; phylum Chordata; class Aves; order Anseriformes; family Anatidae; genus Anser; species Anser brachyrhynchus. Next base: position 19,095,693 of record NC_137695.1, read on the forward strand.
ATGCACAATTAAGCAAATTACTTCACAGGAAATTTTCAGTGCAGTTGAATCAGCTTTGGGGCACACATAAAAGTCACAGTGCAGGCGGGACAGTAGTGGCATTTCCTTCTGGCCCACTGAGCTCATTTTGTTGTACCATTCCCTGGGGACAGACCTAGGATGGGTGGGGAGAAGATGAGGGTGTGTAGCCTCACCACCACCACCTCCACCACCACTCCTGGGTGCGATGTTAGGTGTGGGTAATGTGGTGGAAGAGCTGCTGCACAGCCACACCTCCTGCCCTCTCAGCATTAAGGTGGGAGAACACAGTCCAGTAAAAGGTAAGAGACAAAGACAGTGGGAAAGGGGATATGTTTCAAACGCCTTCTCTATACTTTCCTAATACAGAATGTTCACTTGAAAATACAAATATACCAGTCCTTGTTCAATACAGACAGAAAATTCTAGAAAAAGACATAACCATTTACTGCACAACAGGTATTTATCAGTATTTCTTATGTGAAATGGTCATTTACAAAGTATTTCAATAGACTTCAACCTAGGTACACATGCTCAGCTACTGCAAACCCGTCCATGCTGAAGCCTTGCTGGAGTAGCACCATGCTGTACTTCAGTGTAAAGGGTTTGGAAACATGAAATAAGAAGCTTTAAAAACCCTAAGCACTGCCCGTGCCCCAAAATAAGTGATTAAAGGCATTGTTTTGATTCATGTGCTTGAATGCTAGTACACAAGAAAAAAAAAAAAACAAAAAACACAAAAACACTAAAATAGTGTTCAGGGCAAATAATTGGAAAACACAAAGCAGTTAAGAAACATTATGGAAAGCATTATCACTTCCCTCTTCTGTATGTGCTGTACATCTACCCTAGATTTTGTAACTTGTTGTGTACATATTACAGTTATGAATTTAAACATTTAAAATAAAAACTGGAGGAAAGAGGAGTATAAATGCAACACTAGTACTTACCCTTATATCTCCATTTACAGCTCTGGAAGTGTGATTAAATGCGTGTGCAGGATCTTTGTTGTAAACTTTAAGGAAAGACCGGTCTTGAATATTCCTGGAATCAAAAGAATCAGCAATGATAACAGATGAAAGTAGTTTTATTTACTTTATAGCCTGCAAGTTTCAGGTAACAGACAAACATAGTAGGTCTGCAGCCAACCTATAAGAAAAACCTAAATGCCATAGCTTAGACACACACAAACAAAAGCCTACTTTGATTCTCTTTCCCATGGGAAGTATCATTCTTTCACTACAACTCCACACCCATAAAAATTAGATAGTGTTAAGTTTCTTTCAAGATCCTGCCATAGAGTGAAAGCACTTTGAAGACAATAGGGCTTCAACATTTGCACAACGCTCAAAAGGATTTAGTTAATATTTACATGTTTTATTGTGTACTCAACCCACGTGAATTTTTGCTATTCTAAGAAGCAAGGATATAAAAGAAAAGTCTTTCTAACTTCAGTTATTCAATTAACAACTTCACAAATCTAATAAAAAATAACAGGTAAAAACTAAAAATCTAGCAGCAGATAAGTCATTCCTCTAAACTTTATCTATAATAAAGATAAGGTTTTAAGGGAAAAAAAGGAAGCTAAAAGAAACAAACAAACAAGTTTTGATGAAATCTACCACAGAAATGGTTTAGAAAGAAAGCCCTAAGAGTTTATTTTATTTCACTGAATACTTTGTCATTTATTAGTTCATTTTTAAACTATCACTGTTAGGAAAGAGTTAGATGACAGAAGTATTCTGTTTTGTTTCAAAACCTACCTTCTGATAATTTTATGGCTTATAAATTTGCACTGAGATCTGCTGATTTCTTGTTCACATTTAATCAGTAGCAAAGCCTCCAATCTACGCTCACTCGCATCCTTTCAAAGCTGCGATTCCTTTCATTTCCCACTAGTGATCTCCAGAGAATTTACTCATACATGTGACTGAATTCCTTTCCTCCAGGTGCAGCTACAAGTCTAGTGAACTGATCCTAATCACAGGGATTATCATTTAAAAATGAAGAAAAGGATGCTTGGGCAGGTCCAATTTCTTTCTTCCAATGTCATATTACAACCAGTGATTGCTTTGAATGGGTAGCTAGTCAGAACTTGTGCTGCTGTTGTAGATGTCAAGTAGTTATTAAAGAAACTCACAGCTAAGAGACAGATCAGTGCCTTCTGTTTAAGAACTGCAGGGGCTGATGAGAAGTTTAGTATTTATGAGTGTTTACTTGCAGATTGCATAGGAAAATAGCTACCTTGTGGCAAGTTCAAGTTCTTCAATTATTTATGGTAATGTAAACTGTTTTCCATCTTACAAACTTAACTCTTCTGCTCTGAGACTTGCACTGGGATTCTCAGTTACTGTTTTCTGCCTCAGACTTGGAAATATGTTCCTTTTGATACAAAGCTAACTCTTTCATTTTCACCTCGAGAAATGCTATATTTTTCATATAAATGAATTTTATCTGCTGTCTTTTCGCTCTGATGGCTATGAGATGGCACCTCAACTAACTGGAGTTTGTTTTAAAAGCGTTCCCCGTAAATACTTCTTGTAGGAACATGACACTTTAAAGTAAAACATTGCTGTAAGGCAAATCACCAAAATACTAGGCATTTGATCTCTGAAGTGAATTCTATTTCACCTCATGTTGCTATTCTAAGATAAACACCACTGATAGCAGGTATATATTACTGCATGTTCATTATTACTATTATTTGCATTACTGTAGCTTCTCGATGCCCGTGGCATGTTCAAAGGTCTCATTGATCTGTGTGTGCTGTATAAACACCCTAGGAAAACAACCCCTTCACCAGCTTACATGATGAATATAAGACACAAAAGACAAAAAGATAGCTGCAGAAAGATAAGGGAACAAAAAGGCATGAGGAGACCGTAGTCTTTCCAGCCTGGTGAGCAATAAGCGGATCCCGGCACCACAGTCATGCATTAAATAGGCAGTGCAAGAGAGAGAGGGGAAAAATGGGACTGGAAGAAGAACAATGAGGTGGCTTTGCGGATGTTTGTAGATGACTCCATCCAAGCATGTTAGAGGGCTGCCTAAGAGGGAGCATGAAGGCACTTGTTTGAAAATTAAAGACATGCACAATGAAAGTTGGCATTATTAGCCAAGTGGAAGCAGATGGCACTTGGTACTGAACAAGAAATGAAAAGTAGCATTGAAGTGGGCTTGGAGGGGCCCTCATAATGAAGACAAGTAGTTTATATTTAATGAGATGGAGAAGATACCGTCAGAGGACAAGTGAAAAAACACATGTGAAACAGCGTGCTTGACAAACTAGGAGAATGATCTTTGTTGCTTCATTTGAATGGGTAAGAGTGAATGAGATTACCTTCATCAAATGTCAAGAAAAGAACATTATGGCAGTTGATGTACGAAAAGCTACATGTTAAAAAATGTTACAAAGCTGGTAATTTAGCCAAGTGTTTTTTCACTACAGGGTATGAAAGGAAAGGCTGCCTCAAAGCGATGTTACACAGAAAAAGAAAAAAATCTGAAAACATCTACAGGGGCTGCAGAACCCTGAACTGAATTAAGAAAGATCAGTTTATGGACTTAAGAAGCAAGTGAGTGCTTTATCCCCAGTGATTTATTTTTATTTTTATTTTTTTAAGAGAGAGAGAGAAAAGGAAATAAAAGGGGGGGAGTGGGATGGCCTTATGGTCTGATGAAGGAGTACATAATATGAGCTGAAACAAGCGGTCCATGAGACTATGTTAAAAAGAAGACCAAGGTTTTAGTTTGGGCACAAGAGGCAGAAGAGGCAGAAGTTTCAAGTCTAACTGCTCACATTCACAGGGAAGACATCAACAGCAGAGCTAGGTTCACTGGCACGTATAATTTTGCATACCATTTTACAGGATGAATCACAACCAGCTCAAAATGTGGATATAAAAATTTCCATTTGGTGAGATGAATCCCTTTGTAAAGCAAAATGGGATAGTTACCCAGGTAGGTATGATAACCCAACTAATCCACAGGGATAAGATGATAGTGAAAGATATAGACAGAGAAAGGGAATAAGGACAAAGCCCTGAAAAAAAACCACAACAGAAAATCAGTGCTCGAGAAGACAAAAAAGAGAGGAGAGAGACAGGAAGAAATTCAGAAAAAGCAGTCCCTGAAACAAAGGGAGATCAAAGTTCCAAGAAGAAAGCATTAAAAGTATATGACAGATCTCTGAGAATAAAGGTGTAATGTTCACAAAAGCTGGCCATTTGGTGATTTGGACAATTGCTATGGAACAGTAGGGAACAAAAGGTTGGAACTAGAAGAATAAAACCCCACATAGGCTGGAAATAGGTCTAGGACTGAACTGGAAGAGTAAAGCTCCAGACAGCAGTTGTAGTGATTGCTCAGTGCAGGACAGAAAGATGGGGTGAACAGTGGAAACTTAACTTGTGTGCAGGGAGAGTTTTGTTGGGAGGCACAGAAACATGTTTGCGATGTAAAGAGTAAGCGCTGTAATAGAACAATAAGTTAATAAAAAGACAAGGCAAGGGATAAGAGGGTCAGAGGAACAGCAGACAGCCTCCAAGGGAGGTGGAGAGCTAATAGTCAACTGAAACATCTGTGTTTAAGGCAAGGAAGAAAGAAGATAATTGAAGGAAGAGATGGCAAGCAAAGGAGAGAACAATAATACTTCTTTTTATCTATTCTCTGAGGGTAGACACTGTGTGAAGATCTTGCAAAGAGTAAGGAACAGAAATAGAGACTTTTTTTTTTTTGAAATTATCAAAAGGTGGTGAAAATGCAGCTGGTATTGTATGCTTTGAACTGCTTAGGTTTCCTTAGTGAGCAGGGTGGCAGAACTGAAGGAGGGAATTTTTCTATGAAGGAAATCAGCTGGGTCGTGGGATTTCCTCTAGAAATACTCTACAATACAGGCATAGGAACAGAGGAAGCAGATGTTGGAAGCGAGCCAGGCCTGAGGTTGGCAGAGTGACGCCTGCAATAAGAGCAAGGGAAAAAAGGTGGAGCGGAGTGGTATTAAGATAATCAACAACCCCATTCTTAGGGGCAGGGAGGAGATGAAGTCATAAACTGTTAGTCTGAAACTCAAGGGAAGATGGAAGGATAAAGTGAGAGGAGGAGCTGATGGGGCAGATGATGGTTGGCAATAAGGCGCTCAGCAACAGAGACACAGGAACCCCTATCTTGATTTTATCACTTGATCTGATCTAGTGAGCAGACTGTTTGATGTATAAGAAACTTGAGCACATGATGAATGACGATGTAAAAATCAGATGGGTCTTAACATAGGAGTTACAGTGGCCAAACAGGGGTGTGGGAGACTGCAAAACAAGAAAGATTAAAAAAAAAAAAAAAACAAAAAAACATACACAGAAACTGAAATCCAAGAGGCTGGCTGATGACAAGACACTGGATAGACAGCCTGAGGAAAGCAAGACAGAGGATAAAAAGTGGGGTGCAATGCTGTTCAAAGGCTAGAAAGAAGAGGAATGGGGGAATTTGAAGTGGCAAGGATAGAAAAAACAAGCTTGCTCTTTCCTTAAACTACATGAAGTGGAGAAGCACCTGAGCCAAGTAATCACCATAAGAAACAAGGCAGTAGTGGACAACACACTTCCCTTACTTTCATGTCATTTTCCTGTACTAGTGGTAGAGACTGGCAGAGAGGAAACACCTTTTCTGTTTTCTTCTCCATCCTCTTAGGCTCTTCTGTCCATTATTTTTACCTTGTAACATCTAATGAAAAGGATCCACAAAGGCCCACCTTATTTCCCTGCACAGTTCTATAGTGTGGCATGCCTGAGGTATGCCTGAGATTTTTGTTGCTGCATGATTTGGGATTTTCTGGAGCCCCTGAGAACCTAGTCCTTTTGCTTGAAGAACACAGACATCAGGACTGAAGGAACATGGTTAGCTGGGCAGCTTCAAACCCACGAAATAGAGGATAGAAAGAACCATCTAGATGTTAGCCCGATCATTTCTTGACTAAGCTCTGAAGTAGTGAAAGAAAGAAACTGCATTAGTTGCTGCATCCTGACATAAAATAGGAAGGTGGTGAGGCTGCTGCAGCAGCAGTTACTAATGCCACAGATCTCTGGCAGTGTTAGATAACAGATAATTGAAACTGTTGCGAGGGCATCAATGACATTCATATTTTTAACTTCAGACTCACACAGATCAGGTTTTGCTCTGCCAGAAAACAAGAAGACCATGTTTTCTGTAAATGTTTACTTTGTGTTCAGTGTTTTAAATATTTATGTCTCAGTTAAAATGCAGTAAAATATTAAATATGTCAACCTGCATGCATTATATGAATATTTGAACAAGGTACACCACTCATCAATGGCTTGTGCAACAGATGTTGCACCTACAGCAAGCCTCCCATATTACTTAGATACCACTGAACAGGCCTTTATGTGTTAGGACACTATCTGTTAGATACTTATCAGCTACACTCCTTTTTATTCTGCAAGTGTGTTACAAAAAAACAGTCAACAACAACAACAACAAATTCAGCAACAACAACAACAAAACAAATCCAAAACCCAGAAGCTGTAATTCCTTCTACACTTACCTCACATCACACAATTCATAGTATATGTTTCTGCTCTCATCCTTGATGTAAATGGCCACACTGGGCGATTCCAGCATTTTCATTGTCAGCTGCTGGGGGAAGGCACTTACAAAAAGGGCACGAATTGTGTCTGTGCTTGTGATTTCATTTGGCATCCTCAACTGCTTTGTTTCATCTCCATACTGAAGATATAAAACACCTACAAGCAAAATATAATAGCAAAATTAATATTCTTAAGTGCACAGAAATCATCTGTCCTTCCATGTAGAATATAGACCAAGCCCATAATAAGTTGAGAAGAATCAGTTCACACCCCTTGCTCATAAAGCAAACACACAACATGTTCCTTTTCAACACAATATTGGAGTAGAGCATTGAACACTGGTAGAGCTGTGCCTTGGCAAATATGCTTGCTCCAATGTTGCACTTTGCTGAGAAACCTATTTTTACAGTTTTTCAGTTAGATAAGTTAGAAGTTTACCGTAAGAAGGCCAATGGAAAATCCCGAACACACCAAGTCTGCTCTACAGGGGAAGGTGTTGGTAAATCACAAGGTAGGTTTATTCTTAGAGTAGTTGAGGAAGACCTTCACCCTTTTATATCACCCAGTTACCATTAAATGTAAATTTTGCATTTTAGCCTCCTGCTTATTGAACAGCCCCCCCCCCCCCCCAAAAAAAAAAACAGACTTCCATTTTAACACTAGCAATTTTATATTCAGAGTTCAATTTGCTGGCGTTATATAGTATAAAGCCCCAGGTGAAACTCCTAGCAGGAGTAAAACTGAGGTCTCACACATAAACAAGAGCAATTTCAGAGCCTTTCAGTTTCACAGCAGTGTTAATAGGCATCCTTAGCACTTGGTGAGAAACATAAGACAAGAAGTACACCATTCTGATATAGCTAACTCTCTGTTTTCAAGGAATGGGAGGCTGTAAGGTGTTGGATAATGGAAAAAACACGGATCATACAGACCAGGGACTCAGTGAAGGGATACCCAGTACCTCTTCCACCCTGCCCGTGCTGGCCCTACCAGGGCTATACTGACTCTTTTGTAGCCAGTGGCTGCCTGTATTCCACTGGCTGTTGCCGTACTGCAAGTTGGACTCATTAGCTTTGCGACAGCACAGTCCCACTCCATCTCAAACTACAAAGCCCACCAAGGACCAAAGGACTGGGAACAGTGACCTTGATCATCAGCAGAAGTCAGACTAGACTTGGTGCAGTTGGTTAGCTCTGACCATGCTACACCTAAAGACCACCGAAAGACATTCTCATGAGCATCTCCAATGCAGGAAAGCTCATTAGGACCTGCACAGAAGAAAACAGGCTGCTACCACATGGTTGCAACCAAACTAAGAAAATTCCTGGGATCCACAGCACTAGGGAGTAGATGCAGAGGCAAATGCTCAGCTGAACTACTTTGGGTACAAAGTACAAGGGAACTGGCAAGCCCAGATGAGCCTACATGTCCACTCCATAGTCAAGGCACAGATGTCCTGCCTGAGCATGGACTGATGGGATCACACTGGGCTCTTTCTGAGCCACCTCAGGTGTCTCTGTACAACAGTGCATTGTGCTCGGAAGGAACACCTTTACTCCCATGCTAGCTGCAAGAGATAGAGCAGGTAGAGCTTTTGCAGTGGTGTCTAAAGATAGTAAAATGGCATATCATGCACTTTGCAGACACTTAGCAGGCCAAAATGAGATGGAGGAGAAAAAAAATGCAGAAAAGAAAGAAAAAAATACCATTGAAGTTTGTAGTTCCACCAGCTGTCTAAGATTTGGAGGTAACTGCTTTGTACGTGGCCCATAAGCTAACTAGCTATAGAAAAACATTGGGAAAAGGGATCTGCTCAAGAATTAGTGAATACAGAAGCATCTACACTGAATTCACGGTAGTTCATGTAGATACAAGCAAGGCAGTTTTACATCACCCAGTCTGGATGCTGCCAGCACATAATGGCAGAAGCTCAGCATTCGGACTGAACTAACTGCTACTGTCTTTATTATATTTTCAGGCAGACTTTGGGGCCTGAGCAGAGTTTTGTGCTGCCATGCCTTGCATCTGCCAATAACCAACAGAGGTAGGCTAAAACTAGGCAGGGTACTTTATACAAATTAAATTCACCACAATAATTGCATCATAGATGGACTGTGTGTTGTATCATGGTCAGTACAAACAGGAGGGTTGGGAACACAAGCTCCTCAATGCTGTTACCATCAGTCATCACCAAATCTCAGCAAATCACAAAACTTAGATGGTGACTCAAACATTCTCACATGAAAGTCATCAACAAGGGGACAACATTCCCATAAACTATCAACAACAGCTTAGAGTCCTGAGGTACAAACACTGAGCAAAAGCAATGGCAAAAGCTGATGTCCTAGAACATAAAGGCATTTAGTGAAAAGAACAGAAGATATTTTAATCTAAGATGAGCTATCTTAGTCCTTTGTATTTTTGCCTCTATATTGCTATAGAGGAATGCGTACATACTTAGGCAGACATGCCTACAATCAGTTGGTAGATAATTGTTCTTGAAGCTAGGAAAGGAAGATGTTAATTGTTATGAATACTAAACAGACTACTCAATATTACCTAACCATTATTTAATATTATGCTGCTTTTATAAAACATTTTTAAAATCATTTCCCTACTATTACCAAGAGCTGATACTTCTTTTATTAAATTTGACTTCAGACCCCTTATGAATCCTACTATAAACTTCTATTTTCGTTTGGTTGGAAAAAATGTTTGAGACTGCAAGGTCACTAGTTTTATTTCGAAGATCAAGGAAAATTTTCCTAAGAATTCTATTTTTGATGCCAATATTTCATGAGTTATTAAACTTTTTTATTATTATTATTATTATTATTCCATTTTAATTTGAGGCATTATTCATTTATGTTCTTCTAAGGTAAAAATGTTTCTTTAGTGCTCATTCAAATATTCTCTGCTGTGAAACACCTTTTAGAATTCAGAAACTAACTATATTTGATTTTTTTAAGTACACATTTTTAATGATTGCATTTGGTTCACTGTTCCAAGATGTGCATAAACATTCATTTTTGATGATAGCTTTCAGTTCTTAGGCAGAACACAAGGAACCTTCAATATTTTGTTACTGGAAATTTTCTTGGATTAAATAGCAAAAAAACATTTTTTGGCCAAAAATACACACTTTTCATAGCAGCTTTGCAGGTGTGTGTTGACTCTCTTTTCTGCTTAGTTTAAAAGTTAGTGCAGAATGCAGAAAACACTGCTTTTGCATCTCAGGACAATAAATGGATTCTGAATATTGAGCTACTGAAACCATTAACACAAAAGAAATGTTAGAACTGAAAATCTTTCTCATTCATGAGTCTGAATTATTCCAGAACAGTCTTGACTCTGCTTGTCCTCGAATAGTCCCACAAAATATTGATCCAAAACAAGATTGCAGTCATCGTTAGGTCTTTGATTTTCAAAGCAAATGTGCATGTTATCCAAAAAGATCATGCCTTAAAACAGAGCTTTAACATACAAATCAGAGAAATGTTTTGACCACAAGATTACTGTAGGGGTAAAAGACACTGTCAAAGGCTCTTTCCTTACTCTCCCTTAAGTCAGAAGCCCTTTAAAAAAACTACTGCCTTTCCTCTTGAGGTGTCTGATACATTTCATGATACAGCAATGCTTTAGGGCATTTCCTATTTGACAAAACTAACTGCTCACTCCTAAAAATCCTGTTTCAGCATGACAGGATATAAACACTTCCAAATTAATTCATTATTTTAAGTCATACACTTTAGTTTTCTCACACACATTGATAGGCTGAAACTCTGAACTCTGGCAATACCCACATGGCCAACTTCACGGAAGCTGCTAGAGCTCTGAGGTGTGTTTTACCTTCAGCTAAAAAGTTACTCCCTTGGAATTAAAGTAAGAAGAAATAGAATATAGCTCAGGTACAGGTTTTGTTTGGGCACAAGCATTTATGCCAGCAAAGCTGCTGGAAAGAAAGCTAAACAAAAGAGATGTTAATGTCCCCATGTACCCTGAAGTTCCTCTTGCACTTATGCTTCTGTCACAACAGATTTACCTGAAACACGAAGATTGTGCTGAGTTTTAAACACAAAACAAACTGGACTGTTACATGTCCTGCTAGTCTACGAAGTCAAGAAACACCAGGGTGCATGAGAAATACACTGTGCAACAGCCCACAGTCCAAGTCAGCCAACACCGTGGCTACCACCCCTAGGTGCTCCTAGATGCTGCCAAGCCTGGGCTTTTCTACAGCTACAATCAAACTGCAGTGTTAGGCTTTCCCTTTCTTTATGCCGGTATAATGCTTTCAGAAACACCTCTGGAAATTCTGATTGTTCTTTATCCTACGGACAATGAATGGGCCGTGGCATTAAACACAGGCTATAGTAGAATACATTTGCATGTAAGCCAGGCCTTAGAAACTTAAACCTCTTTACAAATTGCTTCACAAAATTCCTGTCAACAGCAAAGTATGTTTTATAGTAGGGGAAATTAAACACCCAAGAGGTGAAAGGACATGTTCAAAGAAAGGCTTACAAGCACATAATCCAGATCTTCTGATGATCACGCAACACACCACATGATCGCCCCTTCCTTCCTTGCATACAGAGGTCTTTCAAAAACAAACTGCTTTCTGCTCCTCCCGTTAGGAAGGGTCAGTAACAGAAGGCCTTGCAAAACAGTCTTTCCCCTCAGGGCTGATCTATATGCAAAGCAGCACGGTGTCATGAAAGACGTGCTGTTAACCTGATTTACATAGGCAGAGCCACATGCCCAAGCTGAACCCACCAGGGCCTGGAGCATCCACCCTGAGCCTGTAGTTGCGCTAGCACTGGTTTGGGACTGCCCATGCTGTGGCTGTGGCTCATGTAGACACACCAGGCCCATGGCAAGGCGCTCGGCTCAGATGCAGCTGCCAGTGCAACACCAAAGGCTGTAGAACCCAATTATTTACTGAGAACATGTCTACACAGTATAACGGTGAACCATAACTGAACTCATGGGGTCCAGCATGTCTATAGAGCTGCACCGTACCCTTACCAGCAAGCACAGGACTCCTTAGTTGCAGGTGGCAAAGGCTTACTCCTCATGGCAAAAGCTAATGCTGTGTAGGCAGCATGACACCACCCTGCTCATGTCTCTCAGCACCTCCTTCTACTATATGGTGCTGACCTAATCCTGACTAAACACCATGCTATCATGGTTTTATTGCTAGTGATGACCTCAGTGCTGGGCAGCTGAAAGCTAGTTCAGAGATGCTTAGAAGAGCTTTAATCATAACTAGCTTTTATTCACAGAACAGGAATTATCCCTACAAAACTGGTTATTTAGCAGAAAAATGTGAAGCACTCAACAGTGAAGAAAAGTTAAATATCTGATAAATCAAGAATAAGTTAACAAATATGATTAAGTTATCTTCTGGGAGCTTTACAAATATCAGTTAATTCTCTCACACAACAAATTTTAAATGGAAAAACACTGGTATGCTGATAATCAAGGAAAGAAAACCAAAGCAGAGGAGTTACATAACCTTTCAGTGTTAGAAAAGAAAATACAGTCAAAGCTTACATTGTAGTCCATGCATTTCTTTGCTGTGAAGCCACAGGAAACTTTTTGTGCAGGTAAGACATCTTGCAAATTTCTGTATTGAAAATCTTATTGACATCTAGTAACACCTTAACCCATGGGCTCCCGTCTGAAGAGAAGTATTAATGTATTTGGCTGGTGTTTGATGCTTGGGTGGTGGAGCATTGAAACCTTCCCACAGAACCAGGAATCAGAGGCATGAACAAGGCACTGCTGTTCTCTTCTGACCCAGCCACTCTATGTACATTCTGGAAATTTTCTGTCCAATTTGAAAGTTTCAAATAATAAGTAAAGATGCTTGGACTAAAGCAATCAAAGGCATTGGCAGCTCTGGAATTTCTTTAAATCAAAGCTGCAAAGCTAGGTATAACTAAAACGGGGGAAAATATGTATAGGAGGCCTCTAGAGCTTGTTGGGTGAGTAATGCTACCAAAATAGTACATTAGGAATTAGTACAGAATATATAAGGAATGGAAAATTAGATAAATTAGCAAAGAAAGCTGTGTCTTAAGGAGAAGAAATATAGAGCACATAGTAAGGAAATACAGTAAGAATTGCCAGAAATCAAGCTGAGTTATGTTTTGGAAAGTAAATTAAATAACATAGTGTTGAGTTATTGGATTTACTTTACTCGTTACCTAACTATCAATTAGCCGTATCTTTTTGAGATGATGGACAGTCTTTGTCTTTACACGCTGGTTGAGCTTGATCTTCCACCATATGGCCATTGAGTCACTGGCTCTGTCTGCACCTTCCCTCATGCTGAAGTCAGCAACAATGCCAAGAGCAGATGTGAGAAAATGAACCCATATTAGTTCTTGTTGAGTCCTGTATCAATTCTAAAATCTAAGGATAACTTTTAAAATCTTGATAACTGTTTTTGTTGGAACATTTTAGGATGATCCAGAGGGGATCGCAATACAGACTGCCAAGCATTTCCTCAAAAATCAATTTAACATTTTTTTTTTTTTTACTAAAATGGCAAGATCCTTCCAATTTTTCTTCGATTTTCCCTTGACACAATTATAATATATAGGACTGAGAGTGGCACAGCCCCATATTGTTCTTCCCTCACACTATCAGATAAACAGAGATAACTCATAGCTGTTGTCCTTATCAAAAAATTCTGCAAAAGTTATGCAGATAAAACTTTATTACACTAACACCTCTAGCAGTGTGGAAGAAACTCCTCAATATGCAGTTCTTTCTTTCCACACCCACAATACTTGTCTCTCTTATTTCACCACACACATTTTCAACTAGTCTGAGGTCATTGCCATGATCCTTGTAGTATTTCTAGCCCGAAGCTCTCGTACTAGTTTCCATTAGCTACTCCCTGCTGATAATCTGTCCTCCACATTCATAAAGCGTCTATAAATATTCTTAGCTGTCTTCAAGTACTAAGAGAATCAAGAAGTAGATCTTTTCATGAAATAAAATAGTTATTTAATATAATTGTATTCCAGAACAGCCTGAAGACTTTTGCTCAAGGTATTAAGTTATTTGATAACAATTTTAATAAAAACAGGAACTGCTGAATTTAATCCAGTACTTCTTACTGCTATTTCATCCTTGTCTGCTATTTACTGTAAAGTGCTGTAATTCTGCATTATATTTATTACCCAGTGAAAAAGACATATGGAAAATTTAGCAGTTACATATAATTTCAACCAAACAATTATGAGAAATAATGATTTTTATGTGTCACTCAAATGCTAGCACTTTACTACAAATGAATACATTTAGCTGGCTTAGAAGAAAAAGGAACAAACCACCAAAAAAAAAGAGACAATGGACGACTTTCTTTACCAAGAGAAAACTTGCATTTGTTCTATTTGATTGCAGGGGGGAAAAAAAAAAAGTGAAATCAACCTCTTGGCAAAGGCAGTACCGTATACCTATGTCAGCAAGCCTATCAAGCACAGTTACTTTTATCATCTTGAGAGTTTGGGGGAACATTTCGGTTTAGCCTAGTTCCCCAGGTAGAAAACAATGTTCTGGCAGGATGACTTTTGGATAGTAATTGCATCTATATCCTTGTTCTTGCCAGAATAGCTCCACTGACCAGCAAGATGACTTTTTCATATCCCTAACTGACAAAATGATGCCAGTAAACTTGGAAGAACAGAGAAAGTCTATGATACTTAATGACAAAATATTAAAAAAATGACAAGTGAATAACTCAGTGAAATAAACTAGAAAGTCCATGTGTCCCAGAGCTATTTTTCAGAGGGCCCATAGGCTCTGCCATGCAGGATTGACTCCAGTTCACACTCACCAAACAATTTAGTGTATTAAAATCAGAGAACTACACACGAACAGCTATAGGACTTTCCTATGCAGGCTCTAGCAGCCGTGCCCACCAGAAGCTGAGCCCCCAATCTCTGAAGAAGCCAGTAAGCCCTGGCCAGCCGGCTCCCAGCCAGAGACAGTAAGCTGGTTAGTACAGCTTCAGAGGATGTGTCTGCCAAAGACTACACAGACACGCTAAGCATTTATGGACCATGTAAGCAAGTATCTTACACAGGGACACTTTTGCTTGAAACTTTTAAAAAGGCCATAGCAAAAAACAAAAAAAACCAAACAAACAAAAAAAACCCATCAAGCTTCTTGTAATACACATACTTCCTCTTGAATAAACACAAAAAAGAGAGCAAGGTCCTACCCAGTTGTATTTCCTTCCTATGTAAATCAGCTGTATCAAACATACATTATTTGAGTGGTGACTTTTGTTTATAAACCCTGCTTTTTAGCACTAAACTATGTAGAAGTGATATGTTCAAGGGCAGAATCTGACCACGTTATTACTCTGTATTCATAGGCCATATATGATTTGGTAGTTTGGTAGTTTTGCCACACCTACCAAATTCTCTATGTTTACTATAGGAATTACCTTCAATACTTCTGAAGTTACTTCATTTCTAAAGAGTTCTCTACTGTCAGTAACAAGTTTAGGGGTTGAGCAACCAGCACGTGAAAGCAGAGTTGGTTCCAGTATCACACCAGATGAGTGAGTCATTAAGGCCTTAAGTCATTAGGGCCTACATTTAAACAGGATCATGGAATTGTGAACTTACTTAGCATGGTTAAGGAGAACATTGCCAAAAGGCCATTTGCTGGGCTCACTCCACTTTGTCATTATCTCTTTCATACTAGTGGAGCCAAAACTGGAGATAATAACCATGTGCAACCTTACAAATGCTGACAAGAAGGGGACAATCACTTCCCTTGACCTGATGGCTGATTTTGTTCATGTAGCCAGCTATGCAGTTTTCACTGCTGCAGGGACGCACTGCTAACCTATAGTCACATTGCTGTTAGACCTTAAGTCCTCTTTGGAAAGCTGCTCCCAAGGCAATTTGTCCCCTGACTATGCTGTTGCACAAAGACTCTGCATTTTCCTTTGTTGAGCATCACAAGGTTCCTGCCAGCCCATTCCTTGAGCTCACTGGGGTTCCAGTGAGGGGCAGGTTGACTCTCCAGTATACTAAAAGCGTGGTGGTTGACTCTCTAGTACACTAAAAGCCTGGTGTCAACTCTAACCCTAATGTTGGTTCATTCCATCCCAAGAGCCAGGTTGCTGATGTTAAAAAGTACTAGCCCCAGAGTCCACCCCCGAGGAAAACCACTCAAAACCAGCTGCCAGTTGGACTAGGAAGTGTTAAGACCCATCCACCTTGAAGGCCAGCCATCTCTCCCCAGTGTGGCTACAAGGATCCTACAAGAAGTGTGTGAAAGGCTTTCTTAAAGCCAAGGTAATCATCATCCACTGCTCTCCCCTTATCCCCAACACCAGTATATTCATCACAGAAGGTAATTGGGTAAAAGCACTGGTACCATCTTCTGTGAAACAGTTGAGTAGTTAAAAATTTATCCAGAAGTGCTTCCAGCTTGAGAGTTCTCCAGACTATTGACCCTAATATCCTAAGAGAGTACCCTAATCAGCAGACTATTAACAAGCCTCTGGTGCAGCAATTATCCTCTTATCCTGTTTAACTCAGGCTACCCTATAGCCAAAAATGCAAAAGAGGGAGAGAGAATGAGAAATAAACAAACTAAGAGACAGCCTTACATGACAGGATAGAGATGACAGGATTTCCCTTTGAGAACAGAAACCTGAATTCAGGCCCAGCTCCATGCAGTAACTGTGCATTAGCATCACTACCTAAATATATAAACAGTAGTGGGAGCAGTGACTAAATCCTAGAGTTCCTCATTCAGGGACTTGCTGTCAGCGCTGTCAGTGATTCCTAAACACACTCTGCAGAGGGAGAGGCACTACACTTGTCCGACTGGCCAAATTCTTGAACTTCTCACAATACATGGAATTGCAATACACTTCTTGCTTGTAGGACTGCATGTCCTTGTGTAAATGGATTAGAGTTAGACTTGTGAATTTTACCTAACATGAAACTTCGATCAAATTTGTCCAAGTGATAGCTATATGCCAGATATGACCCATACCTTTCATTGAAAAGGTGATTTGGCCTGTACAGGCTACTGCAGCTGCCAAATCCCTCTTCCAGAAGACACCAAATGCTGAAAGCCCAAATTGCTGCTGATGATTTTGAATAAGAAGCAGTAATATAGCAGAATGAAAACCTTGCACCTCCCGTTCAGGCATGATTTGGCGTAAAGAGGGAATATACTTTATCAATACGGATCCTAATTACCTCTCATTTTATCTTTACCACTTTTCATTTGGGTTTATTTACATTGCAAGGTCCTTCAACAGGGCCATTTTCTCACTATGTGTATTACCCAACACAGGTAGGTCACATTTTTAGTTGGGGTCCTTCAGTATCACTGCAGTGCAAATAAAAAATAAAGATTGCATTCAGAAAACATTTAACAGACATAGTAGTGACAGACGCAGACTTGCATAGCTAATGGTTTTACTTAGCACATTGCATGTCTTCTATTACAGAATCACTGCAATGAGTCCATTGGATCCATGCTGATACACCATGTTACAACAGGGTCAAACCCAGCTTCAGTGTGACTCAGCATCTAAAGCACACTGTTTGTCACCTTTTTAGTGGCAGACAGAATGTGCTTCTGTTGAGACAGTATGTACTAAATAATATCTTTCTTCTTGGAAATATACTTTTTTCAGGTACGCACAAGATACTCTTTTATAGAAGGAAGAATGTGGTAAGTAATAAATGTGAGTGCACAAGTGCATGCCTGGGAAGGCCCACATTTCTCTCTTCCATATATCTGTCTTTCACAAATCATGTAGGGACAATAAATGAAACAGAAAAAAACTCTCAGCACTATGATATGTTGGTACAATTGTTTACCTTCCTTTGGTCTCTTGCGGCAAAACATTTCAGATAAGAAGTGATTTTTATTTTCTTTCCAAGCCCAAAAACTTCATCTACAATTTGAAGAAATGTGAAGGAAGATGAAGTCTAAAAAAGTTGCATAGGAACACTACTGTTACCTTAGAATATTTTAAGGTAACAGTAGTAGGATCTGTGTTTCAGTTCCATAACTGGAACTAGTTGTTTCAGGCTGTTTTTCCTATAGACCTGCCAGCCCACTTTAATGTATCTGACCATGACAGAAAATATTTACATGACCTTTTTGCATGTTGGCTGCTTTGCATACACTGTAAAAAGACAAGATAGGGAAAATTTCTTTAAGATGACTGAATACATTAAAGCTATACTCAGCTTTAACTTGAAATACAGTTCCCATGGAGTTCCTCTCCCATGAATTAAGCTGAAGATACTGCTGACTTCATTAGGCTTGAGTCATGCCCTAAGGAATCCAAGAGGGCAGTTCCGCTGCTAATAAATCACAGACTTCTCTTATAAATCTGTACTGATTTAACACACCTGTTTTAGTTTCCAGCTCAAAAATAGTAAATAGTAATTAATTACCACCAACATCATATATGTCTACCTTTACAGTTTATATTTTTCTTTGTAAGTTTTACAGTACATTCCACATACACTTATGAAATTATTTCTACCATCAGGTGGCAGCAACCAAGCTATTGCCCCTCTCTCTGCAACAATTCTCCTGTGTGTAAAATGGTAATCTCTGAATTTCTTTTTAATGGGCTTTGAGAAACACCTGCAAGAACTGCTGCAAAAGATCAAGGTGTTAATATTATAATCAGTAACAGCATTTCCATGGAAGGTAGCAGCAAACTAATCAATCAGACATTAAAATCTGTGCCTGCTAAAATGTGGGACCAAGAGGGCTAACAAATAATATTCAAAATATTCCATGACTGTTTAAGACCTTCCTCATGCTAATCCTTAAGCAGTTGTGCAATTTCTGTACAGCAGTAATCCCTCCAAAGGCAAATAAAATGCAAATGTTGGCAGGATCACACATTTCTGCAGAGGCCTTTTCAAGCCGCCCGATTTTAGGTACAGGCTTGCCAGTGAGGAGCCCACTCATCCTCTGCTCCTCATCCATCTGGCCTGCAGCAGGCAGACCTCCCACAAGAGGTGCCTGCAGCCCACAAGTCATGAAGCTCCGTCCTCCTCCCTGAGTTCTCAAACCCAAATCCTTGTGGTTTTTGGAATCCCTGCTAATAGCATATTCTCCCTTAATCCAGCCGTGCACTCTATGTTACACAATACATATTTCTCAAAGGGCCCAATCCTGTGGCAGCTGGAGGTTGGTAATCACACCCTGACCTTTGGGGCTACAACTGATCTTGTCAACCACTCGATCACCGCAGTGGATGCCAGCACCCACTCTTACAAAGGATCAGGACCATGTTTTGTAAAAATATGCCACATGAGAGAGACTATAAGTAAAAATATTTGCCAGCCCTCATTTCACTGGGGAGGTAGCAGAGCACACGCTCGCTGCTGGCATAACCTCGCCGGGTGCTTGTCAGGTTCTGCTTCCTTCAGGCAAATTGCAAGTGAAGTCTGTTGAAAGGTTTTGAGCACTGTCCAGGTTTCAGCTGATTCTTGCTCCGACAGTTTTGCTAGATAATTTTTTTCCCACAGTTATCACGCTGGAAAAAATCCCAGCTTTCAAATAGATGTTTTAAAATACATTTAATTTTCTCTTGCACAGTGAATTAATTTATTTTAATATCTCGCTTTGTCTCCAGGCTGCAGATTGATGAACAAAGTGATGATTTCTGATGGACCTCTTAGCCAAGAAAGATCTTCCTTTCAAAAACTGAGGCTGAAATTTTATACGGACCCAGAACTGGAATACTGTTTTCTGTGTCAATTCCACGTGGCATGCGACAGCCTCCCATGTCAGAGTACTGTGTCCTATTAGGTCAGTCCTGACTGACAAAAACACGATGCTAAGGTAGCCAAAATGCATTGCCGCTATTCCTTCCCTAGCTCCATGTTAATTCAGACCACAGTTTAAAAACAGACTCCTATGTAGTTAGTAAAATAGGAAGCTATGGAAGAATTACAATTTCAAAGAGAATAAGATCAGTTTTTTAAAATAACAGCATTGAGATATTAAGTGCAAAATTAATAAAAATTCACGTAATTTGGTCATTTTCCTCAATGAAATATGTTGGCTGAGGAACAAAACATAATTTGTATTTAAATTAGATTAAAATAAAAAAAATAGAGTTGGAGAGGGAAGTGATTATACATAGCTTGTTTATAATCATGTGAACAGAATTATTTTCTCAGTGCTTTTAAAATTCAAGTTATAAACAGTTTCCTGTTTTTTAAAAATAAACTCTGCTCTTGTACTTCTGGAAGTAAAAACAATCCTAACAGGGTCACACTCTGCAAAGAATCTCAACTGTAACATTTCAGAACATTGCTCATAGTAGTGTTAGCACATGCTGGCAGAAAAGGCTGAAAAAGACACTGTAAAAGAAACACAGAACAATAATCTAAAATTGAACTATTCGAGAATCATTTTTAGATTATCTTTTAAAACAAATTGCTTGCTATCAATAGCTCCTGGAACAACTTGGAAATGACAGATTGTGGGCTGGTAACAGTGTGTTACCTCCTATTTGGCTAGTGTGATGATCCCTTAAGCCACACACGTAGCTGTGACCCCTCTTGCAACACAAGGGGTGGGGGGGAAGTCTTATTTTGCTCCAGTTTCAAAATCTAAAAACTCTCCACTCAAATGTTTCGTATTACGTTCTTTCGCATACTTTTTTTTTCTTTCTTTCTTTTATTATTATTTTTTTTTTCTGTCTGCATTTTGCCTGCTTGTGCTGGGATAAGCCAGAGTCTTTTCTCTAGTGTAGGAGAGGCAGGCTGAGATGGGATGCCTTTCATGGTCTGAAATCATGGCCGTTAAATAAACCTGTACACCTTCATGTGACAGTCCTCTGTTAGGACCTGGACAACACAATTCAGTATATGCAATAGATGTTAAGAATGGACTACTTGACAGTGAGCTTCTGCAGCTCAGGTCCTCTCATCCTAGCAAAAAGATACTGTCCAACCAGAATAAATTCAGGGAAGGTTAGCAATGATTATCAAATGTACGGGACGGTTTCCAGGTGAGGAACACATGATTAGAGCAGCACTTCCCAGCCCAGAGAAGAGATGACCTGAGGGAAATGAGAGAGGCCTACAAAATCAGAGATGGCCTGAGGGAGCAGATAGGGATCTAATGTTTGCTGTCACTTCCAGCACAAGGACAAGGATGCATGACATGAGCTTAAAGCAGATAAGCAAATACAAAACAAAGCAAAAGAAAAGCAATTGTTGGGCAGTAAACCAACAAAACTTACTGCCAAAGTCATGGCTGCACTGTTGTGGATGCAAAAAATTTACGTGGGTTCAAAGGGAGACTGAACAAATACCTGGAGGAGACATCTCTTGAGGGTTATTATATAGACAGAAATCACAACCAGGGAATCCCTAAGCTGAAGATAGCGTAAGGCTGGGAGAGTAGTCAAGGGAAGGAGCGTACCTACACATACTTATCC
Organism: Anser brachyrhynchus; assembly: GCF_964034855.1. NCBI lineage: Eukaryota > Metazoa > Chordata > Aves > Anseriformes > Anatidae > Anser > Anser brachyrhynchus. The sequence continues at coordinate 19,116,789 of NC_137695.1, forward strand.
CTCTTCTTACTTTGCCTTGACTAGCTGCCTATGGTCCTCACTGGGGACAAAATACAGGGCCGGGTGGACTCTTGGTCTAACCCAGTATGTCCCTTCTTATGTTCCTATCACCTTATTCATAGTGAGGAGCACGTAAGCATACCGTCTTTTCAGAAGACTGGTGTCAGATGTACATACTGACGATAAAAACCTTTTTTCCACTTCAGCATCTGGGGGAGAAAACACTCAAAAAAGCACTTGTGCACAGCAGGCCACCCCCTTTGATGTCAGTGAAAAGCTCTCCAAAAGCTGTTTATCAATTCTTGGCTTGCATCTGAAACAGAATTTCAGAGCTGAGGTATTCTGCGTGGTCTGAGGATGGACATACGTGCATGCACCGGGTCCCGGTGCCGATGAAATGATGCTAACTGCCTGCTGAAACCCACGTGGCGAGGCCGGACTGTGAGTCGCACAGAGACCTGCCAAGTCTCAATCCACATCACCGTGAGATACAGGTTTTCCAAAAATCCTTAGCATGAAACGTGGCCTGCTGGGGACTCCCTGGCCAGCAGTGACATACAGGCAGCAATGAATCCTCTGCATGTATATTAGACGTGTGCTGCAAGCTTGCTCTTATAAACACCTCTTAACTAAAAAGTATTGTGCAGGTTGGACAAAATGGTGGTCCAATGGGCTTTGGGAGGGCACCAGTGCCACCCTCTGAGCTGAAATGGGCAGAGCCCAGCCCCTCTCCACACCCCGCTGCTCTGCCCTCCGCCCTGACATCCCGCCCTGGTTTCTGCTCATTTGTTGTGTTCGTCGTGACACTCTTGACAGAAACTGTCTTAGCCTGTTGAGGAATAAGTAAAGCACCATGATAAGCTTACACACACAGTGTGATTTACAGCCCAGGCTTTGGTTTATGTCACTCTCTCTGTCGGAAGAGTCTCCAGGAAAGCAGCATTTCAGTTTATTGCCTCTGAGAAGAAACATGCCTTCCTCAGCAATCTGCACGCAAGTTACGTTACGCTGCCTCCTCACCGTGGCTTAACTGCCCTCTGGTGTCTTCCCTTAAAAAAACAGCCTGTACTTGCTCCATCCATCAGCTAGACCAGTCACAACAACCACCGTTAGCAGAGGAGCTCCAGCTCACAACTGGGCTCTGTTCACCCTCAGATACAGGAGTAACAAAGGAGGCATCCGAGCGGCAGCAGCAGAGCTGCACACCTGTATTTCTTTATCACTCATGTCCCCACAGAGGTGGAAGAGCACAGCCCTGAAGAAAAGGGCATTTCTATCAGCCTATCCATTCAAATCCTCTCGTACAAATACCAAATCTTTTCTTTAAGAACTGGATCTGTCAGGCAATGATATCTCTAGGTTGCTTCCAACTAGGTCTAGCTTTGAAGAAACGATGAAGTGACAAAGCCCGTATCTCCTGTCGGAAAACGAGGGCGCAGACCTGTACTGAGTTCGCTGCCACATAGCATGCAGGCTTGGTAAAAAGCATTTGCAATACTGGTTTCAACTGTCAGCATTTCATGTCGGGGTCCATATCTTTCTCCTTGTTTATCTCATTCCCAGCACACCTTTAGATACTATGAAAATAATTTCATCATTCCCCTAGGTTAGCCAGTACCCCATACTAAGCTAATTTCCCAAAAGTACCTTAACATTAAAAATAACATGCTACCTTTTTTAAACCTCAAACTATTTAAAAACGATTTTGAATGCACAAAGGGAAAGCACGGGCTCAGACGAGAGAGGAGAAGGACTGAAGCAGGGTCTTACCCAGTGATCTCTCCTTGGTTTGGTTTGCTGACCGCACGACAGGAAGGCTCGCTCGTGTGCGGCTGCCCCGCGAAAAGGGAGTCGGAGAATCACCCTCAGACATGGCCTCTAAGGAGTCGGCAGACGCTTCAGATAGATGCTCTGTCTGGTCACCCAAATTGGGCTGTGGGCTCTGCGACGGCTTTGGGCTTCTTGTCTGCAAAACAGAGCATTGCATTATTGGTCAACTGGACCTAGAATATTTGGGGAAAATAACAACAACAACAACCAATCAGCCAAACAAAAAACAAAGAGAAGGAGGAAGAATTCCAAACTTCTTCAAATACTGGTATGCTGAAGGTCACTTCTGTGTAGATTATTTAAGAAAATGGTGCCCTTGGGTATTCTGTTTTGGTTTTTATTGTTGTACATCCACGTTGCAAATTTTATTGCTAACAAGGCCCTCAGGACAAGATGTGCTGAAGAGACGTATGGTAATGCCATTCCTTGCTGCTCAGATAACTCCTACAGCGTAGACATGTCTACACAAACACGCGTGCACTTACTGAACATGTAAGATCAGAAAGGTTTTCATTGTGCTTTCTTAAATTTGCATTTAAACCCTCAGTGTATGGAAGTACGAAGAGGACACTAGTAGCACAGTAGCATGTCAATGTCATTTAAACCATTTGCAGTTAAAGTTATAACAGAGAAAAACTTAAAACACTACTCTTATGTTGATAAGTCTACTGAGAAAAACACCCCACAAAGAAATTTTTTGATGCAGTCATAAACTATTAATCTCAATATATTCTGCTGTGATGTCTGTGTAAGGTAGAGGTCATGCAGCAAGGCCAAATTAGCCATCCAACATTTCTACTCAAATTCGTAAATAATTATTTTGGTTTTAGTTGCATCAGCAAAAATCAGAAATGTCTTCATTAACTGACCAAATTAACTACGATTTTTACTGGGCAATCACATCACTAAACCGCTAAACATGGTATCCAAAAAAGCAGAGTCTCTCATAGGAGAGAGAGGGTTTCTTCTGGGCACTTCTACTGACTCTTTATTACTGTAAGACATGTGTAATAAAAACACATTGAATAGGAGATACAACGTCCTGAACAATTTTTGCTGACTATAAGTGATATTGTAAGTGCCTTCTACAAGGAGGGGTTGCATGAAGAAATATACTTAGCAATGTTTGCTCTGTTCAGTGAAACTCCCTCCACCAGGGTTAATATTACTCTATAAGAATAATTTTCCAGTCTCTCAAGCAAACTCTCTATCACTACAAACTAGAACAGACATTGTACAAGCAGAAATTCAAAGCAAAGCATGCTCACTCTGTCCAAAAGTAGTATGCAAATACGAACTTTATAAAGGCCTATAATCAGTACCAGGCACAAGATGTCATAAAATGCCTATGCTTTTCTTTTCCCTATCATTTAAGGTCAGATGTTAGTACATTAAACATCCCCTGTATTAAAATCAACTTCAACTCTAGATTTGAAGATGCTGGCAAGATCCAGAAATGTTTTTGCCTCTTTCAGAAAAGCCAAGATGACATATCTTGCTGACATCTGGTTCCTTCAGTGTTTTTTTTAAGTGAGATGAGGTGAGCTTGTTTCAGCAATAGCATGGATTACCTAATATTCCCTGTGTGACTTTGAATGTATGAAGAACTTTAACTTTTATTAGATTTTCATTAGCTGGCTATAGAAGCTTGTTGTTGCCAAGTTGTCCAGTTGCTCACAAACTATAATAAATTAGAAATACCTCAAGAGAAAGCTAAATCCTCCAGAACTTTTCACTTCTCAAATGTTAATAATAAAATATTAGGTATTATCCAATGTCCCGCAGTGAAGTTATTCAAGAGCACTGAATTTTCGCAGGAGTTAAAGCTAACAACATTTGTTCTCAGTAAACTAAAGTATGCTTTGAAGTGCCTCTTCCATGGTCAGCACTAGTCTGCAGGTTGTAAATACAGGGCCTTGTGCCTGAAAGCTTACAGAGGTGACAAGTGACTTGCAAACACAGAGAAAGAATGTGATTACTCAGTATTTCTTCATTCAGCTTTCCAAAATGGCTTGGGAACCATCACTGCTGAAATATTTCATTTACACAGGCATACCACAGGAGTACAAACAAGTCAGGTCATTACAGCTTCCTCACTCCTTGTACTACTAATAACTTATCTGTGTGTATCCATTAATAGGAAGCTACAAGGCATATCAGAATTCTCACTTTATAGAAAGCCCTAACTAAAAAATAAAACCGGATGCAAAGAAAAACAACAAAATCAATCTGCAAGAGATCATTAATTTTAGAATTTAGTTGGGAAGGGGATTATTTTGGTTTCTTTAAGAAAAAATATTCTCAGAATATGAATCAAGCATATTTTGCTTTGCTTTTGTTTATTTTTCTCTTTGAGTTGAATCCCCTGATGCCATCTGAGACATGCAGTTGCATACTGCATGTAGTTTATCCACCCATATGAACAGGTGCATATTTAAGCAGTAAGGGGATACTCCGTTACCACAAGCAACTAGACACAATCTCAGCTGTGCAGTTGACCACTGTGTCCTGCCAATGCACAGGTGGAGACAACCTCAGCAATGTTATGTTTCTTTGGTTGTCCCTGGAGCAGTTCTTTAGGACCTAACATATGGCATCTCACCTCCCTGGACTGAAAAAAAAACCCACACCTTTCAGCAGTCCTCATTCCACAGCCCCAAAACTGCAACACCACGAGGCAAAACAGAGCCTACCAAAGCAAGGCAGAGGCACATCATAGATTCTGCTCAGACATGAAGCTCAGACCTCCTCTTAATATGGTATAAATCCACATTATTTCCATGTTTGAAAATGGAGTTGCATAAAGGTAAAACCAATGCAAGCTATTATTGCGATCTACCTGTATACAAATACCTGTTGTGAAAGGTTACAAGCTATTTCTCATGCTCAGCTCATGTAACCATTGTATTTCAGGTGTAATTCTGAATTTTAAACAGATTAAAAAAATCCTCAAAAAATAACAACAGGGGCTATTCAAATAACATGGATATGAGTATGTATTTGATAAGAAATCAAATTTATTCTTGGCAGCGAGCACTAGGCTTAATGCTACTTAATAAGCAAGCACATTCCTAGTCAGCATTTCTTAACCAGCCCATGAAGTGGGGAGAGGACAAGCAACATTTATGGAGCCATAAACTGCAAGGACTTGTAAAGATAGCTGCAGAGAAAGAGGGGCAGAAACATTCAGCATTACCCAGACCTTGTAGGGGGGTGCAATTCACCGCGTTGACTCCAAAATCGAATAAATAAGACAGATGACCAAGAAGTACTTAATAAATTATACCTTATCTATTTTCCCATATGTTTAAATATGTTCACAAACATATTTAAAAAAATATTCAAAAACTTAGTATTTCAGAAGTGTCCCTTTGGTCATTTTTGGGGAACTCGTGTGCAGTATAAGCAGTTACAAAATAAACATTCACCATATAGCCCATGTTTCAGGGAACATCAGAACCCAGGCAGAGTCACAGTGTGGACAGCTGCCCCTGGAGCAGGGTGAGACCATAACTGCGTGTTGCATAGACCCAGTAAAAGCAATGAACTGGACATTACTATGCTGGGATGGCTGCCTTTTTAATAAGCCTGCTAGCAAAAAACATAATACTCAACAGAGAAGAAAGGTCAAGATGCTCACAAAGAGGTAGAACCACCCAAAACCAAGACATCTGTAAACAGACACTGCACACATGCATGCAAAACCAAGGAAACGCCAGCACTTTCCTAGCCACACCTCTGGGATACATGCCCCAAACCAGAAGCAGGCTCAGAAGCAGGCAGCAGGGCTCTTTTTCCCTGTGCCAATACAGCTTAGGCTACAATTTCCTCAGTCAGCAATGGTCTTCTCCCCACAGCTATATGTTAGGAGGCATCCCTCTGAATGTTTTTTTTGTGCAATGAGCCTGATTTTTCAGCCAGCTGAGTAGAGCTTAACCTACTTGAGGACTTCTCTGATAAAAAGATCTTGTCTGTTCTAACACTGGGTAGGAAACTCAGCAAAAAGGAAAGGCCAAAATAAGATGGAAATTCTGGTGAAATCTTATATATAATTACAGATTGCTCTGCAATTACTATTTTATTAAACTTTCGTAGTATGCAAGGATATACATCTCTGTAACCTTTTCAGAGTATATATTTGAGTATAACACATGGAGGTAGCAGTTACGGAAGATCCAGTATTTTCTAACTGCTCTTGGGATTTGATCAAGAATTAAAACCACGGTTAATCATGCCTCACGACTGACGTCTACCTGCTACAGCTTGTCCAAAGTATGTACTTCTCGTGTCTGCTGTAGTTTTACTGACTTCGAAAAAGATTCAAAAAAAGTCCAGGGCTCTCTAAATGCAGTAAAATTTCAAATAACGAGCAGTGAAACCAGAAGGTGCCTGACTAAGGAAAAGCGCTGGCCATACAGCCAGCAGTCACACCAGAGACATCCCTCTTTGAGAGCCCCGCAAGCTGCTGCTTGTGCTCCCCTTCTCCCATTTGCCTCCATGAATCCCCTCATCCTTTGGTCTACCCAGTGCTATTGCTCTGCTCTTCATAACATCGTATGTTCATTTTACAGTTATTCACCATGTTAATCTATATATACAAATTGTTTTCACTCATTACCTTTTCAAAAATCTCTCCTGTAAATTTGCTTAATGCATTTCCAGAGACAACAACAACAAAAAAAAAAAAGGTAGGTTATGTCCCCTAAACCTGAAGAAGGATTTAATTTCATCTCTTGATCAAGAGATGAAATATATTTCCTGTCTTCAGGAACTTCCAGGAACTTTATCTTGACAGAAAGTTATCTCTTTAGGAGAAGAATATTATCACACACATCTTCAGAGTTGCCAGCACTCCTGGCAGTGTGCAAATGGTAAACAAAGACATCAAAAAATAGTACAGCCCTAGTAAAATACCTCTTTTTTAAGCATGTGCTCTAAAGAACACACTGAACATAGGCAAAACAAAACAAACATTTAAGTGTCTTCTTGACATTTCAAAAAAAAAAAAAGAAGAAGAAAAATTAAAAGAAAAATGGAAACCTGTTTTTCTGGACTTAGAGATAAACTATTTCTCCTGTGACTTGTGCCAGAGATGACTACTGGATGTGTGACAGACTGCAAATGTGTATTTAGACAGGCTGCATTTAACGTATGATGAGTTTATTAACTCTGAATTATTGTCACAGCACATGTGCTCTTATTACCATAACAATAATATTTCTTCATCCCATTTGTGTCAGATCCGAATTGTGGTTGTCTTAAGGAAGAGCCTGCTTCTCCCAAAGATACGGAGTCTTTGGGTCCTATATGATAACCACTACAAGGTTTTAACTTGACTGGATATGCTATTAGGGACGTACCGTTGTTGGAGAGAAAACGGGTACTGTCCACATGTTCTTACACACCTACATAAAGTTTGTTTTGCCTCTATGCAGTGAATGCATTTGGATACTCCCTCTAACACACACATACAGGCACACAAAGGCAACGGGCTGAGCCTCCTGTAAAAGATTTTCACTTGTGAAAAGAGAAATATCTTTGGTCTGGGAGAACTGGGGTGGGGACGTGATTCAGCAGCTGAATGCAACATAAAACCGTCTTTCATGACAAGCTCCCTTTTCTCCATGCATTATTTCACAATTATGAGATGGAAAATCCTATGGCATGTTCCTTTTGGACTCCTTCAGCTGGAAACGGTACCATGCTGAGACAGCGGCCCTGCTCTCAAGGGCTGAAGAGTGCAGGAGGGCAACTGCCCCTCAGCACCATGAATATGCTGTGGGTGTTATTTACACTATTCCTGACACCTGACCAAGTGCTAGTGGGTGTCTCTGGCTGTAAGTTACGTATTCCAAACACAAAATGTAAAAGAAAGCACAGGAGAAGATAACTCAGCCTGTGGCACCGGGGGTCACAGGAAGGTGCTGCACCAAATCCTGGTGGCATTCAGTCTCAGCAAGGTGGCATCCCGGCAAGGCGGCTAACGAGAGGTGCCACACCGAGTGGTGGTTTTACTCCTTTCTGTGAATTTATCTGAAGGCAAAACTCTGCTTGTAGCAGGATCTTTATCACCACTCCCTGTATTCACTGATGCTGATCACCGTTTCTTTCACCTGGCAGATAAAAACCACATCTAATTATGTGTCAGGATCTATCAGCCGTATTTTTAGGCTGGAATGATATCCAAATCATCCGAAAAATCTGCACGTTTTCCCAGGAGCCTTGCTAGCTCCCGTTGGTGGCCAGCTGCGTGCTCCCTGCTGTGGCAAGCCGCCAAAACCCATTTCTTTTAATCCCGAGGCCGGTGAATCAGCGAGCAGGGCGTCCACAGGCTGCCGACTCCTGCGCTCCCCGCTCAGCACCGTGGCTCACGCTTCGGAAGGGTGATCCTCCAAGTTAGCAGGGGAATTTTTCATGCAACCCTGGTACAAAGGACTAACACGGAGCAACATTTTCAATTTTTGGTTCCTAACTGTAAGCACCCAGATGCATTGAAGCCTGTTTTTCTGGAAAGCGGCGTGTTTGCAGTAAAGATATTCATTAGGCGCAATAAAAGCTGTAGGTGCTCAGCACTTACACTGCCAGACCTCTTATTCAGATGTTTAATTGGAGGAACTTGCATTTGAAAATGTTGCCCTCAGGAACTCAGCAGCCCGTCTAAGAGCAGCTTAATTGGTCCAGACAAGTCCAGACTGAAATATGCAACATGCTGTGGCATCTCTTTTGAATACACGAAATATAAAACACAAAACAAAAAAAACCCAAGTCATCCTTGCTGAAGCACAGAAATATTTCTCAGTATGTTTCTACCCGAATCCCGGGACTTTTTCTTTTTACAAATGCCAGTCTGAGGTTTTAGGGTGGAAATTAAAGTAAAATGACAGACAGAACAAATAGTCACCCACTGGTAATAAGCAAAAATCACACTGAATGAAAGAAATCTTTCATTTTAAAATAAAGTCATATGTCTCTCTGCTTTATTCTAATTTGATATGAAGTATTTATTTGTATGTGATAGCTAGATGTAAAAAGTGACTGATCACCTCACCATTTTTCTCTGCAGAGCCTTCCATGGCCCCATCAATTTTGCTTACAGCAAAATCTGTTCTTTCCCAGTCTCTCTCATATTCTTGCACCATCGCCTCAGTTTATTATTACTTTGTTTAAGTAAGTTATCTGTAAATTTCAGCCTGGACACCAACATTTGTCTTAATTAAAATCTTATGGCAGCTTCAGTTGGAAGCTGTTTCTCTTTTCCCTCCTAAAAACCCTACTGTGAAGCATTCATGGGACAGAATGACCCCTTGTTCCATCCAGGAGGTGGCTGCATTTCATCAGCAGTGGGTGAGGTAACTCCTACCTACACAACCCCCAGAACTGTCATGAGAACGCTCAAGATGAAAAGGGATGATTTAAACAAAAACTGTCATTATGCTGATTAAAGGGGAAAGATCCTTACGTGCTTAAAACCACATGCAAAAAGGAGAGAAAGAAAAAAAAAAAAAAAGAATAAATACCAGATGCCTAGATGTACCTAGGGGATGGTGTGTTCTGATTCAACAAAATGATTATCTACCCATCCCTTTTCTCCCACACATGTGCCTAGGGAAAACAGGAGGAGGGTCTGTTTTCGTGGTGTCTGTTTCCCAAAGCAAAGGAACACGGTGCAGGCTCCAGCTCAAAGCTGTCCTGGAAAAACCTGTTTTTTCTGTGTTCGTAAAAGTGAAAAAGGAGTTCTTCATTAACATGCTATTTCAGAAATAACGAAAAAAAAAAAAAAAAAAAGACCTCACCGCTGAGGCTGGTGAGTAGGAGGGATGGGTCTGCTTGTCCCGAGGAGGGGAAGGAGGGATGCTGTGCAAGAGCTGAGCTTCTCATCCTTCTTGCTGACTTGTCACCATGCCCTTGTGCTCCTTCTTCCCTCCCTCCAGGCCATCTCCTCAGCACACGAGGGAGAAGCCTCACTGCTCCTCACACCTCTGCCTCTCCCACTCTTCCCTGTGGTCAGCATTTTTGTTGGTTCATTTCCATTTTCTAAGTCAAAACAAACCCAGTGGGGAAGTGACAAATCAGGTGCAAATAAGCTGCTGCACACAGTGCATGCTCGGAGGCCTCCTTCCTTATTTGCAGCACGTGTTACCCTGGCACTTGTGCGGTTGTTCTTTTGACTGCAGAAAAAAACACGCAGTAGCACATACGTGTCTAAAAGGTGTGTGCATATTCACTACACCAATGGAAAAAAAAAACATTACTGCAGCAGACATCCACGTAACAAGTCATACAGGAATGGAAGAGGAGCTCAATAGACCAAGAGATGAGATACAGGCAACTTGAGAGGTGCACACGCTATCTGAACAACAACTCTGAAGAGTTGGGGCCTCATGTCAGCCCCCCTTACATTGAGATGCAAGGTGCAGCAAAAGGGAAACACTTCCAAATCTGCATGACAGCAGGGGATGATGTCAGGAAAGGAAAGCGCTGCCCCAAGATGCAGAGGCACATGTGAAACATTAACATCTTCTCAATGGAGGCTCTTTTAAATGTTAATTTATATTTTAGCTGGGCCCACTATACTGCTCTCCGGCCATTATCCCATTTGGATCTGCAGCAAGTGTATTCCTTCAACTTAAATTCCCACAAAAAGATCAATTTGCAAGTTGGAAACCAAGCTTTTTTGCACATCAAATACGGAAATATTTGCCCCTGCATCCACAGATCTGTCCTTAACTTTGCAGAAAGACTTTTATCCCTCAACTCTGTTCCAAATGTGTAATAAATACATAAATGAAGTTAGAATTGGGACAGCTGGTAGCGATCACTTATTTATCTATGACCTCCCACCAAATGCTGGTGGATTTCAAAACATCTATCTAGGACAAGAGTGTGGGCTTCATGTCTATCATGCTATTAAAGGAAAAATCAGAATTAAAAAATCATCAAAGGATGCATCACACTCCCATATGCAATTAATCTATACAAATGACACCACCTTCAGAGGGAAAAAGCATGCAGATCTTTATTTATTTGAGAACACTAGTTGTGATGCAAACCACACACAGTTAAAAGGTAACAAACTCAACCCACAGCAGAGTGCAGAAAAAAGAAAGTACAGTACTAACTCTCTGAGAGGATTCAATTTTCATCAAGTACCTTTGAATGTCAAGTTCTGAATGAAGGGAGACCAACATGCACTGCAAAACCTGTGGATCAAAGAGAGAAAAGAAGGGGAGGGGGAGAGATAATTGTTAACAGGAAAGGAAAAAGGAGAACAATAGAATTAAAAGAGAATAACCTCTACATATTGAAGGTATGCTGAGAGAGAAGAGAAGAGAAGAGAAGAGAAGAGAAGAGAAGAGAAGAGAAGAGAAGAGAAGAGAAGAGAAGAGAAGAGAAGAGAAGAGAAGAGAAGAGAAGAGAAGAGAAGAGAAGAGAAGAGAAGAGAAGAGAAGAGAAGAGAAGAGAAGAGAAGAGAAGAGAAGAGAAGAGAAGAGAAGAGAAGAGAAGAGAAGAGAAGAGAAGAGAGCACTGAAAAATAGTAAAGGAAAGGCATATGTGCTAGGGAACAACATGTTCTATCAATAGTTAATATGCAATATTCTCAGAAACTTTGCTGGACTCAGTTCAGAAATGCTACCTGTGGTGGTATGTCAAAGAAATGGGAAATGTTCCTCTGGTAAAAGAGAATGGGAGAGAGTTTAGCCACACAGATTCAAATGTATATCTAGCAACCATATCTGACAAGAAGTGGCAAAATATGCATTCTTCCAAAGCAATGATACAACTCTTGGCTGGAGTTAGCAACAGTCATTGCAACACTGTGTTGGTTTCTTACTTACTACAAAGACATGGAATCCTTTAATCAGAACTTAGAAATATTACATTATTCTTGATGAAACCAATTTTCAAAAGAGTAAAAGATAAACTGTGGTATGATTAAAAAGTATTCTCCAGTCATGTCTTTTTACTATTCCACATCTGATCTTAAAGAATATACACTGTGAAAATGTGCTAAAATGGGTTTAAAGGCCAAAAAAAACAAACAAATATCTTTTCCCCAGCACATGAATGAGATGCGAGTTGGAGGAAAAATTGCCCACTGATGTTTGAGTCCTTATAGGCAGACGTCTTATATTCTCCTTAGTCTACATTTGCCCCATGGGCTGGAGGTGGGGGTAGAAGAGATTTTGCACAGTGCCCTAAACAACCTTCTCTGAGCACTGGATTCCTCTCCCAGCGAGCGCCAGGCTCCCACGACAACTGCTCCTGCCCCGATCAGAACGTGCAACTATTCGCACCGGGCAAAGGAGCACAACTGCTTTGATAACAAGGACGTTATTGTTAAGGAATCTTACTTAGCAAGTAATTATAATGCCAACATCATAATTAAGAGACTAATTCAAAGAATCTTTTGAATTTTACAAACCTAGGGAATACGGGCATAGGAGAGTTGATTCTTGGGATGAGATAAGCAACATACAAGTATACTCAGATTTTTCATGACTTTGTCTATTGGATATTTTGGAAGGGCAGTACTGTTTTATTTAAAGTGAACAATAGATCATTTTTTTCCCCATGAGAAATGTATCATTTAGAATTGTTCAAGTAAAATGTGATTTTTACAAATAAGCCATTTATGCAAACAGTACAAATTAAATGTAGCCTTCCGGCAACAACTGGATGGATTCCAATTCCAAACCACACAGACAAAACAGTCTGTTGCTAATGTTTGAGTAATACTGAAACTGTATTACATTTTTTTCTTTCTTTTATAATGTCACCACCCCACAAACCTAAAAGTTCTGTCTGACCTTTAATTAAACTACTCCGATTTAAAAAAAAAAAAAAAAAAAAAAAAAAAAGCTATGGATTTTCTAAGGACAAAATCCATCTCAATGCCAAACACGTGAGACATCCAAATGACAAAAATTCTGGTGCATGTCTGCTGGAGATTTGGTCTGCATCACATCTCAAGACCACACTTTGGAAGGGACATTACTCTGCCGAATGGCAGAATCAAAAGTGTTCATCTGTTGCCTTTCCTAAAGCTATTGCGTAAAACCAATTTGAGCTACTCAATTTCCTTAAACCCTTTCACCCTAGTGGGGAATTACAATTGCATCCTCTTTCTCTGGACTTTCCTACTCCCAAAGGAAGTGTAACATCCATTCCAACCTAAGGGAGGTAAGGAAATGAGGATGCTTGACAAAGTCAGCAACCCCCCCCCCCCGCCCCTAATTCAGGGAAAATGCTGCTCTCCCCCCTCCTTTATCATAACAATGTGTTATTTTAATTCTAAAGCAAATAGTTGGATGAGGATTCATAGTTAGAATATATAAAACTGGTCCACCTAGATCCAGAAGTCCCTCCCTCCTCTTACCAGAGTTGTTCTGAGATCTGCTCTGTGTGATGCAGGATTGAGTCAGCAATCTCTGAATAAATAGAGACTGGCAGAAAAAAAAAAAAAAAATGAACCACACACAAACACAGAGTGACAACAGTAGTGCAGCAGAAGGATCCACTGACCTCCTGC